>NC_141192.1:40890000-42175000 GCF_055505025.1 Bos grunniens | reverse complement strand
TTTGTTTGTGTTTTCTCTTTAAAGAATGGTTATGCTCCTGTTGAATTTTTCCTCGAAGGGACAAGAAGCCGCTCTGCCAAGACATTGACTCCAAAATTTGGTAGGTTCCTTACAGATTGAAGGAAAAATGCAAACCCAAAGACTTCAGGTGTGGTGCTATCATAGCTGCTTAATAGAACATGACACTTTTTTTTTTTTTTCAAGATATTCTTTACCTTATAAGTACAAGTGTTTCTTTATAAGTGCAACTGTCTATATTGTATTTATGGGCTTGGTATATAATGTATACTCTTAGTATCTTTCCATGCCCTTGTTTGCTCTCCTTTTCAATATGTATGAAAAGCTCTTTCTCCCTGTGTTTACAGGTCTTCTAAATATTGTGATGGAACCATTTTTTAAAAGAGAAGTTTTTGATACCTACCTTGTTCCAATCAGCATCAGTTACGATAGGATATTGGAAGAAACTCTGTATGCATATGAGCTTCTAGGGGTTCCTAAGCCAAAAGAATCTACAACTGTACGTAAAGCTTGATAGCCAAGCTTGACTTTACTGGAATTTATAGAAAATGCTAGTTTATATGTCAACTAATTTCTGTATTTATTCCTATTTTTCCCCCCTGTTGTGACATTCATAGGGATTGTTGAAAGCCAGGAGAATCCTCTCTGAGAAGTTTGGAAACATTCATGTGTACTTTGGAGACCCTGTGTCGCTTCGATCTCTGGCCGCTGGGAGGATGGGGCGGAGCCCGTATAACTTGGTTCCCAGGTGCAAGGCCTGTGTTTTCCTAACTGACATAGAAACAAGGACAAAAATCTAAAAGTGTAAATTGTAATTCTCGAGTTGACCACTTGCAGAACTGAAACTCGCTTTTCTGAGATGATAAGAAGAGAAAGCTTCAATTAATGTGTTTTCCAGACAGTTAGCTGCATTGTGCATATTAAACGTGCCAAGCCAGACAGTGCTAAAACAAACACAAGACGCCATTGCCTGCTCTCAAAGTGACAGATGTTTCTTCTGATTCCCTCTCCCCAGGCTCCCTCCCCAGTAACCTACAAACTTAAAAGCACAAACGAGAAAAGTGTGTTAACAAGCACGTGTGTGGGAATTGTTGAGCACTTTTGGTAGGCCAGCCAGAGTATTTATTTTTGATCCTGAAAAGGACTGTTTAGTAATAGTGAATGCGAGTGAGTCCCTGTTCTCAAGAAGGTTATAGTTTTATGGGCAAGGAAACATGTTAGGTTCTCTCAGGATGCAGCTGCAAACGCACATTTGGGGGTTTTCTTAATGCAGAGAAGTACACCTGCGGGAGTAAAGGAGACAGACCACCTGCTCAGCCAGGCCTCACGTGACTGCAGCATCGTTCATAATTTATCTGCAGTGCCAGTGGTCCCACAGCAGCTCCAGCTTCATTAGCTATCAGAAGCAGATAGTTAGATTTTTGTGGCCACAAGCTTCACTCTTTCAGTCTCAAATTGGCCAATTGTATCCATTACCAGGGAGTTCTCATTGGCTACAGCTTTCACATTATTTTGTGGGTTATTATGTGACTGCTGTCAGGTCATATGCATAGCCACGGTCCAACCAGCTGAGTGGGTTCCTGATATCATGCAGTGCAGTGTTTAGTGATCCAGGCATGAGGAGTGTAAGGTGAGGACCCTGGCAACACCGGGCAGGTGCCCTGAAACTTCTCAGAAGGACGGTGTGGCAGTCAGGCCCACTGTACAGCCTAGCAATGCAGACATGAGCAGTTGTCAACAGAACATATACCTGTCATAACCTGATTGGTGTGTTCTACAAGAGACACGTTCAAAAGACTATGGATTTGAACGAGGCATAGTAGTTCAGTCCAGTGGAGGAGGCATCAGTTTTCACAAAAGAAGTGATCTGTCCCACTTACAGAGCAGCAGAAGTGTTGTTTTGCCTGAAATCAGGGATAATAGAACCCTGTTAGCTTGAGTATTTTTAATCACCTGTCAAGAGCATGCTCTCAAGGTGAACAGACAGATCACACTTTAGTAAAGTGCAGGTATATTTTTTCAATGTGACCTGAGAGAATTCAGTTGGCATAAAGCATGAGAATCCTCTAAAGGGTCTGTCTTCTCCCGTTCCCTTCTCCTCTCACGTTGTCTCAGTAGCAGAACTGTGATTGCTTGTTCTGTATTCTTCCTTTTAGATATATTCCTCAGAAACAGTCAGAGGAGATGCACACCTTTGTGACCGAAGTTGCCTATAAAATGCAGCTTCTCCAAATTCAAAACCTGGTCCTGAGCCCGTGGCCGCTAATAGTTGCTGTCCTGCTTCAGAACCGGCCATCCATGGACTTTGATGCCCTGTTGGAAAAAACTTTATGGCTGAAAGGCTTAACCCAGGCCTTCGGGGGGTTTCTTACTTGGCCTGGTACGTATGTGGGACATATGTGGTGAGAATGCTTGCTTTTTTTATTTATTAAATTTGGAAAGCTAAACATGAAAAAAACCCATATCGGACTTTGAGCAAAGCATTGCTCAGAGAAAGAAAGCTTAGTCTGTTTTTATACTATAGGACATTGACCATAGCTTGTTGATTACTTGAGAATAATTGTCTATATGTCATGTCTCACTGTGAGACTCCAAGTAGATAGAGGACTAGAACACCCTCCTTTGTATCCAGTGGAGTGGGGAATAAATTATGACTCTTCGTACTCCACATATTCTTCCCGCTACACCGACCTCTTTTTATCACATATTTGCAACCCTTTGCCTTACTGGATTGTAAGGATTAAAGGGCTAGTCTTGCAGAACTGTATACAATTCTCTGATAATAACAGCTTTGAAAACCTCATTGGAGTTGTGAGTACTATGCTCAGAGTTTGGAATATATATGACAGTAGTTAGCTTAAGTTACTTTCAATCTCTTTGATTTAAAATTGTAGAGACTGCAATTGAAAATGCAATCTTTTGAGGGGGGCACACCCATAACATACAGGATCTTAGTTCCCCAACCGAGGATCAAACCTACGCCCCTACATTGGAAGCGTAGAGTTTTAACCACTGGACCTCTAGGGAAGTCCCAGAATGCAGTCTTTTTAAGACCATACAATTATATATAGTCAGATACTTACTGACTGTTCACTCATTAAACCTGGGGAGTACCAGGGGTACAAAGATGAACAAGATGTAAACCCTGTTCTGGATAGAAGGCAGGGTGGTTGGTGACGTGTAAACTAGTCATTCGTTGACATAAAGACAGAGAGCTATGGACAGACTGCTGAGGTTACTGAGAATAGTGCGTGGGAAAGGGCCCACACTCAGCAAGGTGTGACTTGTAAACCAGCCTTGAAGGGCACTAGGAGCCCTTCAGGAAGACAGCTGGGGAGGAGCATGGCTAATGCAGGGAGTAGGAACACGCAGTGAGGGGGCGACAGCACTGGGCGTCTCTTGACCCGCTGGTGACGGGTGACGTTAGAGCACTGGCTTTGGGGAAGGAGTGATGGAGATGGACATGTGGACAAAGGCTGGATCCCAGAGGCCTGCTATCTTGGAGTCTGGACTAGAGTTGGAGGTCACAGAATGCAGCCGTGGATTTAGGCAGGGAAGTATGGCGGATTGGCCTTGGGAAGTAGCCAGATTTCAGTTTAAAGATGGACCACGGTGGGGAGGGACTGGAGTCAGGGAGACAAGCAGGAAGACTGCCATTCAGAGATGAGCACTCAGGCAGCAGAGCCAGGCAGCCGCAGAGGGCAGCGTGGCTGACAGAGGCCTGGAGGCATTACTCACAGGAGTGCTGGTCAGCCGAGTGTTGATCACCAGTAGGGAAGTAAGGATAAATCATACATCTCTTCCCAGTATTGTAATGGTCTGATAGGAGGCACAGGACATGTTGATTGTAATATAAGGCGTAAAGTTGTGAAAGAGGAATACCCAGAAACATATGAAAATGGAGGCACCTGTCTTTCTGAGGTGTTTTGCTTTTTCCAGAGGGGATAAATATGTGGCTAATCCATAGCTAAAAGTATCTGTGCAGCCACCATGACAGCTGTAGTTGTCATTAATACAAAGTGAGAGTCGGTTGGTAAGTTCCAGAAGTCAGGTACCAGAAATGATCAAACACAGTTTCTAATTTAGAACGTGGTGTGTATATTTGGTTCCTTTTTTGCTTTTTTACCCAGATTATTTCATATTCTTAAGCATTCTCATGCCTAGGCTATGATATGCATATTATTATATTATATATGTAAAATAAATCGTATTGTATTGTATATATAGTGTCACGCACTGTATCATTACATGAACAACCTGAGACAAGGCAGATTAGTCCAGAGTGAATGTGATTGAGTCTGGAAGGAAAAACTTCGCCTCCCACTTGACCCTTCCATGAAGCATTCAGAACCTGTTGTCCCGCTTGAGCAGCGTGTCTCCTTTACACACCTGTCAGCCAGCTCTTCGGAGAAGGCAGTGGCACCCCACTCCAGTACTCTTGCCTGGAAACTCCCATGGACGGAGGAGCCTGGTGGGCTGCAGTCCATGGGGTCGCTAAGAGTCAGACATGACTGAGCAACTTCACTTTCACTTTTCACTTTCATGCATTGGAGAAGGAAATGGCAACCCACTCCAGTGTTCTTGCCTGGAGAATCCCAGGGACGGGGGAGGCTGGTGGGCTTCCGTCTATGGGGTGGCACAGAGTCGGACACGACTGAAGCGACTTAGCAGCAGCAGCAGCCAGCTCTTTGTCTCAGGGTAAGAATAAAATGAGTTCCCTTATTAAGAATATTGTTAAATACTCCCATCTCTTTTATCATGCTTATAATTCTAACTCCTCAGCTATCTCTTGGCCGGTGGAGTGTCGGGTGCTGACGTACCAGAAATTGTTATGAACCTACTTCTTCAGTTACCTTTGATACAGGAAAACCAGAAAAGTCTCCTTGGTGTCCCTTTGTACTCAGGGAGATGTGAAGCTTGGAGGGTGCCTTTTCGGGTTGCCCTTTGGTTTACCTCCAAAGTTGTAAAGTGATATTCTTGCCATCTTGGAATTTAGGTGTGTCGCATATCTTCTTTAAAAAAAAAAAAAAATTTAATTTATTTATTTTTGGCTGCATTGGGTCTTAGTTGAGGCTGCAGGCTTAACTGACGTGTAGTATGTGGAATTTTAGTTCCCTGACCAGGGTTGAACCCACGTTAGAAGGGTAGAACCACCCATTAGAAGGCATGTTCTTAATCACTGGACCCCCCTCCCCTCCCCAGGGAAGTCCCTAGCATGTATTCTTGTCTTAGTATTCTTAGATTCACATATGTGATTTTCTTGTCATGTAACTTGATATTACAAAAATGTGATTCCTGAGAAAGTGTTGGCTTTCAAAATGGGAGTTGATGTGCATTTCAGAATGGCTAACAGATTTGGGGTAGATGAAAAAGTATGTTATATGTCCTTAAAAAGAGTTGATTTATGATATACTGCTTTTAAAATATCCTTCCCATGTAGTATCATTACCTCATTTGGTGGGGTCTAAAACCAGTACCTGTACTTCACAGTAAATGTGTCATTTCACTAGCGTTAATTCATACTAGGGGTAAGACCCCCAGCAGTGACCCAGCCCGTTTCTTTGCCATTTCCCTGAATGAATTGTCCTTGCCTATGTAGATAATGAACCTGCTGAAGCAGTTATCCAGTCCAGCATTCTTCTGCATTCCAACATCGTCAGCCTCGTCAAAGACCGGGTGATTCTGAAAATGGAGTGCGGAGACTCGGAACTGGTGGATGGACTCATTTTCCAGCATATCACCCTCCTCATGTGCTTGGCATACAGGAACCAACTGCTCAACATTTTTGTCCGTCCGTCCTTAGTCGCTATGGCATTGCAGATGACACCTGGGTTCAGGAAAGGTAACTTTTGGTACCATGGTCTTGAATTCTGGAAGAGACCTGGCCATTCAGTCCCATGTAGGGAGCAACGTTTGAAGCTTTAAATGCCGTGCCACGTGTGTGCAGCCCACACCCCAGCAAGGGAAGGGCCTGTACTCAGAATTAGTCAGGTTTTCCTCCTAAATACATGACTAACTGCCTAAAACTCGGGAATTGCAAAGGACCTAAAAAAATGATCTAATCTAAACATCTCCTTTTATAAATGAGGAACACTAGGCCTAGAAATTTCTGACTACTTGAGGGTATGGGACGAGAGCACAGCTCTCCATTGCCTGGTCTGATGCGCTTTCTCTGATGTCACTTCCCTCAGCCGACAGAAGCAGACGGGGTGGGTGAACAGTCCCAGCGGTGTGTGAGTGCTCATATACAGGAGCGTGCTGGTCGCACCGAGGAGTATAACAACAAGTGGAGCCGTGTTTTTCACAGAAACCTGTAGTCAGGGCTGCACTGTAGAATTTTTGGAGGCTGAGTTCCTTCCCCGAAGGCCTCTGATTCAGTTGGTTGTCTTTGTGTTTGTCATCCAGAGCTCTGTAGATCATTTTAAGGAAAAGCCAGAGTGGAGGTACACTGGGCTCAGCTACAGACCTTTAGCCTTGGAAGGAAATGTCATTTTGTGAATGAGGAAACTGGGGCCCAGAGGGGTCAGACAGCTTAGCTCAGGACAAAGGAAACTCAGACCTTGATCCTAGTTCTCCCTGAGGCTTCTCACGTTGGGATTCATCCACAGCTGAGGGGCACATACGTAGTCTTCTGGAGTATTTCAGTGTGAAATTGGAGGCGACCGTTTGTGTCCGCATGGAGGTATATTTTTATGATGAGAAAAGTCATGCCAGAAAGATCAATGTCTGTATTTGATGGGCCAGGAAGACCCACACATCTGAGGGGTAAGACAGTAGTTTCTAGTGTTGTGTGCCAGTGTGTTCTAGTGCCAAAGATGGGATAGAGACATCGGCAGATGTTAATGTGGAAGGAAGGGAGGAAGCCATTCCTTTCCTTCTCTGCTAGGAAACCATGCACAGGTGAAGTGAAGTGCCCTGGCTTTAAGGCCACTTGCTCATTTCCACACTGACTGATTAGAAGCCTGATTGTAATTCAGCTTCAACCATTGAAATCATACTAGACTGTAGTTTACTTGTGGGTAAAATTTAGATTGTTTATAGCTTCCTTCCCCGGTAGCTCAGCTGGTAAAGAATCCGCCTGCAATGCAGGAGACCCCAGTTCTATTCCTGGGTCGGGAAAGTCCCCTGGAAAAGGGATAGGCTACCCACTCCAATATTCATGGGCTTCCCTGGTGACTCAGATGATAAAGAATCCGCCTGCAATGTGGGAGACCTGGGTTCAATCCCTGGGTGGGAAGATCCCCTAGAGGGAGAGCATGGCAACCCACTCCAGTGTTCTTGCCTGTAGAATCCCCATGGGCAGAGGAGCCTGGCAGGCTACAGTCCTTGGGGTCGCAAGAGTTAGACACAACTGAGCAACTAAGCACACAGCATAGCTTCCTTGCCCCTGGAATATGAATAATATGCCTTTAAAATACTACATTTTGAGCTTCAAGAGGAACAGGACATATGTATACCTATGGCTGACTCATGGCAGAAACCAAAGCTATTGTAAAGCAATTATTCTTCAATTAAAAATAAATAAATTAAAAAAAATACTACATTTTGGAGTATCATGAACTGCTTGGTACTCCCTGCCTGTTTAAAAAGCTGAGTTGTAATTTTGTGTAATGAATTTATTTCCAGAGGATGTCTACAGTTGCTTTCGCTTCCTATGCAGTGTTTTTTCAGATGAGTTCATCTTTCTTCCAGGAAATGCACTAAAGGTAAATCCTTAACTGCAGAAAAGCTGTGTGTTTATGGTGTGAGTTCTGAAAATATTAGGCTTGGATTCACAGGTGTGTCTTCCCTTCCTTCAAGGCTACATGCAGCAGAGAAAGAGACGTGCAAAAGGGAAACATGGACACTTATAGTTCAACAAACTCGGTTTTAATTCTTCACATTTAATCAATAATTTGGGGATTATTTGGTGAGAGGAACCAAATCATTGAACTGTTAGTGCAGCCACTGTAAAAATAACTAATAGCCAACTATTCTGTTAGAAAATTTACCAATCAGGACGCGTTTTCCAGCACAACTTACTGGAATGATTAGGGTCTTTTGCTTAGAGACAGTGGAGAACAGTGGTCCTGCCTGGTGGTGTGGACAGCTGGTGAAGGATCGGGCCCCCAGAGCTGGACCGCTGGCTTGCAGGCGTGGAAGCAGCACTGGCAAGTGGGTCTCGGGTCTGTCCGTTACGCTGAGGGACACAGGTTTTGTTCAGTAGGAAGTGAGGGCAGCCATTTTGAGCATAACATGATTCTCAGTGTTTTTCGGACTTGCCGCATGCACTTTTGTTTAAATGTGAGGAGAGTATGGCTGTATACAAAGTGAAAGAAGATCTGTTGCCCAGGTAATGGTTTCTGAGGCTTATCAGGTTTTCAGTGTTTACTGTATTTGAGGATCAATATTCTGAGCGTCGAAACAGTGCTGCTCTGGCTCCTAACAACCACAACCATGGGTCTGGGAAGGGTTGCAGAATTAGCTAGTGTTTCTCTTGTTTCAAGGGTGCATGGCTGCATACACTGAGCCCAGCAGTGGATCATTGACCTAAATTATAAATTTGTGGATGAATTCTGTCTTTTCCCCTCCCCTTCCAGGACTTTGAAGAAGGCTGTTACTTGCTTTGTAAAAGTGAGGCCATACAAGTGATGACGAGGGACATCCTAGTTACAGAAAAAGGAAATTCTGTGTTAGAGTTTTTAATAGGACTTTTTAAACCTTTTGTGGAATCTTATCAGGTGTGTAAATCTTTGCAAGTTCTCCTTCATCCTCCCATAACAAATATAACTGAGACTGTCCTACCCTGTACTTATTTCCGGTCTGAAGAGCAAGTGTCTTCCCCAAGGGAAGAGAACTTTTTTTTTGCAAGGGGAGGGGTCTTTATTCTGCCATAGAGGGGCAGAATACAATTAAGAGGGTCAGTGTAAAATTTTTACTGTTCTATTGTAGTTGGCTTCCCTTTTTCACTTTCTGTTCCTCTTATCCCCCCTCTTAAAAATCAGATAATTTGCAAATACCTCTTGAATGAAGAAGAAGACTACTTCACTGAGAAACAGTACTTCATAAGAGTTAGAAAATTCACAAGTCAGCTTCTCGATCAAGGTGAGTCACAACCCTGAAGGCGGTGCTTTCTGTCAGCTGAGAACAAACAGGAGGTCACTCACTCCCTCATCCCTGTGTTTTAGGGGCCTCACAGTGTTACGATGTATTATCCTCCGACGTACAGAAAAATGCCTTAGCAGCTTTTGTGAGGCTCGGTGTGGTGGAGAAGAAGAAGGTGTAAGTAACAGAGCATGATGCCCAGGGTGGGCTCGGGGCGGCGACAGCTCAAAGCAGTCGAACAGCAAGTCCATAGAGAGAGCTGTGGAGATGCATGTGGTCTAGGAAGCATCACGTCATGCTTCACTTCTGCACGTTCTGAGTAGTGAAGCCACTCTGCGTTCCCATGCAGATTTTATGTGGCTATGAATAAACATTACACTGAAGCAAAGAAAAAATTTGCTTTAGGCCAGCATTTTGGCTTTGACCTAATTATTGAAATGTATAGGTTAATTCTGGAGTAGGAAATGGCAACCCACTCCTTTATTGCCTGAAATATTCCCTGGACAGAGGAGCCTGGTGGGCGCAGTCCATTGGGAGCAAAGAATTGGACACGACCGAGCGATTGAGTACACGTGCACACATATTGGTTAATTATAAGAAAATCCGAGTGGGGGGCATGTCGTGTGTGTGTGTATCCTTACATATATGTTAATATACACACAACTTTCAGCTATTTAAAACTACCCTTGAGGAAGACTATTTAAACATTCTTACTATATAAAAAATGAATGTTGTCTTTTTGTCCTAATTTATGCAGTAAGAAAGCTTATTATTTTTTCTCCTAGAAATAATGATTATATATTTAACGTGAACGAACCTGCCACAACAAAGTTAGAGGAAATGCTTGGTAAGTACCATTTAATAAAATGTGATGGGTTTTCACATTGCATTTAGCAACATATAGTAAAACAGGAAAGTACGGTACTAAATAATTTATCAAAATGAACAGCAGTCAAGCTTTAATACACGCAAAGAACTATTTTTGTTTTATTTTTGTTTTTTTTTTTATATTCATGGATAAGCTTTATTCCAATGTCTACATAAAAATGAGTTGATGTTAATTAGGAAAAAGTTTTTCCAAAGGCGTTAAAATTTATCAAACAACAGAATTTTGTCCTTCCCTTTAGGCAAAGAACTATTTCTATCATCTAGAGTTTTCTTAAGGAACTAAGAAGAAAACTAACAGAAAACACACCAGGCATAAAATAGGCAGTCTTATACAGCATAAAAATGATCCGCTCCTAACATACTAACCAGGGTGCATGATCTAGTCCTGGTGACATCAAGAAGATGCCTCTCCTTCTAGTTTGGATTCATTAGCTCCCATTTCATTGCCAAGGACCTTAGTTTCTTGAATGGGGCCTGAAGCCAGGCCTTAGCAATGAAAGCATGGAGTCCTAACCACTGGACTGCCTGCTTAGGACTAAAATAGTCTTCTATTTATAGTATGTCTGAAATTTCAGAATACATAACCTTGAAATTCGATTTTGAATTTTGTGGTGGTGGTGTTCAGTTCCTAAGTCGTGTCTGCCTCTGCGACCCGTGGACTGCAGCATGCCAGGCTTCCCTGTCTTTCACCATCTCCCAGAGTTTGCTCAAACTCATGTCCATTAAGTTGGTGATGCCATCCAACCATCTCATCCTCAGTCGTCCCCTTCTCTTTCTGCCTTCAGTCTTTCTCAGCATCAGGGTCTTTTCCAGTGAGTCAACTTTACACATCAGGTGGCCAGAGTATTGGAGCTTTAGCTTCAGCATCAGTCCTTTCAATGAATATTTAGGGTTGATTTCCTTAGGATTCACTGGTTTGATCTCCTTACTGTCCAAGGGACTCTCAACAGTCTTTTCCAATACCACAATTCAAAAGCATCAGTTCTGCGGCGCTCAGCCTTCTTTATGGTCCAACTCTCACATCCATGGCTACTGGAAAAACTATAGCTTTGACTACGTGGATCTTTGTTAGCAAAGTGACATCTCTGCTTTTTAATATGTTGTCCAGATTTTTCATAGGTTTTCTTCCAAGAAGCAAGTGTCTTTTAAAATTTCATAGCTGCAGTCACCATCCACAGAGACCACTAAAATTAAGTGTGTCACTGTTTCCATCGTTTCCCCAGCTATTTGCTGTGAAGTGATGGGACCAGGTGCCATAATCTTAGCTTTCTGAATGTTGAGTTTTAAGCCAACTTTTTCACTCTCCTCTTTCACCTTCATCAAGAGGCTCTTTAGTTCCTCTTTGCTTTCTGCCATTAGGGTGGTATCGTATGCATATTTGAGGTTGTTGATATTTCTCCTGGCAATCTTGATTCCAGTGGTGCTTCATCTAGCCCAGCATTTCGCATGACCTACACTGTATATAAGTTAAATAAACAGGGTGACAATATACAGCCTTGACGTACTCCTTTTCCAGTTTTGAGCCTGTATGTTTATTCCATATCTGGTTCTGTTTCTTCTTGACCTGCATACAGGTTTCTCAGGAGGCAGGTAAGTTGGTCCAGTATTCCCATCTCTTTAAGAATTTTCCACAGTTGGTTATGATCCACAAAGTCAAAGGCTTTAGCATAGTCAGTGAAGCAGAAGTAGATGGTTCATGGAATTCTCTTGCTTTTTCTCTGAGACAGTGGATGTTGGCAATTTGATCTCTGGTTCCTCTGCCTTTTCTAAATCCAGTGTCTACATCTGGAAGTTCTCAGTTCACATACTGTTGAAGCCTAGCTTGAAGGATTTTGAGCATTAACTTGCCAACATGCGAAATGAACGCAATTGTATGGTAGTTTGAGCATTCTTTGGCATTGCCTTCCTTTGGGATTGGAATGAAAACTGACCTTTTCCAGTCCTGTGGCCACTGTTGAGATTCCCAAATTTGCTGGCATATTGAGTGCAGCACTTTAACAGCATCATCTTTCAGGATTTGAAATAGCTCAACTGGAATTCTGTCACCTCTACTAGCTTTGTTCATAGTAATGCTTCCTAAGGCCCACTTGACTTCACACTGTAGGATGTCTGACTCTAGGTGAGTGACCACACCATTGTGGTTATCTGGGTCATTAAGACCTTTTTTCATTCCAATCCCAAAGAAAGGCAATGCCAAAGAATGCTCAAACCACCACACAATTGCACTCATCTCACATGCTAGTAAAGTAATGCTCAAAATTCTCCAAGCCAGACTTCAGCAATATGTGAATCGTGAACTTCCAGATATTCAAGCTGGTTTTAGAAAAGGCAGAGGAACCAGAGATCAAATTGCCAACATCCACTCGATCATCGAAAAAGCAAGAGAAAACATCTATTTCTGCTTTGTTGACTATGCCAAAGCCTTTGACTGTGTGGATCACAATAAACTGTGGAAAATTCTTCAAGAGATGGGAATACCAGAACACCTGACCTGCCTCTTGAGAAACCTATATGCAGGTCAGGAAGCAACAGTTAGAACTGGACATGGAACAAAAGACTGGTTCCAAATAGGAAAAGGAGTATGTCAAGGCTGTATATTGTCACCCTGCTTATTTAACTTATATGCAGAGTACATCAAGAGAAACGCTGGGCTGGATGAAGCATAAGCTGGAATCAAGATTGCTGGGAGAAATATCAATAATATCAGATATGCAGATGATACCACCCTTAGGGCAGAAAGTGAAGAGGAACTAAAAAGCCTCTTGATGAAAGTGAAAGAGGAGAGTGAAAAATTTGGCTTAAAGCTCAACATTTAGAAAACGAAGATCATGGCATCTGGCCCCATCACTTCATGGGAAATAGATGGGGAAACAGTGAAAACAGTGTCAGACTTTATTTTTTTGGGCTCCAAAATCACTGCAGATGGTGATTGCAGCCATGAAATTAAAAGACGCTTACTCCTTGGAAGGAAAGTTATGACCAACCAAGACAGCATATTCAGAAGCAGAGACATTACTTTGCCAACAAAGGTGCATCTAGTCAAGGCTGTGGTTTTCCCAGTGGTCACGTATGGATGTGAGAGTTGGACTGTGAAGAAGGCTGAGCACCTAAGAATTGATGCTTTTTATTTATTTATTTATTTTATTTTTTAACTTTACAATATTGTATTGGTTTTGCCATATATCAACATGAATCCGCCACAGGTGTACACATGTTCCCCATCCTGAACCCTCCTCCCTCCTCCCTCCCCGTACCATCCCTCTGGGTTGTCCCAGTGCACCAGCCCCAAGCATCCAGTATCGTGCATCGAACCTGGACTGGCGACTCGTTTCATCTATGATATTATACATGTTTCAGTGGACTCTGTGGGAGAGGGAGAGGGTGGGATGAATTGATGCTTTTGAACTGTGGTGTTGGAGAAGACTCTTGAGAGTCCCTTGGACTGTAAGGAGGTCCAACCAGTCCATCCTAACCGAGATCAGTCCTGGGTGTTCTTTGGAAGGACTGATGCTAAAGCTGAAACTCCAGTACTTTGGCCACCTCATGTGAAAAGTTGACTCATTGGAAAAGACTCTGATGCTGGGAGGGATTAGGGGCAGGAGGAGAAGGGGACGACAGAGGATGAGATGGCTGGATAGCATCACCGACTCGATGGACATGGGTTTGGGTGAACTCCGGGAGTTGATGATGGACAGGGAGGCCTGGTGTGCTGCAATTCATGGGGTCGCAAAGAGTCGGACACGACTGAGCAACTGAACTGAACTGAAGACCTTTTTTGTACAGTTCTTCTGTGTGCTCTTGCCACCTCTTACTATCTTCTGCTCTGTTAGGTCCACACCACTCCTGTCCTTTGTTGTGTCTGTCTTTTGCATGATACATTCCCTTGGTGTCTCTAATTTTCTTGAGGAGATCTCTAGTCTTTCCCATTCGTTTGTTTTCTGCTATTTCTTTGCATTGTTCATTTAAGATGTTTTTTTTTTTTATCTCCCTGCTCTTCTTCGGAATTTGGTGAGAGAGGCATAAAGCTAAAATAGACACCAAAACCCTCATTCTGAGGATGATGGAGTTGATTTCTTAATCTCAGAAGTCAACGGTGTGAGAGTGAACATACTGGAACATGCTCGCCTTGAAGTTCAGGAAACGTGGCTGGGGGCACCATGGCCATGCCCATCGCCTCTTTGAGACACTGCTGCTTCTATTAACGGTGCTGCTGTCTCCACTGATTGTTTTTCAGTCTGTAAAACTCTGCACAGATGTCGTGTGTTTTTCTTTCGCCAGTGCCCAAGTGTTGTATGATTTCATGAGCCATCTCTCTGTTTTTACCTTAGGTTGTAAAACACCAGTAGGAAAACCAGCAACTGCGAAGCTTTAATGATTGCCAAATGGTTACGGAAAAATTGGTCGTGTAATTTCTGTCATTCATGGACTCGTATTACAACAAAGAGGGAAGTAAAGGAAGCGACCCATCTTCTCATCCTTTATAAGGCTTCGAGAACAGTGGACTCAGTACAGAGGGAGAGCTATCAATTTAAGCAGTCAGTGAAATTTGCTCCACAATGGTTAAAAAGACGTTTGTGTCCAACGCTGTGTGTGTTTTAAAATAAAACAGGCTTTTGGAAACATGTTTGGAAATACAAAGCCTAGCTCCTATTTCACTAACACGTTCAACTTACTACATGTATTTAACTGTTATGTTGACTTCTGAATTAAAATGCAGCATCAACTTTATAAAGGCTCTGGCTATCAAAAGAGAACTACTAGAAAGGGCATGTCTTACGCTTCTCGTGACTTTCTTTAATTCAGGTTGCCTCAAACAAGTACACATTTGACAAAGATATATAATAAAGTAGCTAGCTTCCATTAAACTTTGCCACCCAAGGGCCTTAATCAGTAAAACTGAATTAGAGAAAGTACATGTGACAGAGAGAAGTTATGCGATGTATCATAAATAGGCTTAACATTTCAAAGGAAGAAAAGTTTGAAATAAGATGGGCAAATAGCAAACCTCTCGCCGCTTCTGGAAGGGCATTTAAGCTGAGAATTTGGATGAGATCAGCCAGTCCTCGAAATGTGGGGCTCAGGTGACAGAGGAGGGGGCAAGGGGTGAGTGTGCAGAGAGAACTGTAATCAGAATGTCCTGGGGTTGGTTCTGAAGGACCTGGAAGACCAATGTAACTGAAACAAGAGCCATGGAAAATGAAATTAAAAAGAAACGCAGGTATATTCATCTGCTTGGGCTGCCATAATGAAATACCACAGAGTGGGCAGCTTAAACAGCAGAAATTTGGTTTTTTACAGCTCTGGAGGCTCAAAGTCCAAGACCAAGGTGCCAGCAAGGTAGGTTTCATTCTGAAGCCTCTTTCCTGGGCTTGTAGGAGGCCACCATCTTGCAATGTGCTCACCTTACTTCTCTATGCGTCTGAAGACAACAGTCTCTGGTATCTCTTCTTAGAAGGGCGTTACCCCATCAGACTAGGGCCCCACCCCATTTGCCCAATCTAGCCCTGATTACTGCCAACGGCTCCAGACATGTCACATTGGGAATTAGGGCATCAATATCTGAATTTCGAACTGTGGTGCTGGAGAAGACTGTTGAGAGTCCCTTGGACAGCAGGGAAATCAAACCAGTCAATCCTAAAGGAAATCAATCCTGAACATTCATTGGAGGGACTGATGGCTAAAGCTCCAATACTTTGGCCACCTGGTATGAAGAGCCGACTTATTGGAAAAGATCCTGATACTAGGAAAGATTGAGGGCAAGAGGAGAAGGGGGCAACAGAGGACGAGATGGTTGGAAGGCATCATCAACTCAATGGACATGAGTTTAAGCAAGCTCTGGGAGATGGGAGAAGGGCAGAGAAGCCTGGTGTGCTGTAGTCCATGGGGTCGCAAAGAGTCAGACACAACTGAGCGACTGAACAACAATAACAGTCTGAATTTGGGGACCACCATTCAGTCCATAGCAACAAGGCTCAATTTCTGCAGTGCCTTAGAGACTTCTTGTAAAACGTTTGAATAGGAATATAAGTCCCATGGGAAATGCTGAAACGTGGTTTCAGCATTTGCTTGTAGGACTGTCTGTATCCAAATCCCTGGAATGTGTGTTCATTCCCCAGAGGCCCAGCTGTTTGTGCTGCACATCCGGATTGGAGAGTCACTCCCCTGGCCCGTGCACTGGGGGCAGAGGGGCCCTCTATGTGGCTCTGCTTGTTGGAAAGCCAGAGAAGACTCACTAAGAGCTGAGGAGTCAGTTGAACAGTTCTTGGCTTGTATGGATCGTATGGCTTGCCAGCTAAACGGCACTGAGCTGCTGCCCTCCAGGTAGTCCAGAGCAGTGGGGAAGCTGGGGCCCTGGCCAGTCCTTGCTGAGTGGGTGTGCACCCAATCTGGTTACTTGTTTTCTCCTGCTATGTATGTGTTGAAGACTGAGTAAGATGACTTTTATTTACTTTTTGATGTGTTTGTAATGCATTTCCAGTTTGGGGACAAAGCTACTTGGGTGCAAATGGCTATAGACTTCTCTCCCGGCCAGTTCCGGCATTAGAGCCAGGCAGGTAAGCCCATAGTGGAGAGGCAGGAAATGGGCTGCAGCCCAAGCAGTTGAGGTCTTGGTGTAGGGGCAGCTGTGGGGGGTGAGTGGGTAGGTGGGGCTTTTTCTCTCTCGGTCTTCTCGGACCCTCCCAAGTCAACCTGAAGTCTTAGTCAAAGGACAGCGTGCTTCCTATGCTGATGGGGCTTCAAGTGGGTATCCTGTACCCTGCCCCACACAAGCTCTTGCACTCACCTGCAGTTACAAGCCACACTGCTGTCCCTAAACTGCCCCTGCCCCCCATCCCATCTATAAACTGTGGAGCTGCCCTTGCTTTGAAGTTAGTAAAAGAAGGACCCATAGCATCTGGTTTTCCAGGATAGTCTCCTATCCTAACACCACACAGTGTAGCAGCCAAGAATGCAGAGTCTGAAGCCCAACTGGCTGTGAAGTCCAGCAACCATACGTGAGCCCTGTGTCATTTGCTTAACATCTTAAAGCCTCAACTTCCTTATCCATAAAATGGGGATGATGAGAGTACCTCTTGAGTTGTAAGAAATAGTGTCAGTAAAATGTTAGATCCAGTCCTTGGCAGTGAGTATAACCTGTTACTGTGACTAATGACTGGGACCCACCCTGCTTGGCTTCCAGAGTAAATGAGATTGGACGCTTCCAGAGTGCTCAGTATGGCCATAGGCGCTTGCATCCCTGACTGACAACCTTAGGAGCCAGCCTCAGTTGAGCTGTTTAGCCCAAGAGCGTTACATGTGCCTCACTGGGCTGTCTCTCGCAGACACCTGCCATCCTCCAAGGTCAGCTGGGCCATGGTGGAAGTCACAGCTTTCCAGATATCCCTTCTTCCTCTCACCAGTGGGATCAAATCCTTCAGTGTGGGGTAGAAAACAGATTTTGATGTGTTACTTGACTCCGTTCATATCTTTACTTTTTTGTTTTTCCTGATTAAAGTTATCAACTCTGACAGAAGTATGACTCCCCCTTCAGTAAGTTCAAACACATTTTTCTAGAGCCCACCCTGGACTGGTTGCTTTCTAGGCCTGCATGTAGCTGTCAACCAGGGGTTTCCCATCACTGGGAAACTGTTACCTTAACATTTTCCTTCACTTTTCTGCATTGGATTCCCCTCTCTCTTGGATCCCATATCTTTCCTTTTATCTGTTTAATTTTAGTGAAGTACATGTTCCAGGGGTATGAGGGGTTAATATTTTAGGTTTCACCTGCCTAAAAATCTTTCCACAGTCACAGTTGTCTGATGGCTTAGCTGGGTATAGAGTTCTAAGTTAGAGATAATTTTCCTTCAGAATTTTGAAAAGCGTTTCTCCTTTATCTTCTGTTTTCTAAAGTTGATTAGAACATTCTGATTCCTGAATATGAACATTTGCTTTGTCAGAAAATCTTTAGGATCTCCCTTCTGAAATTTCAAGTGATGTGCTTTGTTCTCAGTGAGTTTCTGTTTGTGGCTCAAGCAAATTTATTATCTTACTGTTTAGGTCAGAAGTCTGAAAGGGAATCTCAGTGGGCAGCCTTCCTTCTGAGGCTGTCATGGGTGTATGACATGGGTGTATTTCCTCGCCTTTTCCAGCTTCCAAAGACCACCATGTGCCTCAGCTCCTGGGTCCCCTCAAAGCCACGGTGTCCAGCTGAGTCTTCACACTGCCTCTTCCTGCTTCTCTCTTCTCTCTCTTTTCCACTTTTTAAAAAAAATGGTATAATTGAAATAGCATTATATTAGTTTCAGGTATAAATGTCGTAATTCAGTATTTGTATACATTGCAAAATGATCCCCACAATAAGTCCAGTTATTATTTGTCACCAAATATGGTTACAGAATTCTTTTTTCCTGTCATGGAAACTTTTAAGACCTATTCTCAACAACTGTCAAGTATGCAATATTGTATTATTGTATTATTATTGTATATTGTATTATAATAATAATCAAGTAGTATTAATTAGAGTCACCATCCTGTACATCACATCCCTAGGACTTAACTCATTCTGTAACTGGAAGCTTGTTCCTTTCGACCCACCCCACCCCCGGACCTATTTCATCCACGTCCAGACCTGCTGCCTCAGGCAACCACCAATCTGTTCTCTATATCCGGGAACTCAATTTTTTTTTTTCCCTTTAGATTCCACGTGTAAGTGAGATTGTATGGTATTTATCTTTTCTTGTGTGACTTACTTCCCTTAACATAATGCCCTCAGGGTCCATCCAGACTGTCATAAATGGCAAGATTTCCTTCCTTTTTTATGACTGAGAAGTATTCTGCTGTATATAAATACCATAATTTCTCTATCCATTCATTTATTGATGGACATTTAGGTTGCTTTTATGTCTCAGCTATTAAGACTAGGGCTTCCCAGGTGGCACTAGTGGTAAAGAACTTGCTGCCAATGCAGGAGACATGAGACCCTGGTTTGATCCCTGGGTTAGGAAGATCCCCTGGAGGGATATGATAACCCACTCCAGCATTCTTGCCTGGAGAATTCCATAGACAGAGGAGCCTGGCGGGCTATAGTCCATAGGGTGGCAAAGAATCAAACACTGAAGCGACTTAGCCCACAGGAAGCATCCAGTAAAGATCAGATCATCGCTGGCTCTTACCCATCCTCACACATGGGCATGCAGAGGCTGCATGCCCCGAGTCCCCAGCTTGTCCTGTGGGTAGTGGCCCTTGCGGCCACAGATCACTTCCCAGGGGTGGGTGTCAGTCACCCTGGTGGTGGGATGCTCATGGGATCTCCACTGGCTCAGTCTGTCCTTAGCTTGAGAGGAGGAAATTACACTCTTTACATGTAAAATTCATGAGTTGAAATCGAAGGTTACCACTCTGCCTGAAAAACTGAAGCTTCCCATTGTGCAAGTTGTCAGGTGTGGCAGCCTCTGAACTAAAGAGCTTAAGGTTGGGGATGCAGGCAAGGCCTCAGTGGGCCGTCTCCCAGGGTGCACCCAAGGCCAGACGGGGCCAGCTCTGTGCCACGCGCCCTCAGAAGAGCCCTAATAGCTCATTTGATCCTCAGGACAACTGTGAGGTTGTTACCTTTAGGTTAATCCTTTTATCCACAAGAAATCGAGCTGCATGGACGTTCTATGACATGATTTAAATTATTTCCATTTACTGTTTCCATTTCATGAATGCTTTTGGTGAAACAACCACTGCCAACAGGACTATATAATGTTCAATCACAGGCCAGAGGCCAAAGGGATGGAGTTGCAGGAGCCCAGGCCATGGCCCAGAGCTGTTCAGGGCAGGACCTGGGGAAGCAAAAGTGCCGGTCCAAGGGGTGGGGGTGGTCACTTGAGCTGCCCTGGAACTCAGCTGAGGACAGAATCTTCCTGGAGTGGAGACAGGCTCCCACCTTGAGGCCACTACGTCTTCCTGCTGGGGTATCAGCTTTGCTGTCATCACTGAGCCCCACCACCTCCTTCCTCTCTCTCTGTCTCTAATTCTTTATTTAAAATCACCATTCAAATATGTGGATGAATATTTCTTTCTTGATGTTTCCACTTTTCTCTTTGTTTTTTCTTTTCCTTTTTCACAGTTCAATTAAGCTTCCTTTTCTTTGTCTTAGGGGAAATTATTAATAGCAGTGGGATGGAAGGCAAAAAGAATTGCCAGCAAAATGTTTCCCTCTTAGGCTTTTAGACTTGTTTTCAAGAAACTGCTGCTGCTGCTGCTGCTAAGTCTCTTCAGTCGTGTCTGACTCTGTGCGACCCCATAGACAGCAGCCCACCAGGCTCCCCATCCCTGGGATTCTCCAGGCAAGAGCACTGGAGTGGGTTGCCATTTCCTTCTCCAGTGCATGAAAGTGAAAAGTGAAAGTGAAGTCACTCAGTCGTGTCCGACTCGCAGCGACCCCATGGACTTCAGCCCACCAGGCTCCTCCGTCCATGGGATTTTCCAGGCAAGAGTACTGGAGTGGGGTGCCATTGCCTTCTCCTTTTCAAGAAACTAGGGATAAAACTACCATATGATTCAGCAATTCCACTACTGGGCATTTATCCTGAGAAAATCGTAATTCAAGATGACACATGTCCATTGGAGCACGATTTACAATAGCCAGGATATGGAAGCAACCTAAATGGCCATTGACAGATGAATGGATAAAGATGTGGTACATATATACAATGGAACATTACTCAGCCATAAAAAGGAACAAAATTGTGTCATTTGTTGTTGTCGATCAGTTACTAAGTCGTGTCCAGCTGTTTGTGACTCCATGGATTGCAGCACACCAGGCTTCCCTGGCCTTCGCTATCTCCTGGAGTTTGCTCAAACCCATGTCCACTGAGTCGGTAATCCCATCCAACCATCTCATCCTCTGTCGTCCCCTTCTCCTCCTGCCCTCAGCCTTTCCCAGCATCAGGTCATTTGTAGTGAGGTGGATGAACCTAGAGTCTGTTTCACACAGAGTGAAGTCAAGTCATAAAGAGAAAAACAAATATCATATATAAGGAATACGTATATAGGAATACACATATATAAGGAATCTAGAAAAATGAGACTGATGAAGCTAGTGTAGGGAAGGCATAGAAACCAGATGTAGAGGATGGACTTGTGGACACAGCACGGAAGGAAAGGTTGGGATGAATTGAGAGAGTAGCCTGACGTATATAAACTACCGTGTGTAAAATAGCTAGCTAGCGGGAAGCTGTTGTATAACACAGGAGGCTCAGCTTGGTGTTGTGTGCCAACCTAGGGGAGTGGGGTGCGGGGTGGGGTGGGAGGGCATTTCAAGAGGGAGGGGACATATACATAAGTATATTATATATATATAATATACTTAGAGCTGATTCACATTGTTGTACAGCAGAAACTAACACAACATTATAAAGCAATTATCCTCCAATTTAAAAACAAATCCTATGATAAAACTCTAATGGAAAAGAATATTTTTAAAAGAATACATGTATATACATACATAAAAAAGACTGAGAAAAGGTTGCTGCTTGCAAAAAAAAAATTTATTACTGTAAGACATTTTCTGCCGTTTGTATTTTTCCATTTTCCCTTCCATATTACCTGTGTAGCCTTGTAAACACATCATAATCCAAAACAGCTGAGATTTATAAATAAAACACAAATCAACATTAAAAAAAATTAAATAAACCTGAGGCAGAAGATAGGCTTTGCAGGAAGAAGCAAGGCTCCAAGAAAGAAGTGAGAAGGAAAGACACCTCCCCCTGACCACCACCTCTTGTCTCCTCCACCTGGTCCCGGAGTTCTTCAGAAAGAAAGATGGCCTTGGGGCTGGTGGGGTGGGGAGGGGTTTGTTCTACAGGATTCAATCTACTGTTGAATCCAGAAATCAACAGTGGGGTGCTGGGTTATGGGGAGGGCAGCAAGCAGGGCAGGGTGAGGAGTGTTGGCACAGAGAACCCAGACCCTGGGGTTCACTGTAACAATAAAACCTGATATCCTTAATGTCCTCTGTGAGGTAAAAGATGGTCTTCCCAACCCAGGGATTGAACCCAGGTCTTCCACATTGCAAGCAGATTCTTTACCATCTGAGCCATCAGGGAAATCCATATAAAGGGACAGTCAGACAAAAAGCAAGCTCAGGAAAAATAAACATGAAAACAGATTGGAAATCAAAAACTCAGCAGAAGTTTGGAAGATGAGACATTTCTCATAAATTAGGGCAAAAAGAAATACAAAGATGAAAATTGGAAAGTAATCTTTCCCTCTGAGGTTCTAATTATCCATATTCTAAATGTTGTTGATGCCCCCTTGTAAAATTTCCTTAGTGCTGAATACCTTGTGTCTGAATTGAAGTGAAGTCGCTAAGTCGTGTCCGACTCTTTGCAACCCCGTGGACTGTAGCCTACCAGGCTTCTCCATCCATGGGATTTTCCAGGCAAGAGTACTCGAGTGGGTTGCCATTTCCTTCTCCAGGGGATCTTCCTGACCCAGGGATTGAACCCAGGTCTCCCACATTGCGGGTAGACGCTTTACTGTCTGAGCCACAATACCTTCTTCTAATCTGTCTTCCCTGGTGGCTCAGAGGGTAAGGCATCTGCCTTAAAGTGTAGGAGACCTGGGTTTGATCCCTGGGTCAGGAAGATCCCCTGGAAAAGGGAACGGAAATCCATTCCAGTATTCTTGCCTGGAGAATCCCATGGACAGAGGGGCCTGGTAGGCTACAGTCCACAGGGTCGCAGAGTCGGACACGACTGAGCAACTTCACCTTCTTTCACTTTAACCTATCTTCCAGTTCAATAATGCTGCATCTGATTTTCTCTTAACTCAATCTATTGGTTATCAATTTCAGGTTTTGAGTTACAGCTCTAGGCTCTCCATTTCATTATTTTGTGTGTTGGCTTTTTCATTTCCGGTTCTGAGAAACTGAATTTTGTCACTTATTTCTGAGAACATATTAAAGTTGTGCCTGATAACTCTTTTATCTGGATCCTCTGTTAAGTCTGTTTCTATTGTTTATTGTTTCTCTTTCATTTTAATCAAACAATCTCTTTCATAGATCTCACTATTTTTATTTGAGGACTGAACACTGTATATAAAAAAGTTACAGACTATTTGAGAATTTTATATCCTCAGTGAAAGACTTGGCATTTGCTTCTGGCTGTTCACTGGAGGAACTAGCAACCACAAATCCCCTTCATCTATGGTTTATGATGAGTCCATCCTCAGCTTCTGTCCCTTGACAGCCTCTCTTATTTCTGGTTTTTCTTTGACTTTCAGGGTTCCAATCCTAAAAGCCTATGGTGATTGGTTCATGTTGATGTATGGCAGAAAACAACACAACAATTTAAGGCAATTATCCTCCAATTAAAAATTTTAAAAAGTTCATAAATCACATACATTTGTTTAATGGGTAAATCTGCTTCAGAAAGTAGGCAAAGAAGTGTATTATTGCTAGGTTAAAGGGCTCGTGCATGCGTACTCAGTTGCTCAGTCGTGTCCGACTCTTTGTGACCCTAGGACTGTAGCCCACTAGGCCTCTCTGTCCGTGAGATTCTCCAGGCAAGAATACTGGAGTGGGTTTGCCCTCCTCTGGGGGATCTTCCCAATACAGGGATTGAACCCGCGTCTCCTGTGTCTCCTGTGTTACAGGCAAATTCCTCACCCACTGAGACACCTGGGAAGCCCTGGAATAATTCTGTAATTTCAAATTATCCAGTGAATCAGTTTATGGTAATTATTAATTCTGGCTTGGCTTATGTAACTTTGCTTCATATGTTTAGCTGGTATAATAGTCTGAAATCAACTTATCAGGCAAAACTAATGAAGTGTGACATGAGAAATACAGCTCTTTTCCTGCAACTTTCCTACTTGGAGGTTTAGTCCCTAAGTCGTGTCCGGCTCTTTGAGACCCCATTGACTGTAGCCCGCCAGGCTCCTCTGTCCATGGGATTCTCCAGCCGAGAATACTAGAGTGGGTTGCCATTTCCTTCTCCAAGGGATTTTCCTGCCCAGGAATTGAACCCAGGTCTCCTGTATTGAGAAGGTATTGTGGCTCATATGGTAAAGCATCTACCAGCAATGCAGGAGACCTGGGTTCAATCCCTGGGTCAGGAAGATCCCCTGGAGAAGGAAATGGCAACCCACTCCAATACTCTTGCCTGGAAAATCCTATGGATGGAGGAGCCTGGTAGGCTACAGTCCATGGGGTCACAAAGAGTCACACATGACTGAGCGACTTCACTTCTTCTTCTCCTATATTGCAGGCAGCTTCTTTACCAACTGAGCTACAAGGGAAGCTCTTTCCTACTTAAATGACACCTACCCAGTGGCTTAGGAGCTTCCCTCACCTCTGCAGGGAGCAGTCACAAGCATTTTAATCCTCAAGACAGTTTCTGTGTGTCTGAGACTGTTTAATATCACTCTTACTCAGAACTTGAGAGCTTGTTTGGAGGTTCTAGCAGGGGAGCACAGCTACTCGTATACCCTTAACTGAAGACCAGTCCTCCTCTAGGGACGAGTGCCCCTACAACCTTTTTGGACTTCCTTGGTGGCTCAGATGGTCAAGCGTCTGCTTATAGTGCAGGAGACCTGGGTTCGATCCCTGGGTTGGGAAGATCCCCTGGAGAAGGGAATGGCAACCCACTCCAGTACTCTTGCCTGGAAAATCCCAAGGACGGAGGAGCCTTGTAGGCTACAGTCCATGGGGTCCCAAAGAGTTGGACACGACTGAGCGACTTCACTTTCTTTCACTCAGAACTTAACAATGTACATTTTGTGATTAGTGGAAATAGTCTTATTGTAACTATCTCATTAACTCAAACCTGCAACTTAATTCTTTGAAGGAAGTTAAAAAAATATCCTCTGACATAACGGAGTACCTATAATTTTAACAGAGTACCCAAAATGTGTACAGATAAGCCTTTGGAAAAAGGGCAACCTATCCTGGTGAGATGTCAACATCAGACAGAATCCAATCACACAGCTCAATGACTTAGCGCAGGGGTCCCCAACCCCTGGGCCACAGAGCAGTACTGGTCCGGCCTCTTAGGAACTGGGCTGCATAGTAGGGGATGAGTGGCAGGTGAGCAACTGAAGCTTCTTCACCTGTCACTGTCGCTCCCCGTTACTCACATTACTGCCTGCATCCTGCCTCCTGTCAGATTCGCGGTGGCATTAGATTCTAATAGGAGCTCGGACCCTACTGTAAACTGCACATGAGAGGGATCTAGGTTGCATGTGTCTTACGAGAATCTAATGTCTGACGATCGGAGGTAGAGCTGAGGCAGTGATGCACTGATTCCGCATGACAGTGAGTTGTGTAATTATTTCGTTATATATCACAATGTAATAAATAAACTGCTTAATAAATGTAACGAGCTTGAATCATTCCCAAACCATCTCTGCTACCCCACGCCCCTACTCTAGTCCATGGAATTGTCTTCCATGAAGACAGTCCCTGGTGCCAAAAAAGTCAGGGCCCTCTGACTTAGAGCTTAGAGGAATGTCCTCCGAGTTCAAGTCCCACTTAGTTAGGGAACCCCTTGTAGAGTGGATTACTTGCCAATTATTTAACTTCAAAAAATTGAAATTCCTTCATAGACTGATGTGAAGAATAAATCATCTGTTAAGGGGGCTTACCACACAGCCTGGAACATAGTAATTGTTGATCAATGGTCCTCCAAAGGCAGGTTCACACATTGCTTGTCATACTTGAATTTTTTTCACACAAATATTGTCATTCTTATTGATTCAGACACATGCCTCAAATAATTTTGTCTTCGAAAGTTTACTTAGAAATACAAATTTGAAATGATTCTGTTATAAGTAATGGTCTGGTTCATGACAGAATGAAAAAACTGGGCCCGGGACCTGGTCTTGAGCATGGCCCGCCACTCAGTGGGGAAACACCTCGGCCAGGTGTCTGGCTATCCCTAAGTCATCGGTACAAGCAGTATAATGATACCTATTTTCTAGGTTATTGTCAGGATCAAATGAGATCAAGCATGTAACAAAAGGTTGTGCAAACTAGAAACCTCATAAATTATAACTGTCATTAGTTATTAAAGAATGCACTCAATAGCATTTATTTACTAAGCTTTTATCATTAATGTTATGCCCAACACTGCTCTAGGCAAGTTGATGGCAAAAAAATGAAATGCAAATATTCTGTGCTAAATGAAACATATCTGTTTCTCAATATATAATGTTTTTAACATGCATATATTTACATATCCTGTATATTGCTGACACAGTTGGAAATGGGGATGAGATTCAATGGGATCCTTTACTCCTTTTAAGAGCTCTGACCGTCCCAGCAGCTTAGGGAGGCTCATACTTGAAGTGACACACTTCACATGTCACTTCACTGTGTCACACTGTATGATTTTTCATTCTTATTGTTCAGGAATCAAAAGGAATGGGGATGTGTCTCATTATGTCACCATCATTATTATCATGCTGCACTCACCTCATGAATGACGTGAGCATTGGATATCAATGCAAAAATGCTAATGATATATTCACTAGAATCAGGCAGTATATTAAAAGAATTATGTTACAACAGGATAGAATTAATTCATAGAGTGAAGTATGATTCAGTGCTAGGAAATCCTTCCTAAAAACTTACCAAATTAATATGAAAAAGGAGAAAAAAACTCTAAATAGATGCTGAGATTCATTTGATAATTCAACATGCATTCTTGACATTAAAAAATTAAAATCCGCAACTCTTAGTTCACTGAAATACATGATCACTTCCTTAACATAATGACCAAAAGCCAACATCATGCTTTGAGAACAACAGGAAAAAAAAACTTTCAGTAGATACGTATCTACTATAATTCCTAATTCCTTTATATTAACATCAAGCAAAAACTATGATTTAATATAGTTTTAGGTGTTCAATTTAATACAGGATATTAAGAGAACTACATAAGATGTATAAAAATTTAAGAGGCAAAATTATCTTTAGAATCACATCTTGGGTGATATGATTACACACTGGAAAACTCTAAAAAAGAAACCCCAGGAAACTAAAATCAGTACATTTCTTACAATCAGAAAACATAATGGATTCATTCACAAAAGTATTAACAGATGAAGTACCAAGGAATAAATTCACCAACAAATGTACAAGATCTACTTGAAGAAAATTTGAAAATGCTACTGAGATATAAAAGTACCCTTGCATAAATAAAATAGGAATAAAATAAATAAATAAAAAATAGGAAGATTCAAAATTATAAAGATGTCAGACTTCCCTAAATTACATTTGAGATTATTTCAATGAAAATGCCAACTGTTTGGCAGGATGATAAGGAATGTTATTAAATTACTTAAAATTGGATAATAAATATGTGAGAATACTTAGAAAAAAACTGAAACAGCAAAAGAATGAGACCAGTTAAATTCTTTTTTGTCAAATTATAAATCTACAATTAAGATTGTTAATAGCACAGAAATCAGTGCTATTAACTGACTTATTAAGTGAATTTACTGTATCAGTAAAACAGAATATAGAGCCTAAAAGTATACTCAGATCCACATCTAATAAATGTAATATGTTATTAAAATAGCATTTCAGGTAAGTGGGGGGAAAAGAAGGATGATTCAAAATTACTGCAACAATTTGCTAATTATTTGTGAGGAAATGGGATTCTTACATCATTCTTCACTCTAAAACAAATGATAGATGGAGCAAAATTTCAAGTATTAAAATATAATTACTAAAAGAAAAGCATGAATGTTTTTGGAATCTGAAAGTGGGTAAGGCCTTTCAAAACCTAATAGAAACCTTACAAATCACACAGAAAAAAACTCAGATAAATGTGGCTTCATAAGAAATTAACATTTACTATACTCTGAAAATAAATACATGAATGAATACATAGATGAATAAATGACAAACTAGGGGGAAATCTGTAACACAGTATACATGAAAATTAATTTCTTCACTATACTATAAACTACAAAATCATAATACAAAGATCATCAAAGAAAAGAATGGCAAAAGACATTTACAGAGCTTAAGAAAGACAGATATACAAGGTTGCTGAAACTCACTCATAAAAATTACAAAGAAAACACAGTAAGATTTTTCACAGATTAGTAAAGAATAAATGTTATTACTAATCAGAATCATCTTATTAAACAGTGAACGACGAAAAGTAGTGAGTAAATAGTGACATTTGGGGAAGCAGGTGTTCTCCCACACTGCTGAGAAGGTACAATGGTGCGAGCTGCCTGACCAGCAATCTGACAAGTTTTACCTAAATTTAAAATGTATGGTTTGGCTGAGCAATTTCGATAAATCTTTCCTAAGACATAATCACACAAGTAAGCAAAGATACATGCCCAGGGAGCTTTTTCCAGGATTTCTGGTAATTCTGAAAATACCCTGAAGACAGCACAGTACTCAGAAAATGCACAAGCCTGACAGACCCATTCATGTGACAGAGTGCTGTTCAGTCGCAGAAAAGCCCAACCTGGAGAGCTGCACTGAGATCTGAGAAGCACTGAACTGGTAACACTCACGTGAGAGCAAGATAAACAGTAGGTGCCGCATGCTCCAATTTCTGGGGAAAACATTAGGAGAAACTCTTACGCGGTGGCACCTCTGCTGAGGAGGGTCACTAGGGGTCCGGGCGTGATGATGTGGACTTCTTACTCCATACCTTCTGCAGGGATGTTAGTAGGGGTGAATTACAGACACAGCTTTCCTCACCTTGAATCTAGCCCGTCTGCAATGGCGGTGGCACGTTACTTCACAGGACTGTCCGCTGTGTGTCTCTGTTCATGCTTGCATGCCCGTCTCTGTTCATGCTTGCATGCCCATCTTCCTTGCACACCTAAACCTTGTCCCTTCCAGGACCGACTCTAAAGCCAACGACTCCACGAGGCCTTTCCAGACTCCTCAGAATAACACTGCACTCTTCCTTCTTAGCACTCCCATGGCACTTAAACTACAACAGACAGGTTTTTCAGTCTTTTTTTAACAGTTTGCAATTATTCAAATTAATTTTGCTTAATTTAGCTTGCAACAATTTTGCCTTTAATTTACTAATTTATTGTTTCAATGTTTTTATTCTCTATTTTCTTCAGTTTTTAAACACATTAAGAGAAAACACACTTAACTTTATCCTGTCCTCCCCACCCCATATTTTAGTCAATGTGAGGCACAGTATTTGATAAATACTTAATACTTAACAAATACTTGTTACTTGATAAATACTGTTAAGTCAATTATATGTGATAGTTCCTGCAGTATCCACGTATTATTTTTTTTAAAAAGGAGATTTTTGTCATTTGTGACCCAAGTTCTTAGGTCATATAGCCCACATTATACTTTCTTCATTTAAAGATGTGCAGAAGCTACAAAACCCACTTTGAGTAAATTCATATTATGTATATCTGACTCCCATTCAGGGGAATCCTAAAAATGTGCGATTTGACAATTCACAGTTCTGATAGTAGCAGACCACTTACTTAAATTAGCTAATGGTTTTGTACCTATTATCCCCATATAGAAAAACAAAACATAAAAACCTAGGCATTTAAAACATTTTAGTAACATGAACATAAGAATATTAAATCATTAAAGAAATGAATATATAACAATGTAACATCAATCAATTTTACCCAGTGTAAGAAAAAAATGTAAGCTTTATTTTGGTAAGACATTTCAGATTCCCTCAGATCACAGCATACCAATAAGCAAAACATACACATACTGATTTTATACTACATGTCAAGTCCTGAATTCCCAATCCCAGGAAAGCAAGCTGCAGAATACTAGTGCTGATAACAACTACAGGTAGTATTTGAAACAAAAATAAATGAGTTTTCAGCACTTAAGTGAAATGAGGCTTTAATCAAAAAGAGACTTAATTCCACAGGGCGTCTTTTTTCAACAGTAATTAATTCATTCAAGTCTGATTTCAAGCTCAAGTGACAGTGTTATGTTTGAAGCAATTGAGAAAAGGCAATCAACATGTAAGTGGTATAATACAGTATGTACTAGAATTGGGGGCAATCTCTAACTGCATTCAATTTTTAGACCTTGTTTTGGAGTCTAATTAAACAAGAACTAGAGCTCTGACCCCACTTGGAGGAATGCAGTGAAATTGCCTTGTCTTGGCACAAGGCACGTTACAACATTGACGCTCTTCAATCAATCAGCTAACTGATTCTCCAACAGCATACTTCCTCCAGCTACAACTTTGAGGAACACACAACTTTTACCAGAAGAACATTCTGTACTTCCAGTTTTAAAAAGCAGACAATTCTATGGAGGCAACCATTTGAATATCTGAGTATACACACTGAGGTTTCTGCAACTTCGTGCCGTAAGAGAAGTTTTGATTTCAGAAGTATCATTTCATGAACCCAGCATCAAATATTTACACAATACATGTTTCATACAATATTATTTTAGAAACTTCAAGTGGCATAAAATTTTTATCAAATTCAAGTTTCCAGTGATTTTAAAAAAAACAAAAGGCAGGTTACAACTGTTTTTGATCAACTGAAATATCCAGTCATAGTTATTATCTAGAAAATGCTAATGTTATGTGAAAAAATTTAGTCAAAGAAATGATTTTCAACCTTTTAAATATGCACAGCTAAACAGAAAATAAGAGGTTTGTCTGGCATATGCGTAATTAACGTCAAGGAGCTTTACAACCCTCAGCTGCTATTAGAAACTATTTCAGGTTTTACATAATTTCCACAGTCTTAATACCACTATTTTCATTCAGATAAAAGAAATGACCTTTTGAAGTCACTGACATCAGAAATGACACTTATGGACAAGAATGATAACTAGAAGCTGAGGGAAAACAGGTCTTAGCAGTTTCTCTCCAAGTATGAGGAAGGCCATATAATCAATATACAATAGATACAATAGTTTAATGGGCACTTTTCTGTTTCCCTCTTAGCCACAAAAAAACAAATCTCTGCTCAAAGCAGTCACACTTGAGAATGCTATGGGGTCTGCATATGATTTTCCCTAATTTCCTAACCACTCAGACCCTGAAATCCAAGTAAGTATTTCAATGAAAACTTTTCTCTCATTTGCATGAAGTCTGAGTCACTTTATGTAACCCACACTAAAAGTGGGTTATCTTAACAATGTGTCTTGTTATCTTTATTATTCTTAACATGACAAGGAAAAAAGCTCCAGCTGAACTTCAGACAACTCAGAAATATGTACAAAAATTTTTTTAACACAGTTCTTTAGATTTTCAAGTAAATGCACCCAAATCAAGTGTTATCAAGCTGCTAACTAGCAGCTACAACTAATGAACCATTTAAATCAGGTTGTAAATGCTTGCTAAACTGTGTTTACAAAAGCTTCTTCTTGAGAACTGTAAGGACTGGAGTATTAGACTCCACACACTAGCTACGTTCATGAAGGAATTCTGTTGACCAAAGTTTACCCTAAAGCCAATTTTCTCAACTCCTTCCTCTCCCCCAAATTGTTCAAACACATTTTATGGTCCAGAAGAATATGAAGCAGGGTGTTTTATATGGCACTGTATCCTTTCAGAAACCTAACATTTCAGTGAACTGGGAGACTTTCGCCACATACTCTGTGTATTTACAGGTACTGTTCTATCTGCGCCGCATAATCTATACTGTGAGCAAGTGTGTTGAGTCAAAGGATAAGCTGAAACGCTATACTGTGACAATATATTCACTAGAGAGTTAGCATAACTTAAAAGGAAGGCATATTAGTTATTTTAGTAATTCCACTGTTTTTGTTGTATGGGCTTAACATTTTTTTTTCTTTTCTTTTGATTTTGCATTTCTATCTGAGAGAGCATCTTTTATTTTTAAGATGTGCTTGAGAGTATAAAGAATATGCTAATACAACTTAATATAAATATAAATAATATATAAGCAATCTATACGGCTACACATAAACAGGTCCAGGTGTCAGACCACTGACGTTGTACTTTCGGGATTCACTCGAATCAGTCTGGAGGCATTTCTCAGGTCCTGGAGTTGCTTGGCAGGTTTCCCCACACCCTCCTCAAACCTTTTTTCCACCACGGGGAGGACTGTTTCATACAGAAAAGATGCATTCTGTCTGATAAAAGCCTTCTTCTCTGGATCTTGCTCACACCGAAGGCTGTAATCCACATGCTGAACAGCAACCAGAATGATCTCCACCAGGCTCTCCAAAAGCACCATGTGCAGCTCTGGGAAATACAGCTTCAGTGCCTCTTCTAAGAAGCCCATGGTCTGCTTGGTGAACGCAACCACCGTGTAACTCAGGTTCACCCAGCAGTCATCCCCCGTGTATTGCTCAAAGTTACTCACCCCGCAGCTCTTCATTTCCTCTTTGAGTTTCCCCAGGGCCTCCGGAGTCATCAAATTCATCCTCCTCCACATCTCCTCTGAGTTGCGATGCTTAGTGGCTTCGATGATGATTTCTTTGTAACTATGCAAGGCTCCTTGGATGTCTTTCACCAGAAGGGCGTGGACGATGAAGGTGAGGTCGAGTCCGATGTCGCCCAGCTGTTGACAATGCTCCTTCGCCACTCTGACGCACTCGGCTGCCGTGGAGAGGCTCTCCTTACTGTCGAACACCTGCTTGCTGAAAGCATCCACGAACATGCCCATGGCTGACCTCGCCCAGACGACAAAGGCAGAGTAGCAGCCACTGTCGGTGCCTGCAAAGTCGGTCTCAAATTCCCTGGCCGTCTCCAGAAGGCTGGTAAAGAAGACGTGGCACAGCTTATGAATGTAGAGTAAGGTGGCCCCTTCAATGCGAAGCTGGCGTATTGCAGTGTGTACAGCTGCCGCCCTGTTTCTCAAAAACAGCTCACAAGCCTTCGTGCACTGGCCAAGCCGGATTAGTTGAGAAACTGCCCTGCGGGTCGCCTTGGGACCACCTCTCAGGGACCGATCCGGGGAGAGTTCAAAAACTAGTACCTCGGTGAGCTGGCGGACACGCTCATCCACTCTCGCCCTTAGTTCTTTCACAGGAGGTGGGCTGGGCTTGTCTTCTAGGTAATGGTTCAATTTATCCAGGAGGTCAACGGCACCTTCAAAGTCCCTCTGGGCAATACAGACATCCAGGTCTTCAGGCAATTCTTGGATCCATTCCATTGAGAGGTCCACCTTCTCTTCTTCTATCTCGGGAACAGTTGGTTCGTCATCGTCTTCGTCCTCAAACGGGTTACTGGCCTTGGGGGTCACTTGGGGTGGCCCTCGAGGGGCCGCTGCCTCCTCCTGTTCCCTGCGTCTTTTTTCACTGAGGGCCCTCTTGGTTTCCTCCAGCACTTCCAGCCACTCCCGTTTGATTTTTGCATTTTCTGCCTGAAAAATACGGCTCTCGGGAAACATTAACAGCTTGAACATGTCCTTCATGGGTGGGTTGTCCTTGACATTGACCACAGCCAAACCATCCAGGGGATAAAGGGCGTTGTAGCGATACATTCCCCGCCGCTGTGGCAGCCAGGTGGCCACCAGCAAACAATCGTTCATGAGAAAGCCGTGCACCCGCTGCAGCTGGGCCATGTGGTCCGCCTCGTATTCCACCAGGTCACCATTGTACACTAGGTACTGTCCCGGCGTCTCCAGCAGGTGCCTGCAGCCTTCCACCTTCTCAAGCAGGGTGGTGAGGGTTCGCTGCTTTCCTTCCTCGCCTGGCCCAGAACCGTCCCGGGAGGCGCCCCCGGGGCTGGGGAAAAAGCCGGTCTGGCCCCGGAGCTGGTCACGGCCCCCCGCGCCACCTCCTCCTTCCTCCCCTCCAGAGGCGGCGGCGGCGCCCGCGGCAGCGGCAGCAGGCAGCAGGGTAAGCGGGATGCTCTCCAGGCTGCTCTTCTGCTCCGTCAGCAGGTGGCTGAGCTGATACATCTCGCTCTCCAGGTAGGAGATCTCACGGGCCGTCTCTATGAACTGCCGGTAGTTCTGGTAGACGTTGCGCTTCAGGTTCTGCGCCGTCTCCTCCGCCAGCGCCTGGATGCGCTGTCGGTGCTCCTGCAAGTCCCGGTCCCCGTCCGACTGCTGTGAGAGCTGCTTCACGTACAGCCGCGCCTCGAAGCCGCCCGACTCGAGCTGCCGCCTCAGACGGCTAGCCCCACTGTCTGACATAGCCATCGCCATTGCCGCCCGGACTCACGCAGCCCCTGTCACTACCGCCGTGGCCGGTGCCGCCGCTGTGGAGGCCCACCCAAGCCGGGACAAACTCCAGGGCTAAGGAAGCAGGATGGAAGAGAGACGAATACGCCTGCGCCCGGTCTGAACTTCAGTCACTGCGCCTGCGCAAGAGGCCGAGTGCCGGCGATGCGCCTGCGCAGGAACTTCAGAGGCCTAGGACTCCTACGCTGGAGAAGCTACAGCGGAAGTGAGTGGAGCGCGGGGCAGAGCGATGTACGTACTACGAGGTGCTACGCCTGGGCGGAGTGTGTCGTTGGTGTTTGACGTTATTCGTGAACCGTGAGGACGGTAACCAGGTATCTGAAACCTTCAACCCTAGTTTTGAGCCTACTAGGTGGTGTCATGCTGAGTTCTTTTTTTTTTTAAGGCCCAGAATCTTGACTTCGGCGTTTGGAACAAGCTAAGCTCTCGTTCTCGAGCCCGTTTTCCCTGAGTCTCGCGAGATCGGCGAACTGACCAGACAGCCGGTATCTCCTAGGCGCGCGACTGGGCCCTCAGACCCCCCAGGACGTGGAGTTACCCCTTCTGTACCTCGGCAGCCATGGATGAGGACCTGGTTTTGGCACTACAGCTTCAGGAGGAGTGGAACTTGCAGGTCTCGGAGCGCGAACCCGCCCAGGAGCCCCTGTCTCTGGTGGACGCGTCTTGGGAGTTGGTGGACCCTACCCCTGACTTACAGGGCCTGTTTGTTCTGTTCAACGACCGTTTCTTCTGGGGCCAACTGGAGGCGGTCGAGGTGAAGTGGAGCGTGCGGATGACGCTGTGAGTCCCGAGCCCTGCTGGGGACGGGGCCGCCGGCGGCCCTTCTGTCTCCCCTCGCGGTCCCGGCGGCGTTAGCTCCGGCTCTGGATTTGGGGCAGGCGGCCCCACAGGGATTATCTTCCTTCCAGCCCCTTCCCTTCTCACCTTAAACGACTTTAAGAAAGCCCGTGGCCCATCCCGCGACGGTTTGACTTGTAAGGGGCGCAGTGAGAGAAAAGTGTGTTTCTTTGAATCTCACTTCACTAGAAAGGGCTTCCCTGGTGGCTCAGACGTTAAAGAATCCGCCTGAGACCTGGGAGACCTGTGTTTGATCCCTAGGTCGGGAAGATCCCATGGAGGAGGGCATGGCAACCCATTCCAGTATTCTTGCCTGGAGAATCCCATGGACAGAGGAGCCTGGAGGGCTACATACAGTCCGTGGGGTCTCAGAGTCGGACACAGCTGAGCGACTAAGCACACAGCACAGTCCAAAGGCCCTTAACGGTTACTAAAAAGCGAGTTAACGCTTATCTGATTTGTCTTATGGGTGTGCTTTAGGACCCAGGTAAGAGAAACAGCCAGAATCTGCCCCAAGAGAGAGTGCCAGGGACACACTGTGTTGGTGTACTTAGCAGTGAGCTCGGGAGTCAGAGTGGGGAAGGGGCTCATCTTCTCATATTTCTGGATCCAGGGGATCTAAAGGGATGCCTTTAAAAGGATCCCTTTCTGACACTCCAGGTTTGAGAAATTCTGATTTGAGATAATGTACCCGGTATATGAACGGAGTTAACAAGTAAGTCTAAGAAGTCGTTGTGTACCACTACTTGTTTTTGAATTGATATCAAAGCATCTAAAATAAGAGAGAAGATCTGATACAAAGTTGTGTGTTTAAAGTATCGATCTCTTTCATATAGGATTCCATTATAATTTTGGACATATGCTAATGGAGATCTGGCCTGCTATTACCACTATAACTGATTGAGCATAGCTTGTAGGGAGGAGACAGGGAGCAGCAAAATAGGATTATCTTCTTCAAGCTGTTATAGCCTGGTAAGGGTAAGGGAAGCCACTACTCGGATGAAATACAAGTATCTCCCAACAGAGTGGGTATACTCTCAAGAAAGCTATCCTTCATAGAGTTCTCTCAGTCTGAACTGTCCAAGAACAGTGAATAAGGATTTTGCGCTTTCGTTTCTATTTTCCTTTTGTGTATATTTGGTGATTAACAATTTTTGTGGTGGTTGTTTTCCAGGTGTGCTGGGATATGCAGCTATGAAGGGAGGGGTGGAATGTGTTCCATCCGTCTCAGTGAACCCCTTTTAAAGCTGAGACCAAGAAAAGATCTTGTGGAGGTATTCTTTGCATAAACCTGATTCTTAGCTCAGTAATTTAGAAACAGTTATTATTAGACTGCTGTAAATTAACCTGTACATGTGGGGGGAAAATCAGTTTTCCCTCACTGCAAACTTTTATTGTGGGGCAAATAATGATTACCTTATATTCTTACAGTGTTTCAAAGTTGGAGGCTTTCAGGTATGTTAGCTACTTTGATTTTTACAACAATCCTGTTTATGTTCAGTATGTGTTATCCTTATTTTTATAAATAAGGTTCAGATAGACAAAGTAGTTGGTTTAGAAGCAGCCAGAAAGTTAAGATCCAGATCTTTTTATTGAGACACACAAATTTTGATTCTCTTCTGTTCAGCCACCATGGTGTCCTCCCATGACATATAGCTGAGCTGGCAGAACAAACCACTGTGAGGGCACACTTCATATCTAGAGATGGTGATCACTTCTAATAGCTGAATGAAGCAGTAGGAGCCCTCAGCTGTGTTTAGTTGAGTCCAGTAGTTGCCTGGAAATCCTCAAGATATATCTGGTGTGAGTTATCTTGCCTCAGTTGTATCACTTGAAATGTATGCACAAGAGAGCATAGGTGGTAGAGGTTGGATGGGAAATAAGTTAAAATATGCCTGGAAATATGTTGTGTAAGGATAACAAAAAGTAGTGGGTTTCACAACAATGTGAATGTACTTAGCACCACTGAACTGTACACTTAAAATAGTTAAGATGGTACATTTTTTGTTACTTTTTTGTAATCACAATTTTTTTTTAAACACTACTAAATGTTAAAGTCGTACAACAGAAATACTCAATAAAAAAAGAAACTAATAAAGGGTCAAAACCCAGATGAAATAGAAAGGTGGACATAAAAACAATATCAGCTATTATATTAAATGTAAATGGACTAAACATTCCAGTTAAAGACATGGAATGGCATATGACATTAACCGAGATGTGATTAAAACAAAGACACATATATGTTAAATATAAAAGGATGAGAAAAAGCATATCTTCCAAATATTAGACAACAGAAAATTGTTACGGCTATCTAGTATTAATATAAAGATTTTAAGGGAAGAAGTTTTACTAGAAAAAAGGGAGACATTTTAAAATGATAAAATAACCTATTAAATACAGACACATAATGACCGTAAAAGTAATAGCATAGGTTTAAGCTTTAAACATGAAGCATCAATCAGCAGAAATGAATAAGAGAAATAAGCAATCTACAGTCATAGTTGTAGATAAAAACACAACTGAGTTAGTAATTCAGTGAAGAAGCAGGAAAAAAACAGTAAAGCATTTAAAAAAATTAAACAATATGATTAACCAAATCAACCTTACAAGGAGCCCTAATTGGAACAGCCCTAATTGAAAACTGAATTTGTTGCATAAACAATGTTGGCTTAAATAACACATGAATGATTTTTTTCTTAAGGTAATAGGCAAGAAGAAAATGGGAACTATGTGGTAATGCTTCAAGTGAGCATTTGCTGTTGGCAGAAAGTTATAATGTAAAATCAGGAATAAGATGGATGGAGGAAGAATAGAGGGACTGGTCTGTATTTGAAGTAGCTTCCTAAATTATAATGAATAGAATTCAGAAAAGGAAAAAACTTTAACTGGTTAAGGAGGTAAAGAAAAGTTTTACAGATCTGGATTTCATTACTACTAACATCAGCACGCCTACCACTCACTGTGTTGAGTACCTACTGTGTGCCAGACTAATCTAGTTATTCTAGAATTTGCTTTTGATGTTTGTTGTTGTTCAGTTGCTAAGTCATGTCCAACTCTTTGTGACTGCAGCCCTCCAGGCTCCTCTGTCCATGGGATTTCCCAGGCAAGAACACGAGTGGGTTGTCATTTCCTTCTCCAGGAGGCGAGCCTAACAGGACAGAATTGAATTCTGACATGTAGACATAGTAGAGGAGACTACTTTTGGCAGAAGGAATGGGTATGCTGTGGACAAAAGTGAGGCCACTAGGCTTATGGCATATTTAGGTCTAGAAGTAGTTGTTTTTGACCATTTATATTACAGTGGTGGGAAATTGAGGTGTTTGGGGACAATGATGTATAGATAGAGCCTAAATGTGGGAAATGGTAGATAAATAAAAATGGAAATGTTCAGTAAAATGCCATGTACCATTTTTAAGATGTGTTTGAATTGAACCAAAAATTAGGAACCTAAGTTGTTTCTCTTTAATGAGAATAGTTATTATTTTAGAATGTTGAAAAACATCTGAAATGTAGAATGACCTTTAAATTTGAGTCTCAATAGAGTGGCATTGTCTTGAAAAGATGAGAATTGGTAAATGTTTGATTCTTGCATTTCTTTATTCATATAATTCTATACAACTAAAATTCATTAATGCCAATCTAGTGTTTCTGATGAAAATTTAAAAAAAAATTATGGAGGATTATGAAAAAAGCTATGCTTTTGAGGACCTTTATGATTTTCACTTTTTTTAGAATAGATTATGAAATATCAGCTATAAATGCTTTTGTAAACTTTATACCTAAATTATTCCATCCTTGGTATGGAATGAGCAGTAAGTTTTATTGTTTGTTTTAAAATTTTACATGATTTAAAGTCCTCAAACTACAGAAGACTATACACAGAGAAATCTTGGTCTCCCCCATGCCTCTATTCTGACCTTTTCACCTATAAAGGATACTGTTGTTAGTTTTTTTTCCTATCATTCTCTTTGGCCAGTATTTATATCCACTCTTATCTACTCCCCACCACATAGCATACTTCTTATATAAAATGCTGAGTACACTCTTCTGTACCTTGCCTTTTTCTGTTAAAACAATACATTCTATAGCCTCCTCCATATCATTTCATAGAGATACTTTTCATTCTTTTTTATGGCTACATAGAATTCCATTATGTGGCTGTGCCATAGTTCTTTCAATGAGGCCCCTATTACTGAACATTGTTTGCACTCTTTCACTATCGTAAGCAGTGCCACAATGAAATACCTCACACACGTGGCCTTTCATTTTAGTCTAGGTGTTGCTGAGTCTAACAATAAATGTGTTTGTAAATATGTTAGATGTTACCAAATTTTCCACAAGGGTTGTACTATTTTGCATTCCTACCAGTGATCCCTGGTGGCTACTGAGCCAGATTCTGGCTAAATCTGGCTAAATCTACCAGATTTTGGTAAAGAATCTGCTTGTCAGTGCAAAAAACTGGGGTTCAACTGGGGTTGGGAAGATCCCCTGGAGGAGGAAATGGCAAGCCACTCTAGTATTCTTGCCTGGGAAATCCTACAGACAGTGGAGCATGGCGGGCTGTGGTCCATGGGGTTGCAAAGAGTGAGACATGACTTCCTGACTAAACAACAGCAACAACAATCAGTGATATATGGGAATGCTTATTTTCCCTTAGCTTTACTAATAGAGTCAAACTTTAGTTTTACCAGTCTCAATAAGCAAGAAGTTATATACTTATCTAATAACTCACATATCTGTTTTTACGAATGAAGTTGAGCATTTTTTCATATGTTTATAGATCATTTATATTTCATCTTCTGTGATCTGTCCATGACATTTGCCTATTTTAAAATCAGATTGTTGATCATTTTCCTGTTGATTTTTAGGAGTGCTTTATAATTTAGGAGTTAATAGCCTGTGAGATAGTTGCACATATATTTTCCTGAGTTTGTTTTTTTCACTTTACTGATAACATTTTTTTCCCCATACAGAATTTTAAAATTTTCATGTAGCTGAATTTATCAGTCTTTTCTACTGGATTTTGGTTAACAATTAAAAAGGCTTCCTTTGAACAGGGAATTAACCTGTGATCTACAGGACTTTGGATATTATATGCGAAGTTTTGGGAATGTGTGCTTATATAATTTTTCTAGAAAGATGGTTCATGACTTCTGTCAGTATGTGAAAGGAGCCTGTGATCCAAAGAAGGTTAAGACTCCAGGTAGAGTCAGAAAATGCATTTTTATTTTCAGAAGCACCATAACAAATTAATGTGATTGTTTTTTGTTTCAGACCCTCTTGCATGAAATGATACATGCCTATTTATTTGTCACTAATAATGATAAAGATCGGGAAGGGCATGGTCCAGAGTTTTGTAAGCATATGCATCGCATCAATCGCCTGACAGGAGCCAATATAACGGTATATAAAGCCACACACATTTATCATATTTAGTAGTTATTTATTCAGTATTTCTTGGGATTTAATTAAAAATAGAGAACTGGGTAGAAACAAATACTGTGTTTGAGGATTTCCCAGGGCAAATGAGGGGCCCAGAGAAGCAGACCGGCTTATCTGGGACCCCATAGTAGAAGACAGCAGTTCTAGTGACATCCCTGAGATCTCTAACCTCTGGGAGCAGCTTGTGCAGAGTTATTGCAGGCCTGAGTACCTCTCTTCTGGACTATTACTAACATCTCCTAATTACGTTTCCTCATTGTCTCTTCCTTCAATCTGTCCTATATTCTGCTGCTATTATATGTTACTCCCTTCATCAGAAGTCTGTGACTTGCATTTCTGCATAATGTGGGAGGTGGGAGAGCCTGGGGTCAGAAAGCAGGAAGAGTCAGGTTGCCTACTTCCCGATGCTGGCGCCACTGATGGTGGGACCTACTTAAACTCTTCCATGCTTTGGTTTACTCGCACTAAAAGGAGGATGATAACAATTCTTAGGCTACTGGATCCTTGTGAGGGCTAGAGAAAACGCAACCAAAAACATTTTAGTGCAGTTTGGGTACTAATTAAATATTAGTTGTCTTTGTTATTATACATTCATTTATCCAGTAACCTTACTGTTCCTTTTTTTTTTTACTTTCCACAACTCCCCTGCCTATGTTTCTAACGGAACTTTTCATCTCTGCCTTTCCTCATATAGTCTCTCCCTAAAATGTGCCTCTTCTATTTTCTGTCAAAATGATCTTCATCTTTACAGTGGGATATAACTTCTCCCTCCTTTTAACCTCCTCAGCAGATATGTAGCCTTTTACAATGTTATATTCTGCTTTCATACCCCAATAGGGTGGCTCTTACCTATCTATACACACCTGTGTGTCTTTATACACACCTGCACAAGATGTGTGACATAGTGCCTCTACAAGCACTTCAGTTCAGTTCAGTTGCTCAGTTGTGTCCGACTCTTTGCTACCCCGTGAATCACAGAACGCCAAGCCTCTTTGCTGCTGCTGCTGCTGCCGCCGCCGCCAAGTCGCTTCAGTCGTGTCCGACTCTGTGCGACCCCATAGACGGCAGCCCACCAGCCTCCCCCGTCCCTGGGATTCTCCAGGCAAGAACACTGGAGTGGGTTGCCATTTCCTTCTCCAATGCATGAAAGTGAAAAGTGAAAGGGAAGTCTCTCAGTCGTGTCCGACTCTTAGCGACCCCATGGTCTGCAGCCCACCAGGCTCCTCCATCCATGGGATTTTCCAGGCAAGAGTACTGGAGTGGCCCCGCCTCCCTGTCCATCACCAACTCCCCGGAGTTCACCCAAACTCATGTCCATTGAGTCGGTGATGCCATCCAGCCATCTCATCCTCTGTTGTCCCCTTCTCCTCCTGGCCCGAATCCCTCCCAGCATCAGTCTTTTCCAACGAGTCAACTCTTTGCATGAGGTGGCCAAAGTATTGGAGTTTCAGCTTTAGCATCAGTCCTTCCAGTGAACACCCAGGACTGATCTCCTTTAGAATGGACTGGTTAGATCACTTAGCAAGTACTGAATTTAACTGAACCAAAACAAATATTAATTCCTACAGAGATTAAATGCCTTGGTGTGTTTAGTGTTTAGAAATTTCCTTATTTTAAAAAGCAGTAAAAGCCAGTGTGATGGAAAGGGAGAGTACTCACCCTCCATATATTATTTTCTAGCTGTCAGTTTAATTTTCTAGAGAGCTCACTTCATTACTGGACTAAGGTCCTTTAACATCAAATAAGTGGCTTGCTTTAACACAGTCACATAAAATCCAGATTAGCAAAGGAATTACGCAGTTGCTAGCATAAAAGACTTTCACACTTTAAGCAAAATTCTAGTGTACTTCCTGTTGTTCAGTTGGAAGAGAATTCAGGAGGTTTTTATCAGGTAGACAGCTCTTGCTTTCCCAGGTTACATTCTGTTATAGCAGACTCCATGGGGCATCCACATTGAGGACAGTTTTTAGTTAACTACATTGTTAAAGTTACAGCCCCAGGCTATAGAAATTACAGAAGTTGGAATCAGAATAGATCCAATTCCCTGTCTTTTTTACCACTGAATTACTAGGCGAGGTGTTCTCAACATAAGAGAGAAGGCAGGGTCTTAAAAGCCTCCTTGTTCCCAAACCTCTGTCCTCACAGTCTCTTCTGCACTTACTATAATTTGCATTGCTTGCATGCTTGCCAAATAATAGAATTTGTTTGCTTATAGTAGAGAGATAGTGAATATAAAACTATCTGTAGAGTTACAAAAAGCTTAGTATTGTTTCCCACAAGGGGAATTTATTAAGAGCTTAAAAAAAACAAACCTCATATGCTGCTGTTGCTCCTTACCTTATATAACTAATAACGTTCCACTGAGAGGACAGGAGGAAAAGTTCCTCAGTCATTTGGAAGTATCATTTGTAAAATGGTGCCGTGCCAGCCTCAGTGCCACCATGTGGGAGGGCTCACCTTCCTTTCAGCCTGAACTCTTCTCTGTCTGTCTGCTGCTTAGGTTATAAGTAAGAGTTCATCTAGAGCGTGAAACAGAGGGATCCTGTTTAAGGACTGAAAAGCACATTTAAAGAGAATTTGTCTCAGTGAAGTTTCTCATTCACTCAATCACCAAACACTTACTGAGCACCTTCCTTATGCCAAGCTGGTAATAACCACTACGGATACAAGGATGAGAACATTCAAACCCTGGAGAGCTTTTCACCTATAAACAGATACAGTGGTACCCCAGAAAGCTTGTTGTGAGGAAATGAGCAGAGCTGGGCGAATGTGGAGAATGGATTTGGCAGAGGCAGCCTGAGACCAGGTGCTTGTGTGTGGGCCCAGAGTTGATAGGGAAGAGTCCTCCGGAGTCCTTTGGTATGGTTACCTATAGGGGAAATTTCAACCTAAGCAGTGGGAACACTTACTGATTATGACATTCTATAAAATCTTTATCCTAGTTTTTCATCATTTAGAAAGTGGGTTTCTAAGACTTGTACCATGTATAGAAGCTTTTTGTTTTTTTAAATTTGTCTTCTAGTCTCACATTTTTCTATCTTTACATAGGTTATGTAGCACTAAATTATGGGAATCTGCTAATTCCCATTAAAATGAACTTTTGAAGAGAAGCTAAATATAGTTACTATCTTTCCCAAAACATAACTTCAGAAAACCCTTGAGAAGTTGGAAAGTTTTAAAAAAGTTGTGGCTGCTTATTTATTACATATATTTTCTTAAAATTGTTAACTCGCCTACTTAATGCTAAGAACTGTGTCTCGGCCCAGGTGTACCATACTTTCCATGAAGAGGTAGACGAGTACCGTCGACACTGGTGGCGCTGCAACGGGCCGTGTCAGAACAGTAAGCCGTATTACGGCTATGTGAAGCGTGCCACCAACAGGGCACCCTCCGCCCATGACTACTGGTGGGCTGAACACCAGAAAACCTGTGGAGGCACTTACATCAAAATCAAGGAACCAGAGAACTACTCAAAAAAGGGCAAAGGAAAGACAAAACTGAGAAAGCAGCCAGTATCAGAAGCAGAGAATAAAGGTAAGTCTGCTTATAGTCTTCCTGCTTTTCCACTACCGTGGCTAGTTCTCTGAAGGACACTTCAGAGAACTGGCATTAAGATAAAGCTTAAATTAATTTATTCAAAAGAGAAAAAGGCAAAACAAGAAACTTGGTTTCAACTGAAGCCCATTTTAATTTTTTTTTAATTATTTTTCTCGTTAGACATAAAACCCTTTTTTGAAGACACAAACATTTTTTGAAGAAAAGAAAAAGATAAAGCTTAAAGAGTGTTTCTTGTGTAGATGTTTTCAAGTGTGGACTTAAAGTGGAAAAAAATCCCATTGTCCATAAAACAGTGGTAGAAAAATATATTTTGCTCTATATATTTGTGAGAAAAAGTGGGAATAGTTTCCACTGCTAAAATTTAAGGGTAAAGTCCCTTTCCCTCTCCTGACTCACTGGGTCATTAGGAAACAGAAGGCAAAAAAAAGATTGTCAAGGTAAAAACAGTAATTCAAATAACAATGCCCGGAATGTAAGTCCTAGCTACACCCCTTCCTATCAGTTGGAGTCCATCCAAGCAACTTCTGTTGATGTATGTATTTTCATTAGAAGAATGGGAAAAGGATATGGCACGTATATGCTAACACTTCAAGATTTACCCCTTTGCTCTGCAGTTCATAGTTACTGCCCTTTGAAGGGGTAACCAGGTTACTAAAGTTAATGTTTCTTCCCTTGGGAAGTTGTTGATTGGATGTGATAAGGATTCATGGACATAAGCTTTCTCAAATCTGAAACGTTTACTAAGTTGAGAAACTATAGAAGAATTTATGTCGAAAGATTATATCCTGTTTTGTGAGCTGGGAAGATAATGCAGTAGCAGATTTTCCCCATCTGGGACATGGTTTTCTTGATAAAAGTTATTGTGCTATTGATATTTGCATGATAGAAATGCTTATCTAAGTATGAGATGGTGTTTTGTTTTGAAGAGAGGGTGTTTTTGTCCTTTATGTGTTCTTGATATCAGAGCTGTCTGACTGCTGAAGGTTGTCCTCCTGTTAATAGAGAATTACAGTATAGTTCTAAGTTAGAACAAAACAGTATTTCTTCATTTGGAAAAACTATCCATTAGCTTAATACTTGTTATGGTATAAATTTTGAATCAAGGAAAAATCTTGCTTCTTTTGCAGACAAACCGAACAGAGGGGAGAAACAGCTGTTAATCCCCTTTACCGGGAAAGGTTATGTCCTAGGGGAAACCAGCAATTTTTCATCTGGGAAATGTATCACTTCACATGCTATTAATGAAAGCCAAGAGCCTTTAAGTCAAGACCATTCAGCAAATGCCCTGAGACCTCATTCTAAAACTGAGGTGAAATTTGAACAGAATGGTCCAAGTAAAAAGACTTCCGTAGCATCCCCTGTTCTCAGTACCAGTCATCAGAATGTCTTAAGCAACTACTTCTCTAAAGTGTCCGTTGCCAGCAGCAAGGCTTTCAGAAGTGTGAGTGGGTCTCCAGTGAAGAGCCTCACAGTGGGCGACAGCACTACAAAGTCGGTCTCTGCCGGTTCTCAAAGGAGGGTTACATCTTCTAGGACATCTCTAAGAAATTCCTTAAAAGCCATGGAATCGACATATGTCACTGTGCCCCAGGATGCAGGTGGGCCTGAAGGTAAACTCCCAAGTAAACGACCCAGGATAGAAGACAAGACTTTTTTTGACCTCTTTTTTATCAAGAAGGAGCAAGCGCAGAGTGGTGGTGGTGATGTGACGAGTAGTTCGCATCCTCCAGCTGCAGCGCAGAGTCCCAGCGGTGCATCCGGTCAGAGCAGGGTGGTGCACTGTCCCGTGTGTCAGGACGAGGTTTCGGAGACACAGATTAATGAGCACTTGGACTGGTGCCTTGAACGTGATAGCACCCAAGTCAAAAGCTGAAAAAAATCTCTGAAAAATGAACGGGCCTCCAATGTCCACCTTTATTGCCTCACTACTACACTCAGGAATTCCTGATTAATAAGATTTGCAGGCTATAATCTAGTTCATCAATATTAAATGTTCTACTTTATATAAACATATGAGATTGTAATTAAAAAGTATTTTGCCTAGAGGTGCTATACTCTTGTTTTATGTACACTGGAGCCCAGAATTTCTTCTGGATGCATTCATGTATAATTTTTAGATACTTCTTTCTGGCTTTTAAAAGTATGTAAATCTGTTAATCTTTTTATTTATTTTCCTTAAAACATTCAGTGAGGAATTCTGTCAGGTATTTGGTTAGATTGAGTATTTCATTATTAATATTAAAATTCATTCCCAGAACTGCCAGTATCCATAGTGTCAGACATATTGACCAAAATTACAAACTAGTTGTTTTAGGGTACTCAAGGTTTTTGGGTTTTTTTCTTCCAAATTTTAACATTTTCTGTATTATAAAGATTTTTATTTTTCTGTTTCACTAAAAGGTGGCAGATTTTATAGTAAATAGATATTTATAGTAAATATTATATAGATATGTATTCTATATATTGATACTTATAGTATCTACTTATAGATAAGTATAGTAAAATAAATTTCTTTTGGAATATCGCTAGTAACAAATAGCTACTGTAATTCTGTAGGCCAGAGCTTAGCTGTTTTCTCAAAATTTTAGATGCTAACATAACAAAGTTGCCTAGTTTATGTACAAGTGAAACATCATCTGGAAACAGTATTATGAACCTTAAGCCAAAGTTGAAACCATTTAGGAATACCATTTTGCCTACGCCAAGTATTTCTTTTAAAAAACATTCTTTTTTATGTTACAACAAAGGGACAAAGATAGTTTGATGAAATTTACTTTGTTGTCTCATGGCTATAACGCCAGCCTGTTGGCATATTTTCAAGGCCTTAGTTCATAAGTTTTTTCTTTTTCTTTGTTGCAACATGACTTTTACATACATAGGTGCAGCTGGGCTCCCCTCTATGTGATCACTAGAAGTTACCCTAGAAGGTGTCCTCATGGGCGTCTCTTGTAGTCAAAACCCACAGCCCCCAAGTAACCACTGTTTTCATCTGTCACCTCGTTAGTTTTTGAACTTCATGAAGTCGTATCTTTGTTGCTTTGGGTAGCAGAAGTTCCTTCTTTTCATTGCTCTGTACTGCTTGTATGAATATGCCAATTTATCATTCTAATATTAATGAACATTGGCATCATCTGTTCAGGGCTGGCCATTGGTGAACAGAGCTGCTAAGAACATTCTTATTCGTTTCTGTTGAGCATATCCCCAGACTGGAAATGCAGGGTCACCAGGTCACCAGCTTCTGTTTAGCTTCAGTAAATCCTGCCAGTTTACCTACCAGCAATGTATGAGACATTATTGTTCTGTCCTTTTCATTTTTAGCCTATCTCAGTGAGTGTTTATGAGTTTTGATTCTTCTGAAGCATGAAGTTAAACCATAGTATTTAATAAATATTTATAAATGACTTAAAATGTGTATTATGTTGAATATATACATTTATACTCATACAAGATCATTTAACAAATTATATTTAGGAAACATTTTTTTGTGTGCCAAAACCATACAAAGCTCTGGTTCTATGAAGTATATGATAGCCCACCCATGGCCTCAAGGAGTAGTACAACCTATCAGGGAGTGAAACAAAAGCAGATTAATTTCAAAATAGTTAAGTGCTGTGGGAACTGGAAAGGACAATCAGCCCAGCCCAGGGCTTCAGGAGATGGAGGAGACAAACTCTATACCAAAGTTGGGTGTTCTAGGGCAAGTCAAGTTAGTCCAGAGCAGGATGGAGAGAAAGGGCCTTCCAGAGAGAAGGAACACTAAGGTCTGGCAGCAGCCCAGCACATTCTACTAGGAGAACTGAGCTCTTCCAGATGAACAGAGTAAAATGTGATGGGTGAACTGGTAGGAGAAAGACTGCAGATAGGACAGATTCAAGTAAACCTTTGAGGCTGAAAAACCCATCTATTGCATTCTCCACTTAAATCGTTTGTATGGTCCTTGTTAATACACATCTGTTGATTCACGTTGGGGTGGGGCTATGGGGATCGGGAAGGCTTATACACCAGCCAAGAACATCTGAGAAGTGTTTTGAGGGGTTCACGGTGGGGGTGGGGGTGGCAAGAGGGGGGAAGGGCAATGGCTGGGATGGAGAGAAGATGGCTTCCAGAAATAATTTAGGTTGTAAAATAAGAATTGGTCAGTTTTAAGGCATGATGGGAATATGTTAACTGGCAAGAAAGTTGAAGTTAATTTAAAATTTGGAATTAAGACGTCAATATCTAAGAATTCTGATACTCCCAAATCTGCTGTTTTATATTAGGGAAAAAAAATCAGTTTTACGTTCTGTTGGTTTTTCACTTTTAAAAATCAGGGGTCAACTTTTAAATGTTATTGCCCTTCATTTGAAGAAATGGGGAAGGAGAGAAGGGAAGCACACTTTACCCCATGGTCCAAAAGCTCTGAGATTTTATTTCTTTCCAAAGTTTATGGGAGTTTTAAATAAGAACGTCACAGTGAAAGAAGCAGGAGCTGTAACTTTCCTCAGACTTAGTACCCAGCTGGGATCCTATACCTGGGATACCTGCAGGATCTCCTCACTGGGCTGCCTTGAAAAGAAGCTGAGCTCTTTGCAGTTAATCCTTATTGAGGGGCAGTGGGTTCCTGTTGTTTTTTTATCCTTGAGATTATTGATGCCTTTTTGGAAATTTGTTGTATTTGTTGTTGACTAGTAGCATATCACTAGCAATGAAATTAAAAGACGCTTACTCCTTGGAAGGAAAGTTATGACCAACCTAGATATTCAAAAGCAGAGACATTACTTTGCCAACAAAGGTCCGTCTAGTCAAGGCTATGGTTTTTCCTGTGGTCATGTATGGATGTGAGAGTTGGACTGTGAAGAAGGCTGAGCGCCGAAGAATTGATGCTTTTGAACTGTGGTGTTGGAGAAGACTCTTGAGAGTCCCTTGGACTACAAGGAGATGCAACCAGTCCATTCTGAAGGAGATCAGCCCTGGGATTTCTTTGGAAGGAATGATGCTAAAGCTGAAACTCCAGTACTTTGGCCACCTCATGCAAAGAGTTGACTCATTGGAAAAGACTCTGATGCTGGAAGGGATTGAGGGCAGGAGGAGAAGGGGACGACAGAGGATGAGATGGCTGGATGGCATCACCAACTCAAAGTACATGGGTTTGGGTGGATTCCAGGAGTTGGTGATGGACAGGGAGGCCTCTTGTGCTGCAATTCATGGGGTGACAAAGAGTCCGACACGACTGAGCAACTGAACTGAACTGAAATGAGTAGCATATCCACCAGATGAAGTAAAACTCTATTAGACAATTATTATTACAGATTAAATTCTCTGAAAGTGAAGTCACTCAGTCGTGTCCAGACTCTTTGTGACTCCATGGACTATAACCTACCAGGCTCCTCTGTCCATGGGGTTCTCCAGGCAAGAGTGCTGGAGTGGGTTGCCATTTCCTTCTCCAGGGGATTGTCCTGACCCAGGGAACGAACCCAGGTCTCCCGCATTGTAGGCAGGTGATTAGCTCTGGCTTTTTCTCTGGCTTTTTATTTCTAACATTCCACTGTTAGTTATATACACATCATCTCATATCTTTTGATATGAAAAGTTAAAAACTTGTTCTTTAGTGATTCAGTAATCATCTCATTATCAAACTTTACAATGCTGTAGACTGTAATACAGAAACAAGCTGAAGTTTGCTTTCTTCGGTTCTAGTGCTAAACCTACCAAAAGATTTACCCTCTTGCTTACTGAACACCAGATGGCGCTCTTGTGCTTAGTTGTTCACTGATGTCCGCCTCTGACCCCATGGCGGTAGCCCGCCAGGCTCCTCTGTCCATGGGGGTTCTCCAGGCAAGAATACTAGAGTGGGTTGCCATGCCCTCCTCCAGGGGATCTTCCCGACCCAGGGACTGAACCCAGGTCTCTCGCATTGCAGGCAGATTCTTTACCATCTGAACCACCTTAGTACATTAAATTTCTCTCAAAAACTGAAGGCAAAGCAAAGCCAAAGAGAGAAAGAGGAACTTCAGCAACAGGAATAATAATCACTAGTTCTGACACATAAAGGGAAAAGACAGGTTATAATCTCAAGTCCTGGGAGAGGGGACACAGCATGGTCAAGAGAATGTGCTTGTTCAAACAAAGACTGATCTACAGGTCTACCTAAGGTAGATCTACTGATCTACCTTAATCTTCCTAAACTTGTTTATATTTCACCTTTTACTGAACACTAATGTACAGTCTTCTGCAAGACACCAGTACCCAATATGACAAAACACAGTAACCCCCAACAGGAAGTCTTCCAGACAAGGTGGGACCTATATTTCCTACTATTTTCAAAATCATAGTACTCTTCCTTTGAATGTCTAGTACTTATTATTCTGCTCTCTTATGATTAGTCTGAAAGCTTCCTAGGATGTAATGTCGTTTGCCCCTGTATCAGAGGTCCAGTAGAACAAAGAGGAGCCTGTTAAATTCTGTGTTAAGTGCATCAAATGGCTAGGCACTTCTCAACTTTCACTGTTACCTGCTTTTGCAAAAACATCTTAATACTGATTCTTCTCCATACTTCTCCAAAGAATCAAATGTGTGTATTTTCAAGACATATTCTTGAGACCCAAATCATTCCAGGTTATAAGCATTTCTTGCAAACTAAACATGAAAGAAAACGATTTCCTTTTTAACAAGATTCCTCATATGTATTTGTATACATTTAAAATAATTCAGTAAGATACATGCAGACACTTGTTCAGTTGCATTCTTAATATCAAGATATTCAAATACTTCCTCTGTGGCTCATCTGGTAAAGAATCTGCCTGCAATGCGGAACACCTGGGTTCAACCCCTGGGTTGGGAAGATACCCCTGGAGAAGGGAAAGGCTACCCACTCCAGTATTCTGGCCTGGAGAATTCCATGGACTGTATAGTCCATGGGGTCGCAAAGAGTTGGACACAACTGAGTGACTTTCAGTTTCACAGGATCCCTGATGGTAGGATGGAGTCTAGCTTCTTATCATGTCTGTGAGTCACCCATGTTGTTATTTGTAAACTGTTCATTCTAGTTGCTATTTCATGTAAGCATACTGCAACACAGGGGCTTTCCAGGTGGCTCATTGGTCAAAAATCAGCCTGCCAAGCAGGAGATAGGGGTTTGATCACTGGGTTGGGAAGATCCCCTGGAGAAGGAAATGGAAACCTACTCCAGTATTCTGGCTTGAAGAACCCCATGGACAGGGGGACTGGTGGGTTACAGTCCATGGGGTCACAAAACAGTTGGACATGACTTAGCGACTAAACAACACATATGCTCGTGTGTCCCCTTCTGCTTTCTAACCCGTTTTGACTATTTTATATTGCACTGTGGTCTGCTTTCCTACTTTTTTTTTTTTCCCAATGACAGTGATTATATCTTCAGTTGATTTTATTTTTCCTGGGGTATCTTACAACTTAATCTTAATTTCAGATAATTCTGTCATCTTCAGTTTCTTTGCTGGAGTTACATCAATTCTTGTTTCACAGCTTCCTGAGGGATTTCTTCTTTTGGTCCATTTTTGTTCTGAGATTTTGAATTTCAAATTTCAGGTTTTAATTTTTGTTCCTGCAAAGTCCTGTTTTTAAAGATATTTCATTCACACTGCAGTTGCCTTATGGTTAAGTATTTTCTTCAGCTATAATTCTCATGTTTTTTCCTTTTAGATAGTACTGTTTGTAGCTATTTTTCTTCCCCATTCTGCTCATTTTCAAAGGTATAATTTTCCTTGACTTGCAAAAACAGTTGGTTTAATATAGGCAAAGATGAGAGGCTTCTAAATCAAGAGTGTTTTCTTCTGCTGGAATAGTGAAAACCAGTGTTTCTCAGAGAGGACATATTTGTGAGATGGGAGGGATTTGCAATCTCATTTGATTCTATAATTTTATTTTTCTAAGACCCTTGCTTCCCTCCTCCTTCCATTTTACCTTCAAGCCTCCAGGAGCCATCTCCCCGTCTCTGACATGGTGCCTCCCTCAAGCAGCCTCCTTCGCTCTCATGAACTTTAAGCCTCCCCCTGATGCCCCAGCGGCCAGCACTGGTGACGCAGTGGTGTGATGTATCGGCATTTCCAACGCTTGTGCTGGGCTCCCTGCTTCCCCCGGACACTGCCACCACTAGGCACCCACTGCCCTTCTCTTTAACGTACAGTTTCCACCTGACTCCTGGCCTACGCAGGAATTCTGGTGTTGGCTCTAGTTTCAGATGCTTATTTCTCTGCATATAAGTTGAACTTTTTTCTGTGTCTCACAGTTAAGCTATAGCTACAGGTTATGGGTGACTTTGTTGGGAAGATAATGAAAGAGATTCAGATTAGGCAGCAACTAAGATTCCTTGGAAAGCCAGAGGCTCAAGTACTTCCCCTTAAGTATGAACACACAAGCAAGAATGGTCAGACCTGGGAGGAAAACTTCTAACCTGACAAAAAATTAAAACAAAAATTTTAAAAATGTTAAATACTGTATCTACTAAATGGAACAGGTTTTCATATATTTTAAAAATTTCGAGGAAAAAAGAGTTCTTGAAAATTAAAAATGTGACAGCACATGTGAAACCCTTGGAGAACTGGCAATGAAGTATCTTCAAAGCAAAGGACAAAGGCACACAGTGGTAGCTGACAGCGGCAGGCTCACACCTGAGGTGGACTGTTTGGACAACCGTTCAGTTCAGTTGCTCAGTCATGTCCAACTCTTCACGACCCCATAAACTGCAGCACACCAGGCTTCCCTGTCCCTGTCTGGACAACAGGAGTTCAGAAAGAGCAGAGAAGATGGAGGGGAGAAATAATTTAAGAAAATGTCCCCAAATGTAGGGCATGAGTTTACAGTTCGCATGCCTCTCGTAGTGGCTGAGAACAGGCATGCTGTCACAGCCCTGGGGACACGAAACTATTCTGTGAGTGTCCACATAGGAAAAGCAGAAATAGGAATGGCTCAGATTTCTCAGCATCCACACTGCAACGTGGAACCTAGGCAATGCCTTCAAAATTCTCAAGGATAATTATTTCCGAGCTGGAATTCTAAACTCAGGCAAATTACCAATTAAATGTGAGAGTTAAAAAAAAGAAAATTTACCTCCCAGGTACTCTTTCACAGAAAGTACTGAAGGACATGCTACACCAGATTGAGGAAGTAAGCCAAGAGAGTAGAAGACGCAGGACCCAGGAAGCGAAGACCCCACAGAAAGGAGCGACAGGACCTCCAAAACAACGTGGCAGGAGGTCAGGGGAGACAGCTGTGCTCCAGGCAGACAGCCCCACCACACGAGGCTCCTGCAGGTTGGAGGCCTTGGGGGTTTGAAACGGAAGATCATGCAAGACTTTAAGAAAAAAGTAAACTATAAAAGTCATCATGATTTATTCTACATCTCACCTTTGAATAGCACAAATACTTTTTTTCTTTTGCTTTGGCTGTGTCACATGGCATGCGGGATCTAGTTCCTAAACCAGGAATGGAACTCTTTCCCCCTGCAGCGGAAGCACAGATTCTTCATCACTGGACCACCAGGGAAGGATCACCAGGGATGTCCCAAATAGTCTTGGACTATTCATGTGATCTAAAGTTACAAGATAGTTATGTACGGAGGTCAGGGAGGTATGGTAGAGGCAGAGGAGGAGGGCTGGAGAGACACCTGTATTCTTACCTCCCACGTATGGAAGTTCAGAGACAATGAATAATCTAGAATGTGGCAATGCAACTGTGTTATTTAGAACTAACTGGGCACAAATGGAGAAGGAAATGGCAACCCACTCCACTATTCTTGTCTGAAAAATCCCATGGACACAGGAGGCTGGCGGGCTACAGTCCATGTGGTCACAAGAGACAGATACCACTGAGTGACTAAGCACAGCAATTGGGCACATACCCAAAAAATCACTTAAAAGAGTTAAAATCTTTTCTCAGGGGAAGAACACAAGGGGCTGTTTTTCTTACCAAGCCTCACATAAAACAAGCTGACTTAACCTACAAGTGCACTGTAACTTTGACTTAAAAAAAACTGTAATGCTATTCTATAGAAGACCATAGAAATAAGACAATTTTGGCAGAAAAAGGCCTATCTCAATAAATATAGACCTCATCCAGTAACTTCTTATCCAGTAACGTCTATAACACCTGTTCAGAGCTCAGAAATGATCCATTTGATAAGAAGCTGCCTGCAGCTGTTCAGGCCCTCTGTGTCTTATGACCTGGTTTATATTTAAGTGTTTTCTACTTGTAAAACTCTTCCCAGCTCATGAGGCCAGGCCCTTTATACATATCATTGGTCCAATGGTGTGTCCTTGAGCACTGCCATGTTCCAGGTGAAATTTACTTTCTGGTGATCATGAAAAAGCAAGAGAGTGGCGGAGAAACATCTATTTCTGCTTTATTGACTATGCCAAAGCCTTTGACTGTGTGGATCACAATAAACTGTGGGAAATTCTTCAATAGATGGGAATACCAGACCACCTGAGCTGCCTCTTGAGAAATCTGTATGCAGGTCAGGAAGCAACAGTTAGAACTGGACATGGAACAACAGACTGGTTCCAAATAGGAAAAGGAGTATGTCAAGGCTGTATATTGTCACCCTGCTTATTTAACTTATATGCAGAGTACCTCATGAGAAATGCTGGGCTGGAGGAAGCATAAGCTGGAATCAAGATTGCCTGGAGAAATATCAATAACCTCAGATATGCAGACACTACACTTATGGCAGAAAGTGAAAAACTAAAGAGCCTCTTGATGAAAGTGAAAGAGGAGAGTGAAAAAGTTGGCTTAAAGCTCAACATTCAGAAAACTATCATGACATCTGGTCCCATTACTTCATGGGAAATAGATGGGGAAACAGTGGAAACAGTGGCTGATTTTGGGGGCTCCAAAATCACTGCAGATGGTGACTGCAGCCATGAAATTAAAAGACGCTTACTCCTTGGAAGGAAAGTTCTGACCAACCTAGACAGCATATTAAAAAGCAGAGACATTACTTTGTCAACAAAGGTCCAACTAGTCAAGGCGATGGTGTTCCCAGTGGTCATGTATGGATGTGACGGTTGGACGATAAAGAAAGCTGAGCTCCAAAGAATTGATGCTTTTGAACTGTGGTGTTGGAGAAGACTCTTGAGAGTCCCTTGGACTGCAAGGAGATCCAACCAGTCCATCCTAAAGGAAATCAGTCCTGGGTGTTCATTGTAAAGACTGACGTTGAAGCTGAAACTCCAATACTTTGGCCACCTGATGCGAAGAGCTGACTCATTTGAAAAGACCCTGATGTTGGTAAAGATTGAAGGCAGGAGGAGAAGGGGATGACAGAGGATGAGATGGTTAGATGGCATCACTGACTCAATGGACATGAGTCTAGGTAAACTCTGGGAGTTGGTGATGGACAGGGAAGCCTGGAGTGCTGCAGTTCATGGAGTCACAAAGAGTCGGACATGACTGAGCGACTGAACTGAACTGATCATGAAAAGACTCTGCCATAAAATCAACAGCAGAATCTGGGGAGTGCATTCTTGACAGTAAGAGGCCTAAGAGCCTATTCCTGAAGCAGTGGAGACTGGGTACTTCTAAAAACCCAGGTACGATTATTAAATATATGGCATAACTACATATAATTGCCATCCACAACCAAGATAGAGCTCACGTTCTCAGACCCTCTGCATCTTGAGAATACTCTGTGTTTCACTTGGGTTGTGCACAACTAACTCTCTGTAAGACTGGAGCCACTGTGTTTATTTTCAGATGCAAAAGGCTCCGAAGGTCACACAATTCAGTGGTTGCATCAGAACTAAACAGATCTGTCAATCCTGTCTGTGCTCTTTTTGCCACAACACCAAAAATAATCAGTTTTCATCCCTAACTCACACTGGCCCTCCCCTTTAATCCATTCAGCTATATTTCAGTAGAATTTTACAAATGCCCTAAGGGAAAGTCGATCAGTTGTGTCTGACTCTTTGTGACCCCATGGACTTCTTCAGGCCAGAATACTGGAGTGGGGTTCCTTTCCCTTCTCCAGTGGATCTTCTTGACCCAGGAATCAAACCAGGGTCTCTTGCACTGCAGGCGGATTCTTTACCAACTGAGCTATTGAGGGAAGCCCTAAGATAGGTTCAAACATAACAAAAACACCATACCAAAAAATATTTTAAATAAGAGGTAAATGAATATGTATATTGACCTCATGTTGTAAACAGCTCTTTAGTTCATGACCACACCGATTATACTTTTCTGCATATATACACACAGGATACCTGTGACAGTTAAGAGATAAACCTCATGGCCCTTCGTTTCTGCAGCAGAGGAGCAACACAGATTGGCTCAATAGTGTATTAGAGTCATTAAAAAAAAATCCTATCAAAAGGGCAAGAACCTAAATGTTGAGAATACAAACACAGAGCTCATGGATCCCATGGACAGTCCAGCTACTCCCAGGATTGCTGAACTTGTCACACTCCATGTTTGCTGTTCTCTTTCCCTTGTTATCATTTATAAAAAGTAGTACCAAATGCTCTGGGCTAAGCCAGAGATGAGTGAGAGAAAAACACAGTATCTGATGGAGGAGCCCATTAAGAAAGTCAGTAGTATATGATAAAGAATCAAAAAACAACAAGAGACAGGTGGAAATAAGCATAATTTTTTTCAAGAACATTTATACATCTGTTTAATTAGATTAGCTTTACAAGCATTTTGAGAGCTTTTTCATAATGAAACACTGCTTTTCAAATTACATGACTTTATAGTCTATCTGTATGTAAATCCTGAAATTCTTTGCCTGCTGTTGATAAAGGTCTGTGTTTTACAGCTGGTTAATATGTTGAATAAAAACAGTATTAGAAGCTTTATCTTTTACCAGGATTAAACACATATAGGCCACAAATAGTTTTAAATTTTGTTTTATATAGAGTCCTGCTTGGTGACAAGTTAACAGTCCCACTAACATGAAAAGAACAGATTTTAAATGGATATTAAAAGAAATGGCTATCCTGATTTCTCCATCCTTTCACAACAATCTCCAAGAAATTATAAACTTTTCCAGAAACAAACAAAAAAAAACCCACAACAAAATTTAAAACCTGTCAGGCAAGCACAACCCACAGACAGTAGAATTGGACACTTTGCACAACTGCAGAAATACATATCTGAATGACACAGGGGCTCCCAGATTAAAAGGCTGTTATTGTACACCTTGACAAACAAACCTCCCACCAACATCACATCATTTCTACTCAACCTAAAAATAATAGCGGTTTTGAGCTGTGGCCTAAGGCAGCGCACCGCACTGCAGCCCAGGCTGGGGCGGAGGGGAGAGCGGGGGCAGAGGCACTTGCTGTTGAGATGCTGCATTGCACTAATGTTATCTGGGACTAGGAAGGAAGCAGAACAGAACTGCAGTGGGTGAGGAAAACCAGCAATCACTACAATTGTCTCCTGCAAGTTCTCCGAAGTGAGATCACAGTACTGAATATTTAATCCCACCCTAAATCCATGCTGCCAGTTCACTAAACAACTGTTTTTCATGTTTTACATGAACAGTAGCAATCTTTTAATAAAAATTACTGAGCTTTCCATAGAAAAGGTCTCTAACTGAATACAAACTATACAGATGCTAAAACTGTCATAGGTTGAAATATACAGAAATATTTCTGTACACTCACATTATTTTGGCAAAGAAGATCAAGGACAGAGATAGAAAACTGAAGTGGGCAAGGTCTTACACCCATAATTCATGCAAAATACAGATACCACCTTTTGGGCTTTGCTAAACAGCCTAGGAAACTCAAGTCTAAGACATCCATCCTAACTGAGGTGTTACGTAACTCAAGTCTGGGAGGACTTACGTGATTTTGTAGGATTCCCTCTTTTTTCTGAAAAATAAAAAAGAAGACTCATAGAAGTTATCTGGTTTTTTGCTTCGTGCTTTGATTTTTAAGCCGAACATCCATCTTTCAGTACTGACGGAGAGCACCGCCTCTAGGGAGTGCACCAGCAGTGGCCTGAGGAGTCACTGATGTTAAGTCTGTAACAACACCATTCGGGCTGGAGGCACAGTCTCCCCCTGACGCTACCCAACAGGAATGAGGTTCTGATCTGCTGGCCAGATGGGCACAGAAGTAGGAAGAAAACAGCAAAACTCAAAAGTACAATCAACCTGACGGGAAGCACAAGGAATAGTCTAGGAAAGGGGACAGTACGTTCTACATCTATAGGCTGTACCTGAAAGCAGAAGAAAGCCCTTTATCTTGGGAACTTGATGCTGAGGAGAACCTCAAGTTCATTTAGTGCCAGTCACTGTAGTTTTTTGTGTTTTTTTTTTTTAATGTAACTTAAAAGATAAAACCTTTTTACTGTGTATTTTTCTTATAAAACATGAACTAAAAGTTACTGGTAGTAAATGGTAAAGTAAACTGACGGTTTTACTGTTATGTTTCACTATTAACAATGTCAGAAAAACAGCAGCAGCAGTCTTTTAGGAGTTCAAATTAGTGTAAGGATTACAAAACAATCTGATTTTTCAGTTGGTGATTAAAGTGCTCCTTTTCTTATTTTAAGTAAAAACAAAATTAATCATTAGTCACTGGCAACAATCATTATAAGAGGCTTTTCAGGGCAAAATTTAATAGTACGAAGAGGTTTACAAAAATAGATTGATGCTATTTTGGGAAATAATACTGTAATTTTTTCTCAATTCAGTTTTGATAAATTGTACCTGATTATACAAAAATTATTTCAAATTCAAACTTGACTATATAAAAAAAGGGAGAGATGAAATGAACTCAGCTAGATGACAGATCTGGTAAAATATAAGAATGAAAAAAATTCTACCTAGGGCACTTATTTCATGTCCAGATGTAAACACCACTTTCAGTTGGTAACTCATATTCCTCCCATCACAGGTCTGGAGTCAATCATGCAGTACAAAGCCACACAGTCAAAATCTTTGTTTTGATGCAACACAAAAAAGTCGTTTCTGTTTCCTTAAACTGCCAACTGGTTGTCTATTTTTCTTTATCCCATTTATTTGTATTCACAAGTTAACAAAGAGCGTCAATAATTATTGTAGGTGAAGTGGGGTATTGCTGATGAAAGGCTCTATAAGACGTCTTTACTGATCGAATCAGAAGGTTTATTGAGTTCAACCCTCACACCTTTTTCACCTGCAAAGTAAAAAAAAAAAAATTCATTCATTAAGTACCAGAGAGCTTCTGTTCCTGCATCCCACTGAGCTCCTAACAGTGTGCACAGCATTTCAACTTGCAAACACACATCATTTGAGAGTGATCACACCCAGATTCCCAAAAGTTACCCTCAGGGTTGATTACAGTAAATGCAGGGACTCTGGACTAGTAAACCTTCAATGGGAAAAACCACTCTCTACACAGGGATAATGATTTTTGTCTTTTTTTTTGAAAAACAAACTGAATTGCTATAAAATATTAATAGCAGTGTGTTCAGCCTCACTGAAAGCACACTACTAGGCTTCTGTCACAAACAGTGACTTTGAAAATAAACAGAAACTCATGAATATTCCATTTTTATAGTTTTATAGAAGGCTGATGTGGGATTATCCATGGCTGGTGACTGTACAGGTAGTCAAATCAGTAATGTGAACTGGAGCAGATTTGTGAGATACAAAGTGGGGTTAAAGAAAAGACAGGTCAGCAGTCCATCTGCTGGAAACCACAGGCCCAAGTGCTCCAGGAGGGCATCCACAAGTGGGGGTGACTAGACGCCACTTGCAGATTGGACTCTGCATGCCTGTCAGATTCACTGATTACAGCATCTCAATTCATCTCCTTTGTGTTAATTTTCTTCATATCCACATTTAACATGGGAGACCTGGATTATTCTCCAGAGCATGTACATCTAAAGAGGAAAGGATATTACCTTTCTTCCATGGGGAGAATGAGATGAAGACAGCCTATGACTGAGAAGGATAATCACAGAAAACTCAGTTTGCTCAAACCATTTCCCCAGATTGCTTTGTTTCAAACTTGCCTCACCTTTGGGCAATTTTGATGGTTAAAGGTGACTTAAGAGCAGCCTTCTTCTAAATAGAGGAATTAAGAATCTGACAAAAACAAAGAGCAAGCCTTCTGGCTCGTGGACAGCACCGCTTGGCTGCGGAGTCTCTTCCTTCTAGTGTACCCAGGCCCCAAATGTTTACCTGTTAGATATTTTACTTTAGCTCGTGCTCTCTCATCTGCATCAAAATACCAAACAGTTATTGCGTACCTAAAAGAAAATTTAGAACAGGGTAAGTAAGAATGATCACACTGGGAGGAAAAAAGGGAATGCTGTTGCAAAGATCTAGTAAAACTCATCATGGCAAAACAACACCTAACTTGGAGTGAATGACATCAGGTGATACGTGGGCACAGTATCACTTGGATAACCCACTTATCCAAGAACCCCAACGGTCAAGAGCATAACACAGAGGCAGGACTAGCTCAAATTAACACTGCAGAGTTTGTGACTTTTTATGGTTTTCTTAGTACCTACATAACCGGTTTATTATCTGTTTTGCAAGCCTACAGCAGATTAGAAACAGACACCAAGAAGGAAAGAGTGGCTGTCAGAGAAAAAGCATGTTATCAATAGCGTTCCAGAAGAAAAGAACAGAGACAGGAGGAGGACACCAGAGCAGAGGCCTGCAGAGCAGGGGAGAGTGGGCACTCTCAGCAACATCAGAGGGTGTCACTACACTCGTAACAACAGAGAGTCATGACAGGCGTTTATAGTTTTACAACCTGGAGTCATCAAGAAAGTTCGATCATGCGAAGAATTTTTTAGGATTTTAATCAAAACAATTGTACTATGTCTTGTTTCATTTTTCTGAAAATTTCAATCATTTGGAACATCTCATTTGACAAATGAATGAAGACTCTCGTTTAATAAAGACCACAAAGCGCTTAGTTACACTTTTTGGTACAAAAAATGCAGAAAATCTGCAAACACCACAGGGAGTGAAAGCATGTTGGAAAGGATCAGCTCCTTAGAAGAATGCAGCAATCAGTAAAGTGTCCTGCAGATTCTGGCCTGTATTCACTGGGAGAAAACAATACTGATCAAATGAACCAGCAAACTGTCTGCAGTCAAGAGTCAAAGGCAGAGCAGAGGCAGAGCCTGGGAGGCTGGAAAGGGACAGAGCCGAGGTCAAGCTCGGCTCCAGAGATCCAGCCCCTATCCTATCACACAGGTGGCCATGGCAATGGGGAAGGTACACAAATATTTTCCTCTGTCTTTTGCACCCGCCCCAAACTCTTAGTTCCTCAGTAACCAGAGTTCAGCTATCTGCATCAGGTCCCTGCACTGTCCAAGGCCTTCCCAGAAGACAGCTGTAAACCACCACACATCACTGTTTCTCCTGCCTCATCCCCTATCTCTTTAGATTCCTCCTCCATATATCTGCCTCTGCTCTGACTCCACAGCCTCGCCCTTTCCTCCCAGCCTTGCCAATACTGTCTACTCCTTGCTTCTCCTCACTCCAGGCCCAGCAGCTACACTAGACCAATCGATTCCAATGTAAGACCACTTTTTCCTCCTCCAAACTCCTGGAGCGACCCATAATTGCATGGCATCTATTCATTACCTAAAATGTTCACTCTATCTCCATTGAGAAAGGATACACCACATCACATTCAAGACTCAATACAAAGGAAGATCAATGAAGCAGTTTCAAGTTCAGAAATGATTTTTAAGAAGCAGTTGGGGCTGAGATGGGCACTGGGGTGATGGAAGGAGAGACAGGATCCAGGACAGAGTCTGCGATGTGATGGGATCCCCGGGTTCCACCCAAGAGCTCTTACGGCCTCAAGTCACACCACTCAGCCCGCTACTCACTAAGATGCATAAGGGCTGAGGCAAAACGGCTCAGAAAGAAGGAAGGAGGGACAGGTGACAAAACCTTCACCGTCTGAACCTCATGAAATAATACAACATCACTGTCAAGAGGCAGCTCTTCCTGTGTTTCTAAGGGATCTCACCAGATCTAAGCCACTGTGTGCCAGTAATTCACTATAATGTCCCAAATCCCTTCTATAATGAAAAACAGGTATTGAAAAAGTACAGCTTTTTTTTTTAAAACAAATATATATTTTGCTAACAATGTAACATCTTCCATTTTAATAGTCTACATATTTTAATTAGGTCATGGTAAATGGTAAAAAAAAAACTTTAAGAATACAGTAAAAAATTGGTTTAGAAAATGAAACCTTGTAGAAAGAGTATAAAGCAGAAAATGTAAAAAACAGTATAAGCCTAAAAGATGCTGTATATTAAAGCAGAAGGGTAATTTTTTTTAACACACCTTTTCTCTACTTCTCTTTGCTGTATTCTTTCTTCTCTACACTTCCACTCTCTGATTATGTATTTTCCTACCCTGTATCATTTTTCCATACCATCCCTCTGCCCCCCACTTCTGCTGGACCCCCTTTAACAAAGCTGCCCTTTCTCTTCTCTGCCTAGTCCTTATTCCCCACGTGAATACTCTCACCAGGTCTGAGAATGGATACTAGTTAAGAGATGCACAAACCAAGGAGACAGGCCTGGAAAGACAAGAACCCTGAGCCTCCCCGTCTCACCCTAGACAAGGAGGGGCTGCAAAGAGACTCAAAGACATTTGGGACTAACTGTGAACACCCTTATAAAATCATTCAGATTAAAACAATCATGACTGAAGCCTTATGATAAAGGTAACTGAAGGACAGGAAGATATTCATTAGAAAATGTTCACGTTTATGCTATTGAGCCCCTCCTATCTTACTATGCTCTTTACCAATTTTTTTTTTCCTTTAAAGGAATACTACCTTGTAGCATATGCTGGTTGTACTTCATGAGGGTTGCGACGGTCAGACCAGAAAAACAGCAGTCTATCAAATTTGGGTTCAATGTCAGCAAACTGGGCTTTGCCTTCTGGAAAAATTCGAAGTATACCTCCACTTACCTAGGAAAGGAGCCAAATATGTAAATATGAGCAACCAAGAATGCAACAAAATTAAATTTAGGGGGAAAAGACCACTTCAGTAAATCGAGTCTTAACTGTTCACATAACATCTCAATTAATAATGTCTGGAATTGAGATTTCAAGTACATGCAGAGATACAAGGAAAAATTCATTCCTTGTTTTAGGGAATTTTGTAAATATTTGATGAAACAGATGAATATTCTCTGAACTCAAAAGTCTTAAAGTGACACTTGAAAGTCTGAAAAACTAGTAAGCATTCCTTATTTATGTATGGTGATGACTTGCTTTACCTACTCTTTTTTCAAATCATTCTGAAGAAAATTACTACAAATGATTAACTGTGTCAAAGAAATAGTTCATCATATTTTAAAAGTTCAACAGATAATATTAATAGAGCAGTCTTATTTAAGGAACTCAATCTATCAGGAGAAAGTGTCATTTATCATCAGCACTGGGCCTATATAACTGAACTCGTCCACAGAGGGCCACTACCATTTACCCCAGTAGGTATCTGTCTCTACGGGAGACCAGAGGGACTCCCCATGCATTCTGATACCGACTCTTCCAGGATCTGTTGCTGGCCCTTGGTGCAGTTCAGTTCAGTCGCTCAGTTGTGTCCGACTCTTTGCAACCCCATGAATCGCAGCACGCCAGGCCTCCCTGTCCATCACCAACTCCCAGAGTTCACCCAAACCCACGTCCATCGAGTCGGTGATGCCATCCAGCCATCTCATCCTCTGCCGTCCCCTTCTCCTCCTGCCCCCAATCCCTCCCAGCATCAGGGTCTTTTCCAATAGTTAACTCTTCACATGAGGTGGCCAAAGTACTGGAGTTTCAGCTTCAGCATCAGTCCTTTCAATGAACACCCAGGACTGATCTCCTTTAGGATGGACTGGTTGGATCTCCTTGCAGTCCAAGGGACTCTCAAGAGTCTTCTCCAACACCACAGTTCAAAAGCATCAGTTCTTCGGTGCTCAGCTTTCTTCACAGTCCAACTTTCACATCCATACATGACCACTGGAAAAACCACAGCCTTGACTATATGGACCTTTGTTGGCAAAGTAATGTCTCTGCTTTTGAATATGCTATCTAGGTTGGTCATAACTTGCCTTCCAAAGAGTAAGTGTCTTTTAATTTCATGGCTGCAATCACCATCTGCAGTGATTTTGGAGCCCCCCAAAATAAAGTCTGACACTCTTTCCACTGTTTCCCCATCTATTTCCCAAGTAGGGAACAATTCAGACAGATGTCATTGTGGTGATTATAATCTTGGCAGGACTTAAGCAAGGTAACCCCCACCCAACTGAGTAACTCTTTACTCTTGAAAAACTAAACTCCTAACAAGCAGACTCCTGAATTGAACGGAATGTTGATACTTGATCAAGACACTGGAGGCTGAGCCTATTCCTCAGTTCCACAACAGTCAGAGAAGCTGTTCACCAGGCTCATAGTCAAGTGAGTTAGATTCAAGCTACTTGGTGCCCTTGCCCGCCTTCTGCAGGTTCAAGCATTGCCCTGAGAGGCTCCCAGGGCACTTGTGAACATCTAAAGGGGGTCTAGACTGTGACAGACAGCGTACCTTCTTTTCTCTTCCTGCTTCTCTCTGTCCTTCCCCTGGAGTCAATGGGAATAGAGATAGGTTTTAAAGCTTCCTATCTTCCTCTGCAAGGAGATCCAACCAGTCCATTTTGAAGGAGATCAGCCCTGGGGTTTCTTTGGAAGGAATGATGCTAAAGCTGAAACTCCAGTACTCTGGCCACCTCATGTGAAGAGTTGACTCACTGGAAAAGACTCTGATGCTGGGAGGGATTGAGGGCAGGAGGAGAAGGGGATGACAGAGGATGAGATGGATGGCATCACTGACTCGATGGACGTGAGTCTGAGTGAACTCTGGGCGCTGGTGATGGACAGGGAGGCCTGGTGTGCTGCGATTCATGGGGTCGCAAAGAGTCAGACACGACTGAGCGACTGAACTGATTTTCCTCTGGGAAGCGTTCCCTGACTCCCGCATCAGGTAGCCTTGCCATGTGTTCCCACAGCAATCTGTCCCGCACTTGGTATAACCAACTGTAATCACCAGTCCATCTGGTCTGCACCCTCCACTGGAGCCCAGCTCTGTGAGGGAGAGCTCCGTTTCTGCTCGGTTTCCAGTGCCCAGAGCACCCTCTGGTACGGTGTACTTATTCAGAGCAAAATCTTGCAAGGAAAGTTTTCAGTTTTACATATAAAAGCACTGAAGACTTTTCTCTGCTTATGTACTAATTTAAAAATTATATATTGATGACCTTCGATAGGTCATATAAAGGATCAGCCTAGAAAGAACCTAGACTCTAACAAAATGTGGAAGAGTTGATCAAACATATTTCTAATTTTCTAGAGATTTACAAAATGTGAAAAAAAAATGTTAAGTTTTAACTAAATTTACACCAGTTGTTTTGTATGTTGAGCTCAAGGTGAATTAACAATTTCTTGATTTCAAACTTTGAAAGTTTTAACAAAAAAACCGTGTTTGTTGATATATGGCCTCAAAATATACTAGCAATAAAACTTACCTCCATTTTGAACTTAGAGTATAGGACAGAGGAAATTCTTTCTTTTCAAAAAACAACAATATTTTTTATTTTTAACTGCTTGTCACGCTTCTATAATATTCTTGCATTTGTTACTTGCTCTTTAAAAAAAAAAAATTCATTCTTTTTATCTTTGGCTGTGCTGGGTCTTGGCTGCTGTGCACAGGCTTCCTCCAGCTGTGGAGAGTGAGGGCCACTCCCTAGTTATGGAGCGTGGGCTTCTCATTACAGTGGCTTCTCTTGCACAGTACAGGCTCTAGGGCGCATGAGCGCAGTAGCTGTGGCTCCCCAGCTCCAGGGGAAGGGCTCAGGAGTTGCACGGGCTTAGGTGCTCCACGGCACGTGAGACCTTCCTAGACCAGGGATTGAACCTGTGTCTCCTGCATTGGCAGGCGGATTTGTTACCGCTGAGCCCCCAGGAAAGCCTTGTTACTTGTTCTTTATTTATTCATTTTATCGAGGTATAGTTGACTGACAATATTGTAATAGTTTCAGAGGTACAGCAAAGTGACTTGGTTACACATACATATGTATTTTCCTATACTCTTTTCTGAAAATTCTTTTCCACTATAGTTTATTATAAGATATTGGATACAGCTTCCTCTACTAAAAGTAAATCCTTGTTTATCTTATATATGGTAGTGTATACCTCTTAATCTCATCCTCCCAATTTATCCCTCCCCACCTTCCCCTTTGTTAACCACAAGTTTGTTTTCTAAGTCTGAATCTATTTCTAAATATTTTGTAAATAAGTTCATTTGTAGTATTTTTAGATTGTACACATAAATCATACATAATAATATTTGTCATTCTCTTCTGACTTACTCTGCTTAGCATGATAATCTCTAGGACCATCCATGTTGCTGCAAATGGCAGTTTCATTCTCACGGCTGAATAGCGTTCCCTTGTAAGGACTTCTCTGCCCATTCATCTGCTGGTAGATGCTCAGGCTGCTTCCATGTCCCGGCTACTGCAAACAGTGTTGCTAGGAACACTGGGGGTGCGTGTATCTTTTTGAATTAGAGTTTTCATCTTTTTTGGACATATGTCCAGCAGTGGGATTGCAGGATCATATGGTAACTCTTCTAGTTTTTTAAGGATCCTCCATATTGTTTTCCAGAGTGGCTCCACCAATTTACATTCCCACCAACAGTGTAGGAGCGTTCCCTTTTCTCCACACCCTCTCCAGCATTTATTATTTGTAGACTTTTTGATGATGGCCATTCTGACCATTTTGTGAGGTGTTACCTCATTGTACTTCTGATTTGCATTTCTCTAATAACTAGTAATGTTGAGCATTTTTTCACTCGTCTATTGGCCATATGAATGTCTTCTTTGGAGAAATGCCTATTTAGGTTTTCTGCCATTTTCTGACTGGGTTTTTGTTCTCATTATTGAATTGTATGAACTGTTTGTGTATCTGGAAATTAAGCCTTTGTCAGTCACACTGTTTGCAAATATTTTCTCCCAGTCCATAGGTTGTATTTTTGTTTTAAGTTTGATTAAGTCGTATTTATTTTTGCTTTTGTTTCTATTGCCTTGGGAGACTGACCTAAGAAAACACTGGTACAATTTATGTCAGAGAATATACTGCCTATGTTCTCTAAGTTTTATGGTGTCATGTTTTATATTTAAGTCTTTAAGCCATTTTGAGTTTATTTTTGTGTATGGTGTGAAGGAGTGTTCTATTATGTGTGTGTGTGTGTGTGTGTGTGTGTGTGTGTGTGTGTATATAAAATATAGCAACTTCACTGATTTACATGCATCTGTCCAGCTTTCTTAACACCATCTGCTGAAGAGACTGTTTTTTTCTCCATTGCAAATTCTTGCCTCCTTTGTCAAAGATTAATTGACTGTAGACGTGTGGATTTATTTCTGAGCTCTCTATTCTATTCCATGGATCCACATGTCTGTGTCTGTGCTAATACCATGCTGCTTTGACTACTATAGATTTACAGCACTGCCTGAAGTCTGGAAGGGCTGTGCCTCCAACTTTGTTCTATTTCCTCAAGATTGCTTTGGCAATTCTATATAAATTTTAGGATTACGTGTTCTAGTTCTGTGAAAAATGTCATGGGTAATCTGATAGGGATTGCATTAAATCTGTAGATTGCTTTAGGTAGTATGGCCATTTTAACTATATTAATTCTTCCAATCCAAGAGCATGGGATATCTTCCCTTTTCTTTGCATCATCACTGATTTCCTTAATCAGAGTTTTATAAGCCTTAGCATATAGATTAGGTATATTTCTAGATACGTATTTTCTGACGTGATCTTAAACAGGATTTTTTCTACCTTCTCTTTTCACTGTTGGCATAAAGAAATGCAACAGACTTCTATATATCAATCTTATACCCTGCCACCTTATTGAATTCATTTATTAGTTCTAATAGTTTTTGTATGGAGTCTTTAAGGTTTTCTATAAGAGTATCAAGGACAGAGGATATTCTTTAAATCAGTATGGTACAGAAAGATTACTGGATCACTAAGTTTTAGGATATGCTTTTAGAACAGGACCAAGTTTTTGGACATTTAGGACCTGGTGATTTTCATTTATGCATATGTGTGTGTGGCGAAGGAAGGTGTTTTAAAGGTTATTTGATTTTTAAAAATTACCATGGCTACACAAGTGTGTTCACTCTGTGAAAATCCACCGGGCTATATATTATGTTCACTTTTCTATTTTGCTTCAATATATGTAAATAAAAAAGATTTTAAAGAAATCAACCAAAATTAGTTTATACAATCTCCAATGCAATCATACATGACACATTTCTGAAGTTTAAATCTTTTAAACTTAAGTGAAACTAAGGCTGATATTCAGGGAATATATTTTTGAAACAACAGAGATTAGCTGTATTGTACATTCTGACTGTACCATAGAATCTGTCAGTATTGATAAACTTCATAATCAGAGAAAGAAGTCCTGTCTCCAACAGTCTAACAACTCAATGCCAAACAACATCTCTGCAACAATGCAAAAAATAAAATGTAGGAGTTAAATAGCAAATAATTCTTAATAATCATTTATACATAATCTCCCTCAAAAGTCGTAATAGAGCAAAAAATTCTCATAAGTGTTTTGGGTATTATTTTAACAAAAGATACTTTTGTAAAAGTTAAATTTTGGATGAATGCTTCAATATCCAAAATAAGGGAATCTCCTTTTTGAGCTATATTAGTATCTGTTTCATTTTAATAAAGATCCACCCCTAATACCTTACAGTAAAGCATATCTAAGGAGAAATGTTTAACTGTTCCACATTTTAAAGTCAGTCTCACCTATGAGGACTATTTGTGAGAAAAGAACACCTGTAAGATAAAAAATAAATGCTCAATTAGGTGGCATACCTTGGCATCCCAGTCTTTATTAAGATAATATATACATGTCACACATCTTCCATCTCCATTTGGATTATCGACATGACGTACGTAACCTGTTCCATTGCCAGGGTAACAAGCAACCATGGCCTGTAACAATAATAATAATAATAATAATAATAAATTTAATAGTCCAACTATGAGTAAAAAGGGAAAACAGCTTATAACAAAGATCTCTGATTTTTGGCTATTCTGACTTACATTTAAATTCTTTCTCTAGTAAAAAATCATGTTTGTAGATAAGAAGAAGTAAAGACCTTCTACATTTATGTGTATAAAAAGCACAGGGTAGGCTGGTGAACAATGCAAGGTCTGGAGAACTGTCTCACAGTGATGGGAAGAGCTGACATGGAAGGATCAGAGAGACTGCAGAAAGGCCTCTCTTTTGTGACCTTTATTCATGCTGATAATCAAGATCAAGTGGGCTTTGTCCTGCTCCATGGAAGATGGCCATTCTCCCTGAGCTCACCACAGAACATCTATGTTACCATTTGACAGTCACAAACCACCTCCAACACTGTCTCTGAGTGGAACCAATTTGGAAAGACACAATTTAGAAGATCAATGCTGAACATTAACTCATTTAATATTAATGAGACTAAATGACAAATTAGCATGTAACACGCCCCTCTGTTAAGGAAACTGAGGCCCAGGACGGTTAATGTTCTTAATGACACATGACAGGAGATCAAGTATGAATGTGGGCAATCTGGCTTCAGAACCCAAGTTACTGACACTACACTATGTTATCCATGTAACACACCGCTATACTCGTGTGTGTTGGGGGTCAGGGGGTAGAGAGTGAAAAAAGAAGACTGCTAGCTGGCTATTGCAGTTTGTTTCCAGGAGAAAAACAAAAATCAGGTTGACTAAGGTGGCAAGGTAGGATGTATTGTGAAGGCAGAAAACCAACAGGGTTTGCTCATGGACTGGAAGTGGAGAAAAAGGAGAGTGAAGGAGGATTCTGCTGTTTCCAGCCTATGTAACTGAATGAATGGAGTATTTACTAAAAACAAAAAAAAAAACCCCAGAAATACTAGGTGAAAGAGTTAACACCATGCACAGGGTACAAGAGGAGCTTCCCAGCAGGGGTCCTGATAAGCCAGATATTCCAGAGTAGAACAAAACTGAAGACACTATGATTATGCTTCAGAATGAGAAGTTTGTGTTAGGCTCTTCTACATTGTTCTCCTTTAGGGTTCTATGGCGGTACCCAGGGGTGACTGATAGGCAGTCCAGAAAAATGTTGTTCAGTCGCTAAGTCATGTCCGACTCTTTGCAACCCCAGAGACCCATAAAATGACAAGAGACCAAACAAACAGGTCTTGCCCCAACCCTCAACTGGGATACCATTTATCTGGTTCCACTGAATTCCAAGCGAGACTTTTTGGAAAAAATAAAAGATGTAATAAAAGTTTTAAACAACTGTATTAATTAAATTTTATAATCCTGAAGTAGCTCAGTTACCTCCACCTAAATGTATTATCTGAGGGGCCATTATCACCGGAGCCTTGTCTGCTGTTCCCTAGAGCCCTTTAGCTCTGCTCTGGTGACAGGGACACCACGGAGTGAAGAGAAAGGAAGGCAGGGGAAGGGAGTCAGTGCTACACAGGGCCTGCCTGTTTGCTGACTCAGCCTGTCTATAGCAGCCATAGCAAAGGCAGCAGGACATTATTACAACTGTAAAAAGGATAAGATGAGAAACCCCACCACAACCCAGCAAACTAGAAGGCCTACTGATAATCAGAGCTAAATGCAGGTGGCTATAAAACGAGTAATGTATAAAAGAGAAAGAAGCAAGAGGATCCTACTCCCAGAAGACAGACAAGCCCTTCTGTGCCTACAACTAGAGACTCTAAGAGGAGAAGGGAAAACCAAGCACAGCCAGAAAAAGCAGATCACCTTGGAAAACCTGAAACCTGAAGGAGTCAAACTCCTAGAGGTTCTGGGGAAAGATAAATACTGCAGGAAACATGCAAAGATTTGGGAGGGTCATGAATTCATTCAAATATCCGCATGGCCTAAACACGACACAATGAAACGCACTGAGCAATTCACGCATGTCCTGAAACTCCTCCCCACTTGGAGTCTAAAAAACATAAAAAGACATTTCTATAAAATCTCATGAAATCTAGAAGCTGTTATGTTTAAAATAAGTATTCACATTTAAACAAATGTGAATTTAAACAAAGTTATCCTTAGCTACAATTTGGACTATCAAAATTTTAAGTTTCTTAAATGTTACACAGTGCTTATAGGTTTTAAATAACATTTATGCTTTATGTCTTAATTGGTAATTTTGTTTTCTAGGTATATTATATATATATATATTTGTGTAAAAAAGACTATTGCTATTCTTGACTTTTTTTTAATATACAGGTTCTTGTTCACAATACTTTTAATAAATTCATCTTCTCTTAATCTCTTGGTAAAACAATAACAGCTCATTCCACACCTGGTTTTACCTGCTTGAGACCATTATTAGTCTAGAAGTCATTAGCAGTATTAAAAAGTATTATGAAATACCTACAATATCCCACTACAAAAAGGGTCAGTATGGTATGTCTGAAAGGGCTTAGCTGGAAAGAAAGAAAACACCAGGCACTTGCAAATCAACTGAAAAACTGAATAGTGCAGATAAGAAACAGAAAAGGAATTCGGAAGAAAGGAATTATTCATGTGGGATAAAATAAAAGGACAAGGCTCTGAGCTACACGTGACCTTGGCTCACCTTTAAAGGACAGGTGTGATTTGGAAAGGTAAAGGGATAAAAAAACCAACAGTACGGGCATGGCAAACACAGGAAACAGCTGAGTGACAGCAGGGTCGTTTATAATGGTCTGCTTTGTCACTTAATAATTAATTAAGCAGGTAAAGTTAATTTGGCACAAATAAGATGAAATCTTGAAAATTCAGCAGAGGAAGAGCAACAGTGAGCCACTGTGGTCCTTGTGCAGGGATGGCTACAATGAAAGCTTTGAAGAAGGCAGATTCCTTATTCTAGAATTTATATGAAAGATTATGTAAGTAAGATAAAGGACATTGCTATGATCTGAATGTTTCCATCCCTGCATAGATTCATAGGCTGAAACTCTGAAGCCCCGAATATTTAAGAGGTGGAACCTTTGAGAGCCACTGAGGTCACAAGCAGGGAGCCCTCATGAATGGATAAGTGCTCTTACAAAGGGGCTCTGAGAGTAACCCTGACCCTTCCTCCTTGCGAGGACACAGCCAGAAGTGGCTATGAACCAGGAAAGGGGCTTCACCAGACAGTGGCGAGCATGGTCACCTTGATCTTGAGCCTGCCAGCCTCTAGAACTGTAAGCAATACATTTCCGTGTTTATAAGCTACTCAGTCTGTGTTATTTTGCTATAGCAGCCCAAATGGATTAAGACATACCTATACCTATAAAGACAGCAGAAAATTCAGCAGAGGAAGAAGGCATACCTATAAAGGATAAAATTGTTTCAAGAGATTTACACTGTATATAGTGGTCCTAAGGATAAGGAAAGTCACTGAAGTCTATCAAGTAAAACAGCTATCTCTAGAGATTTGATGAGGACTGGAGTGCTACTCCCTGGGTATTCTTCTATCCTTTCTGAGGAGTAGCAGACATGACCTCACACTCCCATGAGGGCTAGGCTGGAAGACAGTGGAAAAGACTCGACATTGCCTGAAAAAGAAACAATGCAATTGCCTGCTCTACCATTCTGAGGCACATTCCTAATCTGACATGTCTTTGAGACACCAATTTTAAACATTTCAGTTTCTCGTTGGGAAAAACCTATTTAAACATAAGCAAAACAATTAAATGCTATTTTTTTCCCTTTTTGACATGAAAATATACATGATTGAAGATGTTCTTAGGATAAGAAAAACCATAAATTTGTTTTTTACTCTTAAGAATAAAAGGAAGGAAGAGGTTTGTGGTACCTCTCTGGAATCTGAAGACATTTATTTCTGGCATTGGAAGGCTTGTATTCAATATGAAGTTGAACCAGGAAACTCACTTTTTTTCCTTCTTGAACTGAATTATTTTAAAACACTGATTCAAAGCTAAGAAAAGTAAAATTTTATGGCTAACAAAGTATTATTTTTTACCTGGAATGTGGGGAAAAGCTTTACTATTTGAAAATTTATTCTATTAAAATATATTGTCCCAGGTCTATAGCCCTCTGCCCTTTGCAGACACAGACAGTTAACGTTTAGTAAGCACTCACCATAAGCCAGGCAAGGATCATCCCGTTCACTCCTCACAACAAACTTATGAGGTAGGTCCAATTAATCTCTTCATTTTGGAGATTAGAAAACATAGCTATAATGAGAATGAAAACCTTGCCAAACGTCACAGAGATGCTAAGGAGTCTGGAGGAGAAAACCGCCTGCTTTACGTCCTCCTCAGTTCCTGCTTCCAGTAAGGCTGTGTTCAGTCCGAGTGAAGAGTTCAGGTGAACCAGGAGCCGGGTCCTGAGGGACTCCCCACCGGCCACAACAACAGACGGACACATACACACGCACGCACACACGCGTGCATGCACGAGGTTCAGTTCTCCCACGCGCTTTGGGAGGTCTCCTCCAACTCTGCATTACTGCTCTGAAGTCTCTTCCTCCTCCATTCCCACAGCACAGGTACCCACCACGAGCACTATCATTCGGGTTTACGCAACTCTAGCTCAAATATGGGGGGACACATATCATTGCAAGAACTAGACTAAAAACGAGTTGGTATCTACTATAATCTTATTCCTTAAACTGCAGATTTCAATTATACTTGTTTAGGTAATCTCATTTCCTAAAAGATATAACTAAAAACTTTGTAAAATTATGAATTTTGTTCACTGTATTAATTAGCCTGTTAAACAGAGGTGATAAGGAAGGACAATCCATAGGCATTTAAAAATTTAAATCTCTTGACTTATTTGCTAAACTTTAATGTTATAAATAACATACAGTGTTAGTTGCTCAGTTGTGTCCAACTCTTTACAACTCTATGGATTGTAGCTGGCCAGGCTCCTCTATCCATGGAATTTTCCAGGGAAGAATACTGCAGTGGGTTGCCATTTCCTTCTCCAGGGGATCCTCCCCACCCAGGGATTGAACCTAGGTCTCCTGCATTGCAGGCAGATTCTCAAATTCTTTACCATCTGAACTGGTGGGAAATCCCAATTTATGAGATTTTTCATATTTTTACTTGCTGTTTCATTCTTTTGTCAACTGCTTACTCACATCCTTTATTCACTTTCCTAATGGGTTATTCATCACTTCTCTCTTGATCTTTGAGAGATCTTTAAGTATAAATCTTCTATCATATGATAAAACAACAATTTCAACATTTTTATATTCCTATAGAATATTTAATACGAGCTAGTTATAATTTGTATACAAAGGCCGAGTATAATCATATTAATTATAAATTAAAGTTTTAAAAAGTCCAAGAGACTCCTCTGACCATACTCATCGGAATGAAATGCAGGGGGAAAAAGGAAAGATAATACAATAGTATTGCTACAAATTACTCCTTAAATAGCCCAAGAATGATAGGCTGTTTAATTCAATACCAGACACACTATTTTCCTTCTTGGGCCCTAATTCTAGCCTGAGAGAAAACAACTCCAATATACATTTAAAAATCAACTTACTTAAGAGCAAAGTTTCAACAGGTAGTGTATTCATCTTTAATGAGGCCTTACTGCACTCTTCCCTTTTAGCAAGGAATTGATAAAATTCTACTTTACATGTCAGGAACTGGTCTGTGGAGCAGTTTATATTTGGGCTGCCTGGCTCTGCTGTCAGAGGAGACCTGTGATTTGTCAGCCTCGGCTGCAAGCTCACCAGCTCTGCACAGCCCTTCCTCAGGTCCCCAGGCCAGGCTTTGCAGTTATGCCATTCACCCACAGCACCTGAGGAGGAGGACCGAGCAACCTCTCCCCACAAGGAGGCAGGGGTCCAGGCAGGCCTCAGCTTGATCTCCAGGAGAGACACTACTGCATTCCAGCCCCGGCAGGAAGGCGCTCTGCTAAGACACAGTCTCTGACAGCTGTGGCAAACTTGTTTTATTAATAAAATAATTCTCCGGCAAGCTTGCAATTTAGCATTCAAACAAAGAAAACAAACAAAACCCCCAGCTGCTGAACATTACCAACAATAATTTCAGCACCTCTTAAGGCCCACAGAACAGGCAGTGCACTAAGCCTGGGGATACAGAGATGAAAAGTTCAACACCTGCTTCCTGAAATTCCAGAGTCTGGAAGAGAGGTGTGATTTAAACTATGTAAGTTATTTCAGCATAGAGAGTGTTGATTTGCTTTGATGGAATGGAGGACTTGAATTAGAGGGTCCTATTATTCATCCTGGATCATTAGTGAACATCTGCAAAACCACTCCAGGACAGAGTTACTGATTAATGATGAAAGCTTCTAATCAAAAACCTCAGGTAAGCCCTCGATCCTTATCTCTTTTCAAATCGACAGATGTTGGTAATTAGCATAACAGGTATTAGAAATGATGACAGTATAGAAGAGCGGTGAATAAGCTATGTGGTTTGGTTAGATACCACACAGGGACCACTGCTCTTACATGAGTACATGCATAGGAGTCTAATGAACCCAGGAGCCTATTCTCTTTGGGATGGTTCCCTAGGGCTTAAGATTCCTACAGGTTCTGTGATAAGTCCCCTACAAGGGAATTTTGTTGTCTGATCCTACCTATGTTAAAATGAATACTAAAACCAGATTAGCACTTCTGCCTAGAATAAACCTTTCCTAAGCTTTCTAAAATGGAGAGTCTCTAAGACTACTTTTGTGGGTGTAGCAGAGCTCTGAGTTTTGTTTTCATAGTAACATGCCATCTAGAAGCTATTTAGCAGGACTAGGTCAACACCGCTCATTTATCTGAAGCTGCAAACTTGAGCATTATCTCTCAAAGAGAAGCTAATACCTAAACTGAACTGGCTCAGGTAGGTCGTCACAGGGAGACAGTCACGCAAAGGCATCCAGGACAGTGTAATAAACAAAGCAGGGTCTTACACAAGGTACCCAGACAGCAAAGATGATTAATGCTTTAATGGGAATGGGGCATCAGAAAACATTTTATAGGGAAAGTGACAAATGAGCATAATTTTGAAGGATAGTAATAGAACTTTTCCAGAGTAGAGGGAGTTTTCAAGTAAAGGAAACAGTATTTTCAAAAACCATGAACAAATATGGCACCCTGAGAGGACCACAACCAGGTAAGTACCATTGGAAGATGAAGTCCCCACCAGGGCTGTGGGAGACAGGGAAGGACAGATGGGCAGGGGCCAGCAGAAAGGCTCTCGCCAGATGTTCAGTTTTTTTTTTTACAAGTCAGTGAAGCTAAATGAATCACCTGGTCTTCTTCTTAAACTATGATTCCAAACGCCATACTTGAAATCCTGATTTAGTAAGTATGGGATGAGGCCTGCGATCTCAGAATTTTAAACAAGCACTCCATAGGATTCTGATTAACAAAGGCCCAAATTTCCACTCAATCCTAAAGGAAATCAACCCTGCATATTCATTGGAAGGACTGGTGCTGAATGAAGCTCCAATACTTTGGATACCTGACGCAAAGAAATGACTCATTGGAAAAGATCCTGATGCTGGGAAAGATGGAGGGCAAAGAGGAGAAGGGGGTGAGAGAGAACGAGATGGATGGCATCACCAACTCAATGGACATGAGTCTGAGCAAACTCAGGGAGATCGTGAAGAACAGGGAAGCCTGGTGTGCTGCAGTCCATGGGGCCGCCTAGAGTTGGACATGACTGAGTGACTGAACAACAGTAATAAATTTCAAATAACAGTAGCAAAAAAATATTTCAACTCTCCAAACATCACTTAGGCTACTCATAGGGGATGGAGTGGATGACCTGGAATTAGAGATTACTGACACATAGACAAGAGATGCTAGCCCGGATGAGGGGCACAGGACTGAAGCACAAGGGAATTAAGGCAAAATGAAGACTGTGAAACAGTCAGGACTTGGTGCAGTGACAGAGAAGGAAGAGTGCATTAAAAAACAACAACCTCAAAAATATCCACTATTTGTTCATTCATTCAACAAATCTTTTCTGAGCATTTCTGAGCATATGTCAGGTACTGTTCTAGATCTTAGGGATACAATAATGAAGAGAGAAAAAAGTGACTGCTTTCAGGGAACATATTCTGGTAGGAGGAGAAAGGACAAACAAAAAAATTAAGTTAACACAGAGCATAATAAATAGTATGTGAGAAGATTAGTATTTTGAAAACACAAGGCAGGAATGGGGAACACAACGCTGGGGTGTTAATGGGGTGGGTCCAGCAGACCCATCTGAGCAGACCTGAAGGAGATGAGGAGTGAATGTTCCAGGCGGTGGGCCTGGCCTGTGTGAGGAAAAGGAGGGTCAGTGTGCCTGGAGATGAGAGAGCAAAGCCGTGGACAGCGCAAGATGAGGTCAGAGAGGGGAAGAGCTGGGGCTTTAGACACCACTGAAAGGACTAAGAGAGAGGTCACTGGAGGGCTTTGAGCAGCCTGGCTGCCATGTGGAGAGTGGCTGGAAAACTACTACCCACTGCCCGGTTTTGTAAGTCAAGTTTCACTGGAACACTCGTTTGTTTATGTATTATTATCTATGGCTGTTTTCAGGCAATAAAAGAATTAAGTAGCTGTGATAGAGGGTATGGTCCACAAAGCCTCAAATTTTTTACCACCTGGCCTTTCGCAGAAGTCTGCAACCCCTGATGTGGAAAACAGACCAAGGCTGGCACAAGTGGAAGGCAGAAGATGAATGAGAAAGCTTTCCCCGCAATAAATCAGATGAAGTATGCTGACTGCTTGGATCACAGTCTTAAGAAGTGACTGGATCCTCAACCTGTTCTGAAGGAATCATAAGCAGGATTCCCAGAAGGACTGGTACAGAGTAAGAGAGAGAGTATGACTCTAAGGTTTTTGGCTTGAGAAGCTGAAAAACTGAAATTACCTTAAATGGACAAAGACAACAGGTGGCACAGCCTCAGTGCAGGGGCCTTGTGAGGAGTCCAGTTTTGAACATGTTGAGACTTAAAGAGTTCACTTGCTCGGAGGCAGGAAGACAGTCTGTGAAGAATGTATAGTCCAGTGGAACAGAAAAGGAAAACTCACCATTTCAATCAACCAACCATTAGGGGAAGCTGGGATCGGGGAAAGCTTCTTGATAAATGGGTCTTGAAAGAAGAATATAAATTGACCAGGCAGAGAGGAGAGTGAGACTATTCCAGGAAAAGAAGTCACAAACAAAGACGAGGAAGAGCACGGTCAATGTGCTCAGGTGTGCGCTTTGTATAAACTGCGACTGGGGGCAGGGGGGCCCAAAGTGTGAGCAAGGGGTGTGACAGACAGGGCTGGACACATCCGAAGTTGCTTCCTAGAAGGTCAGCATTCTTTAAATTAACTCGGTTTTATCTCATGGGTAATGGAGCCACCGAGGAGTTTTGAGTGACGAAGTGACACGATCAGCTCAGCAGGTTCTCATTCACTTGAGTAGGTGACAGAGTAGCACCAAAGTACAACTGCAACATAATGAGTCTGCTTCTCTTACCAGAGTTGGTACACAGTTAGCCATTTCCTCTTTGTGTTACTCGATAAAGGAGAAAAAACAGTTTAAAAAAATTTTTTTAATTACAAATCCTGTAGTTTTGTTTTTTTTAAGTACAGTTAATTACCATGTTGTACCAATCTCTGCTGTATAGCAAAGTGACTCAGTTATATACATACATACATTCTTTTTTCATATTCTTTTTCATTATGGTTTATCAAAATGTTTGGTTTTAATTTTCTTGATGTAGAATCAATGCAACAGTAACAACAACAATCTGATTTTTTAAAGAAAATTTCCAAAATGAATGAGCTCAAATGCAGTACTTAAATGTTTAAACTTAGCCTGAGCCTTAATGCTTAGAGAGATATTTAGTAGTCACTAAATGCTTTATTCATTTTAAAACTTAACAGAGTCAGCATTCTGTTCATAAGAACATGTAACGCATGGTTATAAAAATATATAACTCAAGACTTAAGAGATCAATAACTCCAATAACGAGCTGATTTTTTCAATAACAGCGCAACTCTCTTTGTAGGCAGACAATCAAGCACTTCTGAAAAGCTTTTGTGGTGTGACTGACAGAGACTCAGGCTGCAGGCTTTGTGAGAGGACAAGTGTTCCCGGGAGAGAACCCCGTCTACAGGACATCTCATGTCAGTCCTGCCACGGCTCCGTGAGTCAGGCAGTGACTATCCACATTTTACAAGGAAATCTATCTGGGCCTTGTTTTAAGTTCTGCCTCTCCAAACCACTGCCCAAGAGTGTAACCAGTGTAAGAGCCAGATCTGGTCTTAGAAAATAATAATGGCCCAATTCAAATAATCTTAATCTCTATTCTACTTTCATCACCTTGAATGAGTTATGTTCTTTACTGTTCTTCACTCATTCTAAAGATAGCTGCTTAATTGTTTATGAACTACCGTATCCAGACACCATTATAATACTTATTTTCTGGATTTTCCCAATCAGATTCTGGATTCCTACAGGGTATGAATCAGGCTTTATTAATCTGTGCCAAATACAAGTGCTCAACTATCTGTTGAATAAATTAGTTAATGACTAAGGGGGTGGTGGGATTAATGTAAATAACATATTTAAAATAGAAGTTGAGTTTTACCATCTATGCTAAAGGTTGACAGAAATATTGTTAGGTTATAAGAAATAAATTTGAAGTTCAATAGCTTTCCACTTGCAAGGGATGACAAAAATTACATACACACACACACCTTCTTCTGTATTTGATATGATGTCGAGACGTGAGCTATACAAACCTAAGAGACTGCTTCTCCCCCATCTCTAGATGTGAGATAAAATCCCACATCTAAGTCTCCGTCTGCCTGGAAGGAGATTCTGTTATGTCTCAGCCTCTAGTTAATCTATATTTTTATCAATGATTTTTTTTGGGGGGAGTGGTGTAAACATCACACTATTTTTTGGCCGCACCACACAGCAAGCAGGATCTTAGTTCCCTGATCAAGGATTGAACTTGTACCCCCTGCAGTGGAAATCCAACTTCTTAACCAATGGACCATGAGGGAAGTCCTAGACATTATATATTTCAAAAGGCTTTGCAAAGGATAGTACTGCAATAATACAAACTTTTCTTCTCCCACACATGTAACATGTAAAACCAAACGACAGTGACCAAAATTACCTAATATTATTTAAAACGAAGAGCAGAAGCATGAGAATATGATTCTCAAATGTTACTTCCCATTTCTCTACAATCCTTCCTTAAACTTAACTTCACTTACATTTATTTCTACTCAAATATAGCTGCTCAGCAACTTGATCACAAATTTTTATCATTACCAATGATCTTGAATCACAAAAACAGAAGAATCTATCCATATAACTTCTGACTAGGAAAAATTTAGATAAATATATGTAACAGGAAAACCACCACCATTTACTGAGGTATCACCACCTGATGGTCACTGTGCCAAGAACTTTATACTCACTCTTTCATTTAATTCTAGTAACTCCCGGAAGGCAGAGTAAAACTATAAAATGGGGATAAGACAATTTCCAGAAGATGGCTTTAAAAAAAAAAAACCTCCCCAAATCCAGGAGTTTAGGTTGACCATAAACTTAAACCAGTTACTACGTTGCTAAAAAGCCACTACAACAGTAAGCAACATTAAATGGTTCCTAGATTCTGTACTACTCAGGCCATATCTAAGCAGTATAATGGATCTACTGTATCCATTTCTGGGGATACATTAGAGGAAGACTACTGACAAGCTGCAGTATTATCAAGGGAAAAAAAAGGCGGAAATGCTAAGGGCAACGTCTAGCAGATGGGAGAAGTGAGGAGGTTTAGCGTGGAGAAGACATATCCCCAGTGGACTGTAATCTCCACATCAGATAAAACAGCACTGCATCGTACATAGAGCTTTCCAGTTTGCAACATGGCTCTTTACCATCCCAAAAGGCCACACAAAATAAAGGAACGACACAGAAACTGCCTGCACTCAAATCCCAACTCTACAGGCTCAGTCACTGGAAAGTTAACCAAACCTTTGTGTGCCTGATTTCTCTTGTTTGTACAGTAAAAATAACAACAGTACACCTGACTTACATGGCAAATCAGCTAGGACACAAAAATTACTTAAACACTGCCTGGGAAACACAAAGCGTCAACAGTGCTGGCTAAGACCAACAGCTGCAGGGCGCAGGAGAAGCCCCACACCTTCAGAGCCGCTGCCTCACTGGAGAACTCAGAATTATCCCTCTCACAGGATGTGAGCCAAGCAAGACAACAGATGAAAGAGTTCTGTAAATCTTAATCCCTTTCTACCTCCATCATAATCTCTACAATGGCCTCCTATATACCAGGCACCATGCTAAGTATAATCTTTAGTAGCTCATTTAATCCTTACAACTACTTACCTGAGGACGCAGAACTAAGCGGGCAGCTAGATTGTGGACCCAGATTTGCTGGGCTCCATATTCCCTCATTTATGCATCTTGGCAACTAGCAACATTCCTAATAAAAATGCCTCATAGGTATAAAATAATCCAGGCAAGAATACTGCAGTGGGCTGCCATTTCCTTCTCCAGGATATCTTCCCAACCCAGGGAATGAACCCAGGTCTCCCGCATTGCAGGCAGACGCTTTACCATTTGAGCCACCAGGGAAGCTGTATAAGATAACCAGTGTTTCTTTAATCAAATAAACACCAGGTACCACTATTCTGAGGAAAGTGTGGAGCAGCAGAGATGGGAAAGCCCCATCCCCGCCACACCTCCCCCTTAGCTGTGGAGCTCATGGGCCACGTCACCGTGCCAGGGTTCTCAGTCTCTGGAACTAGGAATCTGGACTGCCATAACCTTCCAATCTAGTTTGAAGACTGTGTTCCATCTGGCACTACTTCTGATACAGCAGAGACTTAAAATAAATAAACTCCAGAATTTAAAAATGAAGAGACCATAAAGATCCGGCCCAAATTCTTCAGTTAGATTCATCTAACTAGAGAGCCAAAGGATAAAATCTGGGTCTCCCAATTTCCAATCCTACATTGCATCTCTTATAAAGACATACAGCAAACATTTTAAATAGATGGGATTAAAAGAAATATAACTGGCATAACAAAGCATGGAACAATGGATGCCAAAATTAAACAGTACTTGATAACTTTTATTACTCTAAAAATGCAAACCTTGTTAGTACAGAACACTCATTGCTTAAAATACACAGCTCACACAAGGACACCTTAGGATACTGTCTCAGTTTTGTGAATACCCAATTGTAATAAAAAACAGGGTGACCTCAAATAAATTACTTTGATAACAAAAGCCCTGGAGAAGCACTATTAGTTTTATTTTGCTTTGGTTTTCTGAAAAGTATTTATAGAAATACTTGATAAGATGCTGAAACTACTGTTAGAAAGGTTTATCCAAGATTAACAGAAAAAGTTTCATTATCTCTAGAGATACACTAAAATGCAACAATTCAACTAGAATTTTACATAGTCAAGAATGGTATAAAAAGTCTTAAAAAAAAGAAAGTGTTCTGGGGCTGATTGTAAAAAGCCACGTGTGAGATTAAAATAGAAAGCACAGAGAATCCCGCAGCAGCCCAGTGGCTAGGGCTCTGTTCTTTCACTGCCAAGCAGCCTGGTTCAGTCCCTGGTTGGGGAACAAAGATTCCACAAGCCATGCAGCACAGCCAAAATAAACACACACACACACACACACACACATCACAAAAACATTTTTAAAAATAAGAACTTAATTTTTTAAAAAACAAGCAACCCCCACTATAACATTTAAGGTAAATGTTAAGTCACATTAACAAATGTTTATTAAGCATGTTATTAATGTATAGAATGGGGTAACCTAGGTCTTCACTATACTCTAAACTGCTGTAATGGAGAAGGCAATGGCACCCCACTCCAGTACTCTTGCCTGGAAAATCCCATGGACAGAGGACCCTAGTGGGCTGCCGTCCATAGGGTCGCTAAGAGTCAGACACGACTGAGCAACTTCACTTTCACTTTCCACTTTCTTGCATTGGAGAAGGAAATGGCAACCCACTCCAGTGTTCTTGCCTGGAGAATCCCAGGGAGGGCGGAGCCCTGTGGGCTGCCGTCTATGGGGTTGTACAGAGTCGGACACGACTGAAGCGACTTAGCAGCAGCAGCAAACTGCTGTAATTCCCCAACGATAGTAGACAAAATGTAAAAAATACAATGAAAAATAAAACACAAATAAAATATTATGGTAGTATAGAGGAGATAAAAAACTTATAGTATAATGACTAAGTATATTAAGATTGCAGCTGGCCAACCTGTATTCAAGTTTCAGCTCCACTACTTAGGAGCTACATGTGGAGACACCAACAGTATAACTGTCCCTCAATATCAATGGTGATTTGTTTCTCGGATACAAAAATCATGGATGCTCAAGCCCGTTATATAAAATGGCATAGTATCTACAAATAATCTATACATCCTCCATACATTTAATATCATCTCTAGATTACTTGTTTCCCTGGTGGCTCAGACGGTAAAGCATCTGCCTAAAATGCAGGAGACCGGGGTTTGATCCCTGGGCTGGGAAGATCCCCTGGAGAAGGAAATGGCAACCCACTCCAGAACTCTTGCCTGGAAAATCCCATGAACGGAGGAGCCTGGTAGTCCATGGGGTTGCAAAGAGTTGGACATGACTGAGTGACTTCACTCACTCACTAGGTTACTTATACTGTTTAATACAATGTAAACGCTATGTAAACATGGCTGACTCTTGAACAGAGATTAGGGGCACCAACCCTTCACACAGCCAAACACCAAGTATAACTTACAGTCAGCACTCCATATCCGAGGTTTCACATCCACAGATTCAACCAACTACTGACAATATGGTGGTGGTGGCGGCAGTTTAGCCTTTCAGTCGTGTCTGACTCTTTGCAACTCCATGGACTGTAGCCCGCCAGCTCCTCTGCCCATGGGATCTTCCAGCCAACAATACTGCAGTGGGTTGCCATTTCCTTCTCCAGGGGATCTTCCCAACCCAGGGACTGAACTCGCCTCTTCTGCCTGGCAGGTGGATTCTTTACCACTAGGCCACCTGGGAAGCCCGCCAATGGTACACTACTGCAATACTTATTAATGACAAAAAGGGCACTGAAGTGGACCTGTGTTGTGTAAACCTGTGTTGTTTGATGGTCAACTCTAAGTAACCAGCACTGCAGCAAATTTGGGTTTTGCTTTTGGAACTTTCTGGATTTTTCTCCCAATATTTTTGATCCACAGTTGGTTGAATCCATGTATGGGGAACTTGCAGATAAGGAGGGGTGTCTGTATATAATCTCAAAAGGCTACTGGGTGAATTAAAAAGAAAATGTATATACAGATAAGCCTAAAGCAGAAGTAGAGACAGATGTAGAGAACAAACATATGAACACCAACGGGGGAAAGGGAGGGAGAGATAAACTGGGAGAATGGGACTGACACATAAAACAGATGGCTAGTAAGAGCCTACTGTACAGCCCAGAGTGAAAAAAAGTACAATCTGTTTGTATGACATATATTAAGTTAACCTTAAAATGCATTCCAGAGGGAACAAGATGGCGGCGGCGGTGGACGTGGAGCACATCTCTCTCCACAGACACATCAGGAATACACCTTCAGACACGGGAGTGCATTCAGAACACCAGCGGAGAGCAGACAGGAGTACCTGACCAGCGGAAAGAATGTGTAGGATCATGCAAAACTCGGTAGGAGGAAGGAACTAGGGAGAAAAACAGGAGTGTTTGTAGGACAGGACCTGCCCTTGGCGGGTGGCGGAACTGAAGCAGGGGTCCAATCCCCACATCAGGGCAATTGTCTGAGTCAGAGGAGAAACATTCAAGGCTGAGACTGAAACAGCTGATCTGTGGCAGCCTTAATAGAATGAGAATCAGACAGTCCTTGCTGCAGCCATACATACCCCGGACAGGATGCAGGTCCTCTATAAGGAGCAGCAGCTGGGAGCTGAAGTTTGGGGATTGTGGAGCAATCCCAGGGCGAGGGCTGCTACTGACTTCGGAGAGACGGATCAAGGGGATGTCAGGGAGGAGACTGTGGTGGGAAATACCTGTGGAAGAAAGCTGGGCAGCCATGGGGGCAAGGCGATACTGCTGAGTCACACATAGAGGGTGGAGCCATCACCATAGCCTCTCTCCCCACACACCAACATTGGCAGGGGAACAATAGAGAGGCTGGCCCCATCAAACGCCTGATGACACTGAACTACAGAGCAGGACCACACCCAGAGTGCCCCTTTAAGTGCCTGATGCACCGATCTGCAGAGTAGGACCTCAGTCAGGGGGGCCCCTCTATGTGCCTGATGCACCGAACAACAGAGAAGGACCCCAGGCAAGGGAGCCCTCTAAGTACCTGAACAGGCAGAGCTACGGAGAAAGACTGGCCAAAGAGGCCTTGTGATGGCCAGCTACAAGAGGCTTGAAAAGACTCTGATAGGGTCGTAACTCCTGTGGTGGAGGCAGTCCGTGTCCCTGCACACTTGGTGCCACCAAGTTTCCCGCAAGCCAAGCAGCTGTGCCACCTTCATGCTCAACTCTAACTGGGGTAGTGCTGCCACAGGCAGAAAAAGACTTGCAATCTATGCATACAGTGTCGCTTTGGTCATGCCCACCTCTTTGTGACCCTGTAGACTGTGGCCTGCCAGGCCTCTCTGTCAGGGAGGGGCGGTCTCCAGGCAAGGATATTGGAGTGTATGGGCCAATACTGGTTGCCATACCCTTCTAGAGCACTGTATTTCCTCCTGCCCTAGCCGCCAACTCCCCTGAATGTCTGATGGTGCCAGAACCCCTGCAACCCAAGCAGCTGCACCATCTCCACACCTGGCCCCCACAGGGGCAAACCTGAGTCCTCCAGGGCAGCCTCAGAAGCAAACCCCAGTGGACAACCCACATGCAGAGGTGGAAATAAAACCACAATTGAAACCCAGGGGCAGTGTGGCTAAGGAAGGAGACCCAAAACCTTCCCGCCAGCTGCACAAGCTGCAGATTAAATCCACACAATCAACTAGGCAGACTCTGTGTCTATGAAATATATAAAAGGCCATTGAGAGCTTCCAGAAAAGAAACTGCACTAGCTCTGATAGCTGCAGACACTGGAGGCAAGAACACACAGAAGTAGGACCAGACTAGAATCTGAGCTGCCCCCACAGCAGGTCCAGAGACTAGCACAGTGCTGGTCCTACTAGGGAGGTGAGGCGGACTGTGACTCCCAGCGAGGGGAAGGACTCTGACGGCAGTGACTCAAGAAAAACATTTACTATTCTTACGTTTTGACTTGTTCTGTAGATTCTTTTGGATTTTTTTCCCCGCCTCTGTTGTAGTTGTCAATTTTATTGGCACTATGAAATCTAATTAAGCTTTTGAGCTTTTTTTCTTTTTCCCCTCAGTCACATTTTTTATTGTTGTTATAAACCTCTGCCTCTACGTTTGGCTTTTGCAGTTCTGTGGAGTTTTCCTTTTTCCTCTTTTTTAATTGTTTAAATCTATTATTATTTTTTCTATATCTATTCCTTTGTTTGTTTTTCCTCTTCTTTTCCCCTTGCAGTTAATCTTCAGTGTATATAATCTTCTTTATCTACCCCTATTTAACTCTACATATGTATTCTTTCCTTTCCTCTCAATATATTTGTTAGTTTAGTTTTCATTGCTTTATTCCCCAATTGGCACTTTGCTTTAGTTTTGTTTTCCAGTTTGTGCTTTTATTAGTTTTGTTCTGGTAGATGTCATTTTTGGCTTCCTCTGTTCGCTGGGTCAATCTGTTGTACTTTATTTTTGTTCGACTGTTTTAATTTTGCATATGGGTGTATATGTATATGTGTATATTCAGTCACAGTTTTTATTGTTGTTTTAAACCTCTGCCTCTACGTTGGGCTTTTGCAGTTCTGTGGAGTTTTCCTTTTTTTCCCCCTTTTTTCTTTCTTCTTCCATTTTTTTCCTTTTTAAGTTTTAATTTTTTAAACCTATTATATTTTTTCTAAATTTATTCCTTTGTTTGCCTTTCTTACTGTCCTTTTCTCCTGGCAGTTAATCTTTAATGTATATAAATCTTCATTTACCTCTATTTAACTTTGCATATCTTTCCTTTCTTTCTTTCCTTTCTTCTCAATATATTTGTTAGTTTTGTTTTCATTGCTTTATTCCCCACTTAGCACCTTGCTTTAGATTTGTTTTCCAGTTTGTGCTTTAGTTTTGTTCGTAACTGATAAATATAATTTTTGATTTGTTTTGTTCACTGGGTCAATCTACTGTACTTTATTTTTGCTGGACTGTTTTCACTTTGATCAAAACAGTGTATATGTAAAAGGGTGTATATGTATATGTGGATATTTCATTGTTTTAATTATTATTTGCCTGATTTTAAGTGCCTTTTCTCGTTTTTGGATATTTGTTTTAATCTCACTAAATGCCATAACAAACCACTTGTGGAATCTTTGTTCCTGACCAGAGATCAAGCCATGAGTCTTTGTAGTGGGATTATTGACTCCAGACCCTAGACTACTAGAGAACGAACCCTAGTGCTATTGCTAAGTCACTTGAGTCGTGTCCGACTCTGTGCAACCCCATAGACGGCAGCCCACCAGGCTCCCCCATCCCTGGGATTCTCCAGGCAAGAACACTGGAGTGGGTTGCCATTTCCTTCTCCAATGCATGAAAGTGAAAAGTGAAAGGGAAGTCGCTCAGTCGCGTCCAACCCTTAGCGACCCCAGGCAAGAGTACTGGAGTGGGGTAGAGAACTAACCCTAGGGAGTATCAAATAGTGAGAACTTACACAAAGGAAACCACCTGAATACAAGACTCGGCATCACCCAACCTCCAGATGTGCTGGACACCTCATCTAAACAACAGACAAAACAAAAATACAAACCCAGTCATCAGCAGACAGGATTACCACCTCACTCAGCCTTGCCCATCAGAGGAAAAACAAACAAAAATTGAGCACAAATCTCACCCTGCACAAAGCTTACACAAACCACTGGATCAATCTTAGGAGGGCAGAAACCAAAAGGAAGAAAGAATTCAACTCTGAAGCCTAGGAAAAGGACACCTCAGACACAGTAAGTTAAAAATAATGGAAAGGCAGAGAAATACTACACAAATGAAGGAACAAACTAGAAACACAGAAGTCCAAATAAATGAAGAGGAAACAGACAAACTACCTGAAAAAGAATTCAGAATAATAATAGTAAAGATGATCAAAAACCTTGAAAACAAAATGAACAAAATGCAAGAATCAATTAACAAAGACCTAGAAGAATTAAAGAATAAACATAGAGACAAACAACACAATTACTGAAATTAAAAATACTCTCAGTTCAGTTCAGTCACTCAGTCGTGTCCGACTCTTTGCGATCCCATGAATCGAAGCACACCAGGCCTCCCTGTCCATCACCAACTCCCGGAGTTCACTCAGACTCATGTCCATCGAGTCAGTGATGCCATCCAGCCATCTCATCCTCTGGCATCCCCTTCTCCTCCTGCCCCCAATCCCTCCCAGCATCAGAGTCTTTTCCAATGAGTCAACTCTTCGCATGAGGTGGCCACAGTACTGGAGTTTCAGCTTTAGCATCATTCCTTCCAAAGAAATCCCAGGGCTGATCTCCTTCAGAATGGACTGGTTGCATCTCCTTGCTGTCCAAGGGACTCTCAAGAGTCTTCTCCAACACCACAGTTCAAAAGCATCAATTCTTCAGTGCTCAGCCTTCTTCACAGTCCAATTCTCACATCCATACATGACCACAGGAAAAACCATAGCCTTGACTAGATGGACCTTTGTTGGCAAAGTAATGTCTCTGCTTTTGAATATGCTATCTAGGTTGGTCATAACTTTCCTTCCAAGGAGTAAGCGTTTTTTAATTTCATGGCTGCAGTCACCATCTGCAGTGATTTTGGAGCCCCCAAAAATAAAGTCTGACACTGTTTCCACTGTTTCTCCATCTATTTGCCATGAAGTGATGGGACCGGATGCCATGATATTCGTTTTCTGAATGTTGAGCTTTAAGCCAACTTTTTCACTCTCCTCTTTCACTTTCATCAAGAGGCTTTTGAGTTCCTCTTCACTTTCTGCCATAAGGGTGGTGTCATCTGCATATCTGAGGTTACTGAGATTTCTCCCGGCAATCTTGATTTCAGCTTGTGCTTCTTCCAGCCCAGCGTTTTTCATGATGTTCTCTGCATATAAGTTAAATAAGCAGGGTGACAATATACAGCCTTGACGAACTCCTTTTCCTATCTGGAACCAGTCTGTTGTTTCATGTCCAGTTCTAACTGTAGCTTCCTGACCTGCATACAGATTTCTCAAGAGGCAGGTCAGGTGGTCTGGTATTCCCATCTCTTTCAGAATTTTCCACAGTTTATTGTGATCCACCCAGTCAAAGGCTTTGGCATAGTCAATAAAGCAGAAATAGATGTTTTTCTGGAACTCTCTTGCTTTTTCCATGATCCAGCAGATGTTGGCAATTTGATCTCTGGTTCCTCTGCCTTTTCTAAAACCAGCTTGAACATCAGGAAGTTCACGGTTCGTGTATTGCTGAAGCCTGGCTTGGAGAATTTTGAGCATTACTTTAGAAGGAATCAATAGCAGAATATCTGAAGCAGAAGAACAAATCACTGAGCTGAAAGATAAAATGGTGGAAATAACTTCTGAAGAGCAGAATGAAGTAAAAAGAAGGAAAAGAACTGAGGACAGTCTCAGAGACCTCTGGGACAATATCAAACACACCAACATTCGAATCATGGGGTCCCAGAAGAAGAGGAGAAAAAGAAATGGTATGAGAAAATTTTTGAAGAGATTACAGTTGAAAATGTCCCCAGCATGGAAAAGGAAATAGTCAATCAAGTCCAAGAGGCACAAACAGTCCCATACAGGATAAACCCAAGGAGAAACATGCCAAGACACATACTAATCAAACTAACAAAGACAAAACACAGAGAAAGAATATGAAAAGCAGCAAGAGAGAAGCAACAAGTAACATACAAGGGAAACCCCATACGTTTAACAACTGATCTTTCAGAAGAAGCTATGCAGGCCAATAGGGTATGGCTGGATATATTTAAAGTACTTAAAGGGAAAAATCTACAACCAAGATTACTGTACCTGGCAAGGATCTCATTCAAAATTGATAGAGAAATAAAAAGCTTTTCAAACAAGCAAAAGTTAAGAGAATTCGGTACCACCAAACCAGCTTTACAACAAATGTTAAAGGGACTTATACAGTCAAGAAATACAAAAGAAGAAAAAAGATCTACAAAATCAACCCCAAACAATTAAGAAAATGGCAATAGGAACATATATATCAATAATTACCTTATATGTAAATGGATGAAACGCTCCAATCAAAAGACACAGACTGGCTGAATGGATACAAACAAGACCCATATATATGCTGTCTATAAGAAACCCACTTCAAACCTAAAGACACACATAGACTGAAAGTGAGAGGATGGAAAAATATATTCTATGCAAATGGGAAGTAAAAGAAAGCTGGAGAAGCAATCCTCGTATCAGACAAAATAGACCTTAAAATAAAGATTACAAGAGATGAGGAAGGACACTACATAACGGTCAAGGGATAAATCCAAGAGGAAGACATAACAATTGTAAATATCTATGCACCCCACATAGAAGCACCTCAATACGTAAGAGAAACACTAACAGACATAAAAGGAGAAATTGACAGTAACACAATAATAGTAGGAGACTTCAACACCCCACTCACATCAAAGGACAGATCATCAAAACTGAAAATTAATAAGGAAACACAAGTCTTAAATGATACATTAGATGAAAAGGATCTCATTGATATCTTCAGGACATTCCATCCAAATGCAGAAGAATACACCTCCTTCTCAAGTGCACATGGAACATTCTCCAGGATAGACCACATCTTGGGTCACAAATCAAGCCGCAGTAAATTTAATAAAACTGAAATCATGTCAAGCATCTTCTCTGACCACAACACTATGAGACTAGATATCAATTACAAGAAAAAAAACTGTAAGAAACACAAACACATGGAGATTAAACAAGACGTTTCTAAATAACCAAGAGGTTACTGAAGAAATCAAAAGGGAAGTAAAAAAATCTCTAGAAACCAATGACAATGAAAGCACAACTCAAAACCGATGGGACACAGCAAAAGCAGTTCTAAGAGGGAAATTTATAGCAATACAATCCTACCTCAAGAAACAAGAAAAACATAAAATAGACAACCTAAGTTTACACCTAAAACAACTGGAAAAAGAACCAAAAAAAACCCCAAAATTAGTAGAAGGAAAGAAATCATAAAGATCCAAGCAGAAATAAATGAAAAAGAAATGAAAGAAACAATAGTAAAGATTAATAAAACTAAAAGCTGGTTCTTTGAGAAGATATACAAAATTGACAAACCTTTATCCAGACTCATCAAGAAAAAAAGAGAGAAGAATCAAATCAACAAAATTAGAAATGAAAAAGGAGAGGTTACAATGGACAATGTAGAAATACAAAGTATTGTAAAAAACTTTTATGAACAACTATATGGCAATAAAATGGATAACCTGGAAGAAATGGATAGATTCTTAGAAAGTTCAATCTTCCAAGACTGAACCAGGAAGAAATAGAAATTATGAACAACCCCATTACAAGCACTGAAATTGAAGCTGTGATCAAAAGTCTCCCAAAAAACAAAAGCCCAGGGGCAGATGGCTTCACAGGATAATTCTATCGAACACAGAAGAGCTAATGCCTATCCTTCTGAAACTTTCAAAAAATTGCAGAGGAAGGAACACTTCCAAACTCATTCTACGAGGCCACCATCACCCTGACAGCAAAACCAGACAATGACAACATAAAAAAAGAAAACGACAGGCCAATATCACGGATGAGCATAGATGGAAAAATCCTCAACAAAATTTTAGCAAACAGAATTCAGCAACACATCAAAAAGCTCGTACACCACGATCAAGTTGGGTTTACTCCAGGGATGCAAGGATTCTTCAGTATACACAAATCAATCAATGTGATACACCATATTAACAAACTGAAAGATAAAAGAAACATGATCATCTCAATATATGCAGAAAAAGCCTTGACAAAATTCAGCACCCATTTATGATGAAAACTCTTCAAAAAATGGGCATAGAAGGAACCTACCTCAACATAGTAATGGCCATATATGACAAGCCTGCAGCAAACATTATTCTCAATGGTGAAAAACAACGCATTCCCGCTAAGATCAGGAACAAGACAAGGGTGTTCACTTTCACCACTATTATTCAACATCGTTCTGGAAATCCTAGCTACAGCAATCAGAGAAGAAAAAGAAATAAAAGGAATCCAGATCAGAAAAGAAGCTCTCACTCCTTGCAGATGACATGATTCTGTACATAGAAAGCCCTAAAGATAGTGTCAGAAATTACTAGTGCTAATCAGTGAATTTAGCAAAGTTGCAGGATACAAAATCAATACACAGAAATCAGTTGCATTTGTATATGCTAACAATGAAAAATCAGAAAAAGAAATTAAGGAATCAATCCCATTCACCATTGCAGAAATACACTGACCTAAGGAGACAAATGAACTGTACACAGAAAATTGTAAGACACTGATGAAAGAAATCAAAGGCAACATAAACAGATGGAGAGATATTCCATGTTCCTGGGTAGGAAGAATGAATATTGTGAAAATGACTACACTACCAAGTGCAATCTACAGATTCTATGTGATCCCTATCAAATTACCAATGGCATTTTTCACAGAACTAGAACAAAAAATCTCACAATTCATGTGGAAACACAAAAGACCCCGAATAGCCAAAGCAGTCTTGAGAAGAAAAATGGAGCTGGAGGAATCAACCTTCCTGAATTCAGATTTTACTACAAAGCTACAGCCATCAAGACAGTATGGTAGTGACACAAGAACAGAAATACAGGCCAATGGAACGAGATAAAAAGCCCAGAAATAAACCCATGCACCTATGGGTATTTTTGAGAAAAGAGGCAAGAATATACAATGGGGTCAAGACAGCCTCTTCAATAAATGGTGCTGGGAAAACTGACAGCTACATGCAAAAGAATGAAATTAGAACACTTCCTAACACCATACACAAAGATAAACTCAAGATGGATTAAAGACAAGACCAGAAACTATACAACTGTTAGAGAAAAACACAGGCAGAACACTTGATAACATAAAGCAAGATCCTCTATGACTCACCTCCTAGAGTAACGGAAATAAAAACAAACAAGTGGTACCTGATTAAACTTAAAAGCTTTTGAACAGCAAAGGAAACTACAAGCAAGGTGAAAAAAGAAGCCTCAGAATGGGAGAAAATAGTAGCAAATGAAACAACTGACAAAGAATTAATTTCCAAAATATACAAGAAGCTCATACAATTCAATACCAACCCAATCAAAAAGTGGGAAAAAGACCTAAACAGACATTTCTCCAAATAAGACATACAGATGGCTAACAAACACATGAAAAGAAGCTTAACATGGCTCATTATTAGAGAAATGCAAATCAAAACCACAAAGAGGTGTCACCTCACACTGGTGAGAATGGCCCTCATCAGAAAGTCTACAAACAATAAATGCCAGAGAGGGTGTGGAGAAATGGGAACACTCTCACACTGCTGGTGGGAATGTAAATTGATACAGCCACTATGGAAGACAGTACAGAGACTCCTTAAAAAACTAAGAGTAAAACCAACCTATGACCCAGCAATCCTACTCCTAGGCATATACCCTGAGGAAACCAAAACTGAAAAAGACACATGTATCCCACTGTTCATCACAGCACTATTATAGCCAGAACACGGAAGCAACCTGGATGTCCATGAACAGATGAATGGATAAGAAGTTGTGGTACATATACACAATGGAATATTACTCAGCCATAAAAAGAACGCATTTGAGTCAGTTCTGATGACATGGATGAACCTAAAACCTATTATACAGAGTGAAGGGAGTCAGAAAGAGAAAGATAAATATCATATTCTAACACATATATATGGAATCTAGAAAAATGGTTCTGAAGAATTTATTTACAGGGCAGCAATGGAGAAACAGAGAGAGAATAAACTTGTGGACATGGGGACAGGAGAGGAGAGGGTGAGATATATGGAAAGAGTAACATGGAAACTTGCATCACCATATGTAAAATAACATAGCCAATGGCAATTTGCTATATGGCCCAGGAAACTCAAACAGGGGCTCTGTATCAATCTAGAGGGGTGGGACAGGGCAGGAAATGGGATGGAGGTTCAAAAGGGAGGGGATATATGTATACCTATGGCTGATTCACGTTGAGGTTTGAGAGCAAACAACAAAATTATGTAAAGCAATTATCCCTCAATAAAAAAAATTAAAAAGAAAAAATGCATTCCCATCTACATGAAGTGCAAATACTGCATGATGATTCCACTTACATGAGATACCGAGAAGAGTCAAATTCATATGGAGTCAGAAAGGACACGGGTAGACTCCACACTTCCCCATCCAAAAAACCTGCTTCACTGCAGAGCAATGTCACTGGAGAGCAATTCCTCATTAATACAAGTGTACTGTAAAGCAGTCTCTAAAACCAGAAGTCTAGGAGTCATTCTAGTCATTCTTCCCTGTTAGCCAATCAATCACCAAGTCCTGATCAATCTCTACAGCCTGACAAAAAAGAATTTACCTCTTCCTGGTAGACAGGAATAGGGCCAAACTCCTCCAAACCCAGGATGTGTGACCTTTTCATTGGCTTTCGAGACCTCCAATCCTTCTACCCACCTTCTCATATTTCTCCTTGTGATTTCTTTCTTTTTTATCCAGGATAGAGTTTTGGTTAGCCCTTTTATTTTTCCCTTAACCTCACCCTGCAAACGAACAAATTTATACCCCAAGCTATTCAGCACCACTGGAAAAGGTTATAACCATGCAGACAAACACCTGAACAACTAAAAGTAGTCTCTGACCTCAGCCAGACCTTCAGAATTGCTTGCCAATTTCTACATTCCTAGTCAATTTGTTTGCACTCCTCAAAATGGTTATTCTGTAACTCACCTCTTCCAGCCATTATTTCAGCTCTAACTTTTCAATTCAATAGATGCAGAGATGTTTCCTACTTACCGGAGGTAATTAAGGCAATCAGGTAGCAACTTCAGCTTCTTAGTCTCAGGCTTCTTAGAAAGTATGTAAATCTACAGGCCTCACTAACTCACTTTCCTCAGTCAGAATGGCTGGTGTGTACAAGACACACATGTGGTGATGGAATTTTAAAAAGGGTCATTCTTTCTCCTATGGAGGGATAATCCTGCCTATATAGTGCTTCTGAAATTTTAACATGCATTTCCTCACCTAGGAATCTTACTGAAAATTCACATTCTGATTTAGGAGGTCTGGAGTGGGATGTGAGACTCTGCACTTCTTCCAGCAAACCAATGCTGCACGTCTGGAGCAAGGTTTGGGAAAGTGGAAGTGAAGTCACTGTTGCGTCTGACTCTGCGACCCCATGGGTTTAATAAGCCTGCCACACTCCTCTGTCCATGGGACTTCCCAGGCAAGAATACTGGAGTAGGTTGCCATTCCTTCTCCAAGGTTTGGGAAAGCAGGGTCCAGATTCCATCCTGTCTCATCTCTTCAGACACTTTCACTCCAAGTTAACACCTTTCTTTATTTGCCGTATCTTCAGATCTGTTTCTCTCTCAGCTGCTCCCTCCCCCAGCAGGTAACATACCTGTCTTTTCTATCAATACTTTAAAATAAAGCCCTTTCTCAGCTACCATCCAATCTCCAGTTGCTTTGCTCCACAATAAGTTTCTATGAAGAACAGTTACACCAACAGTTTCCAAATTTTTTTTGTTCAAGAGTAATTAGTGTCACAGTAATTTTTTCATGGCACTTATAGGCCAAAAGAAATATCTGATGGTTCACTTTATTAAAGAATATGGGCCAAACTACTTAGCAAGTACTTAAACCCTAATAATTTAGCATCTGTCGGGCACTACATAATTGTTCAAACTGTGGAATCAGCCTCATTTCCTGCTTCACACTGATTTTTAGGCAGTACTTACTTTTCCTTTTTTTTTTTTAATAAGAGTAAACACTGAAAACCCAGCTTCACAAAGGTATGACAGCACCAAAAGGAATACAGTGTGGTGTCCAAGAGATACTACTGTACTTTCCTTGAAATTTAAAAATAGTCATGCACCCCTGTGAGTTAGCTACAGTGCCCTGGGATGCCTTCAATGTACAATCTGTTAACTGTAAGTCTGTGTAGTTTTCAGAATGGCAGCATTTCCACTGCTTGGGAAGTTGTTGGAAATGCAGAATCTTGGGATTCACCCAGACTCACTGATTTCAGAATTTCTACTTTAACAAAATATTCAAATGACTCACTGATTCAAGTTCAAGAAGACTGGTCCTTGCCTACATCTTCTCACTTACCATTCAACTCACTGAAATCACCACAAGTGAAGTCCCAAACTATGCCCCCCAACCTTTTTAATAAAAGCACTGCATGCCATCAGTTCTAATCCTAATTAACCCTCTTTGCAGTACTTGATACTATCAATTTTCTATTCTTCCTTGGTTTCTAAAACACCATTGTCTTCTGGTTTCCTTCCTTTTCTTTCAATACACTTTCCTCTCATGCCCTTTCTCCACCAATGAAGAGTTTTGTTTCCCACAAGGCTTCTGTAATTAGCACTACCATTGCTGTGAAAAATGCTTTCTCCAGGGGACTGCATTCAATCAATCCTGTGGCTTCGGCTAAGGTCTATATGCTAACCATCCTAGTCTAGATGGCTCTCTGCAGTCTTAGACCTATAAAACAATTTCCACTTGTATCTACACAGGCTTATTAAACTCAACAATTCCAAAACAACTTACCTGGCTGTCTTCCCTGGCCTTCAAGTTGCTGTTCTTCATATATCCTTCCTTTACCAAGTGGCGTCCTAGGTCAACCAATTTCCCTAGAGAAGCTCAGAAATCATTTTTTACTTCTTCTCCTCCACTGCCCTTGCTTATATCATCAATCAGATCAAACATCTTTTGCTATGTATGTATGGATATCTCTACCTCTATTAATTCTATTTTAAAAGAGGTCCTTAATCTTTTCCTTGGATTCCTATTAACAGCCTCTTGACTCCTCTCCTTGCCTCCAGGACTGCCGTGACCTGCTCTATCATTCTCCATATTTCATCCAAGTTAACTTTCTAAAATCAAATCTAATGTCATTGCCTGCCTCTAATCCTTGCATGGCTCCAAATGCCTAGCAGTGCTTGTCAAAGTTTTCCAGCAAACAGCAGAAGGGTTTGCTGATATAGATCTTAGAAGCTCACTATAAACAAGACATTTCTTGCAAGGCTCCATTTTATCTTAAATAGTCATTTTCATTTTGCAACCTATTCCATGGTTAGCCACTTGTGTTACGACAGATTCGAGTAGTTGCAACAGAGACCACATAGCCCACAAAGCCTAAAATAATTACTATGTGGCCCTTTGGGAAAAAAAAAATCTGCTGACTCCTGCATTACACCATGAGTACAGTTAAGACGAGGATTGTGTTTTACTTGTCTTTATGCCCCCAGCACACGTCTAGAGAAAGTACTAAAAAATATTAACTGAAGGAATTAGAATGTTGCTAGGAAGAGCTCCAAGGGCTCATAAGGGTGTGTTCACCAAGTTGATATGGAATGCCCTCAAGCCCTAAAGAAGATACACAAGATCAAACAGATGTTCTTCAGTAAAGGCACAAATCCGTATCACTTGCCTCCTGGTAAGAGGCACTGAGAAGAACACAGCAACACCTGAGTAATATTCCTGACAAAGACAAATAACTCTAATCTAATGGTTAGACAATGTCAGAGAAACCCAAACTCAAGGACATTCTACAAAATAACAGGCCTGTACACTTCAAAAATGTTAGTCATAAAACAGGAGATCTGAGGGACTAGTTCAGATCAATGGAGACTTAAAAGACATGATAACTGAATGCAATGCATGATCTAAGATTTTCATTTGTTACAACAGACAATACTGGAATAAGCTACCATATCAGAATAAGATCTGTATATTAAATAATAGAATTATATCAGTGTTAGTTTCCTAATTTTGATTATAGTTGTGTGCTTATATAAAAGAATGTACTAAGGGAACATGTATCATGCCTGCAATTTATTTCCAAATATTTCAGAATATACTGGTATATTTTGAGAGAAAAAAATGAAGATCTCAAAGGCTGAGGTAGGCAAAATAGAATACTATTATACAGAGGTCAAAACAGGTTCTGAAGAAACTGACACTAAGTCCTTCACTATGTGTGAAAGTCGCTCAGTCGTGTCCAACTCTCTGCAACCCCATGGACTATATACAGTCCATGAGATTCTCCAGGCCAGAATACTGGAGTGGGCAGCTGTTCCTGTCTCCAGGAGATCTTTCCAACCCAGGGACTGAACCCAGGTCTCCTGCACTGCAGGCAGATTCTTTACCAGCTGAGCCACCAAGGAAGCCCAAGAATACTGGAGTGGGTAGCCTATCCCTTCTCCAGCCGATCTTCCCGACCCAGGGATCGAACTGGGGTCTCCTGCATTGCAGGTGGATTCTTTACCAGATGAGCTACCAGATGAGCTACCAGGGGAGCTCTAAGCCCATCAGATCTAAAGCTATTTTCCTAAAGAACTTCCATGTACCACTGTATCCCTTACACACACATTAGAATGACTAAGAAAGTATTAGGAACTACCATTCAGAGCAATTGGTATGAGAATTAATATTTCTGAAACCTTGCATCATATTTTTCTTCTCCAAACAATGAGATGTAAAACACTTAAAACCAAAATACTTTAGATAAGACTAGGAAAGTAGGTCGCTAGGAAGACTGTTCTACCTGGCAGTATTTTTTTAAAGGAAATTACTTCAAGAAAGAAAGGTAGGGAGGGAGAAAAATTTAAAAGAACACACAGAGTGCTTACTCTAAGACCTTAACCAACAAAAGAACCATGAGATGCCCTAATTAAGCATGGCATGTCCAAAGAACAGGTCGTTCCGTTTGCTAAAATAAACAATGTACAACAAGGAGTAAAGGGAAATAAAGCTAACTTGAGGCGGCGGATCTCAAGCACTAAGCTAAGGAATTCAGTTTTATTTTTCAAGCTACAGAATGCCTGAAGTCATATAAGCAAGCACTGACAATAATCTGAGTTGTCATTTAGGATAGCAATCAGCAAACTCTGACCTAAGGGCCAAAGCTAGCCCACCTCCTATTTTTGTAAATAAAGTTCTACTGGAACACAGCCATGCTCATTCATTTACACATTGACTATGGCTGCTTTCCTGTTAAACAGTAGAGTTCAGTAGCTGCAACAAAGAATGTTTGACCCACAAAGCCTAAAACACATAACCCTTTTGGAAAAACTTGCTGACCCCCACTTTAGGAGGATGAATGTAAAGATAAAATAAAGGATAGATTAGGGAGAACATGGAATACTGGAAACAGGGAGATGACATATATGGCTATTAGGAAAAAGAACACACAAAAAGACAGTGCGAACTGAAAGCCAAAGATGGGTGTTTGAGCTCAGTGTTGGTGAGAATGGAACCCCAACTGGAAGAGGAAGCAGAGACAGAATGAAACGAAGTATGATTCAATCCAGTGCTAAGGTACCACGACTGGGAGGATGGCCGAAAAATGGAACACACAATAAAGAGCAAGTTTCCCAGGGAAGATGACAGAGGAGTAATTTGATATCAGATAGGAAAACTCTAAAATACCAGTAAGACATACAGAAAGTACACAGTGGGAGAAGAAAATCTAACTTGGGAAACAGAATTAAGAATCAAAAGTTCAGCAAGCTAGAAATGACAGCAGAAGCAGCAGATCCATCAGCTCAGCCCTATACTGAACATTCTGTTACCTTTAATCTTCCCAATAATCCTGAAAAAAGGAATTGCCCTTAATTTACAGAACAAAAACATGAGCTCAGAAAGGATTCAGGTTAAAATTGGAGGTCATACAGCTAATATGCAGCAGGGGTAGAACTGAAACCCAGGTCTATTTGATCGCAAACCCAGCGCCCAATCTCCATACTACGGGTAAAGAGAAGAATGCTGATGCCAAAGAGAGGGAAGTACCTGCACTTAGAAGGAAGCCAGCAGAGAAGGAATAGTTTGAGAATTACAGAAAGCCAGGGCAGTGCAGTATCAAGTCAGCCAAGGAAGGAGAAAGAAAAAGGGATGGGTGGATAACAACAGGTGAGAATTCTGATAGCTTACCACATGCCAGCTACAACACTTTTCATGCTCCTTTCAGTTCAGTTCAGTCGCTCAGTCGTGTCCAACTCTTTGCGACCCCATGAATCGCAGCACACCAGGCCTCCCTGTCCATCACCAACTCCTGGAGTTCACCCAGACTCACGTCCATTGAGTCAGTGATGTCATCCAGCCATCTCATCCTCTGTCGTCCCCTTCTCCTCCTGCCCCCAATCCCTCCCAGCATCAGGGTCTTTTCCAAGGAGTCAACTCTTTGCATGAGGTGGCCAAAGTACTGGAGTTTGAGCTTTAGCATCATTCCTTCCAAAGAAATCCCAGGGCTGATCTCCTTCAGAATGGAGTGGTTGCATCTCCTTGCAGTCCAAGGGACTCTCAGGAGTCTTCTCCAACACCACAGTTTTTGGTCATAACTTTCTTTCCAAGGATTAAGTGTCTTTTAATTTCATGGCTGCAGTCACCATCTGCAGTGATTTTGGAGCCCCCCAAAATAAAGTCTGACACTGTTTTCCCATCTATTTCCCATGAAGTGATGGGACCAGATGCCATGATCTTCGTTTTCTGAATGTTGAGCTTTAAGCCAACTTTTTCACTTTCCATTTTCACTTTCATCAAGAGGCTTTTGAGTTCCTCTTCACTTTCTGCCATAAGGGTGGTGTCATCTGCATATCTGAAGTTATTGATATTTCTCCTGGCAATCTTGATTCCAGCTTGTGTTTCTTCCAGTCCAGCGTTTCTCATGATGTACTCTGCATATAAGTTAAATAAACAGGGTGACAATATACAGCCTTGACATACTCCTTTTCCTATCTGGAACCAGTCTGTTGTTTCATGTCCAATTCTAACTGTTGCTTCCTGACCTGCATACAGATTTCTCAAGAGGCAGGTCAGGTGGTCTGGTATTCCCATCTTTCAGAATTTTCCACAGTTTATTGTGATCCACACGGTCAAAGGCTTTGGCATAGTCAATAAAGCAGAAATAGATGTTTTTCTGGAACTCTTGCTTTTTCCATGATCCAGCAGATGTTGGCAATTTGATCTCTGGTTCCTCTGCCTTTTCTAAAACCAGCTTGAACATCAGGAAGTTTATGGTTCACGTATTGCTGAAGCCTGGCTTGGAGAATTTTGAGCATTACTTTACTAGCATGTGAGATGAGTGCAATTGTGTGGTAGTTTGAGCATTCTTTGGCATTGCCTTTCTTTGGGATTGGAATGAAAACGGACCTCTTCCAGTCCTGTGGCCACTGCTGAGTTTTCCAAATTTGCTGGCATATTGAGTGCAGCACTTTCACAGCATCATCTTTCAGGATTTGAATAGCTCAACTGGAATTCCATCACCTCCACTAGCTTTGTTCGTAGTGATGCTTTCTAAGGCCCACTTGACTTCACGTTCCAGGATGTCTGGCTCTAGGTCAGTGATCACACCATCGTGATTACCTGGGTTATGAAGATCTTTTTTGTACAGTTCTTCTGTGTATTCTTGCCACCTCTTCTTAATATCTTCTGCTTCTGTTAGGTCCATACCATTTCTGTCCTTTATTGAGCCCATCTTTGCATGAAATGTTCCCTTGGTATCTCTAATTTTCTTGAGATACTCTTGCTTTCATGCTTTAATGCTCATTTAGTCCTCGCCAAAATCACGACATGAGTACTACTGTTATCCCATGAAATAAATGTGAAAACAAGGTGGGTAACTTGGTAGCATCACACAACTAGCCAATGGCAGAGGAGGGCTTAGGATCCAGGCATTCTGACTGAACCCTTCATTCTTCACCAGTTATATCACACGCCCTCCAGTCAAGTGCTACAGAGTAACAAAGGAGAATAAACGCAGGAGAGAGCAAAGGACAGGTCCTCATATAATAGAGGAGTAATAACTTAAAAATATTCCTTCCTTTTAGAACATCACTTGAAAGCACATGTCATGTTACAAGTAGGTTAAGGAATAAATAAGTGATGACCAAGTGAAGGCAGATACCATCACCTACTTGTAAAAGCCCTGGGAGAAAAAAGATGAGAACATTAATTTATGGGATTAATATAATCAAGAAAATGTAAACCAGCTGCTCTCATCAACAAAAGACTTCTTTTCTTTGCTAACATATTGGTTGTTAAGAGATATTTAGAATAGTTAATAAATGTCCCTTGGGTATCTGAGATATGACATGTCACATTTTTTTTAATCTCTCTTACTGATCAAGAATATACCTTACATAAGTTTTCTCGGACCCAAAAATGAATTAGAAACTCTATTCAGTTTTAAGAAGTTGTCTGGCCTTCACCTAGGATTCAAAATTTCTGATTCAGAAGATTTATAGTGGGTTGCTGACATTAACACGATTCCAATGCAAAGCTTACACACTTAAAGGAACCACATCTTCTGCATATATGGCCTATTTGAAAATGGAGCACGCCAGGCCTCCCCATGGCGAGATACAGGGAGGCCCGGTGTGCTACCATCCAGCACGACTCTTTTCACTTTCATGCATTGGAGAAGGCAATGGCAACCCACTCCAGTGTTCTTGCCTGGAGAATCCTGGGGGAGCCTGGTGGGCTGCCGTCTATGGGGTCGCACAGAGTTGGACATGACTGAAGCGACTTAGCAGCAGCAGCAGCAGCATGACTGAACAAAAATCTAAGTAAAGGTTAATTTTACTACTTGACCAATATCTTTTATGATCTACATGAAAAAACTAACCTGCCCAAAGAATTGTACGTTATGTTTGTACACTATCAAAACAGTGTTCCTTGAAGTGAACAATTGGTATTTTTTGTGAATATGACTTTGTCTATCTTAAACAACATTCCAATAGTGCATTTCTGAAATTATTTCAGTAAGGAAAAAGAAAGGCTTGCCTTATCCCCAGTGTTTTAAAATTAAGAAATTTCTGTAATGCATAGTGCAAGTTCAAGCAGGAAACCTAAAAGTAAATACAACTCCCCTAAAACATGCATAAATAGAAAACTACTTCACATGTCGTATGTAGGAGGTCAAGCTCTGGAGTCAGACCATCCCACTTTGTGCCCTGGCTCTGTAAGTCCCTAGCTGTGTGACTTGGAACTTTTTTTTTTTTTTAAATCTGTGCCTCAGTTTCCTCAACTGTAATATAAGGAAAATAATAGTACCTATACTTCATACAGTTATTGTAAAAATTAAACAAGAAAATCTGGGTAGAAGGAGTATTATGTACCACGCACTTAAAATAGTGTGTGGTACATAATGAACATTAAGTAAATGTTGGCAATGTAAGTAAATAAAAATCTTCAACTCAGCAATTCTACTATTACTTCTAGAAATTTTTCTTATAAAAACATTACTAAAATGCACAAGGTTCCCCTTAAGAATATCTGATGCAGAATTGTCATAGCAAAAAATTAGAAATAACCCAAACTTCGATCACAAGGAGCTAAATAATTTATGGTACAATCTTTCACTGAGCACAACGCTTCTGAGATTCATCCATGTTGTTGCATAAAAGAATAGTTCACTTTATGGCTGAAGAGTATCCCAATGTATGATGTACCACATTTTATTTATCCAGTCACCAGATAATGGACATTTTGGGTTGTTTCCTATTTTTGATGATAATGAATAATACTCATATCTTTTGATATGTTTTTATTTCTCTTAGGAGATACTTACAAGTGAAATCCTTAGATACTTAGTTAAGGTCATATGATGAGACTATATGTATTTAACTTTTGGGGCAGTGGCTGACCTGTTGCCCAAAGTGGTCATACCACTCTGTATCCCTACAAGTGATGAATGAATGATCAGTGTATAAGGATTCCAGCTGTTTCATATCCTTGCCAAAAGGTGGTATCGTCAGTATTTTAAATTTTAGCCATTTTATAGTGTATGTACAGTGCTTTTTCACTGTGCCTTAATTTTCATTTCCCTAATAACCAATGATGTTGAGAATCTTTTCAAGTACTAGGTCATTCCCATATTTTCTTTTGTGGATTATCTCTTCAAATCTTTTGCCTATTTTTCTGTTGGGCTGTTTCCCTCCTTGTTATTGAGTTTAATGAAAGTTTCCTATATTACAGATAAAAGTTTTTGTCAGATATGTTTTATAAATATAAAACATATTATTATTTTATGTCAGATATGTTCTATATATATAAAACATATTATATAAAACCCTTTTCTCCTAAAAGGGCTTGTCTTTTTTTTTTTTTAATGGTGTTTTTCAATAAGCAAACTGCTTTAATGTTTTAAGTTCAATTTGTCAGTTTTTTTCTTTTATGGTTCATCTTTTTTTTTGCCTTAAGAAATTTGCCTATCTCAAGGTCATAAAGATTTTCTCTTATCTTCTTTTAAAAATATCTGTCTTACATTAAGGTCAGTGATTCACTCTGACTTAACTCTTTGTGCATGAAGTGACGTAAAGGTCATGTTCACTTTTTCCATATAGATATCCACCTATTCCAAAACCATTCATTTAAAAAAAATACTATCCTGCTTAGTGTTTTTGTAAACAACAACAAAAAACCAACTGATGTTTTTCAATGTGAGTCTATTTCTAGATTCTTATTCCTGCCCACTGACCTCTATGTCTACATCTATTACTTCTTTGACTTATAGACTTTTTAGGAATATGTTTTTCAATTTCCACATATATGAGATTTGTAATCTCACTTCTACCTTAATTCTTCTGTGGTCTAAGAATAGCCTCTAAATGACTTCAATCCTTTCAGGTCCACTGAGACCTGTTTTATGGCTCAGCACAGGGCCTATCGGAGAAGGCAATGGCACCCCACTCCAGTACTCTTGCCTGGAAAATCCCAGGGACAGAGGAGCCTGGTAGGCTGCAGTCCATGGGGTCGCTAGGAGTCAGACATGACTGAGCGACTTCCCTTTCACTTTTCACTTTCATGCATTGGAGAAGGAAATGGCACCACCCCAGTGTTCTTGCCTGGAGAATCCCAGGGACGGGGGAGCCTGGTGGGCTGCCATCTATGGGGTCGCACAGAGTCGGACACAACTGAGGCGACTTAGCAGCAGCAGCAGCAGCACAGGGCCTATTCCCCATGTGTGCTTACAAAGCAAATATTTTATTCTGTAATTTTGAGGGGTGTTCAATAGTTGTCAATTAGGTCAAGGTGACTGACAGTGTTCAAATATTTTATACATGCTTGCTGATAATCTATTTGCTTGGTTCTAACAATTACTAGAACGAAGTATTGAAATCTCTACCTATAATTTTTATCTACTGTCCCTTTCTATTCTATTAGTTTTGCCTTCATGTATTTTGAAGCAATTCATTATTTTTATTATCAGACAACATATAAAGTGCCAAAGCAGCAATCTTTCTTTCATATGTAAGATCTTTACAGTTAAGATATACAGCAATTTCTAAACTGAAAGATAGCAAGCACGGAATTATGAAGTATTTAATCTAAATATATTAAATTATAAAAAGTACTGTAAAATTCAAAGAAATCACTCTTCTATATCTAGATAGCAAATGTTTCTTTAAAAAAGAAGTACAGCATTGGACATATGCAATTTAACTTCACTCTCCTCTCAATTCTCTATTCCAAATAAGCTTTATTTTATTTGTAAACAAATAATTTTGTCTAGTGTCAACATAAAAAAGTTATTTCCTATAATATGTAAGTAGAATAGTTCATATCTTACTGGTTTCATGTTCCAACTGTTAAAAATGATCAATTTTAGGAAAAAATATGAAAAATATAAGCAATTTTTTAAATCGAGGATAACATGAGCTTCTTAAAATGCATTTTTCACTAGAAGCACAATTATTATGAGTCAAATTCAACAGTGCAGACACCAAAGTAATTCTACAAAATGATAATAGCCAAAAAATAATATTACTAAGGGTAAAAAAGACATAAAGCATGACTGAAAAATAGCTTACTCCAAAAACCCCCCTCATTATTTTAGAGAAGGAAGAATTACCTTCTCAGACTGTTTTAAAAGCCCCATAGCCTATATGACAAATAAGATAAATACTGTCAACAAATTACAAAATGATCTAACCTATGTTTATATCAATAACTATAAAATAAGTATAAATTTATTTGTGTGAGACATGATCCAATCACTTTATAGGCACTTGCTCATTTGTATGCATGACTACCTCTAAAATTAACATCTAAAGGTTTCAATTTTTTAAATGCACCTTAAATGACTCAGTTAATGATTATAAATAAAATATCCATTGCCATTTGACTTCATTCTGCTAAAGGGGAGAACATGGAGAGAAAGAGCCTTTGATACAGGTGTCTTCAGACTGAGTTATTTCATTACCCATGACATAACACAACTTCTGAACTGAACTTCCTTCAGTTCAAGGTGCCCTTATCAACTGACCAGTCTGTTTTCACAATGCCAAGGCTATGAGCCAACTGCCTAAGTAACAACAGATTTCTTTTAATTAAATATATGGTTCTGGTATCCCATTAAAAGGGCTTCCCAGGTGGCTCAGTGGTAAAGAACTCACCAGCCAATGAAGATGACATAGGAGACATGAGACTCGGGTTCACTCCCTGGGTCAGGAAGATCCCCTGGAGGAGGGCATGGCAACCCACTCCAGTATTCTTGCCTGGAGAATCCCAGTGACAGAGGAGCCTGGCAGGCTAGAGACCATGGAGTCCCACAGAGTCGGACACGACTGGAGAGACTTAGCAGGCACGTATGAATCTCATTAAAAGCAAGTTAAGAATTGTTAATCTAAAACTGAATTTGAATATGTGATGTTAAGATGATGCTAAGTCCCTTGGACAGCAAAGAGATCAAACCAGTCAATCCTAAAGGAAATCAACCCTGAAAATTCACTGGAAGGACTGATGCTGAAACTGAAGCTCCAATACTTTGGCCATCTGATTTGAAGAGCTGACCCATTAGAAAAGACCCTGATGCTGGGAAAGATTGAAGGCAGGAGAAGGGGAAAACAGAGGATGAGATGGTTGGATGGCATCACCAACTCAATGGAAATGAGTCTAAGCAAGCTCGGGGAGATGGTGAAGGACAGAGAAGCCTGGTGTGCTGTAGTCCATGGGGTCGCAAAGAATCAGACACGACTAAGCAAATGAACAAGAAAGGTTTACCAACACAATGAATGCGGGCAAAGGTGTAGAGTTGAGGAGAGCCAAGACCAAGGCTTAGTGATCAAAAAGGCACTGCAGAGAGCGAAATAGTCAGTCACCTTTTAAAAAAGCTTCTTACAATCACCAATGATTCAACATTTCTCCTGTTAATCAGGTCAGCATTATTCCCATTTCAGAGACAAAGAGGCTGGGAGGGGTGCTGAGTGACTTGCTCAGGGCTCAGAGAGCCCAATGACAAGCACTGCTTTGCGAGCAGGTCCAAATCCCACTCCTGGCTTCTATCAGCAGTCACCCCTGTCCCCAGACACTTCTAAGACAAAGAAACACCTGAGAGAATCTTTATATATCAGAGACCAAGCTCACAGTTATTATGCAACACCAAAGCACAGTTCCTCAAAACAAGATGGACAAATTATTCTCACACATCTTTAAAATATTTTCTACCAAAACTATCAAGAGATCCTTCAAATCTAACAGTTATAGGAACTATTTTTAATAAAAACAAAACCAACCAATATGAGTCCTAGTTTCACTTTTGTTATGAGGGTACTGCTCCCCACTCCCAGCCCTAGTGCTCTATTACTACCACAGTTTCTATTTTCCAAAAAATTCAGATTTAATCTTACTGACATGCCAGTTACAAGTTAAAAAAAAAAAAGTGAAATATACATGAACGTATTCAGTGGGAGTAGGAAACAAGACAGTGTAAAGTGTAAAGGGAAAGAAGAAGAGAAAGAATCATAATCCAGTATTATTTTTTGGTAATAACCTCAGTCTTTTATGCCAAAACTGCACATCCAAAATTCTAAAGCAAGGATAACCTAGCAGACGTGCTTGTGGAGGTATGTCCTCTGGGAAGGCATTCTTGCTGAGGTCATGGTTTCCATCCTGGTACACACCAGTTAATTCTGTTCTGTTTTACAGCCAGACAGTACAAGGCAAACATCTTTCAGAAGTCTGTACATATACACCAATACTGCTGCTAAGTCGCTTCAGTCATGTCCGAAATACACCACTAGATTTAAGTTATAATATAGATCCTTTATCTGGGTCTCCATAACTTAAATTGACTATTATCATGGGATAGGTGAGGGGATTCAAAGCATAGTTCTGTGGACATGGAGCAACAACAGCAACCGAATAAACCATAACCAGACATGAAATGCTTAAAAATGTTTTGTTTTGTTCTTTAGAACTCGTCTTAAAACAGAGATTCTTACTATAGGATCTATGGATAGGCTTTAGTATAAGCAAAACAGGCATGTATGTTCATTTTTAGAATAAGAAGGTGCATGGCTACCATTAGATACCTAAAGGGGTCCAGATACAAAACAAAGCTACAAACAAGTGTATATAATTATCTTGGGGGGAAAAAAACCCCTGTAAACTATTATAGAGGGTGCTATTTTATTACTGTACATGATTTTTAGCTGAAATTTTTTTTTAGAGATTTGATTCCAAATACTCTGGATGTAATCATCCACAACTATGCCCATTCTTTGCACACGTATTATCTGTGGTGAAATAGTACATCTTCTGGCTTCTTTCTTCCACCTAAAAAATTGTTCTCAGAGAATGAAAATACATTTTAAATACCACAGTTAAGCAAAATTGGAAAGTGAAATTCTTTTTAAGCATAAAATTTATGAATGCACTTCAAGACCAAACTCAAATGACCTTTATACCGCACAGTCTCTATCATGTGCACCGCCCCCTTTAACACAAGCAAATCAACCGTCTCCCCGAAGCTGAGTAAACACATGAACGTGGCTAAACCCACAGATTTTCTGATCATAAAGAAATATTTCTCATCTTGTTTAACTCACTCATGCCTTCTCTTGTTAAAAAAAAAAACTCTTAAACCTCCTTTAATGTGATCCGAAATTCTGAATAAATTACCAAATACTAAAACCAAATCAAAACTATGATAATTTTGCTCTTGAAAAACTTATTTTGCACATCAATCCCATGGTATAAACATGATGAGCTCTGTGTCAGCTTGCTAGGCACAAGCTTCAAGAGGAGCGTGTGACAGGTCACTTTCAATGTCACGTCTACTATGTAGCTTTGTTCTAAAGTGACACATGTTCCCTGGGGATTCTCACTGGGGGTTGAAGGAGGAGAGATGTACATGCCTTTCCCCAGGAGATTCATGGATGTGTAGGGTTCTACCACAGTGGCTATAACTTCATTTCACTTTCAGAACTTTCTCCCAGTACTTGCAGTTAAAAATAGTTCAGGCCATGTTGGCCTGGGTTATTTTTATCTGGAAAATAGGGACTAGAAATAGCATAGTAAGCATAGAAAGGAGAGTTGACCACAATAGGCTGAAAATGCTCATAGACTTTCAAAAAGTCTGACTGTAGTCAGATGACATGGAAAGAGGGGCAGCAGAGGAGAGAGGTACAGGTTGAGGGCAATTCCCTGAATGTTAACATGTGAGTAATAAATAACAAGAACAATGAAAGGTTTTCTGTCTTGTGTAAGACAGAAGAGTATAAAACAGTGCCTTGTCCTTAGAACTTTCTGAAGAAGATACTTCAGGAATAAAAGATATATACAGTTTTTGAGAAAAGCAAGATCAATGGAGGTTCAGAGTTGAGGGAGACAACGGGGATGGGGAACGGGACTTAAGCTAGATGCAAAGGAATGTGGAAGATCTGAATTGTGGGAGCATAAAGCAGTCAAAGAACTCACAAATGTACTGAGAGGAGAGAGAAGGGAAGCAAAAAGGCAGAAAATAGTTGTTTGCACCAATATATCAGGAATTACTTTTGATATTTTATGGTCATTCTCCCTCAATTTTCTACAGTGACTTTACTTCCAACAGCAGGCTTAAATGAAGATGTTCTGTTCCTAATTTTATTCTGAAGTTTAATCTAAATCTATGCTTGTCTCTCCGGAGAAGGCAATGGCACCCCACTCCAGTACTCTTGCCTGGAAAATCCCATGGATGGAGGAGCCTGGTAGGCTGCAGTCCATGGGGTCGCTAAGAGTCAGACACGACTGAGCGACTTCACTTTCACTTTTCACTTTCACGCACTGAGACACGACTGAGCGACTTCACTTTCACTTTTCACTTTCACGCACTGGAGGAGGAAATGGCAACCCACTCCAGTGTTCTTGCCTGGAGAATCCCAGGGACAGGGGAGCCTGGTGGGCTTCCGTCTATGGGGTCGCACAGAGTCGGACACGACTGAAGCGACTTAGCAGCAGCAGCAGCATGCTTGTCTCTCACGTTGAACCATCCAATTTTCTACAATTTTCCCTAAATTTCAGAATCTATACAATTCTTTTTACGTGGATCTGTATCTACAAGCCATCTTGAGTGAGCACAACCCTACTTGTGGACAGCACCAGAAGCACCTCAAGACGTCCTGCAGGGATCCCACAGCAGCCCCAGGGCGGGCACGTGGAGCACAGGGTGAAGATGCCAGAAAGCCTCTGGAAAGGGGAGGATGGCGCTGGGAGGTCAGCAGCGGTAGCAGTGAGCACAGCCAGCTTAAAGGAATGTGGAGTAGAGCATGGAACTTTTTTCTTCTGGCTTTGGCTGCGAAATAAGTGTCAACAATTTCTGCTATAAATGGAAGGTTAAAAAGTGGGGCAAGAGGAGAAATGCAGGAGAGTCAGAGCAAGATAAAACAGTAATTATTTCCTTCCAATTGCTCAAGCCAAAACCTGAAGACGTCCTCAACTCCTTCCTTTCTCTCCTTCCTCCATCTAATCCATAAACAAATCTCACTGACTCTACTTTCAAAATACACCCAGAATTCAACTAATTCTTCGCAGGTCTGCAGCTACTAACGAAAGCCACCACCTCCTAGAGCCAAGGCTACTGCAAGAATTTCCTTCCTGGTTCTGTGTGTACTCTCACACAGCAGCCACCAAGATCTTCCAGAACAAACTCTCCAGTGGCCTTCCACAGCACCCAGGATAGAACCCAGGGCTCTCGCCATGGCTTAGAGTCGAAATATTCCATAAATGACCCTGTTTCCCAGCCCCCTCTTCACTGACCACGTCTATCATGCCCCCTCCCCCTCTCCCTCCACTGTGACTGCAGTGACTTTCTCCTCACTGTTTTCTAAACACACCAAGCACGTTTCACGTCAGGGTCACTGTTCTGGCTATTTAATACTTTTACTTGGAATGTTCTTCTCCCATGTTTCCCTAGAACCCAGACCCCTTCACCTCATTCAAGTCTTTTATAAATATATCATTTAATCAATCCTACGTAAAAAAATACCCGCCTTGATCATCACTCGGTCCTTACCCGGTTCAATTTCTTGTCTTAATGTTTACCATCTAACATATCATGTACTTACTTACACATCTCTTTATTAACTCCCTCTCCCCACCCCACACCTCAAGGGGAATTTACGCTCCATGAGAATGGGGGCATTTTTGTTCCCGTTGTTCAGGTACTCCTAGTCCTGAGGATAGCACCTGTGCATAGAAAGTACTTACTTCATATTGTCTGGTGAATCAACAAACAAATGAAAAGATTACCAAGACGGGACTCAGAGAATATGACAAGGAGGAGCCAAGAGTACATGTATTTTGCTTTGGAAAAGAAAACGACTGGGGACACTAAATAAAGAAAATGAAAAATCCAAACCTAAGAAAATTTTATAGTGATTTCTATGAGCAAACAGACAAAGGGTACAGATACTATCCAAGCTCTTCAGAAATAAAACTGTGGGGCTTCCCTAGGAGTCTAGTGGTTAAGAATCGACCTGCCAATGCAGGGGACATGGATTCAATCCCTGATCTGGGAAGATCCCACATGCTGCGGAGCAACGAAGCTTTGCACCGCAACTGCTGAGCACTCTCTCTAGAGCCGTGCTCCCCAGCAAGAGAAACTCCCACAGTGAGAAGCCCACGCACCGCAGCTACGACAAGCCCCTGCTCATCACAACTGGAGAAGGCCCGGGTGCAAGAACCAAGACCCAGCATAGCCAAAAAGAAATAAGCACGCTTTTAAAAAAGAAATAAAAACTGTGACTTGGTTCTGAAAATAAAGAGTCTGGATTAAGAAATACGGTATGAAACAAACCAAAGTAAGGGAAGACTTTGGTTAATCATTTGTCAGTTTTTTTTTAAACTGTTTCTTAGAATGGAAAGTTTTTAGCTGGAACAGAAAGAGTCAAAGACAAGCTATGAATATGGTTCAATATGATCTGAAGGCCATCCTGTAGTCACAAACAATGTTTCAAGTGCAGACACAGGGCAAAGTGGAAAGGGAGGTAGAATACAAACGCAGCATTAAAATGCATCTATGAAACGCTGTCCAGGAATGTGTGCAAATGAAAGGCAGACTGAAACAGTGGGTGCTGCTTTAAAAGCCTAAAGAGAAAAATTAAATAAAAACAACTAAGCTGATAACATCAATCCAAAGGCATACTGGGAAGGCTCAGGCTTCAGAAAACGTGCTAGAAGATGAACAAAGACAGATTTCATGCCTGATAGGGGAAAAGGGGGAAAGGAAAGCAGAGAATGAACACATAAATCAGAAACACAGAGCAGGAAGACAGTTCCAACTAAGGAAGTGAGAGACAGTAGGCCTGCTTCAGGGAAAACGGCTTTAACAGCAGAGCAAAAAAAAAGAGGTGGATAAAGAACACCTAGGGCGGTCAGGGAGGAGTTAGAGAGAGGAGGAAAGTTTAACTAGACTATAAGATAAGCCAAACAAACCATAGAGTGATGGGAATAAAAGGGAGAAGGAAGTCATAAATGTTCAAGCATAGCCTCAAAAATGGCACAAAACACGCCAAAATTAGTTAAGTGGGAATAGTTAACTTTTATAGGAGATGCGGCATCAAGTTGCAGATACAAGAATGAAGTAAGTCAAAAAGTCAGTCAGTTTTGTCACTCACCAGCCCTCTGACCTTGAACAAGTCACTTAACCTCTCCGGGACTTATTTCCTCTCTTTAAAAAAGAGTGTGTGTGTGTATGTGTGTGCGTGTGTGTGTGTGTGTGTGTAGGGGGAAGTAAAAAATGGGTGATCATTCTAAGTCTTTTTTTCCTCCAGCTTATTAAAGAGGGAAAGACAAGAAAAGCACAGAACTCTTTTAAAGAAAGAAATCAGAAAAGGAGAAATTTTTTTTAATAAGAAAAGTTAAAGAGTTTTGCATAGTGCTTTACAATTTAAAAAGTGCTTTTACAGGCTTGATTATACACACTCCTCACAGGAAGCCTGAGAGACAGAAAAGGCAGGCATCATTTAACACTATTTTCCAAATGGAGTAACTGAGGCTCAGAAAGCTTAAGCAACTGGCTCAAGGACACAGAAACACTGGCAGATCCAGGATCCAACCCAGGTGTCATCGCAGCACAAAGTCCACTATCCTTCTGAGTTCAGATGGCCTCCTCCTGGGTGACTAAGGTGTTTCAGGACGTTTCTGAGGCTTATTAGATAGTAGATAAGGGAAGAGTTATACACATTTAAACAACAATCTGTTAATTTAAAATGAAACTCCTTTAGAATTAAAGAAACTCTTGAGAGTCCCTTGGACTGCAAGAAGATCCAACCAGTCCATTCTGAAGGAGATCAGCCCCGGGATTTCTTTGGAAGGAATGATGTTAAAGCTGAAACTCCAGTACTTTGGCCACGTCAATCGAAGAGTTGACTCACTGGAAAAGACTCTGATGCTGGGAGGGATTGGGGGCAGGAGGAGAAGGGGATGACAGAGGATGAGATGGCTGGATGGCATCACTGACTCGATGGACGTGAGTCTGAGTGAACTCCGGGAGTTGGTAATGGACAGGGAGGCCTGGCGTGCTGCGATTCATGGGGTCGCGAAGAGTCAGACACGACTCAGCGACTGAACTGAACTGAACCCTATATGTAAACTACTTCACCATACAAAACTATTTCCTACAAAGTTGAACTTGTTTGTCATAACCTATTAAGACTATTCTTTCAGGGGCTTCCCTGGTGGCTCAGTGGTAAAGACTCTGCCTGCTAATGCAGGAGACACTGATCCCTGATCCAGGAGGAAGCCACATTCCCCACAGCAACTGAGCCCATGCACCACAGCTACTAAGTCTACGCTCTAGAGCCAGGGAACCCCAACTACTGAGCCCACACACTGCAGTTTTGTTTGGTTTTCTTTGTAGTATCTAAAAGGACTGACACCACATCTCTGTGGTAGTGATGATAAAGGATCAGGTCGGTCCTTTGCTCTAAAAGCCATCATCAGCTGCTGCTGCTAAGTCGTTTCAGTCGTGTCCAAATCTGTGTGACCCCATTGACGGCAGCCCACCAGGCTCCCCCGTCCCTGGGATTCTCCAGGCAAGAACACTGGAGTGGGTTGCCATTTCCTTCTCCAATGCATGAAAGTGAAAAGTGAAAGTGAAGTCACTCAGTCTGTCCGACCCTCAACGACCCCATGGACTGCAGCCTATCAGGCTCCTCCATCCATGGGATTTTCCAGGCAGGAGTACTGGAGTGGGGTGCCATCATCAGCTAGAGCTGCCCAATTAATTGTGGGACTGGTGGAAAATCTCAGGAATACAATCTGCTGGTTAATGGTCTTGTTTTATCATTCCTTAGAGTAAGCTTTAGACAAAATTAGAAAAATACGTATACGATCCTGGCAGTTTTATTTTAACAGGCAAGTGGTTTCCTTCAGAGTGGTTAAGAAGCTCCCACTGAACAGTTCCTCGTTTCCCCAGGACTTGCATTCCTCTGAATTATTCTTCCTCTACCCCACAAGTTAAAGGAACCTATGATTTCTTGTAGCCCACACAACATTACCCTTCACAATCAGCTGGCCATGATTCCCTCCTCTTGGACACCACAGCAAGTCGTCTTGACGAAAGAAAGGGTATGAAAAAGCATTAAAATCCATTAATTAAAGGATTAAAGGGCAGTTTAAGGACAGAAAGGAGGAAAATCCCAAGAAAGGACCAGAGAAAATGGAAACTGGAACTCAGTGACTACAATCATGTTCTTTTTTTTCTCCTTCATGTTCCTGTACTTTTTTCATCCTTCCCTTCCAGTTCCTCTTTTAAAGTAGCTGGACAAACAGTGGCCAGATAAGCATACCGGAAGCAGAAACTTGGGAGACATTGAAAAAAATACCAAAAGAGCCACAGCCAATTATAAGTTATACATCATCTCATCAGCACGCCCTGACATATACAAAGACCATACAGAACAGATAATGTAAATGAAGAATATAAAATCTTGGTCAGAAAACCTGAATTTAAGTCCTGGTATGCTTCAGGATTAGAAGGAAATGGCAACCCACTCCAGTACTCTTGCCTGGAGAATCCCACGGACAGAGGAGCCTGGCAGGCTACAGTCCAAGGCATCATAAAGGGTCGGACACAACTGAGAGACTCACTCACACACACACACGCTGCAGGATTTCCAACAAATGACCTAACTTTTCTGAGGCTCACTTTTCTAATCTATAAACAGGTATAATACACCAACAACCTAAATATTTTACAGAGCTGCTGTGAAAATCTGAGAAAAATACCACATATTCGAGGCAAGTACCTTTCAGAGTCACCATAATGTTGTAAAGGATAATAAAATACTTAACTGAAGACCCTCTCTTGCAATCAAATTGTTGTTGTTATTCGTTCTGAATATCCAGCACCCATATATATTATGCCTCTCTTAAGAGTTACACCGAACAGACTTCCCTGGTGTCCAGTGGTTAAAAAATCTGCCTGCCAATGCAGGGGATGCAGGTTTGATCCCTGGTCTAGAAAGATTCCACATGCCATGGGTCAACTAAGCCCGCGCACCCCAGAGGCCATACTCTGCAACAAGCGAATTCACAGCAATGAATACTAGAGTAGCCCCCACTCGTCACAACCAGAGAAAGCCCGCAGAGCAATGAAGACTCAGCACAGCCAAAACTTATTTTTTTTTTAAAGAGAGAGAGAGATACTGAAATAAGCATGATGAGGCAGATAAATTTAACTGGCTTTTCAGTCACTACCTGAAACAAATACTGTATAGTCACCTATTAAAACTGTTTATATAGTGCTAATATAAACTACAATTATTCACATACAAGGCTAATGCTCTCACAAAATATGTACACCAAATTTTAGTTCCAATAGTGTGCTAAGCAATCTGTATCTTCTCATTTAATATCCTCCCCATATCCAGTATGGTAGAAAAAGCACCAGGCTTGATGTCTGAATGACCTAAGTTTGAATCCCAGCTAGGTTATTTTAAGTGGTAGGTCTTCACCAGCTAGAAGCTAAAACATCCTCAAACATAAAGTAAGAATAATACTACCTACTTCATAGGATTAAAATTACTGCGACCATGTCTGTATTGAGCCTAATCTGGTAACAGAACACTAAGTGCTAATTATATGGTGGCTGGTACTTTGACTACCTTCCCATTCCTGAAAGTAAGCATCTTCAATTTCTTTTAGGAATGCTTAAAATCACACACCAACAAGATTACCAAAACCTCTCTCATCCAAGAAGTACAATGAAAGGGAGTCCCTGAGACTATTCACAGATCCTGAAACTGTGTCTCTAAAATTAAGGTAAGCAAGCCTAAGATCAAATCTCAAGAGTTTAAAATCCATCCTTCCTTCACATGATCTGTGTAGTCAGGTGATTTAAAACCTCAATGGCCCTTCAGCCACAAGCACTCCCAGGAAGGGGGTAGCTCTTTTCTAACAGCCTCCCATTAGGAGACACTTTTGTAACAGCTGGGCTGACTGCTATTCCTTCCCTGAGAAGGACAGTTAAAAACAGGAAGATCGGAGAGAAGAGGATTTAGCTTAATTTGGAAAGCTAAATTAACTAAGGAAAGCAGCTCAAGGAAGATTTAGGACACTATCTTTTTCATGACTTCACATTAAGCTTGTGCCCCAACCACATACATACTTGGGTCAGTTTTGCACTGTTACATTAATACACCTTCAAGCTGCTCCTGCTCTAGAGTTCATGACTATATTCACATTTGGTCCATAATAAAGTTGAAAAATATACATGCATATAAATGAAAATTTCATTAAAGACCACAGTTGAGGTTTAATCAGGCCCTTTTTTCCTTCCAGCTTAAAGTTTAGTAAGCGTTCAACTTTTTTCTTTGAGACTGTATGATATTAAGACGTGTGCCTTCATCCAACAGCGAAGCAGCAGTTCACAAATTCGACTTTATATTGTATTTTCTCACCGAATTTTCATGTTTAGAACTTTCCTTATTGCCTATGCTCAGCCTTGAGTCACACATAATGACTGCCAAAACAGATGATGCGACACACACAAAAGAACTACTGGGAAGATTCAGTGTCTGTGTATAAACACCCACGTGTGATGACCTCTTTAAACAATCTCCTCAAACTCACAATATCGGACAGAGATGGATGGTGGAAGAAGGTGGAGTAGAGTGGCCTGGAGTGGAACTGGATACAAAGAAAAGACTAAGACCTGGGGAGTCAAACGGAGAGTATAAAGAAGGAAAGAGTTTATCATTTACTGCACTGAGGAGGGAAGAGGGATTAGACCAGGTAGGAATGAAAGAATCTGTTAGGGAAAAATCTACAAGAGAAAACAAAGAGATTTCATCAAATTGAGACGTTAGAGTGAGCCCTCCCTCATGATCCAATTCCGTATTTTTTCCAGAAAGCTAAACAGTTCTTTTTCAACAGAAGGGATTATACTAACAAAAGCAAATAAAGGAAACCCATGCTAAAAATGTAACCTACCTACACAGAGAGGTCTGAAAACGGAAATACTTCTTCTCCTGTTAAGTAATGGGTTTCAAAAGAGTAGGGACAGGGAGATGGATGCGAGCTCTAAGAGGGGGAGGGGAGAAGCCAAGCTCTTCCTGAATGCAAGGAGTCTTTGGCCTACATGCTTATTTTAAATGTACCTTTTTGTGGTCAGCTGGCAGATTCTTAACTAAACACACAACGTTGGACTGTGTAAGCCAGAGTCTGATGAGTGGTTCAAAGCGCATGGGGACTTGAAGAGCCGATGCAAACATCAGCCGGAGGTAGAACCCAGCACTTGCTCTGGGTTGCACTCCGATAATCCCCATCGCGCGGCTACAACTCCTGCGACGTTTGAAGCGACTAAAACAGTGTAATGGAGGAGACAAAACAGCAGCGTTCAAGGGGAGCCTAAATTTAGACAGAAGACCAGACAATTAGACCAAGTGCGTGAACCGGTAGTAGGTGGATGATATCCGTTTTCTCCACGGGTTGCTGCACAAGAAGGAAATCCCTTTTACACACACAAACTGCGTTCCTCGCCCCGCGCCCACCCCTAGCACACACTTACTTTCGTCCGGCCATTGATTTTGTAGTTGCCCAGCTTCCCGTTACAGTGACGGATCAGGTCGTCCATGTTGTTCATGAGCAGCCCGATGGTTTCGCAGCCGGGCTCCTTGCCCTCGATCCAGGTGATCTTATCGCCTCGGATGTCCTTGGACGAGTCGCTCTTCTGGCTGACCAGCTGCCCGTCCGTGAACTTGCCGGTGTCGTGCAGGGCGCGCACCTCGTCGCCGATCTGCTGCCCGGTCTCCTTGCCGAGGAAGTCGTCCACCACGCAGATGCCGTGCTTGTTCATGCAGGGCACGATGTACTCCAGCGCCAGCTTCAGTGCCGGCAGCGGCTTCGTCTGCCCGTTGGGCCGCAGGCCACCGCCGTGGCTCAGCCCGTCGCCCGGCGTGCTAAGCAACGAGCGGGACAGCAGGTCCTCCTTCGCGGGCTCCGCCTCGGCAGCCGCCGCTACCCGACCCTGACCACCCGGGGCCGCGCGGGGCGGGGACGCGGCCGCCGCGGGGTCGGCCGTGGGCTTGGCCTTCGCCTTGGCCTTGGCCGCGTCTCCGGGGGCCCGCGGGCCCGCGGTCTCGACGGCTCGATCCCGGCGCGGCGCCGCCTTCCTGGCCTCCCTGGCTCCGGTGGCCCTGGGCAGCGGCGCGGGGCCCGGCTGCTGCTGTTCGCCCGTTCCGGGGGCAGGAACGTTCTCGCCGACCTGGCACACGAGCTTGTGCTTCTTCCAGTCCTGGCGCTGGTGCTCCTTGCTGCAGTAGAAGGAGCTGCGGCAGCGGCTACAGCGCAGCAGGTTCTCCATCTTCCCGCACAGCTCGCAGTACTGCCGGTCTCGCTCGCTCGGGCTCGGCCCGCCGGGCCCGCCGCTGTCATTGGCCATGGCGGCGACTGCGGCGGCAGTGGAGGCGGCGGCCGAGCAAGAGGGGTGGCGGCCGGACGGCCTACCCTGGGGCCGGGGAGCGGGCGGAGCAGCAGGGGCCGTCACTGCGCCATGCGCCCGCCGCCCCTCGCCTCAGGAGACCGGCGCCCGCGCCCTCGGCCCGGCCGCTTCCTCGTCCTTTGGTCGCGCCGCACAGCGCCGGCCGCCGCCTCAGCGCCTCATCACTGCCGCGGGCTGAGGGAGCGCGGCCTGCGCGGCGGACGGCGACTTCCGCTCGGGCACGCGGGCCCGGCGCGCGAGACCCGCCACCTTGGCCGCCGCCGCCTCAGCGTTCCGGGCGGCCGGGCCCGGCCGGCGGAGCAGCGCAGGGCGTGCGGGCGCCACTCGCTCGGCGCGCTCTGCACGTACACCACGGCCCCGCGACGACCCGGGCGGGCGGGGGGCGGGGCAGGGCGAGGGGAGGGCCGAAGGAGCAGCCGCCGCGCGTTCGCGCCTGGGCCCGGGCGGCGCCGGGGCCGCCTCCGCGCTCCCGCACTCGGCCAGCCGGGCCTCAGAGCCGGCTCCGGCCCCCCTCCCGCCCCCGCTGACCGCGCCCCGAGCGAGCCCGGGACGCTGAGGGGCAGGCCTGCGAGCGGCGGAAGGGTGGGGGCCGCGCCGCCGCAGCAGGGCCCGCGCCCCGCACGGTGCCTACACCTGCTGGGCAGAGCGCGGCCGCGGAATCGCCGCGGAGCTGGGCGGCCTTAATATGGCTGCTGTTTGTGTGGGACCAACTGGCTGTGTTCCAGGCGCGCTCCAGACTAGGTTGCAAGGTGGCTGTTGCCATCGTCGTGTCGCGTCGGAGGAAACGGAAATTCAGAGAAGTAAAGAAACTTGCCCAAGGTCACGCAGAACTGAAACTGAATCCAGGAATCAGATTCTGCAAGATTCCAAGGCTCCTTTTCCTTGGTGTATTGTAAACAAGATGTAAAACAAGGTGTATTGTATTTCAAGAAGGCCTGGAATGGTTAAAAGCAAAAATGTATGGTGTCAACCTGTGTGGTGTCAACCCAAGCCCCTGTGCCCATTTTGAGCCAAATTTAAAGGTACTGAAGTGTGATTTTTTTTTTTAATCATTTTTAAGCCCTGTGAAATCTTGCCGAGTTTAAAACCTCGTGAAAAAAATGTTTGGCTACCTGGTTAATTAAGGTAATCAATGCTCACTTCAGTGTCCACATTCAGGCACTGAAGCTCAGACTGCTGCAACGACTCCTGAAAAGTGGATGGGGGCGGCGGGCGTTACTACATTTACGACTTCTTAAACAAAAATATGTTACTAAAATATTTGCTATGCTGATGAATACAATTCTTTCTTTTATAGAACATAAAAACCTTACCAGAAATAAGCCAAGGGTGTTTCTTTCTGCCTGCCATTTATTTTTAGAATAAAAAGGGCTGTGATTTAGATTTTTACAGTCTTTTGAGCACATGCTAATGTGGGAAGTGCTGTGTTAGACTTGTGTATCATTTGAATAGACTGCAGGTAACTCCAGCAGTCCTTGAGATGAACAACACAAGAGCTGAAATGTGTGAGGTTAAAAGCAGAAGACCATAAGGAATTATAATTCACTTTATAGAATATTTTTAGAAAAACTGGTCTGAATCCAAAAACTCTTGATCAACTACACAGAACTTAAAACTGTCATTAAATTCTGCTGTATAAGTAAACAGTATATTGGGGATCCAATCTGGTGAAAGTAATTGCAATTAGCTTGACCTTTGGAATACTCAAGTAAGTATTTTGTCCACAGCTTCAAATTCCAAACCAAACTAAAAATCCAACTCTGTAAAAAATAAATACTTGGATCTATCTCAGATGTATATCCAATTTTTCTCAGAGCTTTATTAAATAAAGTGTCATTGTTTCATATATTACTGATTCGACTGTTTAACAGTGTATTGGGCTTCCCTTGCGGCTCAGGTGGTAATCTGCATGTAATGCAGGAGACCCAGGTTCCATCCCTAGGTCAGGAAGAGCCCCTGGAGAAGGGAATGGCTACCCACTTTGTGTTCTTGCCTGGAGAATTCCAGGTACAGAGAAACCTGGCAGTGTACTAGGAGAATGCTGCCTGCCAGAGAGTCCAGTGTCACACCAGTGAAATAGCTACTCTACATACACTCAGGAGGTATATAGTTCAATGCAGGAGGCAGAAGTGTAAACAAATAATGACAACCTGGAGTTCAGAGTAAATGCCTTAAGAGAGAGATCCGGGTAGGGTGGGATGGGAAAGAAGAAAAAGGAATTGCTCAGATGGTAAAGAATCTGCCTGCAACATGGGATTCCTGGGTTGGATCCCTAGGTGGGAAAGATCCCCTGGAGAAGAGCATGTTAACCCACCCAGTATTCTTGCCTGGAGAATCCCATGGACAGAGAAGCCTGGTGGGCTACAGTCCATGGGGTCACAAAGAGTCAGAGATGACTGAGCGACTAAGCAGAGCCCTGGCCATTGCACTAATCAAGATTTCAAATAGATTAATTTAGAAAGTCTTAAAAATGGCTTTTAAAAGTTAGCTTTTAAAACATTTTGATGTATGTGAATTATAAAAATAAAATAATTTCAATACAAGTGAAATCTAAAACTTCTTTGACTTCCTTTTGCATAATAATGATAACTGATTCTTAACAATTCTCACATTTACTAAGATAATTATTCTACAAAGACTTTGATTCTTCTAAATTTAATTTTTTGTAGATATTAAAAAGTAGTCCAGCTGTATCTTTGAAACTTCATATTAGGTCTATGGCATTCAAAGAAGCATTCAATATGCCAGCAAATTTGGAAAACTCAGCAGTGGCCACAGGACTGGAAGAGGTCAGTTTTCATTCCAATCCCAAAGAAAGGCAATGCCAAAGAATGCTCAAACTACCACACAATTGCACTCATCTCACACGCTAGTAAAGTAATGCTCAAAATTCTCCAAGCCAGGCTTCAGCAATACGTGAACTGTGAACTTCCTGATGTTCAAGCTGGTTTTAGAAAAGGCAGAGAAACCAGAGATCAAATTGCCAACATCTGCTGGATCATGGAAAAAGCAAGAGAGTTCCAGAAAAACATCTATTTCTGCTTTATTGACTATGCCAAAGCCTTTGACAGTGTGGATCACAATAAACTGTGGAAAATTCTGAAAGAGATGGGAATACCAGACCACCTGACCTGCCTCTTGAGAAATCTGTATGAAGGTCAGGAAGCAACAGTTAGAACTGGACATTGAACAACAGACTGGTTCCAAATAGGAAAAGGAGTACGTCAAGGCTGTATATTGTCACCCTACTTATTTAACTTGTATGCAAAGTACATCATGAGGAACGCTGGGGTGGAAGAAGCACAAGCTGGAATCAAGATTGCCGGGAGAAATATCAATAACCTCAGACATGCAGATGACACATACACTTATGGGAGAAAGTGAAGAGGAACTAAAAAGCCTCTTGATGAAAGTGAAAGAGGAGAGTGAAAAAGTTGGCTTAAAGCTCAACATTCAGAAAACGAAGATCATGGCATCTGGTCCCATCACTTCATGGGAAATAGATGGGGAAACAGTGGAAACAGTGTCAGACTTTATTTTTGGGGGCTTCAAAATCACTACAGATGGTGACTGCAGCCATGAAATTAAAAGACGCTTACTCCTTGAAAGGAAAGTTATGACCAACCTAGACAGCATATTCAAAAGCAGAGACATTACTTTGCCAACAAATGTTCGTCTAGTCAAGGCTATGGTTTTTCCTGTGGTCATATATGGATGTGAAAGTTGGACTATGAAGAAGGCTGAGCGCCGAAGAATTGATGCTTTTGAACTGTGGTGTTGGAGAAGACTCTTGAGAGTCCCTTGGACTGCAAGGAGATCCAACCAGTCCATTCTGAAGATCAGCCCTGGGATTTCTTTGGAAGGAATGATGCTAAAGCTGAAACTCCAGTACTTTGGCCACCTCAATTGAAGAGTTGACTCATTGGAAAAGACTCTGATGCTGGGAGGGAGGGATTGGGGGCAGGAGGAGAAGGGGACGACAGAGGATGAGATGGCTGGATGGCATCACTGACTCGATGGACGTTGAGTTTGAGTTAACTCCGGGAGTTGGTGATGGGCAGGGAGGCCTGGCGTGCTGCGATTCATGGGGTCGCAAAGAGTCGGACACGACTGAGCAACTGAACTGAACTGATGTGTTTTTTTCCCATATATTTCACTGATATCTACTTAATAGCTGTCCATATCAAAACCTTTATTAGCTTTCATTTTGTTCCAATTAAGTATACAAAATCACAAACTAAACATGTATGTTTAGTATGTATGTATGTTGATAAACATGTATGTATGTTGAAGATACTTAGTCAAATGTGACACTTTCAACATTTCCATGAGTAGAACGAATATAAAATGTTTCAAATATTTGCAAAGATCAGTGATTTCAGAGTTTTCACTTATTCGGGTTTAATAATCTGTGAACTCATTCCAAATTAGTGAAGTTTCACCAAACTATCTGCTGACCATGCAATAGCCAGTGAATGACCTGTTCACCAAGGAGATCCTAGAACTCCTAACAATGTAGCTGTTGTCATTTATTCAAATATTATAGAGAAGATCTACACTGCCATGCAGGAATTTATGTTATAAACCCTATAGAGGGTACTTTGTGCCAAAATCTCTGTTCTAAACATTTTACAAGTATTAACTCATTTAATCTTTATAATGACCATGAGATGACTATTCTTATGTCCATTTATAGAAAATGAAACGAGTAAGGCAATGAGGTGAGTAGCACTAGAAGTGTTACCTAATGCTTTGGGGAGAACAAGAGCTTGTGTCTTCCCCAAGCCAGGAATTAGTACAACTCATTCCCTTCCCCCAACCTAATCAAAATCAACTGTTCTAAAAATTGAAGGAAGAATTAAAAAAGTAGAACTGCTGTCATCACCATATCAGACCAACTTGGACCAACACCTCTTTGGTTTTCCTGTGTTCTTCTGGCAATGTTTACTGAAACTACAAAGCAGTAACCTCTATGAACTGACAAGAGTCTTCCAAAAACAAAAAAAAGAGGCAGAGCTGAGGTTAAATGCAAAGGACAGAGTTAAATGAGGAAATGAATTTAGAGCGACTATGTTGACTCTTGAGGAAAACCCAGTGAACAGGCTTTGTCATCAAGGGACTAGTCCTATTTCTCCTTTAAAAATGTTTAAAATGCACAACAGAGTGTCTTTTCTGCTCAGGAAATCAAACATCTGATTATTAACTAATGACCTCTTGTTTTCCCATCTGTGACAATCTTGTTTTAATAGGTTACAGAGAGCAGAAAAATCACAAGTATAATATAGGCATCCCACCAAGATAAACAGGAAAGCGATCTTTGAGTTCTGGGAAAAGCAACTAAAAATTCGAGCCATTTTCTAACTATAGTATCGGGACACACACAAGGAGGTGTTGTTGGAAAACAGCACCTGCTCTTCCCTGTACTGGGGGTTCTGCCAGTGGCACACATGAGCTATGAGTTTTTCCACGTAGTTGAACCAGCTTTACTGCTCACCGGGCTTGTTTCCTTATGAAAATAAAATATTTAGATAGACTTTCTGTATACGCAGGAAAATTTATCTATCACCCACCTTATCAGCTAATGGTTTAAAACTTACCCACTAATCCAGTTAATAATCAATCATCTCATCTCAGGAAATATAACGTGAAACTTTACAACCATTGCTCATTATAATGATTTATAATTTTGCCATGCGGGAGACCTGGGTTCAATCCCTGGGTTGGGAAGATCTCCGGGAGAAGGGAAAGACTACCCACTCCAGTATTCTGGCCTGGAGAATTCCAAAGGGGGTCACAAAGAGTTCGACACAACTGAGTGATTTCCACTTTCATTCACTTATTTATTTATAAAATATGAGTAAATATAATCGGTTGATGTAATTACACTGTGAGTTGTGTTTTTGCTGTTAACAAACATTACCTTAATGTTGAACCACCTTTTAATGTAGTCCCAATCAGTAACTTACACCATCCCAGGTTAAAAACAGCTCCATTTTTTCTGTAACTTTTTTTGTAGAAAAACATAAACATACACCAAAATAGAGATAATAGTATAATCAACCTCAGTCCTAATTAGGTCAATAATTATCAGCTTCAACAATTATCAACATTTTTATACTCTTGTGGCCTCCCTACCTTGCCTTTTATTTTGGGGAGAGGGCTGCACTGTGTGGCTTGGGAGATCTTGTTTCCCTGACCAGGGATTGAACTCAGGCCCATGGCAGTGAAAGTGTGGAGTCCTAACCACTGGACTGCCAGGGAATTCCCTCCATTTCATCTTTTTATTTAAATTTATTTTTTTGGGTTATAATTGATATATGACAATTGTATTCATTTTAGATGTACAATATAATGACTTAATATGTGTACATTTTGTGAAACAATTACCACAGTAAGTGTAGCTAACAGTCATCATCCCACACAATTACAATTTTTTGTGTGTGGTGAGAACTTTTAAGATCTACTCTCCAGTTCAATTCAGTTCAGTCGCTCAGTCATGTCCGACTCTTTGCGACCCCATGAATCGCAGCACGCCAGGCCTCCCTGCCCATCACCAACTCCCGGAGTTCACTCAAACTCAACGTCCATCGAGTCAGTAATGCCATCCAGCCATCTCATCCTCTGTCGTCCCCTTCTCCTCCTGCCCCCAATCCCTCCCTCCCAGCATCAGAGTCTTTTCCAATGAGTCAACTCTTCAATTGAGGTGGCCAAAGTACTGGAGTTTCAGCTTTAGCATCATTCCTTCCAAAGAAATCCCAGGGCTGATCTCCTTCAGAATGGACTGGTTGGATCTCCTTGCAGTCCAAGGGACTCTCAAGAGTCTTCTTCAACACCACAGTACAAAAGCATCAATTCTTTGGCACTCAGCTTTCTTCACAGTCCAACTCTCACATCCATACGTGACCGCTGGAAAAACCATAGCGTTGACTAGATAGACCTTTGTTGGCAAAGTAATGTCTCTGCTTTTGAATATGCTGTCTAGGTTGGTCATAACTTTCCTTTCAAGGAGTAAGAGTCTTTTAATTTCATGGCTGCAATCACCATCTGCAGTGATTTTGGACCTCAAAAAAATAAAGTCTGACACTGTTTCCAATGTTTCCCCATCTATTTGCCATGAAGTTATGGGACCAGATACCATGGTCTTAGTTTTCTGAATGTTAAGTTTTAAGCCAACTTTTTCTCTCTCCTTTTTCACTTTCATCAAGAGGCTCTTCCATTCCACACTTTCTAGCATAAGGGTGGTGTCATCTGCATGTCTGAGGTTATTGATATTTCTCCCGGCAATCTTGATTCCAGCTTGTGTTTCTTCCAGTCCAGCGTTTCTCATGCTCTCTTACCAACTTTTAAACCTGCAATACAGTGTTGTTAGCTATAGACACTATTCTGTACATTGGAGCTCCAAGACTTACTTATGTATAACTGAAAGTTTACAGGTTTGGACCATTTCACCTACCCTCTACCTACCACTTCTGGCAACCATTAATCTTTTCTTGGTATCTGTGAGTCAGTTTTTTATTTTAGTTTTTTAGAAATCACATGCAAATGGAATCACACAGTATTTGTCCTTCTCTGACATTTCACTCAGGATAATGCCCTTGCAGTCCATCAGTGTTATTGCAAAAGGCAAAATATACTTTATTTTTATGGATGAATAATATTCACATATATATATTTATAGTTATACATCACATTTTATTTGTCATTCATCTATCAATGGTCATCTAGGTTGCATCTATATCTTGGTAATTTTATGTAATGTTGCTATGAACACGAAGGTGCAGATATCTTTTCCAGGTAGTGTTTTCCTTTTCTTCAGATAAATACCCAGAAGTGTAATTGCTAGATCATTTGTAAATTCTACTTTTATTTTTCTGGGGAACCGCCATACAGTTTTTCACAGTGGCTGCACCAATTTACATCCCCATGAAAAGTGCACAAAAGGTTCTCTTTTTATCATATCCTCGCCAACACGCATTTCTTGTCTCTGATAACAGCTGTTCTAACAGATGTGAGATGATATTTCATGGTGCTTTTGACTTACGTTTCCCTGATGATCAGTGACGTTGGGCACCTTTTCATATACCTGTGACCAACTGTACGTCTTCTTTGGGAAAATGGCTATTCAGACCGTCTGCCCACTTTTTAGTTGAATTGTTTATTCTTTTTCTGTAATATATATAGCATATCAGATACATGATTTGCAAATATTTTCTCCCATTCTGTAAAGGCTTTTTTATTTTGTCGATGGTTTCTTTTGCTGTACAGATCTTTTTAGTAAGCATGCAGTCCCACGTGTTACTTTATTTCGTTGCATTGTTTTTGGTGTTAAATCCAAAAAAATCACTGCCGAGGCAAATGTCAGAGAACGCCCCCCCGCCGTATTTTCTTCCGAGAGTTTTATGGCTTCAGGTATTACATTCAAGTTTTTAATCCATTTTGAGCTAATTTTGCGTGTGGTGTAAGATAGGAGTCCTGTTACATTCTTTTGTATGTGGCTGTTTAATTTTCCCAACACAACTTATTAAAGAGACTATCTTCTCCCCATTATATATTCTTGATTCCTTTGTCATAAATTAATTGACCATATATGTGGGTTTCTTTCTAGGCTTTCTGTTCTATTCCTTTGACCTATGTGTCTGTTTTTATGCTAATACCATATGTTTGTGTGTATTTTTCATCTTTTATATACATTTTCCCTGATCCCATCTCTTTGTCAGGAGACATTCTTATTTAAATATGCTTGACAGTCCTACCCACATCAAATGGAAGGTCCAGTTCTCTCCCTAGGGGTCTGCAAATCTCTGAGCAGGAGCAAAAAGATGGGGGAAGTTGGGCAGGGGGAGCACAGTTTTCATTCTTACAACCATCCTTGACTCTGAATTTCTGCTCTCATAAATCTAAAGTTCTCACTCTTTTCCTTGTTCTCTTTCTTCTGCTCTGAAAAGACCCTCGATTACTTTTGGACTCTGTGGGAGAGGGCCAGGGTGGGATGATTTGGGAGAATGGCATTGAAACATGTATAATATCATATAAGAAACAAATCGCCAGTCCAGGTTCGATGCAGGATACAGGATGCTTGGGGCTGGTACACTGGGATGACCCAGAGGGATGATATGGGGAGGGAGGTGGGAGGGGGGGTTCAGGATGGGGAACACATGTACACCTGTGGTGGATTCATGTTGATGTATGGCAACACCAATACAATATTGTAAAGTAATTAGCCTCCAATTAAAATAAATACATTTATATTTAAAAAATAATAATAAAATAATTTTTTAAAAACCTCAACTCTTTTTAAAGGTCTTTTTCTTCTGTTCCTCCTTGGGAGTCTTTTCACATTGTTTTGGCTACTCCATTTTAGGGTACCCTTCGCACTAAACTCTGCAGGAAACGGAACTTTCTTGTTATATAGCTTAATCCCTGGGCTCTGGGCTGGCCTTCAGATATCAGGCTGCTCACTAACATTATCTCTAAGGCAGTATACTCAGGGACTTTCTCTTGAGTAGCCCAGAACTGGATGAATTTGAAATTTCACCCTTTCATATGGAAGAAAATGATATGCGATTTATATTCCTACTCATATGGTATTTATACACTCTTCCTCCACCTTCAGGAGGCAAAAGTAGTCATAGTTTAAAATAAGATTTTTCCTCCATTACATTTCTTCTTATTAATATTTAGTCATTATTTTATTTTATTAAAATATTTTCTCAGCTCATTCTTTTTTTTAAATTACTCATTATTATATCATACCATTTCCCCACAGCTGACTGATCTCTTTTCTGCAAATCTAACTCCTACTCACTCAACAAAGATCATCTGAAATCCCGTTTCTCTCACAAAATGTGTGTATACAAAAGCTTGTGTAAATAAACACCCCACTAATCTTAATGTAGTTTTTTACACTTCACAAAGGACTTGCACATACAAATTCTCATTTGATGCTCTCGATGTTGTTAGGACTTTCATTTTACATAAGAGAAAATTCAATCTTTGTGCAACCGAACAACTAACCCAAGGATATACAGTTAAATTGACTGGAGCTGCTGCTGCTAAGTTGCTTCAGTCGTGTCCGACTCTGTGTGACCCCATAGACAGCAACACACCAGGCTCCCCCGTCCCTGGGATTCTCCAGGCAAGAACACTGGAGTGGGTGCCACTTCCTTCTCTACAGTTTCGCATTTCAGGGAAAAGATCTGTTTGCCTTTTACCTTTTGACCCCTTCACTCAAGGCCTGTTTGTTTTTTAGTTGTTGGCATTTACTGTAGCTTTGCAATATAGTTTGAAATCAGAAACTGTGACGTCTCCAACTTTGTTCTTCTTTCACAGGATTACTTTGGTTATTCAGGGTCTTTTGTGGTTCCACACAAATTTTAGATTTGTTTTTTTCTGTTTCTATGGAAGTCTCCTGTGGGGTCACTGCTCCTGTCTCTTGGGTCCTGGTGCACACTGGGTTTTGTTTGTGCCCTCTAAGAGTCTCTGTTTCCCCAGTCCTGTGGAAGTTGTGTAGTCAAATCCCACTGACCTTCAAAGTCAGATTCCCAGGGGCTTCCCAGTCCCTTTGTCAGATATCCAGGATGGGAAGCCTAGAACTTTCACAACAGTGTGAGAACTGCTTTGGTGTAATGGTGCTGCAGTTGGTATATCCCCCACCTGGTGGCTCAATAGTGGGCCTAATGGCAGCCTCCTGCACAGTGACTTATAACTTCTCTGCAGAGTGCATCATGTGAAATGCCAGACTGGATGAAGCTCAGGCTGAAATCAAAATTGCCAGGAAACATATCAGTAACCTCAGATATGCAGATGACACCACCGTTATGGCAGAAAGTGAAGAAGAACTAAAGAGCCTCTTGATGAAAGTGAAAGAGGAGACTGAAAAGTTGGCTTAAAACTCTACATTCAAAAAACTAAGATCATGGCATCTGGTCCCATCACTTCATGGCAAATAGATTGGGGGAAAAATGGAACAGTAATAGACTTTATTTTCTTGGGCTCACTGTGGATGGTGACTGCAGCCATGAAATTAAAAGACGCTTGCTCCTTGGTAGAAAAGCTATGATAAACTTAGACAGCATATTAAAAAACAGAGACATCACTTTGCCAGCAAAGGTCCAGTCAAAACTATGATTTTTCCAGTAGTCATACATAGATGTGAGAGTTGGACCATAAAGAAGGCTGAGTGCTGAAGAATTGATGCTTTGCAATTGTGGTTCTGGAGAAGACTCTTGAAAGTCCCTTGGACTGCAAGGAGATCAAAACAATCAATTCTAAAGGAAATCAATCCTGAATATTCATTGGAAGGACTGATGCTGAAGCTGAAACTCCAATACTTCAGCCACCTGATGGAAAGAACTGACTCACTGCAAAAGACCCTGATGCTGGGAAAGACTGAAGGCAGGAAAAGAAGGGGATGATTGGATGGCATCACCGATTCCATGGACATGAGTTTGAGCAAACTCTGGGAGACAGTGAAGGACAAGGAAGCCTGGCGTGCTGCAGTCCATGGGGACACAAATTGACACAAGTGAGTGACTGAGGAGCATGTCTGTGGGAAAATGCCATGGGAATTTTCATAGAGATCACATTGAAACTGTAGAATGTTTTGGGTTGTATGGACATTTTGAAAATACTAATTCTTCCAATTTATGAGCATGGAACATGTTTCCACTTATTTGTATCTTCTTCAGTCTCTTTCATCAATATCTTACAGTTTTCAGTGTATAAGTCTTTCACCTCCTGGTTAAATTTATTCCTAAGCATTTTATTCTTTTTGATGCAATTTTAAATGACATTGTTTTATTAACTTCTCCTTCTGATAGTTTGTTATTGGTGTATAGAAACAAACTGATGTATATGTATATAGATCTTGTATCCTGAAACTTCACTGAATTGGTTTCTTTGTTCTAATAGTTATTTGGTGGAGTCTTCAGAGTTTTCTATATACATAATATCATGGCATCTGCAAATAGAGAACTCTCTGTGATTTGGATTCCTTTTCTTTTTCTTGCCCAGTTACTGTGGCTAGGATTTCCAATGCTCTGCTGAATGAAAGTGATGAGAGTGAGCATTCCTTTTTTGTTTCCGATCTTAGAAGAAAAGCTTTCTACTTTTCACCATTGAATATGATGTTATCTGTTACTGTTGTTGTTGTTCAGTTGCTAAGTCATGTCCGACTCTTTGTGACCCCATGGACTCCAGCATGCCAGGCTTCCTTATCCTTCACTATCTCCCAGGATTTGCTCAAATTCATGTTCATTGAGTCAGTGATACCATCCAACCATCTCATCCTCTGTTTCCCTCTTCTCCTCCTGCCCTCAATCTTTCCCAGAATTGGGGTCTTTTCCAGTGAGTCAACTCTTCGCATCAGGTGGCCAAAGTACTGGAGCTTCAGCTTCAGCAACAGTCCTTCCAATTCAGGGTTCATTTCCTTTAGGATTGACTGGTTAGCTGTGGGCTTCTCATGTAAGCCTTTATTATGTTGATGTAGATGGCTGGATGGCATCTACAATGGACATGAGCTTGAGTGAACTCCGGGAGTTGGTGATGGACAGGGAGGCCTGGTGTGCTGCGATTCATGGGGTCGCAAAGAGTCAGACACAACTGAGCAACTGAACTGAACTGAACTGATGTTTCCCTTGCTACCCAGTTTGAGAGTTTTTATCATGAATGGATGTTGAATTTTGTCAAAAGCTTTTTCTGCATCTACTGATATGATTTTATGGTTTTTATCCTTCATTTTGTTAACATAATGTATCACATTGATTCATTTGTGGACAATGAACCATCCTTGCATCCCTGGAATAAATCTCACTTGATCATGATGTATACTTTTAATGTATTGCTGAGTTTGGTTTCCTAATATTTTGTTGAGGATTTTGCATCTATGTTCATCAGGAATATTGGTCTTGAATTTTCTTTTTTGTGTGATATCCTTGTGTGGTTTTTGTTTGGCTTCATAAAAGGAGTTTGAAAGTGTTCCTTCCTCTTCATTTTTTTAAAAGAGTTTGAGAAGGATGGGTAATAAGTCTTATTTAAGTGCTTGTTAGAATACACCAGGGAGATGTCATCCTAGACTTTTGTTTGTTGGGAGGTTTTTGATTACTGTTTCAGTCTCCTTACAAATAATCAGTCTGTTCAAATATTCTATTTCTCCATGATTTAGTCTTGGTAGGTTGTCAGTTTCTAGGAATTTGTCCATTTTTTCTAGTTGTGCAATTTGTTGGCATTTAATTCATAGTATTTTCCAATTTTATCCTTTTTTTTTTGGCTAAAGTATTATAAAGCATACTCAATTTCAGTATGCATGTCCAATAAGGACTTAAATAAAATCATATCCCCATATCATTATCAGACACACCAAAATTAAGAAAATCTCCTCATACGACCCATCATCCAGCAGATATTAGAATTCGTATGATTGTCTCACAGATTCTCTCTGCTGTTGCTTTATCTTATTTAAGAGCTAAGCAGAGTTTACACCTTGCACTTGACTGTCATGTCTTAAGTTCCTTTTACTCAATTTAACTACTACCCTGCCGTTTTTTCCCATACCATTAATTTACTGGAGAAATAATATCACTTGCACTGTAGAATATTCCCTGAATTTACAGCTGATTGTTTCCTTATGATATTCCTCTTATTTTTTTAGATAGTTAGATCTGGAATGTTTATTAAATTTAGGCTATATATTTTATGTAAGAATACGTCATAGTGCTTGGTATGTATTTCCTATTTCATCACCTGTTGGAAACATAATGTCTGATAGTTTCATGTTTCATGATGAAATATGGTTCATGGATTTAAATGATACCAGCTTCATTCCTATTTAGAATATTTTTCATCAACTTTTCACCTGTTTTAACAATTGATAATTGTGAATAGATCCAGCATTTCTTTCAGTTCAGTTCAGTTTAGTCACTCAGTTGAGTCCAACTCTTTGCGACCCCATGGACTGTAGCAAGCCAAGCTTCTTTGTCTGTCACCAACTCCTAGAGCCTGCTCAAACTGATGTCCATCAAGTCAATGATGCCATCCAACCACTCATTCCCTATCATCCGCTTCTCCTGCCTTCACTCTTTCCCAGAATCAGGGTCTTTTCCAATGAGTCAGTTCTCTGCATCAGAGGCCAAAGTATTGGAATTTCAGCTTCAGCAGCAGTCCTTCCTATGAATATTCAGGATTGATTTCCTTTAGGAGTGACTGGTTCAATCTTCTTGCAGTTCAAGGGACTCTCAAGAGTCTTCTCCAACACCACAGTTCAAAAGCATCAATCCTTCAGCGCTCAGCTTTCTTTATAGTCCAATTCTCACATCCATACATGACTACTGGAAAAACTATAGCTTTGACTAGACAAACCTTTGTCAGCAAAGGTTATGTCTCTGCTTTTTAATACGCTGTCTAGGTTGGTCATAGCTTTTCTTCCAAGGAGCAAGTGTCTTTTAATTTCATGTCTTCAGTCACCATCTGCAGTGATTTTGGAGCCCAAGAAAATAGTCTCTCACTGTTTCTCCTTTTTACCCATCTGCCATGAAGTGATGGGACCAGATGCCATGATCTTAGTTTTTTGAATGTTGAATTTTAAGTCAACTTTTCACTCTCCTCTTTCACTTTCATCAAGATGCTCTTTAGTTCTTCTTAATTTTCTGCCATAATGGTGGTGTCATCTGAGTATCTGAGGTTACTGATATTTCTCCCAGAAATCTTGATTCCAGCTGGTGCTTCATCCAGCCCAGCGTTTCGCCTGATGTACTCTGCATATAAGTTAAATAAGTAGGGTGACAATATATAGCCTTGATGTACTCCTTTCCCAATTTGGAACCAGTCCATTTTTCCACATACATTTCTAACTATTTCTTCTTAACATGCATACAGATTTCTCAGGAGGCAGGTCTGGTGATCTGGTATTCTCATCTGTCAAAGAATTTTCCACAGTTTTTTGTGATTCACACAGTCAAAGGCTTTGGTGTAATCAATAAAGCAGAAGTAGATGTTTTTCTGGAACTCTTTCGCTTTTTTCTATTATCCAATGGATATTGGCAATTTGATCTCAGGTTTCTATGCCTTTTCTAAATCCAGCTTGAACATCTGGAAGTTCACAGATCACCTACTGTTGAAGCCTGGCTTGGAGAATTTTGAGCATTACTTTGCTAGCACATGGGTTGAGTGAAATTCTGTGATAGTTTCAACATTCTTTGGCAGTGCCTTTCTTTGGGATTGGAATGAAGATTGACCTTTCCAGTCCTGTGGCTACTGCTGAGTTTTCCAAATTTGCTGGCATATTGAGTGCAGCACTTTCACAGCATCATCTTCAGGATTTGAAATAGCTCAACTGGAATTCTATCACCTCCACTAGCTTTGTTCGTAGTGATGCTTCCTAAGGCCCATTTGACTTCACATTCCAGGATGTCTGGCTCTAGATGAGTGATCACACCATCATGGTTATCTGGGTCATGAAGATCTTTCTTGTGTAGTTCTTCTGTGTATTCTTGCCACCTCTTCTTAATATCTCCTGCTTCTGTTAGATCCATACCATTTCAGTCCTTTATTGTGCCCATCTTTGCATGAAATGTTCCCTTGGTATCTCTAATTTTCTTGAAGAGATCTCTAGTCTTTCCCATTCTGTTATTTTCCTCTATTTCTTTGCATTGCTCACTGAGGAAGGCTTTCTTATCTCTCCTTGCTATTCTTTGAAACTCTGCATTCAGATGGGTATATCTCCTTTTCTCCTTTCACTTTTGCTTCTCGTCTTTTCACAGCTATTTGTAAGGCCTCCTCAGACAACCATTTTGCCTTTTTGCATTTCTTTTTCTTGGGGATGGTCTTGATCACTACCTCCTGTCCAATGTCACGAACCTCATTCCATAGTTCTTCAGGCACTCTGTCTATCAGATCTAATCCCTTGAATGTATTTGTCATTTCCACTGTATAATGGAAAAGGATTTGATTTAGGTCATACCTGAATGGTCTAGTGGTTTTCCCTACTTTCTTCAATTTAAGTCTGAATTTGGCAATAAGGAGTTCATGACCTGAGCCACAGTCAGCTCCTGGTCTTGTTTTTGCTGACTATATAGAGCTTCTTCATCTTTGGCTGCAAAGAATATAATCAATCTGATTTTGGTATTGGCCATGTAGTGATGGTCATGTGTAGAGTTGTCTCTTGGGTTGTTGGAAGAGGGTGTTTGCTATGACCAGTGCATTCTCTTGGCAAAACTCTGTTAGCCTTTGACCTGCTTCATTTTGTACTCCAAGGCCAAACTTGCCTGTTACTCCATGTATCTCTTAACTTCCTACTGTTTCATTCCAGTCCCCTGTAATGAAAAGGGAATCTGTTTTGGTGTTAGAAGGTCCTGTAGGACTTCATAGAACTGTTCAACTTCAGCTTCTTTGGCATAATTAGTTGGGGCAGAGACTTGGATGCCGTGATATTGAATGGTTTGCCTTGGAAATGAACAGAGATCATTCTGCTGTTTTTGAGATTGCATCCAAGTACTGCATTTTGGAGTCTTTTGTTGACTATGAGGGCTACTCCATTTCTTCTAAGGGATTTCTGCCCACAGTAGTAGATATAATGATCATCTGAGTTAAATTCACCTACTCCAGTCCATTTTAGTTCACTGATTCCTAAAATATGGATGTTAATTCTTGCCATCTCCTGTTTGACCACTTCCAATTCATCTTGTTTCATTGACATAACATTCCAGATTCCCATGCAATATTGTTCCTTACAACATCGGACTTTACTTCCATCACCAGTCACATCCACAGCTGGCTGTTGTTTTCACTTTGGCTCTGTCTCTTCATTCTTTTTGCAGCTGTTTCTCCACTCTTCTGCAATAGCATATTGGGCACCTACCGACGTGGGGGAGTTCATCTTTCAGTGTCATATCTTTTTGCCTTTTCATACTATTCATGAGATTCTCAGGCAAAAATAGTGAAGTGGTTTGCCATTCAGTGGCAATCCAGTGGACCACATTTTGTCAACATTTCTTTAGAAGTTAAAAAAAAAAGAGTTTCTAAATCTATCATTCCTTCTGAATTTGCTAACTAAAATCCTACCGTATAGAACTTTTTCATCATTTTTTTTGGTTGCCCTGAAAACAATTTGTAGATGGAAAATAGAATCAATGATTATTTTTTATTTATCAATTTTCAGAATAATGAACTGGTGTTCCAGCAACTTCCAGTTGTGACAAATGAGGGCTTTTAAATATTATTGTGAATGCACTGATTTTCATATATTTGAATTGCTTTAATTATTATTTTTGATGATTAAATTGTCCCATTTTGGCCAATGAAAAATTATTAAGTTGGTTCCTATGTATTTTAGATTTGTTCACCTTAATTTTTGATAACTTTCTTGCTTTCCGGCACAAGATGGCCCGACTTATCTTGTGCATTTACTGTCCCTGACCTGGAATCAGTCATTTTTTCAGAGTCCTGACTCTTCTTAGTAGGAAATGGTGGCAAGAGTGGGCATTTTTGTCTTGTTCCAGATTTTAGAGGAAAAGCTTGCAGTTTTTACTGTTCAGTATGATATTAGCTGTGGGTTGTCATAGGTGGCCTTTATTATGTTGAGATATGTTCTCTCTATACCAAATTTGTTGAAAGTTTTTTTTTTTTTTATCATGAATGAATATTGATTTTTCCAAGTGCTTTTTCTGTGTCTATTGAGATAAACTGAAAAAGGTCAGTTTCCATTCCAATCCCAAAGAAAGGCAATGCCAAAGAATGCTCAAACTACCACACAGTTGTACTCATCTCACATGCTAGTAAAGTAATGCTCAAAATTCTCCAAGCCAGGCTTCAGCAATATGTGAACCGTGAACTACCAGATGTTCAAGCTGTTTTTAGAAAAGGCAGAGGAACCAGAGATCAAATTGCCAACATCCGCTGGATCATGGAAAAAGCAAGAGAGTTCCAGAAAAACATCTATTTCTGCTTTAGTGACTATGCCAAAGCCTTTGACCGTGTGGATCACAATAAACTGTGGGAAATTCTGAAAGAGATGGGAACACCAGACCACCTGATCTGCCTCTTGAGAAATCTGTATGCAGGTCAGGAAGCAATAGTTAGAACTGGACATGGAACAACAGACTGATTGCAAATAGGAAAAGGAGTATGTCAAGCCTGTATATTGTCACCCTGCTTATTTAACTTATATGCAGTGTACATCATGAGAAACGCTGGACTGGATGAAGCACAAGTTGGAAAAAAATTGCCAGGAGAAATATCAATAACCTCAGATATGGCAGATGATACCACCCTTATGGCAGAAAGTGAAGAACTAAATAGCCTCTTGATGAAAGTGAAAGAGGAGAGTGAAAAAGCTGGCTTAAAGCTCAACATTCAGACAACTAAGATCATGGCATCTGGTCCCATCACTTCATGGCAAATAGATGGGGAAAGAGTGGCAGACTTTATTTTGGGGCTCCAAAATCACTGCAGATGATGACTGCAGCCATGAAATTAAAAGACGCTTACTCCTTGGAAGGAAAGCTATGACCAACCTAGACAGCATGTTAAAAAGCAGGGACGTTACTTTGCCAACAAAGGTCCGTCTAGTCAAAGCTATGGTTTTCCAGTAGTCATGTATGTATGTGAGAGTTGGACTATAAAGAAAGCTGAGAACCGAAGAATTGATGTTTTTGAACTGAGGTGTTGGAGAAAACTCTTGAGAGTCCCTTGCACTGCAAGGAGATCCAACCAGTCCATCCTAAAGGAAATCAGTCTTGAATATTCACTGGAAGGACTGATGCTGAAGCTGAAACACCAATATTTTGGCCACCTGATGGGAAGAGCTGACTCATTTGAAAAGCCCCTGATGCTGGGAAAGATTGAAGGCAGGAGGAGAAGGGGATGACAGAGGATGAGATGGTTGGATGGCATCACTGACTCAGTGGACAGAAGTTTGAGTGAACTCTGGGAGTTGGTGATGGACAGGGAGGCCTGGTGTGCTGCAGTCCATGGGGTTGCAAAGAGTTGGACATGACTGAGCGACTGAACTGAACTCAACTGATTGAGATAATCATGTGATTTTGTTGTTGTTCTTCTTCTTCATTTTGTTAATGCATGGTATTTAATTGATTGATTTGCAGATATTGAACCATGCCTGCATCCCTGGAATAAATCCCACTTGATCAAGGTATTTGAAAATTTTGCTGCACTCAATATGCCAGCAAAATTGGAAAACTCAGCAGTGGCCACAGGAATGGAAGAGGTCAGTTTTCATTCCAATCCCAAAGAAAGGCAATGCCAAAGAATGCTCAAACTACTGCGCAATTGCACTCATCTCACACGCTAGTAAAGTAATGCTCAAAATTCTCCAAGCCAGGTTTCAGCAATACGTGAACTGTGAACTTCCTGATGTTCAAGCTGGTTTTAGAAAAGGCAGAGGAACCAGACATCAAATTGCCAATATCTGCTGGATCATGGAAAAAGCAAGAGAGTTCCAGAAAAACATCTATTTCTGCTTTATTGACTATGCCAAAGCCTTTGACTGTGTGGATCACAATAAACTGTGGAAAATTCTGAAAGAGATGGGAATACCAGACCACCTGACCTCCCTCTTGAGAAATCTGTATGCAGGTCAGGAAGCAATAGTTAGAACTGGACATGGAACAATAGACTGGTTCCAAATAGAAAAAGGAGTTCGTCAAGGCTGTATATTGTCACCCTGTTTATTTAACTTATATGCAGAGTATATCATGAGAAACGCTGGACTGGAAGAAGCACAAGCTGGAATCAAGATTGCCGGGAGAAATATCAATAACCTCAGATATGCAGATGACACCACCCTTATGGCAGAAAGTGAAGAGGAACTAAAAAGCCTCTTGATGAAAATGAAAGTGAAGAGGAAAAAGTTGGCTTAAAGCTCAACGTTCAGAAAACGAAGATCATGGCATCCGGTCCCACCACTTCGTGGGAAATAGATGGAGAAACAGTGGAAACAATGTCAGACTTTATTTTTCTGGGCTCCAAAATCACTACATATGGTGACTGCAGCCATGAAATTAAAAGACACTTACTCCTTGGAAGGAAAGTTATGACCAACCTAGATAGCATATTCAAAAGCAGAGACGTTACTTTGCCAACAAAGGTTCATCTAGTCAAGGCTATGGTTTTTCCTGTGGTCAGGTATGGATGTGAGAGTTGGACTGTGAAGAGGGCTGAGCACCGAAGAATTGATGCTTTTGAACTGTGGTGTTGGAGAAGACTCTTGAGAGTCCCTTGGACTGCAAGGAGGTCCAACCAGTCCATCCTGAAGGAGATCAGCCCTGGGATTTCTTTGGAAGGAATGATACTAAAGCTGAAACTCCAGTACTTTGGCCACCTCATGTGAAGAGTTGACTGAATTGGAAAAGACTCTGATGCTGGGAGGGATTGGGGGCAGGAGGAGAAGGGGACGACAGAGAATCAGATGGCTGGATGGCATCACTGACTCGATGGATGTGAGTCTGGGTGAACTCCAGGAGTTGGTGATGGACAGGGAGGCCTGGCGTGCTGGGATTCATGGGGTCGCAAAGTGTCGGACACGACTGAGCGACTTATCTGATCTGATCTATATATTATTGAATTCTATCTGCTTATATTTTGTTAAAAATTTTTGCATCTACGGTCATCATGGATACTGGCCTTTAGTATTTTTTTTTGGTAGAGTCTTTGTCTGGTTTGGTATCAGAGTAATGCTGACTCTGTAGAATCAATCTGGGAGTATTCCCTCTATATTTTTTTAAAACAATTTGAGAAGGATAGCTTTTTAACTCATCTTCTTCTGTTTGGTAGAATTCCCCTGTGAATCTGTTTGGTCCTGGACTTTTGTTTCTTGGGAGTTTTTTGATTACTGATTCAATTTTAATGCTAGTAATTTGTTTAGATTATTTATTTCTTCCTCATTCAGTCTTGGAAGATTTATGTTCCAGGGAATTTATCCATTTCTTCTAAATTGTCCAGTTTGTTCACATACAATTCTTTACAGTATTCTCTTATGATTGTTTGTGTTTCTGTGATATATTGCTTAGTATTTCTCCACTTTCATTTCTTATTTTATTTATTTAGGTCCTCTTTTTCTTAATCAGTTCAAGTCATTTCAGTCTCTCAGTCATGTCTGACTCCTTGTGACCCCATGGACTGCAGCATGCCAAGCTTCCCTCTCCATCACCAACTCCCAGAGCTTGCTCAAACACTCATGTCCATTGAGGCAGTGATGCCATCCAACCATCTCATCCTCTGTTGTCCCCTTCTCCTCCGGCCTTCAATCTTTCCCAGCATCAGGGTCTTTTCCAATGAAACAGTTCTTTGCACCAGGTAACCAAAGTATTGGAGTTTCAGCTTCAGCATCAGTCCTTCCAATGAATATTCAGGATTGATTTCCTTTAAGATGGACTGATTTGATCTCCTTGCAGTCCAAGGGACTCTCAAGAGTCTTCTCCAACACCACAGTTCAGTAGCATCAATTGTTCAGCACTCAGCTTTTATAGTCCAACTCTCATATCCATACATGACTACTGGAAAAACCACAGCTTTGACTAGATGGACCTTTGTTGACAAAGTAATGTCTCTGCTTTTTAATATGCTGTCTAGGTTGGTCACAGATTTTCTTCCAAGGAGCAACCATCTTTTAACTTCATGGCTGTAGTCACCATCTGCAGTGATTTTGGAGCCCAATAAAATAAAGTCTGTCAGTGTTTCCCTTGTTTCCCCATCTATTTGCCATGAAGTGATGGGACCAGATGCCACGATATTAGTTCTTTGAATGTTGAGTTTTAAGCCAACTTTTTCACTCTCCTCTTTCACTTTCATCAAGACACTCTTTAGTTCTTCTTCACTTTCTGCCACAACAGTGGTGTCATTTGAGTATCTGAGGTTACTGATATTTCTCCCAGCAATCTTGATTCCTGCTGGTGCTTCATCCAACCCGACATTTTGCCTGATGTACTCTGCATATAAGTTAAATATGCTGGGTGAAAATATACATCCTTGACTGCTTCCCAATTTGGAACCAGTCTATTGTTCCAAGTCCAGTTTTAACTGTTGCTTCTTGACCTGCATACAGATTTCTCAGGAGGCAGGTAAGGTGGTCTGTTATTCCTATCTCTTTTAGAGTTTTCCAGTTTGTTGTGATCTACACAGTCAAAGGCTTTAGTGTAATCAGTAAAGCAGATGTTTTTCTGGAACTCTTGTGCTTTTCCAATGATCCAATGGATATTGGCAATTTGATCTCTGGTTCCTCTGATTCCTTTTTCTTAATAAACCTGACTGAATCAATTTTATCTTTTTTTTTTTAAAAAGGTCTTATTTTCATTGATCTTTTCTTTTCTTTTTTGATCTCTATTTTATTTCCTATCTGATCTTATATCCTTCCTTCTGCTGACTTTGTTTGTTCTTTTTTCCTAATTCCCTTAGATGGTAGATTCAGTTCAGTTCAGTTCAGTCACTCAGTCGTGTCCAACTCTTTGCGACCCCACGAATCGCAGCACACCAGGCCTCCCTGTCCCTCACCAACTCCCAGAGTTCACTCAGACTCACGTCCATTGAGTCAGTGATGCCATCCAGCCATCTCATCCTCTGTCATCCCCTTCTCCTCCTGCCCCCAATCCCTCCCAGCATTAAGGTCTTTTCCAATGAGTCAACTCTTGGCATGAGGTGGCCAAAGTATTGGAGTTTCAGCTTTAGCAGCAGTCCTTCCAATGAACACCCAGGACTGATCTCGATTAGGATGGACTGGTTGGACCTCCTTGCAGTCCAAGGGACTCTCAGGAGTCTTCTCCAATACCACAGTTCAAAAGCATCAATTCTTCGGCGCTCAGCCTTCTTCACAGTCCAACTCTCACATCCATACATGACCACTAGAAAAACCATAGCCTTGACTAGATGGACCTTTGTTGGCAAGGTAATATATCTGCTTTTTAATATGCTATCTAGGTTGGTCATAAGATGGTAGATTAGGTTGCTTATTTGAGATTTTTCTTTCTTCTTGAAGTATGCTTCTGTTACTATAAACTTCCCTCTTAGAACTGCTTTTGCTGGATCCCATGGATTTTGGAGAAATCTCAATAATGTCAGATACACAGATAATACCACCCTTATGTTAGAAAATGAAGAGGAACTAAAGAGCCTCTTGATGAAAGTGAAAGAGGAGAGTGAAAATGTTGGCTTGAAATTCAGCATTCAAAAAACTAAGTCATGGGATCCTGTCCCATCACTTCATGGCATATAGATGGGGAAACAATGGAAATAGTGACAGACTTTGTTTTCTTGGGCTCCAAAATCACTGCAGATGGTGACTACAGCCATGAAATTAAAAGATGCTTGCTCCTTGGCAGAAAAGCGATGACCAACCTAGACACCATACCAAAATGCAGAGACATTACTTTGCCAACAAAGTTCCATCTACTTTTTCCATTAGTCATGTATGGATGTGAGAGTTGGACTACAAAGAAAGCTGAGCACCTAAGAATTGATGCTTTTGAACTGTGATGTTGGAGAAGACTCTTGAGAGTCGCTGGACTACAAGGATATCAAACCAGTCCACCCTAAAGGGAATCAGTCCTGAATATTCATTGGAAGGACTGATGCTGAAGCTGAAACTCCAATATTTTGACCACCTGGTGCGAAGAACTGATTCATTGGAAAAGACCCTGATGCTGGGAAAGATCGAAGGTGGGAGGAGAAGGGGATGACAGAAGATGAGATGGTTGGATGGCATCACTAACTCAATGGACCTGAGTTTGAGCAAGCTCTGGGAATTGGTGATGGACAGGGAAGCCTGGCATGCTGCAGTCCATGGGGTTACAAAAGAGCTGGACACAACTGAGCAACTGAACTGAACTGATTGATAGATTTTGGAAAGTTGTGTTTTTATTTGCATTGATCTCAAGGGTATTTTCTGATATCTTCTTTGATTTCTTTATTTCTGATTTCCTTTGATTTTTTCATTAGTTTAGTAGCATATTGTTTAGTGTCCACATGTTTTTGGTTTCCCATTTTTCTTACATAACTGATTTTTAGTTTTATATCATTATGGAAGGAAAAGATTCTTGGTATAATTTCTACTGTCTTTAATTTTTTAGCTTAGTTTTGTGGCCTATTTGTGATCTATCTTGGACAACATTATATGAGTACTTGACAAGAATGTGTATTCTTCTGGTTTTGGACAGAATGTCTTACAGATATCTGTTAAGTCAAGCTGGTCTAATGTGTCATTTAAGACAACCGCTATTTCCTTGTTGATTTTCTCTCTGGAAGATCTGTTTATTAATGAATTGGGGTATTAAACTTCTCTGCTATGATTGTATTATTGTTAATTTCTTTATGTCTGTTAATATTTGCTTTACATATTTAGATGCTCCTATACTAGGTTCCTAAATGTTTATAAATGTTTTACACTCTTCTTGAGTTGATTCTTTTATCTTTATATAATGTCTTTCTTTTCTTTTATTGTAGACTTGTTTTAAAGTCTACTTTGTCTGTTATGAGTATTGCAACTGAAGATTTCTTTTTATTTCCACTTGCATGCATCATCTTTTTCTATCCTCTCACTTTCAGTCTGTGTGACTTTAGCTCTGAAGAGAGTGTCTTGTAGGTAGCATATAAATGAGTTTTGTTTTTTAATCAGTCACCCTTAGTCTTTTGATTGGAGCATTTAGTCCATTGACATTTAAAGCCATCATTGATAGGTGTATATTTATTGACATTCTGTTATCTGTTTTCTGGTTGTTTTTGTAGTTCTCTGTTCTTGTTTTAGTCTCTTCCATGGTGGTTTTCTAATGTTTTGTGTTATGTTTTTGTTCCTTTCTCTCTAGATTTTGTATATCTGTTATAGGTTTTTGATTTGTGGTCACTATGTAGTTCATATGTATTGACCTGTATCTACTTTTTAAACTGGTTATCATATAAGTTCAACATTCTAAAAGCTCCACATTTGTTACCTCCCACCCCTACGTTTTGTGTTTTTTTTAATGTCATATTTTACATCTTCATGTCTATCCCTTAGCTATTTATTATAGTTTTAGTTGGTTTTATAACTTTTCCTTTTAACTTTTGTATAAGCTATATAAATAGTTGTTCCATAGCCTTTATTATATATTTTTCTTTACTAGTGGGATTTCAACCTTCCTATGATTTCTTCTTTCTTACAGTAGTCTTTTGTTTTTCACTTAAATATGACCCTTTAGCACATCTGGTCGGAGAAGGCAACGGCATCCCACTCCAGTACTCTTGCCTGGAAAAACCCATGGATGGAGGAGCCTAGTAGGCTGTAATCCGTGGGGTCACTAAGAGTCAGACACGACTGAGCAACTTCCCTTTCACTTTTCACTTTCATGCATTGGAGAAGGAAATGGCAATCCACTTCAGTGTTCTTGCCTGGAGAATCCCAGGGACGGGGGAGCCTGGTGGGCTGCCGTCTCTGGGGTTGCACAGAGTCGGACATGACTGAAGTGACTTAGCAGCAGCAGCAGCACATCTGGTAAGGTTGGTTAGGTATTGATGAACTCCTTTAGTTATCTTTTTGGTATTTATTACTTATCTGACTGTGTTGGGTCCTAGCTGCGGCATGCCTGGTCTTTGCTGTGCCATGTGGGATCTTTTGTGGTGGTGCACAGCCTCTCTGGTTGTGGCTTACAGACTCAGTAGTTGTGGCGCCTGGGCTTAGTTGCCCTGTGGCATGTGGGAACTCAGTTCCCCAACCAGGGATTGAACTCATATTTGCTGCATTGCAAGGCAGATTCTAAACCACTGGGCCACCAGGGAAGTCTCAAACTCCTTTAGTTTTTGGTTGTTTGGGTGGTTATTTATCACTCCTTCAATTCTGAATGACAGTGTTAGGTGGAATGTCCCAGGTTGCAGGTTTTTTCTTTTCAGTACTTTAAATATATCACGCCACTCCCGCTGGCCTACAGAATTTCTGCTAAAAAATCATCTGATAGCTTTATGAGGATCCCCTTGTATATAAATGTTTTTCTCTTCTTGCCTTTATAATTCTCTCTTTATCCCTTTAACTTTGCCTTTTTAATTATCATGTCTCTTGGTATGGTTCTGAGTTCATCTTGTTTGGGATTCCCTGTACTTCCTGTACCTGGATATCAGTTTCCTTTTTCAGGTTTGGGACTTTTTCTGTCATCATTTCATTTTCTATCTCCTTTTTCTCTCTCCTCCTTCTCGGACCCTAACAATGAAATGTTAGTAAGCTGATGTTATTTCAGATGTCCCTTAAACTGTTCTTATTTTTAAAATTTGTTTTTCTTTTTGCTATTCTGATTGGATCATTTTCATTATTTGATTTTCAGATCAGCATGTTCTTCTGTATCTCCTAACTTGTTGTTAGTTTCCTCTAGTGTATTTTTTCATTTCAGTTGTTGTACTCCTCAGCCTGACCAATGCTGTTTTAAAAAAATAAATTTACTTATTTATGTATTGCTGCACTGCGTCTTCATTGCCGCACGGTCTTTTTAGTTGTGGCAGGCAGGGGCTGCTCTCTAGTTGTCGTGTGCAGGCTTCTCATCGTGGTGGCCTCTCTTGTTGCAGAGCACAGGCTGTAGCGCGCAGGCTCCATAGTGGTGACACATGGGCTTAGTCGCCCTGCGGCATGTGGGATCTTCTTGGACCAGGGATTGAACCGGTGTCTCCTGCTTTGGCAGGCTGATTCTCAATCACTGGACCACCAGGGCAGTCCTGACTGATTCTCTTATGTTTTCCAGTCCTTTGTCAACATTCTCACTATATTCATCTGTTCTTTTCCTCAGTTCAATAGCATTCTTAATTACTTTTACTTTGAACTCTTCATCAGATAAATTATTTATCTCTGCTTCATTAGGGTCTTTTCAGGTTTTTTTCTTTATGCTTTTCTTTGAAACATATTTCTCTGTCTTCCCATTCTGTTTAACTTTCTCTGTCTTTATGAAAATAGTTGAAACAGTCACCTTTCTGGTCTTGAAGGTGTGTCCTTGCATGTGAGTGGCCCTGTGCAGTCTACATGTACCTAGCAATTTTGGTGAAAGAGCTGGATTTGAAGTGAGCAGGGATGCATATTTCTGTGTGGTGTGCTGGCAGCCTTTGTCAAGTGGGAAGTAGGGCTGGGGTCAGAGGGGCTAGCCAGTGCTTCTGCTGTGCTCAGTGGTCAATCCAGTCCTATCAGATGTGAGGTCAGGAACAGAAACCCTGAGGGAATTAGGTTTTTCCTGGATGTGATGGTAGTCTCCACCTTGATCTGTGATGTGCTGAGGCTTAAGGGCTTAGGGCTGAACTGTGCTGGTTTCACTTTTTCCCTAGTGTGCAAGCCTTGGCTAAAGGTTAGTGGGCAGCAATGCCAGAGCAAGGGCATTGGGCATTGGCTGAGCAGGAGCCTGGTGTGAGCTGTGCGGTGTGCACTGGAGTGGTCCTGGCAGGCCAGCCAGAGCCCAGGCAGTGTTCAGTCTGTTGCCTCCTTGCTGTGTGTGCCCAGGAGGCTCAGGTTTCTCTGGTGAGCCCCACTGGCTTTCAAACCAGCTAAGGGTACTTGTCTTCCTCGGGTCAGGCCTCAGGTCTGGTGCGAAAGTTGTTCAGTTGTGTCCGACTCTTTGTGACTATACAGTCCATGGAATTCTCCAGGCCAGAATACTGGAGTGGGTAGCCCTTCCCTTCTCCAGGGGATCTTCCCAAACCAGGGATTGAACCTAGGGCTCCCGCATTGCAGGCAGATTCTTTACCAGATGAGCCATCAGGGAAGATGCAGATGCCTGGGAAGATGCCTCAAACCCTTTGCTCCCCAGGGAGGATCCCTGAGCTTGCAACATCCTCCTCTTCTGTGTTTCCTACTAGGGATGTGGATCCCAATCAGGTCACTTTTCCTCCATTCCTACCAGACTCTGTGTGGCTCTTTATTTATAGACTTGATCGTACAGGAGCTGTTCTGCTAGTCCTCAGATCAATTTCAGTGAGGATCACTCTATATGTAATGTAGTTTTGATGTTTTCATGAGGGGAGGTGAGGTCAATGTCCTTTTACTTTGCAGGACTGGATCTCTGCATTTTACTATTTCTTTCTTTTCAATATTTTCAAATTTTTTCCCAAAGTTTCTCTTTTTATTTAAAAAATAACATAGATTTTTATTCTATAATGTATTTTTAAGAAACCATTTTATTGACGTATTATTAATTCATAAAAAGCTGTATATGTTTCATATATACAAAAGGTGAGCTTGAATATAAGTATACATCCATGAAAACATCACCAAAGATTATGCTGTAAAAAAACCCATCTCCAAAAATCTCCTCCTTCCCTAATTATTTATTACTTTTATATTTTATGATGGAATACTTAAGATCTACCCTCTTGGCAAATTTTTAAATACACGATACAGTATTGTTAACTACACTCACTATGCTGTATGGTAGATCTCTAGGTCTTACTCATTTTGTGTAACTGAAACTTTGTATCCTTTGACTAATACCTCCTTGTTTCCTCCTCCCCTTAATCGCTGGCAACCACCATTCTCCCCTCTACTGTTGTGAGTTTAACTATTTTAAACACTTCATATAAGGGATATCATGTAAGATTTGTCCTTCTGTGTCTAGCTTATTTCAGTTGGCATCATGTCCTCCAGGTTCATCCATATTGTTGCAAAAGGCTTGATTTACTTCTTTCCTTAAGACTGAATAATATTCTGCTGTATGCTTTTATCACATTTTCTTTAACCATTCACTCATCCACGGTTATGTAGATTGTTTTCCTATCTTGGCTATCATGGTTAAAACTGCAGTGAACATGGGAGTCTAGATATCTCTTCAAGATCATGATTCAATTTTTTGGATATATACCAGAAGTGGGATTGCTGGATCTATTTTAATTTTTTGGAAGACCCTCCCTAATGTTTTCCATACTGATATCACCATTTTTCATTCTCCTCAAAGGTGTACAAGGATTATAATTTCTCCACATCCTTGACAACACTTTTAATTTTTTTGTTTTGTTTTTGATAATAGCCATCCTAACAGGTTTGAGTTGATATCTCATTGTGGGTTTGATTTAAATTTCCCTGATGGTTAGTGATATTGAGCACTTTTTCATGTACCTATTGGTCATTTATATATCTTCATTGGAGAAATGAAGTTTATTGTCCATTTTTCAATTGGGTTATTTGGGCTTTTTTTGTTATTGAGTTGTAGTTGCAGGAGTTCCTTGTGTGAGGATATTAGCACCTTAGATATATAGCCAGCAAATATTTCTTTCATTCCACAGGCTACTTTTTCACTATTTTATGTTTCCTTTGCTGTGCAGAAGCTTTTTAGTGAGATATAGAGCCATCTGTCTATTTTTGCTTTTGGTGCTTAGCCTTTGTGTGTAATAGATAAGAAATCATTTCCTAGCTAACATTCCCTAAAAAAGGGAACTAAATGGGAACTAAAAATGCAGCATTCAGGTAACTCCTATGAGCAAAGGACTCAAAGGATCCATCTAATTTTATTCTTTTGAATGTAAGTATATAGTTTTTCAACACCATTTGCACCTGAAATTTCTCATATTTGACTGTTTGTGATCCATAAAGAAAGCATGTTCATGTCATTCAACCTAATATGTCCCCCTAATAGGTCCCCCATAAAAGTATATTATTAACCATTTATATAAACCCTTGGTGTACCTTGTTAACCCTGTTTCCTTTGCTCATAGGAGTTATCTGAATGCTATGTTTTTAGTTCACATTTAATTCCCTTTTTGAGCCCACTTGGATCTCGTTTCTAACTCCTTTGCTACTAAAGTTGTCAGTGATTTTCCAGTTGTTAGATTTAAAAGGCATTTTTATTTTGTTCTCAGTTTTTAACTTTCTTTTATGACATGGATTGTTTCAAAGAATATATGTCCGTTATTTTATAGAATGTCCTTCAGTTTGGATTTGTCTTCCTCATGACTCGATCTAGATTCAGATTTTGTTCCAAATGACTCTCTGGTCAAAATACTAAAGAAGTAATGTCATGTCTTTCTCTGTGTATCGTATTTGGAGATCCATGGTGTCGTTCTATTGTTAACTTGTAATACTAATTTTTATCATATGGTCAAGATATCTCCACTATTGTCTCCACTATTGTGTCTCCACTAGTACAGTTACTACTTTCCTCTGTGGAACTAATAAGTAATTTGTGAGGAGACACTTTTTAAGACCTCATCAAACTACACAGAACATTCCTTAGTAATTCTTGCCTGAACCAAATAGTATTTATCCAACACCACCACTCCCTCCTCACTAATTAGTGAGCATTCTACTTTAAGGAGAAGCCTTCCTTTCTTTATTTGATCATCAATATAGATTCATGGATCTTATTTAATTCAGTAATTTATAATACATTGAATCCTTATTCAATATCACAGTAATCCAAGTCTATGCCCCAACCAGTAAGGCTGAAGAACCTGAAGTTGAACGGTTCTATGAAGACCTACAAGACCTTTTAGAACTAACACCCAAAAAAGATGTCCTTTTCATTATGGCGGACTGGAGTGCAAAAGTAGGAAGTCAAGAAACTGGAGTAACAGGCAAATTTGGCCTTGGAATACAGAATGAAGCAGGGCAAAGACTAATGGAGTTTTGCCAAGAAAATGCACTGGTCATAGCAAACACCCTCTTCCAACAACACAAGAGAAGACTCTACACATGGACATCACCAGATGGTCAACACCAAAATCAGATTGATTATGTTCTTTGCAGCCAAGATGGAGAGGCTCTATACACTCAACAAAAACAAGACCAGGATCTGACTGTGGCTCAGATCATGAACTCCTTATTGCCAAATTCAGACTTAAATTGAAGAAAGTAGGGAAAACCACTAGACGATTCAGGTATGACCTAAATCAAATCCCTTATGATTATAAGGGGAAGTGAGAAATAGATTTAAGGGCCGAGATCTGATAGATAGAGTGCCTGATGAACTGAGGTTCATGACATTGTACAGGAGACAGGGATCAAGACCATCCCCATGGAAAAGAAATGCAAAAAAGCAAAATGGCTGTCTAGGGTGGCCTTACAAATAGCTGTGAAAAGAAGAGAAGTGAAAGGCAAAGGAGAAAAGGAAAGATATAAACATCTGGATGCAGAGTTCCAAAGAATAGCAAGAAGAGATAAGAAAGCCTTCCTTAGTGATCAAAGCAAAGAAATAGAGGAAAACAACAGAATGGGAAAGACTAGAGATCTCTTCAAGAAAATTAGATATACCAAGGGAACATTTCATGCAAAGATAGCCTCAATAAAAGACAGAAATGGTATGGACCTAACAGAAGCAGAAGATATTAAGAAGAGGTGGCAAGAATACACAGAATTGTACAAAAAAGAACTTCACGACCCAGATAATCACGATGGTGTGATCACTGACCTAGAGCCAGACATCCTGGAATGTGAAGTCAAGTGGGCCTTAGGAAGCATCACTACGAACAAAGCTAGTGGAGGTGATGGAATTCCAGTTGAGCTATTCCAAATCCTGGAAGATGATACTGTGAAAGTGCTGCACTCAATATGCCAGCAAATTTGGAAAACTCAGCAGTGGCCACAGGACTGGAAAAGGTCAGTTTTTATTCCAATCCCAAAGAAAGGCAATGCCAAAGAATGCTCAAACTACCACACAATTGCACTTATCTCACATGCTAGTAAAGTAATGCTCAAAATTCTTCAAGCCAGGCTTCAGCAATACGTGAACTGTGAACTTCCTGATGTTCAAGCTGGTTTTAGAAAAGGTAGAGGAACCAGAGATCAAATTGCCAATATCTGCTGGATCATGGAAAAAGCAAGAGAGTTCCAGAAAAACATCTATTTCTGCTTTACTGACTATGCCAAAGCCTTTGACTGTGTGGATCACAACAAACTGTGGAAAATTCTGAAAGAGATGGAAATACCAGACACCTGATCTGCCTCTTGAGAAATCTGTATGCAGGTCAGGAAGCAACAGTTAGAACTGGACATGGAACAACAGACTGGGTCCAAATAGGAAAAGGAGTACATCAAGGCTGTATATTGTCACCCTGCTTATTTAACTTCTATGCAGAGTACACCATGAGAAATGCTGGGGTGGAAGAAGCACAAGCTGGAATCAAGATTGCCGGGAGAAATATCAGTAACCTCAGATATGCAGATGACACCACCCTTATGGCAGAAAGTGAAGAGGAAGTAAAAAGCCTCTTGGTGAAAGTGAAAGAGGAGAGTGAAAAAGTTGGCTTAAAGCTCAACATTTAGAAAATGAAGATCATGGCATCTGGTCCCATCACTTCATGGGAAATAGATGGGGAAACAGTGGAAACAGTGTCAGACTTTATTTTCTTGGGCTCCAAAATCACTGCAGATGGTGACTGCAGCCATGGAATTAAAAGAAGCTTACTCCTTGGAAGGAAAGTTATGACCAACCTAGATAGCATATTCAAAAGCAGAGTCATTACTTTGCCAACAAAGGTCCGTCTAGTCAAGGCTATGGACTTTTCCTGCAGTCATGTGTGGATGTGAGAGTTTGACTGTGAAGAAAGCTGAGCACCGAAGAATTGATGCTTTTGAACTGTGGTGTTGGAGAAGACTCTTGAGAGTCCCTTCGACTGCAAGGAGATCCAACCAATCCATTGTGAAGGAGATCAGCCCTGGGATTTCTTTGGAAGGAATGATGCTAAAGCTGAAACTCCAGTACTTCGGCCACTCTTGTGAAGAGTTGACTCATTGGAAAAGACTCTGATGCTGGGAGGGATTGAGGGCAGGAGGAGAAGGGGACGACAGAGGATGAGATGGCTGGATGGCATCACTGACTCCATGGACATGAGTCTGAGTGAACTTCGAGATTTGGTGATGGACAGGGAGGCCTGGCGTGCTGCGATTCATGGGGTCACAAAGAGTCGGACACGACTGAGAGACTGAATTGAACTGAACTGAATCCTTATTTATTTTGTGCTCAAAGTATCCCAGGTGTTTTGTTTTGTGCCCAAAATATCCCAGCAGTCCCTTCAAGCTGACTTCTGTGTCTTTTCCATGCTGCATGGGTTTGTGTTTTTTTTGGTTTGAGCATGTTATTACCCTCTGGTTCAACAAGATGTTCCAGGCCCAACTTGCACGTTCCCTGCCTCAACCCTGGTACCAGTCATTTCATCAGTAAGCCCTGCATCATTTTAGTGAGTAATGGTATCTGGAAAACAAGATCCAGATGCTAAATGTGCTTATTGCAGCCTGGGAATCATTGCTTCTAGACCATTTCAGCCCACAGATCTAGGTAATCATGAGTTCATACTGATACCTCCAGTTCTCATGTAATACCACAAGGTCCTTCCTTTCCTTCCCCTGTACTTTATTTGTATATTCTTTCTTCTGTAGAGTGAACTGTGGCTACTGATGTTAACACAATTTGCTACAAGTAAAATAGTTTCGTAATTACCACACATCTACTACTACTACTACAAATAAAAGCAAATATTGAGTTCAAGATTTGTTTGAAGTTCTTTTTTCCCTCCTAGATTGAAAATGGTCGAAGTACTATTTTCAAAAGTTATTGATTTAGTTTTCATTTTTATTCCCTTCAGTGCAGTTGTGTTATGAATTTGCAATTCTGCTGGGGTTGTTTGGTTGTGTTTGCACTCATTGCTATTTGCATACATTTCCTTGTTGATTTAATTTTTTAGATATGTAAAATGTTAACATGGTTTTAAAAGGGAAACTATAAGAAAAGTTACATTCAGATAAGTGTCTATCCCTCCCTATTCCTTCCATCTATCTACTTCACCTCCCTGCCTCTGTGAGTAAACAGTCTTATTATTTTCTGCTTTATCCATCCTATATATATTTTTAAATTTATTTATTTTTATTGAAGGATAATGGCTTTATAGAATTTTGCTGTTTTCTGTCAAATCTCAACATGAATGTATAAAATAGATAGCCAATGGGAATTTGCTATATGGTTCAGGAAACTCAAACAGGGGCTCTGTATCCATCGTATATTTTTGTATTGAATTATAGTTGACATATAACATCATGTAGGTTTGAGGCCCACAGTGTGTTAATTTGATACATTTATATATTACAGTGTGATTAGTGCTCCTGACACCTTTACCACATGGCAGAACTTTCTTTTTCTGTGTTGAGGACAACTAAGATGCAGTCTTAACTCTGCAGTTTATAGTACAGTATTGTGGATCATAAACACTCTGTTGTGCATTAGAGCTACAGAACTTAATTACTTGCTAGTTGCAAGTTTGTATCCATAAACATTTTTCCAATTTTCTCATCCCCAGCCCCTAGAAACCACCATACTATTCTCTGTTTTTATGAGTTCAGCTTTTATAGATTCCACATATAAGTGATATCATACAATATTTGTCTTTCTCTGACTTACCTGATTTATTTCACTTAGCATAATGCCCTTAGGGTCCACCTATGTTCCTCCAAACGGCAGAATTTTTTCCTTTCTCATGGCTGAATTATACACATACACACACACACACATATATCCCATAACTTCTTTATCTATTCATTGGTGGACAAACAAGCTGTTTCCGTATCTTGGCTATTGGGAATAATGCTGCAGTGAACACGGGTATGCAGATGTCTTTGAGATACTGATTTCAATTCCGTCAAATGTGTGCTCCACAAGTGGGACTGTTGAATCATTATGTTAATTCAATTTAAAAATTTTTTTGAGGAACTGCCATATAGTTTTCCATAACAGCAGTACCAATTTATATTTCCACCAATAGTAAGGGTTTCCTTTTCTACACATTATGGCCAATGTTTGTTATCTCCTGTCTGTTTGATAAAAGCATAACAAATGTAAGGTAATAACTCATTGTAGTTTTGATTTGCATTTCCCTGATGATTAGTGGTGAAATACAGGTGTCCAGTTTCATTCTTTCGCCTGTCAATATTTCCCCCAACATCATGTATTTAATAGAGTACCCTTTCTTCATTGTGTGTTCTTGGCACCCTTCTCAAAAACTAGTTGACTAGGACCGTATGGTTTTGATTACTTTAGCTTTGTAATATAGAGCTGGAAATCCAGTATTGTGAGGGCTCCAGCATTGTTCATCTTTCTTTAGATTGCTTCAGCTATCTGGAGTCTTTTGTGGTTTCACAAAAATATTCAGTTCAGTTCAGTCGCTCAGTCGTGTCCGACGCTTTGCGACCCCATGAATCCCAGCACGCCAGGCCTCGCTGTCCATCATCAACTCCAGGAGTTCACCCAGACTCATGTCCATTGAGTCAGTGATGCCATCCAGCCATCTCATCCTCTGTCGTCCCCTTCTCCTCCTGCCCCCAATCCCTCCCACCATCAGAGTCTTTTCCAATGAGTCAACTCTTCGCATGAGATGGCCAAAGTACTGGAGTTTCAGCTTTAGCATCATTCCTTCCAAAGAAATCCCAGGGCTGATCTCCTTCAGAATGGACTGGTTGGATCTCCTTGCAGTCCAAGGGACTCTCAAGAGTCTTCTCCAAAACCACAGTTCAAAAGCATCAATTCTTCGGTGCTCAGCCTTCTTCACAGTCCAACTCTCACATCCATACATGACCACAGGAAAAACCACAGCCTTGACTAGACAGACCTTTGTTGGCAAAGTAATGTCTCTGCTTTTGAATATGCTATCTAGGTTGGTCATAACTTTCCTTCCAAGGAGTAAGCGTCTTTTAATTTCATGGCTGCAGTCACCATCGGCAGTGACTTTGGAGCCCAGAAAAATAAAGTCTGACACTGTTTCCACTGTTTCCCCATCTATTTCCCATGAAGTGATGGGACCAGATGCCATGATCTTCGTTTTCTAAATGTTGAGCTTTAAGCCAACTTTTTCACTCTCCACTTTCACTTTCAGCAAGAGGCTTTTTAGTTCCTCTTCACTTTCTGCCATAAGGGTGGTGTCATCTGCATATCTGAGGTTATTGAGATTTCTCCCGGCAATCTTGATTCCAGCTTGTGCTTCTTCCACCCCAGCGTTTCTCATGATGTACTCTGCATATAAGTTAAATAAGCAGGGTGACAATATACAACCTTGACGTATTCCTTTTCCTATTTGAAACCAGTCTGTTGTTCCATGTCCAGTTCTAACTGTTGCTTCCTGACCTGCATACAGATTTCTCAAGAGGCAGGTCAGGTGGTCTGGTATTTCCATCTCTTTCAGAATTTTCCACAGTTTATTGTGATCCACACAAAGGCTTTGGCATAGTCAATAAAGCAGAAATAGATGTTTTTCTGGAACTCTCTTGCTTTTTCCATGATCCAGCAGATATTGGCAATTTGATCTCTGGTTCCTCTGCCTTTTCTAAAACCAGCTTGAATATCAGGAAGTTCATGGTTCATGTATTGCTGAAGCCTGGCATGGAAAATTTAGAGCATTACTTTACTAGCGTGTGAGATGAGTGCAATTGTGTGCTAGTTTGAGCATTCTTTGGCATTGCCTTTCTATGGGATTGGAATGAAAACTGACCTTTTCCAGTCCTGTGGCCACTGCTGAGTTTTCCAAATTTGCTGGCATATTGAGTGCAGCACTTTCACAGCATCATCTTTCAGGATTTGGAATAGCTCAACTGGAATTCCATCACCTCCACTACCTTTGTTCATAGTGATGCTTTCTAAAGCCCACTAGACTTCACATTCCAGGATGTCTGGCTCTAGGTCAGTGATCACACCATCGTTATTATCTAGGTCGTGAAGATCTTTTTTGTACAGTTCTTCTGTGTATTCTTGCCACCTCTTCTTGATATCTTCTGCTTGTTAGGTCCATACCATTTCTGTCCTTTATTGAGCCTATCTTTGCATGAAATGTTCCCTTGGTATCTCTAATTTTCTTGAAGAGATCTCTAGTCTTTCCCATTCTATTGTTTTTCTCTATTTCTTTGCATTAATCACTGAGGAAGGCTTTCTTGTCTCTTCTTGCTATTCTTTGGAACTCTGCATTCAGATGCTTATATCTTTCCTTTTCTGCTTTGCTTTTGGCTTCTCTTCTTTTCACAGCTATTTGTAAGGCTTCCCCAGACAGCCATTTTGCTTTTTTGCATTTCTTTTCCATGGGGACGGTCTTGATCCCTGTCTCCTGTACAATGTCACGAACCTCAGTCCATAGTTCATCAGGCACTCTATCAGATCTAGCCCCTTAAATCTATTTCTCACTTCCCCTGTATAATCATAAGGGATTTGATTTAGGTCATACCTGAATTGTCTAGTGGTTTTCCCTACATTCTTCAATTTAAGTCTGAATTTGGTAATAAGGAGTTCATGATTTGAGCCACAGTCAGCTCCCGGTCTTGTTTTTGTTGACTGTATAGAGCTTCTCCATCTTTGGCTGCAAAGAACATAATCAATCTGATTTTGGTGTTGACCATCTGGTGATGTCCATGTGTAGAGTCTTCTCTTGTGTTGTTGGAACGGGGTGTTTGCTATGACCAGTGCATTTTCTTGGCAAAACTCTATTAGTCTTTGCCCTGCTTCATTCCGTATTCCAAGGCCAAATTTGCCTGTTACTCCAGGTGTTTCTTGACTTCCTACTTTTGCATTCCAGTCCCCTATAATGGAAAGGACATCTTTTTTGGGTGTTAGTTCTAAAAGGTCTTGTAGGTCTTAATTGAACCATTCAACTTCAGCTTGTTCAGCATTACTGGTTGAGGTATAGACTTGGATTCCCCTGATATTGAATGGTTTGCCTTGGAAACGAACAGAGATCATTCTGTCATTTTTGAGATTGCATCCAAGTACTGCATTTTGGACTCTTTTGTTGACCATGATGGCTACTCCATTTCTTCTGAGGGATTCCTGCCCTCAGTAGTAGATATAATGGTTATCTGAGTTAAATTCACCCATTCCAGTCCATTTGAGTTCGCTGATCCCTAGAATGTCAACATTCACTCTTGCCATCTCTTGTTTGACCACTTCCAATTTGCCTTGATTCATGGACCTGACATTCCAGGTTCCTAAACAATATTGCTCTTTAAGCATCGGACCTTGCTTCTATCACCAGTCCCATCCACAACTGGGTGTTGTTTTTGCTTTGGCTCCATCCCTTCATTCTTTCTGGAGTTATTTCTCCAGTGATCTCCAGTAGCATATTGGACACCTACTGACCTGGGGAGTTCCTCTTTCAGTATCCTATCATTTTGCTTTTTCATACTGTTCATGGGGTTCTCAAGGCAAGAATACTGAAGTGGTTTGCCATTCCCTTCTCCAGTGTTATTTTTTCTGTTTTAGTGAAAATATGCCATTGGCATTTTTATCAGGATGACACTGCATCTGTGGATTGTCTTTGGTAGTATGGACATATTCACAACATTAATTCTTTCAAGAACATGGAATATCTTTCTATTTATTTGTATCTTATTCAATCTCTTTCTTCAGTGTCTTCTAGTTTTCAATGTAAAGGTCTTTCAACTCCTTGGTTAAATTTCTTTCTATATAGTATCAGATGTTGAGAAAGGATTTTGAAATCTCCTGCTATACTTATGGGTTTTTCTTGTTCTCTCTGAGGTTTTGCCTTGTATATTTTAATGCTCTGTTAAATATGCAATTAACATTGTATGTCTTCTTACTGAATGGATCTTTTTATCATTAGGAAATGCCCCCTTTTATTCCTGCTAACTATACCTTTCCCAAAGCTTACTTTGGAATTAAAATAGCCACTTCAACTATCTTACAGTTAGTGTTTGTGTGGTGTATTCCTTCCAAGGTGGCGCTAGTGGTAAAGAACCCACCTGCCAGTACAGGAGGCATAAGAGATGTGAGTTCAGTCCCTGGGTCAGGAAGATCCCTTGGAAGAGGGCATGGCAACCCACTCCAGTATTCTTGCCTGGAGAATCCCATGGACAGAGTCGTCTGGTGGGCTACAGTCCACATGATCACAAAAAGCTGGACATGACTGAAGTGACTTAACATGCACACACATGTGGTATATTATTTTCGTCCTTTTCCTTATGTCTCTATATTTTAAGCATGTTTCTTGGACATAGTGTACAACTGGATCTGCTCATAGAAAACTAACTCATGGTTACCAATGAGTAAGAGGAGAAGGGATTAGTTAGGAATTTGGGATTAACATATACACACTACTATGTATAAAAAAGATAATCAACAAGGACCTACTGTATAGCACAGGGAACTATACTCAGTATTTTGTAATAACCTATAAGAGAAAAGACTCTGAAAAAGAATATGCATATATATTCTGATGTACATCTGAAACTAACATAACATTGTAAATCAACTATACTTCAATAAAATAAGAAAGATTGTCTGTTCCACACTGTTTATGGGTATGTTGCAATTGGATTAGTTTTTCTTTGTTTATGGATTACATTTCCCTGCTTCTTTAGTAATTTATAATTTTCATTGAAGTATAGTTGATTTATAATATTGTGTTAGCTTCTAGTGTACAGTAATTTTTACTGCATTTTAAAATGCATTTTAAACATTGGAGTATTTCATTGTTGATTTTTTCTAAGCTATATCTCAGAGTTCATCATAACAGGTCATTTTTCCCACATATGTTTTGAACCTTTTCAATGTTTATATTTAAGTGTTCTCACTTTTGCAAAGTTGTGTCTTTTTCATTTTAAACACTAGTGTTATTCTACTGTTTCATTTCTCTTCTTAGAGATTCCAGTTATGTATATGTTGATTTTGTGTGTGGCTGTTTTCCATTCCCATCATATTCTCTCTAATCCCTTTTAAAATATCTTGACCTCAGTTTAATTCTCTTGTTTCTTTATTGTTTTATTTTTTTAATTTTTACTGAAGTATAGTTGTTTTCTGGGGGCTTCCTTGGTGGCCCAGTGGCAAAGAATCTTCTTGACAATGAAGGAAACTCAGGAGACTCAAGTTCGATTCCTAACTGGGGAAGATTCCCTGGAGGAGGAAAGGGAAACCCACTCTGATGTTCTTGCCTGGAAAGTTCCATGGACAGAGGAGCCTGGCGGGGGGCAGTCCACGGGGTTGAAAAGAGTTGGACAAGATTGAGCATGCATATACACATGATAGTTGCTTTACAATGTTGTCTTAATCTCTACTGTACAGCAAAGTGAATCATATGTGTGTATATATATATATATATATATATATATAGCTTCTTTTTGGATTTCCTTCCCATTGAGGTCACCACAGAGCCCTGAGTGGAGTTTCCTGTGTCATACATTACTTGTCTATTTTATACATGTTATCAATAGTATATATATATGTCAATCCCAATCTCCCAATTCATCCCATCCTCCCTTTTCCTCCTTGGTGTCCATAGATTTGTTCTCTATGTTTTGTTTCTTATCAGATCTTTATTTGAATTCCTTCTTCTGTGGCATTTTATAGTCTTTCATTTTTTAGATCTTATGCTTTTTTCTTCAATTACTTTGCTAAATTTGATCAATTCTTATTGCACTTCTTTTTTTTTTTTTTGGTTTGGTTTGTTTATTTGTAAGGGATAAGGAGTCCATATTTCTTATTAGTGTTTGAATTATGATTCTAAGTTGTTTTTCTAAAATTTTCTTTACAGGATTTTTTGAGAATATATAATTCATAGTTTTATGTCACAGCATACTACTTTCTGGTTGGTTTTGGGGAGTGAGTTTTCATCAACTAAAAAGTGATTCTTGGTTTGCTTGTTTTGTTTTATGTCCTTACAGTTTCTTTGTATGGAGTTGGTTTAAGTTTTTGCTCTCACACGCTTGTAAAGTAATGCTCAAAATTCTCCAAGCCAAGCTTCAGCAATACATGAACCGTGAACTTCCAGATGTTCAAGCTGGTTTTAGAAAAGGGAGAGGAACCAGAGATCAAATTGCCAATATCTGCTGGATCATCGAAAAAGCAAAACAGTTCCAGAAAAACATCTATTTCTGCTTTATTGACTATGTCAAAGCCTTTGACTGGATCACAACAAACTGTGGAAAATTCTGAAAGAGATGGGAATACCAGACCACCTGACCTGCCTCTTGAGAAATCTGTATGCAGGTCAGGAAGCAACAGTTAGAACTGAACATGGAACAACAGACTGGCTCCAAATAGGAAAGGAAGTACATCAAGGCTGTATATTGTCACCATGCTTATTTAACTTATATGCAGAGTACATCATGAGAAAAGCTGGGCTGGAAGAAGCACAAGCTGGAATCAAGATTGCCGGGAGAAATATCAATAACCTCAGATATGCAGATGACACCACCCTTATGGCAGACAGTGAAGAGGAACTAAAAAGCCTCTTGATCAAAATGAAAGTGAAGAGTGAAAAAGTTGGCTTAAAGCTCAACATTCAGAAAACAAAGATCATGGCATCTGGTCCCATCACTTCATGGGAATAGATGGGGAAACAGTGGAAACAGTGGCAGACTTTATTTTGGGGGGGCTCCAAAATCACTGCAAATGGTGACTGCAGCCATGAAATTAAAAGACACTTACCCCTTGGAAGGAAAGTTATGACCAACCTAGATAGCATATTCAAAAGCAGAGACATTACTTTGCCAACAAAGGTCTGTGTAGTCAAGGCTATGGTTTTTCTAGTGGTCATGTATGGATGTGAAAGTTGGACTGTGAAGAAAGCTGAGCGCTGAAGAATTGATGCTTTTGAACTGCGGTGTTGGAGAAGACTCTTGAGAGTCCCTTGGACTGCAAGGAGATCCAACCAGTCCATTCTAAAGGAGATCAGCCCTGGGATTTCTTTGGAAGGAATGATGCTAAAGCTGAAACTCCAGTACTTTGGCCACCTCATGGAAAGAGTTGACTCATTGGAAAAGACTGATGGTGGGAGGGATTGGGGGCAGGAGGAGAAGGGGATGACAAAGCACGAGATGGCTGGATGGCATCACCAACTTGATGGAGGTGAGTTTGAGTGAACTCTGGGATTTGGTGATGGACAGGGAGGCTTGGCGTGCTGCAATTCATGGGGTCACAAAGAGTTGGACACAACTGAGTGACTGAACTGAACTGAACTGAGGCATTTAACACGAGTGTCAATACCCAGTTCAGTAAGGATATGGACACACAGTTTCTTTTAAATAAATGAGTTTATGGTAGTGTAGGAGCATGGGAGTGTTGGTGTGCCTAATTTTTAAAATCCTTAGCTTTGTTTATTCCCCTCACTGTGGTGTCTCCAAAGTGCCCCCCACCTTCTCTTTTCACAGACACTCTCACTGTTTGGAGGCAGCTGCTTTTAGCCCTGTCACCTTCAAACATCTTTCAAGTACCCACAACTATCAACGATCACCTCCCAGACCTGAGTTCTGACACTCAGTGTAGAATGATTTCTCCCTGGGGTGACTTTGGTCAATGCTTTGTTTAAGTCCTTTGCTCCCCTCTTTTCTTTTGAATGGAGCTGTTTAAGCCACTGTCCCCTTACTCTTAGCCCCCAGAGGCTTGTAGAATCAGGAGTTCTATTGAAATAAGAACCTCTTGATGAAGGTGAAAGAGGAGAGTGAAAAGCTGGATTAAAACTCAAAATTCCAAAAACTAAGATCATGGCCTCTGGTTCCATCAGTTCATCGCAAATAGATGGGGAAACAATGGAAACAGTGACAGACTATTTTCTTGGGCTCCAAAATCACTGCAGATGGAGACTGTAGCCATGAAATTAAAAGATGCTTGCTCCTTGGAAGAAAAGCTATGACAAACCTAAAGAGTGTATTAGAAAGCAGAGACATTACTTTGACAACAAATGTGCATCTAGTCAAAGCTGTGGTTTTTCCAGTAGTCATGTATGGATGTGAGAGTTGGACCATAAAGAAGGCTGAGCACCAAAGAATTGATGCTTTTGAACTGTGGTATTGGAGAAGACTCTAGAGACTCTAGAGGGTGGACTGCAAGGAGATCAAACCAGTCAATCCTAAAGGAAATCAATTCTGAATATTCATTGGAAGGACTGATACTGAAGCTGAAGCTCCAGTACTTTGGCCACCTGATGCGAAGAGCTGACTCATTAGAAAAGACCTTGATGCTGGGAAAGATTGAAGATAGAAGGAGAAGGGGACATGAGAGGATGCGATGGTTAGATGGCATCACTGACTCAATGGACATGAGTTTGAGCAAATTCAGGGAGATGTGAAGGGAAGGGAAGCCTGGTGTGTTGCAATCCATGGGGTTGCAAAGAGTCAGACACGACTGAGCTACCGAACAACAGTAACTTACAGTTAATTAGAAGTGTGAGTTGTTCTGTCTCCTACTAATTCTGAAGGCTGGTAATGTATGGTTTTATTTGCATTTTGTTGATTTTATGGTGGAAGTTGCATAGATTGATTCTGATCTGGGCATCTGACATTATGTTCTAGACCTGGATGCTCTATTTGGAATTGTGTCCTTAGTACCAACATATGGTGATTTGTGATCATATGGGCCAGAGAAGCTTTGAGCAGGAATCACCACTGTAGTATTAGTGGTGTAGATCACTGTAGATCAGCAAATCTTTTCTGTAAAGGCCCGGATATTAAATATATTTAATAATTAACTGTTGGCCAGCAACTAAAACAGCAAAAGACAAGCAACTAAATGAATGTGGCTGAGTTTCTATAACATTTATCACAAAAACAGATAGTAGGTCAGGTCTTACCCTCAGGCCATAGTTTGCCAACCACTGGTATATAGCAACCCATAGGAAATAGCTTCAAAGCAGAGAAATTACAAATGTTATGATGGATGGTTGTGTAGAAAACTCAGACTCTGCTGTTCAGTTCCTCAGTCATGTCTGACTCTTTGTGACCCCATGGACTGCAGCATAAAATAATAATTTAATTTCTCTGGAGTTTCTCATTAAATACAAAAATATTAGCTTTTATCCTCCAATAAATAAATTTATCTTAAAATTTTACAATGTAACAACTGTGACCATAGAAGATATTCAATAATGGGAAGATGTTTACAATATATTGTAATATAATCAGACATTTCAGCATTCAGTTAATGCTTGTTGAATGAGTAATTCTTAAAACCTGACTACAAAACCATACTGCAACCTGATCTTCAAGAGACTGAAAAGATGTTTACAAAAATGTTAACAGTAAATAGTTTTAAATGGTATGACATGTACAGCTCTTTTCCTTCTTTAATCTTTTCTTATTCTGCAGTGATTCTATGATAAATGTGTAAAACATTTATTAAATACATTTGTTTTGATCTAAAAAAACAAAGCAATATTATTATCATTTGTTTGTAATAGAATAACAGTGTTCAAATAATGAAAGGATTAGGAGACTTAAAAACAAAAGATGTTTTAGTAGATGGTCACAGAAGAGAATTGACATGATTCAGTCAGTTCAGCTCAGTCACTCAGTCGTGTCTGACTCTTTTCGACCCCACGGACTGCAGCATGCCAAGCTTCCCTGTCCATTACCAAGTCCCGGGACTTACTCAAACTCATGTCCATCAAGTCGGTGATGCCATCCAATAATCTCATCCTCTGTCATCCCCTTCTCCTCCTGCCTTCAATCTTTCCCAGCATCAGGGTCTTTTCAAATGAGTCAGCTCTTCCCATCAGGTGGCCAAAGTATTGGAGTTTCAGCTTCAGCATCAGTCCTTCCAATGAATATCAGGACTGATTTCCTTTAGGATTGACTGGTTGGATCTCCTTGCAGTCCAAGGGACTCTCAAGAGTCTTCTCCAACACCACAGTTCAAAAGCATCAATTCTTCAGTGCTCAGCTTTCTTTATAGTCCAACTCTCACATCCATTCATGACTGCTGGAAAAACATAGCCTTGACTAGATGGTCTACTGGGAGAAGAATGGATTTTGGAGAAAGAACTGAATTCAAATTCAAACTCCCTTAATATTTATGCAAAATTTGAAGATGAGACACCTTCCTGAGTCTCAGTTTGCCCATCTATAAAGAGGAAATAATATTACTGCCTCAATCTTGTGGTAAGAATTAAGAGGCAATTTACACAACTAATTCAGAGTGCTCTGTAGCACTCTCCAGTGGCTTTCCAAATCAATTCCTTAGTGAAAGAAAGTCAAAGTATTAGTCACTCAATCTTGTCCAACTCTTTGTGACCCCGTGGACTGTAGCCTGCCAGGCTCCTCTGCCCATAGAATTCTCCAGGCAAGAACACTGGAGTAGGTAGCCATTCCCTTCTCCAGAAGATCTTCTCGACCCAGGGATGGAATCCGGTCTCCTACATTGCAGGCAGATTCTTTACCATCAGAGTCACCAGGGAAGCCCCAATTCCTTAGAGCCACCTTCAAAAATTTGTTTTGATTTGGGTTTTGATCCATTTTGTCTTTTCTTCTACAATCATCTGAATGATTTATATATAATCTCTACATCTTTTAATGCTGTGAATGCTTATGTATAATGTCCAACCCATACATCAAAAGAGTACCAAAAGAATTCCAGCGTGCTTCTGGAAACTGCTACCCACGTACTTGCTACAACCACCATTAGATGTAGGTGATAGAAGGATATAGTTTTGCATACCTGAATTTTTCACAGATATGATATTACATGCTTACATATCGATCTGCAGATTGCTTTTTCACTAGACCATTTCTTTTCTCTCTTGCCGTTAGAACTATTGGGACCTTGCAAAATGCCCATCACAATTTCTTTCCTGTTGATCAAATTTTGCTTCTGTATGTCAATTTCAAAAACTGTAAAAAGGCAATTTCAAAAACTTTTGCAAGCAGTGGCCTCCAAAAATATTTCTCAGTGCTTGACTCCCAATTAAGTCAATGTTATTATATAAAGGGAGTTTTTGTTAAAGTAATGCCAGTGTTAGAGTAAATATTACTAGTATTATATCCTAGGAGTCACTGGCAGGGATGTGGAAAGGATTAAGAAAATGATTAATAGCTTTGGATGCTCTCTGTATTCAGGTTTCCAACAAAGAGCCTTCCTTTGCAGTAGCTGGAGCTTTGGATCATTCCTTTGATATTTTTTGCAGATATCTGTAGTCTGAAAAGGTCTCAATGAAAATAAAATTATCTTCTGTACACAACGATTTCCACTCAGACTTTAAAATGAAGGTGCGAAAAGAAAGAAGGGGAAGATTAATGCCAATCACCTGAATATAATAAACAAGTGAAGATGATGAGAGATTCGTTGCTGCAGAGAAGTCCCTTTTTTTCTTTGGCTGCACTGGGTCTTCAGTATGGTGTGCAGGCTGTTTGCTATAGCTCGCGGGTGCTTCTCTCTGGTTGCAACTTGCTGACTTCTCTAGTTGAAGCCCACGGGCGTAGTTGTCCCACAGCATGTGGGATCGTAGTTCCCTGACCAGGGGTCAAACCTCCATCCTCTGAGTTGGAAGGTAAATTCTTAACCACTGGACCACCAGCGAAGTCCCAAGACTTACTTCTTGAACAAAGTGTTTAAAAAAAATTTTCCGAAGAATTTCCTGGACTTACTTGGTTGTCCAGTGGTCAAGACCCTGCGATTCCAATGTTGGGGACACAGGTTTGGTCCCTGGTATAGTGTGGTCAAAGCAAATAAATAAATAAAATGTATATTGAGAAACTTAAAAAAAAAAAGGATTTCCTTTGCTACTTATGTTGCATGCACTTTATTAACTGGATTTTAAAATTATTTTCAAAATAATCAAAATACTTCAGAACCCTTCAGCAATGTTTATGTCATTGAGATATGTGTGACATTTCCCATGGTCTCTGATAAGTTTTATGAATGCTGTATTTCAGAGGGAAGTAGAAATAGAGACTTCCTCAAGTGGATCTCAAACTACCAAAGAATGCTCAAACTACCGCACAATTGCACTCATCTCACAGGCTAACAAAGCAATGCTCAAAATTCTCCAAGCCAGGCTTCAACAATACATGAACCGTGAACTTCCACATGTTCAAGCTGAATTTAGAAAAGCCAGAGGAACCAGAGATCAAATTGCCAACATCTGCTGGATCATGGAAAAAACAAGAGTTCCAGAAAAACATCTATTTCTGCTTTAGTGACTATGCCAAAGCCTTTGACTGTGTGGATCACAACAAACTGTGGAAAATTCTGAAAGAGATGGGAATACCAGACCACTTGACCTGCCTCTTGAGAAACCTGTATGCAGGTCAGGAAGCAACAGTTAGGACTGGACATGGAACAACAGACTGGTTCCAAATAGGAAAAGGAGTACATCAAGCCTGTATATTCTTACCCTGCTTATTTAACTTCTATGCAGAGTACATCATGAGAAACACTGGGCTGGATAAAGCACAAGCTGGAATTGAGATTGCCAAGAGAAATATCAGTAATCTCAGATACGCAGATGACACCACTCTTATGGCAGAAAGTGAAGAAGAACTGAAGAGCGTCTTGATGAAAGTGAAAGAGGAGAGTGAAAAGGCTGGCTTAAAGCTCAACATTCAGAAAACTAAGATCATGGCATCTGGTCCCATCACTTCATGGGAAACAGATGGGGAAACAGTGGAAACAGTGTCAGACTTTATTTTTGGGGGCTCTGAAAGCACTGCAGATGGTGACTATAGCCATGAAATTAAAAGACGCTTGCTCCTTGGAAGGAAAGTTCTGACCAACCTAGACAGCATATTAAAAAGCAGAGACAATCCAAGAAGAAGATATAATAATTATAAATATATATCCACCCAACATGGGAGCACCGCAGTATGTAAGACAAATCCTAACAAGTATGAAAGGAGAAATTAACCATAACACAATAATAGTGGGAGACTTTAATACCCCACTCACACTTATGGATAGATCAACTAAACAGAAAATTAACAAGGAAAAAAAAAAAACATGTATCTATAAAGCTCACTAAAGCAAAGCACAGTAAAATGAGGTATGGCAATAAAAAAAAAAAATCACCACTGAAATCCCATATTGAGCAGGTGATATGCAGGGCAATTTCACATACTTTGTCTTATTTAATCCCCCTGTGATAGACATTATCTTCACGTTTAAGGAAACGAAGCTCACCTGTCAGAAGTTAAGCAATTTGTCCAAATGTAAGATAGGCATTTAGCAAATATTTTATGAATCAACTGATGAATTACTCCCTAGTCCTCTTCTTTGACATTCCTCATATTTAATTATTTACATAAAGTAGAACCTTGCCCGTATAATATAGTGTGTCTAGGGGGAAATCAATACTAGAAAAAAAAAAATAAAAAGCAGAGACATTACTTTGCCAACAAAGGTCTGTCTAGTCAAAGCTATGGTTTTTCCAGTAGTCACGTATGGATGTGAGAGTTGGACTATAAAGAAAGCTGAGCTCCGAAGAATTGATGCTTTTGAACTGTGGTTTTGGAGAAGACTCTTGAGAGTCCCTTGGACTGCAAGGAGATCCAACCAGTCCATTCTGAAGGAGATCAGTCCTGGAAGGACTGGTGTTGAAGCCAAAACTCAAGTACTTTGGCCACCTGATGGGAAGAGCTGACTCATTTGAAAAGACCCTGATGCTGGGAAAGATTGAAGGCGGGAGGAGAAGGGGACGACAGAGGATGAGATGGTTGGATGGCATCACCGACTCGATGGACATGAGTTTGAGTAAACTCTGGCAGTTGGTGATGGACAGGGAGGCCTGGTGTGCTAAAGTCTGTGGGGTCACAAAGAGTCAGGCACGACTGAGTGAGTGAACTAAACTGAACAAGTGGATCTTGACTAATCCATGAGTAATGGTGTAATGATGAAATGACTTTGTTTTAGAAATATCTTATAAAGGTAATCCATTTAAAATTTAAATGATCTATAAAGATAATGTCATTTTGTATTAAGTGAATCTGATACTAGAAGAGAAAAATCAGCTTCATCAAAATTGGCCTGCTAAACATTCTATCTGGGGCTTTCCCAATGGCTCAGTGGTAACGAATCTGCCTGCAATGCAGGAGACACAGGAGAGTGGGGTTTGATCCCTGGGTCAGGAAGATCTCCTGGAGGAGGAAATGGCAACCTACTCCAGTATATTTCTCTGAAAAACCCCATGGACAGGGGAGCCTGGAAGGCTACAGTCCATGGGATTGCAAAGAGTGGGACACAACTGAGTGACTAAGCAGCATAGCAGCAAAGATTCTAATTATGTTTAACTTACATGAAGAAGCAACATCATTTTATTGGTTAGGAGGTAATATCAACATCCTAATGCTATACGTTTCAGAAGCTCTGAAGCAGAACATAAAGCAATTACTTATAATTTAACTTTACTCCTTAAGTGTAATTAGATCTGGAATCAGTAGTGTGGGTAGTCATTGTTTTGATAAACATATTTACGAATATTTTACAATAATTTTTATAATCCCACTCATGTGGGTCTACTTGCTAATATAAGGTTCAAATGTATGTGAAATGTTTTTAAATTTACTTTTTCTTTCATTTATTCAGTAAATATTTTTGTGTGTGCCTAGCATGTGCTGTTGTTCTAGTCACAAGGGATACAGTAGTGAATAAAACAGAAAAATGATCTTCACTTGTATGTGACTCATAGTGAGAAAGGCAATGAAAGAGATAAATATAATTATGGCATGTTACACTCTGATAATGCTAAACAAAAGTAAAACAAATATTCAGGAAGATTGAATTGTTGAATAGAATGGTCAGGAAAGTCATCGCTGTGAAGGTGACTTGTGAACAGAGGTGGAGAGGAGTGAGGAGTTTAGTTGAGTTCAATCGCTCAGTCGTGTCCGACTCTTTGTGACCCCATGAATCGCAGCACGCCAGGCCTCCCTGTCCATCACCAACTCCCAGAGTTCACCCAGACTCACGTCCATCGAGTCAGTGATGCCATCCATCTCATCCTCTGTCATCCCCTTCTCCTCCTGCCCCCAATCCCTCCCACCATCAGAGTCTTTTCCAATGAGTCAACTCTTCGCATGAGGTGGCCAGAGTAGTGGAGTTTCAGCTTTAGCATCTTTCCTTCCAAAGAAATCCCAGGGCTGATCTCCTTCAGAATGGACTGGTTGGATCTCCTTGCAGTCCAAGGGACTCTCAAGAGTCTTCTCCAACACCACAGTTCAAAAGCATCAATTCTTCAGCACTCAGCCTTCTTCACAGTCCAACTCTCACATCCATACCTGACCACAGGAAAAACCATAGCCTTGACTAGACGGACCTTTGTTGGCTAAGTAATGTCTCTGCTTTTCAATATGCTATCTAGGTTGGCCATAACTTTCCTTCCAAGGAGTAAGTGTCTTTTAATTTCATGGCTGAGTTACCATCTGCAGTGATTTTGGAACCCCCAAAAATAAAGTCTGCCACTGTTTCCACTGTTTCCCCATCTATTCCCATGAAGTGATGGGACCAGATGCCATGATCTTCGTTTTCTGAATGTTGAGCTTTAAGCCAACTTTTTCATTCTCCACTTTCATTTTGATCAAGAGGCTTTTTAGTTCCTCTTCACTTTCTGCCATAAGGGTGGTGTCATCTGCATATCTGAGGTTATTGATATTTCTCCCAGCAATCTTGATTCCAGCTTGTGCTTCTTCCAGCCCAGCTTTTCTCATGATGTACTCTGCATAGAAGCTAAATAAGCAGGGTGACAATATACAGCCTTGACGTACTCCTTTTCCTATTTGGAACCAGTCTGTTGTTCCATGTTCAGTTCTAACTGTTGCTTCCTGACCTGCATACAGATTTCTCAAGAGGCAGATCAGGTGGTCTGGTATTCCCATCTCTTTCAGAATTTTCCACAGTTTGTTGTGATCCACACAGTCAAAGGCTTTGGCATAGTCACTAAAGCAGAAATACATGTTTTTCTGGAACTCTCTTGCTTTTTCCATGACCCAGTGGATGTTGGCAATTTGATCTCTGATTCCTCTGCCTTTTCTAAAACCAGCTTGAACATCAGGATGTTCACGGTTCACATACTGCTGAAGCCTGGCTTGGAGAATTTTGAGCATTACTTTACTAGCATGGGAGATGAGGGCAATTGTGCAGTAGTTTGAGCATTCTTTGGTATTGCCTTTCTTTGGGATTGAAATAAAAACTGACCTTTTCTAGTTCTGTGGCCACTGCTGCGTTTTCCAAATTTGCTGGCATATTGAGTGCAACACTTCCACGGCATCATCTTTCAGGATTTGGAATAGCTCCACTGGAATTCCATCACCTCCACTAGCTTTGTTCATAGTGATGCTTTCTAAAGCCCACTTGACCTCACATGCCAGGATGTCTGGCTCTAGGTCAGTGATCACACCATCATGATTATCTAGATCATGAAGATCTTTTTTGTACAGTTCTTCTGTGTATTGTTGCCACCTCTTCTTAATATCTTCTGCTTCTGTTAGGTCCATACCATTTCTGTCCTTTATCGAGCCCATCTTTGCGTGAAATGTTCCCTTGGTATCTCTAATTTTCTTGAAGAGATCTCTAGTCTTTCCCATTCTGTTGTTTTCCTCTATTTCTTTGCACTGATCGCTGGGAAAGGCTTTTTTATCTCTTCTTGCTATTCTTTGGAACTCTGCATTCAGATGTTTATATCTTTCCTTTGCTCCTTTGCTTTTCGCTTCTCTTCTTTTCACAGCTGTTTGTAAGGCCTCCCCAAACAGCCATTTTGGTTTTTTGCATTTCTTTTCTATGGGGATGGTCCTGATCCCTGTCTCCTGTGCAATGTCACGAACCTCATTCCATAGTTCATCAGGCACTCTATCTATCAGATCTAGGCCCTTAAATCTATTTCTCACTTCCACTGTATAATCATAAGGGATTTGATTTAGGTCATACTTGAGTGGTCTAGTGGTTTTCCCTACATTCTTCAATTTAAGTCTGAATTTGGTAATAAGGAGTTCATGATTTGAGCCACAGTCAGCTCCCGGTCTTGTTTTTGTTGACTGTATAGAGTTTCTCCATCTTTGGCTGCAAAGAACATAATCAATCTGATTTCGGTGTTGACCATCTGCTGATGTCCATGTGTAGAGTCTTCTCTTGTGTTGTTGGAAGAGGGTGTTTGCTATGACCAGTGCATTTTCTTGGCAAAACTCTATTAGTCTTTGCCCTGCTTCATTCCGTATTCCAAGGCCAAATTTGCCTGTTACTCCAGGTGTTTCTTGACTTCCTACTTTTGCATTCCATTCCCCGATAATGAAAAGGACATCTTTTTTGGGTGTTAGTTCTAAAAGGTCTTGTAGGTCTTCATTGAACCGTTCAACTTCAGCTTCTTCAGTGTTACTGGTTGGGGCATAGACTTGGATTACTGTGATATTGAATGGTTTGCCTTGGATTTGAACAGAGATCATTCTGTCGTTTTTGAGATTGCATCCAAGCACTGCATTATGGACTCTTTTGTTGACCATGATGGCTACTCCATTTCTTCAGAGGGATTTATGTTGACCATGATCCCTTCTTTGGAGGGATTTTGTTGACCATGATGGCTACTCCATTTCTTCGGAAGGATTTATGTATTTATGTATGTATGTATTTATGTATGTGAGGAGCTTACATACAGATATTTAATGAGGAGCACCCCAGAAAGAGGAAAGAGCAGGTAGAATTGTGCCTGGTGTTTCGAGGAGGCCAGTGTAGCTAGGTAGAGAAAACGGGATAAACTAATAGGAGATCAGCTGATAGATGTCAATGACAGGCAGCTGGATTATGTAGGGCTTGGTGGCTTGTTATAAGGAACTCTGGCTTTTATTCTGAATGCAATGAGAAATCAGAGAGAGTTCACAACAGAGGAGTAATAAGGTCTGACTCACATTTTAGCAGGAAAAGACTGTAGGAGCAAGGGCAGACATGTGGAAAACACCTGGGAGGCTGTCGCAATCATCTGGGCTAGAGAGAGTGGTGGCCTGAGCCATGGTGGTGAATATGAGATTGTGAGAAGTGTCCCAGTTGTTTTCTAGGTGGAACTGACAGGATTTACTGACAGATCAGCCCTGAGATGAGAGAAAGAGAGTGAGTACACTGAGTTCACCTCAAATGACATCAACATTTTTTTTTTTTAACATGAGCAACTAGTAGAATGGAGTTTCCATGAGCTGAGGGAAGGAGGACTGTTGGAGATGCTGTTCCGGGGGGGCAGCTATCAAGAGATCTATTTTAGACTTGTAAGGTTTGATATATGTATTACTACTCTAAATGGTGATGTCAAGCATACAGTTGGACATACACGGCTGAAAATAGATAAATCAAAAACAAATTTTTTTTAAGGTGAAAAAAGAGAAGAGGATCAAGGACTGTGGTAGAACTTGGGGAGAGGTCCAGGCTGGAGATATAAATTAGGAATCCCCTGCATATAGATGGTATATAAAGACATGAGACTCAACAAAAATCACCAAGTGAGTGGGTATAAATAAGAAAGAGAAGAGGGGTTTCCCTGGTGGCTTAGTGGTAAAGAATTTGCCTGCTGGTACAGGAGACTCGGCTTCAATCCCTGATCTGGAAAGATCCCACAGGTCATGGAGCAACTAAGCCCGTGCACCACAACTATTAAGCCTATGCTCTAGAGCCCGGGAGCGGCATCTACTGAGCCCACATGCCACAGCAACTGAAGCCCACACGCCCTAGAGCCTGTGCTCCACAAGAGAGGCCACCATGCTGAGAAGCCCATGCACCATAACTAGAGAGCAAGCCCCACTACTGCAATGAGAGAAAAGCCCATGCAGCACAGCTGAAAAGAAATAAAAATTATTTTTTTAAAAACAAGAAGACTAACGACTGTGGTTAAGGGAACTCCTACATTTACAGGTTAGAGAGATGAGGAGGACTGAAAAAAAAAAAAAAATACTGAGGAAGATTGGGCAGGAGATTGCGGAAAGGACCAGGAGAAAGCAATGTCCTGCGAGCTGAGTAATTCAAGTGACTCAAGGAAGAGAAGGTGACCACCCATGACAAATGTAGCTGATAGGGGAGTAAGATAAAGACTGGAGGGTGTCCAGGGGCTTTGAAAAAGTGGCGATTATTCTGTGCCCTGAGGAGAGCAGTTTAGGACTGGGCACAATGCACACCTGATTGTAGTAGGTTCAAGAGAGAGTAGAAAGAGAGAACTGGAGAGAACCAGCATAGAATTTTCACTCTGAAGTGAAAAGAAATAGGGCAGTAATTGAAGGGAGTGGTGGAAGCTGGCAAGGGATTTTCGGAAAGATGAGAGCAAAAACATGTTTGCCAATAAGAATGATCTAGGGAATCCTCATAAAAAGAATGAGTAACAGTGACCTCAGAATGTTAGGGTGACAGTAGAGGCAGGGGAGGGAATTAAATTGCAAGTGATCTCTTGAGGGCAGCCACAATTTGTACTACAGAGCAGCTGTGGATGTGGTTGTTGTTGGTGATTAAGATTTTGTTCAGAATTAATCATGGTCCATTTGTTAAAGAGCCTTGGCATACTATGTAATGCTTATTTTCAGTTATTGCTTTTATCAGATCAGATCACATCAGATCAGTTGCTCAGTCATGTCCGACTCTTTGTGACCCCATGAATCACAGCACGCCAGGCCTCCCTGTCCATCAGCAACTCCTGGAGTTCACTGAGACTCACGTCCATAGGGACAGTGATGCCATCCAGTCATCTCATCCTCTGTCATCCCCTTCTCCTCCTGCCCCCAATCCCTCCCTCCCAGCATCAGAGTCTTTTCCAATGAGTCAACTCTTTGCATGAGGTGGCCAGAGTAGTGGAGTTTCAGCTTTAGCATCTTTCCTTCCAAAGAAATCCCAGGGCTGATCTCCTTCAGAATGGACTGGTTGGATCTCCTTGCAGTCCAAGGGACTCTCAAGAGTCTTCTCCAACACCACAGTTCAAAAGCATCAATTCTTCAGCGCTCAACCTTCTTCACAGTCCAACTCTCACATCCATACCTGACCACAGGAAAAACCATAGCCTTGACTAGACGGACCTTTGTTGGCAAAGTAATGACTCTGCTTTTGAATATGCTGTCTAGGTTGGTCAGAACTTTTCTTCCAAGGAGTAAGCGTCTTTTAATTTCATGGCTGCAGTCACCATCTGCAGTGATTTTGGAGCCCAGAAAAATAAAGTCTGACACTGTTCCCACTGTTTCCCCATCTATTTCCCATGAAGTGATGAGACCAGATGCCATGATCTTTGTCTTCTGAATGTTGAGCTTTAAGCCAACTTTTTCACTCTCCTCTTTCACTTTCAGCAAGAGGCTTTTTAGTTCCTCTTCACTTTCTGCCATAAGGGTGGTGTCATCTGCATATCTGAGGTTATTGAGATTTCTCCCGGCAATCTTGATTCCAGCTTGTGTTTCTTCCAGTTCAGCATTTCTCATGATATACTCTGCATATAAGTTAAATAAACAGGGTGACAATATACAGCCTTGATGTACTCCTTTCCTTATTTGGAACCAGTCTGTTGTTCCATGTCCAGTTCTAACTGTTGCTTCCTGACCTGCATACAGATTTCTCAAGAGGCAAGTCAGGTGGTCTGGTATTCCCATCTCTTTCAGAATTTTCCACAGTTTATTGTGATCCACACAGTCAAAGGCTTTGGCATAGTCACTAAAGCAGAAATAGATGTTTTTCTGGAACTCTCTTGCTTTTTCCATGATCCAGCGCATGTTGGCAATTTGATCTCTGGTTCCTCTGCCTTTTCTAAAACCAGCTTGAACACCAGGAAGTTCATGGTTCACATATTGCTGAAGCCTGGCTTGGAGAATTTTCAGCATTACTTAACTGCATGTAAGATGTTTACTTCCTTGGAGGTTCAGATGGTAAAGAATCTGCCTGCAATGCGGGAGACTGGGGTTTGATCCCTGGGTCACGAAGATCCCCTGAAGAAGGGAATGGCAACCCACTCCAGTATTCTTGCCTGGAGAATTCCATGAACGCAGGAGCCTGGTCGGCTTTAGTCCATGGGGTCACACAGAGTGGGACACAACTGAGTGACTAACACTTTCACATGCGATGTTTACACTTCGTCCCTGTTGGAGCTGACATGTGTTGCTGTAGTGCGTACTGTATGGATACAGATAGAGTGTGTGTGGGCTTCCCTGGCAGTTCAGCAGTTAAGACTCTCCCAGCAGTGTAGGAGACCAGAGTTCAGTCCCTCCATCAGCAAGATTCCCTTGAGGAGGGCATGGCAACCCACTCTCGTACTCTTGCCTAGAGAATCCCAAGGACAGAGGAGCCTGGTGGGCTGCAGTTCATAGGGTCGCAAAGAGTCGGACACAACTGAAGAGACTAAGCAGCAGCAGCAGCATAGTGTGTGTGTGTATACATCTGTAAGTATTGTATATATAGTCATGTACAACGCTATACAGCTACCTGTCTACACACACATTAGATGTACATATGTAATATATATATAATGGGATATATATGTGTATATCCTATTATAGGAGTGTATGATGACTTCAATTACAGCATGTATATACGTAGTATGGGATTCCCATAGCCATTTCTGTGTACACACACAAACACAGACACACAATGTGTTTTTGTGTGTGCTACAGTGAGTGCTATATATTGTCCATTGCTATATGTATGATGTAAATCACCGAAAACAAACTACTGCATATAAAATGGATACATTTTATATTATCCTTTGGATCCTACTGTATAGCACAGGAAAAATATATTCAATATCCTGTAATAAATCATAATGGAAAAGAATATGAAAAAGAATATATCTATATCTGTCTGAATCACTTTGCTATATACCAGAAAGTAGCACAACAGTATAAATCAATTATATTTCAATTGAAAAGGACAACTCAAATAAAAAATGGGGACAAACTTTAACAGCCACATTTCCAAAGAAGATATACACAGTACATGAAAAGATAAATGTTCAACATCATTATACATTAGTGAAATGTAAAAAGACAAACAATTAAAAACTAGGCAAAAAATTTGAATGGTTAATTTCTCCAAAGAAGCTGTACACATGGTCAAAAAGCATGTGAACAGTTTCTCAAAATCCTTGGTGATTAAAGAAATGCAAACTGAAAAGCACCACTTCACACTCACTAGTATGTCTCTAATAAAAAGAAAAAAGTAAACTATTGGTGAGGTTGTGGATAAATAAGAACCCTCATACATTGCTGATGGGAATACAATATGGCACAGCCACTGTGGAAAATAGATTGGAGGTTCCTCCAAAAAGTTAAACACATAATTACCACATGATTCAGCAGTACTACCTCTAGGTATATTTGCAAAAGAATCAAAAAGGGCTATCTAATGAATTTGTATACCGAAATGTTCATAGTAACATCATTCAAAATAGCAAAACTGTGTCCAACAGATGAATAAAGAAAATGTAATTTATACATATAGTGGAGAATTATATAGCCATAAAAGGCAATGAAATACTGGCACATGCTGTAACATAGATGAACCTTGAAAACATTATGCTAAGTGAAATAAGCCAGACACAAAAGGACAAATATTGTATGACTCCACTTACATTAAATATCTAGAATAGACCAGAGACAAGTAGATTAGATGTTCCCAGGCTCTCAGGTGAGGGGAAATGGACAGGATTTGTTTAATGGGTACAAAGTTTCTGTTTGCAGTGATGAAAAATTCTGTAAATTGTTGTGATGGTTGCACAATACTGTGAATGTAATTAATGCCACTGTATTGTATATTTCAGTTCAGTTCAGTCACTCAGTCGTGTCCGACTCTTTGCAATCCCATGGACTGCAGCACACCAGGCTTCTCTGTCCCTCACCAGCTCCTGAAGCTTGCTCAAACTCATGTCCATCAAGTTGGTGATGCCATCCAACCATCTCATCCTCTGTTGTCCCTTCTCTTCCTGCCTTAGATCTTTCCCAGCATCAGGGTCTTTTTCAGTGAGTCAGTTCTTCACATCAGGTAGCCAAAGTACTGGAGTTTCAGCTTCAGCATCAGTCCTTTCAATGAATATTCAGGACTGATTTCCTTTAGAATTGACTGTATATGTCTCCTTAGAGTCCAAGGGACTCTCAAGAGTCTTCTCCAACACCACAATTCCAAAGTATCAATTCTTCAGCACTCAGCTTTCTTTATAGTACAACTCTCACATCCATACATGACTACTGGAGAAACCACAGCTTTGACTAGATGGGACCTATGTTGGCAAAGTAATGTCTCTGCTTTTTAATATGCTGTCTATGTTGGTCATAACTTTTCTTCCAAGGACCAATCATCTTTTACTTTCATGGCTGCAGTCACCATCTGCAGTGATTTTGGAGCCCAAGAAAATAAAGTCTGTCACTGTTTCCATTGTTTCCCCATCTATTTGCCATGAAGTGATAGGACCAGATAATCACACTGGTGTGATCACTGACCTACAGCCAGACATCCTGGAATGTGAAGTCAAGTGGGCATTAGGAAGCATCACTATGAACAAAGCTAGTGGAGGTGATGGAATTCCAGTTGAGCTATTTCAAATACTAAAAGATGATGCTATGAAAGTGCTGCACTCAGTATGCCAGCAAATTTGGAAAACTCAGCAGTGGCCATAGGACTGGAAAAGGTCAGTTTTCATTCCAGTCTAAAGAAAGGCAATGCCAAAGAATGCTCACATTCACAATTGCACTCATCTCACACGCTAGTAAAGTAATGCTCAAAATTCTCCAAGCCAGGCTTCAGCAATATGTGAACCATGAACTTCCTGTTGTTCAAGCTGGTTTTAGAAAAGGCAGAGGAACCAGAGATCAAATTGCCAACATCTGCTGGATCATGGAAAAAGCAAGAGAGTTCCAGAAAAACATCTATTTCTGCTTTATTGACTATGCCAAAGCCTTTGACTGTGTGGATCACAATAAACTGTGGAAAATTCTGAAAGAGATGGGAATACCAGACCACCTGACCTGCCTCTTGAGAAATCTGTATGCAGGTCAGGAAGCAACAGTTAGAACTGGACATGGAACAACAGACTGGTTCCAAATAGGAAAAGGAGTACATCAAGGCTGTATATTGTCACCTGTTTATTTAACTTATATGCAGAGTACATCATGAGAAACGCTGGACTGGAAGAAGCACAAGCTGGACTCAAGATTGCCAGGAGTAATAGCAATAACCTCAGATATGCAGATGACACCACCCTTATGGCAGAAAGTGAAGAGGAACTAAAAAGCCTCTTGATCAAAATGAAAGTGGAGAGTGAAAAAGCTGGCTTAAAGTTCAACATTCAGAAAACGAAGATCATGGCATCTGGTCCCATCACTTCATGGGAAATAGATGGGGAAACAGTGGAAACAGTGTCAGACTTTTTTTTGTTTGGGCTCCAAAATCACTGCAGATGGTGACTGCAGCCATGAAATTAAAAGACGCTTACCCCTTGGAAGGAAAGTTCTGACCAACCTAGACAGCATATTCAAAAGCAGAGACATTGCTTTGCCAACAAGCGTCCATCTCATCAAGGCTATGGTTTTTGCTGTAGCCATGTATGGATGTGAGAGTTGGACTATAAAGAAAGCTGAGTGCCACAGAATTGATGCTTTGGACTGTGGTGTTGGAGAAGACTCTTGAGAGTCCCTTGCACTGGCAAGGAGAACCAACCAGTCCATCCTACAGGAGATCAGTTCTGAGTGTTCATTAGGAGGACTGATGTTGAAGCTGAAAGTCCAGTAGTTTGGCCACCTGATGGGAAGAGCTGACTCATTTGAAAAGACCCTGATTCTGGGAAAGATTGAAGGCAGGAGGAGAAGGAGATAACAGAGGATGAGATGGTTGGATGGCATCATCGACTCAATGGAGATGTGTTTGAGTAAACTCTGGGAATTGGTGATGGACAGGGAGGCCTGGTGTGCTGTGGTCCATGGTGTTGCGAAGAGTCAGACAGCACTGAGAGACTGAACTGAACTGAACTGATGGGACCAGATGCCATGATCTTTATTTTCTGAATGTTGAGTTTTATGCCAACTTTTTCACTCTCCTCTTTCACTTTCATCAAGAGGCTGTTTAGTTCTTCGTTTTCTCCCCTAAGAGTGGTGTCGTCTGCATATCTGAAGTTATTGATATTTCTCCCATCAATCTTGATTCCAGCTTGTGCTTTATCCAGCCTGGCATTTCATATGATGTACCCTGCATGTAAGTTAATAAAGCATGGTTACAATATATAGTCTTGACACTCCTTTTCCAATTTGGAACCAGTCTGTTGTTCCACTTCAAAATGGTTAAAATGGTAAATTTTATTATATATTTTTAATCAGAATAAACAGAAGATATATAAACCTTATTCCATCTGCATATAATCATGCTGATTTCCCTTATTTTAATGAACATTATCTTATGAACACAGCATCACTCATAGTCAACAGTGAAAGACTGAAAAGTTTACCAGATCAGAAATAAGACAGGAATGCCTATGTTTGCCACTTCTATTTATCATAGTTCTGAAAATCCTAGCCAAAGAAGTTAGGCAAGAAAAAGACATAAGAGGCATACAAATTGGAGAGGAAGAAGTGAAATTATCTTTGTTCACACACACACACAAACACACACACACACACAAAGTTGAAAATCCCCAAAGTCCCAATTCCAATAGTCTTTGTATTTGTCACACCACATACAACATGTCAGTTCCTTACTAAAGTGCCAAGTGTAAAATATACAATATATGGGGAGGAAATGGAAAATGGAATCAAAGAAGTAGACAAGGGCTAGAGCTTGTATGGTGAGTGGTCACAGTACAGGTGAGTAGTGCTAAAATAAAATGAAATGTACATGCAGTGCCTGAAGCTCATAGAAAAGTCACACCCACCCACTTTGCAATGACTCGGAAAGGTTTTCTGGATGTGGTACTTCCACCCTCTCAGAGGACTGAGCATGCACACATCCTCTCAGAATGACCTTTCCTAAGTGAATTTCAATTCTATCTTTCCCATCAGAGCTGAGATGGGAAAGATCTCATGTTCTTTCTTGGCTTTCAGCATAAACTTTGAAGGATTCATGTTGGCTTTGGCCCCACGAATTTAATGCATTCACAGAGCCATATTTGAACTATTGAGGCAGTCTATAAATAAATACAAATAAAAGGTATAGTCATACGCTTTCATTTATATAGCATTGAACACAAACCAATAATTTAATATTATGCTGAAAGCAATATGACTTAAGATAAACTTCAAAAAGATTATCACCAGCCTATAGAAAAATATTCATAAAATTATTTATGTGTGTGAAACAAACAGTTAAGGCAATTTTCATCTTCTTAATTCTCACAACTTCCTGGAAGTGAGTGGAATAGGCATACTTTAATTATGTTAAATTTTTAGGGATAGACGATGATAAATTTGACAAATAAGCAAGGTCTATAAATCAAGGAAGGAGGTAAGAGCTGGTATATAAATTAAGGGTTGAGGTGCTGGAAAGACCATAAAGAAAAACAGAGGGTGTCACACACCCTTTGTAAGGATTTTAGACAGGAAGCCTCTGGCTAGGCTTTTACATACTGTCTGACATGACATGGGGGCATTTGGCTGCAGGTGAAGAGTCTCAAGTGGAGAATACACTATCAGTGCTTCCAGCTCTCTGCCAGAGAGCTACCTTAATGTCCTGCAGGCACTTCGAACTCCAGAAGTTTCAAACAGCTTTTAGCCCAGTCTACTCTTTATTTCAGATTTTTGCTAATCATGCTGTTGTCTGAGATGGACACATCAGAGCTGCCATTGGGTTATTTTCTTGTTGTTTATCTCTCCACATCTCTTTAGTTGTCAAGTAAGCCCTCCCAGTCACAGCCATGAAAGGGTCTTCAAGCCACCCTCCTGAGTGTCCCCCCCACCACTCGTACAGGGTCTCGTATGGGGTGTAATGTCAGGCTGCACAGGCAGAAACTGGGAAGAAACTGTTGTCAGCTCCAGTTAATCCAGGGCTTCCCAGGTGGTGCTACTGGTAAAGAACCCTCCTGCCAATGCAAGAGGCCTGAGAGAAATGGATTCCATCCCTGGGTTGGGAAGATCCCTTGGAGGAGGCCATGGAAACCCACTCCAGTATTCTTGCCTGGAGAATCCCACGGACAGAGGAGCCTGGAGGGCTACAGTCCATAGGGTCCACAGAGTGAGACATGATTGAAGTGACTTAGCATGCACATAGGCATGCATGAATGTAATGCTGATTTAAGAAATAGTGCAGGATAGTAAAGAAATCAATGAACTCTGGTTCAGGCAGGAAGGTCAGATAGATCAAGTTCAGTCAGGATAGTCTCTTGAAGAACAGGCAGACACTGGTCAGGCTACTGAGAGTTCCATCCACACCCAGTTCTTTCCCATGCCACCCTTCCTCCTCACTGGTATTTGATGTGGGGACACTCCTGCGGGTCACTGGAGTTTTCCCTTCATTGTTTCAAGGATAGGGACCCCTCTGATAGCACAGAGGTAAGGAATCCACCTGCAGTGTAGGAGATGCAGGGAATAACGGTGTGATCCCTGGGCTGGAAGGTCCCCTGCAGGAAGACATAGCAACCCATTCCAGTATTCTTGTCTGGAAAATCCCATGAACAGAGGAGCCTGGTAGGCTACAGTCCATGGGGTGGTAGAGAGTCAGATGTGACTGAGCACACATGCACGATTTCCAGGATGCTGTGAGCTGAGACACAGCTGACTTTCCCCTGTGTTACTGTAATCATCTCCTGACTTGTGCCCCTGCTTCTAGTACCTATCTCTCACTATCAATCCACCTTCCAAAACCAGTAGTACAGGATTATCTTTCTCAACGTGGAAACCACACACTGCTCCTGGGTTAAACAAATAAACAAACTTAGGTGGTTCCTCACTCAGCATGACAAGTCAGATTCCTTGGGTGTTATATTGGACCCGCCACAAACTGGCTCTACTTTGCTTTTCCAGCCCCAGTTCCCACCACGTCTTCCATTGTACCCATAGGAGTTCCACAAATAAGTGCACTTCCCTCACGCTATAGTGTGTGCACACTCAGTTGTGTCTGACTCATCGCAACCCCATGGACTGTAGCCCACCAGGCTCCTCTGTCCATGGGATTTCCCAGGCAAGAGTACTGGAGTGGGTTCCCATTTCCTACTCCAGGGGATCTTTCCACCCCAGGAATCAAACCTGAGTGTTTTGTGTTTCCTGCATTGGCAGGTGGATCCTTTACCACTGTGCCACCTGGGAAGCCCTCATACCTGTGTCTTTGGTTAATTCTTTCTTCTACCTAGGATTCCCTTCACTTTTTTAGCCTGAAAGAGGAAAACAGAGACAAAGAGATGTCTATTACTTAAATAAGAGTTTCATTACAGTTCAATACAAAAAAATGAGGACCCCATGGAAAACAGAAATCTTCAGCCTTACTGAGAAGCCTAACATAGAATTCTATTATGTATGTCATGGTATGGACCTAACAGAAGCAGAAGATATTAAGAAGAGGTGGCAAGAATACACAGAAGAACTATACAAAAAAGCTCTTCACAACCCAGATAATCACGATGGTATAATCACTGACCTAGAGTCAGACATCCTGGAATGTGAAGTCAAGTGGGCCTTAGAAAGCATCACTACGAACAAAGCTAGTGGAGGTGATGGAATTCCAGTTGAGCTATTTCAAATCCTGAAAGATGATGCTGTGAAAGTGCTGCACTCAATATGCCAGCAAATTTGGAAAACTCAGCAATGGCCACAGGACTGAAAACATCAGTTTTCATTCCAATCCCAAAGAAAGTCAATGCCAAAGAATGCTCAAACTATCGCACAATTGCACTCATCAGAAGGAAATGGCAACTCACTCCAGTGTTCTTGCCTGGAGAATTCCAGGGACGGGGGAGCCTGGTGGGCTGCCGTCTATGGGGTCACACAGAATCAGACACGACTGAAGTGACTTAGCAGCAGCAACAGCAGCACACGCTAGTAAAGTAATGCTCAAAATTCTCCAAGCCAGGCTTCAACAATATGTGAACCGTGAACTTCCATGTGTTCAAGCTGGATTTACAAAAGGCAGAGGAACCAGAAATCAAATTGCCAACATCTGCTGGATCATTGAAAAAGCAAGAGAGTTCCAGAAAAACATCTGCTGCTGCTGCTGCTGCTAAGTCGCTTCAGTCGTGTCTGACTCTGTGTGACCCCATAGAAGGCAGCCCACCAGGCTCCCCCATCCCTGGAATTCTCCAGGCAAAAACACTGGAATGGGTTGCCATTTCCTTCTCCAATGCATAAAAGTGAAAAGTGAAAGTGAAGTCACTCAGTCGTGTCTGACTCTTAGCGACCCCATGGACTGCAGCCTACCGGGCTCCTCCATCCATAGGATGTTCCAGGCAAGAGTACTGGAGTGGGCAACAGTCCATGGGGTCACAAAGAGTAGGACACGACTGAGTGACTTCATCTTCAACTACTCCAAGAAAAACATCTATTTTTGCTTTATTGACTACGCCAATGCCTCTGACTGTGTGGATCACAATAAACTGTGGAAAATTCTGAAAGAGATGGGAATACCAGACCACCTGACCTTCCTCCTGAGAAATCTGAATGCAGGTCAGGAAGCAACAGTTAGAACTGGACATGGAACAACTTGTTCCAAATAGGAAAAGGAGTATGTCAAGGCTATATATTGTTACCCTGCTTATTTAACTTATATGTGGAGTACATCATGAGAAATGCTGGGCTGGGTAAAACACAAGCTGGAATCAAGATTGCCGGGAGAAATATGAATAACTTCAAATATGCAGAGGACACCACCCTTATGGCAGAAAGTGAAGAAGAACTAAAAAGCTTCTTTATGAAAGTGAAAGTGGAGAGTGAAAAAGTTGGCTTAAAGCTCAACATTCAGAAAACGAAGATCATGGCATCTGGTCCCATCACTTCATGGCAAATAGATGGGGAAACAGTGGAAACAGTAGCAGAGTTTTTTTGGGGGGGCTCCAAAATCACTGCAGATGGTGACTGCAGCCTTGAAATTAGAAGATGCTTACCCCTTGGAAGGAAGGTTCTGACCAACCTAGACAGCATATTCAAAAGCAGAGACATTTACTTTGTCAACAAAGGTTATGGTTTTTCCTGTAGTCATGTATGGATGTGAGAGTTGGACTATAAAGAAAGCTGAGTGCTGAAAAATTGATGCTTTGGACTGTGGTGTTGGAGAAGACTCTTGAGAGTCCCTTGGACTGCAAGGAGATCCAACCAGCCCATCTTAAAGGAAATCAGTCCTGAATACTCATTGGAAGGACTGATGTTGAAGCTGAAACTCCAATACTTAGGCCACCTGATGGGAAGAGCTGACTAATTTGAAAAGACCCTGATGCTGGGAAAGATTGAAGGTGGGAGGAGAAGGGGATGACAGAGGATGAGATGGTTGGATGGCATCACTGACTCAATGAAGATGAGTTTGAATAAACTCTGGGCGTTGGTGATGAACAGGTTGGCCTGGTGTGCTGCAGTCCACGGGGTCGCAAAGAGTTAGACAGGATTGAGCTACTGAACTGAATGTGTATCATGAGGACTTGAAGAAATTCACAGATAGAGAAAATCAATCAGCTCAAAGAAACTTAAATATAACCTGATTATTCTGCCTCAAAAGGGGTAAGTGAAAGTTGCTCAGTCGTGTCTTGACTCTTTGCGACCCCATGGAGTAGACAGTCCATGGAATTCTCCAGGCCAGAATACTGGAGTGGGTAGCCTTTCCCTTCTCCAGGGGATCTTCCAAACTCAGGATGGAACCCAGGTCTCCCACATTGCAGGCAGATTCTTTACCAGTTGAACCACAAAGAAAAAGTAATTCCATGAAACCACTGCTTAAAATAAAGACATCTCATGTTGACAAGTTGACTGTAAGACAGGCCATGAATACACTGATCTTCAACCTACCTTCTGATTAAAGTCGTGCTGTACACCATATGGGTTTCCCAGGTGGCTCAATGGTAAAAAAAATCTGGCTGCCAATGCAGGAGACACAGGAGATGCAGTTTTTTGGTCCTTGGGTCAGGAAGATCTCCTGGAGGAAGAAATTGCCAACCATTCCAGTACTCTTGCCTGGGAAATCCCCTGGACAAAGAAGCCTGTCAGGCTAGAGTCTAGAGGGTCACAGAGAGTCAGACACAACTGAGTGACTGGGCACACATAAGCACACCATATGCCAAAGTCAAATTTTGTCCAGAGAGAAACTGTAGCTAACTATGTGGGAAATAATCTGGACAAGAACTTCAGTTCTTTAAAGACAAATGTACCGGATGAGAAAAAAAGTTGAAACTCCAGGATATTTGAAAGTCAAGATCAGTGGGTTTGATTAAAATTCTGGAGAACAAACAATTTTTTTAAAAGATGGAATGCTAACAGTAAATAAATATTTGAAGAAACCAATAAACAAAAATACAAGTATCTCTAATGAAGGGATTGAGATTAAAGATATAATCTTTGGGTTTGAAGAAGACAGAGAAAACATGTTGAAGTATCTACCTACCATATCAAAATGAAGAAAGAATACTATGTAAAGAAATGGGATAAAATATTGAAAAGACAGAAATTTATACAGGTATTATAAGTATTTAAATGGAAATCTGAAATTTTTTCAAAAACATAAAAATATCCCTCATGAAGTAGAGGCAACAAAGAGAAGATAAAGTTTAAAGTCCTGCTTCTAACTGAAGTAGAAATACAAGCCTGGAGAGGAGTTTGGAGGATTAAGCAGCAGCCTGGAGTTCAGAAGACAAACTCAAGACATTCAGAAGTCTTAGACATAGAAGGGCTCTTGTTTACAAGGTGAATGACATTAAATATTTTAATCATTGCATCATGGAAGTGAAATAGCCACATCATTCTGAATCAGGTGGCAAATACAGCAGAACAAGAGAGAAAATGACAGGTGTAATTCAGTGAATGGGCATCAGGTATATCTTTGGAATGAGGTGCTAAGAGATCAGGAAAGAGACGATTTATGTCCTGTGTGCAGAAGCTGTTATCGAATGCAATTTCATGTATGCAGCATACAGTGAGGCCAAGTAATACCAATTCATCAGAGTTTGGAACAGAGAAAGGTTTACTGCAGGACCATGCAAGGACATGGGTGGCTTATGTCCTCAAAACCCTGAACTCCTCAGAGGGTTTCAGCAAAGCACTTTTAAAGGCAAGGTAAGAAAGGGCCGTGATTAGTTGCTGTAAAATTCTTGGGGTCTGAATCCTTTGTTCTTACAACTGTCCGTGTAGGTCAGGTCACAATGTTCCTGTGAATCTCCAATAAGACAAATGTTACTCTGTCCTGCAACTTTCCATCTCTATATGAGTGGACTCTTAAAGGTTGCAGCCCTGAGAATAAGATATCCTGGATATTTTAGGCTATAGGCAACACTGTTTTACAAAAAATGCAGAGCCAGCAACAGACCAGCAAAGGTTAAAGTAAAAAATCTAATATGCAGTCAATTCTCTCCTTTTCTTTCATACTCCTCAATCTTGAGTAGAACAGGTGTTGGACAAGAAGGGGAATAATGTTTTGAATAGACAAATTAATCATAAACTTGACAGAGGAATTCAGTTTTAGGGGAATTTGGTTTCAACCTTCAATCCTGTCTCATCATTCACCAAATATTTCAGGGAACGGGACAAAAACTATTCTGGCTACTTCCTGCTGAAATAGAGCATAGCCCTAGTTTGATTTGGGGAATGGACACTGAACTGGAAATATTACCAAGTTCTAAGTCCTGGAGTCAATTCTTGTATGATTAAGACCTCATTCCCTGAGATATTCAGGAGAATAAAACTGAAAGCCAGTCAGGACCTGGCACTTTGGGGAGACTTGTCACCAGGAAGCCAGTTGTCTACAAAAATAGGTTTTAAATTCTGATATGGTATTAACATTTACATAACAGGAGCTGTTGGCCACTACATGTCTCCTTTTATTTTTCTGCTAACATCTGATCTAAGGTAATTTTATTGTCTAAAAATTTAATAATTACAAGAGGAGACCTTGAGGTCAAAGGTTGTAGCTACCAGCTGCCAGCAGATACTGCTTTGAGAAAAGCTGGTGGAACCCTGAGTATGATACAGCTTAGAAAACTCAAGTTCTCAGCAATACAGGAACTTGTCTGAAATCACAACCACAATGGCCACCCAGTTTTCCCTTGGATGTCTGAACCACAGGTACTCCATTTTGACTTTCAAATGTTCCCTTCCTCAATGGCCAAAGCAGATGTACATGTGCTTTGAGCAACAGTCTTAAAGCAAATGGTGTTATACCTCACAAGTAGCTATGCTCTATGACAAACACATAAGAGAATTTTCTTCCTATCCTGAACATTTGGGGCAACAGTATAGTCAGAAGTAAAACAACTTTCAATATTGATAGGGAGAGAAACATTTGGTAAACAGCTCAGTTAAAAAACATAGATTAAAAGCCAATAATATTTCAAATAAAACAAAAAATTATAACCATACTTATCAGTTTACTCAATCCTATGTAATTAACCTAGGTTTTGCTAGACTTTTTAAACATCTTACCCAGTTTAGCATTATGATTTAAAAGAAAAACAGTCTTTTTCATGAATCTTTTTGAAGCAATTTTGCAAAGCATCAGTCTATAAAAGACTTAAAAAGGCACAGTTAAAGATCTGATTACAATGTTTTGACAAAGAAGCTTAATCAATTTGCTCTCACGTAAAGTATTTTAAGATAACAGCTAAAATTATGACATTATAGTAGGACATATCTAAATTTTGGAAACTTTCTAGACTGTCTATATTAATAACATTTATCCATATCATATATTCTGAGGAGGCTTATCACTCATTTGATAATGCTTCCCATGTAATTCAATATACCAAACAATTCTAGTTTAACACTTCTCTGAGATGCCTCATGGGCCTTCTGAAACAACCCAAAGTTAGCTGAAGTCAAAAGAACTTTAATTAGAATTTGATAGAAAGCTTGTCAAAAATATAAAAAGTTTTCAAAACGTTTGGTTAGATATAATCACGGAGAAGGCAATGGCACCCCACTCCAGTACTCTTGCCTGGAAAATCCCATGGATGGAGGAACCTGGTAGGCGGCAGTCTATGGGGTCGCGAAGAGTCGGACACGACTGAGTGACTTCACTTTCACTTTTCACTTTCATGCATTGGAGGAGGAAATGGCAATCCACTCCAGTGTTCTTGCCTGGAGAATCCCAGGGATGGGAGAGCCTGGTGGGCTGCCGTCTATGGGGTCCCACAGAGTCGGACACGACTGAAGCGACTTAGCAGCAGCAGTTAGCAGATAGAATCATAGGTCACTGTGGATATTTAAAAACAAATACAGATCACTTAACGGTAAGAAGGTTCACACAATCTGTTATCACAAGTGGCATTCTAAGTATACCTGTTCTCTTAGCAGAGAAGAACCAAATCTAGCCCTGCACCAGTCTACTTTTAATAATAAAATCCATTTACCTAGTGAAGTTTAATCTAATCTCAGCCAAACCATGCTCAAAACACCTATCCTACTCTCCTGCTGTATACTGAAATGTTTCCTTTATTATTTTTAGTAGCTTTAATTACATGTTTAAATTAGAATCCTCCCCTCTCAAAAACCTTAATTTCAAGTGAAAACTAGGAGGGAAGCCGTTGTGAACTGTTTGTCATACCCGCATAGGCTGATTGGAAACTTATGCTTTGGTTTTCTTCTCTTAACAAGGAAAAGGAAGGTAAACTTAGATCTACCCAGTAGCTAATGTTCCAATATTTTATCCTATTTGAAATGACCCAGATAGTCAATCAAGTCCTACCACTCAATTTAGTTTAGTTTGAAGTTACCAAAATCTGGAGAGCCTATTTTAGATAGATGTTTTCAAAACATAATTATTCCTATAGAGTTTACCTAAAAGCTCTTATCTCATTTGCATTTACTTAAAATTTCATCATATTATTTTCCTTGCTTACAAATGTCTATGTTAATCAAACCAAAAGATGGCTCAGTACTATTAATAAATATTTCTTAGATCATGTGAACCTGAAATCTGCTCTGTCCAACTTCCCCTATACCTAGAAGTAGAAGTCAATTCCCATGTAAAGACAGACAGAACCAGAGATCTGTTGGTTTTTCCACTTCAGATTTTAGAAAAACTTCCCCCCTTTTTTTTTCCAGTTCACAAATATCCACTTCAGACTAAAGAAATAACAGCAACAGACAATTACATATTTATAGTTTGTTCACATTCACATGTCTCACTTTCAGCAAAACCAGGAAGAGAGAATAGGATTTGGACTCAGATACTGACACACACGTGTGTAAAAGCCTACTTTGCAAAAGGCCCACTTTTAAAAAACTAAGTTTATTTGTGTTTGGCTGTGCTAGATTTCCGTTGCTGCCTGGTCTTTCCTCTCGCTGTGCCTCATTGCAGAGTGGCAGTGATCCTCTGGCTGCAGTGTGCAGGCTTCTATTCCAAGTGGCTGCTCTTGTTGCAGATCACGTGCTCTATGGCACATGGGCTTCAGTGATTTCAGCACATGGGTTCAGCAGTTGAAGCTCCTGGGCTTTGGAGCACAGACTCAATAGTTGCGGCACATGGGCTTCATTGCTCTGTAGAACGTAGGATCTTCTCAGATCAAAGATCGAATCTGGATCTCCTACATTGGCAGGTGGATTATTTACCCCTGAGCCACCAGGGAAGCCCCAAAGGCACACTTTGATATCATATTTGAAATGGATAGCAGAGCCATTAGGGGCTATTGTTTTCCAGATCTCAGGGAATACTGAGATCATACAGTGTTACAATAAAAATATTATTGTCTTTCATTTATGGGAGCATAGCTGAAGATCTCCCAATTTTGCAAAACTCACCCTAGGGGGACTATAATATGGAACAGAACTCTGATTATCCAACTTAATTATTCACGACCAGTGTTATCAATTATTAAGCACACAACTCACATTGGTCTTTTAGGGTCTGTAGCCCCAACAGGGAGATTCTCAACCAGTGCCCTGTCAGTCCAAAAGAGAAGAGTCTTAACCAATGTCCTGTTACAGATGAAACGGAATGAATGACTAAGGCTAGTCCAAAAGGGAAAATCCCAACCAACGCTCTGCCACAGGCAAAGCCCAACAAAACAGGGGAGGATACCCTGCTGTCGTGGCACATGAGCCCTGTTACCAAAGAAGTTTCAGCTGGCCAATGCAAGTCCTGACACACACACATATGCACAAAAAACACAGGTACACACAGGAATCACAAACAAAAATTAAGCTATGGTTGCACAGATAGAAAATAAGAGGAGACGTAGTCTAAAAATTTCACTTTCATTCCCAGATGGAGGCCTCCAAACAGAGCGGCCCACCTCTCAAAGGAGAACAGGCTAAATAGCTCACTTCCCACAAGGGGATGAGCCGAAACAGGGTGAGAGAATTCTCAGCTTGCTCAAGCTAGAGGTCCTTACTCTAAAATGACTCTAAATATAGACCACAACTCAGTGTTTTGTGGCTCCAAACAGCCTCATGCCATGCAGCTGCTGGCTCCTCTCAGGGACAGTCCCTCTGAGATACCCAGAGTGAAACGAACTTTGGCAACTGCTGGGGGATTCAGAGAAGCAGCTACCTCAACAGATTGACCTGCCATGGGCACAGACTCCTAGACTGACTTTGCTAAAATTATTACCTAATGGAAGATTGTGAGACTGATGCATAGTGAGGCCAAGCTGAAACGCTGGAGGAGACAAAGATTTACTGCAGGGTAAAGCAAGGAGGTGGGTGGCACATGCCCCCTCAAACTCCTTGAAGGATTTTGGCAAAGCACTTTCAGTGGCAAGGAGAGGGAGGGGGCAAGGAGAGTTGTTGCAAATTTTTTGGTGTCTGAATCCTTTGTTCTTGCAGCTGTCCATGTAGGTCAGGTCACCACGTTCCTGTAAACCTCCAACAAATGTTATTCTCTGTTCTTCACCTTTTATCTCTATGTGAATGGACTCTTCAAGGTCAGAGCCCCGAAAAAAGGCTCTCCTGTATATTTCAGGCTATAGGCAACATTCTTTTACAGAAGGTGCAGAGCCAGCGTGACTAAGCACAGGCAACACCAAAGGTTAAAGTAAAAAAGGAATGGATTGAATATGGAGGCAGATTTGCTCTTCCTTGTTACAAACCTACATCAACATTAGTTGAAAATGATAGAGACCATCTACAATAAAAAATAAGTGATGTGATGTGAGCTTGGCATGAACAAGGAGAACAACAAAAAATTATAGCAATTTTTGACCACTGCAGTTAACAAAAACACAACTAGAAATAAAAACAAAGCCCTAAAAATAGATGGTCTTAGAGAACTTCCCGAGTAGATGGACGTTCTTTAAAAGAAACCGATTCAAAAAGAATATAAGGACTGAACAGAAACCGTCAGTGTAGAGGAAACATATTTACAGGCAGGGAATTCAAGACATTGGAGGATGCTTTCATAAAACAGTTTCCATGAAAAGCTATTTCCATGAACTTGCTATTATTAAGGGAGAGCCCATGACAAATGACTTCCTCTTTATGCTATTGAAAGAGACTTTACTGGAGATGAAAAAAAAAATCAGTGTAAGATAGAAAGAAAAGCCCAGAAATAGGTATGCTTAAAGCGCAGTGATCAGGAAGACCTGACCATCCAATCCCTCTACAAAGAAGTCTTCTGAGGTGATTCTTTGATTTGTTCCTGTGTCAGCCTAACCCCAGACCCAATAAAAGCTGTTCTGTTGACTCTGTTGCCTACTCTCAGTAACTAGATGTGACAACAAGTGATCTGGAATCTGTGGATAGGACTCCACCTAGCCTGAGATCATCTTAAGAAATATCTGTATAGACCTCTACCTCTGTCCCATGGTCCGTTTAGCTTTGTCCGTATACTTGGTGGCCAAGATGTCCACCATTCCCTCACCCCTTAAAGGCAGAGCATCCTCCTAGTCCTTCCCCCAGTGCACCTTAGTCAAATAGATGAGACTGAAGGAGCCCAGGAAAATCTCCTTTTAGATCCGAGACAGGCAAGTGCATTGCCCTGTTCCTATGATGAGGTGTGTGCACTCTGTCTCAGGGGTCAGAAATCTTTTGCTGTAAAGGTCACATAGAAAATATCGTAGGCTTTGCCATACAGTCTCTATTGCAACCACTCAACTGTGCCATTGTAATGTGAAAACAGCCTTGGGTAGTATGTAAAAAAATAAGCATGGCTGTATTCCAGTAAATTTTTATTTACAAGACTTCCCTGGTGGTCCAGCAGTTAAGAATCCACCTGCCATTACAGGTGGATTGGGTTCGATCTGAGCAAACAGAGGACATGTGTTCAATCACTTGTCCAGGAAGATTCCCTGAAGCCAGCGCTCTACAGCCTGTGCTCCACAAGAGAAGGCACCACAGTGAGAAGCCGGTGCACTGCAGTTAGAGAGTAGCCCCCACTCTCCTCAACTAGAGAAAGCCCTTACCCTGCAACAAAGACGCAGAGCAGCCAAAACTGAACAAATAAATAAAATCATATGTATATATATATATATATATATGCCTTATTTTGAAATTCTAATTTACAGAAGCATGTTTGTGGGCTGGATTTGGCCCTCAGGTGATAATTTGCCAAGCCCTGATCTCTTGGACAAAAACTGCTTCCTATCTAGGCTTTGATGCTACTTCATTTAGAAAGAATGATCAAAACCTCCCCTTTAGCTCCCTATAAATGTTAGATGACCCTGTCCACACTGATCATGGAGATAACTGACCATCTTACCTACTATAGCTGAAGAGAGATGCCTAGTAATGGCTTGGAACCTGAAAACGGCCAAGTTGTTTCTTTATCAAATGGAGCCTGTGACAGATTCTTGTCTTTTCCAAAAATGACTGCAGCAGTATTTGTCAACAGTCTCACAAGCTCTGGCAGAAATCTTCCTCTCCCTCAAGTAAGAAGAGGAAGGCTGGGACTTCCCTGGTGGTCCGGTAGCTAAGACACCACACTCCCTATGCAGGGGACCTGGGTTCAATCCCTGGCCAGGGAGCTAGATCCCGCCTGCTGCAGCAAGATTGAAGATCCTGGGCACCTGGGTTCAATCCCTGGCCAGGGAGCTAGATCCCGCCTGCTGCAGCAAGATTGAAGATCCTGTGTGCCGCAACTAATAGCTGGCACAACCAAATAACTGAATTAATATATATTTTTTTAAAGAAAAGCAATGGAAGGCCTTTTGCCCTCGAATATGTGATTCTTTGTAATCACTCAGAAATAAGACCTCCAAAGTTAAGTCATAAAAGGATGTACAGCTCCCCTCTGGCTCTCTTTTTCTGTTTGGGATGCACACCTTTGAATTTCAGTGCTGTGACGGAGGAACCCCAGGCCACACAGAGTGTGGCCCAAGTGAGTCCCTGATGTCAGCCATCATTAACCACTTGGGATGTGAGGAAGACTTTGAGATGACTCTAGCTCCAGTCTAACTGTATGAGAGATCACAAGCAGGAAGCACATTCAACTCCCCCTCCAAACCATGAGAAATAATAGTAACAGGATAACTGTTGCTTTAAGCCCTTTTAAGAATAGGTTGATTTGGCTGCCCTTTCCCCTGTGGTCTCTGCCTGCACTGCAGTGTCCCCACGGAGTTCCAGACATGTGCAGAGGGGCCGGCTGCGGATGCTGGGCAGATGCGGACCCAAGGTGACTGGAAAGTAGGGCATCCTTGGCCCTCCTGAAGAGAGGAAATCAGTGGCAGATGGACAGTCTGTGTATGGAGTTATCAGATGCCTTTACTGAGAAAGCTTCTTCCATTAGGACCACAGATGTCTGACAGCCCTTTGTGAAACCAAGATAAGTGATGGTTGAAAAAACTACTGTCAATGAGATTTTGCACTGAAATTCTGGATTATACCTCAAATTTTAAACAGGAAAAAAAACCCCAGAGGAATAAATTCTGCAGGATCCAAAGGGATGCAAAAAAGTGGCTCACTGCCTAGGAATTCACACAAAGGGAAACAACCTGGGTCCCACTGAGGATATTACATTTAGTTTCCTAAATCCCATGGTTGGAGGAGCCTGGTAGGCTGCAGTCCATGGGGTCACTACGAGTTGGATACGACTGAGCGACTTCACTTTTCACTTTCATGCATTGGAGGAGGAAATGGCAACCCACTCCAGTATTCTTGCCTGGAAAATCACAGGGACAGGGAAAGCCTGGTGGGCTGCCGTCTATGGGGTGGCACAGAGTCGGACACGACTGAAGTGACTTAGCAGCAGCAGCAGCAGCATGTTTCCTTAGGCTTCTCTTGACTGTGACAGCTTCTTAGACTTTCCTTGTTTTCGACAACCTCAAGTTTCAAGTAAGGCATTTTGTAGAAAGTTTCTCAATTAGGATTGAGTACGATTTGGGGATCTTACAACCTCGGGGACTTTGAAAGGAAGACCACAGAGGTAAAGTGCTAAGTGCCATTCTCATCCCATGTCAAGGGTACACTCTATCAACATGATTCATTATGATTGACATTGACTTTGACCACCTGGCCAAGTTCCTATTTGCCAGTTTTTCCGCTGTAAGGTTACCCCCTCTCCCCAACACTGTACTTATTGAAATGCCGTCACAGTGTGCAGCCCATGCTTAAGAAGAATGGAGTTGGGATATTCTTAAGGGTAGAATGTTTACATCAGTTCATTGAAATGCTATAGAAAAAATTGGTCTTTTCCCTTATTTGTTAAATTCATTTATACCACTATGGAAAAAAGAAAAGTTTGACTTGCTATGAAGCATATATGACTGGAACAGAGTTGCGAACTACAGTGGGGTGCTGCTATAATAACACAAGTAGAGACTTTGGGGGCAGGCAGTGGGAGAAGGTCACAGGGCCTTAAAGATACTGCTACCTGAAGACTGATGGCCCTCAAGGAGGCTGTTGGTGAGGGCTTAAAGGCAAGTGAGGAAAATGCTATTGGAAGCTGGAAGGAGGGAGACATCTCTTATATAGCCGTGGGAACTTTAGCATGTTACTACTTATAATAACATGGAAAACAGATAATATACCTAATGAACTAAAGGATCCAGTCTAGGAGATTTCTAGTCACATGACAAAGTATCATCTACTTTGTTTAAGCTGCATATCATAAGGTACAGATAGAGAGAGAAAAGCAAAAGAAAGAATAAATATTAAGGATCCATAAAAATTAAAAATAGAACTACTATATGATGCAGCAACCCCATTTGTGGGTATATATCCAAAAGAATTGAAAACAGGACTTGAAGAGAAATTGCAGATCATTGCAGCATCATTCACAGTAGCTAAAAGGTGGAAGCAAACTGACAGTCCATTGATAAGTGAATGGATATAACTTCTTCAGTCAGTTCAGTTGCTCAGTTGTGCACAACTCTTTGATACTCCATGAATTGCCGCACACCAAGCCTCCCTGTCCATCACCAACTCCCGGAGTTCACTCAAACTCACGTCCATTGAGTCGGTAATGCCATCCAGCCATCTCATCCTCTGTTGTCCCCCTCCTGCCCCCAACTCCTCCCAGCATCAGAGTCTTTTCCAGTGAGTCAACTCTTCCCATGAGGTGGCCAAAGTACTGGAGTTTCAGCTTTAGCATCATTCCTTCCAAAGAAATCCCAGGGCTGATCTCCTTTAGAATGGACTGGTTAGATCTCCTTGCAGTCCAAGGGACTCTCAAGAGTCTTCTCCAACACCACAGTTCAAAAGCATCAATTCCTTGGCACTCAGCTTTCTTCACAGTCCAACTCTCACATCCATACATGACCACAGGAAAAATCATAGCCTTGACTAGACGGACCTTTGCTGGCAAAGTCATGTCTCTGCTTTTTAATATGCTGTCTAGGTTGGTCATAACTTTCCTTCCAAGAAGTAAGCATCTTTTAATTTCATGGCTGCAATCACTATCTGCAGTGATTCTGGGGCCCAGAAAAATAAAGTCTGACACTGTTTCCACTGTTTCCCCATCTATTTCCCGTGAAGTGATGGGACCAGATGCCATGATCTTCGTTTTCTGAATGTTGAGCTTTAAGCCAACTTTTTCACTCTCCACTTTCACCTTCATCAAGAGGCTTTTTAGTTCCTCTTCACTTTCTGCCATAAGGGTGGTGTCATCTGCATATCTGAGGTGACTGATATTTCTCCCGGCAATCTTGATTCCAGCTTGTGCTTCTTCCAGTCCAGGGTTTCTCATGATGTACTCTGCATAGAAGTTAAATACACAGGGTGACAATATATAGCCTTGACGTACTCCTTTTCCTATTTGGACCCAGTCTGTTGTTCCATGTCCAGTTCTAACTGTTGCTTCCTGACCTGCATACAGATTTCTCAAGAGGCAGGTCAGGTGGTCTGGTATTCCCATCTCTTTCAGAATTAATTTTCCATAGTTTATTGTGATCCACACAGTAAAGGCTTTGGCATAGTCAATAAAGCAGAAATAGATGTTTTTCTGGAACTCTTTTTCTTTTTCAATGATCCAGCAGATATTGGCAATTTGATCTCTGGTTCCTCTGCCTTTTCTAAAACCAGCTTGAACATCTGGAAGTTCATGGTTCACGTATTGCTGAAGCCTGGCTTGGAGAATTTTGAGCATTACTTTACTAGCATGTGCTGCTGCTGCTACTGCTAAGTCGCTTCAGTCATGTCTAACTCTGTGCGACCGCATTGATGGCAGCCCATCAGGCTCCCCTGTCCCTGGGATTCTCCAGGCAAGAACACTGGAGTGGGTTGCCATTTGTGAGATGAGTGCAATTGTGCAGTAGTTTGAGCATTCTTTGGCATTGACTTTCTTTGGGATTGGAATGAAAACTGATCTTTTCCAGTCCTGTGGCCACTGCTGAGTTTTCCAAATTTGCTGGCATATTGAGTGCAGCACTTTCACAGCATCATCTTTTAGGATTTGGAATAGCTCAACTGGAATTCGATCACCTCCACTACCTTTGTTCGTAGTGATGCTTTCTAAGGCCCACTTGACTTCACATTCCAGGGTGTCTGGCTCTAGGTGAGTGATCACACCATCGTGATTGTCTGGGTTGTGAAGATCTTTTTTGTACAGTTCTTCTGTGTATTCTAGCCATCTCTTCTTAATATCTTCTGCTTCTGTTAGGTCCATACCATTTCTGTCCTTTATCGAGCCCATCTTTGCATGAAATGTTCCTTTGGTATCTCTGATTTTCTTGAAGAGATCTCTAGTCTTTTCCATTCTGTTGTTTCCCTTTATTTCTTTGCATTGATCGCTGATGAAGGCTTTCTTATCTCTTCTTGCTGTTCTTTGGAACTCTGCATTCAGATGCTTATATCTTTCCTTTTCTCCTTTGCTTTTCACTTCTCTTCTTTTCACAGCTATTTGTAAGGCCTCCGCAGACAGCCATTTTGCTTTTTTGCATTTCTTTTCCATGGGGATCATCTTGATCCCTGTTCCCTGTACAATGTCATGAACTTCAGTCCATAGTTCATCAGGCACTCTATCAGATCTAGGCCCTTAAATCTATTTCTCACTTCCACTGTATAATCATAAGGGATTTGATTTAGGTCATACCTGAATGGTCTGGTGGTTTTCCCTCCTTTCTTCAGTTTAAGTCTGAATTTGGTAATAAGGGGTTCATGATCTGAGTCACAGTCAGCTCCTGGTCTTGTTTTTGTTGACTGTATAGAGCTTCTCCATCTTTGGCTGCAAAGAATATAATTAATCTGATTTTGGTGTTGACCATCTGGTGATGTCCATGTATAGAGTCTTCTCTTGTGTTGTTGGAAGAGGGTGTTTGCTATGACCAGTGCGTTCTCTTGGCAAAACTCTATTAGCCTTTGCCCTGCTTCATTCCATGCCCTGTGGGGCCACCCAAGATGGGCAGGTCATGGTGAAGAGGTCTGACAGATGTGGTCCATTGGAGAAGGGAATGGCAAACTACTTCAGTATTCTTGCCTTGAGAACCCCATGAACAGTATAAAAAGGAAAAATGATAGGATACTGAAAGAGGAACTCCCGAGGTCGGTAGGTGCCCAATATGCTACTGGAGATCAGTGGAGAAATAACTCCAGAAAGAATGAAGAGATGGAGCCAAAGCAAAAACAATACCCAGTTGTGGATGTATCTGGTGGTAGAAGAAAGGTCAGATGCTTAAAGAGCAGTATTACATAGGAACCTGGAATGTTAGGTCCATGAATCAAGGCAAATTGGAAGTGGTCAAACAGGAGATGGCAAGAGTGAATGTCGAAATTCTAGGAATCAGTGAACTAAAATGGACTGGAATGGTTAAATTTAACTCAGATGACCATTATATCTATTACTGTGGGCAGGAATCCCTTAGAAGAAATGGAGTAGCCATCATGGTCAACAAAAGAGTCCGAAATGCAGTACTTGGATGCAATCTCAAAAACAACAGAATGATCTCTGTTCATTTCCAAGGCAAACCTTTCAATGTAACTTCTTACCTAGCTATAAAAAGCAGGAAATCCTGCCATTAGCAACAACATGAATGGATCTGTAGGACATTATGCTACATGAAATAAGCCAGAGAGAAAAAGATAAATGCTATCTGACCTTACTTATGCGTGGAATCTAAAGCAGTCTGGGCCTGAGGGGATGGAGAGGTAGGGTTGGGGCAAAGGGGAGGTGGGGAGTTGTTGTTCAGTGGATGCAGAGTTTTAGTCATACAGGATAGGGGCTAGGGATGTGGTTGACATTATGTATTGTACCCTTGGAAGTCATTAAGGGAGTGAATTTTATGCTATACAATTATTTATTACTACAATAAACATTAAAGATCTGGGGCTTTTTGGGGTAAAAACCAGCACACTTTCTTATTTTCAAACTCTTCAGATGAAAGACAATGTTAAAATTAAGAAATGGCTTTTAGGCAGAGATCAAATCAAATGTGCTGTTAAGAAGACATGTTATAGTGTATATAAGTGAGTCACTTTGCTATACAGCAGAAATTAACACAGCATTGCAAATTAACTATATTTAAATGTAAAAAATTAAAAAATAAAAAGAAAATGTGGTCTAGAGATGAAGCCAAGAGTGTGACTGTAAAATCTTTGCTATAAACTCAGAAAGATTTAAGTGGTGCATCATACACTTTTTCAAATAGATAAAAAGTCTTTTTAAAATCTTAAAAACATGTCTTGGGAATCCTCTGTATTAAACAACAGGACTTTTAGGAAACTTGTAGTCCCACAGGAATTTTACAGGGTGCCCAAGGTAGAAAAGGCTTAGGTTTTTGATATTTGTGGATGTTGCTTTTGTTAAATGTAATAAACTCCAGTAAGATTCTTAGGAAATCCACCATGTTTTTAAGAGAATTGCATTGATGAAAATATCCTCAACTTGGTATAAGAGGGACAGGGACAATACAAAATAAAAAAAGGCTTTTGGATCTATGAACTACTATGAGCAGGAAGCAATCTAGAAAACAAAACAAATAGGAAACTATTCAATTTCAAGCACTGGTTATTGCTTATATAAAAGAAAGGCTGACTCACACAGAGCTTGGAAAAACAGAGTATAGAGAGTTCCCATGAAACTTTCCCCTAGCTCGCCTCAATAAGAATACATTAGACTTTTTAAAAGTACAAATATCAGAATGAGGAATTTGACATTGATACCATACTGTTAACTAAACTACACACCTTGTTTCAATTTCACCAGTTTTTACATCTTGTTTGGCATATTTATTCAATCTCTCTGTAACTTGAAGTATAATTCTTGTAAGCAACATAAAAAGTTTTACTTTGCCTATTCCATTTACACTGAATGAAATTATTGATATGGTTGTGTTTAAGTATCCTATCTTATTATTTGGTTTTTATTTTCCCATTTATTCTTGGTTTCTCCATTCTTCCTATCATCCTTTTTTGGGGGGTGATCATGTATTATTTTTAGTATTTTATTTTGCCTCATCTATTCACTCTTTGGTATTATAGCCAATTTTGCATTATTTTTAGAAATTGCTTAAATACTTTAATGTACTTTCCATTTACCTCAGTCTATCCTCAAATAATATTTAACTGTATAGAGAGTATAGAACCTTATGATTGTACATTTTAATTTACCCACTTCCACTCTTTGTGTCCTTATTATCTTATATTTTCCTTCTACGTATACCATAAACTCTACAATGCATTATTACCTTTTGTTTTAAAACATACATTTTTTAAAGAAAAAAATTATAATATAGTTAAAATGTGAAGATACCTAAATTGTTTTTTGTAAAAACCATATGTTTACCCTTTCTAGTATTCACCATTCCTTCCTGCATATATTGAGTTTTCCTTTAGCCTGAAGAACTTGTAATACAGTTTTCTGAAGCTAAATTCTCTCTGCTGTTGTAAGTCTGAAAATGTATTTACTTTGCCTTGGTTTTGAAGGACATTTTTACCAGATATAGAATCCTGGGTTAAGTATATTTCTTTAGCTTTTCCACCTTTATTTTCATCTATTTGCTGTTGTTTCGTGTATTTATTGTGCCTTTTTTCTCTGATTTTCTATCTGCTATTTATCCTTGCTTTCAACATTTGATAATGATGTGCCTAGATTTTTTTCTTTGAGGTTTCTTTAACTTCTTGGATTTATGAATTGATGTGTTTCATCAAATTTTAGGACATTCTTAGTTATTATCTTTCCATGGATTTCTTCTTCATTCTTTCTCTCTTTTCCTTCTGAGACTTCAATTAGCTATATATTAAGCCATTGGGTATTATTCCACAGATGTTGGATGCTCAGTTTTTTTTTTTTTTCTTTCTTCACTATCTTTTCTCAGTTTGGATGCTTTCTATTGTCTTGTACTATCTTTAAGTTCATTATTCTTTTCCCCCCCCCCCCGCTATATCTGGTTTGCTATTAATCTTATCTAGTGAATTATTCTTCTCTGAACTTTTTATGTTATTTCTGCTTTTCCTATGGAGTTCTTTTGTAATAGATTATATGCTCTGCTAAATTTCTCTATCTTTGCATGCATATTGTCCAGGGTGAAAGACCTGAGCAATGGCAAGTTTTCAGATATCTCTTCAAACTTTACAGCTGAGTGAACAGTACTTTAAACTATTGGTGATCTCTTTCTGCTTTATAGGTTGGTTACCAATGTCGGGGGTTACTGAGTTTTCTTTGTTCTCCAGTACTGGTCCCAGTGTTTTGTAATTCAGGAGATCTCTGTCTGCCCTGCTGTACTTTTATCAGTCTGTGGAGGACAGTTGCCTTCTATTCTGTGGAAACTCATTGTTTGAACAGTTTCTCTCATTTTTTTTTTTTTTTCTGCTTCCCCAGCATTTGGAAATGAAATCCAACTGTATTTAAGTTAGGCTTGTGTCAGCTCTCCTTATCCACCCTTCTTATTCTGAGGGCAGCTGTCTTGCACTTAGGAGAGGCCCCTGAGACACGTGAGAGGATATGTCTGAGCTCTTTCATTCTGCCCCAGGCATTGACACACTGCTCTCCAGAATTCTGTGGAAGACTTATAGGAAGAGCGGTGAGTGAGTGCAAATGCACAACTCTTTATAGCCTATCTATAGGCTATAACGATGGTCTCTTTTGACTTTGTACATCCTAATGGAAAGAGGAAATCTGTAGTCTTTTGTTGTTGTTGTTTATGAAATGAAACAACATTTCATTATCAATAACCTCAGATATACAGATGACACCACCCTTATGGCAGAAAGTGAAGAGGAACTAAAAAGCCTCTTGATCAAAGTGAAAGAAGAGAGTGAAAAAGTTGGCTTAAAGCTCAACATTCAGAAAACGAAGATCATGGCATCTGGTCCCATCACTTCACAGGAAATAGATGGGGAAACAGTGGAAACAGTGTCAGACTTTATTTTTCTGGGCTCCAAAATCACTGCGGATGGTGATTACAGCCATGAAATTAAAAGACGCTTACTCCTTGGAAGGAAAGTTATGACCAACCTAGACAGCATATTCAAAAGCAGAGACATTACTTTGCCAACAAAACGTCCGTCTAGTCAAGGCTATGGTTTTTCCAGTAGTCATGTATGGATGTGAGAGTTGGACTGTGAAGAAAGCTGAGTGCCGAAGAATTGATGCTTTTGAACTGCGGCGTCAGAGAAGACTCTTGAGAGTCCCTTAGACTGCAAGGAGATCCAACCAGTCCATTCTGAAGGAGCTCAGTCCTGCGTGTTCTTTGGAAGGAATGATGCTAAAGCTGAAACTCCAGGACTTTGGCCACCTCATGCGAAGAGCTGACTCATTGGAAAAGACTCTGATGCTGGGAGGGATTGGGAGCAGGAGGAGAAGGGGACGACAGAGGATGAGATGGCTGGATGGCATCACCGACTCAATGGATGTGAGTTTGAGTGAACTCCAGGGGTTGGTGATGGACAGGGAGGCCTGGCGTGCTGGGATTCATGAGGTCGCAAAGAGTCAGACGTGACTGAGTGACTGAACTGAACTGAACTGATGAAATGAAACACTTTTTATTTTTTTTTATTAACCACTTTCTTATGTAATTATTAACTCTCAATAATTGTAACTTTTAATGTTTACAAAAATCTCATTGGATAGTTTAATCATTCTTCTGTTACAATAGACAAAGACATTTTTTCCAGTTTTTCCCCTCTTATAAAGGATGTTTCCATGAATAACCAGAAAACCATTTTAGGTTTCTATGTCTGTATTGTAGTACATCATACAGTGGAAGCGACAAATAGATTCAAGGGATAGGATCTGATAGAGTGTTGGAAGAACTATGGACGAAGATTCATGACATTGTACAGGAGGCAGTGATCAAGACCATCCCCAAGAAAAAGAAATGCAAAGAGGCAAAATGGTTGTCTGAAGAGGCCTTACAAATAGCTGTGAAAAGAAGAGAAGTGAAAGGCAAAGGAAAAAAAGGAAAGATACACCCATTTGAATGCAGAGTTCCAAAGAATAGCAAGGAGAGATAAGAAAGCCTTCCTTAGTGAGCAATGCAAAGAAATAGAGGAAAGCAATAGAATGTGAAAGACTAGAGATCTCTTCAAGAAAATTAGAGATACCAAGGGAACATTTCATGCAAAGATGGGCACAATAAAGGACAGAAATGGTATGGACCTAACAGAAGCAGAGGATATTAAGAGGAGGTGGCAAGAATACACAGAAGAAGTGTACAAAAAAGAGTTTCATGACCCAGATAATCACTATGGTGTGATCACTCACCTAGAGCCAGACATGTTGGAATGTGAAATCCAGTGGGCCTTAGGAAGCATCACGACGAACAAAGCTAGTAGAAGTGGAGATGATGTAATTCCAGTTGAGCTATTTCAAATCCTAAATGATGATGCTGTGAAAGTGCTGCACCCAATATGCCAGCAAAATTGGAAAACTCAGCAGTGGCCACAGGACCAGAAATGATCAGTTTTCATTCCAATCCCAAAGAAAGGCAATGCCAAAGAATGCTCAACTACTACACAATTGCACTCATCTCACACACTAGTAAAGTAATGCTCAAAATTCCCCAAGCAAGGCTTCAACAGTACATGAACTGTGAACTTCCAGATGTTCAAGCTGGATTTAGAAAAGGAAGAGGAACCAGAGATCAAATGGCCAACATCCGCTGGATCATGGAAAAAGCAAGAGAGTTCCAGAAAAATATCTATTTCTGCTTTATTAACTATGCCAAAGCCTTTGACCATGTGGATCACAATAAACTGTGGAAAGTTCTTCAAGAGATGGGAATACCAGACCCTTACCTGCCTCCTGAGACATCTGTATGCAGGTCAGGAAGCAACAGTTTGAACTGGACATGGAACAACAGACTGATTTCAAATAGGAAAAGGAGTACATCAAGGCTGTATATTGTCACCCTGTTTATTTAACTTACATACAGAGTACGTCATGAGAAATGCTGGACTGGATAAAGTGCAAGTTGGAATCAAGATTTCTGAAAGAAATATCAATAACCTCAGATATGTAGATGACACCACCCTAATGGCAGAATGAAGAAGAACTAAAGAGCCTCTTGATGAAAGTGAAACAGGAGAGTGAAAAAGTTGGTTTAAAACTCAACATTCATAAAACATTAAAAAATAATGTCATCTGGTCCCATCACTCATGACAAATAGATGGGGCAACAATGGAAACAGTGAGAGACTTTATTTTTGGGGGCTCCAAAAGCACTGCAGACAGTGACTGAAGCCATGAAATGAAAAGACACTTGCTCCTTGAAGAAAAGCTGTGACCAATCTAGACAGCATATTAAAAAGCAGAGACACTACTTTGCCAACAAAGGTCTGTCTAGTCAAGGTTATGGTTTTTCCTGTAGTCATGTATGGATGTAAGAGTTGGACTATAAAGAAAGCTGAGCACCAAAGAATTGATGCTTTTGAACTGTGGTGTTGGAGAGGACTCTTGAGAGTCCCTTGGACTGCAAGGAGATCCAACAAGTCCATCCTAAAGGAGATCAGTCCTGGGTGTTCATTGGAAGGACTGATACGGAAGTTGAAACTCCAGTACTTTGGCCACCTGATGTGAAGAACTGACTCACTAGAAAAGACCCTGATGCTGGGGAAGATTAAAGGCGGGAGGAGAAGGGGACAACAGAGGATGAGATGGTTGGATGGCATCACAGAGTCAGTGGACATGGGTTTGAGTAAGTTCCGTGAGGTGGTGATGGACAGGGAAGCCTAGCATGCTTCAGTCCATGGGGTCGCAAAGAGTTGGACATGACTGAGCAACTGAACTGAACATCATAAGAACATGAGAACCATATTCTACTTAAAATTCAGTAACACGTTCTGAGTTGGCAAAAGGTAGGTACTTAATAAATGCATTTTATCAAAGCTTCTCTTGAGTAGCGACTGGCGTGCTAAGCGCGGCCAAGAGGAGCTACCCCACGTCCGAGGTCAGGGGCAGAAGCCGGGAGGACCCCATGCCCGAAGGGCGGCGGCCAAGAGAAGTTACCTTACGTCCGAGGTCAGGGGCAGCGGCCGAGAGTGCCAGGCTGCAGCAGCGCAGGAATGGCAGAGAAGAGCTACCCAAGTCCGAGGTCAGGGGTGGCAGCCAGGAGGAGCTACTCCACGCCCCCACGCCCGATGCCAGGGGTGGTGGCCGGGAGTACCAACCCCACGCCAAAGGCCAGGGGCGACGACCAGGAGGACCAACCCCACGTCCAAGGAGCGGTGGCTGCGCGGGTGCAGGAGGGCCTAGAGGCGCTATCCCACTTTGAAGGTCAGGAAGGGTGGTGGTGAGGAGATACCCCTCGTCCAAGGTAAGGAGCAGCGGCTGCATTTTGCTGGAGCAGCCGTGAAGAGATACCCCACGTCCAAGGTAAGAGAAACCCAAGTAGGATGGTAGGTGTTGCAAGAGGGCATCAGAGGGCAGACACTGAAACCATATTCACAGAAAACTAGTCAATCTAATCACACTAGGACCACAGCCTTGTCTAACTCAATGAAACTAAGCCATGCCCGTGGGGCAAGCCAAGATGGGCCGGTCACGGTGGAGAGATCTGACAGAATGTGGTCCACTGGAGAAGGGAATGGCAAACCACTTCAGTATTCTTGCCTTGAGAACCCCATGAACAGTATGAAAAAGCAAAATGATAGGATACTGAAAGAGGAACTCCCCAGGTCAGTAGGTGCCCAATATACTACTGGAGATCACTGGAGAAATAACTCCAGAAAGAATGAAGGGATGGAACCAAAGCAAAAACAATACCCAGCTGTGGATGTGACTAGTGATAGAAGCAACGTCCGATGCTTAAAGAGCAATATTGCATAGGAACCTGGAATGTCAGGTCCATGAATCAAGGCAAATTGGAAGCGGTCAAACAAGAGATGGCAAGAGTGTATGTCGACATTCTAGGAATCAGCAAACTCAAATGGACTGGAATGGGTGAATTTAACTCAGATGACCATTATATCTACTACTGTGGGCAGGAATCCCTCAGAAGAAATGGAGTAGCCATCATGGTCAACAAAAGAGTCCAAAATGCAGTACTTGGATGCAATCTCAAAAATGACAGAATGATCTCTGTTTGTTTCAAAGGCAAACCATTCAATTTCGCAGTAATCAAAGTCTATGCCCCAACCAGTAATGCTGAGGAAGCTGAAGTTGAACGGTTCTATGAAGACCTACAAGACCTTTAGAACTAACACCCAAAAAAGATGTCCTTTTCATTATAGGGGACTGGAATGCAACAGTAGGAAGTCAAGAAACACCTGGAGTAACAGGCAAATTTGGCCTTGGAGTATGGAATGAAGCAGGGCAAAGACTAATAGAGTTTTGCCAAGAAAATGCAGTGGTCATAGCAAACACCCTCTTCCAACAACACAAGAGAAGACTACACATGGACATCACCAGATGGTCAACACCAAAATCAGATTGATTATGTTCTTTGCAGCCAAAGATGGAGAAGCTCTATACAGTCAGCAAAAACACGACCGGAAGCTGACTGTGGCTCAGATCATGAACTCCTTATTACCAAATTCAGACTTAAACTGAAGAAAGGAGGGAAAACCACTAGACCATTCAGGTATGACCTAAATCAAATCCCTTATGATTATACAGTGGAAAGGAGAAATAGATGTAAGGGACTAGATTTGATAGATAGACTGCCTGATGAACTATGGACTGAGGTTCGTGACATTGTACAGGAGACAGGGATCAAGACCATCCCCATGGAAAAGAAATACAAAAAAAGCAAAATGGCTGCCTGGGGAGGCCTTACAAATAGCTGTGAAAAGAAGAGAAGTGAAAAGCAAAGGAGAAAAGGAAAGATATAAGCATCTGAATGCAGAGTCCCAAAGAAGAGCAAGAAGAGATAAGAAAGCCTTCCTCAGCTATCAATGCAAAGAAATAGAGGAAAACAACAGAATGGGAAAGACTAGAGATCTCTTCAAGAAAATCAGAGATACCAAAGGAACATTTCATGCAAAGATGGGCTCGATAAAGGACAGAAATGATATGGACCTAACAGAAGCAGAAAATATTAAGAAGAGATGGCTAGAATACACAGAAGAACTGTACAAAAAAGATCTTCACAACCCAGATAATCACGATGGTGTGATCACTCACCTAGAGCCAGACATCCTGGAATGTGAAGTCAAGTGGGCCTTAGAAAGCATCACTATGAACAAAGCTAGTGGAGATGATGGAATTCCAGTTTAGCTATTTCAAATCCTGAAAGATGATGCTGTGAAAGTGCTGCACTCAATATGCCAGCAAATTTGGAAAACTCAGCAGTGGCCACAGGACTGGAAGAGGTCAGTTTTCATTCCAATCCCAAAGAAAGGCAATGCCAAAGAATGCTCAAACTACCTCACAATTGCACTCATCTCACACGCTAGTAAGGTAATGTTCAAAATTCTCCAAGCCAGGCTTCAGCAATACGTGAACTGTGAACTTCCAGATGTTCAAGCTGATTTTAGAAAAGGCAGAGGAACCAGAGATCAAATTGCCAACATCTGCTGGATCATGGAAAAAGCAAGAGAGTTCCAGAAAAACATCTATTTCTGCTTTATTGACTATGCCAAAGCCTTTGACTGTGTGGATCACAATAAACTGTGGAAAATTCTGAAAGAGATGGGAATACCAGACCACCTGATCTGCCTCTTGAGAAATCTGTATGCAGGTCAGGAAGCAACAGTTAGAACTGGACATGGAACAACAGACTGGTTCCAAATAGGAAAGGGAGTCCATCAAGGCTGTATATTGTCACCCTGCTTATTTAACTTATATGCAGAGTACATCATGAGAAATGCTGGACTGGAAGAAACACAAGCTGGAATCAAGATTTCTGGGAGAAATCTCAATAACCTCAGATATGCAGATGACACCACCCTTATGGCAGAAAGTGAAGAGGAACTAAAAAGCCTCTTGATGAAAGTGAAAGTGGAGAGTGAAAAAGTTGGCTTAAAGCTCAACATTCAGAAAACGAAGATCATGGCATCCGGTCCCATCACTTCATGGCAAATAGATGGAGAAACAGTGGAAACAGTGTCAGACTTTATTTTGGGGGGCTCCAAAATCACTGCAAATGGTGACTGCAGCCATGAAATTAAAAGACGCTTACTCCTTGGAAGGAAAGTTATGACCAACCTAGATAGCATATTCAAAAGCAGAGACATTACTTTGCCAACAAAGGTCCATCTAGTCAAGGCTATGGTTTTTCCAGTGGTCATGTATGAGAGTGAGAGTTGGACTGTGAAGAAGGCTGAGCTCCAAAGAACTGATGCTTTTGAACTGTGGTGTTGGAGAAGACTCTTGAGAGTCCCTTGAACTGCAAGGAGATCCAACCAGTCCATTCTGAAGGAGCTCAGCCCTGGGATTTCTTTGGAAGGAATGATGCTGAAGCTGAAACTCCAGTACTTTGGCCACCTCATGGGAAGAGTTGACTCATTGGAAAAGACTCTGATGCTAGGAGGGATTGGGGGCAGGAGGAGAAGGGGACGACAGAGGATGAGATGGCTGGATGGCATCACTGACTCCATGGACATGAATCTGAGTGAACTCCGGGAGTTTGTGATCGACAGGGAGGCCTGGTGTGCTGGGATTCATGCGGTCGCAAAGAGTCAGACACGACTGAGCGACTGAACTGACCTGATGCTTACAAAGTACATTATAGATTTTATTAACTTTATAAGCATGTTTTTAAACTATAAAGTGTTACATAAATATACCAGAAGGAGAAGGATGCTTGGTGGACAAATACATTACATTTGCAGAAATGTTGCATTTTGCTGCAAAGATGTTACATTTGAAAAAATCTGTCAGGATTGAATTTTCAATGAATAAAAAAATAGCAGAGCATGGAATTTAACCTGCAACCCATGAGTGGCTTTCAGATAGTTCATAAATAACCTACAACGGCACACACAATGTAAGTGTATTTTCATTTATATATTTCTTGGAAAAAACTCCATGATATGCATTAATTATCAAATTATCTATTATCAAAGAGGTCCATGACCCTAATGTAATGAAGAAGACCTGCCATAGAGTTTCCATATTTAAAAGGAAGGTAAGACCTTGCCAGTGTCTTAACAGAGTAGGTATATCAGAGACTTGAAAATAATGAAAGTAGACAAAACAACTTCTGAATGCCGGCAGAGGACATCAGGCACCCAGAAAAGCAATCCAACTCTTCGAAAGGAGGTAGGAAAAAAAAATATAAAAGACAAAAAAAGAGACAAAAGAGGGAGGGACGGAGCTCCGTCCCGGGAAGGGAGTCTTAAAAAGAGAGAAGTTTCCAAACACCAGGAAACCTTCTCACTGCCGAATCTGTGCCGAGCTTTGGAAGCACAGAGGGCAACGTAACAGGAAGAAAAAATAAATAAACAATTAAAACTCGAAGATTGCGAGTCCTACGGTAACTCCCCCAGTGGAGAAGCAGCGCAGACGCCTGCAGGCGCCAGTAACAAGCGGGGGCTGGGCAGGGAGGCGCAGCGCGGGCTGCATCGCTTAGAGTAAGAATCTGGCCTGAATACCCTGAGCACTATCTGAGCGAAATAATTTGGGCTAACAAACCAGACTGTGGGATATCTACTACGCGAAAAGCCAGCCCCAACCTAAGACCGCCAGGCCCGTGCACGGAACAAAGAATTGAACAGAGATAGCCGGCTGCAGACCTTCCCCCTCCGGTGATAGGCAGCCAGAGCCGGAAGGGGGCAATCGCAGCCCCAGAGAGACATTATCTATAAAACTGTAAGCAGGCTTCTTTGCTAACTAAAACTTCTTGGGGGTCTGGACGGTTAACATCTGCCTAAGAAGGTGCGCCGGTTTTGCGCCCAGATAACCGAGTGGCGGGGAGGCGATAAGTCGCAGCATTGGCGCTCGCCAAACACCTCATCACTTGAGCTGCTCGGACCTGGGAAGAGCACAATACTCAGGCCCAACTGAGTCTGCGCCTCTGAGGACTATCCGAGTGCCTGAACCTGAGCGGCTTGGACCTGGGAGGTACATGCAACCCAGGGCCAGCCTTGGATTGTTCCCGGCGGAACAACCTAGAGCCCGAGCAGTGTGGGCAGGGAGGCTACACGCGCAGTGAGCGGGGGCAGACCCAGTGTGGCTGAGGCACTGCGAGCGCACGCCAGTGTTATTTGCTTGCAGCATCCCTCCCTCCCTCCCCACAGCGCGACTGAACAAAGAGAAGAAATACAGTTCCACCCATCAGAACACTGACACAAGCTTCCCTAACCAGGAAACCTTGACAAGCCACCTGTACAAACCCACACACAGTGAGGAATAGCCACAATAAAGAGAACTCCACAAACTGCCAGAATACAGAAAGGACACCCCATACTCAGCAATTTAAACAAGATGAAGAGACAGAGGAATAGCCAGCAAATAAAGGAACAGGATAAATGCCCACCAAACCAAACAAAAGAGGAAGAGATAGGGAATCTACCTGATAAAGAATTCCGAATAATGATAGTGAAATTGATCCAAAATCTAGAAATTAAAATGGAATCACAGATAAATAGCTTGGAGACAAGGATTGAGAAGATGCAAGAAAGGTTTAACAAGGACCTAGAAGAAATAAAAAAGAGTCAATATACAATGAATAATGCAATAAATGAAATTAAAAACACTCTGGAGGCAACAAATAGTAGAATAACAGAGGCAGAAGATAGGATTAGTGAATTAGAAGATAGAATGGTAGAAATAAATGAATCAGAGAGAATAAAAGAAAAACGAATTAAAAGAAATGAGGACAATCTCAGAGACCTCCAGGACAATATTAAACGCTACAACATTCGAATCATAGGGGTTCCAGAAGAAGAAGACAAAAAGAAAAACCATGAGAAAATACTTGAGGAGATAATAGTTGAAAACTTCCCTAAACTGGGGAAGGAAATAATCACCCAAGTCCAAGAAACCCAGAGAATCCCAAACAGGATAAACCCAAGGCGAAACACCCCAAGACACATATTACTCAAATTAACAAAGATCAAACACAAAGAACAAATATTAAAAGCAGCAAGGGAAAAACAACAAATAACACACAAGGGAATTCCCATAAGGATAACAGCTGATCTTTCAATAGAAACTCTTCAAGCCAGGAGGGAATGGCAAGACATACTTAAAATGATGAAAGAAAATAACCTACAGCCCAGATTATTGTACCCAGCAAGGATTTCATTCAAGTATGAAGGAGAAATCAAAAGCTTCTCAGATAAGCAAAAGCTGAGAGAATTCTGCACCACCAAACCAGCTCTACAACAAATACTAAAGGATATTCTCTAGACAGGAAACACAAAAATGGTGTATAAATTCGAACCCCAAACAATAAAGTAAATGGCAACGGGATCATACTTATCAGTAATTACCTTAAACGTAAATGGGTTGAATGCCCCAACCAAAAGACAAAGACTGGCTGAATGGATACAAAAACAAGACCCCTACATATGTTGTCTACAGGAGACCCACCTCAAAACAGGGGACACATACAGACTGAAAGTGAAGGGCTGGAAAAAGATTTTCCATGCAAATAGGGACCAAAAGAAAGCAGGAGTAGCAATACTCATATCAGATAAAATAGACTTTAAAACAAAGGCTGTGAAAAGAGACAAAGAAGGTCACTACATAATGATCAAAGGATCAATCCAAGAAGAAGATATAACAATTATAAATATATATGCACCCAACACGGGAGCACCGCAGTATGTAAGACAAATGCTAACAAGTATGAAAGGAGAAATTAACAATAACACAATAATAGTGGGAGACTTTAATACCCCACTCACACCTATGGATAGATCAACTAAACAGAAAATTAATAAGGAAACACAAACTTTAAATGATACAATAGACCAGTTAGACCTAATTGATATCTATAGGACATTTCATCCCAAAACAATGAATTTCACCTTTTTCTCAAGCGCACATGGAACCTTCTCCAGGATAGATCACATCCTGGGCCATAAAGCTAGCCTTGGTAAATTCAAAAAAATAGAAATCATTCCAAGCATCTTTTCTGACCACAATGCAGTAAGATTAGATCTCAATTACAGGAGAAAAACTATTAAAAATTCCAACATATGGAGGCTGAACAACACGCTGCTGAATAACAAACAAATCACAGAAGAAATCAAAAAAGAAATCAAAATTTGCATAGAAACGAATGAAAATGAAAACACAACAACCCAAAACCTGTGGGACACAGTAAAAGCAGTCCTAAGGGGAAAGTTCATAGCAATACAGGCACACCTCAAGAAACAAGAAAAAAGTCAAATAAATAACCTAACTCTACACCTCAAACAACTAGAAAAGGAAGAAATGAAGAACCCCAGGGTTAGTAGAAGGAAAGAAATCTTAAAAATTAGAGCAGAAATAAATGCAAAAGAAACAAAAGAGACCATAGCAAAAATCAACAAAGCCAAAAGCTGGTTCTTTGAAAGGATAAATAAAATTGACAAACCATTAGCCAGACTCATCAAGAAACAAAGGGAGAAAAATCAAATCAATAAAATTAGAAATGACAGTGGAGAGATCACAACAGACAACATAGAAATACAAAGGATCATAAGAGACTATTATCAACAATTATATCTCAATAAAATGGACAACGAGGAAGAAATGGACAAATTCTTAGAAAAGTACAACTTTCCAAAACTCGACCAGGAAGAAATAGAAAACCTTAACAGACCCATCACAAGCATGGAAAATGAAACTGTAATCAAAAATCTTCCAGCAAACAAAAGCCCAGGTCCAGACGGCTTCACAGCTGAATTCTACCAAAAATTTAGAGAAGAGCTAACACCTATCCTGCTCAAACTCTTCCAGAAAATTGCAGAGGAAGGTAAACTTCCAAACTCATTCTATGAGGCCACCATCACCCTAATACCAAAACCTGACAAAGATGCCACAAAAAAAGAAAACTATAGGCCAATATCACTGATGAACATAGATGCAAAAATCCTAAACAAAATTCTAGCAATCAGAATCCAACAACACATTAAAAAGATCATACACCATGACCAAGTGGGCTTTATCCCAGGGATGCAAGGATTCTTCAATATCCGCAAATCAATCAATGTAATACACCACATTAACAAATTGAAAAACAAAAACCATATGATTATCTCAATAGATGCAGAGAAAGCCTTTGACAAAATTCAACACCCATTTATGATAAAAACTCTCCAGAAAGCAGGAATAGAAGGAACATACCTCAACATAATAAAAGCTATATATGACAGACCCACAGCAAACATTATCCTCAATGGTGAAAAATTGAAAGCATTTCCTCTAAAGTCAGGAACAAAACAAGGGTGCCCACTTTCACCATTACTATTCAACATAGTTTTGGAAGTTTTGGCTACAGCAATCAGAGCAGAAAAAGAAATAAAAGGAATCCAAATTGGAAAAGAAGAAGTAAAACTCTCACTATTTGCAGATGACATGATCCTCTACATAGAAAACCCTAAAGATTCCACCAGAAAATTACTAGAACTAATCAATGATTATAGTAAAGTTGCAGGATATAAAATCAACACACAGAAATCCCTTGCATTCCTATACACTAATAATGAGAAAACAGAAAGAGAAATTAAGGAAACAATTCCATTCACCATTGCAACGAAGAGAATAAAATACTTAGGAATATATCTACCTAAAGAAACTAAAGACCTATATATAGAAAACTATAAAACACTGGTGAAAGAAATCAAAGAGGACACTAATAGATGGAGAAATATACCATGTTCATGGATTGGAAGAATCAATATAGTGAAAATGAGTATACTACCCAAAGCAATTTATAGATTCAACGCAATCCCTATCAAGCTACCAACAGTATTCTTCACAGAGCTAGAACAAATAATTTCACAATTTGTATGGAAATACAAAAAACCTCGAATAGCCAAAGCGATCTTGAGAAAGAAAAATGGAACTGGAGGAATCAACCTACCTGACTTCAGGCTCTACTACAAAGCCACAGTTATCAAGACAGTATGGTACTGGCACAAAGACAGAAATATAGATCAATGGAACAAAATAGAAAGCCCAGAGATAAATCCACGCACATATGGACACCTTATCTTTGACAAAGGAGGCAAGAATATACAGTGGATTAAAGACAATCTCTTTAACAAGTGGTGCTGGGAAATCTGGTCAACCACTTGTAAAAGAATGAAACTAGAACACTTTCTAACACCATATACAAAAATAAACTCAAAATGGATTAAAGATCTCAACATAAGACCAGAAACTATAAAACTCCTAGAGGAGAACATAGGCAAAACACTCTCTGACATACATCACAGCAGGATCCTCTATGACCCACCTCCCAGAATATTGGAAATAAAAGCAAAAATAAACAAATGGGACCTAATTAAACTTAAAAGCTTCTGCACATCAAAGGAAACTATTAGCAAGGTGAAAAGACAGCCTTCAGAATGGGAGAAAATAATAGCAAATGAAGCAACCGACAAACAACTAATCTCAAAAATATACAAGCAACTCCTACAGCTCAACTCCAGAAAAATAAATGACCCAATCAAAAAATGGGCCAAAGATCTAAATAGACATTTCTCCAAAGAAGATATACAGATGGCTAACAAACACTTGAAAAGATGTTCAACATCACTCTTTATCAGAGAAATGCAAATTAAAACCACTATGAGGTACCATTTCACACCAGTCAGAATGGCTGCGATCCAAAAGTCTACAAATAATAAATGCTGGAGAGGGTGTGGAGAAAAGGGAACCCTCTTACACTGTTGGTGGGAATGCAAATTAGTACAGCCACTATGGAGAACAGTGTGGAGATTCCTTAAAAAACTGGAAATAGAACTGCCTTATGATCCAGCAATCCCACTGCTGGGCATACACACTGAGGAAACCAGAAGGGAAAGAGACACGTGTACCCCAATGTTCATCGCAGCACTGTTTATAATAGCCAAGACATGGAAGCAACCTAGATGTCCATCAGCAGATGAATGGATAAGAAAGCTGTGGTACATATACACAATGGAGTATTACTCAGCCATTAAAAAGAATACACTTGAATCAGTTCTAATGAGGTGGATGAAACTGGAGCCTATTATACAGAGTGAAGTAAGCCAGAAGGAAAAATATAAATACAGTATACTAACGCATGTATATGGAATTTAGAAAGATGGTAACGATAACCCTGTGTACGAGACAGCAAAAGAGACACTGATGTATAGAACAGTCTTATGGACTCTGTGGGAGAGGGTGGGAAGATTTGGGAGAATGTCATTGAAACATGTGAAATGTCATGTATGAAACGAGATGCCAGTCCAGGTTCAGTGCACGATGCTGGATGCTTGGGGCTGGTGCGCTGGGAAGGCCCAGGGGGATGGTATGGGGAGGTTGGGAGGGAGGAGGGTTCAGGATGGGGAGCATGTGATTTTTTTTTTAAAAATAAAATTAAAAAAAAAAAAGAAAAAAAAAAAAAGAAAGAAAAAAAAAGAAAGAAAAAAAAAAAAAAAAAAGAAAATAATGAAAGTAAATGTCAACACTGAAAGTGTAGAACATATACTACTTTATTAAGGAGACAGCATGAAGTAGCAGCCTAGGTTGGGATGCTTCCCGTCATCAACAGTTTTACAGACCTATGCAATCAAGGCAAATTAAATTATCTCTCACCTTCTGTGTCTTTTTTTCTCTTTTTCTGCTTCCATATGCTCAGTCTCCATGGCCCACTGGTTCTTCCTACGACTATATTAAGAAACGTGAGGGTCTCAAACTAATAATTTTCTTCCCATCCAGCTTTTCAATTATTGAGTAGTTAAGTATTGCCTATCTATTGTTGTTTAAGAATTTTTGTTTAGTGTGATGGGAAGAAAATACATGCAATTATATACAAGTTTAGAAACCAAATAACATCTTGGGAAGCATGTGAAGACATTTAAATGTTGGGTGAAATAAGCCTCTTATAACTAAACAGAATTACTTCACGCATTATTTTATTCTAGAATTTTCTCTTTTATTCCCCACTTAGAACCTCAAAATGTGACCTTACTTAGAAGCATGGTCTTTGTACATGTAATTAGTTAAAATGAAATCATTTTGGATTAGGGTGGGCCCTAATTCCAAAGTGTGTGTGTGTGTGTGTGCGTGTGTGTGCTCAGTTGCTAAGTCATGTCCAACTCTTTGCGACCCCATGGACTGCAGCCTGCCAGGCTCCCCTCTCCATGGGATTTTCCAGGCAAGAATACTGGAGTGGGTTGCCATTCCTTCTCCAGGGAATTTCCTGACCCAGGGATCAAACCCACATCTCCCATACTGGCAGGCGAATTCTTTACCACTGAGACACCTGGGCAGCAGGAGATGACATGAAGACATGCAGGGAAGAAGGCCAGATAATTATGGAGGCAGATGGGCATGATACAGCTTCAAGGCAAGGAACCAAGGATTACGGGCACCCAAAGCAAGCAAAGAGGCAAGGGAGGAGTCTTCCCTTGTTCCCTTGAGCCTTCAGAGGGAGTATGGCCCCGCTGACACCTTGATTTTAGACTCTGGCCTCCAAAGCAGTAAGAAAAAAAATGTTTCTGTTTTGTGTTTGCGGTTCTTTACTATAACAACTCTGGAAAACTAATACATAAGCCACATGTAAAATTTGTCTTAAAGTGTACAAGTTATAGCTATAAAAAAGTAAAAGCATTTTACATGCTAAGAGACAAATTTCATCCCTATCATTTTTGGACTTAATTTTTGCTTTTTAAAGAGATCTGTGGAACATTTATAAAATTATGACCAACTGTGTTCCTGATTTCCACATTTTTCTCAAGTTGTATTAAGAGTGTGAGCCTCAGTTTAACTCTAGAATCTGCATTTTCATCTTTTCATTTTCTCACATTCTTATGAAATAGAACAATATACAAGCTAAATATTTAAACAATTACACAACTTAGCTGTTACACAACTAAGTTAAGAAATTGTAAAATGGGACTGTTGGTTGGGAATAGCTCCAACAAGTTTTGAATCAAAGTATTCATTGTAAAAAGTCCTCAGCTGGAATTTTAAAAGCAGTTTAAGGATGAGATTATACAACATACTCAAGGAGGAAGTACAAAATTGAATGGACTAAAGTCAAGGTCAGCTTAACAATCAAGTAATCCTTTTTTTAAGTTGAGTGATAATTGACATATAACATTATGTCAGTTCCAGGTGTACAACATAATGATGTGTAATATGTGTGTATTGTGAAATGAGGACCACAAATCTAGTCAACATCTACCACCACATATCGTGACAAACTTTTTTCCTTTGTTATGAGAAGTCCCGAGATCCACTCTTTCAGCAACTTTCAAGTGCACTATACAGTATTGCTGACAATAGTCACTGTACTTTACATTAAATCCCAAGAACTTATCTGTCTTATAAATGCACATTTGTATCTTTTGACCTGCTTCACCCATTTGCCCATAGCCCAAACCCCCACCTCTGGCAACGACTAATCTGTTCTATGAGCTTCTTTTTTTCCTTAAGGCATCACATATAACTAAGATCATCAGCATTTGTCTTTTTCTTTCTGACATATTTCACTTAGTATAACACCCTCAGTTCCGTTCAGTTGCTCCGTTGTATCTGACTCTTTGTGACCCCTTGGACTGCAGCATGCCAGGCTTCCCTGTCCATCACCAACTCCCTGAACTCACTCAAACTCATGTCCATTGAGGCAGTGATGCCACCCAACCATATCATCCTCTGTTGTCCCCTTCTCCTCCCACCTTCAATCTTTCCCAGCATCAGGGTCTTTTCAAGTGAGTCAGTTCTTCACATCAGGTGGCCAAAGTATTGGAGTTTCAGCTTCAGCATCAGTCCTTCCAGTGAATATTCAAGACTGATTTCCTTTAGGATTGACTGGTTGGATCTCTTTGCAGTCCAAGGGACTCTCAAGAGTCTTCTCCAACACCACAGTTCAGAAGCATCAATTCTTTGGAGCTCAGCTTTCTTTATATTCCCATTCTCATATCCATACATGACTACAGGAAAAACCGTAGCTTTGACTAGATGGAACTTTGTTGGCAAAGTAATGTCTCTGCTTTTTAATATGCTGTCTAAGTTGGTCACAGCTTTCCTTCCAAGGAGCAAGCTTCTTTTGCTTTCTTTTATGACTTCAGTCACCATCTGCAGTGATTTTGGAGCCCCCCCCCAAATAAAGTCTGTCACCGTTTCCATTATTTCCCCATCTATTTGCCATGAAGTGATGGGACTGGATGCCATGATCTTAGTTTTCTGAATATTGAGTTTTAAGCCAACTTTTTCACTCTCTTCTTTCACTTTCATTAAGAGGCTCTTCTTTATTTTCTGCTATAAGGGTGGTGTCATCTGAATATCGGAGAAGGAAATGGCAACCCACTCCAGTATCCTTGCCTAGAGAATCCTGTGGACAGAGGAGCCTGGTGGGCTACTGTACATAGGGTCACACAGAGTCAGACACGACTGAAGTGACTTAGCATGCGTGCATGCATTGGAGAAGGAAATGGCAACCCACTCTAGTATTCTTGCCTGGAGAATCCCAGGGATGGAGGAGCCTGGTGGGCTGCCATCTATGGGGTCACCCAGAGTCGGACATGACTGAAGCGACTTAGCAGAAGCAGCAGCATCTGAATATCTGAGGTTATTGATATTTCTCCCAGAAATCTTGATTCCAACTTGTGCTTCTTCCAGCCTGGCATTTCACATGATGTTCTCTGTATATAAGTTAAATAAGCAATATACAGCCTTGACATACTCCTTTTCCTATTTGGAACCAGTCTGTTGTTCCATGTCCAGTTTTAACCATTGCTTCCTGACCTGCATACAGATTTCTCAGGAGGCAGGTAAGGTGGTCTGGTATTCCCATCTCTTTCAGAATTTTCCACAGTTTATTGTGATCCACACAGTCAAAGGCTTTGGCATAGTCAATAAAGCAGAAATAGATGTTTTTCTGGAACTCTCGTGCTTTTTCCATGACCCAGCGGATGTTGGCAATTTCATCTCTGGTTCTTCTGCCTTTCCTAAATCCAGCTTGAACATGTGGAATTTCCCAGTTCACGTATTGCTGAAGCTTGGCTTGGAGAATTTTGATCATTACTTTGCTAGCGTGTGAGATGAGTGCAATTGTGCAGTCGTTTGAACATTCTTTGGCATTGCCTTTCGTTGGGATTGGAATGAAAACTGATCATTTCTGGTCCTGTGGCCACTGCTGAGTTTTCCAAATTTGCTGGCATATTGAGTGCAGCACTTTCACAGCATCATTGTTTAGGATTTGAAATAGCTCAACTGGTACTCCATCACCTCCACTAGCTTCATTCATAGTGATGCTTCCTAAGGCCCACTTGACTTTGCATTCCAGGAAGTCTGGCTCTAAGTGAGTGATCACATCATCATGATTATCTGTCTCAAGATCTTTTCTGTTAGTTCTTCTGTGTATTCTTGCCACCTCTCTTAATACCTTCTGCTTCTGTTAAGTCCATACCATTTCTGTCCTTAATTGTGCCCATCTTTGCATGAAATGTTCCCTTGATATCTCTCAGAGTCAACACCTTCAGAGTCAACCTATGTTGTGACAATGTATGTTGTGACCCTCAAATATAGAAATGGCAGGATTTCCTAATTTTTTTATGGCTGAATAATATTCCGTGGCATGTATAATACACACACACACACACACACACACACACACACACATCTACTTAACATCTTCTTTATCCATTCATCCTTTGGTGGATACCTTTGTTGTTTCCATGTATGGGCTCCTGTGAGCAAGGCTGCTATGAACAGGGAAGTGCCAATATCATTTCAGTCAGTGGTTTCATTTCCTTCGTAAATACTTAGAAGCATAATTGCTGGACCATATGGTAGTTCTATTTTTAATATTTTGAGGAACTTACTGTATTCTTTTCCATGGTGACTGTGTCCATAACATCCCCACTGACAGTGTAGGAGAGTTCTCTTTTCCCCCAAATCCTCACCAGCACTGTGGTCTTTTTAATGCTCACTATTCTGACAGGTGAGGGAACTTTTCCTTTCCTGAGCTGTTTTCAGTTCTTCCGTGGCTTGGGCTGGCCCGTGAGTTCCTGCAAGCTCTTAATAAAGTATCTGGCACATATCTGAGCCCGGAGGAACCAAGGGCCTAATATTCAGAAAATAGCCATAACTGAGTGGAGGACCAACTGGACCAGAAAACATAAAGGAAGCCAGACAAGGAAGGGACAGTTAAAGACTTCGGGAAGGTCATGTACACACTGCTATATTTACAATGGATAACCAACAAAAACCTACTGTCTAGCACGTGGAACTCTGCTCAAAGTAGGGCACCAGCCTGGATGTGGGTGTTTGGGGGAGAATGAATACATGTATACGTATGGCTGAATCCTTTCACTGTTCACCTGAAACTATACATCATTGTTAATTGGCTATACTCCAATACAAAATATTTTTGGGGTGTTAAATAAATTTCAAAAATGAATTAATATTTAAAAAAAAGAATGCAGGAAGCATCATCTTTATCACGGAGGAGGTTACACAGGGAGCTCCCTGGCCTCGCCCAGCTGAGAGCCTCGCCTGCACACTCCTCTGGCTGCGTGTCAGCCCAGGCTGCTGTGGGGGCAGAGACCGGGAGGGCGCTGTCTTCACCGCAGAGGCCACAGGAGAGAGCACATTTCTGAGTAAGCTTTTCCCTTATGGCCACAAGGCCCAGCAAGCCACACCCTTTCCTTTCTTGGAGAGATGTAAGGGAGGGGTAGAGAGGAAGTCTGAGACTGGTGGTTCTTAAAAACGTGAAGATTTATGAAGATGTAAATCATTGCAGCGAAGTTTACCATATGAGGCGAAATTTTTAATTTTATTTCATGCTACTCAAACCATAGGTGCTTGTGAGGAAGACCAGAAAAATGAACATTTTTTCTGTTCACGTGAGTTGCAGTGTGAATGAAATTTACAGATCCCCTCTATACATGTATAGTAACACTTTCAATGTTTTACAATACATTTGTTTTCTAAGCAAGGAAGTAAACTCTGAAAAGAAATGAACCAAAGTCATTTTTAATGCATCTTGTAGAATGCAGGACTCACAACACCCAGGGCAGTATTTAATAGTGGAACAAGTTAGAGCAAGGGCTAAAATCTCATGCTGGAAGGACTTCAAACTGGCTGCTGTGAGGACAAGGACAGATTTTTTACCTGGAAGAAAGCATTGCTCACTTTGACCGAAAAGCAGATATCACTGATTTCTGTAGAAATTATAATAATCTTCCTTGAATTGTCAAAACAAGGCAGATATATCATAATATTCTTGTAGGGATATTCATTTATCTAGCTGGTTTCAGCAAGTCTTAGTTGCAGCATGCACGCTCTTTGCTGTGGCATGTGGGGTCTCGTTCCCTGTCCTGGGATCCACCTGGGACCCCCCTGCATTGGGAGCAAGGAATTTTAACCACTGGACCACCAGGGAAGTCTCTATCATAATATTCTTAAATTTGGGAAGTTTCAATCCCTTCACAAATTTTTAATAGGCTTATAGACATTCATTGGTAAGGACAAGATTAAATAGGACCATTAACTTGACATCAAGTTATTTGAAATCAAGTTAATTGCCAATCTAATTGACATCAAGTTAATAATTATTTAAGAATTTATTACCTGTTAAGACCTTTTCCAGGTGCTGTAAATCTCTAGCACTAAGTACAGTTCTTCACACCCACTAAAGACTCAACTCATTTGTCTTGTTGAATGAAAGAATAAGTCTCATGTCTAAGGTGGAGACAAGACTCTATGGGTAAAGCTTAATTTGAATAAGATTTTGAAAGGCGGAAGGGATTTGGATATGAAAAATGAATGGGGAGGACATTTGAGAGGAAGAGGCATGTTTTAAAGGAGTAGAAGAGGCACAGGGCACATTCGGCGGACGATGATGAAATTAGCGTGACTGGATCAGGGATGTTGGGTACCAGTCGTGGGCAAGATCAGGGAGCTTCAGACGGAAGCTGACCTGGGGTAGCCCAGCTTCTGTTGCCAATCTGAGGAGTTTGGACTGTATGTTACCAACACGAGTGTCATAGAGATAACTGGTTGGGTTACATGATCAAAGGGTCTTTGAAATGACAATGAAACTTTTAACGCTAGTGTGTCCACTGTGGGTAGGAGGAGGAGTAGACCAAGGAAACAGAGACCAATCTCAGGGTTATTGCTGTAGCATGCTCATTTCCTTTTACTTATTTTTTTATACTCTTGAAAAAATTAATTTGTTTACTTTTGGCTTTTCTCGGTCTTCATTCTGCATGTGGGCTTTCTCTAGTTGCAGTGAGTAGGGGCAACTCTCTAGCTGCAGAGCAAGGGCTTCAGTCCTTGTGGCTCATGGGCTTGGTTGCCCCATGGCACATGGAATCTTCCTGGACCAGGGACTGAACTCATGTCCCCTGTATTGGCAGGAGGATTCTTAACCACTGGTCAACCAGGGAAGACCCATTTCCTTTTATTGACCTTAAGTCTTTGAGGAGAAGGATTTTACCTTTGTATTTTCATCTCTAGCACAGTGCCCGAACATCAGAGGTACTAAGTGTGTGTTAATTTCTGCCTGATCTTTTTTTTTAGGATCTACCCTAATGATCTTATGCAACTTTAATTACCATTTTATTTATATCATTTCCTTTTAGATTCCACATACTTTATGCCTGATCTTAGCCAGCTGGCCTGGGAATGGAAGGATTGGGATCCATTAATTTATTTATTAAACAAGCAATAAAGTAGGGACCAACTACATTTCAGGCACTATATTTAAGAGATGATGAACAGGACTTAGGAGTACTGAAGGGGAGGAAAAAGGACACTTCTGTTCTTGCACCTGGACATGAAATGTGGTATATGTTGTGGAAAGAGTGTCCTTTATCCTCTCTTTGAACTGTTATTACCCTTGGTTTTATAAACCACCCACCCCAGGTAACAAATAGATAGGTCACAACTTCACAGTTAGCAAAAACCACACTTAGTTCAGACTCCATATCCATCAGGGTGTCCGGGACCTGTGACTAATGCAGACACTGTGTTGTGGCCCAGGTAATCTGTAAGTTCTGGTTGTCTCCATCTGCGTTTTTTTGGTGTTTTACCCCCAGAAGGGCAGAATTTGTTGCTGTGTCTTCCATCTAAACAGACTTATCTTAGTCTGCTCACTGGCCAGCCACTCCTCCCACAACCCCCATCAGGTCTTGTCTGCACTTGAATTGTAATGACTCTATCACTCTCAGAAACTGTGGCCACGTTCTTAAATTTGCTGTAGTGTCTCTGGGGCTTTTTAGGAGTCGGTGGTGAACTCAGATGACTCAGATGACCATTATATCTACTACTGCGGGCAGGAATCCCTCAGAAGAAATGGAGTAGCCATCATGGTCAACAAAAGAGTCTGAAATGCAGTACTTGGATGCAATCTCAAAAATGACAGAATGATCTCTGTTTGTTTCAAAGGCAAACCATTCAATTTCGCAGTAATCAAAGTCTATGCCCCAACCAGTAATGCTGAGGAAGCTGAAGTTGAACGGTTCTATGAAGACCTACAAGACCTTTTAGAACTAACACCCAAAAAAGATATCCTTTTCATTATAGGGGACTGGAATGCAACAGTAGGAAGTCAAGAAACACCTGGACTAACAGGCAAATTTGGCCTTGGAATACAGAATGAAGCAGGGCAAAGACTAATAGCGTTTTGCCAAGAAAATGCAGTGGTCATAACAAACACCCTCTTCCAACAACACAAGAGAAGACTCTATACATGGACATCACCAGATGGTCAACATCGAAATCAGATTGATTATATTCTTTGCAGCCAAAGATGGAGAAGCTCTATACAGTCAACAAAAACAAGACCAGGAGCTGACTGTGGCTCAGACCATGAACTCCTTATTGCCAAATTCAGACTTAAATTGAAGAAAGTAGGGAAAACCACCAGACCATTCAGGTATGACCTAAATCAAATCCCTTATGATTATATAGTGGAAGGGAGAAATAGATTTAAGGGCCTAGATCTGATAGATAGAGTGCCTGATGAACTATGGGATGAGGTTCGTGACATTGTACAGGAGACAGGGATCAAGACCATCCCCATGGAAAAGATATGCAAAAAAGAAAAATGGCTGCCTGGGGAGGCCTTACGAATAGCTATGAAAAGAAGAGAAGTGAAAAGCAAAGGAGAAAAGGAAAGATATAAGCATCTGAATGCAGAGTTCCAAAGAATAGCAAGAAGAGATAAGAAAGGCTTCCTCAGCTATCAATGCAAAGAAATAGAGGAAAACAACAGAATGGGAAAGACTAGAGATCTCTTCAAGAAAATTAGAGATACCAAGGGAACATTTCATGCAAAGATGGGCTCGATAAAGGACAGAAATGGTATGGACCTAACAGAAGCAGAAGATATTAAGAAGAGGTGGCAAGAATACACAGAAGAACTATAAAAAAAAATCTTCACAACCCAGATAATCACGATGGTGTGATCACTGACCTAGAGCCAGACATCCTGGAATGTGAAGTCAAGTGGACCTTAGAAAGCATCACTACGAACAAAGCTAGTTGAGATGATGGAATTCCAGTTGAGCTATTCCAAATCCTGAAAGATGATGCTGTGAAAGTGCTGCACTCAATATGCCAGCAAATTTGGAAAACTCAGCAGTGGCCACAGGACTGGAAAAGGTCAGCTTTCATTCCAATCCCAAAGAAAGGTAATGCCAAAGAATGCTCAAACTACCGCACAGTTGCACTCATCTCACATGCTAGTAAAGTAATGCTCAAAATTCTCCAAGCCAGGCTTAAGCAATATGTGAACTGTGAGCTTCCTGATGTTCAAGCTGGTTTTAGAAAAGGCAGAGAAACCAGAGATCAAATTGCCAACATCCGCTGGATCATGGAAAAAGCAAGAGAGTTCCAGAAAAACATCTATTTCTGCTTTATTGACTATGCCAAAGCCTTTGACTGTGTGGATCACAATAAACTGTGGAAAATTCTGAAAGAGATGGGAATACCAGACCACCTGATCTGCCTCTTGAGAAATCTGTATGCAGGTCAGGAAGCAACAGTTAGAACTGGACATGGAACAACAGACTGGGTCCAAATAGGAAAGGGAGTACGTCAAGGCTGTATATTGTCCCCCTGTTTATTTAACTTATATGCAGAGTACATCATGAGAAACCCTGGACTAGAAGAAACACAAGCTAGAATCAAGATTGCTGGGAGAAATATAAATAACTTCAGATATGCAGATGACACCACACTTATGGGAGAAAGTGAAGAGGAACTAAAAAGCCTCTTGATCTAAGTGAAAGAGGAGAGTGAAAAAGTTGGCTTAAAGCTCAACATTCAGAAAATGAAGATCATGGCATCCGGTCCCATCACTTCATGGGAAATAGATGGGGAAACAGTGGAAACAGTGTCAGACTTTATTTTGGGGGGCTCCAAAATCACTGCAGACGGTGACTGCAGCCATGAAATTAAAAGACGCTTACTCCTTGGAAGGAAAGTTATGACCAACCTAGAGAGCATATTCAAAAGCAGAGACATTACTTTGCCAACAAAGGTCCATCTAGTCAAGGCTATGGTTTTTCCTGTGATCATGTATGGATGTGAGAGTTGGATGGTGAAGAAGGCTGAGCGCTGAAGAATTGATGCTTTTGAACTGTGGTGTTGGAGAAGACTCTTGAGAGTCCCTTGAACTGCAAGGAGATCCAACCAGTCCATTCTGAAGGAGATCAGCCCTGGGATTTCTTTGGAAGGAATGATGCTAAAGCTGAAACTCCAGTACTTTGGCCACGTCAATCGAAGAGTTGACTCACTGGAAAAGACTCTGATGCTGGGAGGGACTGTGGGCAGAAGTAGAAGGGGACGACAGAGGATGAGATGGCTGGATGGCATCACTGACTCGATGGACCTGAGTCTCAGTGAACTTTGGGATTTGGTGATGGACAGGGAGGCCTGGCATGCTGCGATTCATGGGGTTGCAAAGAGTCGGACACGACTGAGCGACTGATCTGATCTTATCTGAACTTGGGTGTCATGACAATATCATACCCCCAAATATCCCTTGCCTCAGTAATCAACCTGTGCCCTAGGTATGTAAATTTTGTTCTCCTTGGGGTAAGTTTTCTATTCTCCATCTGCTACACTTGTTGGCTTCTTGTTTTTTTAAGATTGTTGCACTTCCACAGATTGAATCTGAGGTGCCACGCAAGTACACATGTTAATTCTTCCTTTGGATCCTTGCTAGACGTTACCCTAATACAACATTCCTGGAGATAGATGCTATTTTTGTTGCTTTTTTACATCTGAGGAAACAAATATAACTAGTAGAGTAAGAATAAATGATTGGCTTAATATGACTAAATGACTAAAGCTTATGTATTACAAACTTAGCTAAATAATATTTCCACCACCACCCCTGCCCATAACTCTGAGAGCAATCCCTGGCAATAGCACTGTGCTGATAAACACTCAACAAGCGGCTCTCATTGTGAATATGGGGCACAGTTTGTAGCATCTGCTGGTTTCTGTGGCATAAATGAATCAACTGTAGCAGATTTCAAGCTGCCAACATGACGTCACTGAACTCTGAATTGGAAAGAGATGTGCATAATCGATTCTTGCAAGCCTGTAGAAGCCAGAGAGTTTAGAATTTAATTTTTCCTCCTTGAGCATTTTCCATGACAAATACTCAGTCACAAAGCTGTTTGTTGTAGCACGTCTGTCTTTTAGGAATTTTGATTTTGGTGCAAGGGGGCATGTAGACATTGCTCAGTTCAGTTCAGTTCAGTTCAGTCGCTCAGTCGTGTCCGACTCTTTGCGACCCCACGAATCGCAGCACTCCAGGCCTCCCTGTCCATCACCATCTCCCGGAGTTCACTCAGACTCACGTCCATCCAGTCAGTGATGCCATCCAGCCATCTCATCCTCTGTCGTGCCCTTCTCCTCCTGCCCCCAATCCCTTCCAGCATCAGAGCCTTTTCCAGTGAGTCAACTCTTCGCATGAGGTGGCCAAAGTACTGGAGTTTCAGCTTTAGCATCATTCCTTCCAAAGAAATCCCAGGGCTCATCTCCTTCAGAATGGACTGGTTGGATCTCCTTGCAGTCCAAGCGACTCTCAAGAGTCTTCTCCAACACCACAGTTCGAAAGCATCAATTCTTCAGCACTCAGCCTTCTTCACAGCCCAACTCTCACATCCATACATGACCACAGGAAAAACCATAGCCTTGACTAGATGGACCTTTGTTGGCAAAGTAACGTCTCTGCTTTTGAATATGCTCTCTAGGTTACTCATAACTTTCCTTCCAAGGAGTAAGCGTCTTTTAATTTCATGGCGGCAGTCGCCATATGCAGTGATTTTGGAGCCCAAAAAATGAAGTCTGACACTGTTTCCACTGTTTCCCCATCTATTTCCCATGAAGTGATGGGACCAGATGCCATGATCTTCGTTTTCTGAATGTTGAGCTTTAAGCCAACTTTTTCACTCTCCACTTTCACTTTCAGCAAGAGGCTTTTTAGTTCCTCTTCACTTTCATTAGTTCCTCTTCACTTTCTGCCATAAGGGTGGTGTCATCTGCATATCTGAGGTTATTGATATTTCTCTCAGCAATCTTGATTCCAGCTTGTGTTTCTTCCAGTCCAGCATTTCTCATGATGTACTCTGCATATAAGTTAAATAAACAGGGTGACAATATACAGCCTTGACGTACTCCTTTTCCTATTTGGACCCAGTCTGTTGTTCCATGTCCAGTTCTAACTGTTGCTTCCTGACCTGCATACAGATTTCTCAAGAGGCAGATCAGGTGGTCTGGTATTCCCATCTCTTTCAGAATTTTCCACAGTTTATTGTGATCCACACAGTCAAAGGCTTTGGCATAGTCAATAAAGCAGAAATAGATGTTTTTCTGGAACTCTCTTGCTTTTTCCATGACCCAGCAGATGTTGGCAATTTGATCTCTGGTTCCTCTGCCTTTTCTAAAACCAGCTTGAACATCAGGAAGTTCACGGTTCACATATTGCTGAAGCCTGGCTTGGAGAATTTTGAGCTTTACTTTACTAGCGTCTGAGATGAGTGCAATTGTGCGGTAGTTTGAGCATTCTTTGGCATTGCCTTTCTTTGGGATTGGAATGAAAACTGACCTTTTCCAGCCCTGTGGCCACTGCTGGGTTTTCCAAATTTGCTGGCATATCGAGTGCAGCACTTTCACAACATCATCTTTCAGGATTTGAAATAGCTCAACTGGAATTCCATCACCTCCACTAGCTTTGTTCGTAGTGATGCTTTCTAAGGCCCACTTGACTTCACATTCCAGGATGTCTGGCTCTAGTTAATAATTAATTCTCTTCCAGAGATAAAAGTTATTAATATAGGTACAGGTGGTATTACTTTCCTCAGTTTGTCAAAATTTCAAGTATATGAGAGCGTATAATATTGCCTTTGGCAACTTCTAAATTCAAGCAGGAGAGGGAGGTGGATATGACTAGCAGGTAGCCTGTATGACAGCAAACTCTCTGAATGAGGAGTCCAGAGGCTTGGGTTCTAGTCTCAATTCTGACATAAAATAATTGTGAGACTTTATCTACTAAAGCCTACTGGGTATTGGCTTCTTCAGCTGAAAAATGAGAGAGTTGGGCCAGGCCATCTGTAAATTTCCTCACAACTCTACGTTCAAAATTACGCAAAATAATATGGAAAATAGTAATGGGATGAAAAAATTACAAACTTTAAAATTATATCAGAATTACAACAACAGCATATATGCAAATAATTGACAACAGGCACATGAAGAGATGTTTATATTTTGTGTTCACAGCAGCATTATTCACAAGAGCCAAAATATGGAAGAAACCCAAGTGTCCATTGATAAATGAAAAGATAAACAAAATGTAGTCTGTCATCTCTGCTGTAACAAGACGCTGGATTTTTTTTAAGCTTTTAATTTTATATTGGAGTGTAGTCGATTAGCAAACAACACTGTGACCGTCTCAGGTAAATGGCGAAGGGACTCAGCCACACACATGTACCCATTGCCCCTCAGACTCCGCTCCTGTCCAGGCTGCCACAAACACTGGGCAGAGTTCCCTGTAGGGAATTCTGACCCATGCTACCCCATGGATGAACCTTGAGGACGTAACGCTAAGTGAAACAGTCCAGTCACAAAAGGACAAATACTATATGTTTGCACTTACTTGAGGTCCCTGGTGTTGTCAGCTTCATAGAGACAGAAATTAAAATGGTGGTTGTCAGGGGCTGGAGGGAGGGAGAGTGGAGAGTGTTTAATAGGTATGAAAAAGTTTCTGAGATTAGTTGCATGACGATGAACTGTACACACTTAAAAGTGGTTAAAATGATGCCTTTTATGTTATGTGTATTTTGCCACAGTTAAAAAGGTTATAACAGAAGAAACATGAAGGAATTTTGCAGGAGTTTGGCAGTAATCTTGATTCCTCAAATAGTCCTGAGTAGGTGATCGTAGGGTTTATTTCATAATAAAACCATGAGTGTAAATGAACACCCTGGGGGTTTCCAGTGAGGTTTTTAGGAGACACTATTTATAACTGATGACTAAATATGGTATTCTGAATTTTTTGACATTGTATTATAGGCATGCTGAGGTGAGCTTGAAGATTAAAATAAACTATACTAAAGCCTGTATTCAAAGACAAGCCAAAGTAAAAGATATATACCTGCCTGTGAATGTTGAGCTGTGGGCTGCCCACACCTGCTGCCCTCAGCCTTTCTCTGAGCGCTCAGGGGCGGGTGTTTCACCCTTGCCTCTGCTCACGATCCCCTAGGGCCCGGGGCGCCAGGCACCTTCTGAGATAACAGCAGCGGGGGAAGAAGTTCTGAACATCTGACTGTGCCATCCCATCCCTCCAGTGAACTCCTGAGTCATCTCTGCTATAACAAGACGCTGGATTTTTTAAAAGATTTTAATTTTATATTGGAGTATAGTTGATTAACAAACAACACTGTGACCATCTCATGTGAACAGCAAAGGGACTCAGCCATACACATACATGTACCCATTCTCCCTCAAACTCCGCTCCTCCAGGCTGCCACAAAACACTGAGCAGAGTTCCCTGTGCTTTATGGTAAAACCTTGTTGGTTATCCATTTTATTTATTTATTTTTTTCTTTTCAGTTCCCATTTATTTTTGGCTCTTGGGGCAATGTTCAACACAATAGAAATCTGAAGTGTAGAATAGGACAAAATCAAGAAGTGGGGAAGCAGTAGCAGGAGAGATGAGATGTTTGCCAAAAGATGGAAGGTGTTCTGTCCCCTGTCTGGGGAATGACGTTTAGGTGGCAGCACATACCTTTCCATATAAGTACAGAAGGGGTTGATACGTATCATTTTTTTTTTGATAAGAAAAGATGGGGTGGGGAGGGGCTTTCTGGAGACTTAGAGACCAAGGCTATCTCTTGCTTCTCTTGACCCCCTTTCTCAAACAGGAGAAAGGAGGGAATTCAACGTTATTATGAAGGAGATAAAGTGGAAGAGGAAGGGATTCCCACTTGATAGGGTGGGGGCCAGAAACTTGCAAAGGTAATAGCTTAGGACAGAACTTGGAAGGAGACTGAAAATGAAGATAATACTGTCAACACCTCTGCACAAGCTGAGAGGAGCGGGGAGATACCTGGCAGCTAGGACTTCAGTACCCTGGATGCCCCTCTCCAAACCCAACCCTTTCTGGTAGGGACTTCTACTCGCTCAGTTTCCTTCCCCTGGGCCAGCACACCGGCCTAGGATGGCAGTCACCAATCCAGGTTTTCAGCACACGGTTCTAAATGAGATTTGAGGAAACCCAGCCTCTTGGAGAGCTATCTCAAAAACAGAGAGGGAAATGTTAACTGGACAGATGGGAGGAGTGGGCACCAGAAGGAAAATGACAGGGTTACCCAGAATGCAGAAAATCTAGGCTCCCCAAAAGTGGAAAGAGAGAAGAGACATTCAACAAACAACAAATATTTATTGAGCGCCTATTATGTGCCAGGCACTGTTCTAGAATCCCCCCAAAAAAGAAAAACAAGATAGATGCAGAAAATGCAAATTCTGAGGGAGAGGAAAGGGGTCGTTGAGGAAGAAGGCTGAGGGGATTAAGAAGCCTAAGGTGATAGGGACTTGGCCTTAGGCCTCCTCTTCGGCCTCCTCACCGAAATCCTCTTCCTCTTCTGCGGTGGCATCCTGGTACTGCTGGTACTCGGAGACGAGGTCGTTCATGTTGCTCTCAGCCTCGGTGAACTCCGTCTCGTCCATGCCCTCACCTGTGTACCAGTGGAGGAAGGCCTTCCGGCGGAACATGGCCGTGAACTGCTCCGAGATGCGCTTGAACAGCTCCTGGATGGCCGTGCTGTTGCCAATGAAGGTGACTGCCATCTTCAGACCACGGGGTGGGATGTCGCAAACAGCTGTCTTGACATTGTTGGGGATCCATTCCACGAAGTAGCTGCTGTTCTTATTCTGCACGTTGAGCATCTGCTCATCTACCTCCTTCATGGACATCCACCCACGGAACACAGCAGCCACGGTGAGGTACCGGCCATGGCGGGGGTCACAGGCAGCCATCATGTTCTTGGCATCGAAGACCTGCTGGGTGAGCTCAGGGACAGTGAGGGCCCAATACTGCTGGCTGCCACAGCTGGTTAGAGGGGCAAAGCCAGGCACGAAGAAGTGGAGGCATGGGAAGGGCACCATGTTGACGGCCAGCTTGTGGAGGTCAGCATTGAGCTGGCCAGGGAAGCGGAGGCAAGTGGTGACTCCACTCATGGTGGCCGAGACGAGCTGGTTCAGGTCTCCATAGGTTGGTGTGGTCAGCTTGAGGGTGCAGAAACATATGTCGTAAAGGGCCTCGTTGTCAATGCAATAGGTTTCATCAGTGTTCTCCTCCAGCTGATGGACAGAGAGGGTGGCGTTGTAGGGCTCAACCACAGTGTCGGAAACTTTGGGTGAGGGCACCATGCTGAAGGTGTTCATGATGTGGTCAGGATACTCTTCACGGATCTTGCTGATGAGCAAGGTGCCCATTCTGGAGTCAGTGCCCCCACCCAGCGAGTGGGTCAGCTGGAAGCCCTGCAGGCAGTCACAGCTCTCGGCCTCCTTCCGAACCACATCCAGGACCGAGTCAACCAGCTCGGCTCCCTCTCTATAGTGGCCCTTGGCCCAGTTGTTGCCTGCCCCGGACTGACCAAAAACAAAGTTGTCTGATCTGAAGATCTGACCAAAAGGACCTGAGCGAACAGAATCCATGGTTCCGGGTTCTAGATCCACCAAGATAGCACGAGGGACATATTTGCCACCTGTGGCTTCATTGTAGTACACGGAGATACGGTCCAGTTGTAGGTCGCTGTCCCCATGATAGGTGCCAGTGGGGTCGATGCCATGTTCATCACTGATCACCTCCCAGAACTTGGCACCGATCTGATTGCCACACTGACCGGCCTGGATGTGCACGATTTCCCTCATTGTTAAAATTTATTCTAATCTTTTTGCTTGCCTCAAGGTGTGTATGGGGCAAAAAAATAATATGGAATTAGTTTTTCTCTGCTGCTAGTCGCAGGGTGGAAAGATGGAACAGGACCCGGAGGCTGAAGCAGCGAGGTCCGAACGCGGCGGCAGGAAGGTTCTGAGAGGGAGGGTTATCCATTTTAAATGTAGCAGAGTGTACATATCCATCCCAAACTCCTTGACTATCTCTTCCCTCCATTCTCGCCCCTGCCTGCAAACCAAAGTTCATTCTCTAAGTCTGTGAGTCTGTTTCTGTTCTGTAAATAAGTTCATTTGTATCATTTCTTTTTAGATTCCTCATATAAGGGATGTCATACAGTATTTCTTCTCCTTGGTCTGACTTTCTTCATTTCGCATGACAGTCTCTAGGTTCATCCATGTTGCTGCAAATGACATTATTTCATTCTTTTTAATGGCTTAGTAATATTCCATCATATATACGTACCACATCTTCTTTATTTATTCATCTGTAAGACACTGGATTTTTTTAAAAAAAATATTTTAATTTTTAACTGAAGGATAATTGCTTTACAGAATTTTGTTGTTTTCTGTCAGACATCAACATGATTCAGCCATAGGTATATATATGTCCCCTCCCTCTTGAAACTCCCTCTGTCTCCCTCCCAATCCCACCCCTCTAGGTTGATACAGCGCCCCTGTTTGAGTTCCCTGAGTCATACAGCAAATTCCCACGGGCTATCTATTTTACATATGGTAATGTAAGTTTCCCTGTTACTCTCTCTGTACATCTCACCCTCCCCTCCCCACTGCCCACCATGTCCACTAGTCTGTCCTCTATAAGACATTGGATTTTTAAATGGCATTAACATTGTCCAGTGGTCATGTATGGATGTGAAAGTCAGACTGGGAAGAAAGCTGAGCACTGAAGAATTGATGTTTTTGAACTGTGGTGTTGGAGAAGACTCTTGAGAGTCCCTTGGACTGCAAGGAGATCCAACCAGTCCATTCTGAAGGAGCTCAGTCCTGGGTGTTCTTTGGAAGGAAAGATGCTAAAGCTGAAACTTGGCCACCTCATGCGAAGAGTTGACTCACTGGAAAAGGCTCTGATGCTGGGAGGGATTGGGGTCAGGAAGAGAAGGGGCCGACAGAAGATGAGATGGCTGGATGGCATCACTGACTTGATGGACGTGAGTTTGGGTGAACTCTGGGAGTTGGTGATGGACAGGGAGGCCTTGCCTGGTGAGATTCATGGGGTTGCAAAGAGTCGGACACGACTGAGCGACTGAACTGAACTAAACTGAACTGAGCGACTGAATTGAATTGAACATAGTCCTAGATTTTTCAAAAATTAAAAATTAATTTTTAAAATTAATTCTTAAGTATACTAAAGTTCAAATTTGTTTTCAAAGAAATAGTTCTTATATTAGATGAGTATTAATTAGTTTTTCTAAAGCTCACTTAAATATTATAGAGATAAATCAACTGGCATACTAGGTTTTGGAACAAATTCAACTACATGATTCTTGGTATATTTGCAAGAGTAGCAAATAATTGCAAAATTTACAATACTTACAAGTATATTTCTGCTCTGGTTGGAGCATAAATTTGTGACTGTAATAGAATGTTTCTTGACTTCCTACTTTTGCATTCCAGTCCTCTATAATGAAAAGGACATCTTTTTTGGGTGTTAGTTCTAAAGGTCTTGTAGGTCTTCAAAGAACTGTTCAACTTCAGCCTCTTCAGTGTTACTGGTTGGGCATAGACTTGGATTCCCCTGATATTGAATGGTTTGCCTTGGAAACGAACAGAGATCATTCTGTCATTTTTGAGATTGCATCCAAGTACTGCATTTTGGACTCTTTTGGTGACTATGATGGCTACTCCATTTCTTCTAAGGGATTCTTGCGCAAAGTAGTAGATACAATGATCATCTGAGTTAAATTCACCCATTCCAGTCCATCTGAGTTTGCTGATTCCTAGAATGTCGATGTTCACTCTTGTCATCACCTGTTTGACCACTTCCAATTTGCCTTAATTCATGGAACTAACATTCCAGGTTCCTATGCAATATTGCTCTTTACAGCATCGGACCTTGCTTCTATCACCAGTCACATCCACAGCTGGGTATTGTTTTTGCTTTGGCTCCATCCCTTCATTCTTTCTGCAGTTACTTCTCCACTGATCTCCAATAGCATATTGGGCACCTACCAACCTGGGGTGTTCATCTTTCAGTATCCTATCTTTTTGCCTTTTCATACTGTTCATGGGGTTCTCAAGGCAAGAATACTGAAGTGGTTTGCCATTCCCTTCTCCAGTGGACCATATTCTGTTGTACCTCTCCACATGACTCATCTGTCTTGGGTGGCCCCACAAGGCATGGCTTAGTTGCACTGAGTTAGACAAGAATGAAGCAGGGCAAAGGCTAATAGAGTTCTGCCAAGAGAACGCACTGGTCATAGCAAACACCTTCTTCCAACAACACAAGAGAAGACTCTACACATGGACATCACCAGATGGTCGACACCAAAATCAGATTGATTATATTCTTTGCAGCTAAAGATGAAGAAGCTCTATACAGTCAGTAAAAACAAGACCGGGAGCTGACTGTGGCTCAGATCATGAACTCCTTATTGCTAAATTCAGACTGAAATTGAAAAGTGGAGAAAACTACTATACCATTTAGGTATGATCTAAATCAAATCCCTTATGACTATACAGTGGAAGTGAGAAATATATTTAAGGAACTAGATCTGATAGACAGAGTGCCTGATGAACTATGGACGGAGGTTCGTGACATTGTACAGGAGACAAGAATCAAGACCATCCCCAAGAAAAAGAAATGCAAAAAAGCAAAATGTCTGTCAGAGAAGGCCTTACAAATAGCCGTGAAAAGAAGAGAAGCGAAAAGCAAAGGAGAAAAGGAAAGATATACCCATTTGAATGCAGAGTTCCAAAGAATAGCAAGGAGAGATAAGAAAGCCTTCTTCAGTGATCAGTGCAAACAAATAGAGGAAAACAATAGAATGGGAAAGACTAGAGATCTCTTCAAGAAAATTAGAGATACCAAGGGAACATTTCATGTAAAGATGGGCTCGATAAAGGACAGAGATGGTATGGACCTAACAGAAGCAGAAGATATTAAGAAGAGGTGGCAAGAATACACAGAAGAACTATAAAAAAAGATCTTCACAAACCAGATGATCACGATGGTGTGATCACTCACCTAGAGCCAGACAAACAGGAATGTGAAGTCAAGTGGGCCTTAGAAAGCATCACTATGAGCAAAACTAGTTGAGGTGATGGAATTCCAGTTGAGCTATTCCAAATCCTGAAAGATGATGCTGTGAAAGTGCTGCACTCAATATGCCAGCAAATTTGGAAAACTCAGCAGTGGCCACAGGACTGGAAAAGGTCAGTTTTCATTCCAATCCCAAAGAAAGGCAATGCCAAAGAATGCTCAAACTACCCCACAATTGCACTCATCTCACACGCTAGTAAAGTGATGCTCAAAATTCTGCAAGCCAGGCTTCAGCAATATGTGAACCATGAACTTCCAGATGTTCAAGCCAGTTTTCGAAAAGGCAGAGGAACCAGAGATCAAATTGCCAACATCCGCTTGATCATCAAAAAAGCAAGAGAATTCCAGAAAAACATCTATTTCTGCTTTATTGACTATGCCAAAGCCTTTGACTGTGTGGATCACAAGAAACTGTGGAAAATTCTGAAAGACATGGGAATTTCAGACCACCTGACCTGCCTCTTGAGAAACCTGTATGCAGGTCAGGAAGCAACAGTTAGAACTGGACATGGAACAACAGACTGGGCCCAAATAGGAAAAGGAGAACGTCGTTGCTGTATATTGTCACCCTGCTTATTTAACTTATATGCAGAGTACATCATGAGAAACGCTGGACTGGAGGAACACAAGTTGGAATCAAGATTGCCAGGAGAAATATCAATAACCTCAGATATGCAGATGACACCACACTTATGGCAGAAAGTGAAGAGGAACTAAAAAGCCTCTTGATGCAAGTGAAAGAGGAGAGTGAAAAAGTTGGCTTAAAGCTCAACATTCAGAAAACGAAGATCATGGCATCTGGTCCCATCACTTCATGGGAAACAGATGGAGAAACAGTGGAAACAGTGTCAGACTTTATTTTCTGGGGCTCCAAAATCACTGCAGATGGTGACTGCAGCCATGAAATTAAAAGACTCTAACTTCTTGGAAGGAAAGTTATGACCAACCTAGATAGCATATTCAAAAGCAGAGACATTACCTTGCCAACAAAAGTCTGTCTAGTCAAGGCTATGGTTTTTCCAGTAGTCATGTATGGATCTAAGAGTTGGACTATAAAGAAAGCTGAGCACCGAAGAATTGATGCTTTTGAACTGTGGTGTTGGAGAAGACTCTTGAGAGTCCCTTGGACTGCAAGGAGATCCAACCAGTCCATCCTAAAGGAGGTCAGTCCTGGGTGTTCATTGGAAGGACTGATGTTGAAGCTGAAGCTCCAATACTTTGGCCACCTGATGTGAAGAGCTGACTCATTTGAAAAGATGCTGGGAAGGATTGAGGGCAGGAGGAGAAGGGAATGACAGAGGATGAGATGGTTGGTGGCATGACTGACTCAATGCACATGGGTTTGGGTGGACTCCAGGAGTTGGTGATGGACAGGGAGGCCTGGCGTTCTGCAGTTCATAGGGTCGCAAAGAGTCAGACACGACTGAGCGACTGAACTGAACTGAACTGAATCGAATGTTGCCTACAAGTCCAGCAAGTGTCCAGCTATTCTCCACTATCTCTCCTTGCTTGGAGGATCTCTCCTTGTTCCAAGGCTTTAAACACCCTTGACAAACTGATTCTTCCCAGAATTATACTGTAGCGTGAGTCTTTCTTTTGAACTTTGGTCTCCTATATCCAACACCTCACTCTCCATTTCTGCTTAGCCATCTAGCAGGCACCTCAAATTTAATATGTTTTAAAAAAAAATCCTTTATCCCACCTCCCTCCAGCTTGCCCTTCTCTTTCTCATCTTGTCAACTGTAAATCCATTCTTCTTGTTACTGAGACTGATAATAACCTGGTGTCACATGTTACACTCGGGCTACAAGTATATTCTCTCAACCTTACTTTGGAATTGTAGTTCAACTAATCCAACACTTCTCCCCACTGCTCAGAAAATGGTGCAAGGTATTGTACATTTATCTGCTGCTAAGACCATCAGGCTGGTTTTAGAAAAGGCAGAGGAACCAGAGATCAAATTGCCAACATCCGCTTGATCATCGAAAAAGCAAGAGAGTTCCAGAAAAACATCTATTTCTGCTTTATTGACTATGCCAAAGCCTTTGACTGTGTGGATCACAACAAACTGTGGAAAATTCTGAAAGAGATGGGAATACCAGACCACCTGACCTGCCTCTTGAGAAATCTGTATGCAGGTCAGGAAGCAACAGTTAGAACTGGACATGGAACAACAGATTGGTTCCAAATAGGAAAAGGAGTACGTCAAGGCTGTATATTGTCAGCCTGCTTATTTAACTTATATGCAGAGTACATCATGAGAAACGCTGGGCTAGAGGAAGCACAAGTTGGAATCAAGATTGCCAGGAGAAATATCAATAACCTCAGATATGCAGATGACACCACCCTTATGGCAGAAAGTGAAGAGGAACTAAAAAGCCTCTTGATGCAAGTGAAAGAGGAGAGTGAAAAAGTTGGCTTAAAGCTCAACATTCAGAAATCGAAGGTCATGGCATCTGGTCCCATCACTTCATGGGAAATAGATGGAGAAACAGTGGAAACAGTGTCAGACTTTATTTTTTTGGGTTCCAAAATCACTGCAGATGGTGACTGCAGCCATGAAATTAAAAGATGCTTACTCCTTGGAAGGAAAGTTATGACCAACCTAGATAGCATATTGAAAAGCAGAGACATTACTTTGCCAACAAAGGTTTGTCTAGTCAAGGCTATGGTTTTTCCAGCAGTCATGTATGGATGTGAGAGTTGGACGGTGAAGAAAGCTGAGTGCCGAAGAATTGATGCTTTTGAACTGTGGTGTTGGAGAAGACTCTTGAGAGTCCCTTGGACTGCAAGGAGATCCAACCAGTCCATTCTGAAGGAGATCAGTCCTGGGTGTTCTCTGGAAGGAATTATGCTAAAGCTGAAACTCCAGTACTTTGGCCACCTCACGCGAAGAGTTGACTCACTGGAAAAGACTCTAATGCTGGGAGGTATTGGGGGCAGGAGGAAAAGGGGACGACAGAGGATGAGATGGCTGGATGGCATCACTGACTCGATGGACTTGAGTTTGAGTGAACTCCGGGAGTTGGTGATGGACAGGGAGGCCTGGCGTGCTGCAATTCATGGGGTCGCAAAGAGTCAGACATGACTGAGAGACTGAACTGAACTGAAGTGAATATGGACATTAATATATGCATTTGGTGCCTCTCCAGACCCCACCTGTAGGAGCTGAGTCTCTAAGTGTGTCTGGCATGTGTTCAGAAACAAGCCGCATGTCTCACTGCTCCAGCTGCCTCTTGGTGGTTTCAGCGATACGCTAGAAGCTCCTGTCAGCCCTGCCTCCTGTCTGCTCTCCACTGTTTTGTCAGGGTACGTGAGTCGGCTTCTCTCATACCCTCTCCCAGCTTTGTGTTTCCACCCAGGGGTCTAGACACAAAGCATTCTTCCACCTTTATCAGTCCAAAACGAAAAGCCTATCTTTGTAGCAACTTTAAGAAACGTTAAAGTTGGGGAGTGGGAGTGGACATTGCACAAATATTAATTGATTTTTTTCAGTGTGAGAGAGCCACAAAATTATTGAATTTCAAGCTGGAAAAGAACCTAAAATATCTAAAAATATAAAACTATTATTGTGGATATTCTTCATGAACTTGTGTCAGATTGCCTATGAACTCACTCTAAAATGTCAAGTCACTTGCATGAGCAATAAATTCCAATGTCTCCCTGCTAAGACTGGGACATATATAAAACTCTCATCAAACCAGTAAAGCCATCCAGCAAGTGGCCTCTTTATAGGCAGCTGTATCTACCGCTATCTCCTTCATAAAATTTCCTTCTTGCCTTGGAGTTCAACTGTTTCTCCTGAATTCCACAGCCTTGAGTGAAGTTTAGGCCAATTCATTTTCAATGAATTTCTTACATACTGTCTTATTTTACTTAGCTAGCATGTTTTATTAGGGTGTGAACTGTATTTATTTATTCTATTGGTTCTATGTTCACAGTAGATTGTTAAGGTTGATTATTTACATGAATCAATTAACCAGTGCAAAATGTCAATCATATATTTCCCTATTAAGCCCAACTACAAAATGTGTTCCTTTGCAGTAAATCATTCATTGGTTCATTTCATTCATTTATCAGCAAAGTGTTTTCTATTGTGGGAGATGGAATGAGGGATTGAAAACAAGGCTTAAGGGTGCTTCCCTGGCTTCTGTTAAACAACGGGGTAGGAATGAGGAGGGAGAGGCTTGATGGTGCTGGGGGAGTCAGGTTCCCAAGTGATGACACCAGCATTCCATGACATCAAGTTACCAAGGCTTCCTTTGGGCCTCCGTACACGAGTGGAGCTCAGAAGACAGGTTTAATCCAGACTGCTTTGAGAAATAGTAGGAGGTATATGGCCTTAGAAAAATTAATGTGAGGGAAACAGTGATCAGCTGTTGATGTTAAGAAACAAAGACAGAAGGGAGGGAGGAAAAGGGAAAACATAACATAGTCTGAAAACAGTGAATCTTGTTTGCTGATTTTTTGTTTTGTAAAATAATTATGTAGCAGCTAGAAAGAAGTCGGTCTGAGCAGGCTTCCCAGGTTGCCCAGTGGTAAAGAATCTCCCTGCCAATGCAGGAGACCCTGGTTCAATCCCTGGTTCAGGAAGATTCCCTGGAGAAGGAAATGGCAACCCACTCTAGTATTTTGGCTGGATAATTCCATGGACAGAGGAGCCTGGTGGGCTACAGTCCGTGGGGTTGCAAAGAGTCGGACACGACTGAGCACACACACACACACACACAAAGGTATCAGAGGAAACAGTTTCCATTGACCATGGATTCTCCATCACCATAAACTCTCCAGCATAAGTGAGCTTAGCTGTGGCATGTACCTGGCTTGCTATCCCGATAACACCCTCCAGTCTCCTCCTACCTGCATATTGCAGCCGTATCACTGTCCTTTCAGGATATCTCAGTGGGATCTAAAGCCATGGAATGGATGTGATCACCTAAGGAGGGAGTGCGTACAGAGAGGAACAGGAATCCAGGATACAAAATGAGCTAGAAATTCTACTGATCAAGTAGAGAAGGGACACCAGCAGAGACAGAATAATAGTCATCAGTAAGGCAGAAGGATAACCAGTAGAGTGCCATTCCTTGGAAGTTGAGAGTGGAGAGTTTTTTTAGGAGGGGGTGATCAGCTGTGTCTACCGTTGCTGAGTCATCTCACATTTAATTAATTCTCCTGTGTGTTGTTCTTCCCTGGTGGCTCAGATGGTAATTCTCTTGTGGATTGTCTTAAAATAGAATTGAGAGTTTCAATCCAAGGTCACAAATGCAAAAGAAAAAAATAGGTTTATTTTCAAAAGAATTTAGGTTAATTGGATATGGAGTTAATTGCAACGAACATATAGATCAGATCAGATCAGTCGCTCAGTCCTGTCTGACTCTTTGTGACCCCCTGAATTGCAGCACGCCAGGCCTCCCTGTCCCTCACCAACTCCCGGAGTTCACTCAGACTCACATCCATCGAGTCAGTGATGCCATTCAGCCATCTCATCCTCTGTCGTCCCCTTCTCCTCCTGCCCCCAATCCCTCCCAGCATCAGAGTCTTTTCCAATGAGTCAACTCTTCGAATGAGGTGGCCAAAGTACTGGAGTTTCAGCTTTAGCATCAGTCCTTCCAAAGAAATCTCAGGGCTGATGTCCTTCAGAATGGACTGGTTGGATCTCCTTGCAGTCCAAGGGACTCTCAAGAGTCTTCTCCAACGAACATATATAAACTGCTTTAATAAAAATCATTTATTGTTTTATTTTGCAAATTGTGTTAAAATACACACAACATAAAATTTGCCATTTTTAGCCATTTTTTAGTGTACAATTCAGAGGCAATAAATACATTTACTTTGTCGTTCCATCACCACCATCCATCTCCAGAACACTTTGATTTTGCAAAACTGAAACTCTGTCCTTGTTAATCGATCACTCTCCCATTCCTTCTTCCCCAGTCCCAGCTCTACATAGGTATCTCTCTATAAATAGAATCATTTGTTCCTTTGGACTAACATTTCACTTAGCTTTATCTCTTCAAGATAAACCACTCTTTTCCTCAGTGGTTGCACCATTTTACATTACTACCAACAAAGAGCAAAGATTTCAAAATCTCCATAGCCACACAACATTTGCCATTTTCTATTTTTTTCACAGTAGCCATCTAATGGGTAAGAGGTGGCATCTTCTTATGGTTTTGATTTGCATATCCTTAATGATTAGTCATATTAAGCACGTTTTTATGTGTTTATTGGTAATTTGTGTAGTTGATACTAGGCAGGGCTCTGTGGGGCTCCTGGGCACGGAGACTTTCTGTGTCCCCCACTTCTTTGTAGGAAACAGCCTTCATTCATCCTCCATGACCTTCCCCGAGTTCCAATGGGTAGATTCAAGCAGTTGTTAATCAGGGAAGGGAAGGCACACCAGACCAGGTTGAAACAGACAGTCAAGAGCAGCCTTGGGGCAAGGTCCTGTTTCCCCATCCACGGATACACACAACACCTTTAAGTTATTTTGCAGATACTGAAACCCCCTCCAGGTGGGAGAAGTTAACAAAGATTAACCATGGTATGCATCCCTCGAGTATGTAGACCCCAGACAAGTGGAACCTGAAGGTTGATGATGCTCACTCCTACTTACCTCACCACCAACCCATCAGAAGAATGTCCATGAGGTGATCATGCTCTCTTTGAACCATTGCTATAAAACTTCTATCTTCTCCAAGTTGGGACACATAGCTTTTCAAGGCAGGAGCCTGCTGTGTGCCTGATTGCCTGGCAAAGCAATATAAAGCTATCCTTTTCTGCTTTATCCAAAACTCTGTCTCCAAGATTCAATTCAGCACCAGCGCACAGAGAAGCTGAGCTTTTGGCATCGTAGCTTCTTTGGGGAAAAGGCAATGGCACCCCACTCCAGTACTCTTGCCTGGAAAATCCCGTGGATGGAGGAGCCTGATGGGCTGCAGTCCCTGGGGTCGCTAAGAGTCAGACACGACTGAGTGACTTCCCTTTTACTTTTCACTTTCATGCATTGGAGAAGGAAATGGCAACCCACTCCAGTGTTCTCACCTGGAGAATCCCAGGGACGGAGGAGCCTCGTGGGCTGCCATCTATGAGGTCGCACAGAGTTGGACACGACTGAAGCGACTTAGCAGCAGCAGCAGCAGCTTCTTTGGGGAAATGTCCATGCAAGTTCTTTGCCTGCTCTTTAATCAGTTGTTTTCTGTTGAGCTACAGGAGTCCTTAATATACTCTGGATATTAACCCCATATCAGATATATGATTTGCAAATATTTTCTTCCATTCTATAGGTTGCCCTTTGACTCTGTTGATTGTGTCCTTTGATAAGCAGAAGTTTGTAATTTTGATGTAAAAGAGTCATATATTCTTATAACTGATTAATGATACCTCATAGTTCAGTGTGGCTTGTGGACTGTGAATCAAACAAACAAACAAAAAGAATATTCGGTTCTTTTCCACAGTTCAGTCAAAATTAATTTGACAGTAACTCTGAACACATCATTGATGACCAGTTGTGACTTTTGTCCCACCAATAAAATGCACAATGTTTCCATGGAAAATAAATCATAAAATCTTTTCAGTGTATTTTAAGAGAAAAGAAAATTTCAGGGTAGAGTTTACCTTATATTTACTGTTTTTAAGCAGGTATGATTTTGTGCTTGTTCAAGTGGCCAGTTAACAAAAATGTAATATTCTGAATCTATTTTCAGAGCATTCTGAAGTTGGTGAATTACTTGTTGCTTCATCATATAAGACATGTACACCTAGGTATGGGAAGTAGATTGTGTCAACATTGCTTTCCTAAGAAAAGCTATCACAACAACCATCCTATGCCCACGGGCCCCATCAGAACCGATCGCTTGCTGCTGACTACCTATGTCAGGTTTTCCACGGAAAGCAGTCTTACCCAGCAACAGGATTTTGTCATACTGTCAAACTTTATCAAACTGGTAAAATTAAGAAACTAGATATTCCCATAGTCTCTCTGCTTATAAAAATTGGGTTTGGGATTGACATATGTACAGTATTGATACTATGTATAAAATAGATAACTAGTAAGGATCTGCAGGATAGCAACAGGAAACTCTACTCAGTGCTATGTGGTGACCTAGATGGGAAGGAAATCCAGAAGAGAGGGGATGTATGTGTACATACAGCTGATTCACTTTGCTGTACAGCAGAAACTCAAAGCAGCTATACTCCAAAAAATTAAAAAAAAAAAAAACGAATAAGAAGTGTCACAAGCTTCTATAAATATGAAGTAGCTATTATTATGCTAGATTTGTAACCTTATGGACAAAGCTGTGAGAGTTGCCATCTCTATTATAGGGTCAGAGAAGTTTCCAGAACATGCATTCTATAGGCAAAGGGTAAAAAGATTTTTTTTTCCCTGTGGAAAATTCCACTGGGATTCTGCCAGCTTTTTCCAAAACTATGATTTGGATCTTCAGGAAAGTGGCTATTTAAAATGATTCAATACTTTTATCAAACAGTCAGATTGAATTACTCTGACAATCGAGGTTTCCAAACAAGAGCAAGCCATGCATGGTGTTCTTTCTTTTTTTTTTTTTAAACCACTTCCAAAGTGGTTATCTAAGTTCTCCATCTGATAGTAGTCAGATGGAGCTGAATGTGGTGGAAGCGGAGAAGAGAAGGCTAGAAACTGGCCTTATCTCCAAGCCCTGAATTACACTTTAGCTACAGTTCAGCAAGCTTTCGGCCTGTGGAGGAAGCAATGGAAGGGAGAGAATGTGTCTGGGAGGCCGTATAATAGAGTACAAAGATTACAAATCCTGAGACACAGATCCTGCGTTGACTCAGTATGTGAACTCAGGCAGGCTACCGAACCTTTCCAAACTTTAGTTTTCTCGGAAGTAAAAGGAGGATTCATGTATTTACTTAACCAATGGGGGCGAAGGTTTACTGTGAACAGGGAAGTCTTGGGTGAAGTCACTTTTTTTAGGCAAACTGAAGCATGTAGAGTCCCAGTGCCAGGGACAGCAGGGGACTGTGCGGACGTGCACGCTTCCCATCTCCCAGGGCGGGGTACACGGAAAGGTTAAGCCTGTCACCGTAGAGTCTTCTTGCCCAAGTGATTTACATACATTTTTCCATAACCTTTTACCTTGAGTTTTAAATGTTGGAAAGAGAATGGCATATTAGTTTAGAGAATGAATTAGCTTTGCCACAATTTCACATACCAACACTATACTGAGGTAAGTGGATTGCCATGACAAACTAACCACAAATTTTCAGTGGCTTAATACAAAAAAAGCACCAGCTCCTGGGCTGGGTCCTGGGGACACATTAGTAAGCCAAACACTTATGGTCCCTAGTCTCCAGGTGAACAATTGTAAAACCCATCGCATAGGTGTTCACGCATGCTCAGTTGTTTGAGTTGTGTCCGACTCTTTGTGACTCTTTGGACTGCAGCCCGCCAGGCTCCTGTGTCCATGGAATTTTCCAGGCAAGAATACTGGAGTGGGTTGCCATATCCTCCTCCAGGGCATCTTTCCAACCAGGGATCTATTCGGCATTTCCTGCATTGGTTGATGGATTCTTAACCACTGAGCCACCTGAGAAGCCCCACCTCATAGGCCTCAGAACAAAAATAGAAATAATGGTAACAGTGTTACCAGTTATTGAGTGCCCCATGTGCCAATTTAGAACATTTTACCTCACAATAACCTTATGAGGAGGGTGTTTTGATTATTGTCTAGCAGATTAGGAAGCTGAGGCAGAGAGTAGTTAAGTAACTTGCACAAAATCATCAGCTAAAAAAGCAGGAGGGCTGGAATTTGAAATCAAGCAATATAGCTCCAGAGTCAGTTCTCTTAAGCTCAGGACCAGCTCTATGTGCGTGGTACTCTGTGGTCACACAGCACCCCACACTTAGTTTAATGCTCTGCTGTCGCCATCTTAAATTTTTAAATAATTCTTGAACATAGGGCCCTACATTTCCATTTTGCACTCAGTTCAGTTCAGTTCAGTCGCTCAGTCGTGTCCGACTCTTTGCGACCCCATGACTTGCAGCACACCAGGCCTCCCTGTCCATCACCAACTCCCAGAGTTCACCCAAACTCATGTCCATCGAGTCGGTGATGCCATCCAGCCATCTCATCCTCTGTCGTCCCCTTCTCCTCCTGCCCCCAATCCCTCCCAGCATCAGAGTCTTTTCCAATGAGTCAACTCTTCGCATGAGGTGGCCAAAGTATTGGAGTTTCAGCTTTAGCATGAGTCCTTCCAAAGAACACTCAGGACTGATCTCCTTTAGAATGGACTGGTTGGATCTCCTTGCAGTCCAAGGGCTAGGTTCTATAAATTTAGATAGCTGCTTCCTTACTATGCTATACTGTCCCAGGAAAAGAAAAACCAGGCATTTATAAAAGTTAGAGAACTTTCCTGGCCTTCCAATGGTCAAGATTGTGTTTCCAATGCAAGGGGCACAGGTTAGGGAATTAAGATCCTGAATGCCACACAATGCAGAGAAAAAAAAAAAAAAAAAAAAACCCAAAGCAAAACAGTAGAAAAGTTTAGAACATAGTCATAAACTGAGAAGTCTTTGTGAATTATTTTATTTACTTAGCCAAATGTTTTCTAATCTGCATTGTGCCATGAGTAATAATGGCACGGCAACCAAAAGAGGCTTGCCCTTGTGTTGCCCCAGACCAAGAAGGCGTGCCTTACACCTACCAGTCTCCTGTTTTAGCTTCCTTGCCACTTGATATTAGAGAGAGCTTATTCAGTCTTGGTTTTCAGATCAGGAATTTGCAGCTTTAGTGATTCAGCTAAGGTCACATGATTGTTTAGAGCAAAAACAAGATCCAATGGCAGAAGGTCTGACTCCTGGCTGGTGCCTTTCCCAACACTCTGTATGATTTCCAATTCTTGAAATGTGAGAGTTAATGCAAATAATGCAGGTGAATAGGACAACAATGGGGAAAATGGATTTGCTGGAAATAATATATTACAGCAACCCTCATTATCAATATTTGGATTTTACTTTTAATTCAGTAAGTGGGACAAAGCTGGAGAGCTTTGCGTGTGTGTGTGTGTGTGTGTGTGTGTGTTAGTTGCTTAGTTGTGTCCGACTCTGCAACCCCATAGATTGTAGCCCACCAGGCTCCCCTGTCCCTGGGATTCTCCAGGCAAGAACACTGGAGTGGGTTGCCATTTCCTTCTCTCTTTTTTTTAAATTGGAGGATAATTGCTTTACAATGTTGTGTTGGTTTCTGCTATACAATAACGTGAATCAGCTGTAAGTATACATATATCCTCTCCCTCTTGAGTCTCCCTCCCACCACCCCCAACCTCACCCATTTAGGTCTTCACAGAGCACCGACTGAGTCTTCAGTGCCTTACTGCTGCTTCCCGATTGCTATCTATTCCACACGTTACGGTAGTGTCTGTTTGTTGTTGTTCAGTCGTTAAGCTGTGTCCAGCTCTGCGATCCCATGGACTCAAGCATGCCAGGGTTCCCAGTCCTTCACTATCTCCTGGAGCTTGCTCAAACTCATGTTCATTGAGTCAGTGATGCCATCCAACCATCTCATCCTCTGTTGTCCTCTTCCGGAACAGTCCTTGTTATAGCATCTGAAAGGGTAGGCTTGTAGAGAATGGCTCAAAAGTACGGCTCAGGGAATGTGATTATCCTGGAAATGCCGACCAGTTATTACTTGGGTGACTGCTTGTGGGGCCGAACGACAGTGAGCAGGACTTGGATTTCTCAGAGCATCTTCATCATGGCTTTTTGCCCAGAATGTCCAGGGAAAATGGTGTAAAGCTGGAGTCTGTGAGTCGGGGCTTTTTGTTTTGTTTAGTTTCTATTATTAGTTTTTGTACCAATCACAAGGAATTGTTTTTTATTGTTTGTGTATTTTTGGTTACACTGGGTCTTGGTTGCCGCAGGCGGACTCTCTCTAGTTTCGGAGCAGGGGCTTCTCATTGCGGTGGCTTCTCTTGTTGCTGAGCAAGGGGCTCTGGGTGGGTGGGTTCTCGTGGTTCGGCTCTCCAGGTTCTAGAGCTGGGCTCAGTAGTTGTGGCCCAGGGGCTTAGTTGCTCCAGGGCATATGGAATCCTCTGCACCAAGGGTCAGGTTGTGTCCCCTGCACGGTCAGGCACACTCCTATCCACAGTACCACCAGGGATGTCCTAGGAGTGAGACTTGAACCACAGGATCAAATGTGAGCAGCAGGGTAGTTTCTCATGTACTCTCAGGGGCCTACGGTTCCATCTTACCTTACAGAGGAGGCAGGGAACATAGACGCGCAGGTGGTCAGCCTTCCCCAGGGAGGACTGGGAAGTGAAATGTGAAGCCTGCTGCTAGACAATCTTCTGTCTAAGTGAACCAGATCATCCCCTGACCCCCGCCCGCCCACCCATAAACTTTATTGGTTTTTATTGTTGAGAACAGTATAGGACTGTAGCTGCAAGTATGGTCCTCTGTTGGTCTGAAACAGCTTCAAGGACCACCGCCAGGGTTTTAGCTGCAATTGCAGATAAATCTCCATTTCTCAGAGGCTTGTGACAGTAAAGCTTGTTTGATGCTGACTTTGTAGTCCAGTGTTCCTGGTTGGGCAGCTTTCTGTGCAGTCACTGGGGACCCGATCCTATCGAATCCTGGCTCCCACCCTCCCTCTGGGCCTTGTGTTCTCCCTGTTCAGACAGTGGATTAGGAAGGAGCGAGTAGGCGGAGGATGATGAAGGCCTGCCTGGCAGATGTTTGCCGAGGGAGATGTGGGAGATGCAGAAGATGCAGGAGATGCAGGAGACGCCAGGATGCAGGAGAATCGGAGGGACAGGGCACAGGCGGTTTCTGGAGAGGCAGTCACCATCCAGGAACAGCTCTACACTGTGGGAAGGACATGGGTCTGTGGTGAACAGCTTGTCATCTTTTCCACAATTGCCTTCACAACTTACCATTGCATGGCCTTAGCTAGGTTTCTCATTTTTTCTAAGCCTTAGTTTGGGATCTGTGAAATGGGAATAAAAACACAGTCTGTTCTACTCCGTATCTGTTTCTCTAAGTTGAATTAGCCCATATGCAATTAGTACCAAGGAAATGCTATCCGTGAGTGCTTTGGACCACATCCTTTTACTACCACCACCGGAGGACAGCTGAAGGCAAGCAGCGTCCAGAAGCGGCGCTGGGTCAGCCGCCACCTTCACCCACACATGCTTCCTCTGGGCTCCACTCACCACATGTTCTGTTTTGGAGTTGCTTAGTGTGTAGTTATGGAGAAGGCAATGGCACCCCACTCCAACACTCTTGCCTGGAAAATCCCATGGATGGAGGAGCCTGGTGGGCTGCAGTCCATGGGGTCGCTAAGAGTCCGACACGACTGAGTGACTTCACTTTCACTTTTTCACTTTCATGCATTGGAGAAGGAAATGGCAACCCACTCCAGTGTTCTTGCCTGGAGAATCCCAGGGGCAGGAGAGCCTGGTGGGCTGACGTCTATGGGGTCACACGGAGTCGGACACGACTGAAGTGACTTAGCAGCAGCAGCAGTGTGTAGTTATGCCTGATGTTTGTGTGTTTTTTTTACCTTGCCTCCATAAATCAACAATCCTTTCTTTACATCCTTTTCCATAAAGTTGCCTTCCTTCCTCAACTTCTTATTTTGAAATAATTTCAGACGGGCTGACTCAAAATTTTCAGTAATAATACAGCAAGTTCCTATATGTCTTTTACCAAGATTCCCTAATTGTTAATGTTTTACCACATTTGCTCCATCCGTCCATCCATTCATCTATAGTATTGTCTCCTTCTGAGCTGTGTGAGTTGTACACAATACCCCTGTAATCCTAATTGTGTATTTCTTAAAAACAAGGACACACTCTTACACAACTAACAGTACAATGATCAAAATCAGGAGAGGTATATCGACATAAGGTTATGTAAGCTAAAGTCTTTATTCATCTTTAACTAATTGTCCCAGTAATGTCTTTTACATAAAGGGGAAAAATTGGTTTTCCTGGTTCCGAATCATGTGTAGCATTTGGCTGCCATGTGTGTTCGTGTGTGTGTGTGTGTGTGTGTGTGTGTATGTGCTTAATTAATAGACTTTTATTTTTTTTAGAGCAGTTTTATTTGGGATTGAACCTGGGCCTTGGCAGTGAAAGCACCAAGTCCTAGCCGTTGGACCGCCAGGGCAGTGTTAAATTTGCATAAAAATGAGTGGGCGGTGCAGACAGTTCTCACATGCTCTCCCGTCCTCCCCGCCTTCCACAGCTTCCTCTGTGATTAACATTCTGCACTGGTGTGGTGCATTTGCTGCACTGATGAACGAAAATGCAATGAAAATGGATACTGTTCATTGAAACCCACGGTTTATACTAGGGTTAACTTTTTGTGTTGTGCAGTCTGTGGGTTTTGACAAGTATCTGCCACAATAATATTATATAGAACAGATTCACTCCCTAAAAATTCTCTGTTTCACCTGTTCATCCCTCTCTCCCATCCAATATTTAGGCTTTTCAAGCTGGCTTATACTTAAGCCATATGCATCAGAGGTTCATCCACATCTTTTAATGATTTCTGTTTCCATGTTTCTTTGTCATGTTTCTTTTGTCTCCTTCAATCTGGACCAGCTCCTCAGCCTTCCTTGGAGTTCATGACCCAGATATTTTTGAAGACTACAAGCCAGCAATATCATAAAATGTCTCTATTGTCACTTTTGTGTGTCTTGCTTTGAAGTTTATCATAGTTTTTATTTTCAGGAATTTAAAATGTCTTTTAATTGTGCTGATATTTTTATCCTATTTTTTTTCTGTGTCTATTATTTTTACTATGCTATTTTACAAAAGGCAAACTTTTCTGTAAAAAGGATCAAAGAAAATGTAAAGCACTAGAACTAGAAGGCAGGCAGAAAATTTATAGTATTTGTGCTATCAGAGTTCCTGAAGAAGAAAACAAAATAATGGAAAAGAGCTAATATTTTAGCTATCATTCAAGAAGTGAAGTGAGGTCGCTCAGTCGTGTCCAACTCTTTGCGACCCCATGGACTGCAGCCTATCAGGCTCTTCTGTCCATGGGATTTCCAGGCAAGAGTGCTGGAGTGGATTGCCATTTCCTTCTCCAATCATTCAAGAAAGACTTCCTGTTAAAAAAAGGCTTCCTATTAAAAATAAAGAAAAGAAAAATTTCCAGAAACTCAAAAAGAGCTGAATACATAGAAAGGGCTCACTGAGAGAGAAAATGAACCCAGGATGACCAGTTCTGAGACGTGCATGCTTGTGTCCTAATTGCTTCAGTTGTCTCTCACTCTTTGCGACCCCATGGACTGTAGTCCACCAGGCTCCTCTGTCCATGGGATCCTCCAGGCAAGAATACTGGAGTGTGTTGCCATGCCTGCCTCCAGGGAATCTTCCTGCCCAGGGATCAAACTCTGGTCTCCTACAATGCAGACAGATTCTTTACCACTGAGCCACTTGGGAAGCCCCAACTCTGAGGCATTCCTAGTAAAACCATAAGATTCCAAGATAAAGTAAAATTCTCAAGGTCTCCAGGTAAAACTACCGTGTATGAAGAGGTAAAAGAATTGGAGTAGCATCAAACTTTTCAAAATCAATATGCAAAACCAGATTACAAATGAAGAACATTTTTAAAGCACTCAGGCAAAGAAAGTGTGAAGCAAAGATTTTATATTCAATCTAACTGTTCAAATATCAAGGCCATAGAAAACCAGCTTCAAGCTATACAAATACAGAGAATTCTTCATCAAAAAGTCCTTCTTGAAAATTTTACTAGAGAATGAACTTCATCCAACCATGTGATGGCTGGAGGAACTTGAATAAAAGGATTGAAAGTAAGCATTTAATAATCTGTAAATGTACACATAAGACTTAAAGGTGGGGGTGAGCATAACACTCATGAACATAAATATTATGTGTTACAACAGAGTAGAAATAATGAATTTTAAAATGGGAGGGTAAGGAAAGAAAGGGAAAGGAAAATAGAAAAACTAATTGTTAGTTTTTATTAGCTGGGTTTTACTCCTTGGAAGGAAAGTTATGACCAACCTAGATAGCATATTCAAAAGCAGAGACATTACTTTGCCAACAAAGGTCCGTCTAGTCAAGGCTATGGTTTTTCCTGTGGTCACGTATGGATGTGAGAGTTAGACTGTGAAGAAAGCTGAGCGCCGAAGAATTGATGCTTTTGAACTGTGGTGTTGGAGAAGACTCTTGAGAGTCCCTTGGACTGCAAAGAGATCCAACCACTCCATACTGAAGGAGATCAGCCTGGGTGTTCATTGGAAGGACTGATGCTAAAGCTGGAACTCCAATACTTTGGCCACCTCATGCAAAGAGTTGACTCATTGGAAAAGACCCTGATGCTGAGAGGGATTGGGGGCAGGAGGAGAAGGGGATGACAGAGGATGAGATGGCTGGATGGCATCACTGACTCGATGGACGTGAGTCTGAGTGAACTCCGGGAGTTGGTGATGGACAGGGAGGCCTGGGGTGCTGCAATTCATGGGGTCGCAAAGAGTCAGACATGACTGAGCGACTGAACTGAACTGAACTGAAAAAGGTACTTAAAAATGAAAATCCTTGATAAGCCAGATAATAAAATGTTAATTAACAAAATGAGACCAAGAATATCTGAAAAGGTATAAGTACAAAAGTACCCACCAAAAGAAAAATATAAACATTCTGAGGGATAGATTGAGAGACTAGGACTGACATATGGGCTTTCCGGGTGGCACAGTGGTAAAGAATCTGCCTGCCAACGCAAGAGACGCAAGAGACTCGGGTTGGATCCCTGGATCGGGAAGAGCCCCTGAAGGAGGAAATGGCAACACACTCCATTATTCTTGCCTGGAAAAGTCCATGGACAGAGTAGCCTGATGGGTCCATGGGGTTGCAAAGAGTCAGACATGACTGAGCTCCTGTTCCACCATGCTACAGGATTAATATATATTACTATATATAAAATAGATAACTAATAAGGACCTACTGTGTAGCACTGAAACTCTGCTCAATACTCTGTAATGGTCTATATGGGAAAAAAAAACTAAAAAAGAGTGCATATACATGTATGTATAGTTGATTCACTTTGTTGTACATCTGAAGATAAAAACATTGTAAATTAACTATACCCCAATAATTTTTTTAAATTGCAACTCAGAAAGAAATTAATGGAATAGAGAATAGGCAAATAGAAGGAAACCACTCAATACAATTTTTGCAAAGATATAAAGCACTTTATTTTTTCCACTGTTTCTAATTTTTAAACTACAGTCTACTAAATAAATAGTTTCACTCTTTTTTCATTTTGCTATGGATTTATAGGGCTTCCCTGGTGGCTCACATGGTAAAGAATCTGCCTGCAATGTGGGAGATTTGGGTTTGATCCTTGGGTCGAGAAGATCCCCTGGAGAAAGAACTGGGAACCCACTCCAGTATTCTTGCCTGGAGAATCCCATGGACAGAGGAGCCCGGCTGACCTTGAGATTGCAAACAGTCAGACAGGAATGAGTGACTACATGATGTGACGATGATGATGATGTGTTTATAACTGACATTAGAGTTTTTAATGTTTTGACAAAACTTTTTAATGATAACAGAACATTGTTAATGTTTTCCATTGGTTATTAAGAATGCTGTACACAGCACTTTACGTTCTCACACTAGCTGTGCAAAAAAAGGACTGCTTGGAATTTACTGAAGGCCGACTATGTGCCTGGCAGGGCCTACAGTAAGGCCTGAATAAATAAGCAGTGAATAAAACAGACAGAGCCTTTGTCCTCATTTCTCTTAGTCTAGTGGAGGTGACAGATAATGAACAAAAAACTGTTACAAGTTTAAATAAATGTACATGCTGTGCTTAGCTGCTCAGTCATGTCTGACTCTTTGCGACCCCATCGACTGTAGCCCGCCAGGCTCCTCTGTCCATGGGGAATTCTCTAGGAAAGAATACTGGAGTGGGTGCCATACCCTCCTCCAGGGGATCTTCCCGACCCAGGGATTAAACCCAGATCTCCTGCATTGCAGGTAGATTCTTTACTGCCTGAGCCACCAGGGAAGTCCAAGAAAACAGGAGTGGGTAGCCTATCCCTTCTGTAGGAGATCTTCCAGATGCAGGAATTGAATCGGGGTCTCCTGCATTCAGGCAGATTCTTTACTGTCTGAGCCACCAGAGAAGCCCAAATAAATGTATATATAAATGTATATGTATTTTGTTCCATTGATCTATATTTCTGTCTTTGCCCAGAGATAAATCCACACACATATGGACACCTTATCTTTGACAAAGGAGGCAAGAATATACAACGGATTAAAGACAATCTCTTTAACAAGTGGTGCTGGGAAATCTGGTCAACCACTTGTAAAAGAATGAAACTAGACCACTTTCTAACACCATACACAAAAATAAACTCAAAATGGATTAAAGAACTAAATGTAAGACCAGAAACTATAAAACTCCTAGAGGAGAACATAGGCAAAACACTCTCTGACATACATCACAGCAGGATCCTCTATGACCCACCTCCCAGAATATTGGAAATAAAAGCAAAAATAAACAAATGGGACCTAATTAACCTTAAAAGCTTCTGCACATCAAAGGAAACTATTAGCAAGGTGAAAAGACAGCCTTCAGAATGGGAGAAAATAATAGCAAATGAAGCAACTGACAAACAACTAATCTCAAAAATATACAAGCAACTCCTCCAGCTCAACTCCGGAAAAATAAATGACCCAATCAAAAAATGGGCCAAAGAACTAAATAGACATTTCTCCAAAGAAGACATACAGATGGCTAACAAACACATGAAAAGATGCTCAACATCACTCATTATCAGAGAAATGCAAATCAAAACCACTATGAGGTACCATTTCACACCAGTCAGAATGGCTGCGATCCAAAAGTCTACAAATAATAAATGCTGGAGAGGGTGTGGAGAAAAGGGAACCCTCTTACACTGTTGGTGGGAATGCAAACTAGTACAGCCACTATGGAGAACAGTGTGGAGATTCCTTAAAAAACTGGAAATAGAAATGCCTTATGATCTAGCAATCCCACTGCTAGGCATACACACTGAGAAAACCAGAAGGGAAAGAGACACGTGTACCCCAGTGTTCATCGCAGCACTGTTTATAATAGCCAGGACATGGAAGCAACCTAGATGTCCATCAGCAGAAGAATGGATAAGAAAGCTGTGGTACATATACACAATGGAGTATTACTCAGCCATTAAAAAGAATACATTTGAATCAGTTCTAATGAGGTGGATGAAACTGGAGCCTATTATACAGAGTGAAGTAAGCCAGAAAGAAAAACATCAATACAGTATACTAACGCACATATATGGAATTTAGAAAGATGGTAACAATAACCTGATGTATGAGACAGCAAAAGAGACACTGATGTATAGAACAGTCTTATGGACCCTGTGGGAGAGGGAGAGGGTGGGAAGATTTGGGAGAATGACATTGAAACATGTAAAATATCATGTAAGAAACGAGTTGCCAGTCCAGGTTCGATGCACGATACTGGATGCTTGGGGCTAGTGCCCTGGGACGACCCAGAGGGTGGTATGGGGAGGGAGGAGGGAGGAGGGTTCAGGATGGGGAACACATGTATACCTGTGGCGGATTCATTTTGATATTTGGCAAAACTAATACAATTATGTAAAGTTTAAAAATAAAATAAAATTAAATTTTAAAAAATGTATATCTACATAAACATGAAAGAATCAAAAGAACATAATAAATGGAGAGGATAGGAAATTGTTTGCACTTGTATTTGCACTGGATTGAGGCTCTAACCCAGACTCAGAGTGCTTCCACTGATGTGTTTAGAACAATTATATACTGAAAGTTGATGAAATATAAAATGTGAATGACGAAATATGACAAGAAGGAGGTCATCAGTGAATGCCGACTAAAGACCCATAGGGTAGTGTTACCTTGGTGAAGTCACTATATTCTGTGGTGTGCGGTTGGTCCTCAGAAATGCAGGCACAGACACCTGTTTTGTCCACACATCAAGAATGGGTTAGTCCTGGGACTTCCTTGGTAGTCCAGCGGTGAAGAATCTGCCTTTCAGTGCAGGGGGACACAGGTTCAATCCCTGGTAGGAGAACTGAGGTCCCATATGCTGCAGGGCAACTAAGCCTGCACACCACAACCTCTGAGGCCCTCATCGTCTAAAGCCCGTGTGCACAACAAGAGGAACCTGTGAACCACAGCTAGAGAAAGCCCATGCACTGCAAAGAAGACACAGCACAGTCAAAAACCAGAAAGAAAGAAAGGAAAAGAATAGTTTAGTCCTGTGACGATCTGAAGAGATAATTATATAAGCCCCGATGCCAACATATTAACTCGTAAGAAATATAACTGGCAAATTGATCAGTCTTTTATGCCCTAAGGACAGTGAATTTTAAACTTTTGATTCCTTCTGAGAAGGTTTCTCAATTAGTGAATGTAGTATAATCTGCTAGCTGCCTACCAGGCATACATTCCTATCTAGCCCCCGACATATTCTCCCTGAAAGAGGTCCAAAGTGTGTTCATATGCAGCTTGTGTGATAAAGGAGAATCTGACCCCATCCTCAAATTGGGGGATTTGAAGTCTGCATCTGGTCTAAGCCAACAACATTAATTCCATCCTCTTGTCAAGTAATTGACTCAGGGATGACGTTTAAGCCAATCAGCACGTAACATATCCATGGAAATAATATTCGATGCGATAGTGGGCACCTGTGGGCTGCTAGTTGAGTGAGACAGACGGAAAGTCCTCTCTCCTCTCCTGTACTCCTCTCCTCCCCTCCCTTTCCATCCTCTTGTAATAACAGTGGAAGCCGCCTGAGGACAAAGCTAGATGCACAGAGCAGAGCAACGACAAACAGAGCCAGAGTCTTTGTTCTGCTGCATCTAGAGCCCGTCCTTCATTTAGACTTCCTGTTCTGTGAAATAATACCTTTCCTTCACATTGAGAACAGTCTGAGATTTCTATTATTTGCAGCCAAGAGCATCTTCCAGGTACATACTCTCAAAACAAAAGATGTGAGTTATGGGACTCAAATATCTCGACAATTTAGAGCTGGGTGCCCTCCTGGGGGTTTCCCTAGTGGCTCAGCTGGTAAAAAATCCCTCTGCCAATGCAGGCCAGAGGAGAGAGACAAGAGACGAGGGTGGGATTCCTGGGTGGGTAAGATTGCCTGGAGAAGGAAATGGCAACCCGCTCCATTATCCTTGCCTGGAAAATCCCATGGACAGAGGAGCCTGGCGGGCTACAGTCCATGGAGTCTCAAAGAGTCGGACACGACTGAGTGTGCATGCCACACCACGCCACGTGCCCTCCTGACCTCTCACTTCCTGATGCTCACCATCCTCTTCTGATCCCTGTCTTCTCAATTTAGATATATTAATACCAATGCTTCCAGAGCAGTTTGGGGATTACTTAAACTCAGCAATAATTAACTTTTTCTTTCTGCTTGAGAGCTTAAATATGTTCCATGGTGAAGACAACTTCATATAATTAACCCAATACACGTGTTTGTAGTTTAGTTGTCCTCTCTCCTGTAACAGAATAGGCGGATGCGTCAACTGACACGACCACATTCCAGGGGTAATGGAATGTGATCACTTCACGTTTTACTACTTGGTTCCCCCTAAGATCTTTATTCAATCAACTAAAGTCTCCATTGGAGAAGGCAATGGCACCCCACTCCAGTACTCTTGCCTGGAAAATCCCATGGATGGAGGAGCCTGGTAGGCTGCAGACCACGGGGTCGTGAAGAGTCGGACATGACTGAGCAACTTCACTTTCACTTTTCCCTTTCATGCACTGGAAAAGGAAATGGCAACCCACTCCAGTGTTCTTGCCTGGAGAATCCCAGGGACGAGGGAGCCTGGTGGGCTGCCGTCTATGGGGTCGCACAGAGTCAGACACGACTGAGGTGACTTAGCAGCAGCAGCAGCAGCAAAGTCTCCATATCTGGCTCAAGTGTGTCAGATTCTCTGATTTTAAAGGAAGATATAGTTGATTAACAAATATATATATATATTAAATTTAAAATATATATAAAATATATATACATATAATGTCACTGTCACTGATTTTCACCTGGAGTGTTTTCAGTTCTGAAAGAGTACTAAGTGGCTTTTTCTCAGAGAGTCTCCCAAACACAAATGCAGTGTCATCGTGAGACTGCTATGAATAGATGCAACTAGACTATGCAACTAGACTCCAGACAGCAAATTGTGACATTGTTTGGGTTTTGCTGTCCCTTCAGCCAGCTTGGCTTCTACAGAGAAGTGGAACCATTATGAAATGCAGGATATTTTTGCACATGACTGTCCTGAACTTAAGTCATCTTAAGACAGAGGAAACACCTGGAACAGTACGTGAGTGTTGACCGAAGATGTGAGGTGAGAACTTTCCAGCAAGGATTAAAACAGAAACGACAAACAGCACATGGGTATCTACAAGAAGAAAGGCATTCAGAGCAAGTGCTGAGCCTGAAAAGCTTCCTTTTTTTCCAGAACTCTATTAAAGGAACCACAAGACAACATTTAAAAATGGCTCAGGATGGGGAACACATGTACACCCACGGCTGATTCATGTCAACGTATGGCAAAAACCACTACAATATTGTAAAGTGATTAGCCTCCAATTAAAATAAGTAAGTTAAAAAAATAAATAAAATGGGTCGATAGCAGTAAGTCAGAAAGAGAAAAACAAATATAGTGTTTAATGCGTATACATGTTAAATGTAGAAGAATGGTACTGTTGAACCTATTTTCAGGGAAGGAATGGACACAGACACAGAGAATGGGCTCGGGGACGCAGTGCGGGAGGGAGAGAGTGCGGCAACGGAGAAATATGTATACATATGCTATCAGGATAAATTGCATAACTGGTGAGAAGTTGCTGTGCACAAGGAGCCCAGTCTAGAGCTCTGTGAGGACCTGGAGGGGTGGAGGTGGGGAGGGGAGGAAGACTTGGGAAGGAGGGGATGTGTGTATACTTATGGCTGATTCACGCTCTTGCGTGGCAGAAACTAACACAACATTGTAAAAACTGAAAAACAAAAGAAAAAGTAAAAAATAAGATGGGTCAGCAGCCAAGATTGGGAGCTTATAATAAAATAATAATAATTATTATTAAATATAATAATATCTGGTCTGACTCTGTGCGACCCCATAGACGGCAGCCCACCAGGCTCCCCCATCCCTGGGATTCTCCAGGCAAGAACACTGGAGTGGGTTGCCATTTCCTTCTCCAATGCATGAAAGGGAAAAGTGAAAGTGAAGTTGCTCAGTCGTGTCTGACTCTTAGCGACCCCATGGACTGCAGCCTACCAGGCTCCTCCGTCCATGGGATTTTCCAGGCAAGAGTACTGGAGTGGGGTGCCATTGCCTTCTCCATAATAATATCTAATAATAATTATTACATATAGCTGTGCTGTGCTGTGCTTAGCCGCCCAGTCGTGTCCACCTCTTTGTGACGCCATGGACTGTAGCCCACCAGCCTCCTCTGCCCATGAGGATTTTCCAGGCAAGAATACTGGAGTGCATTGCCATGCCCTCTTCCAGGGGATCTTCCCAATCCAGGGATCGAACCCAGGCCTCCCGCATTGCAGGAGGATTCTTTACTGTCTGAGCCACCAATTATTATATATTGCATAATAATTATTATATATTAATTACAAATAATATGTCTATAATATATATTTAATTAAAATAATAGTATTTATAAGTATACTATGTGTTAGGTGACATCATAAAAGCTTTATATAAGTATCTCATTCGTTCCTCATCACAATTCTGGGAAGTAGATATTGTTCTACCTGTTTTCCAAGTCTTAATGAAAATGTGTTACCCAAGTCCCATGGCAAGTAAGAGCTAGAAATGAGAGACGCCCACAGGTCTGCCCAGCCCCAAGCAGCATTACAGGCATTTTCCTCCTGACTTGCAGAACCATGTATACAAACACTTACATGGAGTTGTGAACAGACAGTAAATATAACCCTGAAGTATATAGACTTAGGGTTACCAGTAGTCCAACTTCCTTCCTTCTCTACATCAAATCTTAGGGCCTCAGTCAGTTCAGTTCAGTTGCTCAGTCATGTCCGACTCTTTGCGACCCCATGAATCGCAGCACGCCAGGCCTCCCTGTCCATCACCAACTCCTGGAGTTCACTCAGACGCACGTCCATCGAGTCAGTGATAGACTTTATCTGAATTAGTTTGATTATAAATCACATGGTTGATAAATTTGTGTTCAAATACTCTGTTTTAGAAAACTTTACAAATCGCTGATGTAATTTCTATAAAGCCAGGAACAAAATTTTGAATTTATATATGATGACAATTTATCTCAAAAAAAGACGTGCCATTTGTGCTTCCACCAATAATAATATATACATGTGTTTATTTTCCCTTTACTCTTAGCAACACTGGGTGTTATCAAGCTTTAATTTAAAACTTTCACCAATCTGATAAGTGTAAATAGTACTTTGTTTTCATTTGCATTTCAAATTAAGAGTGAAGCTGAGTACACCATCACTGGTTTATTGTCTATATCTCTCTTTTGCAGAGTTTGGTCTGCTTATGCCAATTTTTCTTAACTGTTGATCATTTTCTTATTAATTTATAATAATTCTTTTTATAGTAAGGTAATTAACCCTCTGTCATGCTTTTTCCCCATCATGTTTTAAAAGTAACTGTTAAAATTTGTCATTTGCTTTATGACTTGTATATGTTTTTGTCAACAATTTTAATTGTAATGAACAATTCCATCTTTTCCTCAACAACTTGAAATGCCATATTTCATTGGTTATTAGGCACACGTCTTTTTGACATTTTAAAACCTCTAAAATCAGAATATGTCTTAAAATTGATAATATTTTATGACTGCTTTTGTTCAGTTTAAGGAGTTGTCATTGTTTATATATACACAAATTGTTCATAGTTGTTAACATTTTCATCACTTCAACTGACTTTTTCTGTAATTAAAGGAAGGAACTTGATTCAGCCTAGACAGTTGACACCATTACAAACCCACCACAGATCATATGCTTTTTATATACTAATACAGAGAACTGCCTTTATAGAATTCTCAATTTTGCACCATTCTTATGTTCTTTTAATGAACTCTACCTGATATTTATGAAGTATTTTATTATGTTCCATTGATTCTCTAATGTCTAACCTTCACAGTTATGTGGGAGGTTGTTTTGTTTAGTAGCTCAGTCGTGTCTGACTCTCTGTGACCCCATGGGCTGCAGCATGCCAGGCTTCCCTGTCCTTCACTATGTCTCAGAGTTTACTCAAACTCATGTCCATTGAATCGATGATGCCATCCGACCATCTCATCTTCTGTCGCTCCCTTCTCCTCCTGGCCTCAATCCTTCCCAGCATCAGGGTCTTTTCCAATGAGTCCATTCTGTGCATCAGGTGGCCAAAATATTGGAGTTTCAGCTTCAGCATCACTCCTTCTAATGAATATTCAGGATTGATTTCCTTTAGGATTGACTGGTTTGATCTCCATGCAGCCCAAGGGACTCTCAAGAGTCTTCTCAAGCACCACAGTTTGAAAGCATCGATTCTTTGGCACTCAGCCTTCTTTACGGTTCAACTCTCACATCTATACATGACTACTGGAAAAACCACAGCTCTGACTAGATGGACCTTTGTTGGCAAAGTGATGTCTCTGCTCTAGGTTTGTCATAGCTTTTCTTGCAAGGAATCAGATCAGATCAGTTGCTCAGTCGTGTCTGACTCTTTGAGACCCCATGAATTGCAGCACGCCAGGCCTCCCTGTCCATCACCAACTCCCGGAGTTCACTCAGACTCATGTCCATCGAGTCAGTGATGCCATCCAGCCATCTCATCCTCTGTCGTCCCCTTCTCCTCCTGCCCCCAATCCCTCCCATCATCAGAGTCTTTTCCAATGAGTCAACTCTTCCCATGAGGTGGCCAAAGTACTGGAGTTTCAGCTTTAGCATCATTCCTTCCAAAGAAATCCCAGGGCTGATCTCCTTTAGAATGGACTGGTTGGATCTCCTTGCAGTTGAAGGGACTCTCAAGAGTCTTCTCCAACACCACAGTTCAAAAGCATCAATTCTTCGGTGGTCAGCCTTCTTCACAGTCCAACTCTCATATCCATACATGACTACTGGAAAAACCATAGCCTTGACTAGACAGACCTTTGTTGGCAAAGTAATGTCTCTGCTTTTGAATACGTTATCTAGGTTGGTCATAACTTTCCTTCCAAAGAGTAAGAGTCTTTTAATTTCATGGCTGCAGTCACCATCTGCAGTGATTTTGGAGCCCAGAAAAATAAAGTCTGACAGTTTCCACTGTTTCCCCATCTATTTCCCATGAAGTGATGGGACTGGATGCCATGATCTTCGTTTTCTGAATGTTGAGCCTTAAGCCAATTTTTTCACTCTCCTCTTTCACTTTCATCAAGAGGCTTTTTAGTTCCTCTTCACTTTCTGCCATAAGGGTGGTGGTCATCTGCATATCTGAGGTTATTGATATTTCTCCCAAGGAATAAGCGTCTTTTAATTCATGGCTGCAGTCACCATCCACAGTGATTTTGGAGCCCAAGAAAATAAAGTCTGTCACTGTTTCCATTATTTCCCCATCTATTTGCATGAAATGATGGGACCAGATGCCATTATCTTAGTTTTTTGAATGCTGAGCTTTAGGCCAGCTTTTTTACTCTTCTATTTCAACTTCATCAAGAGGCTCTTTAGTTCCTCTTTGTTTTCTGCCATAAGGGTAGTGTCATCTGCATTTCTGAAGTTATTGATATTTCTCCCAGCAATCTTGATTCCAGCTTGTGATTCATCCAGCCCAGCATTTCTCATGATGTACTCTGCATATAAGTTAAATAAGCAGGGTGACAATATACAGGCTTGAAGTATTCCTTTTCCAATTTTGAACCAGTTGTTCCATGTCTGGTTTGAACTGTTGCTTCTTGATCTGCATACAGGTTTCTCAGGAGGGAGGCAAGGTGTTCTAATATTCCCATATCTTTAAGAATTTTCTACAGTTTGTTGTGATTCACACAATCAAAGGCTTTAGTGTAGTCATTGAAGCAGAAATAGATATTTTTCTGGAATTCCCTTGCTTTTTCCTTGATCCACTGGATGTTGGCAATTTGATCTCTGGTTCCTCTCCCTTTTCTAAATCCAGCTTATACATCTGAAAGTTCTCAGTTCACATACCTTTGAAGCCTAGCTTGAAAGATTTTGAGCATTACCTTGCTAGCATGTGAAATGAGCACAATTATGCAGACATATTTATTCCTATGCATGAATCTAGTATGTATATGCTGCTGCTAAGTCACTTCAGTCGTGTCCGACTCTGTGCGACTCCCAGGCTCCCCCGTCCCTGGGATTCTCCAGGCAAGAATACTGGAGTGGGTTGCCATTTCCTTCTCCAATTCATGAAAGTGAAAAGTGAAAGTGAAGTCGCTCAGTCGTGTCTGACTCTTAGCGACCCCATGGACTGCAGCCTACCAAGCTTCTCCGTCCATAGGATTTTCCAGGCAAAAGTACTGGAGTGGGGTGCCATTGCCTTCTCCATGTATATATGTAACATAAATTTTCTATATATTGAGACATACATGTTTGAAAGACAGAAAACATTTGTGTTTTATCCTTTCCTGGAAATTAACACACAATGTGAATAAATACATGCTTATTAGGTGAATGTTACAGCTTTAGTGGCTCATTTAAACATCTCTTCTGTATCAGGTGACTCTCCATATATCATCTCACTTAATTACCATTATAGGCAGATGAGGAAACTTAGGCACAGGAAGATTAAGTTACATATCTGGAGCTTTAACTTGGTGACAGAGCCAGGGCTCAAACAGATATCTGTCTAATTCCTAAGACTATGTTATTTTGCTCCTCAGTGCTGCCTCTAAAATAAGCCTTGCTGCAATCCACAAATATACTTTGACTCCCAGTGATCATCTGAAATATACATAACTGAGCATAGAATTTCTGAGGTCGTGTGTGACCCATGAAGACCCACAAATTTTCTTGTTATACAGGTACCCATTCATCACGGAGAAACAAAATACAGTAATTCACTATGAAACACCAAGTGAGAGACTCTATATTTGCAGTAGAGTTGAAAGCAACATAGAAACTGTGTATGGCAGAAACTCCTACTTCCATGAGCTTATGTAGGCACTTTCAAAAGAGCCCTGTTAGATTAAAGCACAATTACTCATCTGTCTCTCATATGCCAGATAAGAGAACTTTTCTATTTTCCTTCTCGAGTTCTCAACAGTCGCACCGAAACCAGAGGCGGTTTTGAGATTAAGATCCGACGCTCTCCAGCTAACCTTAATCTGCCCATCACTCAGTTCTGGGTCAAAGCACCACTGTGACACAGGCAGTGTGCCTTTGAACGTGCAGTGGGGCAGGTAACAGCTCGGCTCCCTGTGGTGGCAGGCGAAAGCTGTAGACACTTGATGTGTGTCATATTCATGGGCAAGTTGCAGGGGAAGTTTCTACTTGGCTCTTGTCATAATAGATTCATTTGTTTTGCCCAAACAGGTTGATTTATCTAGGAATTTACTCATTTACATGCCAAACACATTGATCAAACTTGATCTGAGCCAAGCATAAGTAGGCCATGCAGTTACCAGTGATAGAAACAAAAATAAAAACTTGTTTGAAGTCAGGTAGCTTGACTAATCATATGAAGAATTTGTTATATACTTGCACACACCCTTCATTAGAATTTTCAGTTACTCAGACTGAAAATTAAGAAAAGAAAGGCAGGCTCTTTTTATTACAGATGGTCTCATCAGTTCATTTGAAAACATTGTATGACAGGGCTTAGATATAGAGCCTAGTCCAGTCAGCATGTATTTCTCAAGAGGCGATTATGTGCAAAGTTCTGTGGAAGAAAAGGAGGAGGAGGAGGGAAAGGAGGGGGAGAAGAAGGAGAAACAGAAGCAAAGCAAAGCAAATCAAATGAAAGAGAAAGAAAAAGAACATCTTCTCTGGGGTGGGGGTAGGGAGTGTGTGGTCTTCTTTCCGTGAATCCTTATTTCAAAGAGCCCAGGTCAATGGTGCCTGTAAGAAACTCATAATGTTTTACCATCAAGCTTATCTTTGAAATCAATGAGAAAAAGGCCTAGAAATTTTCTGTGAAGAGGAGACACCTGGCTCCTGATGAGAAGGCCACCAGTATAGGCTGCTGGTTCTATCTCCCCAAATCAGAAATGAAAGCTAAGCAAGGATCTGAGGGCCCAGCAGGAAGATCGTGAGAAACCTGATATAGATACGAGGGCTCAAATCCTGCTGTGAGTAGGGGGATTGCCAGAAGGAGGCCTCAGCCTGAGAAAGAGAACCTCCCAAGGGGCCAAGGATGCCAAACCAGAGTTTGAAATTCTAGCTTGTCCTCTCCCCACCATGGCCGTGTGAGGATCATCGCCGAAGCAGTAGCCAAGCCAGCTGGTGTCTCAGGATAATTCAGGGCGACCCAGAAGCCCTGCTGGGGCGGGGTGAGGTGAGGCATCAGTGGAAACAGGTGCTGACCGCTGACACCTGCACCCACGCTCACTCCAAACTGTAGGACCCCCTGCGTCACAGTCTTGGATTCTTTCTTTCCAGCACAGCAGCAACTCAATAAGACTTTTAAGAGCAAATTCCTGACCAGAGGTGTTTGCCAGTGTGATGGCGGGAAGCAGGGCTGTGGGCTGCTGCTGCATGGTACCCAGGGCTCTCCCCTTGGAGCACCATTTTCTCTATTATCTTCAAGTCCCCAAGAAGAAAAACCAGGCCTGGGCATTGGCTCCTCCTGAAAATGTACAACTAAACAGAAAAACAACAGAACTGAAGAACACATGCCTCATGAATTCTGAAAGTAGAATTATTGTTGCAGATGAAACATGAATTTAAATCGAGCAACAGATATCCTCTTGAAGACACAAATAATATGATGCAGATACAAAAGGTCAAAAAGGGATAAGGAGAAATGACAGGTATGAAAATATAATAAAGAAGAATTAATAATAATAATAAGAAAATGCGTATATTATTTACTTTGTAATAATATATACAGAGCAATGCTCTTTCATGTTAACACAGTTAGTTTCCACAGTAACTCTGGGAGTTAGGAACTAATATTACTCCTACTTGACATATGAAGAAATCAAGGCATAAACAGGTTAAGTAAATTCCCTGAGGTGGAGCCAGGATGTAAACACAGATATTCTGGCGCCATGAAACTAATAGTGAGGGATATTCTGAAAGCAGAACTTCATGAACAAGATCAAATAGAAGGAGCAGAGGATAAAGGTAAGTGAGTACCGTGCAGCAGTGCCGATATCTGAATAAAAGAGCCTATGAAGTGAAGGGGAAGCCAAACTGAGAAGAGGAAATGTATGAAGTGAAGGAGAAGCCAAACTGAGGAGAGGAAATGTTTGAAGTGAATGGTGATAAACTCCACAAAATGAAAGATGAAAGACTGAACATTAAAGAGTTCAGACAATGCCACAGATGACCGGTAAGGAAAACCCTGTATCTAGAAACATTATAGTAAAATTTAAGAATAGCAAGGTTATGGTTTTTCCTGTGGTCATGTATGGATGTGAGAGTTGGACTGTGAAGAAGGCTGAGCGCCGAAGAATTGATGCTTTTGAACTGTGGTGTTGGAGAAGACTCTTGAGAGTCCCTGGGACTGCAAGGAGATCCAACCAGTCCATTCTGAAGGAGATTAGCCCTTCCATTTCTTTGGAGGGAATGATGCTAAAGCTGAAACTCCAATACTTTGGCGACCTCATGCGAAGAGTTGACTCATTGGAAAAGACTCTGATGCTGGGAGGGATTGGGGGCAGGAGGAGAAGGGGACGCCAGAGGATGAGATGGCTGGATGGCATCACTGACTCGATGGATGTGAGTCTGAGTGAACTCTGGGAGTTGGTGATGGACAGGGAGGCCTGGCGTGCTGCGATTCATGGGGTCGCAAAGAGTCGGACATGACTGAGCGACTGAACTGAACTGAAGAATAGCAAAGACAATAATAACATTAAAAAACTCTAGAGTCAGTCTTCTTCAAGGAAACAAGAATGAGACTGAAATCATATATTTAAAGGGACTTTGTGTGTGTGCTAAGTTGATTCAGTCGTGTCCAACTCTCCGACCTTGTAGACTTTAGCCTGCTAGGCTCCTCTGTCCATGGGACTATCTAGGCAAGGATACTGGAGTGAGTTGCCAGCCCTCTTCCAAGGGATCTTCTCGGCCCAGGGATTGAACCCACATCTCTTTTGTCTCCTGCTTTGGCAGGAGGTTCTTCACCACCAGAGCCACCTGGGAAGCCCTCTCATTTGTATACTTACTTAATAATCAACATATTCATTGTAAAGACTTTCTAAAGAGTTTTGAAGAATGAAACAGGAGACATTATAGAAAACAAAAAAGAAACTTATGGTAGAAGAATTTCCCAACATTGTGAAGACTTTCAGAAAAAAAAAAAAAATCTAGGACTAAGCAACCCGAAGACAATTTGATTCTTCAGATTCCACAAGATCTGTGGATGGAGAGAACTGCCTAGTTGTACAAAAAGACATACTTAAGAAATAGTTCAGACCCCAGCATATCTTTCAGACAGAATCCACATTGCACAGCACAGGATCAAAGCTAAAGCTGGCACGATAGGAGACCTGATTGCATCCTGGCCAGTCTTTCATTTTGGGAAGTTACATTTTCTAGATGTGACAAAGTTTCACCCTTAGGTGGCTAAAATTCGAATGTGGTAAATGAAAACTATTCACAAATAATAAGCCAGACAAAGACAAATACCATATGATATCACTTATAATGGAACCTAAAATATGATACAAATGAACTTATTTAACAAAACAGAAATAGACTCACAGACATAGGAAACAAATTTAAGGTTATTACCAAATGAGAAAAAAGGAGCAGAACAAATTAGGAACTTGGGATTAATACACACTACCTATATAAAATAGATAAACAATAATGACCTACTGTGCAGCACAGAAAACCATATTCACTATCTTGTAACAACCTATAACGGAAAAGAATCTGAAAAGGTATATATGTACACACATATATGTATATGTATAACTGAATCACTTTGTTGTAACCTGAAGCTAACACAGCAGTGTAAACTATTTCAATAAAATAAATAATTAAATATTAAAAAAGAAGAGGGCTGCTCTGCTGTGTGATGGTCAAAGTCTGCTGTTTTCTTCTGCACAGACAATCTTCAATGGAGGAAAGTACCTAGCAGCTGCTAGTGGAACAATAAATGAAAGTTTTGTGAGCTGCGTGTGAGCAATAATAAATAAAACTGAAGTTAAACATAGATGAGGAAATAAAGATCATTTCTCTGAGGAAGTTTTGAGGAAGAAGAAAAAAAGCGTCCAGAGATGGAAAAAGTAGTTTAGAATGAAAATCTTTGAAGAAGGTATAGACATGTTGAAAGATGTAGGTTCTTGGGATCTCTGTGAGAACACCAGTGTCTTTGGAGACGGCCTGCTCATCATAGAAGTATCCAAAGGAGTGAATACTGTCAAAACTTTTGCTGCAAGGGTAACTCCAACAGAAGACACACCACTAGACAGGGAAAATCAGCTGAAAAGAAATACAGTGCAGTCACCAAATCTCACAGCTGTGAGGACAGATGTTCACAGAATTAAAGAATTCATGAAAAAAAAAATATATAGATGCTACTTAAGTAACATCTACTTAAGTGTGTGCGTGCTCACTCACTCACTGGTATCCAGCTCTTTGTGACCCATGACCATAGCCCACCAGGCTCCTCTGTCCATGGGATTTCCCAGGCGAGAATACTGGAGTGGGTTGCCATGCCCTCCTCCAGGGGATCTTCCTGACCCAGGGATTGAACCCATGTCTTCTGTGTCTCCTGCATTACAGACAAACTGTTTACCACTGAACTGCTGTATATTAAGTACATATACTTAAGTGGATGAGGACCTTAAGTGCAAGATTTCAATGAAATGCTTGGATTTATGCTCTCTTGTTTAGAACTGGTTCATTTTCCATTTTCTTTGGGGACTGTCCCTTGCTATACAGAAGGAAATGGCAACCCACTCCAGTATTCTTGCCTGGAGAATCCTGTGGATGGAGAAGTCTGGAGGGCTGTCGTCTATGGGGTTGTGCAGAGTCAGACACGACTGAAGCGACTTAGTAGCAGCAGCAGACAGAACAACATATCAAGTGACTAAAAAATGGTTTACACAGAGTTTTAAAATTATTCGAAAGAAATAAATGTTTAAAAAAATGTCAGATTTAACTAGATGATCAAAGAAGCAACTCAGTATTTTAAAAATCAAAACACAGAATAAGAATCTCTCTGAAGAAATACCTGGGTTTAAAGATACATTCAGAAAGCTTGAACTGCTTTCTGTTTGGTGCTAGTGGAAAATTGATAACTAAGAAAGAATAGAGTGTTCAGAAAAAAGACAAAATTGGGACAATTTGAGAACAAAAATAACTGCAATAGATTGAAACATATCAAATATATTTAAGTCCACAAGTTCTTATTTACACACCTTTCCCCGCCAAAAAATAGCCCTTATAGGTCACTGTTAGACAATGCTGATAAAGCAATACATGGTTTAGGAAAACTGGTAAATAAAGGGAAAGTAACCAGGCATTTATTCTGCCTTTCCTACACATACTCTGCTACAGAGTATCTAAATAGTAGATGAGAGGAAGTTATTTTTAAAGTATTTTGGATAAAAAACAAAGAAAAAATAGTTGAATTGAATATAATTCATTTGCAATAAATGAATGGATCTTACCACTGATAATCAACAGCTGCTAACACTACACAGAGAAAACAATCAAATATTATGTACCTCCTGATGGAAGAACATAAAATATAAAAAATCTTTGAAAAAATCTTGCCAAACAATTAAACCTGAATCTCAGATACAACCAAAGGATAGAATATATGAGGGAAAGAGGAACACATTGAACCACACCACAGAGGTGCAATCGGAAACTGAGATTACAGAAAACTCCATTGCACAAATAATCCAGTTTTTTCAACGAATAAACAACCACAAATTGTGTTCTGTGTTTAAAAAAATAATAAAGTTTTACAAATAAACAAAACTTATAGCCCCTAAAATATAACCAGTCTAAATAAAACTAGTCTGCTCAACAAATTTTATCTACTTGTGTAATTTGAAGGCAATTTTAAATAACAAAAAATAAGCAATACATTTGAAAAATAGCTCCTAACAGTTTGAAAACGTGTTTTCCCTGCTTTCTTTTCCCAAAACCCTGTTATCAGCATAAATCAGTGGCTCATAGAGGGACTTGGCTCACAGTGAGCCATACTTGTTATTCCATTTTTCTCTTATCTGTTCCAAAAGACCAAAGCAAAATAAATGGACTCTAAAAATATTTGTTAATAAAGATAACAAAGAGCCACAATTAGATTGACTGACAACCATACAGAGAGCAGTGCAAGCCAGAATACAATGCAATGATATTTTTAAACAGCTGCAAGAAAACAAGTACCAGCTTACAAAATATCCTTCAACTAATAAAGAGAAAAGAGAAAATATTTTTAGACCAAGAAAAATAGAGAAAATTAACCATGAGTAGATTTGCACTGAAGGATATACTAAATGGTATTATTCAGGCAGATGAAAATATACTCCCAGCTGGAAGACCGGAAATGAAGAAGCAATAAAGAATAATGAAAATGGTAAATGTTTGAGTTAATATTGGATTAACTACTACTACTTATTATTATTATGTCTTATTGAATAGATTTTAATAGGACATTTTAATGTCTTATTAATAAGACATTATTATTTAATAAGACATTTTAATAAGACATAATTAAATAATGGATTTAATTTTTCTATTATTTTAATAATAGAAAAATTTAAAACATGACAACAATAGCACATATATCAAAAGGAGGAAAATGGTACTTCTGTTGCATAGGAGGTGGGTAAAAGTATTGAATAACATTAGGTTTTGATAAGTCTAGGATTGCATGCTGCAATCTTTAGGGAATCCCTAACAGATTAGTCTGGAGATGGGAATGGCAACCCACTCCAGTATTCTTGCCTGGAAAATCCCATGGACAGAGGAGCCTGTCCATGGGCTCAGAGAGTCAGACATTACTGAGTGACTAAACCACCACCGCCACCCACCACCATCACCATCACAAGGCTGAGAAATGCGAGAAGGGCTGGCGGAAAAAAACGTAAAAAGTTAAGTCAGTCTAAGAGAATGCAAGCAAGGAAGGACACAAAGGAGATGAAACAAATAAAGAGCAAATAAAGAGGTGGTGGGTTTAAGCTGAATGTACCAGTAAGTACATTCAGTGTAATTAGACTAACTAGTTCAATTGAAATGAAAGGATATGGAAAAAATACTATGCAAATTCTAACCAAGAGAAAACTGGTTGCTTCTATATTAATACATTAAAAAAGTTGATTTTAAAGCAAACACTCTTACTAAAGAGGTCCACTTCTTAAAGAAAAAGAGCAAATGTTAAACCAAACTTTCAGTTTAACAGGAATACACCACACACAGATACACACATAATTTGCATGTAAATCACAAGATTTGTGTAGAACTAATAATTAGGAGGAATATAATTTATGAAACTACATATACATTGTTTCACTGCTCACTGGGTGGTCAGGCTGTGCCACAGGATGGAATGTTATGTTACCAGAAGTGTGGTCAAGGCTAAAAGGCAGATAAGTGCCACCTGAGGAGGAAATCAGTGCAAGATTCAAGGTCGCTGAGAAGAGAAAACACAAACAGCAGGCTCAAGTGGCCCAGCGTTTACTTATAGCAAGAAGAGAGGGTGATAAAATGTGCATAACATCCAGCCTCTTTCAGGGCCTTGGTCCCCATGACCAGGGGATCTGTTTGCAACCAGCCAGGGGACTGGACTGCATCCTCTCACTTCAAGCTGCCGTGGAAGGGCCCCCACCCCTCCCACCCAGGATCTAAATACGGAAAGCTGGAGGCGTGCCTGGGGGTCACTGACACATGTGCTTAAGCAGAACAAAGGAGTACCTATACATCAAGCCCAGGACAGGAATGTGCATTCCCTCACAAGGCTGAGAGCCCAGAAGTGAGGGCTTTCATCTCCCAGTAAGGAAGTGTTCCGGGACCACGGGCCATTCTTAGGCAGCTGAGCAGAAGCTGGCAGACTGTATGTACATGACTGCCTTTCTAAATAAAACTGACAGAATTACAAGGAGAAATAGGCAACTCCATAATATTAGACAGATTTTCATACACTTTTATCAGTAACTGATAAAATAAGTAGATTCTAAAAAATCAGTAAGGATGTATAGAAGATTTGAACAATATAATGAACAAACTTGGCTTAATTTACATTACAGATCATTGTACTTAACACTTACAGAACACGGCTTCTATTCAAAAACACAAGATGAAGCAAAAATTCTAATGTGTGTTCAGTTGCTCAGTCGTGTTCAACTCTTTGTGACCCCCCTGGATCGTAGCCCACCAGGCTCCTTTGTCCAAGAAATTTTCCAGGCAAGAATACTGGAGTGGGTTGCCATTTCCTCTTCCAGGGGATCCTCCCAACCCAGAGATTGAACCTGTGTCTCCTGGAATGCAGATGGATTCTTTACCACTTCATAATTATTAAAGAAATTCAATCCAAAATTTAAAACCTTCACATACACACACAAGCAAACACGGAACTCATGGACTAATTATTTCAGTGTAAATTCCAATATTTAGAGAATAAATCATGCCAATATTAAGTGAATTCTTTCAGAGAAATAAAACAGGAGAAGAACGACTTCCTAATTTTGTTTTATGAAGACAGCATCATCTTGATACCAAAACCTAACAAGGATGTCATAAAAAAAAAGTTGAAGGACAATCTTTCTCATAAAGATAGATGTGAAAATCCTAAACAAAACAATAGCAAAGAAAATTCACCTTTGTCTAGAAGGATAACGAATTCCAATAAACGTGTACTTACTTTTTTAGTGAGAGCTTGGTTTGACATTTGCTATAGCAACGGAGAAGTCAATGGCACCCCACTCCAGTACTCTTGCCTGGAAAATCCCATGGACGGAGGAGCCTGGTAGGCTGCAGTCCATGGGGTTGCACAGAGTTGGACACGACTGAAGTGACTTAGCAGCATAGCTTCCTAGGGTGGCGCTAGTGGTAAAGAACCTGCCTGCTAACTAAGCAGACATAACGGATTTGGGCGAGTTGGGACGATCTCCTGGAGGAGGGCATAGCAATCTACTCCAGTATTCTTGCCTGGAGAATCCCGTGGACAGAGATGCCTGGCAGGCTATGGCCCTTTGGGTTGTAAAGAGTCAGACATGATTGAAGTGACTTGGCACACATGCACACACATAGCTTCCTAGGTGGCACAATGGTAAAGAATCCACCTGCCAATGCGGAAGATGGAACAGATGTGGATTTGATCCCTGGGTTGTAAGATCTCCTGGCGGGGAAATGGCAACCTACTCCAATGTTCTTGGCTGGAAAACTCCATGGACAGAGGAGCCTGGTAGGCTATAGTCCACGGAGTTGCAAAGAGTCACAATTGAGCAACTGAACACACACATACATGCTAAATATTAAGACTTCATATAGGGCTTCCCTGGTAGTATAGTGGATAAAAATCCTCTTGCCAATGCAAGAGACACGGGTTCAATCCCTGATCTGGGAGGATTCCACATGCTGTGGTGCAACTAAGCCCGTAGCCACAACTACTGAAGCCTGTGTGCCTAGAGCCCATGCTCCACAAGAGAGGCCACTGAATGAGAAGCCCACGCACTGCAGCAAAGAGTAGCCCCTGCTCGCCACAACTAGGAAAAGCCGGGATGCAGCAACAAAGACTCAGGACAGCCAAAATAAATAAATCAATAAAAATTTTAAAACGTCATGTATAGTTATGATAATTTAGACAGTGTAGTATATGGATGGTTACATAATTTATGACAAAGGTGACACCGTAGAGCAGTAGGGAAAATGAATTTTTAACAAATTATACTTAATTTGGATAGAAAATGAAATGTGACTCTTACGTTATACTCAGTAATCAGTTCTAAGTGGAGTGTAGCTTTAAGTTGAAAGGCAGAATAATAAAGCTTCTGATAGTTGATATAGGAAAATATCTTCATTACTTTGGGATAGGGAAACACTTCTTAAAGGTGAAAAAAAACTTAGCCATAGAAAAATAGACTTTAAAAATAAAGACTTCTATTCTTTAAAAGACACAGTTGAGAGAGTAAAAATTCAGCCCAAGACTTGAAGAAAGTACTTTAATACATATAACTGGCAAAGAATTTGTGTGCAGAATATACTCCCCCCCCAAAAAAAATTCTACAGAGTGATAAAAAATTACAAGCATTACGCAAACCAAAAACTTCCAGACTTCCAAGCTGGATTTAGAAAAGGCAGAGGAACCAGAGAGACCAAATAGCCAACATTTGTTGAATCATAGCGAAAGCAAGGGAATTCCAGAAAAACATCTAGCTCTGATTCATCGACTACACTAAAGCCTTTGACTGTGTGGAATCATGACAAACTGTGGAAAGCTCTTAAGGAGATGGGAATACCAGACGACCTTACCTGTCTCCTGAGAAACCTGTATGCAGATCAAGAGGCAACAGTTAGAACCCTGTATGGAAAAACTGATTGGTTCAAGACTGAGAAAGAAAGGAGTACAACAGGGCTGTCTGCTGTCATCCTGTTTGTTTAACCTATACGCTGAGCACATCATGAGAAATGCCGGGCTGGGTGTGTTCATATAGGCCTTCCCTGGTAGTACAGAGGGTAAAAGCTGGACTCAAGATAGGTGGGAGAAAGCAACAACCTCAGATATGCAGATGATCCCATTCTAATGGCAGAAAGCCAAGAGGAACTGAAGAACCTCTTAATGATCGTGAAGGAGACTGAAAGAGCCGGCTTAAAACTAAATATTAAAAAAACTAAATATTAAAAAAACTAAGATCATGGCATCCAGTCCCGTTACTTCATGGCAAATAGAAGGGAAACAGGTGGAAGCAGTGACAGACTTCCTCTTCTTGGGCTCTAAAATCACTGCGGATGGTGACTGCCGCCACGAAGTCAGAACATGATTGCTTCTTGGCAGGAAAGCTATGACAAACCTAGATAGTGTGTTGAAAAGCAGAGATATCACTCTGCTGGCAAAGGTCCGTGTAGTCAAGGCTACGGTCTTTCCAGTGGTCATGTATGGTTGTGAGAGTCGGGCTGTAAAGAAGGCAGAGCACCAAAGAACTGATGCCTTCTAACTGTGGTGTTGGAGAAGACTCCTGAGAGTCCCTTGGACTGCAAGGAGATCCAACTGGTCAGTCTTAAAGGAAACCAACCCTGAATACTCATTGGAAAGACTGAAACTGAAGCTCCAGTATTTTGGTCACTTGATGCTAATAGCTGACTTTGGAAAAGTCCCTGATGCTGAGAAAGATTGAGGGCAGAAGGAGAATCTGGCATCAGAGAATAAGATGGCCGATGACATCACTGACGCAATGGACATGAACTTGGGCAAACTTTGGGAGATGGTGAGGGACAGGGCAGTCTGGCGTGCTGCAGCCCGTGAAATAAAGGACTCAAATTCTCGTGAACAATAGACTGGATAAGCAAATTCTCAGTAATGAAAATGAACAAACTATGGCTACTTTCATCAATATGGATGAATTTCACGAATATAATGTTGAATGAAACAAAGCCATACATAAAAGAATAAATACTCTTTTATAGAAAATTTGAAACACAAAAACTAAGCTAGAAACATTGTGAGTCAGTTAAGTGTTTACATTTGAGAGGAAAGACGGTGACTGGGGAAGGCAGCAGGGAGGGAGGGCTTCTGAGGTGCTGCTGATGCTCTATTGCTAGACTGAATCGGAGGCACATTGAATGGATATTACACCGGATGTTATACAGGATGCTACAGTGGATTCATGGGGAATGTATCATGTTTTGTGTATTTTCCTCTGTATGTGAGTTATATTTTGCAATTTAACAGAGTTTTTTTTGAAGGAAGAAAATGATCTCACAAGGAAAATCTAAGATTAAGGAAGATATGAAGAGAAAAGAAAGTGGTAACAAACAATGAATAAACTGATGGTATATAAGAAGAATCTAAATTGTAGGCGTTAGAAAAATAGTAGACAATGTAGGAGACACGATGTAATGCAATTCAACTGAATACAATACAATGCATGTAAGTCTGGAAGAAAGACTTGGGATTAATATGATGTATTTCTTACAGATGAAGGATACACTTTCTTGGTATTGTTAAGTATAAATATTACAATTTCAAGGAAGACCACCAGATATAGATATATATATTTTCCAATCCAGTGGGAAAGAAAGGTTCAATAAGAAACAAAACCCACAATCAATTTTTTAATAATGGAAGTAAAGACGGAAGATTAGAAAAAGTTAGAAAAATAGAAAACAAAACACTTTGGTGGAAATAAATCATCAGTAATCATAATCAATATCAATGTATTTAATTGTCCAGTTAAAATGCATGTTGTTAGAGTCGATTTAAAAATAAAAACTCCTTGTTGTTTATAGGAGATGCTTCTAAAACGTAGTGCAGGGAAAATGATGAAAAGTGCATGACGAAAAGAATATTCCAAGCAAATCAAAAGAAAGATGATATAACTCTCTTAATTTTTGACAAGTAGAGTTCAAGACAAAAAGGATAACTCAGTATAAAGAGCGTGTATTCAATTTTGTTGTTCGCTGTTCAGCTACTCAGTCATGTCCAAGTCTTTGTGGCCCCATGGACTGCAGCATGCCAGGCTTCCCTGTCCGTCACCATCTCCGGAAGTTTGTTCAAACTCACGTCCATTGAGTTGGTGATGCCGTCCAACCATCTTGTCCTCTGTCATCCCCTTCTCCTCCTGCCTGCTATCTTTCCCAGCATCAGGGTCATCTAAATGCTTATATAAAGAGTATTTATATAATAATTTAACATATATTAGATAATTACAAAAGGCAATTTACCAAGAGGACATAACAATTCCAATTTTTTTTTCATACTCAATGATGTATCTTAAAAAAATCAATAAAATACATTTTGTCAAAAGTGGAAAAATGAAAAAGTGATATATCTATCATTACAGGAGAAGATTTTCATACACTTTCCCCAGTAATGGGAATGCCAAGTAATCAAACAAGCAGTAAGGAAGATGGCACTAGTGATGAAGAATCAGCCTGCCAGTGCAAGAGACGCAAGAGACGCGGGTTTGATCCCTAGGTCAGGAAGGCCCCTTGGAGTAGGAAGTGGCAACCACTCCAATATTCTTGCCTGGAAACTTCCATGTACAGAGAAGCCTGGTAGGCACCAGTCCATGGGGTCTTGAAGAGTTGGACACAACTGAGTATACACACACACAAGTACAGAAGAGTTGAGCAGGACAGTCAACAAGTTAACTATAATGAACCCTGTAGAACTCTCACCCAACAGTTGTAAAAGGTGTAAAACATTTATAAAGACAGAAGATATATTAATTATAAAATATATCTCAACAAATTTTAGATTTGGTATGAAAAAGACCACCTTTTCTGACCAGAATGCAGTTAAATGTAGAAAGTAATATCAAAAGGTAGCTAAACCCCACAAAAGATAGCATACATTTGGAAATTTAAAAGTGCTTTTAAAATAAATAACCTACAGGTCAAAAAAGAAGTCACACTGGAAATTTAAACTGCATCAACAGAAAGAAATGAAAAATTACAATGAAATTCGGGGGATGCAACTAAAGTGATGTTTAGTAGGATAAATGATTCATTGAATTCAAAACATTGTAAAAGAAGTAAGGCTGAATTTTTGTGAGCTAAACAGGTGGTTTCTTTGAAAAAGAAAAAAAAGGGTCACTTGCTCAAAGAAGTTCGATTTTCAGGCGTGGCACTGTGACTTTCCTGTTGTGAGTTTCAACAACTTCTTAAGAGCATCGAAGTCAACTCAGTTCTTTGAGAAGCAGCAGGTCTGCTGAGGCAAAAGGCACGAGTGCCAGAATTATTTGTATTGTAGCCTGGAGAGCCAGAGAAGTCAAACCTGGCAGCTTTCTTAGTCACTTGGTGAGTGTATTGAAGCAAGAAAACAAGAAATTATAAATGCTGCCTCCAGGATTCAAGGAGGCTCAGCAAAGGGACTTCCCTGGTAGTTCAATGGTTAAGAATCCACCTGGCAATGCAGGGGACACGGGTTCGATCCCTGGGTGGGGAACTAAGATCCCATGTGCCTTGGAGCAATTAAGCCCATGTGCCACAACTAGAGAGTCTGTGCGCCACGAGGAAAGAGCCTGAGTTCCGCAACCAAGACCTGATGCGACCTAAAGAAATACATATTTTTAAAAAAGAGGTCCGGCGAATATTGTACCACCTTCCCTGCTTGTGAGTGAAAGATATTAGAGTAGAATATCTTTTTGTGACATGGGTGAAAATAGCTTGACACATTCTAACCTACTAAAGGTGTAATTTCTATGATGTAGCAGAATCTTATATTTTCATGGATTTTTGTTTTCAAATCCTGTAAATATGAGTCATGCATTGCGTCTTGGGTCCTGCTATTATTAGCTGTCTGGATCCTATTGGCATGCTTTCCTCGGTGTAGTGAATTAATGTTCTGTCTTGAAGAAGAAGAAGGCAGTCAGTCAGTCACATGTGGCAATGAACAAGAGCTACTATCTTGAGTCAGGATAGTAGAGGTGTACTGCTGTCCATATCAAATGCAAGCAAATTCGTCTACTGTTATTTTTAAGTTACTCACAACCATTAAAAACAACCAAACTACCCTTCATGATTCCTACTTCTACATTCCCTTTGAATTGGCTCATTGCGGTACCTACGTGGTCCCCTAGAACTCCGGGGTCAGAGGGCACACAGTCCCAGATGGCCACAAGTAATAACATTTCACCACGGTGTATTATGAGCTGCTGCCTTCCCATCCTGCAATGTAAAATATGATTCTCTTCTGCTTCTTCTTACCCTTATAACCAATACTGCGTTCCCCACAGTTTCCTGCAATCTGGGCTGTGGTTATGACTTTTGAATCAATTAAAGGTTTTAATGTGGCAAGCAATGCAAGATAACTATAATTTAAACAAGATGAAAGAATTTATTTGAGATTCTGGAGAACAACCAGCATTGAAAGAAAAGATGGACAATGGCTCTTTGGGGAGAATAGGAATCAGAGCAGTTTCAGGGATCGTATTCTTGGGAAGTCCTGGATCTGCAAATGACTCAGCTAAAATCATCTATCCTCCTAGGGTGTGTCTGTTTCAAAGTCAAATTCTGGGAGAGAGAACAGATTTATTTAGGATTATATGTCATAGAGAAGAACAAATGCATAAAGGAAGTGATATTGGGCAGGGCAAAAGCAACATGTTATATAATACCATAATATAATAATATAACAATACATTCAAATCCAAGCCCATTTTTGGAAATATGAAAAATGTAGGAAATCAAGGCATGGGAACCTACTATGCTTCAATAACCAAAGATATTCACGGTTATTATTTTTCTAACTATTATTTTCTTTAATAGAGTAGGAAAAACACTATAAATAATTTGAAATAATTAAAATGTATACAAAACATTAAAATTGCCAATAAACATGCAAATACATTACATTTTGATGGTATTCGTTAAAAATTTTAAAATCAAAAGATTTTTTAAATTACAAACATAATACATGCTGGTTACATTGCAGAAATTATGCAAGGTGAAGCAAATGTCTCCTATAATTCTGACACCCTGAGATAATCACTGTTAAAAGTTTGAGATTTTTCCTCATTATTTCTACATGTGCACATATTAATTTAATGAAAATTGAATTCTGTTGTTTCTTTGCTAAATCTTGTCATTAAATATTTCATTAAATTCCACTTAACTCTGTATCTTGGAAAGTATTTCCATGTTAGTATATTTACTCTAACCTTATTAAACAGACCTATATTATTCTATTAAATAGGTATACCATAATTTATTGAACTAATCCTATTGATAAACATTTAAGTCATTTCAGATATTTTACTATTACAAATAGGCTTCATTGTAAAAATCCTTGACCTATGCTGATTCAGGTTTCTGGGTCGGTTTTTCTATAGAAATAAACATATTTAATAGATTGACATCATATTAATAGTATATGTAAATGTATATCAAGCTTTATTAGTTAGCATATCACTGATTATTAAAATAGTATCAAAATGTGAGCTAAATGTAATCTTTATGTAAAATTCCATTTCATATAGGTGTCATAATTTAATTAACGTAATAGTTCCTATATTTTAGAGTTTTAATTTGTTTCCAAGGTTGGGTAATAGAAGTAATTCTTCATTGAACATTTGTGTTTCTAAAGCTTTAGTTGCAGTTCTGAATAATTTTAGAGGATATTCCTGGAAGTGAAATCTTTGGAACAAATAATATGAACATTATTTAAGGTTCTTGATGTATATTGACAAATTATTTTTCCAAAAAGTTGTGGAATTTACATCAACAATATGACTAGGATTACTTGACTCTTAACCGTTGATTGTATTGTGAATAACTTTTTCTGTGCATAGTTACATTGTATCATTTATTCACTTAGTATAAACAACTTATCAAGGCATTTCAAACTCTTGGTAAATTTCTTTTCATAATATATTACGTAAGTGAAGCACGGTTTGGTTTATGGCCTTGTTGTTGGATATTTTGACAATTTCTTGACTTACTCTTGTAAACGATGGAACTCAGAACACCTGAAATCATTTAAAAATGTTCTTTAGGTCCCACTGGCATGATGATTCTCTCAAAGGGCAGACCAGAGCCACATCTTATGTGAGACAGTGAGATGAGCAAGATCTCTGCAGACTGGATTCTTTCACAGACACGATCTTGAAGTAAGAAAGGGAGTGTGCTCTGGTGTCCCTGTGAGGCAAAAGTAAATAGTCAGATCAATGGGCATAATTTCAGATTCTGGGAGTGGTTTTGATTTGTCTTAGAAGAGAGACCGTATTTGAAATAGCAGCTGCAATTTGAGTCACTACCTAATTACACTTAGGATAATCCACTCTAATTACCCAAGACTCATTTTGCTCTAGAAAAAGAGGGAAGTTAAACAGGGTTGTGCTAAGAATAATCAGGTCTCTGATGGTGACACAGTCTCTGATTTCCCTAGAAATGTGGTGTTGCTCTGGCTTTGTATTTTGGTAGGAAAGTCTTCAGACTTCCACTTGGCCCTTCCTATAGCCACAGTATATACGTCATAGATCAGAAGGTCAGTGTGAAAATTCTTCCAGATTTCAGTACTTGTATTCCAACTATCCACTTCTTTATTCAAGAAACAATTATGGAATGGGCTAGGAATGCCTTTGAACCCACCACGAGCGTGCCTCAGATAAAAGCTTTATTAATCATCTAGTGTCAATAGAGCCCCGCACTTACCAGTAGACCATAGTAACCCTCTGGTTTCTAGCTAGTCTTTGCCATAATTATCCCAGTAAGTGAACACAAGTCCTTTAGGGAAGACTAGGGGGTTAATTTATAGAATGCATTGGTGATGTTATTGCTGGTATCTTCTTCCAGAGTATCTCACCTCCTGTTTTCTCCAAGACAGTCCAAGTCAATAAACTTACTCCGTAAGGGAATTAGGTGAGCGGCAGTGATATTTGATTACGGACACTTGAGTAAAGCCTTATTTGCAGGGAATTTTGTGGGCAGTTTGGTTCTGGGGTCTGTGTGACCTACAGCCATTCTGATTATTGCCCCTACAGTGCTGTCTATTATAGTAATCATGGCCACTTTGACTCTTTTAAGATTGATTTTTTTTTAAGTTTTAGTTTTGGGTGTGGTGGGGCTTTGTTTCTGCATTTGGGCTTTTTCTAGTTGTACTCCCGTAGGCTTCTTGTTGACTTGGCTTCTCTTGTTATGGAACACAGGCTCTAGGCTCATGGGTTTTAGTAGTTCTGGCTCAAGGGCTCTAGAGTCCAGGCTCAGTAGTTGTGGCTTATGGGCTTAGTTGCTTGGCAGCGTGTGGGATCTTCCTTGACCAGGGATTGAACCAGTGTCCCTTGCCTTGCAAGGTGGACTCACTGAACCACCAGGGAAGCCCCCCCACCACCACCACCCACCATTTTTATTTTTAACTGTTTCTTCTGGCCACTGACTAGGATTCCATTAACCTCGTCGAAATTAAAAAGCCCATTTCAATGGCAGAGTCACCTACCTGCATCCCCAGATTATTGAAAACAGTTACTAGAGCACTTTGAAAATATGATACATCCTTCACCATTGTACTTCTCAAGCTGTAATGAAGAGAGTGTATTCAAAGTCCTGTTACTGGAAATAAGGAAAGGGTGAGTGAGTAGATAGATATGATAAATCCATTCTAGCATTCCTGTCTCCCCTCCTCTATTTTATAAAAAGGAATTTCTTGCAACTTATTCCATTTAGTGCTGGCCACCATTGAGTCCAAGTTTAGTTCAGTTCATTTCAGTTGCTCAGTCGTGTCCGACTCTTTGCGACCCCATGGACTGCAGCACTCCAGGCCTCCCTGTCCATCACCAACTCCCGGAGTTTACTTAAACTCATGCCTGTTGAGTCGGTGATGCCATCCAACCATCTTATCTTCTGTCATCTCCTTCTCCTCCTGCCTTCAATCTTAACCAGCATCACAAGTAAGTAAACAAACTATTAGAATCCCTCCCATCTACTTGAGTTGTTGTTCAGTCTCTAAGTCGTGTCTGACTCTTTGCAACCCCATGCACTGCAGCATGCCATGCCCCCTTGTCCTTCACTATCTCCTGGAATTTTCTCAAATTCATGTCCACTGAGCCAGTGATGCTCTCTAACCATCTCATCCTCTGTCGCCCCCCTTCTCTTTTTGCCTTCAATCTTTTCCAGCATCAAGGTCTTTTCCAATGAGTCAGCTCTTCACATCAAGTGGCCATTGTATTGGAGCTTCAGCTTCAGCAACTGTCCTTCCAGTGAATATTCAGAGTTGATATCCTTTAGGATTGACTGGTTTGATCTCCTTTTTGTCCAAGGGACTTTCAAGAGTTTTCTCCAGCACCACAATTCGAAAGGATCAATTCTTCAGCACTCAGCCTTCTTTACAGCCCAGCTCTCCAATCTGTACATGACTACTGGAAAAATCTGCTTGAGTACCTTTCAATAAATTTGTTTCTACCTAAAAGTAATCCTCTTGCCCTAGCCTAAGACTTACCAAATGCATTGTCATTATATTCTTTAGGTTTTTACCATGTAAATGAACAAAAGTTCTTGTTGTGTGAGGGCTTCTCCATTCGAGTTTGGCTTTGTAGCTGGCTTCTGGATGCCTGCTCGGATTTGACCCTGTTAGTAGACACAGGGGTAAATGAGAGGCCATGAGAAGGAAGAATAAGGAAGAATGATTCTTAAAGGCAAGATCATTAAAAAATTTCCAGGCAAAGCAGGAACATCTCCATCAGATATGTGGGGTGGGAGATTGCACTTCTACTTACAAGAAATGCTCAGTGAAGTGTGGAGGAGCCTAAGTTATCCCAATACTCCCCTGTTTTCCCATTTTAGTTATTGGAGTCTTCCATTCTATCTCAGTGAATGCCTGAATTTTGCATGCAGTCTGCTGATGCTGTAAATACAACTGAACTTTGCAATTTTGCAATCCACAGGTTCAAGAGTTTTTTATTTTATTGAGGTACAATGTTGTGTTGGTTTCCGGTGTGCAGCAATGTGATTCAAGTGTATATATATACACATACGTATGTATACACATGCTACCCAGCTGAACCTTGTTGCTTATCCCAGGTGTCGGTCTTTGGTGCAGGTTGGAAAAGAATTTCCAGATGTGAGGCAGAATGAGAGGAGAATAGAGTTTATTAGAGTGGGAGACACTGTTAGAACAGCAGGGTGGCTCAAGAGAGGGCGGACCCCTTTCATAAGCCAGTTTCTATAGCCTCCAGACAAAGAAAACTTCTGCTGGAAGGGTGGCATTAGATGACTGGTTAGGATGCTGAAAGGTGGGCATTTTACCTAACATGGGGTCAGCGAGCTGGCTGGTTTAAGTCGGGGGGGATCAGGGGAACAGTTGCTATGGGAATGAGTCAGTTCTGGAGGTGGCCTTGCTACAGGGCTCCACATCTGTGGCCTTGGTACAAGGCTTTACACCGATGACTTTGGTGTAGGACTCCACAACAGAATCAAATTTGATCCTGATTTTATGCTACCTCAGTACCTAAAGTTCTCATAGCACAAAGACAGCTCCTGGTTCTCTACTCTTGGTCAAGAATTTTATCTTAGGCCTGTCATCATCTTTCTGTTTGCTCCAAACATTGCAAAATGCATTTATGATGTAAAGTCTATTCTTCATTAACAATTTTCTGAAAGTGTAAAATACTCCTGCTTGATTTGGGCTTTATTAACATTAATTTTTTTTCTGTGAAAGTTATCAATGAGATTCTTAATTCTCTGTGTTTATCGACCTGCAGATACCATTTTTTTCATTTTCTGTTATTTTTCCTTTTCCCTGCAGAGTCCTAACCATTGGACCACCAGGGAATTTTTGTCCTCTATTCCACCCAAAGTTTATGATTTCTATTCTTAGGCATCTAGAGAGATTCAACTTCTCAGGAAATTCTTATTTTGAATTTAATTTTTGTGACACTTATAAGACCAGTTCAGTTAAGTCGTTCAGTCGTGTCCGACTCTTTGCGACCCCATGAACCGCAGTATGCCAGGCCTCCCTGTCCATCACCAACTCCTGGAGTCTACCCAAACCCATGTCCATTGAGTTTGTGATGCCATCCAACCATCTCATCCTCTGTCGTCCCCTTCTCCTCCTGCCCTCAAACTTCCGCAGCATCAGGGTCTTTTCAAATGAGTCAGCTCTTTGCATCAGGTGGCCAAAGTATTAGAGTTCCAGCTTCAACATCAGTCCTTCCGATGAACACCCAGGACGGATCTCCTTTAGGATGGACTGGTTGGATCTCCTTGCAGTCCAAGGGACTCTCAAGAGCCTTCTCCAACACCACATTCAAAAGCATCAAGTCTTCGGTCCTCAGCAGCTTTCTTTATAGTCCAACTCTCACATCCAGACATGACTACTGGAAAAACCACAGCGTTGACTAGACAGACCTTTGTTGGCAAAGTAATGTCTCTGCTTTTGAATATGCTGTCTAGGTTGGTCATAACTTTCCTTCCAAGAAGTAAGAGTCTTTTAATTTCTTGGCTGCAGTCACCATCTGCAGTGATTTTGGAGCCCCAGAAAATAAAGTCTGACACTGTTTCCACTGTTTCTCCATCTATTTCCCATGAAGTGATGGGACCAGATGCCATGATCTTCGTTTTCTAAATGTTGAGCTTTAAGCCAACTTTTTCACTCTCCTCTTTCATTTTAATCAAGAGGCTCTTTAGTTCTTCTTCACTTTCTGCCATAGAGTGGTGTCATCTGCATATCTGAGGTTATTGATATTTCTCTCAGCAATCTTGACTCCAATTTGTGCTTCCTCTAGCCCAGTGTTTCTCATGATGTACTCTGCATAAAAGTTAAATAAGCAGGGTGACAATATACAGCCTTGATGTACTCCTTTCCTGATTTGGAGCCAGTCTGTTGTTCCATGTCCAATTCTAACTGTTGCTTCCTGACCTGCATACAGGTTTCTCAAGAGGCAGGTCAGGTGGTCTGGTATTCCCATCTCTTGAAGAATTTTCCACAGTTTATTGTGATCCACACAGTCAAAGGCTTTGGCATAGTCAATAAAGCAGAAATAGATGTTTTTCTGGAACTCTCTTGCTTTTTCCATGATCCGGTGGATGTTGGCAATTTGATGTCTGGTTCCTCTGCCTTTTCTAAAACCAGCTTGAACATCTGGAAGTTCATGGTTCACGTATTGCTGAAGCCTGGCTTGGAGAATTTTGAGCATTACTTTACTAGCGTGTGAGATGAGTGCAATTGTGCAGTAGTTTGAGCATTCTTTGGCATTGCCTTTGTTTGGGATTGGAATGAAAACTGACCTTTTCCAGTCCTGTGGCCACTGCTAAGTTTTCAAATTTGCTGGCATATTGAGTGCAGCACTTTCACAGCATCATCTTTTAGGATTTGAAATAGCTCAACTGGAATTCCATCACCTCCACTAGCTTTGTTCGTAGTGATGCTTTCAAAGGCCCACTTGACTTCACATTCCGTGTTTGGAATGTCTCCACTTCACAAGTCTGGCTCTAGGTGAGTGATGACACCATCGTGATTACCTGGGTTGTGAAGATCTTTTTTGTACAGTTCTTCTGTGTATTCTTGCCACCTCTTCTTAATATCTTCTGCTTCTGTTAGGTCCATACCATTTCTGTCCTTTACTGAGCCCATCTTTGCATGAAATGTTCCCTTGGTATCTCTAATTTTGTTAGACCAGGGATAAAAAGTATCCCACGTAACACTGTGGGCCACTGCTCTCTAAGTTCAGGGGCCTCCTACAGTTCATTTCTACCATAGTGTGTGGTCAGTTCCTTCTCCATACATGTGGGAAAATGGTAAATGCAGTCACCATTACACTGTAGATGTGATGGCATGGGTAAAGGAAAGGAAAGAAAATATTTTTTATATAATTACAGCAAGCCGGGAGATAGAACCTATAGTTCTTGTTTCTGCTAGTCCTGAGACTGTAACTGGCATTTTCATCCCCTGACACCGTTACAGGAAGAGTCAACTATGACTCCGTGTTGGATCTGTTGTTTTTCACTTTAACCTCCACTTCCTCTTGCTTTTGTTCACTAAAAAATACTGTTTATACTTAATGAGCTGCCTTGGGGAACCCTGCCCTTCTACCTAAATATTAAACCAAAATGGCTTTGTTCAGGACCCTGTCCACCTGTGGGTGGCTACAGGAAGGAAGAAATTAACACATCTCCTCCCTGAGGCTAGCCATTTGAGGAGATATTTGCAAAATTAATGGCCTTTTAACTTCATTTCCTTACCTCCCCCTACTCTGTTTTATAAAAGAACCTGGCATCCAGACCCAGCAATAAGATGGTTAATTTGAGACATTGGTCTGCCATCTTCTAGGTCAGCTGGTTTTCTGAATAAAGTTGTATTCCTTGCCTTAACCTCTTGTATTCCTTGCCCCAACACCTGGTCTTTCGGATTTATTGGCCTGTTGTATGGCGAGCAGAGTGAGCTTGGACTCGGTCATACCTCTGATTCCATGTTTTTCCTGTCTTTGGCTCACACTATAGTTGGCTTAAGTACTCTGCCAAATGGGGCAACCAAAACCTTAATTTCTGTGGGGCTTAAGTTCCTAGTGGTCCTGCCTATAAATTTAGTCTGCTGATAATTTTGACCCTTGCACACAATATACAATAAAGGACCCCTGGGATCTCCTGTGTTGCAGCTGTACTTTCCCAGCATCTATTGTGAAAGAGCAACCTTATTTCCTTTTCATAGTCAAGGTCAGTTAGTTAGTGCCCCTCCTAACTTCCCCCTGCACCTGTTTGTTTAGTGCTGAGTTTCTCAACCTCTGTGCTATTGACATTTTAGACCAGATAATTCTTTGTTGTGGGGAGCTGTTCTGTGTATTGGAAAATGTTTAGCTGTATCCCTGGCCTCTACCCACTGCTGCTGCTGCTGCTGCTAAGTCGTTTCAGTCTTGTCCGACTCTGTGTGACCCCATGGACTGCAGCCTACCAGGATCCTCCTTCCATGGGATTTTCCAGGCAAGAGTACTAGAGTGGGTTGCCACTGCCTTCTCCTGTAACTGCATAGTGATACACCAATTCAAATTCCTGCTATGGGGGAAACACACCATTTAATGAGACGTGAAGACAAAGCACAAACCCGACTAAGGGGACACACGCTGTGGACCACAGCATGGCTATGACCAGAGCAAGTGGGGGGACGGGGGAGGGGAGATGGATGGGTAAACTACGATGCCAGTAATAACCCTCCTCCCACCGTCCCAGGTGTGACAACCAAAAATGTCTCCAGACATTGTCAAATGTTTCGTAGGAGGAAAATCATCTTTTATTGAGAACCATTGGTTCAGTTGTTTGAAGAGTCCCCAAGGGACAGGGGAGAGTCTTAGTCTTAATGATGACCAGTCTCCCTCTGAGAGTATTCTTCTCTGGTTACTACCACTGCTGACCAGCAAAATCTATACTTGGAATGTGAAGATCTCCAAACAGCAGCCACACGGGCAGAGCTGGAGGGCCATTTACCACTAGAGTAAAGGGGTAATGTGTGTAAAGTGTGCTGGGCAGAACAAAGGGATAGAAGTTCATTGCATTCATTTTACATTAAGCAATGACCTTGTTACAGAAAATTTTAAATAAACAGAGAGAAGGGGGAAAAAAATCTCCATATACCAACATTTGAAGCCAAGTACTATTAATACTTTAGAAATAACATTCTCCCTTACTATAAATACAATGTAGATTTGCCGTAGAGAGTTTGAAAAATGAAAATGAAACTTCCCATAATCATATTATTCAGAGAAAAACTCCACATTTAACACTGAAATATATTTGCTTCAGTCTTTACAACAAAATTTAAAACCTATATTTTTTTATAACATCTAAGCATTATAGGACTTTGTACTTTACAGAGTGAAAGTTCTCCATATTTCTGACTCCAGATATAACCACTGTGAACATCTGGAATATTCTTTCTCATATTTTTTTTCTATATGGCAACATAAATTACATTTTAAAAAAATTATGAAATAAGATCTCACTCTAAGTACTGTTTTGCAACTTGCCTTTTTTACCAAGTGATATATCTTGACTATCTGTTAATGTAAATAACATCTTATTCTTTTAAAAGTCAATATAGTATTCTGTTGTATAAGTGTATACAAATTTAGCTAACGAATGTACTCAGTTCAGTTCAGTTCAGTTCAGTCACTCAGTTGTGTCCGACTCTTTGCAACCCCATGAATTGCAGCACGCCAGGCCTCCCTGTCCATCACCAACTCCTGGAGTTCACTCAGACTCGTGTCCATCGAGTCAGTGATGCCATCCAGCCATCTCATCCTCTGTCGTCCCCTTCTCCTCCTGCCCCCAATCCCTCCCATCATCAGAGTCTTTTCCAATGAGTCAACTCTTCAATTGAGGTGGCCAAAGTATTGGAGTTTCAGCTTCAGCATCAGTCCTTCCAATGAACACCCAGGACTGATCTCCTTTAGAATGGACTGGTTGGATCTCCTTGTAGTCCAAGGGACTCTCAAGAGTCTTCTCCAACACCACAGTTCAAAAGCATCAATTCTTTGGCACTCAGCTTTCTTCACAGTCCAACTCTCACATCCATACATGACCACTGGAAAAACCATAGCCTTGACTAGATGAACCTTTGCTGGCAAAGTAATGTCTCTGCTTTTGAATATGCCATCTAGGTTGGTTATATCTTTCCTTCCAAGGAGTAAGTGTCTTTTAATTTCATGGTTGCAATCACCATCTGCAGTGATTTTGGAACCCCCAAAAATAAAGTCTGACACTGTTTCCACTGTTTCCCCATCTATTTCCCATGAAGTGATGGGACCAGATGCCATGATCTTTGTTTTCTGAAGGTTGAGCTTTAAGCCAACTTTTTCACTCTCCACTTTTACTTTCATCAAGAGGCTTTTTAGTTCCTCTTCACTTTCTGTCATAAGAGTGGTGTCATCTGCATATCTGAGGTTATTGATATTTTTCTCAGCAATCTTGATTCCAGCTTGTGCTTCTTCCCGCCCAGAGTTTCTCATGATGTACTCTGCATAGAAGTTAAATAAGCAGGGTGACAATATATAGCCTTGACGTACTCCTTTTCCTATTTGGAACCAGTCTGTTGTTCCATGTCCAGTTCTAACTGTTGCTTCCTGATGTACTAGTGGACATTAATTTCCAAGTTATTTTATTTTTTACTGAAGTATGAATGAAAGTTGCTCAGTCGTGTCTGGCTCTTTTCGACCCCATGCAGTAGACAGTCCATGGAATTCTCCAGGCCAGAATACTGGAGTGGGTAGCCATTCCCTTCTCTAGGGGATTTTCCCAATCCAGGAATTGAACCCAGGCCTCCCGCATTGCAGGTGGATTCTTTACCACCTGAGCCACAAGGGAAGCCCAAGAATACTGGAGTGGATAGCCTATCCGTTCTCCAGCAGATCTCCTCACCCAGTAACTGAACTGGGGTCTCCTGCGTTGCAGGCGGATTCTTTACCAACTGAGCTATTTTTTTTTTAATTGAAGTATAGTTGATGTTTAATACTATATGTTACAGATGTATAATATAGTGATTCACAATTTTTAAAGGTTATACTCCATTTATAGTTTTTAAAATAAATATTGGTTATATTCCTTGTGTTGTACATTATATCTTTATAACTTATTTTACACATAATATATGAAGTTTGTACCTGTTTGTGTCCTGCCCCTATATACTCCTTCCCCTTCCTATTTTAACATACTATAAACAGTGATGCCAGGAGCATCTTGCATGTATGCACGTGTACATGTGTACGTGTGCATACACACACAAATATTTGCACAAATCCTGGTGGTTCTTAACTAGCCTTTATAAACATAAAAACATATTACATCAGTCACCTGTTTTTCTGGGTTGTGTTTGCAGTGAGTAAACTTGAGAGATGATGTAACATCTCTAAGAATAAAGCAAGCTTGAAAGTAAGTGAATGTGTTAGTCATGTCCCACTCTTTCGACCCCATGGACTGTAGCCTGGCAGACTCCTCTGTCCATTGAATTCTCCAGGCAAGAATACTGGAGTGGGTAGCCATTCCCTTCTCCAGGGGATCTTCCTGATCCACAGATTGAACCCAGGGATTAAATCTGCAGGCAGGATTCTTTACCGTTTGAGTCATCAGGGAAGGCCCAAACACTTAGTGTGCCAAAACTACTTACTGCTGCTGCTAAGTCACTTCAGTCGTGTCCAACTCTGTGTGACCCCATAGATGGCAGCCCACCAGACTCCCTTGTCCCTGGGATTCTCCAGGCAAGAACACTGGAGTGGGTTGCCATTTCCTTCTCCAGTAAACTACTTACTGCTTACTATAAAAGCAGTGGAGCCTCTAGTTCAGTGTCCTTCATCTGTGACAAAAATTTGCTGTGTGCACGGAATTCATCTGGGCTCCTTTGCATTTCTCCTGTGAAAATTGGGAAGCAAAGGAAACCAATGCTACATGATACATTGCTTGTTGTGAGTAATTCAGTTTTTTATCTCTGCCCACAATTCTAACCTTCTCTGTTAGCATCTGTGAAATAGTAAAAGGCTAATGTTGTTAAAGTGCTACACTCAATATGCCAGTAAATTTGGAAAACTCAGCTAGTGACCACGGGACTGAAAAAGGTGTTTTCATTCCAATTCCAAAGAAAGGCAATGCCAAAGAATGCTCAAAGTACTGTACAATTGCACTCATTTCACATGCCTAGCAAGGTAATGCTCAAAATCCTCTAAGTTAGGCTTCAACAGCACTAGAACTGAAAACTTTCAGATGTACAAGCTGGATTTAGGAAAGACAGAGGAATAAGAGATCAAATTGCCAACATCTGTTGGATCATACAGAGAAGGCAATGGCACCCCACTCCAGTACTCTTGCCTGGAAAACCCCATGGATGGAGGAGCCTGGTAGGCTGCAGTCCATGGGGTTACTAAGAGTCAGACACGACTGAGCAACTTCACTTTCACTTTTCACTTTTGTGCACTGGAGAAGGAAATGGCAACCCACACCAGCGTTCTTGCCTGGAGAATCCCAGGGACGGGGGATCCTGGTGGGCTGCCGTCTATGGGGTTGCACAGAGTTGGACATGACTGAAGGGACTTAGCAGCACCAGCAGCAGCTGGATCATAGAAAAAGCAAGGGAATTCCAGAAAAACATTTACTTTTGTTTTCTTGACTACATTAAAGCCTTTGTCTGTGTGGATCACAATGAACTGTGGAAAATTCATCAAGACATGAGAGCACCAGACCATATTACCTGTCTCCTGAGAAACCTGTATGCAGGACAAAAAGAAACAGTTAGACCAGACATGGAACAATGGACTGGCTCAAAATCAGGAAAGGAGTGCGTCAAGGCTGTTTATTGTCACCCTGCTTATTTAATTTCTATGCAGAGCACATCATGCGAAATGCCAGGCTGAATGAATCACTAGCCGGAATCAAGATGCTGGGAGAAATATCAACTACCTCAGATATGCAGATGATACCACTCTAATGGCAGAAAATGAAGAGGAATAAAAGAGGCTCTGGAAGAGGGTGAAAGAGGTCAGTGAAAAAGCTGGCCTAAAACTCAGCATTCAAAAAACTAAGATCATGGCATCCAGTCCCATCACTTCATGGCAAGTAGGTGGGGAAAATGTGGAAAACAGTGGCAGGCTATTTTCTTGGGCTCCAAAATCACTGCGGATGATGACTGCAGCCACAAAATTAAAAGATGCTTGCTCCTTGGAAGGAAAGCTATGACAAACCTAAACATGAATTGAAAAGCAGAGACATCACTTTGCTGACAAAGATCCATATAGTCAAGGCTATGGTTCTCCCAGTAGTCAAGTACAATGTGAGAGCGGGGCCGGAAAAAGGCTAAAAGCCAAAGAACCGATGCTTTCAAATTGTGCTGTTAGAGAACACTCTTGAGACTCCTTTGGACAGCAAGGAGATCGAACCACTGAATCCTAAATGAAATCAACCCTGAATATTCACTGGAAGGACTAATGCTGAAGCTAAAGCTCCAATAATTTGGCCACGTGATGTGAAGAGCCGACTCATTGGAAAAGACCCTGATGCTGGGAAAGATAGAGGGCAAGAGGAGAAGGGGGTGACAGAGGATGAGATGGTTGGATGGCATCACTGACTCAGTGGCCATGAGTTTGAGCAAACTCTGGAAAATAGAAGGGCAGGGAAGCCTGGCATGCTACAGTCCATAGGGTCACAAAGATTCAGACAGGACTTAGCAACTGAACAACAACAACTTATTAGCTTTTGTAAGTAATGTAAAATTTCATAGCTTGACAAAAGTATTATATTATAACTCTGTGATAAAAACACTGAAGTGTTTTTGTCAAACGTGTTTATAATGGTTACATAATTACCATTCCGATGGATACATCATAATTTATACAACTAACCCTTGCTTATTCTTACACAGAAAACTGTTTCCAAATTTAGCTAGTCTCTAGTACGTTGAATCCATATCTAAGTCTTTGTTTACATTTCTGAGTAGCTGCCTAGGATAAATTTTAAAAAGTGTAATTGCTCAGGTCAACTGGTATAAACATTTTTAAAAGTCTCTTTTTTAATTGAAGAATTGTTGATTTACAATATTATAGTGGTTCAGGTGTGCCGCTGGTGCTGCTGCTGCTAAGTCACTTCAGTTGTGTCCGATTCTGTGTGACCCCATAGACGGCAGCACCCCGTCCCTGGGATTCTCCAGGCAGGAACACTGGAGTGGGTTGCCATTTCCTTCTCCAATGCATGAAAGTGAAAAGTGAAATAACTGAGAAGTTATTTCTGAGAAGTCACTCAGTTATGTCTGACCCTCAGCAACCCCATGGACCGCAGCCTTCCAGGCTCCTCCGTCCATGGAATTTTCCAGACAAGAGAACTGGAGTGGGGTGCCATTGCCTTCTCTGAGTAATTCAGGTGTACAACATAGTAATTCAATATTTATAGATTACATTTCACTTAAAGTTTTACAAGTTAATTTCTATCTTTCTTTGTGCTGTACAATATATCCTTGCATCTTATTTATTTTATACATAGTATATTTTAACCCCCTCCCTCATCTTGCCCCTCCTTCTGACTCTCTCCCTATTGGTAACCAATAATTCTTTTTTAATTGGGGAATAGTGAATTTACAATGTTGTGTTAGTTTCAAGTGTACAGCAAAGTGATTCAGTTAAATATTTTGTTCTTTATATCTGTCTGTTGCTGTTTCATTGTATTGATTTCTCTTTTAGATTCCACATATGCGACAACATACATTTCTCTGTGTGATTTATTCCATTTAGCGTAATACCTTCCAGGTCTATCCATGTTGTTGCAAATAGCAAAAACAAAAGATGCTGGGAGAAATATCAACTACCTCAGATATGCAGATGATAGCACTCTAATGGCAGAAAGTGAAGAGGAATACCTTCATTTCATTATATCACATTTATGTATCTATTCATCTATTTTCTGTGTTGATGGGCATTTGGGTTGCTTCCATATCTAGGCTATTGTAGATAATGCTGCTATGAATGCTGGGGTGCATGTATCTTTTTGAATTGGTGTTTTTTTTTTTGTTTTGTTTTCTTTGGGTATATACTGAGGAATGACATTGCTGGATCATAAGCTCATTCTATTTTTGGTTTTTCTGAGGACTGTGTTTACTGTTCTACACAGTGGCTTCTCCAATTTACATTCTCACTAATAGTGTATGCGGGCTTCACATCATTTTAAAAAGTCTTAGTACCAATTGCCAAAGTGCTTTCTAGAAGAGTTGCTCCAAAATGTATTCTCATCAACTTTGTCTCCAACTCATTATACACATGTGAGCAAAACACATTAACATGTTTTTCTGTGTATTTTTTAATACCGCTTGAACTTTTTTTCACTTAACTAATATACACTTCTCTGTGTTACAATACCTTAATATCATTTCCAAATTCCCACTTCAGTCTTTCATTTATTATTAGACACTCGTTTCCCCTCTGTTATACTGCAGCTATAAATATCATAAACATCTTAAAAGTGTACCTTTGTGCATAACACTGCCCTCGATACTGCACAAGATAACTACACAGACTTAGTATTCAAGCTTTGCTGACTCAGAATAATGTCTACCTACTAGTCAGATAACCAGTTTAATATAAAAAAAAACCCCACTCATAGCACTTCAAAACTGTAAAGTTCATCAGCTCAGTTGCTCAGTCGTGTCCGACACTTTGCAACCCCATGGACTGCAGCACACCAGGCTTCCCTGTCCATCACCAACTCCTGCAGCTTGCTCAAACTCATGTCCATCCAACCAGCTCATCCTCTGTCGTCCCCTTCTCCTCCTGCCTTCGATCTTTCCCAGCATCAGGTTCTTTCCCAATGAGTCAGTTCTTTGCATCAGGTGGCCTAAGTATTGGAGTTTCAGCTTCAACATCAGTCCTTCCAATGAATATTCAGGGTTGATTTCCTTATGATTGATTGGTTTGATCTCCTTGCAGTCCAAGGAACTCTCAAGAGTCTTCTGCAGCACCACAGTTCAAAAGCATCAATTCTTCGGTACTCAGCCTTCTTTATAGTCCAACTCTCACATCCATACATGACTACTGGAAAAACCATAGCTTTGACTAGATGGACCTTTGTTGGCAAAGTAATGTCTCTGCTTTTTAATATGCTGTCTAAGTTGGTCACAGCTTTTCTTCCAAGGAGCAAGTGTTTTTTAATTTCATGGCTGTAGTCACCATCTGCAGTGATTTTGGAGCTCCATAAAACAAAGTCTCTCACTGTTTTCATTGTTTCCCTATCTATTTGCCATGAAGTGATGGGACCAGATGCCATGATCTTCGTTTCCTGAATGCTGAATTTTAAGCCAACTTTTTCACTCTCCTCTTTCACTTTCAAGAGGTTCTTTAGTTCTTCACTTTCTGCCATAAGGGTGGTGTCATCTGCATATCTGCAGTTATTGATATTTCTACGAGCAATCCAGTTTGTGCTTCATCCAGTCCAGCATTTCGCATGATATACTCTGCATATAAGTTAAATAAGCAGGGTGACAATATACAACATTGACATACTCCTTTCCCTATTTGGAACCAGTCTGTTGTTCCATGTCCAGTTCTAACTTTGCTTCTTGACCTGTATACAGATTTCTCAGAAGGCAGATCAAGTGGTCTGGTATTCCCATCTCTTTAAGAATTTTTCACATAGCATAAAGCTAATAAAAATATAATGAACCTAGGAATCAGATCAGATCAGTCGCTCAGTCATGTCCGACTCTTTGAGACCCCATGAATCGCAGCACGCCAGTCCTCCCTGTCCATCACCAACCCCCGGAGTTCACTCAGACTCACGTCCATCGAGTCAGTGATGCCATCCAGCCATCTCATCCTCTGTCGTCCCCTTCTCCTCTTGCCCCCAATCCGTCCCAGCATCAGAGTCTTTTCCAACGAGTCAACTCTTCGCATGAGTTGGCCAAAGTACTGGAGTTTCAGCTTCAGCATCATTCCTTCCAAAGAAATCCCAGGGCTCATCTCCTTCAGTATGGACTGGTTGGATCTCCTTGCAGTCCAAGGGACTCTCAAGAGTCTTCTCTGACACCACAGTTCAAAAGCATCAATTCTTCAGCGCTCAGCCTTCTTCATAGTCCAACTCTCACATCCATACCTGACCACAGGAAAAACCATAGCCTTGACTAGACGGACCTTTGTTGGCAAAGTAATGTCTCTGCTTTTGAATATGCCATCTAGGTTGGTCATAACTTTCCTTCCAAGGAGTAAGTGTCTTTTACTTTCATGGCTGCAGTCACCATCTGTAGTGATTTTTGGAGTCCAGAAAAATAAAGTCTGACACGGTTTCCACTGTTTCCCCATCTATTTGCCATGAAGTGATGGGACTGGATGCCATGATCTTCGTTTTCTGAATGTTGAGCTTTAAGCCAACTTTTTCACTCTCCACTTTCACTTTCATCAAGAGGCTTTTGAGTTCTTCTTCACTTTCTGCCATAAGGGTGGTGTCATCTGCATATCTGAGGTTATTGATATTTCTCCCGGCAATCTTGATTCCAGTTTGTGTTTCTTCCAGTCCAGCGTTTCTCATGATGTACTCTGCATATAAGTTAAATAAACAGGGTGACAATATACAGCCTTGACGAACTCCTTTTCCTATTTGGAACCAGTCTGTTGTTCCATGTCCAGTTCTAACTGTTGCTTCCTGACCTGCATACAAATTTCTCAAGAGGCAGATCAGGTGGTCTGGTACTCCCATCTCTTTCAGAATTTTCCACAGTTTCTTGTGATCCACACAGTCAAAGGCTTTGGCATAGTCAATAAAGCAGAAATAGATGTTTTTCTGGAACTCTCTTGCTTTTTCCATGATCCAGCGGATGTTGGCAATTTGATCTAGGAATAAATATAATCAAAGTTAAGCAAAACTCAATCAGTGAAGGACTTTAAAAAAAGAAATAAATCAGGAGAAATTACCATAGTTAATAGAGTTAACTCATTGCCATAAATTCTCCCCCAATTACTCTATATACCCAGTGCATTTTAATTAATAGATTGACAAGGTTTTTCATAGACCTTGGAAAGCCAGTTTCAAAATAAGTAGGAACCATACGATTTAGCAGTTCTATTCCTAGGTCCATACCCAAGAGAACTGAAAGCGTATGTTCACACACAGACTTGCAGGCAAATGTTCACAGCAGTAGTACTCATAATAGCCAAAAAGTGGAAACAACCCAAATATCTATTATCTGATAAACAGATAAAGCATAGCACATATATATATATTACATATACACATCTTTACAAATGAATATTATTCAGCCATGAAAAGATTGAAGTACTGACATATAGTATGAGGTAGATGAATTTGCAAACATTTTGCTGTGTGAGAGAAGCTAGACACGAGAAGGCACATATTGTATGATTCCATTTGTATGAAATATCCGGAATAGGCAACTCCACAGAGACAGAAAGTAGATTAGTGCTTTCCAGGCACTGAAGAGGGAGGATGGGAAATGACTGCAAATGTGCCACTGGTATACAGACAGACAGACCAGTGGGACAGAATAAGAAACTCGAGACAGAGCCAAGCATGCATGCAATACTGATGACCTCTGTGTTGCTCTAAATCAGTGGAGAAACGATAAAACATCAATATGTGGTCGTAAGATAATCATTTATCAATATATACACTTATTTCAGGTAGAATAAAAACATAAATGGAAATGCAAGTTTTATACTTTTATAAGAAAATATAGGGTGATATTTTCATAACCTAATGTGAAAAGTGAAAGTGTTAGCCACTCAGTTGTGTCCAGCTCTTTGTGACCAAATGGACTGTAGCCTGCCAGGCTCCTCTGTCCATGGAATTCTCCAGGCAAGAATACCTGGAGTGGGTAGCCATTTCCTTCTCCAGAGGATCTTCTTCACCCAGGGATTGAACCCAAGTCTCCTGTTTTGCTTCTTTACTATCTGAGCCACCAGGGAAGCCCCCAACCTGATATAGGAAAGACTTCATTAAACAAGGCATCCAATACACAAATACAAAGGAAAAAATTGATAAATTTGACTACATTAAAATTTAAAGCTTCTTTTCAACTAGTTACTATAACAAAACTGCTATCATCACAAAAGATGATCTACAGATGGGGGCCATGTAGCTGCATATCATTTGCTCATTCTTTCAACAAATATTGAATGTGCATGCTGTACCAGATACTATATGACAGCCAGTTTGTCTGGTGGTGGGAATGATGCAGAAGAAAATGAACAAAAAGTATACATAGGAGAGAAAGGGAAGAATTCCTGGCACACAGAGCAGGGCAAATACCCCAGATATTTGCATGGCCCATTTGTTCTGCTCCTTCAGACCTATGGCACATGCCCCCTTCCCATGAAGGCCTTTTCTGACCATCCTCTCGCAGTTGCAACTCTTAACCCCATCTCAGGAAACCTTCATCTCTTCTTTTCTTCACTTTTTCTTTATAGCCGTTATCACTTCCTAGTGCCAAATACTTTATTTATTTTGTCCTTCACTCGTCTCCTTTCACGAGAAAATAAACTTTATAAGACCAGGGATCACCAGTACTTAGAACAGCATCTAATAGGTTGGTACAAAGGTAATTGTGGTTTTTGCATTGTTGAAATTTGCCATTTGATATTGGAATACTTTCTGTATAAATTTGGTTTGATATACATCATTTTAATGTGCATTTCTCACTTTATGTTTTTTTCCTAATGACTTACTATTTGCTGTTTATTTTATATTTATTTTAGATTATGGAAATGTTGTTAGACAAAAAGCAAATTCAAGCAATTTTCTGATTTGAGTTCAAAATGGGTCGTAAAGCAGCAGAGACAGCTTGCAATACCAACTACGCATCTCACTTAGGAAATGCTAAGGAACATACAGTGCAGTGGTGGCTCAAGTTTTGCAAAGGAGACAAGAGCCTTGAAGTTGAGGAGCACAGTGGCAGTGGCTGGCCATTGGAAGTTGACAATGATAATTGAGAGCCATCATCGAAGATGATCCTCTTACAACTACATGAGAAGTTTCGGCAGAATTCAACATCAACCACAGTTGATGTTGTGGTTTACAGTTGTTCAGTATTTGAAGCAAATTGGAAAGTTTAAAAAGTTCCATAATTGGGTGCCTCATGAGCTGACCAGAAATTAAAAAAAAAATCATTTTGAAGTGTCATCTTTCCTTATTCAACATAATACAATGAACAATTTCTGGATCAGACTGTGATATGTGACAAAAAGTAGATTGTGTATGACAACCAGAGATGACCAGCTCAGTTGCTGGACTGAGAAGAAGCTCCAAAGCACTTCCCAAAGCCAAACTTAGACCAAAAAATCATGGTCACCCTTTGGTGGTCTGCTGCCGAGCCACTGCTGGTGCTCCTCCGCAGCCTGCTGAACCCCAGTAAAACCATCAGGTCTGAGAGGTATGTTCAGCAAATTGATGAGATGCACTGAGAACTACAATGCGTGCAGCCGGCACCGGTCAACAGAGGGGCCCGATTCTCCGCAGCAGTGCCCGACTGCACACTGAACCACCACCACTTCAAAAGTGGAACATTAAGGTTTTCCTTCATCCACTGTATTCACCTGACCTCTGGTCAATTAACTACCACTTCTTCAAGCATCTCAACAATGTTTTTCAGGGAAAATGTTTTCATAAAGAGCAGGAGGCAGAAAAATGCTTTCCAAGTGTTTGTTGAATCCTGAATCATGGATTTTTATGCTATAGGGATAAGCAAACTTATTTCTCATTGGCAACAATATGTTGATTGTAATGGTTCCTATTTTGATATAAGATGTGTTTGAGCCTAGTCATAATGATTCAAAATTCATGATCCAAAGCCACAATTATGTTTGCACCAACCTAATATAATATGGTAGGTGCTCAACAAATACTTATTGAATAAATAAGAAAATACTTGTGTCCTTAATGGCACAAATCATATTGCTAGGAATAAGCTATGCACAGAAATAGTTGTTGAAGATTACCTGATCCTTAAAGGAAAAATATTTTATATATATTTTATTACAATTATAACTGTGGTGTTGGAGAAGACTCTTGAGAGTCCCTGGACAGCAAGGCAATCAAACCAGTCAATCCTAAAGGAAATCAACCCTGAATATTCATTGGAAGGACAGTTGCTGAAGCTGAAGCTCCAATACTTTGGCCACCTGGTGTGAAGAACTGACTCATTGGGAAAGACCCTGATGCTGGGAAAGATTGAAGGTAGGAGGAGAAGGGGACAACAGATGATGAGCTGGTCGGATGGCTTCACTGACTCGATGGATGTGAGTCTGAGCAATCTTTGGGAGTTGGTGATGCACAGGAAAGCCTGGCATGCTACAGTCCATGGGGTTGCAAAGAGTCAGACATGACTGAGAGACTGAAAAACAACAACTAATAACATTGAAGTATGTCTACATATCTACGTGTATATATTTACAGAATTTGAACAGATTGTTTCTCTTCACTTTTCTAAAAAACTTTTCATAGCTTTATTGAAATATAATTCACCTATTTACAGTTCATCCAATACAAATGTTTTTACTATATTCACAGATATGTGCAAGCATCATTAGTCAATTTTAGAACATTTTCATTACCTCAAAAAGAGATCCAATGCCCTTTAGCTATGATTCTTCTATCCCCTGCTCCCCACTTCTCTCAGTCCTAAGCAATGAATTTTCTGTCCCTATGGATTTGTCTGTTCTAAACATTACAAATGAATGGAATCATATGTATGGGCTTCTGTGACTGACTTCTTTCACTTAGTATAATGTATCTGTGTAGTAGCATGGATAATATTTCATTTCTGTTTGTTGCCAAATAATATTCCATTGTATTGCTGTTGTGCAGACACTAAGTCATGTCTGACTCTTTGTGACCTCATGGACTGCAGCACACCAGGCTTTCCTGTCCTTCACTATAACCAAGAGTTTGCTCAAACTCATGTCCACTGAGTCAGTGATGCCATCCAACCATCATATTCTGTTACCCCCTTCTCCTTCTGCCTTCAATCTTTCCCAGTATCAGGGCCTTTTCTAATGAGTTAGCTCTTTGCATCAGGTGGCCATGGTATTGGAGCTTCAGCTTTAGCATCAGTCCTTCCAATTCAGGGTTGATTTCCTTTAGGATTGACTGATTTGATCCGCTTGCTGTCCAAGGGACTCTCAAGAGTCTTCTCCAATACCACAATTCAAAAGCTCAATTCTTAGGTGCTCAGCCTTCTTTACAGTCCAATTCTCACATCCCTACATGACTACTGGAAAAACCATAGCTTTGACTACATGGACCTTTATTGGCAAAGTTATGTCTCTGCTTTTTAATACACTGTCTAGGTTTGTCATAGCTTTCCTTCCAAGGAGCAAGTGTCTTTTAATTTCATGGCTACAGTCACAGTATGCAGTGATTTTGGGGCCCAAGAAAATAAAGTCTGTCACTGTTTCCCCTTTTCCCCCATCTATTTGTTATGAACTGATGGGACCAGATACCATAATCTTAGTTTTTTGAATGTTGAGTTTTAAGCCAGCTTTTTCACTCTCTTCCTTCACCCTCATCAAGAGACTTTAGATCCTCTTCACTTTCTGCCACTGGAGTGCATCTGCATATCTGAGGCTGATATTTCTTCCAGCAATCTTGATTCCAGCTTGTAATTCATCCAGCCCAGCGTTTCTCATGATGTACTCTGCATAGAAGTTAAATAAGCAGGGGACAATATACAGCCTTAATGTACTCCTTTCCCAATTTGGAACCAGTCTGTTGTTTCAGGTCCAGTTCAAACTGTCGCTTCTTGTCCTGCATACAGGTTTCTCAGGAGACAAGTAAGCTGGTCTGGTATTCCCATCTCTTGAAGAATTTTCCATAGTTTGTTGTGATCCACACAGTCAAAGGCTTTAGCATAGTCAATGCAGCAGAAGTAGATGTTTTTCAGGAATTCCTTTGCTTTTTTGATAATCCAACAGATGTTGCAATTTGGTCTCTGGTTTCTTTACCTTTTCCAAATCCAGCTTGTACATCTGGAAGTTCTCAGTTCATGTACCGTTGAAGCCTAACTTGTACATTTTGAGCATTACCTTGCTAGGCATGTGAAATGAGTGCAATTGTCCAGTAGTCTGAACATTCTTTGGCATTGCCCTTCTTTGGGACTGGAATGAAAACTGACCTTTTCCAGTTCTGTGGCCACTGCTGCATTTTCCAAGTTCACTGACATCTTGAGTGCAGCACTTTAACAGCATTATCTTTAAGGATTTGAAATAGCTCAGCTGCAAATCTAACGCCTCCACTAGCTTTATTCATAGTAATGCTTCCTAAGCCCCACTTGACTTCACCCTCCAGGATGTCTTGCTGTAGGTGAGTGACCACACCATCACAGTTATCAGGGTCATTAAGACCTTTTTTTGCATATTTCTTCTGTATTCTTACCATTTCTTCTTAATCTCTTCTGCTTCTGTTAGGTCCTTGCTGCTTCTGTCCTTTATTGTGCCCACCTTGTATGAAATTTTCCCTTGGTATCTTCAACTCCATTGTTCTGATATACCATATTTTGTTTCTCCAGTCATGTGCTGATGTAAATGTGGGTAGTTTCCACCTTTTGCTTATTATGAGGAGTGCTGCTATGATCATTTGTGCACAAGGTACACACCTAGAAGTAGAATTATTGGGTCATATGCCAACTCCACGTTTAAGTTTTGAGACTGCCAAACTGTGTTCTATAGTGATTGCACCTTTTTACATCCTTCCTACCAACATATGAGACTTCTAATTTCTCTGTATCCCCACTAATACTTGTTATTTTCTGTAATTTTTTTTATTATAGCCATCCTAGTGGGATGTGAAGTGGTATCTCATTGTGGTTTTGCCCATCCCTATTACTCCCTCTAATATCAACTTCCTTCTTCAGTAAAGATCTAGAACATTAATTTCCTATTACTTTCTAGCATTGCTTGAAAAATATATCTGTGAAATGGTATGTGTACACTTCACGATACCACTTTAGATCCTACAAGTATCTTTTAAATATTGTAGTTATCATTTTCGAAATGGTCACTCAAGTTTCTGGCAGTTTCTCACAGCTCCCTGTCCCACCTCGTTCCCTGGTCCCCCGCCCCCCGTGCTTTATGTAATAAACACACAATAATGTAAACGCGGAAGCGCAGACCCTTGTGCTGGCCTGCGTTTCATCTTTTACTTGACTTTGTGCTTTCTTAAGTAACCAAAACCAGTTTTTGCATGCAGTACTTTTTCCTGTAAAGGTGACAACATGTGAGGATTTATGGACTGAATAAAAACAGGTGCATTTAAAAGGTGTAGGACTTTATTCAGAGTCAAATATGGCCAGATAGAATGCAATATGAGGAGGAAAGAACACCATTCCAGATGTGGACTCCTACTGAAAATCTTTTACCTTCCTTTCCCCAACTTAGGGTGGTAGCTTTCCCTTAAAAACAAAAGAAAATATGTCCCACTAAGTACCAAAACTATGTTTATGCATTTGAAACAATAAAACAAGGAGACACGGTGGAGATGCCTTCTGCAGGTGCCACACAGGTTGAGAGGCATTTCCTGCCAAAGGAGTAGCTACAGTTGGGACACCTGGGGTAACGACATATGCAAATGAGTACTGGGAAAGTATTCCTGGGATTCACCTCCATTAAGTATTATACTCTGAGGCATCATTATAGGTTATGAAACATTATAGGTTAGAAACTAAGTTTCTAATGAGAAAGAAGTGAAAAGCAGTTCAATGAAACCCTGCTGTAGTTGAACAGATGAACAGGAGTGGTGGTTGGAGAAAGGAAAGGATATGATAGATCCAGGTTTTGGAAAGTTGAGGTCTTGTGAGCTGCTATACCAGTGGAGTGGGGAAAAATACCCTTTTCCCACTATGTAGTTCAAGTAAGCACTGACTCTTAATAATGTTGTAAATAACTGGCTTCCTTAGATGTAGAAGGAGTCACGTTAAAATGATTACAATTACATGAAAGTTGTCTCTCTCTCTCTCTCTCTTTTTGTCATGGTCAAGTAGAAGACCACTGGCAGATAAGGGTCAGTAGGATCAGACTTCACACAAATTCGAAATTTTATGACCAACATCATCAGCAAAGCAGTTCAGTACATCAGCAAAGCAGTTCAGTCCAGGTCTTCAGGAGCCTACTTTATTCACAAGGAATCTGGCTAATTGATGCTGCTGCTGCTGCTGCTAAGTCGCTTCAGTCGTGTCCGACTCTGTGCGCCCCCATAGATGGCAGCCCACCAGGCTCCCCTGTCCCTGGGATTCTCCAGGCAAGAACACTGGAGTGGGTTGCCATTTCCTTCTCCAATGCATGCAAGTGAAAAGTGAAAGTGAAGTCACTCAGTCGTTTCTGACTCTTAGCGACCCCAAGGACTGCAGCCCACCAGGCTCCTCCATCCATGGGCTTTTCCAGGCAAGAGTACTGGAGTGGGGTGCCATCGCCTTCTCCGTGGCTAATTGATACATGTATTCAAAGCTGCAGAGAGAAATGAGTGTGTTTCCCAAGCATCTTGCTCCAGAGCTGAAGAGACCCTAGAGATGAGCTAGAACAGAAAATCTTCCTATGACACAGGTCTGTCAGGTGCTTGAAATCACTGCCAAGTTATTTCATTTCAATCACTGTTCCTTTTGTTAGGTAGGTAGAATAGGGAAAAGGAGTCCAAAATGGCGGTGGCTAAAAGACAAAGGGAAAAGCCCGCGAAAATAGATCAAAAGAAGGTCCGAGGACCTGAGTGAGGACCTCAGGTAAAACAAATAACACTCCTGGCTGGCCCAATTTACATAGGACAGACCCAGGGAGAGAAAAACATATAAAAAGAGGAGCCAAAGCTAGCTCTCTCTCTCCCACACGCTGGGCGCTCTTCTCTTCGGGTCTTTGGATCTACATGCCCTCACGCCTCAAAGACGGATTTTCCTGCTATCTTCTAAATAGAGCTGTAACACTGAGCTGTAACACTGATTTGTCTAAGAGCTATAACATGGCCCTTTTGAGACCTGAGAGCTATTAATGTCGGTCATTCCAAATCTTTGTTGTGATGAGACAAAGAACCGAGGAACATACACTCGCGTGACACTTTGTTACTAAATAAACAAGGAGCAAAGACTGTGTATATAAAGTGTCTACAATAAAGAGGTTATTTAGGGAAAACGTACTAAAACATAGTACTTGTGTTTTCCCAATCAGCCCCAGGCCGTCCAGCCTCAGCCTGAGTCCTACCCTAGAGGATGCTGTAGCACATGTTCCTTTTGGAAAGCGACGGTGGGAGAAGGGTATCAAAGCTAATCTTTAACTGAGACTTTACTATGTGAGAAACTCTTCTGCGGTTCTTAGTGGTAACTCATTTAAGGGTCAAATAATCCTACGAGGCGGGTCCAAATTTACCCCTATTTTTCAGATGAAGAAATTGAGCTAGAGATGAATTACTTCCTTAAGGTCACACAGTCACTCAGCGACGGAGACCACTGCGAAAGCAGGCATTCCGGAGAGGAGCATAACCGAGGCCACAAGAAGAGGGAGGGAAAGGGGGAGAGGAAGGGGCGGGAGGGGGACACACAGGGGAGAAATAACCAGCAACGTCTTGCACTGATTGATATGCATATTTTCATCACTTTAGCTTCTGGCGTCACCTCCCGAAACGGAAAAGACTTCTATCTCTGCAAGGTTCAGCCTCGATAACAAAACCCTTGCAGAGGAGACGCGGGGAAGCTCCTTTCCTCATCCGCAGGTTCCCCGGCGCCGCAGAGCGGCCTCCAGCGGCGAACTACAACCCCCACTATGCACCGCGCGGGGGCCAGGGGCCCATGCGGGTGCGCACGCGAGGGTGTTCCAAAGGCGCCTTGAGAAAAAGAAAAAAAGCATACATCTTCCGTTCGCCTCCAGCCTTCACACTGCTCTCACTCTCAGAGGGCTGCAGTCGTCTTTTTTATGATTAGTTAATACGGAAAAGCGTGTAAAGTCGCTTCTGTTTTCAGGCACAACAGAGGGCAGCTGCGACAACAGCACCCGGGAGCGAGGTCCTCGGGCCAAGCGCGGGGCCGAGCCAGCGGAGGCGGGGCGGGAACGCGGCCGGAAGTGTGCGCGGGCGGAGAGAGAAGCCTGAGTGGTTGCTGGCGCGCGCTTCCGGCTAGTGCGTTAGACGTCGGCCGGCTGTACAGGGTGCCGCTGAGGGCTCTTCGGCCGCCGCCGCGCGTACCGTGCTGTCCCCCAGGCGCTTAGTCTCCTCTCTTCTCGCCGTAGGCCGTGACGACATGAGCAGCAAAGAAGGTGGCATCCTCAACAGCTTTGGGCGTGATTTATTTATTTAATCCAGGCTTTTTGTCGCATTTTCCACTTCCCACCCTTGAAAGATGCTTTCTCCCCGCGCAGACTCGGGGGGCGGCGGCCCTGGTGATTTCCCCGGCCACATGGGCCCTATTTACCTCTTTTCCTTAATCCTCGAGCCATTTTTATCTTAGTTCGGTAATTGCCCCACCTTGTTCCAGATCAGGGAACCTATTATGGGAGGTTTGGATGAGCTTAAGGTTTGGGAGGTGGGGGGGGACGGTAGGGCTGCTTTTCTGTCCGTTTGCTGAGAAAGTCTCTGCGATGACGGCCCAGGGGAGGTCTGGTTTTAAGGAAGAAAGGGGTTTACCTCTATTATGTGTTGTCAAGTCCTGGCGATGGGAGAGCCCTGTCCAACCTTTTTTTCCTTCTCTATGTAAGGATCAGGAGGGTTCAGGAAAAGGAAGCATGACAATTTCCCACATAACCAGAGAAGAGAAGGGAAGGATGTTAATTCATCTTCACCTGTGATGTTGGCCTTCAAATGTAAGTTCTCTATCATGTACACTGGTGAAGGGAAGAGAACTAAAGACGTTGTAAAAAGGATCACTTAACTATGTTATGCTTCAGTCTCAATTTTCCCGGAGGTTTTGCAGTGGTGCTCGGTGTGTCATGAAAAATTGAGATTACAAAAGTCTTGACTTTATTTTTCCCTTTTAAGTTTCACAGGTAAACATTAACATCAGACCTGCCACATAACTGAAAATTACTGTGCACCTGATACAGAAGCATACATATCAACTATATATGTACGGATATTTTAACGTGTATTGGTTTTCTTTTCTCCGCTAGGCTTTTGGAGACTTTTTGGGTTGTTTTTTTTTTTAAGATTTTTTTTAATCTGGAACATTTTTAAAGTTTTTATTGAATTCGTTATAATAACTGCTTCTATTTTATGTTTTGATCATGAGGCATGTGGGATCTCCGACCAGGCATCGACCTCACACCCTCTTCATTGCATGGTGAAGTCTCAACCACTGAACCAGGAGGGAAATGCTGTATTTTTGTTTTCACTGTATCTCTTTGCAGAGAGTGGGCACTCAAGTGCATGTAAATTATACGTGTATATTTATTCCCAGATTCTCTTTTCTCAGTATATTAACTTGGGAAAATTGTTCCTCGTTGCAAAACAAAGTATAAAACAAAATTCACATAACTCTTGTCTTCTGTCCAGCATCCTATTTTTTTTGGACACATCGTGTGGCAGGCAAGATCTTAGTTCCCCTACCTGGGATTGAATCCATGCTCCTCTGCAGTGAAATTGCAGAGACCTAACCACTGGACCAGCAGAGAATTCTCCCAGCATCCTATTCTTTATAGTTTCTGTAGTTCAGGAATCCAAGACAGGCTTAGTTACCTGTTGGTTCAGATAACTTGGAGTCATCTGAAGACATGACTTGAGTTGGAGGATCCACAACTATCAGTCACTTAGGCCTTCTGCTAGCAGCCAGCTCTGTGTTCCCCCATGTGGACCCCTCCATAGTACTACCTGAGTGTCCTTGTGTTACAGAGTTTGGCTTCCCCAGATAGAGGGAGGGAGAAGACCACAGTGCTCTTATGTCCTAATCTTGGATATCATACACGTCACTTTTGCTATAGTTTATTAGTTAGAAAAGAGGCAGTTTTAAAACTCAGCCTCACGTTTGAGAGAGAGGGAATTAGGTGCCATTTTTTGAAAGGAGGAGTATTAAGTAAATTGTGGACATATTCGAAGATTTTCATAGCACATAACAGTGATCTTAAGTGGTGTAAGACCACTACTTGTGACTGAGGAAAGAGTGTATTGATAGAGCTATATGCACAGTGGAGAAGCTGCACTGGGTCAAGTGCTCCCTGTCATGGGCTCATGCACTCCATTGCTTGTTTCCAAGCATGTTTTGCGGTCTTATGTTTCTTCCTGCCTTTGTCTTTGTAGCTCGTTAGGCCTGGAATAGCTTGTAGCTTGGTGCTCCATTGCCCCGCTGATGTACTGCTCTTCAGGCCTGGAATAGCTTCTAGCTTGGAGAAGGCAATGGCAACCCACTCCAGTACTCTTGCCTGGCATATCCCATGGACAGAAGAGCCTGGTAGGCTGCAGTCCATGGGGTTACTAGGAGTCGGACACAACTGAGTGACTTCACTGTCACTTTTCACTTTCATACATTGGAGAAGGAAATGGCAACCCACTCCAGTGTTCTTGCCTGGAGGATCCCAGGGACGGGGGAGCTTGGTGGGCTTCCGTCTATGGGGTCGCACAGAGTTGGACACGACTGAAGCGACTTAGCAGCAGCAGCAGCAGCAGCAGCTTCTAGGTTGGTGCTCCATTGCCCTGCTGATGTACTGTAGTTTTTTTAAAGACCCATTCCAAGTAGCTTCTTCCTGCTTTCCTGATTTTTTTCTATTTTTTCTCCCAAGCAAATTTGGTGACAGACATTACATTTATTGAACATCCATCCATTTACTCAAGATGTATTTATTGAACATCTGTGTTCTAGCAAGGGCTTCCCAGGCGGTGCTAGTGGTAAAGAATCTGCCAGCCTAGGCAGGAGATGCAAGAGACATAGGTTTGATCCCTGGGTCGGGAAGATTCCCTGGAGTAGGAAATGGCAACCCTCTCAGGTGTTCTTTCCTGTAAAATCCCATAGACAGAAGATCCTGTGGGGCTACAGTCCATGGGGTCTCAAAGAGTCAGGACTGAGTGACTGAACACTACTAATACTGTGTTTTCACATATGTTGATAGTGAACAAGAAAGACATAATTCCTCCTTTACTGAACCTTTTCTATATATTTATTATAGCATGATCACATTCAATTCTTTCTTTCCATCTGTCTCATACTGGACTGAGCTTGAGGATAGAAACTGCATTATTTAACTTTTTATTCAGAGTATCTAATTCACAGTGGTCATTAATATAGTCAAAATGTGAATGCATTTGATTGTCTTCAAATATTAGGCAAAATCCTAGCCTAACTATGATCTCAGTAATAAACGACCGGATGTATTTAGGCCTTTGTCAGCTGCTAATTTGGTTAATAGTTCATTTACGTTCTGAATACACTTTTGTATTCAGGTTCAAAGTATGTCTGTGGACTGCCAGACAACTTGCTAGTTCTTTGGAATGATAATTCTTCTAAAATAAAGTGATTATTAAGTAAGTGCTTTATGGGTATTTCAACAGCTAGGGCTTGAGAATTCAGAAAGTTGATGTTATGAAGGTTTAAAGCATAATTTGAAAATCCTGGTTAATTTTTTGTGAATATTTACATTGTACATGGTAAGATAATTAAAAATAACTTTACATAATTTAGTGAAGTAGTTGAAAGTATTTTTTGTAAGTAGTTATATGTGATAACAATCTCTTTATTAGAACAGATAATTTGTTACACTATATATACATCTCATTGTGAGGCTCTTGAGTGGTAAAATCTAGTTAAGGCATACCTGTATTTAAAGAAAGAATATCTTGGTTAGTAGCAGAGTTTTTGATTTCCAAGTATTTTAAAAGTAAATAAGTTGATTTTTCTCCTATATACTGACAATATTGTTTCATTATACTTTCAAATGTAGAACAAGCATGCTTATGGTCATAATAATGTGTTTTTAGCATTTCAACAGGAACTTGATGCAAGACATGACAAATACGAGAGACTTGTGAAACTTAGTCGAGATATAACTGTTGAAAGCAAAAGGACGATTTTTCTCCTCCATAGAATTACAAGGTAAGTAAATATCTTTAAATTTGTTACAGTTGGATACAGGTTGATATGTATTTTATATTTATCAGGAAGTCAGTGGGCAGTAACTAGCTGATTTTTTTTGAACACCAGGATCAAGAGGATGTTAGTAGCAGGTGGATTTTATTTTAAGAATAAACATTTTTTAAAAAATAGGAAATTTTTCTTATTTTCAGAACAGCTAAGGATTTGTCTTGTTAAGATTATTCACAGAGATAGAACTATTATTTATGAACATATTTAAACTTTAATGGTTTATTAGAGCCTATTGACATTAAAGCTTTTCTTGGATGATATGTGCAAAAATTTTAGTATTGGGTAAACATTGCATTCTGCTTATCTTCCCATTCATTTTTCAGTTCATTGGACATTGGGCTTTCTGCCTCACCGAACTGAAATTGAAATTGCCTTTGTTCACTCATATTGATAAATCTAGTATATACTCTTCTAGTGTTTTCTTATTTAATTTTTGCAGCCTGTGATAGTGTTGACTGTTTACTTCTTTGGGGGAATTCTGAAGTTCTTCCACCTTCAGCTCTGTGATGTTCTTAAACTATGACTTGACTGTTTTTCTAGGTGAAAGTATTAATTGCTCAGTCCTGTTTGACTCTTTGTGACCTCACGGACTGTAACCCACCAGGCTCCCCAGGCAAGAACACTGGAGTAGGTTGCCGTGTCCTCTTCCAGGGGATCTTTCCAACTCAGGGATTGAACCCCGTGTCTTCTTCCAGGGGATCTTTCCAACTCAGGGATCGAACCCCGGTCTCCTGCATTGCAGGCAGATTCTTTACCGTCTAAGCCACCAGGGAAGCTTAAATTCTTTGCAAGTTCCCCCACCTTCAGCTCTGTGACATTCTTTCTGTAGGACTTTATTGTTTTTCTAGGGAGCTCTGTATATTTGATAGATTTCTTTGTTGCAAATAAAAGAAGCGAACTTAAACTAGCCTAGATTAAGAGGAGGGAAGTGGAATATTTTATGAATGCAGCTGGGTATCTCCATTTTCTCATCTTGGTTTTTGTATTTCATTTGACTAGCTTTCTTTGCTTTTCTGTTCTTCATTGAGGTAGAAATCATCCATCCTGTAGCTCACAAAGAGAGATTTTTGTTATATTGCCAATTCCAAATGCCTCCAGAGGGCCAGCAAGGATTGGCTCCCCACTATGTGTCTGACAAAGTATTTAAGCAAGTCCAAGTGTAATTTATGAGCTTTTTATTATTAAAGTAGTATTGAAGTATTCTATTCACGCACAGCTTTTAAGGTAACTCTGAAATACTTGAATTTTTATTCCATTAAGTGGAAACAATTTGCCATATGTAGATTAGTGGAGTGTGGCACTATTAACCTTTTCTTTTTTATACTTGGTTCTAAAATTAGTTTTTTGCTTGTTTTTTGAACCAGTTTTCAGGTAACTTATACACACTTGAGCTTGTATTATGAAAAAAAGCAACACTGATCTGGTGAATTATGAACACTTTTTTCAATAGAATTTTCAGTTCTAAAACAATTGGCAATATTCAGCAGTTTAAAGAAATAGTAGAGCTGTAACAGGAGAATTTCATATTTTGGAGAAAACCATATTACTGTGTAACGTCATCTTATGGTTGTCTACCAAAAAATAATAAATATTCATTATAGTAAACTTAGAAAATAATAATCTTTAGAAATATTAAAAATGACAGAGAAGTTAAGGTACTGAGTGAAAGAAGTCTGAATGAAATACACTGACAGCCATTATCAGTAAGCAGATTTCGTATGTTATACTTTTTTATCCGAATTGTTTCCATATTGTCCATAACGTTTTTTGATTAGTAAACTAATAGTAAACTTCAGAAAAATTATAAACTAGAGAAAGTAAAACACTTCATGAAAGAAATCAGACAGAGTACATAAAGATAACTAAATGAGTACTTTTCATATTTTAACTATACTTTCATTTTCTTTAATAGATAAAGGCTAAAATAAATAGATAAAGGTAGATTCCACTTTCATGCATTGGAGAAGGAAATGGCAACCCACTCCAGTGTTCTTGCCTGGAGAATCCCATGGACGGAGAAGCCTGGTAGGCTGCAGTCCTTGGGGTCGCACAGAGTCGGACACGACTGAAGCGACTTAGTAGTAGTAGTAGAATAAGATATCTCTTTACCAGTGAGCTTTGGTATTTTGATCTTTTAAAAACAATTTTCCATTTTGTTTCATAATATTCTTTTATTTCTGTAGAATCTGTTATAATATTCTCTCTCATTCCTGAAGTTGTAATTTGTATCCTCTCTTTTTCCTGATCTCTCTGGCTAGAGGTTTATCAATTTTATTGATCTTAAAGGACTACTGTTGATTTCATTGATATTCTGTATGGTTTTCTGACATACTGATTTCTACTATTTCCTTCTTTGTGTGTACTTTGGATTCATTTGCTCCTTTTCTGAAGCATTTCTTAAGGTGGAAGCTGGGATCAAAGAAGAAACTGAGATCATTTCTTATTTTCTAATACAGTGCTGTCCGTTTCCCTTTTTACATCTCTAAGTACATTTTAGCCACATTCCACAAATTTTGATAAGTTGTTTTTCATTTTCATTCAGTTCAACATACTTTCTAATTTTCATTTTCATCTTTGATTTCATCTTGGGTTGTTTAGATGTTGTTTTGTTTCCAAATACTTGCGAATTTTCCAAGCGTAAATTTTTATGATTTGAATTCTTTTAAATTTACTGAAACTTGATTTTGACCGAGAATATGGTCTCTCTGGACCTTGTACACTTGAAAAGTATATGTACTCTGCTGCTGTTGGGTGTAGTGTTCTATCGTGTCAGCTAAGTCAAGTTGGTTGATGATATTGTTCAATCATCTATGACGTTTCTGATTTTTATTAACATATACTTGTTCTGTCAATTATTGAGCGATATTGAAATCTCTTGACTAATTGTGAATTTGTCTGTTTCTTTTTGCAGTTCTATCAGTTCTTGCTTGATGTATTTAAGTTCTTTCATTTGATGTATTAAATGACATTTAGGATTGTTCTGCTGGCTTGACGTGATGAATTGACCCATTATTATCATGATTATATCCCTGGAAATATTCTTTGTTTTGAAATCTGCTTTGTTATTAATAACTACTCTCATTTTCTTTCGATTACTGTTAACGGGGTATATCTTTATTCATCCTTTTATTTTTAATCTATTTATGTCTGGACTTCCCTGGTGACTTAGACAGTAAAGAATCTGCCTGCAATGCTGGAGACTGGGTTCGATCCCAAGGTCAGGAAGGTCCCTTGGAGAAGGGAATGGCAACCCACTCCAGTATTCTTGCCTGGAGAATTCCATGGACAGAAGAGCCTTGTGGCTTCAGTCCATGGGGTCACAGAATCAGGCATGACTGAGTGGCTAACACTTTAACACTGTATATATTTAAAAAGGCTTTCTTATCTTTCTTGCTTTTTAATCCATTTATCAATTTTATCTAATCTCTACCTTTTACAGAGGTGTTCAGACCATTTATATTTAATGTGATTATTGACATGGTTGGAATTCAACCTGTGATCCGTTTTCCTTTTTTTTTTTTTGCCTTATTTTGGATTGAGTATTTTTTATAATTCCATTTTTTATCTTCTTTGTTGGCTTATTAGTTGTACCTTTTTTTGTTTTTGTAGTGGTTGTTTTATGGTTTATATGACTTGTCACAGCCTGCTGTCCTTACTTTGTACAATACCATGTTAACTGAAACTTGTGCATTTCCGAAAATCATGTCTTTCCTTTGCATGGTTCTGTGGTAATAGTTACCTTGTAAATTGAGGTCACAGTGTTGATATGCACAGACTTCAGTTAACATGATGCTGTGCAGAGTAAGGACGGCTTGCATATCACTTTGCCTGTAATATATGAACCCTATATAATTCTGTTCTTTCTTTTCCATTTCACTTTTACAAGCTTGGCTGGCCTTTGTAATACTTCTGAAATACAGCTACTTCTATCTTATTTATAATCCCTATGAGTGTATACTCAGTCATGTCTGACTCTTTGTGGCCCTATGGACTGTAGCCCTCTGTGCATGGAATTTTCCAAGCAAGAATACTGGATCGGGTTGCCATTTCCTACTCAGAGGGATTTTCCCAACCCAGGGGTGGAACCTGCACTCCTGCATTGGCAGGCAGATTCATTACTACAGTGCCACCTGGCTTAGCCTATAATCCCCGTAGTATACCAGAAATGGTAAATATCTGGAAAAAGATAACTTTTTAATGAAAAAATCATATTGTTTAAGTAAAAAATAATAATTATTTTGGGGATTATTATTTTTTGGAGAAGGCAGTGGCACCCCACTCCAGTACTCTTGCCTGGAAAACCCCATGGACAGAGGAACCTGGTAGGCTGCAGTCCATGGGGTCACTAAGAGTTGGACACAACTGAGCGCCTTCACTTTCACTTTTCACTTTCATGCATTGGAGAAGGAAATGGCAACTTACTCCAGTGTTTTTGCCCGGAGAATCCCAGGGACAAGGGAGCCTGGTGGGCTGCTGTCTATGGGGTCACACAGAGTTGGACACGACTGAAGTGACTTAGCAGCAGCATTTTTACTTAAAATTTAAAAATAATATTCTTTAAATAAAAGTACTAATCCCCATAATACATTATTATTTTTAAACAGTATGATTTTTCAAGTTAAAGTTATCTTTTTCTATATATTTACCATTTCTGGTGTCCCTTATTCCTTTATTAATAGAACCATGTTTTCATCTGGCATTATTTTTCTTTTGCCTAAAGAACTTCCTTTAACACATTTTGTAGTGTCAGTGTGCCAGTGATGAATCAACTATTTCTGGTCTTGTATGGGCTCTTGAGATTATTTTGTGTGTTCACTTAGAGTGGGCCTTTTTTCAGCCTCACAAGTTCACGCTAATCGAAATTCAGCTGAAGACATGAGTAGTCCCCTTCTGTAGATCTCTGAAACTCTCTGCATGTGTGTTCTCCTTTGTTTCTTTGCCTTGCAAGTTTTAGCCATCTTGACCACTGTGAACTCCCATCTCCTCCACCTCCACTGCAGGAGACTCCCAGGGTCACCTAAGTTTCTCATGCCTACACTGTCACTTGGAAACTCTGCAGGCAGTCAGATGCAACAGTCATAGGGCACATGTCCTTTTTTTCACTCATGTCTCATGCTGTCCTATGCTGCTTGTTTCACAATGTCTGAAAACCTTTTTATTTGTTTATTTTTTACATGTTTGTTTCTCTTTAGTTGTTTATGGTGGGATGACAAATCCTGTTCATGTGCCATCTGACTAAAAGTAGACCTCTCTAGATGTCTTGTTGGTGAGGATAACTGCTTTACAATGTTGTGTTAGTTTCTGTTGTACAATAGCGTGAATCAGCTGTGAGTATACATACATCCTCTTGCTCTTGAGCCTCACTCCCACCCAACCCCAACCCACCTGTCTAGGTTGTCACAGAGCACCAAGCTGAGCTCCCTGTGCTATACAGTAGCTTCCCATTAGTTATCTCTTTTAAACATAGAAGGAAATCAGTCCTGAATATTCATTGGAAGGACTGATGCTGAAGCTGAAGCTCCGATACTTTGGCCACTTGATGCGAAGAACGGACTTATTGGAAAAGACTGTGATGCTGGGAAAGATCGAAGGCAGGAGGAGAATGGGATGACAGAGGATGAGGTGGTTAGCATCACCAACTCAATGGGCATGAGTTTCAGCAAGCTCCGGGAGTTGGTGATGGACAGGGAAGCCTGGCATGCTGTAGTCTGTGTGGTCCCAAAGAGTTGACATGACTGAGCAACTGATCTGAACTGAGTATATATATGTTAATGCTACTCTCTCAGTTTGTCCCACCATCTCCTTCCCCTGCAGCGTCCACAGTCTGTCCTCTACGTCTGCATCTCTATTCCTGCCCCGCAGATAGGTTCAGCGGTACCACTTTTCTGTACTCCATGTATATGCATTAATATACAGTATTTTTCTCTTTCTCACTCACTTTCTCACTCTGTATGACAGACTCTAGGTCCATCCACATCACTGCAAACAACCTTATTTCATTCCTTCTTATGGCTAAGTAATATGTACCACAACTTCTTTATCCCTTCATCCATATATCATTTTTATGAACATAATTTCTCTTGTAGTTATGGTTATGTTATAAATACAGCTTCTTATACTTCTTTACACTGAATATTGCGGTAAAGCATTTTCCATTTTTTAACCTATTTTTAGTAAATTATAGTTGTACTTTTGAGTTAGAAGTTTCAAGATACATAGGATATTTATTTAGCTGTGCATTTGTTGATATGTATTTTATTTCAGTTTTTCACTATCAAAACATCTGACTGATATTTTAAAAGTTCCCAATATCTTGATTGTAGTGCTCCTGATATGGAAGAAATATTGACTGAATCAGAAGTTAAATTGGATGGTGTCAGACAAAAGATATTGCAGGTAGCCCAAGAGCTCTCAGTAGAAGACATGCATCAATTCCACAGAGCCATTACTACAGGTGAGTCTAGGTTTACTTTAGTGGTAACATTTAAAAGAAAATAGTATGTTCAATGATTTATGTATGCATTGCATGAATTATAATTAACACTTAGTGAAATACTATTGGCTTTAAAAAATTGGGACTTCCGAGTAGTAATATAAAGATAATTTCTTGCTTGGCTTTATTTTCCTATGTAGTGATGATTATTGATAGATTTTGATAAAGTAATTGAGGAGACACTCTTAATAGAGAAACTTTATTCTTGAATGAGTAGAGTGTATTCAGACAGCGTGTATCTCATTCCCCACTGAGTATATTTCACTTGGGGCTCTAAGTTTCAGTCACAAAAGGTTCATGAAAAGAGGATGTATCACCTAGCCAGATGGACCAAAACATCTCATAGTGCGACTCCATATTGGGAATTCTAGGATAATACTGCTGCTGCTGCTGCTGCTGCTGCTGCTGCTAAGTCACCTCAGTCGTGTCCGACTCTGTGCGACCCCATAGAGGGCAGCCCACTAGGCTCCTCTGTCCCTGGGATTCTCCAGGCAAGAATACTGGAGTGGGTTGCCATTTCCTTCTCCAATGCATGAAAGTGAAAAGTGAAAGTGAAGTCGCTCAGTCGTGCCCGACTCTGGGTTTTATATATTCATTTAAAAAGTTTCATGGAGTATTGGATCTTGGTGATTATCACTATTTATAAATCAGTTGCACAAATGTTTAAAGTACTCTATCTGATCCTCTTCATCCTTTTCTTGTTGTGAGTTCACTGATAGGAGAGAGAACTGTATAATTCAGGCATACCCTAAAATTGGCAGAAAGACAAAGTCAAAGTTTGATTCATATTTACAGAAGTAAATGTTAAGTTGCTTTCTATCAAAGAGCTGATTCCATTGAGCTCAGGTCAGTTCAGTAGTAAGAAATGAGTTCATTTGGTATCTGTTCAATATATGTTCAGGTTTAATCTGAATATTTATCGTTTCAGCACTTGTTTTTCAGATGTCAACCTGTGGTTGTTGAAATGTCTTAATATTAGAGAAAGTGCCTGCATACATCAGTTAAAGTTGAAGATATGTTATTATAAGCTAAAGTGATAAAATAGTTTTATGAAGAGTCATTATGGTATCTTCTGAAAGGAGATACATTTCCATCCTCATAATTTATTATTTACTATCAGGGATTTATTTGATTTTTAAATTAATAGCACACATAATTTAAAAGGCTTTATGAATTCCGTTTATGTTGTCAGGCCGCACATCCTTGCATATGACAAATTTGGAAGGATTGGGAGAGAAGATCAGAGGTCATGATAGGAAGAAAGGTGAAGTGAAAGTTAAACAAGCCTCTCGAAGAAAACATATGAGAATGTCTTTATGACCTTGTAGTAGGAAAGATTTATTTTTTAAATGACAGAAGAAAGTATTAACTACTAACGGAAATTTGGATCAATTGAATTTTGTTAAAATTAAGAAATTCTCTTTATCAAAAGACATCATTAAGGAAGCAAAAAGGCAAATTGAAGTCTGAGAGATGACGTTTAAATACATACTTTAGATAGAGAACTCATATAGACTATGTGGAGAATTCCTACAAATCAATAAGAAGTCAATTTTAAAAATGGACAAAAAAAGTTGAATAGGGGCCTCAGAATGTGAATATTCAGATGACTATGAATATTCACGAAAAAGTGCTCAGCATCATTATTCACTAGAGTAGTGTAAAATGAAACCAAATGAGGTACCATTCAATCACCAGCATAACTAAATTGTAAATACTGACCATACCATTTAAAAAAACAGTTTGGCAGCATCCAGCCAAAAACCTGCGTCTACCGTATGATTACTTCTGAGTATGTACCTGAGAAAAGTGAGGATTATATCACCAAAAAACATGTGCAGGAGACCTCAGAACAGCTATAATCATAATATCCTGAAAGTGAAAGATCAGCAGGTCAGTGGGTACGCTGTGGTGTAGTTGTCCAGTGCAGTACTAGGTAGCATTAGAAATGGTTAAAGGTGTGCAGCATCAAATACGGATTTCTCATTCTGTTGGACAAAATAAGCAGACACAAAAGAGTATCTAACTGTATAATTCCATTTATGTGAAGTTCAGAGAGGCGTAATTAATCTAGAGATGTTGATTTGCTTCATTTGGCCCAGTAGGTCCTTCATTGATCAATGAGTAAAGTATGAGGAAAGGCTTTAAATAAGAGCAAGGACCACATGGATAGTGACACACAGAATGTTACTTAAGAAGTCATGCTTGGCTTTGAGAACAAAACCGAGGAATGGGGGGAAAAGGCAAAGGGGACATTTCATTGGATCAGTAGAGTGTTTCTTAAATCAGGAAGGAAGCACTAATTCTTGGGAAAAGTTTAGTTGGGGCATTAGTAAGAATGGAGGAATCTTTCTTCAGATAGTCCCACTTCAAGATCACTGAGGATTATGAATTATTAAATCATAGTCATAGGATTATGAATTTTATGACGATTAGTGCTTATAAGCACTATATTTCATTTAGGGCTTCCCTAGTGGCTGCCCACAATGTGGGAGACCTGGGTTCAGTCCCTGGATTGGGAAGATCCCCTGGAGGAGGGCGTGGCAACCTACTCCAGTATTCTTTCCTGGAGAATCCCGTGGATAGAGGAGCCTGGTGGGCTACAGTTCATGGGGTCACAAAGAGTCAGACACGACTGAGTGACTAAGTACATATTCCATTTAAGACCTTTGTTTATGATTTGTATGTTTTGAGATTACCTACTCATGAATTAAATATCTAAGGATTCTCTGTATCTCACTTTTCTTTAGGAAGTCTTTAAAATAAAATGAGGTCCTTTAAATTGATGCAGTAAAGATTTATTTCTTTAAAGTTAAGGAATAAAACAGTCAAGAGAAGTGTCTGGGACTTAAAAATTTGCTCATAGATATTTTACTTGATAAAATAAGTTTATTTCTAATTAGAGTAGCAGTAACAATGTGATGCTTATGAATAGCTTGCTGCTTGTAATTGTTAAATGCTTGTTTTGGTGTTACTCCAAATAGTTGTTCTTTTGACTTGAAGATAAAACAATTCTGGCATTGAACTAAAGGAGTTCCGTGCTTTTCCTCATTAAGAATAGTGCTAATGGCACGCAGAGCATTTCCCTGAGGGATACTTGTGTGAGCTCAAGCATTGAGTATCCTACTAATAACTGAACAACAACAAAAAGTTAGGTCTGTTTTCTACACATTTCTTATCAGAGTACATTACAGATTGTCCCAAGGGATTGTTAAACAAATGACAAATAATTAGTTACTTGAAATAAATCACTTAAAACTTTTTGGTGCCCTGTCATATTTTTAGTTTTTTTTTTTTTTTTTTTCCTCTTGTTGAAAAATTAACAGTTGGGGGAAATGTCCTCCATCTCAAAGAAAAAAATATTTTTTTGGTTTAATTTATATCATTGTGATAATATTAAAAATTGTCATTTAATTTTGAGACCATCCTAGTGCAGAAAACTTAAGTTCAGACACTAACTAATATTTCAGTTCTCTTGTCCGAGAATGCGAATGATGGGTTGAGTGAGTGTTTTGGGCCAGCTACAGATATTTTTTAAAACTGTTGTTCTTTATATATTAAATATTTATGTTTATGTGACCTTTACAGTATCCCTGAGTCATAAATATTTTTACCACTTCATAAGTGGGGAAATTGAGACTTATAAGAGTTAAGCAACTTGTTCAAGGTCATAAGCTAGTAAGTGGTACCACTGCTTGCGTATTGTGTGGATTTAATTTACCTGTTGAACTTGAGAACCTTACCCCAACTAAAGGCTTTATATTGCTTAAATTTCTCTTTGCCCAAATATGAAGGTTTTTCTTAAATAAACCAGGACACATTATAACTCTTGTGTTGCTATTTTTCCCCCATAGCACTTAACAACTTTGACATACTCTCTAATCTCCTTATTTATTATGTTTCTTTATTGTTTCTCTTCCTCTACTAGAATGTGGACTCTTAGTTTCTACAAAAAGTTTCTTGTTATTGTTAACTGATGTATCCCAGACACTTAATAGCTGTTTGATAAATGTTGACAGAATGAAGAGCAAAAGTATTTTAAAAGGGCTTTTTTGTTCTTGTTGTTCAGCCAAATCTTTTATCTAATGATTTGCTTTTGCAGATTTTTGTTTGACTGTTTTTTGTTGCTTCCAAAAGGAAACATGTTTCCAGGGGCTGTTGCTTAGATACAATACAAAAATAGGATCAATATTAGTCTTTGCAGACATTCTAAAGCTTATATCAGTGCAGAAAAATTTGATATCGTTTCAGTATATTAGCACAATTGAGACAGCTTAGTGAAAAAGTAAACATGAAGACATGAAGATCTGCAAGCTTTTGGAATAAATAATGGAAGAATTAGTGAAGGGAGAGAGATACAGCTACACATTGCATTTTTCTTTTTGTGAGATTTTTGTATGCAGAGATGTTAGTTCAGGTCCTTTACCTGAACTAATGGGAATGAAGCGTCCCATTCATTCACGGGAAACAAATGGATAAACTTACGGTATTTTGGTGGCTTAACAAAATAGGAATCATTTCTTTCTCATATGAAGTCCAGGCTTTGCAATGGTGGTTTGAGTGTGCTCTGCCTACTTAGTCATTCATAGACCCAGGATCTTGGGGCTCTGATATTACCAGTATGTGGTTTCCAAGATGAGCCAGGACATCAACATACAGCTGGCAGGTTGTGGAAAGGATGAGTACAGAGTCATGCCTGAGGTTTTTATGGCCAGCTCTTGAAATGGCATCCATCACTGGTGCCCACATTTTATTGGCCAGTTACATGTCCACACCTAACTTCAAGGAAGAATGGGAAATATGCCCTCTGTGCCAAAGACAATGAAATATGTTTGATGGATAGTTAATTTTTCTTTGCCCAGTTCAATAATTTGATGTCCATTTGGTTTAGTGGGAAATCCAGGCATATGCATGTTGATAGATTTATGTTTTTTTTTTCATGTATTTTAATTTGGTTTGAAAGCATTCATTTGCCTAATGTGAAAATAATTTTAAAACTGAAAGAGACATTGGAAGACATCTTGTGCTACCACCTCATTTTGTAAATGAGCTTAGAGATGGTATTGGAATTGGCATCTGACTTGTTTATTTACCCTGATAAACTTTTTATACTAACTCACTTTGCTAATTAGTATTTGGTACTTTACACTGTAATTGTTTTCTGCAAAGCCAGCAGCTTTTATTTGATGATCTTAGATCCTATATCTGGTTAAAGAGTCTCACTTCCTTTTGTTTTACATAGATAAAATATTTTAATATTAATACATTTTATTACATTTATTTAATAAAAAGTTTTAATTACATAAAAATACGTAGTTTAAATTTGCATTAAAATGTGAGATGATTCAGGGTACATTTCTTGTGACTACTTTGATTACAATTGTTTATATCATACTACAAACTTTCGCGGTGAGTCCTGTGACCGTGAGAAAATCTCTCATAGGCATTTTCTGGGTCAGAGACTGTTTGTGACCATTCTTTTAAGGTAGATGTTGGATGCACACTACTTAGACTGTCCAAGTGTAGGCAGGTCTTTTCACCTAGTTTCTCTTTTCATCTCTGAACATTCTTACTGCTTTTCTGAAATCCTGTTTCATCAAGTTACTCTTAACATCTATCAGTTGGTAAGGCTTGGGGTGGGAATGCTAAGTAGGAAGCATGGATGAGACAACTTCCTACTCAGTTTGAACATGCATGCACCAAGTCAGAGATGTCCTTATTCCAACAATAGTGTCCCTTAAAGTAATTTATTATTACTTCTTAATATGATAGTGCACATTGAGCTAGGGTAACATTTTGAAAGAACAGTGGCCTCTAAACTATGAGCTAATGCATTGGAAGGAAGAAAGAAAAACCCTGAAAACCATTGCTTTGTTTAAGGAAGTTTTAAATATTGTCTTATACAGTCAGGAAAAGCAAGACTTGGAGCTGACTGTGGCTCAGATCATGAGCTCCATATTGCAAAACTCAGGCTTAAATCGAAGAAAGTAGGAAAAATCCCTGGACCATTCAGGAATGACTTAGATGAACTCCCTCATGACTAACAATGGAGGTGACAAATAGATTCAAGGGATTAGATCTGGTCAACAAAGAGCCTGAAGAACTGCAGATGGAGGTTCATGACACTGTGCAGGAGGCAGCGACCAAAACCGTCTCAAAGCCACAGAAATACGAGAAAGCAGAGTGGTGGTCTGGGGAGGCTTTACATATAACTGAGGAAGAAGGAGAAGCAAAAGGCAAGGGAAAAAGGAAGAAATACACCCAACTGAATGCGGAGGTCCAGAGAATAGCATGGCGAGATAAGGCCTTCTTTTTTAATTTAATTTTATTTTAGTTTTTAACTTACTTTACAATATTGTATTGGTTTTGCCATACATCAACATGAATCTGCCACGGGTGTACACATGTTCCCCCTCCTGACCCCCCTTCCTAACAAGGCCTTCTTAAATGAACAATGCATAGAAATAGAAGAAAACAATAGAATGGAAAAGACTAGAGATCTCTTCAAGAAAATTGGAGATAACAAGGGAATATTTCATGCAAGGATGGGCATGATAAAGGATAGAAACAGTAAGGATCTAACAAAAGCATAAGAAATAAGAAGAGATGGCAAGAATACACAGAACTATACAAAAAAAGTCTTAATGACCCTAATGTGTGGTCACTCATCTAGAGCTGGACATCATGGAGTGTGTGAAGACAAGTGAGCCCTAGGAAGCATTACTATGAGCAAATCTAGTGGAGGTGATGGAATTCCAGCTGAGCTATTTAAATCCTAAAAGATGATGCTGTTAAAGTGCTGCACACCATACACAAAAATAAACTCAAAATGGATTAAAGATCTAAACGTAAGACCAGAAACTATAAAACTCCTAGAGGAGAACATAGGCAAAACACTCTCTGACATACATCACAGCAGGATCCTCTATGACCCACCTCCCAGAATATTGGAAATAAAAGCAAAAATAAACAAATGGGACCTAATTAAACTTAAAAGCTTCTGCACATCAAAGGAAACTATAAGCAAGGTGAAAAGACAGCCTTCAGAATGGGAGAAAATAATAGCAAATGAAGCAACTGACAAACCACTAATCTCAAAAATATACAAGCAACTCCTACAGCTCAATTCCAGAAAAATAAACAACCCAATCAAAAAATGGGCCAAAGAACTAAATAGACATTTCTCCAAAGAAGACGTACAGATGGCTAACAAACACATGAAAAGATGCTCAACATCACTCATTATCAGAGAAATGCAAATCAAAACCAGTATGAGGTACCATTTCACGTCAGTCAGAATGGCTGCGATCCAAAAGTCTACAAGCAATAAATGCTGGAGAGGGTGTGGAGAAAAGGGAACCCTCTTACACTGTTGGTGGGAATGCAAACTAGTACAGCCACTATGGAGAACAGTGTGGAGATTCCTTAAAAAACTGGAAATGGAACTGCCTTATGACCCAGCAATCCCACTACTGGGCATACACACTGAGGAAACCAGAATTGAAAGAGACACGTGTACCCCAGTGTTCATCGCAGCACTGTTTATAATAGCCAGGACATGGAAGCAACCTAGATGTCCATCAGCAGATGAATGGATAAGAAAGCTGTGGTACATATACACAGTGGAGTATTATTCAGCCATTAAAAAGAATGCATTTGAATCAGTTCTAATGAGGTGGATGAAACTGGAGCCTATTATACAGAGTGAAGTAAGCCAGAAAGAAAAACACCAATACAGTATACTAACGCATATATATGGAATTTAGAAAGATGGTAACAATAACCGTGTATACGAGACAGCAAAAGAGACACTGATGTCTAGAACAGTCTTTTGGACTCTGTGGGAGAGGGAGAGGGTGGGATGATTTGGGAGAGAGGCATTGAAACATGTATAATATCATATGAAACGAGTCACCAGTCCAGGTTCGATGCACGATACTGGATGCTTGGGGCTGGTGCACTGGGACGACCCAGAGGGATGGTATGGGGAGGGAGGAGGGAGGGGGGGTCAGGATGGGGAACACGTGTATACCTGTGGCAGATTCATGTTGATATATGGCAAAACCAATACAATATTGTAAAGTTATAAAATAAAATAAATTAAAAGAAAAAATAAAGTGCTGCACTCAAGGTATCAGCAAATTTGGAAAACCCAGAAGTGGCCACAGAATGGAAAAGGTCAGTTTTCATTCCAGTCCCAAAGAAGGGCAACGCCAAGGAATGTTAAAACTACTATAATGTCATTTCATATGCTAGTAAGGTTATGCTCAAAATCCTTCAAGCTAGACTTCAACAGTTCATAAACCAAGAACTCCGGATGTACAAGCTGAGTTTTTGAAGAGGCAGAGGAACCAGAGATCAAATTGCCAACATGCGTTGGATCGTGGAGGAAAAAGGGGAGCTCCAGAAAAACATCTGCTTCATTGACTAAAGCCTTTGACTGTGTGGATCACAACAAACTGTGGAGAATTCTTTAAGAAATGAGAGTACCAGACCACCTTACCTGTCCATTGAGCAACCTGTATGTGGGTCAAGAAGCATCAGTGAGAATCGAACATGGAACAACTGACTGGTTCCAAATTGGGAAAGGAGTGCAATGAGGATGTATATTGTCTCCCTGCTTATTTAACTTCTGTGTACAGAGTGCATCGTGTGAAATGCCAGTCTGGGTGAATTGCAAGCTGGAATCAAGATTGCCAGCAGAAATATCAACAAACTCAGATAATGCAGATGATACCACCCTAATGACAGAAGGTGGCAGAGAGTGAAGAGGAACTAAAGAGCCCCTTGATGAAGGTGAAAGAAGAGACTGAAAAAGCTGGCTTAAAACAACATTCAAAAGACTAAGATCATGGTATCCAGTCCCATCACTTAATGGCAAATAGATAGGGAAGAAGTAGGAATAGTGACAGATTTTATTTTCTTGAGCTCCAGAATCACTGCAGATGGTGACTACAGCCATGAAATTAAAAGACGCTTGCTCCTTGGAAGGATAGCTATGACAAACCTAGACAGCATATTAAAAAACAGAGACGTCACTTTGCTGGTGGAGGTCCGTATAGTCAAAGGAATGGGTTTTCCACTAGTCATGTATGGATACGAGAGCTGGAGCATGAAGAAGGCTGAGTGCCAAAGAATTGATGCTTTTGAACTGTGGTACTGGAGAAGACTCTTGAGAGTCCCATTGTCAGCAAGAAGATCAAACCAGTCAATCCTAAAGGAAATCTACCCTGAACACTCATTGCTGAAGCTGAAGCTCCAAAAGACCCTGATACTGAGAAAGATTGAAGGAAAAAGGGAGAGGGGACGGTAGAGGATGAAATAGTCAGATAGCATCATTGACTCAGTGGAAATGAATTTGAGCAAACTCTGGGAGATAGTGGAGGAAAGAGGAGCCTGGTGGGCTGTAGTCCATGAGGTCACAGAGTCAGACACGACTTAGAGACTGAACAGTAACGGCAACAACAAAATATTGTTCTAACAAAAGTTAATGCCCAGCATTCTTATTTTAATAATTCCCACTTCAGTTTAATTCGGTAGTTACAGAGGGCTCTTGTGCCAGACACTGACATACTATTTCATATAAAACCTACAATGTAGGTAGATGTTTGTATTTTACAATGAGGGAATTGAAGTGCAGCAACTTACTAGGCTTCCAGTAGTTTATACACCTGGTAAGAGACCAGTTTGACTTTTGGACCTCAGATATCCTCACTGCAAGTCTGCTTTCCCTTATGATTTTATCATATTTATTTGGGAGGAAGGCTGGAGGCAGGGAGGTGAGTCAGGAGGCTCTGGCAGTCATTCCTGGTGTGGAGTTAGGACGTCTCCATTTTGTCTTAGCAGTGGGGAGGAAGAGGAAAGGGCATGTTCTTAGAATATGGCCTTTTTAAAAAGTACAAAGAAAAGGGAATAAACTAGGAAAACCTTTAGGTTTCTGGTTTGGCCAGCTGGTTAAGCACGGATGTTATTTATTAAGAGATGGAAGACAAATTGAGTTTTGGATGTAGTTAATATGGCACCCAAACAGTTTCCTAATGGGTTTAGAGACTCGGGGTGCAGTCACAGCCATGGAGGTATCAGTTATAAGCTATACTTGCATTTATAGACAAGGATAAAATGGTCCAAAGTAAGCGTAGAGTCAGAAGAAAGCCAAAGACCTATGGAGTCTTAACTGAAGGAAATAGAATAGAATATTTGATGGACTAGGATCCCAGTAGCAGAAGCCTGTCTCCTCAGGTTGCAGTAACAGGTTGTGAGGTCAGTTCAGGGAACCTTGGTTTGTGTGAGACACACTCCTGGAGGAGAGGGGAGCAGCTGTTTCACACAGAGGAAGGGGTCTGGGGAGGGGACTCTGCCCTGGGTCCTAGCAGACAATCAAAGGACACACACCCAAATGACATCATGTGCTTCCTTTCTTTTCTCCTCTGCTCTCTTCATCCTCCAGTGGTTAAAAGAGAGTGAATGATGAGAACGGAGCAGAGGTTTGATGACCGATAGGGAGATATAGCGGACATGGAGGCAGGCCTGGAAGTCCCACATGGGCAGGATCCCCAGTCACCTAGTGACCATCATTTTAGTGGAAGAAGTCATGGGAAAAGTTTGATGATGTTCCCAATATCAATCATGGCTCATTTAGCTGAAAGACAAATCAAATGAAAGATCACCCTAACAACATCTGAAAATCAAGAAATGACTGAAGAATTATCAGGATGGTTTGATGGATTGTTTATGATGTATCTTAAATCACTTGAGAAGCAGGTTTTATAATACATGTATTTTAATATTGTAAGGGAATAAAAGAATATATTTAAAATTCTAGGTTTATATTGATAATAATTTATACTCCTGTTAAAATATTTTGACTATCACTCCAAAGGACAAGTGAGTTCAAAGTGCTGACAAGAATTGTTGCAGGGAGTATTATAGCGATTGCAATAGGAAAAGGGTCTGATCCTCTCCCAGGATCCCAGAGTCCGCTCTAGGGGATTCAGAAGCTCTCAAGATTGCTATTAACTTTTCTGTTCATTCAGATTTGCTTTTAACAGATAAAATTTACTCAGTGAGGTGAAGCAGAGAAAGAGACTTTGCTGCAAAAGCGACCTGGGCTTCTTTGTTGGGGAACTGTAACAGCTGCATGGACTGCTTTGAAAATTAAATGGTATATGTTCGTGGAAAGCATTTTTTACTCTGGGACATAACTGTTAACAAAAGTTCTCTCTCTTCCCTGTGGAATTTAGCAAAATTAATCTGTAATAGTATGCTAAATCCTAAAATTTATTTTCATTTTAGGTAAAAACTCAGTAATACCAATTTGCCCAACATACACTCTTCAGTGCTAAAGTAAAAGCCTTGCTCAGATAGACAAAAATCCCAATTAGTGGATTTGCATTTGTTTTACTGTTGGTAGTACATATTTATTATCTGTATACAAGTTACATGTTTGAGAATACATTTTATTAGCAGAGTGGCCTGTGAATCAAACTTAGATGTAATTTTACTTTAATGTTTCAGTGATCTGGTAAAGGTAACTTTTGAAAAAACTCAGGTTGTACTCTTTAAAATAGCTATAAGTGCCATTTTAAAGATTGAGATATAATTTGTGTATCATAAAATTAACCTTTTTAAATTGTACAGTTCAGTGATCTTTAGCGTAACCACAAGGTTGTGCAGCTATCATCACTAGCTAATACCAGAATATTTTCATCATCCCTAAAGGACACCCCTTACCCATTGGCAGTCATTCCCTATCTACCTTTCCTCACCCCAAGGCAAGCACTAATCTGCTTTCTGTCTACATGGATTTGCCTGTTCTAGACATCTCATAGAAACAGAATCATACGGTGTGTGGCCTTCTGTGTCTGAATTCTTCACTTAGCATAATGTTTCAAGGTTAATCTATGTCATTGCCTCAATCAGCACTTTCTTTTTTATGGCTGAATAGTATTTCATTGGGCATATATACTACATTTTGTTTATCCATTCATTAGTTTTTGGACATTTGAGTTGTTTCTGCTTATGATTATTGTTAATGATACTGTTATGAATGTTCGTATAAGTCTTTGTGTGAACACGTGCTTTCAGTTCTCTTGGGCGTATACCCAAGAGGAATTGCTGGGTCAAATGTCAGTATTCTGTAACACTAGATGCTTGGAAAGAAAGTTGAGATTTGTAGTTTGAGTTATGATGAAATTACTCTATGATTTTTGATGGAGATTTGGGTGGAATGTATATTGCTTAAATATTATAAGAATAAATAAAAATAATCAGAAGCCTTTCATTGGGTTTCCTTGTACATGTTCTCATAGAAAAAGATGGAAAATAACAAATTACATAAAAGCAACCTACAGACTTCTCTCTTACTGGCAGCTGATTTTGTAAATAATTCTAATTGGATTTCATCCAAGGCAGAAGCAGAAGGGGAAGGCATTGTTTGATAGAATATGGCAGTAGATTGAAAATTTTCACCTTGGGGATTATTCACTGGAAATAGCGGATGTCCTTTTCATCAAGTTGAAACATAACTTGTTTAAACATCCTTTTACCTTGGGGCCAGACGTCCTTGAACTTTCTCTATGGTATATATTGAAATCTAATTTCTGTGGAGTAGAAGTTGGTTCCCTTATCTCTGAGGTGACTTAATCAAACACGTCACAAGGACAACTTAAATAATGACTTTAGATAAACTTGAAAATGTAATATTTGACAGCCACCCACCTTAATAGAGATTAATACCACAGATGAATTTTTAGGGCTCTTATTCCATATCCTTTTTTTCCTGTATGAAAATAAATCAGATAAGCCCTCTAATTCTGAACTTCATCGGTTTAAACTCTATACGTTTGTAAGAATATGTCTTTCTTAGTGGACTTAAATCCAAAGTACTATAGATAAAGGACAATTAGATAGTTCTAAACATTTGAATACCAAATGCCAATATTTTTGTCAAAACACTTGAGTTTCATAAAGCTATTGAGGAGGAACAGCCATTATAAATTGCATTAGAAGCAGTTTACTAAGCATTTGAGTCTGTTTTGTATATGAAGTACTATCGTGGGGAATGGAGGAAGGAGCAGAGTTGTATCAAAGGGAGGATTCTTGTCTTCATAGTTCTAGGGTGTAAAATAGGTGATCATGCAAAGCCTACTGAAGCATTTAATTGAAGTATAAGCTTTATGTAGTAGGTTTGAAGAAATGAGTGCTACCTTGATTAGAATGTATCAGAACATTTAACTCTTTTTACAGGTAAAAAAGATTTGAGAGAGAGCAACATAGGCACAGACTAGCACAGAACTGTGAAAGAATATAGTATCAGAGGCAAGAGAACAGGTAAATGAAGCATGGAGAAAAACTGACCTAGGGGTTTAGTGGGGGAAAATGTGAGAAAAAATGGGTATGTTTTACATGGAGTTGAATAAGGTAAAGTGGGAAGGGCTTGAATTTACTCCTTAAGTGGTCTGAGTGGATTTCTAGCCACAGTTAGTTCATCCATAAAGTAAGAATAGTAATACAGCCATGTAAAGTTACAGTGAGCTTTGAAAACGTGGATGTGTAGACTACCAGATACATTATCTTATATTGACACTTGACTTAGACACTACCAATGTTTTTTTTATATATTTTAAAAGATTTTTGTTGGAGACTTCTGAGTATATACCCAAAAGAATCGGAAGCAGGAATCAAGCAGATATTTGTACACTCATCATCATAGCACTGTTAGTCACCATACCTGAAAGGCGGAAGCAACTCAGGTGTCCATTGATGGGTAAATAGATAAAATTTGGTATATTCGTGCAGTAGAGTATTGTTTGGCCTTATAAATTGGAAAGGAAGGGCATTCTGACACACGCTACAACACAGCTAAATGCTCAGTGAGAGAAGCCAGTCACAAAGGGACAAATACCATTTGTTGTTTAGCTGCTCAGGCGCATCCAACGCTTTTGCGACCCCATAAACTGCAGCCTGCCAGGCTCCTCTGTCCATGGGATTTCCCAGGCAAGAATACTAGTGTGGGTAGCCATTTCTTCTCCAGGGGATCTTCCTGACCCAGGGATCCAATCTACGTCTCCTGCCTTGGCAGGCAGATTCTTTACTACTGAGCCAACAGGAAAGTCCGACAAATACCATATGATTCCATTTATATGAGGTACCCAGAGGAGCTGAATTCATAGAGACAAAGTAGAATACTGGTGGTTAGAGGCTGAAAGAGAGGGAATGAGAAGTCATTTAATGGGCATAGGGATTCAGTATTTTGTTTTTGTTTGTGTGTGTGTTTTGAGGGGCCAAACCATGTGACTTTGTGGGATCTTAGTTCACTGACCAGAGTTCGAACCTGAGCCCTCAGCAGTGAAAACATGGAATCCTAACCACTGGACCTCCAGGGAATGCCCAGTGGTGGGAATTGGTTGCAGAGCAAAGTCAGTGCACTTAATGCAGCACACCTGTACACTTAAAAATGGTTGAAATGTTTAATTTTATGTTCTTTACCCTGTTTGGTGAATTATATTTTTTTATGTGCATTTATTCATAAAATGGCAAAATTTTAGCAACATCATTCAGGGAAGTGCTTTGTTCTAGAGGCAAATGGCATTCCTGTTCAGTTGCCACATAATTTGGTTTCACTAAGATGAATTTTTTTTGATATTTCAATAGGAAGAATAGTTCATACCAGTCTAAATTTGAGAAGTACCACAAAGATCATGGTGTCTAGTACTTTTGTTTTATAGTTGAGACATAGTCCAGGAAGTTGGTTGTACTTAGTTGATTTTATTAACTACAAGTCATTTTTAAAAATCATTCATTAAAATAAATTTCCATGATTTGAATTGGCTCATGTGAATAAAACAATTCTACAACTAATGAATTCAGCCAGGTATCTTTTTCTATTCATAAAGAAGTGATGTTCTACCAATATGTTCTCTATACTAACTATATAGTTAGTATCTTTTTTAAAGTTCATTCAGTATTAGGAATGGTATTAAAAATATTAATTTGCTTTTTCATGCTTGTTTTCTTTTCTTTTTAAAAATTCTTATTCCTTTCCCACTGCTGAACTTTGAAACTTGAAATATTTCTCTTCAGGTATGGAGGCCGTTTCACCTCTGTGGTTCTTGCCCTGAATTGAGCTCCACTTCTCCCCTTGCACATCCAAACATTCCTGAAAGGACATTTACTCTGGGATGCCGTTCTTAAGCATTGTGGTAGATAGGTCCTGGAATTTCAGTCCTTGAACAGAATCAAATTCCTGGACATAATTTTCCCCCAGTGATTTCTGTAAGCAGACTGTCTCAATGTAACAGTATTTCCTCTAGGATGATTTAAACCCCCTTACTTAGAGAGCCAAGATGGTAAGAGTTCTTGTGACGTTAAGTCACAAATTTTTCCTGTTTCCTTCTGTCTTTATAATCATAGTGTATATATTGTGTTTTAATTTTTATTTATTTATTTTGTGCTTTTTTCTGACATGCACATTTTCCTATTTATTAACTGTCCCTGTAAAACATTTAAAATTTTAAATTATGGAGTAGGTCTTCAAAAATGGATCTACCTCATTTAACTATATTTTTGTACCTGTTATATCAGGCACAGAGGGTAAGTAGTGAACAAGGTAGTCATGATATTGCCCTTCCAGCAAGGGATGGAAGTGGACATTTGTTAGAGATTGTTATGTTATTTAAATATTACAGATTTGACTAATGCCACAGAGGAAGGGCTTATGGCACTAGGAGAACATATAACAAGGCCTTGACTTGGAATGTGGTGGCGTCAGGCAGTTTCTTCAGAGGTGCTATTTGATGGGACTTGAAAGGATTATTAATTCATCAGGTTGAAAAAGAGGAGAGAATGGAATGAAGGCTGAGGGAGCAGCATACAAAATCCCCCGAAGTCAGAGAGGGCACAGTGTGGGTGAGGAACTGAAAAAATCTAGCACAGAGTCAAGGAGAGAAGACAGAAATATGTGCATAAGTTATGTGCACACTTAGTTATGTGAGCATTCTATCTCACCAGACACACAATTCCTAGAATTCTCCAGGGAAGCAGAATCAATAGGACTCATGAGGTAGGGGCATGGGGCAGGTAGGTAGTAATTTATTTTAAGGGCTTGACTCACATGATTTGGGGGTTAGCAACTATGAAATTAGGAGAAGGCAATGGCAACCCACTCTAGTACTCTTGCCTGGAAAATCCCATGGACGGAGGAGCCTGGTAGGCTGCAGTCCATGGGGTTGCTAAGAGTCAGACACTACTGAGCAACTTCACTTTCACTTTCATGCATTGGAGAAGAAAATGGCAACCCACTCCAGTGTTCTTGCCTGGAGAATCCCAGGGACAGGGGAGCCTGGTGGGCTGCTGTCTATGGGGTCGCACAAAGTCGGACACGACTGAAATGACTTAGCAGCAGCAACTGTGAAATTTGTAGAGCGGGCCAGCAGCCTGGAATTTCTTTAAAGAGTTGATGCTGCAGTCTTGAATCTGAAATCGGCAAGCTGGAAACCTAGGCAGCATTTCTCTACCATAGTTTCGGGCAGAATTACTTAGTTGGGAATCCTCATGCTTCAGCAGGTTGGATGGGTGTTCCCTCCACCCCCACCCCTCACCATCTTGGAAGGGTATCTGCTTCACCCAGAGTCTTGATTTAAATGTTAATCACATCTTGAAAGTACTCTCATACCCACAGTTAACAGGTGTTTGGCCTGAGCACCAGATGAACCATCACATAGTGTTACCATGAGAGAGCAGGGAAGAGACTGGCTCAGTGTAAGTGGTAACCTCCCTTCTGACTGATTTCCTCTACCTTGAACTACTCACTGGGATTTGTATCCTGTCTGTCAAATCAGCTTGAGATTATAGGTGTACAGATAAAGTCATCCTTCACCTACAGGCTTACACTGGCTTATACCTATTAAACTGAGATAATGCTTGCTTGATGAAATCATTGAGCCTTAACCATAAAGCCCCAGGGAAGCTTGCTTGCACCACCTTCAACTGATAGAATCTTACATGACAAGAACTTTGCTGCTTGTATTTGCAGCATTTAACATACTATTTTTGTTCAATATGACCCTGAAATGTAAGCCAACTTTAGGAATTTGGGGGCAAGGTTATGCCTAGAAATACTGAAGAAGTAGGAAAATTCAGAGAGTGTATTCAAACAATGTACTTTTGTTAAAGGATTTGTATGGATTTACATATCCGTCTTTGAAATGTATAACTACATGAGTATAGTTATATACTATATAAATGTATAACTACCTGCCCATGGCATGAGTTGATGTAAATAGGGGTTGAAATTAAGCAGGTGCTTATAAACCATGTTAATGATTTTCCTCTGTATTCTAAGAGCCATGGAAAGCTATTTAGGCTTTAAGCAGGGTGGTGATGTGCTCATTATTATTAAGCTGTTATTAATTATAGTTATTAAATAGGCAAAAAAGACTATTTACAAGACTATTAAAAACTCTGTGGTGTGAGAATGGACGAGAAAGGGGGGAAAATAGATGGCGGTAAGGCCAGGATCCTCTTAGAATTGGCAAAACAAAGAGGGCTAGGTTTAGAAGGAATATTGTGAATTCATTGTTGATTATGTTGATTTTTGAGGTCCCTCTGATGGGATTGTCAAATATGCATTTGGATATATGTGATTCTAAACCAGAGATGTAAAGTTGGGAGATGGCAGCATTAATTGAAGCCAAGTATAGGTAATTTGCTGGAGAAGGAAATGGCAGCCCTCTCCAGTGTTCTTGCCTGGAGAATCCCAGGGACGGCAGAGCCTGGTGGGCTGCTGTCTATGGGGTCGCACAGAGTCAGACACTACTGAAGTGATTTAGCATAGGCGATTTGAGAGCCTAGGACTGGCACAGACTAAGAAGACATGGCCAGAGAGGTAGAAAAAAGGGGAACTAGGGAAAGATGCCATAAAAAGAACCAATGGGAAGCTTGTTGAAGCAAGGGAAAAAGTGGTCAAAATGCTGAATGCTGCTACATAATTAAGACTGAAAACATGTCCATTAGATTCATTAACTGGCATAATTTTATGTTAGAGCTGTTTTGGCCTAGAGATGTGCTCAAGCTGGAATGAAGTAGGCTGAGAAGTGTGAGATGTGGTTATTAAGAAATTTAACTGTGGAGGGGAGTAGAGATATCGGGCAATAGTTGCGAGGAAAGGTATGGCTTATGGATGGGAGAGATCTGAGTGAGTGTAAATGTTGACAGCATCCAGTAGAGAACATCAAGTGGAAAACCTCAAATAAGGAAGGGAGCATCTGTGTTAAGGTTCCTGCTAGGATTGCGTCTTGATTCTAAGGACAGGCACCTTGGCTGGCCTTTCACGCTGGAATACCTGTCTGTAGGGTACTAGGGGTGAAGGAGATACAGTACCACTGTTTATTTTTCTTAAGTCCCTACGGTAGTTATCAGTGTCCAAACAGGAGATAAACTGCGTTGTTGTTCAGTCGCTAAGTTGTGTCCGACTCTTTGTGACCCCATGGACTGCAGCACTCCAGGCTTCCCTGGGCTTCACTATCTCCCAGAGTTTGCTGAAACTCACATCCATTGCGTTGGATGAGATGTCCATCCAGCCATCTCATCCTGTCACTCCCTTCTCCTGCCCTCACTCTTTCCTGGCATCAGGGTCTTTTCCAATGAATAGGGAAGGTTTAATATAAAGAATTGACTGTATAGGGGACTTCTTTATAAGAGGAAACATGAACTCTATAAAGAGTACAGGAAATCAGAGGAGGAATCCACATCCATGGAAGGAACACATCTGGTGAAGTCACCCCTGCCCCCAGCTACCCCGTTAGAGTCATGGGCCATTGGATGGCTGAGATGTTGCGCTGATGCATCAGTCTCTCCACGGGGAGGTGCTGCACCATGACTCCTTGCCCATGGAGGTGGCTCACTGGGAACCGCTCTCTGGGTCACAGAGAGAACCTGCCTCCAAGGAGAGGCCTGGTGCTGCTGCCCGCCTCCAGCCGCTGGCTCCCCACGCTTAGATGGCTGCCGCAGACTGGGCACACCAGAACCAGAGCTCGTTCCTCCTGTGCTGTCCTTCCAGGGCCCTCTAGCAGCTACACTTGATGTGTGCCAGTGGGCAAAAGAGAGCCGTTTGGAGGTCCACCTCCATTGTGTGTGTTGATAAAACTGAGACAGTAAGTGGACAAGTGGCACTTCTGTTACTGATCTTGTACATTTTCCCATTTTTGTGTTTATAATGATTGTAATAATGGATATCTTTATACATAAATCTTTGTGCACATATCTTCTTTAGCTCCCATTAGTAAGAGCTAATCATGGTAAAGCTATTTAGTTATGTAATGAGTGATTCTTAAGTTTTGCTGTTTGCTTTTGTATGCCTGAAGTATTTCTGGAAGGAAATGAGAAATATAGGTTGTTGTTAGGAAAGGAAACTGGATTTTATTAACCTATTCCTAAAACTGAAATTTTACGAAAGTATTTTTATTGTAAATGTTAAAAGATGTTATCTGCTGTGTTAGACTCAACTGTGTTGCTTCATTTCGCAGCATGTTACGGTTTATTGAACAAAGTGCTCTATTGTGTCTTGCTCTGGCAGCACCTGTTTTCTGACTTTACTTCAGCATCATTTGCTGTTCAGAATGAGTCAGGATATTTTCATTTAGTTTTTTCCTTTTACTGCTGTAAGAACCAGGTCATCTATCTCCTTTTTGTCTTTGACCCTTGCGTGGCACGTGATGTGACGATACGGCAGTGGTCAGCCTTCTGACTCTGTTGCCGCCGGGCCTGGTTGTTAGTGTTAGCTACTGGGAGGTCATGTGAGCGCAGGACTCTCAGGAGAAGTGTTAGAAAGAGAACTTAAATACAGATGACCCTACCAGGTTCTGACATTTATCTGAACTTATTTTCCTCTTCCTATTTTTTACAATAAAGCCTTCAAAAAGAAGACCAAGTTTCTTAAACTGGCAGTAATGATAATAATTTTAAGAAACACTTTTTTCCCTGTAAGTACTGCCTTATAGATTAAGACATAATAAAATAATGCTGAAAAGTATGGCTATAGAATTTGGTTGTTTTAAATAGCACTATTTTTGACCTTTGCTGCTGCTGCTAAGTCACTTCAGTCGTGTCCGACTCTGTGCGACCCCACAGACGGCAGCCCACCAGGCTCTGCCGTCCCTGGGATTCTCCAGGCAAGAACACTGGAGTGGATTGCCACTGCCTTCTCCGTTGTGTGAAAGTGAAAAATGAAAGTGAAGTCGCTCAGTCGCGTCTGACTCGTAGCGACCCCATGGACTGCAGCCTACCAGGCTCCTCTATCCATGGGATTTTCTAGGCAAGAGTACTGGAGTGGCTTGCCATTGCCTTCTCCGATTTTTGACCTTTATCGATCTTTAATTCAGAGTGGACTCTGTAGGATTTACATCTGGTGCAACTGGTATTATTACTTGTTATTTTTTTTTTTTTAATTCAACTACTGAAGCAGAAAGGATTTAATTTGAAGTATGAGGAAAATGTTATTTTGAATTTTGACACTTTAACCTTCATTATTTACAGTGTTTTGGGTTTTTGACCTAGGAACATTTTAAGGAAGAGCCAAATTATCTTTAATTTTATCTCATGTGATTGTGTATTTTTGCTGCTTAAGGGAACAAAGGCTAATCTGTATAAGTTCTATTAAAGCCTACCAGAATTTTGGTAATAGCCCTTTCTTAAATCCTTTAAAAAAGTATTTTTCGGAAAATCTTTGCCATTTCTCTGTAGGAGAGAGTAGATTTGTAAGACTAAGGGACTCATGAAATACAAGGAAGACCCTGAACGCATTTCTGTCTGAGCCGCCTTACGTTCAGCCCCAGGAACGTGTGCTGTGTGCACTGCTAGTCCCCAGCGGCTATCCCCAGTGGTGTGTTCTCAGAACCCAGTCTCGGGCTGATGCAATAGATACCGTTAAGCTTCTGTTGAGCTAGATGATGATTAGTTTGAAGTTCTTTACTATGGTATTCTTCCTAAGTTAGTGGTTGTTCCTTAGTAATTTTCCTGTTGGTTTTTCAGGACTGCAGGAATATGTGGAGGCTGTCTCTTTTCAACACTTCATCAAAACACGATCACTTATCAGTATGGATGAAATTAATAAACAGTTGATTTTTTCAACAGAAGACAATGGGAAAGAAAATAAGACTGTAAGAATTTAAAATCATATTTCACATTTATTACATAATTTACACAGCAGTGTGATGATTGTAGGAGATTCATTGGCTTATAATGCAAAGAATATTGCATATTGTTCTTTCTAAAGTGTGATTTCATAGATTCCCAGCTAGGGAAATGGTCTTTCTAAATACATTAGTTAGTGGCTCAACGACTGTGGGTAGGTTGGGGGGAACAGTACCCTTTTATGTAAAGCATTACGGAGTGGTTATTGCGTTAAGTTCACTTTTAGTTTTACTGTGTATTTGCTCTGTGCCCTTTATAAACACTGTGTCATTTAATCCTTTTATTAAACTTATGAGGTAAGAATTACTACCCTCATTTCACAAAAGGCTTTTACAGAGTTTAAGTAACTTATCAAGCCCTAGTCAAGCAAGTGTGACAGCTAACTTGGAAACCAGGTGTCTTGAATCCAAAGCCAGGAGTGTCCTTGTCACCCTTCCAGTGTTTCTCACCGTGTGCCACGGGGACCCCGTGCCAGGTATCTACCTCAAAGGAGTGTTTTAAAGGATTTGATTTAAAGATTTTAAATTAGGTAGTATACAGCACATGCCACATAGGTGCGCAATAGTTAGTAGTCATTATAAGAGCCAATGTAAAGTTGTTATGATATAGTGAGAGATGTTAATCTAATCACTGAGTTCATAATGCTTGTATCTGAAATAGTGTAATTCATCTTTTAAATAAATACTGTTTTTTCCCCCCTGAGTTTCAAGACATAATATTTAGGCCATGAGATAAAATTTTGAGTATTAGATAGTCTCCTAAGATACTAATACACTTAAAGGTACAATTAAACAGTTTTTTTCTTTTCTTTATTTTTCATCAGTTTTTCTTTCATTATTATTTTAAAAAATCTGTCAAGTAGGCAGAAAGTGGAAGAAGGTATGGAAATCATATTTTCTTGAATGTTAATAAAATATTAATACTGAAAAGTGAGATAATTTGGCATGACAGGTGTAGCTTACTTCAGGGAAACCATATATTTTCTCAATTTTAAAAATTATGCGAATTTTATTGAGGAAATTCATCTAGAGAAGTAAAATTCTTTCATATTTTTAGTTCATTTAGTAAAGATTGAATTACAGAAAGAAGTAAGGGGAGCCTATGTGACCCTGCTTTTTAAATATATTCTAAGATTAGGATGTCATAATCATACACATGTGTCTTCTCAAAATGTTAAGACCACGTTCATAAATAATATTTCCTTTTAGTGCTAGAGATTCATTTTGGTGCTGAAAATTCTGGAAATACAATAGGGGAAGGTATTTTGCTCTGACTTACATATTGAGAGTAGTGTCAAACCATTTAATTCTTTAAAACTTCTTATGAAAAATTCAAATGCATAAGAAAAGTGGAGAGAATAGTCATACATATGAACACCCATGTACCCACTATCTGGGTTCAATAATTGTTAATATTTTGCCTTATTTGCTTCATCTAAATGTTTTTTGCTCAGTTAGTTTAAGTTATAGGTATCCTGATATTTTTCCCCTAAATACTTCAAGTCTATTGTGAAAAATTGCATTTTAAGTAATTTTATTTTCCCTGGTTTCTAATATATATTATCAGTAAAGCAGAATTTATTTCCTTGACAGTTTGTTGATTTTCTTAACATGCCTTTTTCTTCAAAATCAACTTTTTAATTATATTCAGGGAACTCCTAATGATGGAAACAAAGAACAGTAATGTTTTCTTAAGCAAAAATTATTTGTATAAATGACTTATAAAAACTCCAGCTGCTTCCCCACCCCCCCCACCACTCCCACCATAATCTATGCTTTCCAAAAAGATATCAGTTCTCTTAACAATTAATAGAAATGAAATATAGCCGGTCAGACTATACTTGGGGAGCTGACTTTGGATACTTACCCAGTTCTAACCATTAACTAGTGATATTACCTGCATTGTTTCTGGGACCTCATTTCTTATACTCCATATTGAGAAGATTGGAACATATGGTCTCTGAAAAGTCCAACAGTGTTAGGAGTCATGTCCTGGATACAAAGCAACCAGAATCATCTATAAGACCTAAATTTCACTCTGTCATTTGCTCACTTAATTCTCAGTGTCTCTATTACCTGTAGGTAAAGTTCTAATTTCTTATCGTGGCTTTCTCCCCTTGCTCTATCCCTTGTTCTGTCTTTCTAGACTCATCCCATACTACTTCTTACTTTAAATTTTACTCTAAAGAAATACCTCACTTGTTCCTCACGTACACAGCACAGTTCTCATCTGCATGCTATTGCAGTTTCCTCTGCCTGAAATGTTGCCTTCAGTATAATTGCAACCCACCTAAGTCTCATCAGACTTTTAATAACAGTTCAGACATCGCCTCTTTCAGAAAGAATCCATTAGAGAGAAGTTGATGTGGAGAGAGGAGATTGGTGTGGTGACGGTAATGGTGATAGCAGCTAACATTTATTGAGTATTTACTTTGTGTTGGGCATTATGCCAAGAACTTGGTAAATGTTATCTCATCCTTAAAAATAAACCTCTGAGGTAGGTACTGTTATCCCATTTTACAGATGAGGAAACTGAGGTTTAGAGAGATGAAATAACTTGCCCAAGGGCATACACCTTATGAAGCAAGGTCCTGGAAGAGGTGGGAGGAGATGGGTCAAGGTCATTTGGAAGAGTTAACCTCAAACAAGAGGAGGGACAACTCATCATCTGAGACTGAAGGATAGAAGGTAAAGATGGATGTGGACATAAATAAGTTTTTTTGTTTTGTTTTATTTTGTTTTTAGGGATAAGGTAATTGAGTGAGCTTATGCCAGGGGATCTGGCAGATAACCAGGCCAGTGAAAGTAGGCAAGATTGTTTACTGAGAGTGAAGAGGTTTGGGATTGAGTAAGGGGCTGAGGAGAAAAGTAGTGAAGGTTTGAAATAGTGTTCAAAGAGATGGGCGAGAACCATCTAGGAAATAAGTAAAGGATTGGTGAGTAATTTGTAGTGGTACAAACGCTATACAGTTGTGATCGTTATTATTTTTTAGCCTAGTGGTACTCAGTACTTGAATAAAGCACTAACAAGAATAGTTTTTAATACTGATTCAGGGTGTGTTTTTGCTGGGCAGGTGCAGTAGAAAAATAGGAGTCTGAAGAAACTGAGGAGGATATAGCAAGAGAGTGTTAGTGTTAAATCATGATGGTCAGTGCTGAGTGGGGACAGAAGAGAGGCCAGAAAGGGACTAAGTGACTGAGAAAATCATGACTGGATCATAAACCTGGAGGGCTTTATGATTTGCCATTTAAATATGTAAGCCATTGTCACGTGATGAAGTCATTAGGCCTTAAGAATATCTTTATTTTATATGTCAAGTGAAGTTGGAAATGGTTGATTTTATAATGATACAATATTAGATTTCAGAATTATCTTGAAGTCGTAAATTCAACTCCTTGCTGAGGGCATGAGTTCTTCTTGTAACATCTTGATGGTCATTTAACAAAATGGATCATTTTATTTAGAGAAGATTAGTATGGTTGACTCGCTGTTGATTTTGTGCCTTATATGTATACATAGTCACTCTTTTTCACAGTGTATTTTCTTTGTGTGTGTGTGTGTGTATTTTTTTTTACCAGCCTTCCTCTGATGCACAGGATAAGCAGTGCGGAACTTGGAGACTGAGAATCACGCCTGTTGATTACCTTCTGGGAGTGGCTGATTTAACTGGAGAGTTGATGCGAATGTGTATTAACAGTGTCGGGAACGGGGACATTGACACTCCCTTTGAAGTGAGCCAGTTTTTACGTCAGGTTTACGATGGGTTTTCATTCATTGGCAATACCGGACCTTACGAGGTTTCAAAGAAGCTGTATACTTTGAAACAAAGTCTGGCCAAAGTGGAGAACGCTTGTTATGCCTTGAAAGTAAGAGGTTCAGAAATCCCAAAACACATGCTGGCAGATGTCTTTTCAGTTAAGACAGAAATGATTGATCAAGAGGAGGGCATTTCTTAGGATAACATTACTCAGTTTTTCTCTTAAGAACTCCTAAGAGAGACCAATTTGTAAGACTGTTATTTAGTATATCATTTGACTTTATTGTGGCTTTAGAAATGTTTTCAGTTGTACTTGTTTTAAATTGTATACAGGCTGTACATAAAATTACCAAAATGAATCATTTCTTATATCTTACTCATGAAAATTTGCATACAGATGTGTTTGCATATATGCCTATTTGAATTTTTGTTGGCTAAACTTCGTCATTTATCTTTGTTAAATGTGAACATGCTTCAGAGTGCACTTTCTGCCATACCTGTTTTAATTTACTTTGTGTGAATTTTGGAGTGGTAATATTTAGTGGAAGACATTTATAGTTTAAGTTGGTGATTTTTTTAATATATAGAAAGATTTCTTAGTTACACATCTGGACTTGAGTTTCCTATTTAAATTTCTTGGTAATATTGTGCCAAGCCTCCAAAATAGGCTTATTCCATCGAATAAGAATTAAAATTATTATTAATGTACTTTAATTCTATGAGGTATTATAGTGAGAATTCATACTATATTCTGGCTAATTTTAGGTCATTTTGAATCCATATGAAACAGCCTTCCAGAAAAATTGACAGGTACCCAGATGTTAGTTTCTACATTTAATTTTTGTCCTTTATCACAGAAAGTCTGATAGAGAATTGGCACTAACATTGTAATATTGCCACTAATGTTTGAATTGAATTATATAATTGCACACACAACTGAAAAGCTAATGATTATTTAATAATTTTTCTTATTATATTTCATTAGGCATGTGTGGAGGCTTTCCTATTCTAACATCTATAAGAAATTACATCTAAATATTATAATGAAGTTTTGAAATCTTTGAAATATTAAGTTAACCCAAATCTTTATAGTTGTCCAGTTGTGTTAATTGATACATAAAAAGTTGCCAAAGAAGATTTATCACATACAATTCAGCAATAAGACAATTGTCAACACAGTTGGGAATAACAAGTAGTATCACTAGTAATAGAAGCAGCCTCACTAGTAATATTTAGAATTGGAGTTTGCCTACTAAAGTTAGTTGTAGATTATTCCCTGTGGTGTGAAACTGACTTGAGCATGGCACTGTTGGCTGACAACTAGACATTTCCTTTTGGTTTTGTGAGTTTTGAGAGTCTAGATATTGGATTTTATTTTTGGAAAGATTAGCAGCTCTGTTTGCAAGGGCTTATTCTTGGAAAGTGTAATTTTCCAAAAATTATCACCTAAAGGAAAATAAAATATATACATGCCTAATAGACTAGGTTTGTTTGTTGTTTATTCTGGTGGTAGTATGTATTTTTGGTTTCCCTATTCAAAGATACTGAAATAGTTTTATTACATATTTTTGTTTCTTTTGCCACTTGAAGTTGATGGATATCTTATAGATGTTTAAAACTGAACTCTTTGAATAAAATATTAAAATATAATAGTTTAGCTTATTTTTTGATCCGTTGAGAAATACTTCATCAAACTGTTAAGAAGTTTTAGCCTTAACAGGAAACTTGATACAGACTTGCTTAATATAGAGATTTATGATTTCTTAAAATGGGTCCAGAAGTAGTGAGAGTTTCAGGAAAGACACCCTTTCACCTCTCATTGACCCAAACTGAGTCACTTTCCTATCCCTTTAAACCAGCTGGTGGAAAGGAAGATGAGATCACCTTAATGTATCAAAGTGTCCATTATCTGAGAGAAGAGTGAACACAAGAAACTGAATTAGGGTGTTACCATCATAGGGGAAGGGGAAATGGCCTTTGGGTTCATAGTCAGCACTATCTGCTACAGGTGGATTGGTGCCATGGCTATTGATGCATTTCTGCGTTACATGTTATACTAACACAGTAGGTGTTAGGCCTGGATGGTAGAGGATCTCTAAGTATATCCTGAATGTCTCTCAGTTTTAAAACGGTTGCTCTGATACCATCACCTGTGATAATGTTTTTCATCTTTATTATAAAAAGAAGCTGGTTCTAGGTAACACCGCAAGTTCTGAAAAATTCTAAAATAAAATTGGGTATTTCTTTCATAAGTAATTGCTGCATGTATTAAATCAGTGTTTTTTCCATAATAAAGATTGCAGAACCCTAGGGCTTTTTGAAGGTGCCTCAAAGAAAGGTGTTATTTAAATGAGAGATTGATGAAATGGATTAAAAAACTTTATCCAAACTCTCTGCTAACTGCAAAAGACTCACTTTAGATTGAGACTAACAAATAGATTAAAAGAATGGGAAAAGACATTCCATGCAAACAGTAACCAAGAGAGCTAAACAAATAGACTTCAACACTTTTTTTGGCTAGAGACAAAGAACAACATGGAATGGTAAAAGGTTCAATCCATTGGGAATATATAGCAATCAAAAAAATACATATATATAAAACAACAGAGTCCCAAAATACATGAAGCAAAATCTGAGATAACTGAAGGGAGAAATAAACAGTTCAGCAGTAATAGTTGGATAATTTAATACCCAGCTTCCTATAATGGATGGGCCGACAAGACAGATGAGTAAGGAAATGGAGGACATGAACAACACTGTAAACCAAACTAGACCCAGCACCATGATTGTGTACCATGACCAACACTGGAATTCCATCTCAGGAATGCAAGGTTGGTTCAACATGAAAATCAGTACATAAACCGTGTTAATAGCATGAAGAGGGAAAAAACATGATGCCTGTCAGAAACAGGAAAACCATTTAACAAAATCCAACACCCTTTCATGACATAAACACTCAACAAATTCACAGTAGAAAGGAAATTTCTCATCCTGGTAAGTGCATGCATGCGTGCTCAGTCACATCCAACTCTTTGCAACCCCATGGACCTATGTAGCCTGCCAGACTCCTCTGTCCATGGCATTCTCCAGGCAGGAATACTAGAGTGGGTTGCCATGCCCTTCTCCAGGGGATCTTCCCAGCCCAGGGATCAAACCCAGGTCTCCTACCTTGCAAGCGGACTGTACCATCTGAGCCAGCAGGGAAGCTCCTGGTAAAGGGCATCTGTAAAGCACACACCATTGTAATGGTGAAAGAACTGAAAGTTTTCGCTCTAAGATAAGGAACAAAGCAAGGGTGTCCAACGTTGTACTGGAGGTTCTAGCTAAGGCAATTAAGCAAGAAAAAGAAAGGGCAGATTGTAAAGAAAGAGGTAAAACTATCTCAATTGGGAGATAACATGATATTATATGTAGAAAACCTCTATAAAAAATCCTTGAAACCCCTCAGACCATTAGGACTAATTAACGAATTAAGCAAGGTTGAAGGATGCAAGATCAATATTTAAAAATCAGTTGTATTTATATACACTAGCAATTAGAAATCTGAAAATCAAGACAATAATTGCATTTACAATAGTATTTTTGTTGTTGTTTAGTCACTGAGTTGTGTCTGATTCTTTGTGACCCCATGGCATTACAAAGAATAAAATATATAGAAATAAATTGACCCTAAGTGCAAATTGTACACTGAAAGCTATAAAATGTTGCAGAAGAAAAAGGCACCCTGTGTTCTTGGAATTGTAGATTTAATATTGTTAAGATAGCAATACTCTGCAAATTGATCTGTAGGCTCAGTGCAGTCCTTACCAAAATTGCAATTTCACTTTGCAGAAATAGAGAGTCTGATCCTAAAGTTCATTTGAAAATTCAAAGGACACAGAATAGACAACAAAATCTTTGAAACAAAGGACAAAGTTGAAGGATTCACATTTTTAAAAATTTGAATCTTAAGACAAAGGTACAATAATCAAGATAGTGTAGCATTGGTGTAAGAACAGATACATAGATCAATGCAATGAAATTCAAATTCTAGAAAGATCCATATATCTATGGTGAATTGAATTTTTAATTAAAGATTTTATTTCTCTGGAGCAGTTTTAACTTCACAGTAAAATTGAGAGGAAGGTACAGATATTTTCCATACATCCCCTGACCCACATGTACCTCTCCTGTCATCCCCCAGCAGAGTGGTTGGTGCATTTGTTACAATGAGTGTGACTACATTGACTTGTCATAATTGCCCAAGGCCCATAGCTTATAATACAGTTCACTTCTGGTGGTGCACATTCTGTAGGTTTGAATAAGTCAGTAGATTTTGGACAAAGGTGTCAAGACTATTCTATGGGGGAAGAATAGTCTTAAAAAAATGGTGCTGGGACATCTGAGCATCCCTTGAAAAGAATGAAGTTAGAGTCTTCAAATTCTACAGAATTTAAGGGCTTTCCTGGTGGCTAAGTGGTAAAGAATCTTCCTGCCAATGCAGGAGACACGGGTTCTATCCCTGGTCTGGGAAGATACCACATGCTTAGGAGCAAGTCAGCCCATGAACCACGAGTATTGAGCCTGTGCTCTAGAGCCTGGGAGCTGCAGCTACCGAAGCCTGCATATTCTACACCTGTGCTGCACAACAAGAGAAGCTATTGCAATGAGAAGCCCGTACACTGCAACTAGAGAGCCCCACTCGCTGCAACTGGAGAAAAAGCCCTCTCATCAACAAGACCCAGCACAACCAAAATAAATAAAAATTTTTTTTAAATTTAGAATAGAGCAAAGACAAATATAAAAACTAAAACTATGAAATCCTTAGAAACAGGTGTACATTTTCTTGACCATAGATCAGGCAATGGTTTCTTAGGTCTGACATCAAAAGCACAAGCATCAAAAGAAAAAAAGTGAAACATCCATCAAAAGAAAAACTTAAGTGTCAAAGGACACTATCAAGAAAGTGAAAAGGCAGCCCACTGAATGGGAGAAAATGTTTGCCCATCATAATCTGATAATGGTACAATGATAATAGATAAGTGCATCTAAAATATATAAGGAACTCAATATAAAGTGACAACCTCATTTAACAGTAGGCAAACCAATTATAAAGATAGTTTTGTAAAAGTGACATGCAAATGGCCAGTGAGCACAGGAAAAGATGTTAAACATCATTAACCATTTCATGTGTGTGTACTCAATTGCTTAGTTGTGTCTGACTCTGCGACCCCATGGACTGTAGCCTGCCAGGCTCCACTGTCCATGGAATTTTCTGGGCAAGAATACTGGAGTGGAGGGAAATGCAAATCAAAATCATAAAGTACCACTGTACATTCACTACATATATATTTTTTATGTCTTCTATATAATGAAAGAAGGAGAGAGAGAAGGAAAAGAAGGAAGAAGAGGGAGGGAGAGAAGTAAAAGAAAAAAAAACAGAAGGAGAGGGAGGCTTGTGTATGAATGTTTCCAACAGTGTTACCTACAGCCAAAAAGTGGGAACAACCCAAATGTCCATCAACTGATCATACTCCTGCCATGAAATACTTATTCAGCCATAAAAAATGAAATGCTAGTACTTGCATCATGGATGAGCCTGGAAAACTGCTAAGTGAAACTAGATATACTTGGACCCAGAAGTCAAGAAAGTACCTCATGGTCAATAATTTGTTCAAGTCAATAGGTGTCACATTTGCAACTCATAATCTTTTTTGCTGTTGAGACTTGGAAGGTTTTAAATGATTTATACTTTAAATTGCAACCCATGAAAATAAAATAAATTCCAACCCATGGGTTAACAATGGGACAATAGGACTTACTACCTTTTGTCTACAAGTGCATTTATATAAATTCATTTGATTCTTAGAGCTCTGATGTAGGCAGGACATGGTAATATCTGCTTCTCGATACCCCCTTTATACATAAATAAATATACAACTAGTGTGACTAAGACCTAGAGAGAGGTTAAGTAGCTTGCTCAAGGTTACCTACTACACTAGACAAAGATTTGGAATTAGAAACCATGTTTAATGAAACTTAAGTGACAGCCTTTCTGCAATAGCACACCACTTTCTGAACCTTAGTTTTATTATCAAATAATGCCAGCCTTACTTTTCTCAGGTGTTTTTATGACTGGACGGTATAATCTATGTGAAAATGGTTTTCAGGGCATGAAGAACCCAGGAATGTCACTTCTTGAATATATCTGCAAAATTTTGCATGTAATTTAAGGAGATGCATACGCCTTCAGGAGTCCATCTGTGGACACTGTAAAACTAAGTCCCTGAGACCCAGATTGAGAGACCTTGTTTCTGTTTGGTTTGGCTGTGCCGTGTCTTTGTTGCAGCATGTGGGCTCTCTAGTTGTGGTGTGCGGGCTTAGTTGCCACTAAGCAGGGTCTTAGTTCCCCAACCAGGTATCAAATCCACGTCCCCGGCATTGGAAAGCAGATTCTTAACCCCTGGAGGGCCACCAGGGAAGTCCCAGGAGACATTGTTATTGGAGCAATTCAAAGTGTCTTTCACATTGTGCACTTGCATAAGCATGCAGTTTCCATTGTGAAATTCCAAAAGGGGCAGATACTCAATTTTGTTGTGTGAGTGAAATGCTAATATTATATTAGAGAGTTTCTCTACTGAGAAATGCCTGTGACTTTCATGTCATTCTCAAATGGGTCTTTGACCTTAAAAAGCCAAGAATTACTGGTCTAGATGTTTTCTTGTTACCATGCATCATAAAAGACTATAAATCCAAAGATCCTAAGTAGATGAAGCAATTTCTAGGATTTATGAAGTAGTGGGATTTTCTTTGGTTCTTTTGTTTGTTAAACCATAAGTGAAGTTCTGTTGAAGAATGTTCCAGTTATTGCTTCCCTTGTCCCCTAATGAAAGTTCTTATGGCTGAATAATATTCCATTGTATACAGTCAGCTCTTTTTTATCTTTAGGTTTTGGATCCATGAATTCAACCAACTACAGATCAAAAAATATCAGGGAAAAAAATTCCAGAAAGTTCCAAAAAGTAAAACTTGAATTTGCTGTATACAGGCAACTGTTTACACTATATCTATAACTATTTGCATAACATTTACATTGTATTAGGTATTATAAATAATGTAGAGGTGATTTAAAATATTTGAGAGGATATGTATGGGTTACGTACAAATACTACGTTGTTTTATTTAAGAGACTTGAATATCCATAGATTCTGGTATCTGCAGGAGAAACCAATTGCCTTTGGATACTGAGAGTGACTATATATGCCACATCTTTATCCATTTATCCATTGATGGACACTTAAGTTGTTTCCATATCTTGGCTATTGTGAATAATGCTGCTGTAAACAGGAAAGTGCAGATATCTTTTTGATATCCTGTTTTCATTTCCTTTGAATGTATACTTAGAAGTGGGATTGCTGGATCATATAATTCTATGTTTAATTTCTTCATGAAACTCCATACTGCTTTCTATTATAATGGCTGCACCAGTTTGCATTCCCACCAACAATGCACTAGGGTTCTGTTTTTTCCCCACCCTTACAACGTTTGTTATCTCTTATCTTTTGATAATAAATAGCATTTTCTAATGGGCATGAGGTAACATTGTGGTTTTGATTTGCATCTCCCTATTCATTAATGATGTTGAGCATTCTTTCAAGTATCTGTTGCCATTTGTTTGTCTTCTTTGGAAAACTGTCCAATTCCTCAGCTCATTTTTAATGTTTGTTATATCAATAGTTTTCTTGTTATAGAGTTGTTTGAATTCTTTATATATTTTGAATATTAACCCTTTTTGGTTATATGACTTGCAAATATTTTCTCCCATTCAGTAGGTTGCTTTTTCATTTTGTTGATGGTTTGACTGTTTCTTTTGATGAGCAGAAGCTTCTTAGTTTGATGTTGTCCCATTTAATTGTTTTTGCTTTTTAAAATTTTTAATTGGATGATAAATACTTTACAACGTTATGTTGATTTCTGCTGTACAACAGTGCAAATCAGTGTTTTTGCTTTTGTTGCTGTGCCTTTGCCATCAAAAGTACTTTTTTTACTGGTCTACAATTTGGGAGGAAAATCCTATTTGTAACCCATCTCAATGATCATTTGAATAGTAAGCAATTGCACATGCCAAATCCCAAGTCTTGCTTAAGAAACATGACAAAACAGCATCTAGGAAGTATAAGAACTCAAGACTCAAAGTCCAGAACTTTTTTCCATATTCATAATACAAATAAAAGCCTCCAAACCTCCTTGTCTACCTAATAGTACCCACAAGTGCACATGTGTGCATGCACACACACCCACAGTACTTTGAACACCTCTTAGTACGTCCCTGCGTGGAGGGAGAATGGATAGAAGGCTTTGGCAACACCAAAGAGGCAGAATCCTAATGGCACCGATCTTTAGCAATCACGATTTGAGGCACCACAGGTAAAGCATCTCAATTAACTGAGGTTCTGACTGAAGGCATAGGAACCATAGAAGGAGGTGTAGAAGAAGAAAATTATAAATATCAGCTCTCACCTTGGGAGCAGTTGCAGAAACAAGTCGTATTGAACTAAAAGAGGAACGGAGACCAGAGATGGGTAGAGACTGATGGGACTTCCTAAGGGAAGACAGTGAACCACTTTGGTTGCGTGAAGGATCATTGCCTTACATTAGATGGAAGCATGAAGTGGTTTGAAGGTTCAAAGCTAGCTGGAAGGGTGTGAGTGCCGCAAGCCAGAGGAGTGGACCATGCTGGGCATTGCCTATTGATACTCGGTATGAAGGTCTTCCCAGTTGGTGCAGTGGTACAGAATCCGCCTGCCAGTGCAGGAGATGCAAGAGACATGGGTTCAATTCCTGAGTCAGGAAGCTCCCCTGGAGTAGAAAATGGCAACCCAGTATTCTTGCCTGGAAAACTCCTTGGACAGAGGAGTCTGGTGGGCTGTAGTCCATGGGGTTACAAAGAGTTGGACATGATTGAGGGCACACACACACTCTTGGTACCAGGGCTGCCTTCTGAATTCTCCCTGTACTGTTGGAGGTGGAAGCTTAGAAGCCACACTTCCTTGATTTCCTTGCTAAGAGGGTTTATTTGCCATCTCCCAGTGAGAGGCACATGTAATATTTTGAAGAACAAGAGAAACAGAAGCCATAATTGCTCTGCAGCATCAGAGGCAGAGAGCCGGGCTTGCTCAGAGGGCTTACGTGAGGATTTGCAGGAGCTTCTGCACTCTACTAATCACCTGCTTCAGTGCTGCCAGCAGCTGAGCTCATCAGCCATGGTTTCCTGCAGTTCCTGTGACTTATTGATTTCCTGAATTCACTGGCAGCGTTCCCTGAACTTCCTTTCACCCAGCCCTTCCAAGGTTTTGGAAGCACCTGTGTTAAATCCTGTCCTGTGTGATACTTCGAGTGCTTTCTGTTCCCGACTGAATGCTGACTACCAGGGAACAAGCATGAGAAAGAGGTGCCTGTTATCTCTTGCAAGAGAAATGCAAGTAGAAACTACAAGTTGGCCCTTTTCACCTATCAGCTGGATAGAGTGGACGACTGGTAGCAGTATGTTGAAGTGGGGGAAGTTGGCTTCCACGCTGCTGTAAAAAATGGAAATTGACATTAATCTATGAAACTGGTGATTCCCAGGTGGTGCTAGTGGTAAAGAACCTGCCTGCCAATGCAGGAGTCACAGGAGACATGGATTCAGTTCCTGGGTCAGGAAGATCCCCTGGAGAAGGAAATGGCAGCCCACTTCAGTATTCTTGCCTGGAGAATCCCACAGAGAGAGAAGCCTGGAGGGCTATAGTCCGTGGGGCCGCAAAGAGTCGGACACGACTGAAGCAACTTAGCATGCATGCTATGAAATTGACATTGTTCTCTACAAGGGGTATTTTGGTAATATCTATCACGTTTATTCATACATTTGTGAATTACATGTTTAAAACATACTTATTATAGCATTGTTTTGAAATACTGAAATGTTTTAAATGTGAGTGTCCTTTTATGAAGGACAAATTAAATCCGTTATGGTGCAACCATATGATTAGATGCTATAAAGCCATTGAAAACAATGAGGCAGGTCTGCAAATTCTGTTATGGAAAGCTATTCATTTTATTTTAACCGAAACTAGAAAAATGTAGATATGCCACTGCCGTGCAAAGGTTAAAATAATATGTTTTTGTTAACATGCAGATTATTTCTAGAAGAATGCACACAAAAGGACAAGGGTGATTGTTCGCTGCCCTCCTTTCACACATGAATGGGTGAGGAGAAAAATTGGTGGCACATTCGTAGGCCTTTTGTGATGTAAAGAGCTTGAAACCAAGGATAATATTGGATTATTGTTTTTTATTTTTATTAACTTTGTCGTCTCTTAGGAAGATTTGAGATTTAAAAAGATGTGATTTGGGGGCAAATAGACCAGAGAAGGGCTTCCCAGGTGGCACTCGTGGTAAAGAACCTGCCTGCCAATGCAGGAGACACAGTGAGACAAGGGTTCGATCCCTGGGTCAGGAAGATCTCCTGAAGGAGGGCATCACAACCCACTCCAGTATTCTCTCCTGGAGAATCCCATGGACACAGGAGTTCATTAAAACTTTTTAAAACCACATTTGCTCCAGACTTCTTTTCAAAGAATTAAGATGTTACAGAGTTTCACCCCACCTCCACCATCCCCAGAGGCAGTTATCAACCACAAGATTGGAATACATACTCTTTTGATACTTATTTTCTTTTTTTACTGCCTATGTATTAATCCACAAACACTTCTGTTTTGTTTGCATTTTAAAATTTTGTAAATACTGTCATAGTATACAAATCTTTTTGCAACTAGATTTTTTTCATTTAGTATTTTTCATTTCATTTAATATTTAAAATTTTGAAATTTACTCACATGGATATATGTAAATTCCAGTTAATTCATGTTAGCTGCTACATAGTATTCTACTTTTAGGGCTTAACCATTTCCCCTAGACTATAGCTGTACCCCAGACCACCCTCCTGGTTTATTAATTTAGGTTTATTAATTTATTTAGCTCCTGGTTTATGCTCATTCTTTCTGTATCAGACCCATTTTAATTCAATGGCAAATTCAAGATACATGAAGATAATTCTTCTAACATACTGGGCTACCAGGGAAGTCCTGTTTACTACCATGTTGAAAGATCAGTTTACCCCTTTCTAGTATCCCAACTCTAACAGTTCTTAAGACCCCACTGGACCCTTCAATTCATTGACCTTTCCACTACTCATTGACCTCTGAGTAGCCTCTTTCCCTTTATCTCCCAGCTTTAACGTCCTTGCTAATAATTCCCTTTCCTTTGCACACACCTTCAGCTCTCCTGCTTTCTCTTATTCATCATACTCATTGGTGAAACTAAATCCCAGATTAAGTCCATCTCTTTAACTCCTTTACACGTGCCCCTGTGGTGCTGAAGAAAATATACGAAAAGTTGATGGGTCTCACTTTATGACCATGGATATCATGTTGGTCTCATGCTGCCTGGCAGTCATACTGTTTTTCCTCAGTCCATTCATTCTTCCGCTCTCATCAGTGACATTTCACACTGTCTCCTCCTATATCGTCTCCTCCTGTATCTCCTCCTCAGCCTCCCATTTGGCCAAGGGCTAGGAAGACTGAAGACGACAGAGGAGAATTTCCACAATCTCATCACACTTATCAGCCAGCATTTGGCTTCACCTCCTCTGCCTCCCTGCCTCCTGCTATCTGTGTTTTCTCTGAGGCCAGCCTCTCCACCTGTGTCCTGGGTCCGCTCTCATCTGTTCAGTGGCTCCAGCAAGTCTCATCTCTCTCCTTCCTGAATGATTGATTTTATTCCCTTTCTACTGGAATTTCCCGCCAACATACACACATATCTTTAAAAACTTCCTGAAAGAGATGTGTATACTTTCTGAATCTAATTCTTCTCCCATTCTCCGGGATCCACTCAGATTTGTCCCCAGCAATTCACCTGAACTTCAGCTCTTTTCCAAATGTTGTTTTTTTTTTCTTTCTTTAAAAATTTATTTTTAATTGGAAGAGAATTGCTTTGCAATGTTGTGTTGGTGCACAACATGTACACTGTGTTGTATGTCTGCTGTACAACAACATGAGTCAGCTCTAAGTGTACATACATCTGCTCCCTCTTGAGCCTCCTCCCATCCCTCCTTGCATATGTCTTTGTTTTGTTTAGTTTAATACATAACTGTCTGTCTTACTCAACCTGCGGCAGCATTTGACAGGTGGTGATGGATCTGTCCAGGACCTTCTCCTTGGATGCTGTTTTCCACTGACTTCCAGATACCCCATTCTTGGTCTTCCTCCTGTTTCTCTGGCTGATTCTCAGCCTCCTTTGTTGATTCCTTCTTATCACCCTGACCTCACCTTGGAGGACCTGAGGCTCAATCCTTGGATGTCTTCTCTAATTACATTCATCCTCTTAATGGTTTTATGCAGTCTTATGGATGTATAAAACCATTAAGGGCATGTGTAACTCAGTGAAACTAAGCCATGCCGTGTGGGGCCACCCAAGACAGGAGGGTCACGGTGGAGAGATCTGACAGAATGTGGTCCACTGCAGAAGGGAATGGCAAACCACTTCAGTATTCTTGCCTTGAGAACCCCATGAACAGTATGAAAAGGCAAAATGATAGGATACTGAAAGGGGAACTCCCCGGGTCGGTAGGTGCCCAATATGCTACTGGAGATCAGTGGAGAAATAACTCCAGAAAGAATGAAGGGATGGAGCCAAAGCAAAAACAATACCCAGCTGTGGATGTGACTGGTGATAGAAGCAAGGTCTGATGCTGTAAAGAACAATATTGAATAGGAACCTGGAATGTTAGGTCCATGAATCAAGGCAAATTGGAAGTGGTCAAACAGGAGATGGCAAGAGTGAACGTCGACATTCTAGGAATCAGCGAACTAAAATGGACTGGAATGGGTGAATTTAACTCAGATGACCATTATATCTCGGAGAAGGCAATGGCACCCCACTCCAGTACTCTTGCCTGGAAAATCCCATGGATGGAGGAGCCTGGTGGGCTACAGTCCATGGGGTCGCTAAGAGTCAGACACAACTGAGTGACTTCACTTTCATTTTTTACTGTCATGCATTGGAGAAGGAAATGGCAACCCACTCCAGTGTTCTTGCCTTGAGAATCCCAGGGACGTGGAGTCTGGTGGGCTGCCGTCTATGGGGTCGTACAGAGTCGGACATGACTGAAGTGACTTAGCAGCAGCAGCAGCAGCCCATTATATCTACTACTGTGGGAAGGAATCCCTTAGAAGAAATGGAGTAGCTATCATGGTCAACAAGAGAGTCTGAAATGCAGTACTTGGATGCAATCTCAAAAACGACGGAATGATCTCTGTTCATTTCCAAGGCAAACCATTCAATTTCACAGTAATCCAAGCCTGTGCCCCAACCAGTAACACTGAAGAAGATGAAGTTCAATGGTTCTATGAAGATAGACCTACAAGACCTTTTAGAACTAACACCCAAAAAAGATGTCCTTTTCATTATAGGAGACTGGAATGCAAAAGTAGGAAGTCAAGAAACACCTGGTGTAACAGGCAAATTTGGCCTTGGAGTACGGAATGAAGCAGGGCAAAGGCTGATAGAGTTTTGCCAAGAGAATGCACTGGTCATAGCAAACACCCTCTTCCAACAACACAAGAGAAGACTCTACACATGGACATCACCAGATGGTCAACACTGAAATCAGACTGATTATATTCTTTGCAGCCAAAGATGGAGAAGCTCTATACAGTCAGCAAAAACAAAACTGGGAGCTGACTGTGGCTCAGATCATGAACTCCTTATTGCCAAATTCAGACTGAAATTGAAGAAAGTGGGGAAAACCACTAGACCATTCAGGTATGACCTAAATCAAATCCCTTATGATTATACAGTGAAAGTGAGAATAGATGTAAGGGACTAGATCTGATAGAGTGCCTGATGAACTATGGATGGAGGTTTGTGACATTGTACAGGAGACAGGGATCAAGACCATCCCCCCCAAAAATGCAAAAAAGCAAAATGGCTGTCTGGGGAGGCCTTACAAATAACTGTGAAAAGAAGAGAAGTGAAAAGCAAAGGAGAAAAGGAAAGATATCAGCATCTGAATGCAGAGTTCCAAAGAATAGCAAGAAGAGATAAAAAAGCCTTCCTCAGCGATCAATGCAAAGAAATAGAGGAAAACAACAGAATGGGAAAGACTAAAGATCTCTTCAAGAAAATCAGAGATACCAAAGGAACATTTCTTGCAAAGATGGGCTCGATAAAGGACAGAAATGGTATGGACCTAACAGAAGCAGAAGATATTAAGAAGAGATGGCAAGAATACACAGAAGAACTGTACAAAAAAGATCTTCATGACCAAGATAATCACAATGGTGTGATCACTCACCTAGAGCCAGACATCATAAAATGTGAAGTCAAGTGGGCCTTAGAAAGCATCACTATGAATAAAGCTAGTGGAGGTGATGGAATCCCAGTGGAGCTATTTCAAATCCTAGAAGACAAAGCTGTGAAAGAGCTGCATTCAATATGCCAGCAAATTTGGAAAACTCAGCAGTGGCCACAGGACTAGAAAAGGTCAGTTTTCATTCCAATCCCAAAGAAAGGCAATGCCAAAGAATGCTTAAACTACTGCACAATTGCACTCATCTCACACGCTAGTAAAGTAATGCTCAAAATTCTCCAAGCCAGGCTTCAGCAATACGTGAACTGTGAACTACCAGATGCTCAAGCTGGTTTTAGAAAAGGCAGAGGAACCAGAGATCAAATTGTCAACATCTGCTGGATCATGAAAAAAGGGAGAGAGTTAAAAAAAAAAAAATCTATTTCTGCTTTATTGACTATGCCAAAGCCTTTAACTGTGTGGATCACAATAAACTGTGGAAAATTCTGAAAGACATGGGAATAACCAGACCACCTGATCTGCCTCTTGAGAAACCTACATGCAGGTCAGGAAGTAACAGTTAGAACTGGACATGGAACAACAGACTGGCTCCAAATAGGAAAAGTAGTATGTCAAGGCTGTATATTGTCACCCTGCTTATTTAACTTCTATGCAGAGTACATCATGAGAAACACTGGGCTGGAGGACACACAAGCTGGAATCAAGATTGCCGGGAGAAATATCAATAACCTCAGATATGCAGATGACACCACCCTTATGGCAGACAGTGAAGACGAACTAAAAAGTCTCTTGATGAAAGTGAAAGAGGGGAGGGAAAAAGTTGGCTTAAAGCTCAACATTCAGAAAATGAAGATCATGGCATCTGGTCCCATCACTTCATGGCAAATAGATGGGGAAACAGTGGAAACAGTGTCAGAGTTTATTTTTTGGGGCTTCAAAATCACCGCATATGGTGACTGCAGCCATGAAATTAAAAGACGCTTACTCCTTGGGACGAAAGTTATGACCAACCTAGATAGCATATTGAAAAGCATATTACTTTGCCAACAAAGTTCCATCTAGTCAAGGCTATGGTTTTTCCAGTGGTCATGTATGGATGTGAGAGTTGGACTGTGAAGAAAGCTGAGCACCGAAGAATTGATGCTTTTGAACTGTGGTGTTGGAGAAGACTCTTGAGAGTCCCTTGGACTGCAAGGAGATCCGACCAGTCCATCCTAAAGCAGATCAGTCCTGGGTGTTCATTGGAAGGACTGATATTGAAGCTGAAACTCCAATACTTTGGCCACCTCATGTGAAGATTTGACTCGTTGGAAAAGACCCTGATGCTGGGAGGGATTGGAGGGCTGGAGGAGAAGTGGACAACAGAGGATGAGATTTCTGGATGGCATCACCGACTCGATGGACATGGGTTTGAGTGAACTCTGGGAGTTGGTGATGGACAGGGAGGCCTGGCGTGCTGTGATTCATGTGGTTGCAAAGAGTTTGACATGACTGAGTGACTGAACTGAACTGAACTGATGGATGTATATACTATCTACATGCTGACAGTTTCATATCTCTGTGTCGGCATCTCTTCTGAACTCCAGATGCACATGTGTGTTCTCAGTCATGTTCGACTCTGCCACCCCGTGGACTGTAGGCTGCCAGGCTCCTCTGTCCATGGGATTTTTCAGGTAAGGATACTGGAATGGGTTGCCATTCCTTCTCCAGGGGATCTTCCCAACCCGGAGATTGAACCCACATCTCTTGCATCTCCTGTGTTGGCAGGCAGATTCTTTACCCACTGTGCCACTTGGGAAGCCTCCCAGTTATACCTGTCAATTCCCAATTCAAAATCTCCACTTGAGTGTCTGATGGATGTATCCAAGTTAACAGGTCCAGAACTTAGCTTGTTTCTCCCATCAAACCTTCTCCATCTATCTGCTTCTTCTCATTTGATGGCAACTTCATCCTTGTAAACGATCAGGCATGGTGGTAGTCATCTCAGTTCCTCTCTTTGGCTCACATTCCATATTTAATCTGTCAGGAATTTTGTAGGCTCTATATTTAAAATATACCCAATATCTTTTATCATCCTCGTCCACGCCATCACCGCCTTTCACTTGGGTTACTGCAGCAGCTTCCTGCTTCCATCCTTGTCCCCTCCCGAGTAGGCAGAGTGGTCTGTTAACCTGCAGTCAGGTCAGCTTGCCTCTCTATTGAAATCCTTGCAGTGGCTACTGTTTCATTCAGATGAAAATGCCCAAGCCCTTGAGATGGCCACAGGACTCTGCACTAGAGGTCCTCGGCCTTTTTGGTATCAGGGACTAGTTTCGTGGAAGGCAGTTTTTTTCACAGACCTGGGGAGTGGGAAGGACAGTTTGGGGATGATTCAAGCACATTACATTTATTTTGAACATTATTTCTATTATTATTGCATCAGCTTCACCTCAGATCATCAGGCATTAGGTCCCAGAGGTTGGTGACCCCAGCTCTATACAATCTGCCTGCCTCCTCTTATTTTAGCCTAATATTCTCCCTCAGGGCTTCTCTGGTGGCTGCTCAGTGGTAAAGAATCTGCTTGCCAATGCAAGAGATGCAGGAGATTTGGGTTCGATCCCTGGATTGGGAAGATCCCCTGGAGGAGGAAATGGCAACCCACTGCGGTATTTTTGCCTGGGAAATCCCATGCACGGAGGAACCTGGTGGGCTACGGTCCATAGGGTTGCAAAAGTCAGACATGACTGCACGCGCATGCGCACACACACACACACCACACTCCCTTTGACTTACTGCACTCCAGCCTCACTGGCCTCCAGCTTGTTGTTTTAACAAGGTCTGTTTCTTCTTGTCTCTTTTTTTTTATTCAGATATCTGTGCACTATTTTCCTCATCACTTTTAAGTTTGTGCTAACAGGCCACCTTCCAAATAAGGCCTGCTGCTGCTGCTGCTAAGTCGCTTCAGTCGTGTCCAACTCTGTGCGCCCCCATAGACGGCAGCCCCCAGGCTCCCCTGTCCCTGGGATTCTCCAGGCAAGAACACTGGAGTGGGTTGCCATTTCCTTCTCCAGTACAAGAAAGTGAAAAGTCAAAGTGAAGTCGCTCAGTTGTGTCCAACTCTTAGCGACCCCATGGACTGCAGCCTACCAGGCTCCTCCATCCATGGGATTTTCCAGACAAGAGTACTGGAGTGGGGTGCCATTGCCTTCTCCGAATAAGGCCTACCAGGATCTAATTTAATTGCCATTTGCAGCCTACTCCCAATGCACTTTCAGAGGCTGGCCTCTACATGGAACACAGTACGAACAGTGTCCTTGGCACTGTAGAAAGTACCATTCCCTTTTACATGGGTAGTATGTAACCAACCAAGTATTACACTTGCTATTTTTCTCCCTTAACTAATATGTAAGCTCTCCAGGGAGAGGAATGTTTGTACTCCCTGGTGTATCCTAGATATATTGAACAATCCATGCGTACACATAATGGGTACTTAGTGAATACTTGTGCAATGAATAGACAAGGAGATTGTTTTCAGTTCTTTGGTATTACAAATAATATTTGTAATAGAGCAGTGAGTACCTGCGGAGAAGGCAATGGCACCCCACTCCAGTACTCTTGCCTGGAAAATCCCATGGACGGAGGAGCCTGGTGGGCTGCAGTCCATGGGGTCGCTAAGAGTCGGACATAATTGAGCGACTTCACTTTCACTTTTCCCTTTCATGCATTGGAGAAGGAAATGGCAATCCACTCCAGTGTTCTTGCCTGGAGAATCCCAGGGACGGGGGAGCCTAGTGGGCTGCCGTCTATGGGGTCACACAGAGTCGGACACGACTGAAGCGACTTAGCAGCAGCAGCAGCAGCAGTGAGTACCTGTGATGATTAATTTTATGTGTCAAGCTGACTGGGCTAAGAAATGCCCTGACATTTCATCACACATTATTCTGGGTATGTCTGTGAGGATTTTTTTTGGATGAAATTGACATTTGAATCTGTAGACTGCATAAAGCAACTGGCCCTCCCTAATGCAGGTGGACCCCATCCAACCCTGAATAGGACAGAAGGCTGGAGGGAATTCCTCCCTGACTGCTTGAGACTTTGGTCTTTTCTGGCCTTTGAACTCACTGAAATATCAGTTTTTCTTGGTTATTGAGCCTGCTGAATTTTGAATTGAAACTTATACCTTCAGCTCTCCCGGGCCTTCTGCTTGACAGCTGCAGTTCTTGGGACTTCTCAGCCTCTATAATTGCAGGAGCCAATTCCTTATAATAAATCTCTTTATGTCTGTCTATATGCATGTTACATGTATGTGTCTGTCTACCTACCTATCGGTAGTTACATACACATGCGCCCTATTGGTTCTGTTTCTCTGTAAAACTGATGAATACAATATTCTTAGCTTGTCTCCTTGTGAGCATACATAAGAATTTATCTAGGTAGATGATATGAGAGAGAAATTGCTTGGTTTTAGAATGCAGACATTAAATTTTACTAGATATTATAAAGTGCTATACTAATCTATATTTCTTTCTGCAACTGTGTAAAAGTTTGTGTTCCCGCATCATTTTGCCAACCCTAATAACCAACCTGACGGTTTTCATTTTTCTTTCTTTCTTTCTTTTTAAAATATTTATTTATTTGGCTGCACCGGGTCTTAGTTGCGACCCTCAGAGTCTTTGATCTTCACTGCAGCATACAGGATCTTCAGTCGTGGCATGTGGGATCTAGTTCCCCAACAGAGCCTTAGCCACTGAACTGCCTGAGAAGTCCCAACCTGATGGTTTTGAAATGGTATCTTTTAAAATGATTTTGTCCCTCACTGTACTCGTTTTACCTATATGAAATTGCATTTTTGTGAGCCAAAAACTATTGAATACTGATAATTCAATGGGGTCTAATCTGACAGTGACTATCTCTGCAATTACAAACTCTTTGCCATTCATATTTCTTCTTTTACAAATTACTTGTTCATATGATTTCAACATTTTTCTATTATATTATTTCCCCCAACCCCCTCATGGCCTTTCCCCATTTTTGCAATTCTTCTTTATATGAATACCCTTTCCTGGTCTATGGTTGGGAGTGTGTTTTCTCATACAGATATGTGTTATTTTAATGCCATCATATTTACCATTCTTCTATGATTTGTACTGTTATTGTCTTAAGAACTTCAACCATACCCTGAGGTCATAAGTATATTATCGTATATTTTGGTCTATCATTTACAAAATTTTTATTTTAAATTGAAGTATAGTGTCTCAGGTGTACAGCAAAGTGATTCAGTTTATACATATATGTGAATATACATATATATTTTTTCAGACTTTTCCATTATAGGTTACTACAAACATTGAATATAATTCCCTATAATATGCCATAAATCCTTGTTGTTTATCAATCTCGTATACAGTAGTGTGTATCTGTTAATCACAAATTCCAAATTTATCTCTCCCTCTTCTCCTTTGGTAACCATAGGTTTGTTTTCTGTTTGTGAGTCTGTTTCTGTTTGATAAAGAAGTTCATTTGTATCTTTTTCTTTTAGATTCCACACATAAGTGATTTTGTTGTTGCTCTTGTTGTTATTGTTCAGTCTCTCAGTCATGTCCAATTCTTTGCAACCCCATGGATTGCAGCACACCAGGCTTCCCGGTCCTTCACTCTCTCCTGGAATTCGCTCAAACTCATGTCCATTGAGTCGATGATGCTGTCCAACCATCTCATCCTCTGTCACCCCCTTCTCCTCTTGCCCTCAATCTTTCCCAGCAGCAGGGTCTTTTTCAGTGAGTTGGCTCTTCTCATCAGGTGGCCAAAGTATTGGAGCTTCAGCTTCAGCATCAGTCCTTCCAGTGAATATTCAGGGTTGATTTCCTTTAGGATTGACTGGTTTGATCTCCTTCTTGTCCAAGAGACTCTCAAGAGTCTTCTCCAGCACCACAGTTCAAAAGCATCAATTCTTTGGTGCTCAGCCTTCTTTATGGTCCAACTCACATCTGTACATGACTACTGGAAAAACCGTAGTTGATATGACATTTGTCTTTCTCTTTCTGACTTCCTTCACTTAGTATGATAATCTCTAGGTCCATCCACATTGCTACAAATACCATTATTTCATTCTTTTTTTATGGCTGAGTAATATCCATCATATATCTGTATCTATATCTATCTGTATCTATATACTACCCTTTCTTGAACCAGTCCTCTGTTGATGGACACTTGGGTTGTTTCCATGTCCCGGCTATTATAAGTAGTGCTGCTATGAACATTGGGTTGCATTTATCTTTTCAAGTTAGAGTTTTCTCCAGATATATGCCCAGGAGTGGGATTGCTAGATCATATGGTAATTCTATTTTTAGTTTTTAAAGGCACCTCCACACTGTTCTCCACTGTGGCTGCAATTTACATTCCCACCAACAGTGTAGGAGGATTCCCTTTTCTCCACATCCTCTCCAGCATTCATTTTTTGTAGCTTTTTTCCCCCACATTGTATGACTTGTGGGATCTTAGTTCCCCAACCAGGGATTGAACCTGGGCCCTTGGCAGTGAAAATGCAGAGTTCTAACCACTGGACAACCCGGATATCCCCTGCAGACTTTTTGATGTTGGCCATTCTGAGCAATGTGAAGTGATACCTCATTGTGGTTTTGCTTTGCATTTCTTTAATAATTAGCTACAATGAGCATCTTTCCATGTGCCTGCTGTCCATCTGTATGTCTTTGGAGAAATGTCTATTTAGGTCTTCTGCCCATTTTTTGATTGGGTTGTCTATAAGTCTTTAAAAGTTTTTCTTTTTCCATTAGGTTTGGGATCATTGTGGAAATTATTTTGGTATTCCAGGGTATGGTGTGTGATATGGATGAGAGAAGGGGTCTTATTTTTCCATGTGGATTGAAAACTTTATCCTTTCCCCATCAGTTTGCAATGCTATCTCCATTCTCCTAAGTTCTCCTAAGAAACGTGGGTTTCTTTTGGCTCCCTTTTATGGCCCACTGGTCTATTTGCCTGTCCTTGCACCAATAACACACTTATTAATCACTGTAAGTTTATACTGAGTTTTGATAAATGAGAGGGCAACTATTCTTGCCTTTTCATCAAATTTGTCTTACTGTTCTTGTATTATTTCTTCTTTCAGTATTGATAGAATTTTGCAGTGTGTTTTAAACTGAATTTGCTAGTCACTTCAAATATACCATTTCATAAGGAGGAAAATATCTTTAACTTTGTTCCTTTGTTATGGTTGAGTTAGAGTGAGTTACATGGAATTAGTGAATTAATTATCACCTCAGCCAGCAGGGAAAATCAACAGTCCATGACAACAAAAAAAAGGTTATGACAATAAGTGATCCATTCTCTACAGCAAATATTGTGACTTTCCTATTACAAGCATGTTCCCAGCAGCAGAGTTACAAATCAACAGTCTCTCGAACAATTTAAAATTAATATTACAGGAAAACATGATGACTTCATGATGCCAAGGTACAGAGTAAGTACACATTTAACTTTTTATAATCATAGGCCTTTATGTTTTTATTAATCTTTCCTTTACCTACCTAACAAGATGTAAGGGCTCATTCAGGGTTTGGAAACAGACTTCCCAGTTCTCCCCGCCCCGCTTCTCCAAGTTCCTGACTAGCAATTGCTAGCTCTTCCTGGCAGCCTCTGCGTCAAATGAGCCTTGCTATCCAGTCAGTGAATTAGTTAGTATTCAGCAGTTTTCTTAATGATAGCTTGCAGATCTCTCATAATCTCTACTTTGGAAGTTAATTTACTATTTAATTCATCTATTAAACTTGTTGGTGGAGAGAATCAATTTTTTTTGTTTCAATAACTATTTTTAATTTCTGTAAGTTTTATCTGTTTTTCATTCTTTCCTGTTCTATTTTCATAGTGTCTTATTCTTTTATTTTCTACTCCTTTCTTTTAAAAATCTCTCTAATTTTTAAATATGCTTATATCATAATATCTTTCAGACTATCCTTGAGGGGCTAATCCTGGTGCATCAATGGGAATCATGTGTTCGGGTATATTACGTATTTTTTTTTAATTTGTGGTTTACCACTTAACCTAAAGTTTTATCTCCTGTCCTTGAGTGTCATTAAATCCAGGCTCCTGGTGTTTAGTACCTACTGTTAGGTCCCCTGGGAGCAGCATATCTATGTGCTTTCAACCATGGGCATGGTCAATTCATGTGCGTCTCAGCCTGCATTTCAGATCACTCTTTCTCAGACACTTGTTTTCTTTTTCTGTGTTCCTTTATGTGTCATTTCTCTGGGTTTATAGTATATGGCATTCTACTTCAGGTCATTCTTCCATGGTGCCAGATCTGGTAGTTAAATTTTTGAAATAAAAAAATTTTTTACCTAATTTATATATATATATTGTTGAAAAATCTAAAGTCAAAAAATTATGTTCTGCTTGAAGAGATGATTACCATTCAGTTCAGTTCAGTCGCTCAGTCGTGTCTGACTCTTTGCAACCCCATGAATCGCAGCACGCCAGGCCTCCCTGTCCATCACCAACTCCCAGAGTTCACTCAGACTCACATCCATCGAGTCAGTGATGCCATCCAGCCATCTCATCCTGTCATCCCCTTCTCCTCCTGTCCCAAATCCCTCCCAGCATCAAAGTCTTTCCAGTGAGTCAACTCTTCGCATGGGTGGCCAAAGTACTGGAGTTTCAGCTTTAGCATCATTGCTTCCAAAGATCCCAGGGCTGATGTCCTTCAGAATGGACTGGTTGGATCTCCTTGCAGTTCAAGGGACTCTCAAGAGTCTTCTCCAACACCACAGTTAAAAAGCATCAATTCTTCGGCGCTCAGCTTTCTTCACAGTCCAACTCTCACATCCATAGATGACTACTGGAAAAACCATAGCCTTGACTAGACGGACCTTTGTTGGCAAAGTAATGTCTCTGCTTTTCAATATGCTGTCTAGGTTGGTCATAACTTTTCTTTCAAGAAGTAAGAGTCTTCTAATTTCATGGCTGCAGTCACCATCTGCAGTGATTTGTTTCCCCATCGATTTCCCATGAAGTGATGGAACCAGATGCCATGATCTTCATTTTCTGAATGTTGAGTTTTAAGCCAACTTTTCCACTTTCCTCTTTCACCTTCATCAAGAGGCTTTTTAGTTCCTCTTCACTTTCTGCCATAAGGGTGGTGTCATCTGCATATCTGAGGTGATTGATATTTCTCCCAGCAATCTTGATTCCAGCTTATGCGTCTTCCAGCCCAGCGTTTCTCATAATGTACTCTGCATATAAGTTAAATAAGCAGGGTGACAATATACAGCCTTAATGTACTCCTTTTCCTATCGGGAACCAGTCTGTTGGTACATGTCCAATTCTAACTGTTGCTTCCTGACCTGCATATAGGTTTCTCAAGAGGCAGGTCAGGTGGTCTGGAATTCCCATCTCTTGAAGAATTTTCCACGGTTTGTTGTGATCCACACAGTCAAAGGCTTTGGCATAGTCAATAAAGCAGAAATAGATGTTTTTCTGGAACTCTCTTGCTTTTTCCATGATCCAGCGGATATTGGCAATTTGGTCTCTGGTTCCTCTGCCTTTTCTGAAACCTTTTCTGAACATCTGGAAGTTCACGGTTCACGTACTGCTGAAGCCTGGCTTGGAGAATTTTAAGCATCACTTTACTACCTTGTGAGATGAGTGCAATTGTGCAGTAGTTTGAGCATTCTTTGGCATTGCCTTTCTTTGGGATTGGAGTGAAAACTGACTTTTTCCAATCCTGCGGCCACTGCTGAGTTTTCCAAATTTGCTGGCATATTGAATGCAGCACTTTCACAGCATCATCTTTCAGGATTTGAAATAGCTGAACTAGAATTCCATCACCTCCACTAGCTTTGTTTGTGGTGATGCTTTCTAAGGCCCACTTGACTTCACATTCCAGGATGTCTGGCTCTAGGTCAGTGATCATACCATCGTGATTATCTGGGTCATGAAGATCTTTTTTGTATAGTTCTTCTGTGTATTCTTGTCATTTCTTCTTAATATCTTCTGCTTCTGTTAGGTCCATACCATTTCTGTCCTTTATCGAGTCCATCTTTGCATGAAATGTTCCCTTGGTATCTCTAATTTTCTTGAAGAGATCTCTAGTCTTTCCCATTCTGTTGTTTTCCTCTATTTCTTTGCATTGATCGCTGAGGAAGGCTTTCTTATCTCTTCTTGCTATTCTTTGGAACTCTGCATTCAGTTGCTTATATCTTTCCTTTTCTCCTTTGCTTCTGGCTTCTCTTCTTTTCACAGCTATTTGTATGGCCTCCCCAAACAGCCATTTTGCTTTTTGCATTTCTTTTCCATGGGGATGGTCTTGATCCCTGTCTCCTGTACAATGTCACGACCCTCAGTCCATAGTTCATCAGACACTCTGTCTATCAGATCCTGTCCCTTAAATCTATTTCTCATTTCCCCTGTATAATCATAAGGGATTTGATTTAGGTCATACCTGAATGGTCTAGTGGTTTTTCCTACTTTCTTTTTATAATTACTATTAGCATTGTATTAATTCTATTTAATTATCTTTGTAATCTTGTTTCTCTGTGCATATGTGTATATGGATGTGTGCGGGTGTGTAAACACTAATATAATTATTATTAAGTTAAAGAGGAATTATCCTCATTGTGCTATTTAATAACATGATTTTCAAAAATTAAATATAATGTCAAAATATTTACATATTAACCACTATATTCCTACTAGGTGCTTTTTAAAGGCTACAAAGTATACCATCATGATGCTATAATGTAATTTATTCCATCAATTGTGTTGTTGAACATTTTTAAAATGTTTGTGGTTATAAACAATACTGATACAAATGACCTTAGAAGTGGGTCTTTGCCTGTGTCTTTGTTTATTTATTTAGAATAAGTTGCTGAAAGCAGAATAGCTGGGTAATATGAATATTTTTGTTATTCACTGACAAATTGAGTTGTTTTCTTCTGGGACAATTATCAGCCAGACTCCCTTTCCTAAATTCTTGTTTACCAGATATTGAAGATTGAAATGACATGAACATATATTTATATGTATCTCTTCCTAGAGCTGTAGGCATAACACTAACATTTTCTCCCAAGGTTAGGGAGTGAGTTTCTGGCATGTCTTTCCTACCAAACTCCACCCTGTCAGAGTTAATAGGAATTCCATGTGGCACACGTGCTCTGAAGCATCAGTACGTGCTCTGAAGGAGAAAGGGTTCTCTATGATTACTTTTCAACCTGAAAAAAAGTATATATGCCTCACGTTTATCTGCTCCACTTACCAGCACCCAGCCCCCATCCTGCCTCAATGAACTTAATAAGATTAACAGATGCTATTTCTTTTTTTAATATGCTTTTTTATTTTGTACTGGAGTATAGCTGATTAACAATGCTGTGATAGTTTCGGGTGGACAGCTAAGGGACTTAGCCATCAGAATGTATCCATTCTCCCCCAAACTCCCCTCCCATCCAGGCTGCCACATACCACTAAGCAGAGTTTCTTGTGCTATACACTAGGTCCTTGTTGATTATCTGTTTTAAATATAACGGTGTGTACTGGTCCATCCCAAACTCCCAACCTGCCCCTGTGTGCTTAGTCACTCAGTCATGTCTGACTCTTTGCAACCCCATGAACTGTAGCCCGTCAAGTTCCACTGTCCATGGGGATTTTCCAGGCCAGAATACTGGAGTGAGTAGCCTTTCCCTTCTCCAGGGATCTTCCCAACCCAGGGATCAAACCCAGGTCTCCCACATCGCAGGTGGATTTTATACCATCTGAGCTACCAAGGAAGCCCAAGAATACTGGAGTGGATAGCCTGTCGCTTCCCCAGGGGATCTTCCCGACAGATGCTATTTCTTTAATCTGTGTTAGTGTGCTGTCAGGTAACAGCATCATTCTGAGGTTACTAGGACTGAAGCACAGAACAATGATGAGAGATGGACAAAGAAATCTGTGAGAGAATATTTTTCACGGCTTCCAGTTACAGCCCCTCTATACTTCCCTCTAAAGTCATTTATATAACAGAATGCTATATCAGAAAGCTCCAAGCTGGTTTATTACTCAAGTATTCTTCTGGTTAAATTGTAGGTTATGTAAAGTCTTGCCATTTATTCTTGTTTAAAAACATTGAAAGGAGGCATGATATGACTCTAATAAATTATCATTAATTTTATTAAGTTTCATAATGGCATCTTGTCATAGAAGAATATGCTGTTGTTTAGACACTAAGTTGTGTCCAACTCTTTTGTGACCCCATGGACTGCAGCCCCCAGGCTGCTCTGTCCATTGGATTTTCCAGGCAAGAGAGTACTGGGGTGGGGTGCCATTTGATCTTCCCAACCCAGAGATCAAACCCTCGACTACTGCACTGACGGGCAGATTCTTTACCGCTGAGCCAACAGGGAAGCCCGTAGAAGAATATACACATGGGAATTCGCCAGCAGTCCAGTGGTTAGGGCTCTGTGCTTTCACTACCAAGGGCAGAGGTTCTATCCCTGGTTGGTGCTCTAAGATCCTGAATGCTGTGCAGCGTGGCCAAAAACAATATGCATATGTATTTTAGACATGCATATCAAAGCACACGAAGTCTGGAATTTGCTCTAAAATTCCATGGAGTGGGAGGGAGGGAGGGGGAGAGGAATCGGTGGATAGTTGAAGCAAGTGTGGCAGAACTTTATGGGGCCATTGTATTATTCTCACTTTGAGAACATCTGATAGTTTTAAAAATGTAGTAAAAAGGTAGTTTCTTAGGGCAAGAGAGAGATGGAGAGAGATATTGAGAGGGGTTGATTGATTATCCTGTTGAATCTCTGAGTTAAAAAACCAAGGGAAACCTGTCTGACAAAGGGAGAAACCTGGCTGAAGTGGGCTTTGTTGTGAATGAGCCCCCTGCTGCCATCTAAGAGTAAGAGATTCCCCAGTGGCACAGGGATAAAAGAATCCTCCTGCCAATGCAGGAGGACCGAGTTTGATCCCCAGGTTAGGAAGATCCCCTGGAGAAGGAAATGGCAACCCACCCCAGTATTCTTGCCTGGGAAATCCCATGGACAGAGGAGTCTGGCAGGGCTACAGTCCATGGGGTGGCAAAAGAGTTGGACACAAGTTAGTGACTAAACAACAACAAGCCATCTAAGGGCACAAATAGAAGCAAGGCTGTGTCTTTGTAGATACATCCCTCTACCCCATACACATACACAATTCCCATTGCTCTAAGCCTGTTCTGTAAGAATGCAGTTAACTTAGGATTTAATAGTGGGAGGAATATTAGAGACCATGTAACCTACACTTTTTCTTGAGTAAATGAAGAAATCAAGTAAAATACATCTATGTCCCTGCATAAGCGTCTTTTAAAATCTCATCTCATTTACCCTCACAACAGTTTTGAAAGGTAAAAACTGGAGATGTTGCTCTATTTTTATAAACGCAAGTGAGGCTTTGTGTGTGTGTTGGTGGGGGTGGGACAAGTGTCCTTGCCACTTTAAAAAGTCTACACTGAACTGACCTCTTTCCTTGAATTTAGACTTTTTTTTTTTTAAATGAAGCTTTGTATATTGACTTTAAAATTTTTACTTACATTAATTTATTTGGCTGCACTGGGTCTTAGTTGCTGCATGTGGGATCTTTAGTGATCGTGGCATGTGGAATCTTCTTTTAGTTGTGGCATGCGGGATCTAGTTCCCAGTCCAGGAACTGAACCAGGCCTCTGCAGCATGAGTTTGGAGTCTCAAGCACCGGACCCCCGGGGAAGTCCTGAATCTAGGCCTTTTGAAGTCTATCCCAGACTCCTTGTATTGTATTTCGTAGAACACTAGGAATTAACAAGCCCTTAAACCAGAATAAAAAGTTATTAATATCACTGATATGTGAGTAGGGAAACTGTTCTGACGCCATCTCGTTTTTAAAATTGAAGGCCTAAGTTTTGATTCTGATATCATATATTCCCTTTAGCGGCTGTAAAATTGTGCATGTTCAAGTTCAAAAGTCAGTAGTGAAATGTTTAAAGTTCAGCAGTGACATTAAGGTCTGGATGAAAATATGAGATTTTATTTGTAAGACAAGCAGAATTACAGAAATAATGTCACAATTTCTCCAAACCTAAGATACTCATCTGTGACATCTCTAATGAATTACCTCTGCCTGCTCCCCTGACTCCCTCTAGGTTCTATAGGTAATGTCAGCTTCCCAAGCACTTTGAGTGTTTTTCTCTTTTCTGGTTTTCCTAATGCTCCTTCCTCTTTGCATGCCTTCTCTTTTTAAGACTGAGCTTGGATTCCAACTCCTCCAATTTGATGAAGTCTTCCTTACTAGCCTGCATCATGAACTCTTCCTGCTTCCTTTGTTAACTTCTCCCTGTTAACAAAGTAACACAGATGGACAGGCTTAAATGACCGAAACATATCTCATACTTCTGAGAGCAGGATCAGCTCTTTCTGGGGCTGTGAGGAGGGCTGTGAGAGCCCTTCAGGCCCCTCCCCTAGATTCTGATGCTTTGCTGGTGGTCTTTATTCCTTGGCCTGTGGCGGCATCACCCCCAGTCTCTGCCTTGGTCTTCACATGGTGCTCTCCCTGTGTGCATGTCTGTCTCTAAACATCCGCTGTATTAAGGACACCAGACACATTGGACTGGGCCACTCTATTCCAGTTCTACCCCATCTTAACAAATGATACCTGCAACAGCTTATTTCTAAATAAGGCTACATTCTAAGGTAAGAAGAGTGAGAACTTCAATATGTGGATTTTTCTGGAGACCCCAATTCAACCCATAAAATTCCTTCTTTTGAATTTTCTCCTCACTTCGTTTATATTTCGTTCATGGAACGTATCACATTCTGTGTTGTTAACAGTCTTGACTCTCCTCCTAGACTGCAAGATCTTCCAAGTCCGGTTCATCTTCTTATAACCGGAAGTGCCAAGCATAGAGGATGGGTTTGTCAAGGGCCTTATATAGTTTTCACTATGGCTACCTCTGGTCCCCAGGTTAGGCTATACCTCCAAATGGCAACAGGCAGGATTTTATTAAAATAAAATTTCATTTTTTTCAGGTACATAGTCTGTGTACCTGAATGCATGCAGTTAGGTTTGTGTACCCTTGTTGAAGGCAGGACAAAGTGCTTGGGCTCTGAAAGTCAGGTGGACAACCCAGGCTGTAATAGTCCACTTGATGGTGTCAGCCAGGAGTGAGAGAGAGAGAGAGAGAGAGAGAGAGAGAGAGAGAGAGAGAAGCAAGTATGACTTTCAAAAAAAGCTAGGGAAGACTCTGAGTTAGTGGCTGAATGGGTGGATGCCTCAGGAGTAGTGGATACAAGCATTAGGATTATAAGAGCATTCTGAAACCTAATGCTAATGTTCTGGGGACAGAGATTCTGCAGGATTTGAAGGGGAGGAGTGAGTATGAAGACAAAAACCAATTACCGGTAACCAGGATACATAACCTGGTTACCGGTAACCAGGACAAAGGGGCAAAATATCTGTGCCAGGGTCTATGCCAGCCCAAGGATCTGGACAACACAAGCACAGATGTCAGAAGCAAGAGATGAGTTTGATGATGAGCCAGTCCATTGTCTTTTTCCAGAAAGCTTGCATCATTGTGAAGGAAGTCCCCCCAGTCGGGAGGAAGGGATGGCTGGAGCAGGGAAGGGTGGCATACTCCCCAGCCCAGCCTCAGCAGCAGACTCACAAAAGGCCAGGCTTCGTTTGCTGTTTATTCAAAGTACTGAACTAGACAACTAGGGAAAAAAGTCACGGTCCCTTCACTCAAGAGGCTTACAGATCTACAGGAAATAAAACACAGCCAAGGAAAAGTAAACAATCATCCGGGACCCCACATTTGGGAAAGTTCCATAGTGAATGGGAAAGGAGGTCCCTCTATTGATGGAGATGCCGTCTCCAAGTGTGGCCCTTGGACGGTGGCATCAGTGTCACCAGGAGCTTGTTAGAAAGGCAGATTCACAGGCTGCACTCCAGACTTACGAAATCGGGGTCACTGGAGGTGGGGCCAAAGAATCTGCATTTAACCAGCTCGGAAGGTAGGGGATTTCTTGTGCACATTGAAGTTTAGGAGGTACTGCACTTAGGAGCAGCCGGGAGGATGGGAAGCAGGAGGCAGGAAAGGAAATGGGGAGATGCAGACATGGAGTGAGTGATGTAGGAGAGACTTTGGGGACTGATTGTGACTTTACAACTTTCCAAGCCTTTAGTTAGGAGCTTGGAATCTGCAGGATGGAGAACAGGGCAAGTAGGAGAGCATCACACTCCCTTGGATGCCAGAACTTGATTCCATCGTTTAGATTAGCCTTTTCCCCAAACCAGAGATTCACCAAGAATAAAAGGATTCCAAGAACAGATGCCTTTGGGAAACGCTGGATTCTGTTCACACCTCCTGGAGATTTATAGTGCACATGAGCACGATAAAGACATCAAAATTCTTTTTTTTAAAAATAGTGATCTATTTAATAAGTTTTGATCCTTTGCTCACTCAGCATGTGATCTGCAGACCAGCAGCATCAGTAGCACCTGGGAGCTTGATGGGAAATGCAGAGGGACTTCCCTGGTGATAGAGTGGCTAAATCTGCACACTCCCAGTGTAGGGGGCCCAGGTTTGACCCCTGGACAGGGCACTGTTAATAGATTCCACGTGCTGCAACTAAGAATTCGAAGGCTGCAACTGAGACAGGGTGCTGTCAAATAAATAAATATTTTTTAAAAAAGAAAATGCAGAATCTTCGTCTCTACTCCAGAGTCAGAGGCTTCATTCAACAACATCCCAAGGTGACAGATATGCTCATTAAAGTTTGAGAAGTGCTGGTTTAACCCATTGTTCTGTGGAATTCACTTTGGAAATGCTGCTTTAGGCAATGAGAAGCCAGAGATTTTGAACAGGAAAGCAGCAGGATGAGAGCAGCCTTGTCCTGCACAAAGCCCCTGAAGGAGTCTTTCCCTTTCTCCTCCTGGTGCTCCCTCCCCTTGAGCACTTCCGGTCATTCTCCTCCACTGCAGGAGACCTTGTTCAGGCATGAAGCCCCACAGAGACTTTTCTGGGCAGTGCCACACTGGCGACCTGTAAACCACTGATCCGTGAGCTCCTTGCTCTCAGGAAACTCAAATAGCTTTCATCGACTTGGAAACCCAGCCATTGTTCATACCGATGATCAGATTCTAGTGCTTCATCCAAACTTTCAAGGCATCTTTGGATCCCCGTCATTTAACAGTCCCTCTGTGCAGTTTTTATATAAGATCTACCAGGGTAGTCTTCTTTTCAAGCATGGTCATTTCATTACACTTAAAAAAAAAAAAAAACTTGAAAAATTATTGTGTTAAAGTGTCATTCTGAATTATTCGCTAGTTGTGTGCACTAGTCGTTTTTGAAAGCAAGAATCTTGCTAGTCAAGTTTTGAATCCCCCAACTAGAACTTAGGGGGTTACTGAGTAACAACAAATGGTGGACAAGCACAGGGTTTCCTGGAGCCATATGAGGTGGTGGCATTCAAAGGAACCCCGCTTGTTCACTGCATTTCAAAGGTATGAGCAAAGCAAAACCTTGTCCTAAAGGGGGTTAGCTGAGACGGTGACGGTTGAAAGGCTGAGAGATCCTGCGAGGACAGAGATTGTATGGGCACACCATGGTGTGTGTAGGAGAGATTTCTGGGGTGAAGGAGGGGCTGAATACATTCAGGGCTGGGGACACTGCAGGTAGAGACTCACACATGGGCCAGGGCAAGAGACCCGAGGACACAGGAGGCTGTTGCAGGCACGCAGAGTCAACCTGAAGTCCGGAAGTGGAAGACCTCTTTGCGTTCCCCTCCGACATCTGCCAGCAACGCCTGTCTTTGTGTTAACAGGAGGCCGGAAGGGGGAGCAAGTTAAAGAATGGGGGCCCGTTTCCTCTCTTTGTGCCCCAGTTCCCCCTCCTTTGTATACACCCTCCATCCTGAATAAGCTCTGATTCTCAGGACTAAAATGCACAGCGTGTATCCTGCCGAGACACAGATACCGCCCAGGAGAGCAGAGCCAAAGGATCCCCAGAGTGGAGAGGTGAGAACACCCAGGTAACGCTTAGGGGAATACAGTCTCTATAAAAGAACCTGTTAGCCTAATGAAGCCAACACTGACTTAAAGTTGTAGGTTCTTTCTCTCTCTTTCATCAAGAGGCAGAACTTGGAGAGAAGAGTGACGCGGCGACATGGTTTTAGACACACTGTGCAGCCACACAGCCGGGTGGGACGAGTCCCCTCCTTGGGCGTCTTGGGACCTGAGGCTGTGACCACAGAGATGTCCTGGCCGCGTCTGCCATCTAGCGCCTCGCAGGAGGGGTCACCACGCCGGTGTATCCCGGCTTCCCGGGTAAATGTTCGCATATAGACTCAGTGTGAGAGCATTATAAAATCAGCCAGATGGAGGTGAGTAGAGCAGATTCACGGCAAATTCTGTGCAGATCGATCAGAGTGGGAAAATACAGTTAAGTGGACCTGTGGGGGAAGATCCCCTGGAAGAGGAAATGGCAACCCGCTCCAGTATTCTTGCCTGGAAAATTTCTGGAGAGAGGAGCCTGGCGGGCTACGGTCCATGCGGTCGCAGAGTCCGACACAACTTAGCGACTGAGTGCGCGCGGGCGCGCGCGCGCGCGCGCACACACACACACACACACACACACACACAGCATGTGCGCACCCCAGCTCGCGCGCGCGCGGACACACACACACACACACACACACACACACACACACAGAGCATGTGCGCACCCCAGCTCTTCTCTTTTCCGCCCCCTGTCCTTCGCCTCCCCTGCCGTCCCCACTCTGCCCAGCCCTTCCTCCCGGGAAAGGTCAAACAATCCTCAGCCACCCCTTGGTTCAGTGCACGCAGAGGCGGTCGGCCATGTAGAATCCAGTAGATATGATGCCTTCATATGAACAGACTTACATCTATGATTCATTTTGTAAAATAGATTTCTACGATAATAAAAATAACGCAGGCACATTGTGAAACCTTTGGAACTTATAGAAAAGAGAAAAGGGCCCACTGTCTCCGCATCCTGATTATTATCTGGGGGCAGGGGATGCCCGCTGGCGAGTGGGCTTAGATAAGAAATCCCAGCTTGAGAAGGCGTCCCATACGCCGTATGCGGCGCCTGCCAGAGCTGGGCTAGGACAGCGCTCAGCCCCTAGGCGATCGCCGGGACTCCTACGCAGGGACTCCTACCCAGCAACTCTGAGCGCGCAGGCGGTCCTTCTGCGCATGCACACTGCCGGGTCGCCGCGAGCCCAGGTTCCCCGAGGTGTGACCCTCGACCCGAGCCTGGGCTGGGTGCTCGGGGCTCGGCTGGGACGTGCGCTTTGTCCCGTGCCCTGGCTGCCGGGGGACTCCTCCTTCACCACATCTGGCAGCTCTGTGACCCGAGGTCAAGCAGAAAATAACCTGTTTAAATAACAAATCCATTCAGTTATTTTTAAATCTAGAAAAGTTAAAAATAAGAAAGGAAAAATATCTCCTAGCGAACGCCTTTCTGGTCTTTAAGGAAATGACAGACATGAGCTTAAAACATGCAAAACAGCATAAAAGTTTTAAAATGAAAAGTCAATAGCCGCCCTTCTGAGCAATCCCTCTATCCAAAGGGAATGATTATTATGTCCGCCCCCACAATATGTATGTATATATATATATATTCTTACCCTTTTAGTATTTATACGATGTGGATTTTTACTGTTCATTCTTCTGCTCTTCCTGCCTTCCCGGTTCATACGTCTCAGGGACATTTCCACATTTGAACATCTGAATCTAATAATTTTTAAGGATGCTTGGAATTCCATTTGTAAAGTACCATATTTTATCTAATATAAAGAAATTCTCAAGTGCTTTGTCAGGCAACTCACAAATCTAAAATGTAACTGAACCTGCAAATATGAGTATTCACAGCTAGGAGAGTCTTAGGCTTGGTTTGTGGTGATCTAGAAGCTATTCATTTACAAAAGTACCACCAAAACATCTCCATGAAATCATTTAATTCAATTCAATGCTACCAAACAGGGCCATCTTAAAGCTTGGGAACACAACTAAAATCGTCCTAGGAGTGGAAATGCTAAGTCTTAAAGAACTACACTTTAAAAAGGTATTGGTAGATTTTGTTAAATGGCCCTTTTACAAAGTTGCACAGATTTATACTGTTACCAAAATATGAATGAGGTTGAACATCTTTTTATATGTAAAATGGCAGTCAGTATTTCTTTTTCTGTATATTGCTTGTTCATATTCTTTGCATTTTTATTCTTTGCATTTTTCTTACTGATTCAGCTGGGCTTTGTAAATGAAAGAAATTATCTTCTGTCTATCATTGTGTTCTGCAAATGTTTTCCCCAGTTTGTCTTCTGTGTTCTACCTTTCTGTTTAGTTGTTGATTTTGTTTTGGTTTAGTTTTACAACAAAGAAATGTTAACATTTTGTATGGCAAATTTGGCAGAGTGCCTTTATACTTGTGGGTTGTCTGTCTTATTTTGCAGAGCCTTCCCCACTACAATCAGTCAATTCACACATGACTTTTATTTAAAACACACACACACACCTTTTATTGTTAGGAAAGTCATCTATTCAATGAAGAAAGTTTGTAAGATACATATAAGCCAAAAGAAAAGTCTTATAGTCTAATTGCCAAAGATAATCACTATGAACATTTTGCCATAAAAAGTTCTATGTAATAATTAAGATTGTGTTTCAATAATGTCATGAACTATAATTGTTAAATATTGGAGTTCTATTTTAAAACAGCTTTATTGAAGTATGATTATACCATAAAAATCACTCATTTAAAGTAAATGATTCTTAGTAAAATTACAGATTTGTGTCATCATTACAACAATCCAGTTTCAGAACATTTTCATCACTGCAGAAAGAAAGGGCTTTCTTTCTATTTGTGTCCTTCTTTAGTCACTCCCCACTCTTTCCAACCAGCCCTAGGCAACCATTAATCAACTTCTTGTCCCAATGGATTTCCTTTTCCTGGACATTTCATATACATGGAATCACACAATATGTAAATTTTGTGTTTGGCTTCTTTCACTTAGTATATTTCTGAGATTCATCAATATCATAAGGTGTATCAATACTGCATTGACTTTATTGAGGAATACTAAGTAGATCATTGACTGGATAGAATACAGTTTGTCCATTTGTCAGTTGATGCACATGTGAGTTTTTTCCACTTTTCAGATATTCTGAATTACGCTGTTTTGAACATTTGTCGACAAGTTTTGTATGGACATGTTTTCATTTTTCCTGGGTGTAAGTGGAATTGCTGGATTGTGGGTAAACTCTGAGTCAGCATTTATTTGTTTGCTTATTTATTTATTTTTGACTCTGCTGGGTTTTCACTGCTGTGAGGTCTTTTCTGTAGTTGAGGAGAGGGGCGTCTACTCTTTGTTGTGGTGAGTGGATTCCTCATCGCGGGGGCTCAAGGGCACGCAGGCTTCAGTGGCTGCAGCCGGGGCTCAGTAGTTGTGGTTCCCAGGCTCTAGAGCTCACGCTCAATTGTTGTGGAGCATGGACTTAGTTATTTGGCTGCATGTGAGATCTTTCCGGCCCAGGGGTTGAATCCATGTCCCCCTGCACTGGCAGGCTGATTCTTTTCAACCGAGCTACCTGTGAAGCACTCTACCTTAGCATTGGATTCTATATCTTGAGGAGCTGCCTGGGACCAGTCTGTACTGAAACCTCCACCAGAAAAAAGGAGGCCCTTTTCATCCAAGCTCCTTTTCTCTGGATGACAAGACCTGTCTGGAATATGTCTAAGGTTCCAGGACTTTGCATAGAGCTTAAGGTTAACTTTGAGTCTTATTTTAGCAGAATGTTAAGATGAATTTCTTCCTGTCTGAGTTTTGACTGGGCTACTAATGTAATGGGCATTAAACACCAAAATTAATATAAGACTGAAACCTTCATGAGCAAAATTTTTTTAAAAGTTCAAAGTTACAAAAGGGGAATCAGAACAGTATTTGCCCAGCCATGTTCATAGCAGCATTATTCACAATAGCCGAAAGGTGGAAGCAACCCAACTGTCCATGGGTGGATGAATGGATGCACGAAATGTGGTGTGTCCATACAATGGAGTATTATTCAACCTTAAGAAGGAAGGAAATTTTGACACCTGCTACAACATGGATGCACCTGAAGGACATGAAGTTAAGAGAAATAAGCCACGCAAAAATACTGTACGGTTCTACTTACAAGAGGTACCTCTGAAACGGAGTAGGACCCTACAGTCCTTGCCATCTGACCATGTCCTCTGCCTGTCTTTTGTCTGTGGAAAGCTTTAGCCAAAGAATAAGTTTAATCAGAGAAGTGAGATATGCGGAAACAATGGAAAATAGTAAAAGGAGACTAATAATGACAACAAGTCATTAAGCATACTCAAGGACCTTTAGTTCTTTCCCAAGGGCTGTAGATGATATTCTGAGCCATATCCTGTGAGTAGTCTTGTAGCTACCAAAACACCAGGTGGAGAAGTTAACTACATGATGACCAGACCGTACCCAGACATGAGCTGACACAATTCTGAGAACTGGCTGCAAAGAAATGGGAATAAATGGGCCCTGGAGCTAAAGATTAACTATACCTGAAACAACCAAGATGATGCTGGTAAAACCACTGATGACCAATTTGAAGATGACTATTAGAGATGACTGTGCTGTTTCTGCTTATAACACCAATTCTGTCTATCAAAGCTCTCATCCGCTGCTTGTCAGGGGTAGGGGGAGAGTTGGCCTTTGGACAGATGTCTACCATGCTCCCCCCACAGTTGCTGGCATCTGAAATAAAGCAAACTTTTCTTTCCACCAACCCGGCCTGTTTATTGGCTTTTGAGCGGGGAGTAGCTGGATCCCACCGGAGAAGGCAATGGCACCCCACTCCAGTACTCTTGCCTGGAAAATCCCATGGATGGAGGAGCCTGGAAGGCTGCAGTCCATGGGGTCGCTGAGGGTCGGACACGACTGAGCGACTTCACTTTCACTTTTCACTTTCATGCATTGGAGAAGGAAATGGCAACCCACTCCAGTGTTTTTGCCTGGAGAATCCCAGGGATGGGGCAGCCTGATGGGCTGCCGTCTATGGGGTCACACAGAGTCAGACACGACTGTAGTGACTTAGCAATAGCGATAGCTGGATCCCACACACTTTTAGTAACACCTATACTGGTAAGATTCATAGAAACAGAATGGTGGGTGCTGGAGTTTGAAGAGAAGGAGGGTGATGAGTTATTGTGAAAGGGTACAGAGTTTCAGTTTGGGAAGATGAAAACATTTTGGAGATGGGAGATGATGATGGTTGGCCAACAATTGGAATGTACCTAATTCAACTGAACCTTACACCTAGAGATGGTAAAATTTATGTATATTACAGTAATTAAAAAAAGAAAAAGGTGGGGATCAGTAACCATTTGGACATATTTTAATCAAAAAAGAGAAATGTAAAAGGCAGGGGAAGGACAGCTGGGTTCCTGATGCTGAGACTCTGGGAGAAGGAGGCTGTTAGGGGCTCCCAGACCTTGCTGGCTTTATCCTAACCGTCTGGGAGTCAGAGACACATGAAGAATCACAATGCTATATTCCCAAGGAAAGGAGTGGGGTCAGGGAAGGAGGTTCCTTAACTCAGGCAGGACTGCTGGGAGCTCAGCCACAGGTAGGTAGGGAGGCCCCCAGAGAAAGGTCATCCTGTGCTGGGTCCATGTTGCCCATGGGCTGCTTGGAAATGAGGCTCCAGTGAAGGCTTCCTGCTCATCCACCAAAACCCTATCAACTCCTGCACGTGGGGCTTTGTGAACAAACCTCCTATTTGCAAAAGCAAAACAGTATTGCAATTTCTCTATTTTTCCTGAATTTAGAACAATAGGCCACAAATTTAGTATTTGAGTGAGTTATCATCTGAGGCATATGCTCAAGGATGAATCACCTGTGAGGGCTCTGCAGCATTTAGAGAAACTCCAGAAGGAAATTACCGAACTTCCCCCCGAAGACCATGAGGAGAACGGATGCCAGCTGATCAGACTCACTTTAAATTCTCAATTTAAATCCTTGTGCATTTCAGAACTCCAGATACGTTCCTATGGGAGGACATAAAACTGGACCAAACATTTTTTAAACCTCTCTCTTTAGATGACTCCACCATATGCAAGTCACAGTCTGTGGAGAAAGATGCAGAAGCCCACCCAGTTTTTAAAGGGAAGAACTATTTGTATATAAACTTGGAGGTGTGGGCATGCTAAGTCGCTCAGTTGTGTCTGACTCTTTGCGACTCTATAGATTGTAGCCCACCAGGCTCCTCTGTCCATGAGATTCTCTAGGCAAGAATACTGAAGTGGGTTTCCAGGCCCTCTTCCAGAGGATCTTTCTGATCTGGGGCTCGAACTCCCACCTGCCTGTGTCTCCTGCATTGTAGGTGGATTCTTTACCCACTGAGACACCTGGGAAGCCCCAACTTGGAGATACAGATCATTAAATAGGAGAATTGTCCTTCAATGCTTTTAGTCACATCTCATTCAAAATTTTCAGTAAGGAAAGTTCTGGAACCTGTAATGGATATATTTATTCAAATATAAATCTACTTATTGCAGTATCTTTCACCCAGAAATATTTTATTTCTACCCATTCTTTCTGTGCCACAGGTCCTCAGGGACTTCTGTAGCATTTGGAGATCTGGAGTCAACTGCTGACCAGGGCCCTTATCTGCATAGAGATGTTACATCCTAAAGCATTTGTTAGTTCTTGTGGGGTACAGACTTCATTGTGTAAACAAAGATAAACCTGGATCAGGATCCTAAGACATCAGACAGAGGTCCTCAGGGATTTTAGGTATGTCCTGCTTATCTTTTTATCTCACCTCTTACCTGGTTTTCTCTAACACTTGTGTGGGGAAATTCTCACTGTATTTTCCTCTTCTTGCATTCACAGAGCCAAGAATTGAGTAACCAAAATTCATGGTTTGACAAGAAAGAGAGGGTGTGAGGAAGGTGGGGAGGGGGCAATGTAAGATGGGATATACCTTCTCTGGTCCCTGCAATTTTTTGAAATCTTTACACAGTACCCAGGGGCAACTGCAGCAAGGAACATCTAACAGAGTAAGGAGATGAATTCCAGCCCAGGAAGAATCCAGGCTTGTTAGACTGGTTTCTCATAAATTGAATGTTGAGTAACAATTAGAATAAGACCCACAAATTCCATTTCACCTAATGCGTCTAGACCGTGGCCAAACTGAAGCTTTAACAGTGACATGTATAATGTGTGTGAACAAGTGACCAGTGAATGTCAACATCTGTTTTTTTATCTTAAGTGTGTTTCTTTGCCTTGTCACTGTGGAAGAAATCCCGGAAAAGTCTTGAAAGCTAATTAGCTCCAAATTTACTTTAGGAAAGAAAGGCCAAAGGGTTTTGATGACAAATTTTCTTTATTCCAGCTGCCAAGCTGGTCTTTGACCCTTTAACATGGGTGATTATTTATTTGCACATAGGTTCTTTGCTTTTTTCAATACAGACATCTCTTTCCTGGAATACTCACCTGATTTCTGATTCCCATTTGCAAAGAATTTGCTGTTTCAAATAAGTTTTAAAGTACTGTACTAAATATCTCTTTTAATATACTACTTAAATGTAAAATATAGTAATATGAGCTTCTCCGGTGGCTCCGACAGTAAAGAATCTGCCTGCAATGCCAGAAACCTGGGTTCGATCCCTGACCTGGGAAGATTCCCTGGAGGAGGGCATGGCAACCCACTCCAGTATTCTTGCCTGGAGAATCCCATGGACAGAGGAGCCTGGTGGGCTACAGTCCATGCAGTTGCAAAGAGTCGGACATGAAAGAGCAACTACGCACAGCACAGCACATAATGTAATATAGATGATATATAAAATATATTTCAATATACTATATATATATTTCTTTATTAAATTTGTAAGCATTATAAGAGGGAAATGTGAGTTAATAATGGCACATGTTTTTTGAGTTTATATTTCCCTCCAACGTAGTGCATTTTTTAAAGAACTCTGATTTCCTGCTCAGTTCACATATTCTTACAATACATATAAATTCTTTTCTAACCTCTTATCTTTGTCATGGTATTTAAAATATGTTACTTTGATATGGATGAAGATGAAAAATGAGTAATTTTAGGTGAGTTTTAAGGTTGTCAGTGACGGTCCATTTTCTTGGAAGACCAAGATTGACTCAATTCCACCTCACTGTTGTAATCACAAAGCCTCTGATGGACAGTCTCATTTTTAAAAGCATATTGCTTTTTATAAATATGCATGTATATTTGAGAAATCTTTATATATGTGTATTATAATATATGGCATGTATATGAAGGAATCCACTGAGCCACTCTCATTATATACCTTTTTCTATATTTTTGAGCAAAAAGTTTTTAGGGGGAAATAAAAGGGCTTGAGTGAAAGATTTGGGATCTTTGTGGCCCTTTCCAAGTTCCTGATCTGATGATGACTCTTGTCAGTTCCCCCACTCACTCTGCTCTGATGGGAAAGGTACGGGGATTCTTTAGAATTGTTGGCTAATTCTGAGACAGACTGGGACCTGGGACCCTTTGCTGCAGTGATTGCACCTGGACAAACATCTCCTCAAGCAACAGAATGCAAAGAAATTATAAAGGACTAAAAATAACAGCCTGCGTGTGCTGTTGGGGCAAGTTACTGACAATAAGATACAAAAAGTCCAAAAACCCAACTGCCACTTCTGAAGAGCAGGGAGCAAAAACAGAGTATTGTGCATGCTTCTTGCACACAGTATCACCAAAGGGTGAGCAAGCCACCTAAGCCATCCCTCTAGCCCAACCCCTGGACACGGTCCTACCCTTACCTGATATTAAGAACCAGCTCGCCTCATGTTGGGGATGAGCAAGGGAATCTATTATTCTCTCTCCCTGCTGCAGCCACAGGAGCCCCAGTAAAGACTTGCCTGAATTTCTTGTCTGGCCTATTTAGTTGCTAAGTTGTGTTCTACTCTTTTGTGACCCCATGGATTGTAGCCTGCCAGGCTCAGGGGATTTCATGGAATTCTCCAGGCAAGAATTCTGGAGTGGGTAGCCATTCCCTTCTGGAGGGGATCTTCCTGAACCACGGTTTGAACCCAAGTCTCCTACATTGCAGGCGGATTCTTCACTGTCCGAGCCACTGGGGAAGCCCATTTTGCTTCTGTTCTACTTCTATTGATTGGAGAAGGTCAAGAACGCTGGTCAGTATAATTCCTTGGAAACAGCAAAACTCGCCATTTCTCCTACCCTCTCTGCACACTGTGCAATTCTGCAGGGTCAGAAGCCTGTGTCTGTGAAGTAGCAGGAAGTAGATCTTTCTGCGGGGCTTCATCAGCCTCGCTGCCCTTTGGTCCTTGTGTAGGTCCTGAGATTGCAGGTCTGGACCTAGTCCAGGGAAGCTCAGTTTCCTTGCCAAAATACATGCAAGTAACAACTAGGAGAGAACCACGTTTTCTTTTCTTTTTTAAGTATGAATTTGAGTGTCATTCATTCTCCTATACAAACACTGGCATAAGTAACTTATTTTCTCCTTGGGGGAGTGTGCTCTAGCCCGACTGCCATAAACACCTGGACCCTCCCGAGGTTAAGCCAGCTCCTCATCTTGCCCAGGAAGGACATTTACATGTTTATACACATTTTGTTACAGATTAAAAATTTGAACTCAACATTGTGGTAGCAGAGTTGCGAGCACATTTATATTGTTGTTTATTTTGTTTCTGTTTATATTGTTGTTTCTGTTGTTTTGTTGCTGGTGTGTCAACTCTTTGCAATCCCATAGATGTAGCCCACCAGCCTCCTCTGTCCATGGGATTTCCCAGGCAAGAATACTGGAGTGGGTTGCCATTTTTTTCTCCAGGGGATCTTCCTGACTCAGGGATTGAACCCATGTCTCCTGCACTGGCAGACAGATTCTTATCCACTGTACCACTGGGGAAGTCCTAAATAAAGTATACTTTAGTAAAGGAAAGTGTAATAATTCTATTAAAATAAGTTTTACTGCTATAGCAACAATAAAACACAAAGACAGCAAATAGAAGATATCCGTACTGCGACACTCTATCACATTTATAGGTAACATGAGACTGGGGTTGAGAGACTGAATTCTTAGTAACTGTTAGCAAAACACAGCGCTCTGGTCAACTTCTGGGTCTTACTATTGGCATACTGTTATGGTGAAACTTCTTGTTTATTTTGCTTTGCCTTTTACTAATATATTCAAGTCTAAAAAACTGTAACCTTACAATGCATGATTTATCATTTTTCATGTCTTCAAAATGACTTTCACAATAAATAATAGAGAAAATTAATATGTTAGAATCAACTATTACTCAATCATTGGATATTTATGTATTCACATTTTTTCTTTTCCTTTTGTAATATTTTGCTTCTACTGAAATAGTTTCTTACAGTAAATTTCGGGGAGTAAATTTCTTGGGTGAAAGTTTGTTCACGTTTATTTATTTTTCTTCTTTAAACATTTTTTTCTCTTTTACACTTAACTGTTTTTGTTCTCAAGTTTTTAGAATCATGAAATATTTGAGTCATAAAGAAAAGTATACAGAATGTTCTCATTTCATTTATCTTTAAGAACTTTCCCCTGTTGTTCAGGCACTTGTGTTAGTTGCTCCGACTCTTTGCAACCCCATGGACTATAGCTTGCCAGGCTCCTCTGTCCATGGAATTCTCCAGGCAAGAATATTGGAATGGGTAGCCATTCCCTTCTCCAGGAGCTCTTCCCAACCCAGGGATCAAACCTGGGTCTCCTGCATTACAGGCAGATTCTTTACCCCGTGAGGCACCAGGGAAGCTCCTGTGTTAGCTTAAGGAGCATCCAGTGGATGGAAAGTTACTCCTTCAGTGCTTGGGAATGTGGTTTTGAGATCAAGTCAAAGCAACAGGTCTTTACTGAGAATTTAAAGAGAACACAAAGTGGAAAAGAGATTCTGGAAACTTTGGCTTGAATTAACTCACTCTCTGCACTAATCCAAAGGCTGTTGTTGGGACATTTCCTTCCTCTGGGGCAGGTGTGGATCCGCACTGAGAGCTAGTCTCTCTCTTCTCGTCGTACAGGAGAGAAGGGGCACCTTCACCTTAGTAGGATGGAGGGGCGGGATGCAGGCCATCATTTGGACGGCGCCTTACCTAACTGTGGACATACTGAGCGTGACGGATGGCGCCATCACATCCTTTCGCGTTGAAAGGCTGCCTTCACAGTCTTGTCCAGCTCTCAGGTTAGGTGAGAGGGTGGTCCTCTCATCTCCGTTGGGCAGAGTCTGAAATGGCCCCAGGGCAGCCTGATCAAGGGGTCTGGAGGAGGGGGAAGTTGGATATAGCAGGAGAAGACCCTGGGAAAGTTCTCACACGAGCTTCTTAAACGAGAAACGTTACTCAGAGCAATCGTGATGGTGTTCCGCCGTATCGCATTTTTTAGTCGACTTCCGCCACCTAGTGGTCATCTCTGAGAAGTTCTCTTCCACTTCATTTACTTTAAAAAAGGTTTGATGTTGACATTCCTATCTCATCATCCGTGTTTTCTTTTATAATGTTAAGAGCAAAATAACACAGCAGCATAACGGAAATAACCATCAAAGGCATAAACACTCAGGGATACTCTGAGAGGGTCCTTGGGGTAGGCACACTGGTGTTTTAGTCTGTTCCTTCTACACCATTTGGATTTTTGTTGTCTTGTATGTATGATACTTATAATATGTGATTTAAGTTTTTAATTGAAAAAAGTTTTGTTGAAAATATAAATAGGAAAACTCAACATTAAAAGCCAAACAACCCAATTTAAAAATGGGCCAGGGGCATCCCTAGGTGACTCAGTGGTAAAGAACTTGCCTGCCAATGCAGAAGACATGGGTTCAGTACCTGGCTTGGTTAGACCCCACGTGGCCTGAGGCAACTGAGCCCAAGCGCCACGACTACTGAGCTTGGCTGCACAGCAAGAGAAGGCGTCCCAGAGAAGCCTGGACACCGAAACTCGAGAGGAGCCCCTGCTCACCACAACTAGAGAAAAGCCTGCGCAGCAACAAAACCTAGCACAACCAAAAATAAAATTATTTTTAAAAAGTAAATGAATAGGGCCAAAGGTCTTAAGAGATAGCTTACCAAAGATGATATACAGATGGCAAAGAAGTGTATAAAAGATACTCCACCTAACATGTGGAAAATGCAAATTAAAACAACGAGATACTATTATACCTATTAGAATGGTGAAAATTTAAAACTGTGACAACGCCAAATGCTGAAGAGGATGTGGAGCAGAAGGAACTCTTGTTCTTTGCTGTGGCAATGCAAAATGATGCAGCCACTGTGGAACACAGTCCTGTGGTTTCTTATAGAACTAAATACAGTCTTACCATATGATCCAGCACTTGCATTCGTTCCTTGGGTAAATGCTAAGGAGCTGAAAACTATGTTCACATAAAAACCCACACATGGTTGTATATAGCAGCCTTATTAATTAACTGCCCAATTTTGGAAGGAACCAAGGTGTCCTTCAGGAGGTGAATGGATGAACAAACTGTAGTACATCAAGACAGCAGAATATTATTTAGTAATAAAAAGACTCGAATCATGAAAAGACATGGAAGAACCTACAACGAGTATTATTAAATGAGAGAAGCATTTAATCTGAAAATGCTACATACTGTGTGATTCTAGCTATATGACATTCTGGAAAGGGCAAAACTATGGAAACAGGTAAAAGACCACTTGTTACTGGCAGAGATGAATAGAAAAGAGGTTTTTAGGGCAGTGAGACTGTTCTGCAGGATACTGTAATGAGGGATACATGGCTTCACACATTTGTCCGGACCGATGTGCATGTGCTAGTCCAACATCAAGAGCGAAGCCTAATGTAAACTATGGACTCTGGGTGATTATCATTGATGGTAAGAAATGTAACACTCAGGTGGGGGGAGTTGATAATGAGGGAAGCTGTGCATGCGTCTGGGGATGACTTCTGTGAACCTAAAATTACTCTGAAAAAAAAAAACAGTTTATAAATAGGGGGCATTTTGAGGAAGAATAAATTTTGGCAATTGGGGCAAAAGAAGTACTAAATATGAATATGAAAAAGGTTAAACAGAAAAACATTTAAAATGATCATTTTTCAGATAAACTTTATAAAACATGAAAAATAAACATTACTTAAAAATTCATTTCACTTCCCCCTCTTTAATAGTTGTTTTACATTTTCAGCTCTTTTCTTCAGTTAATCCACAAGCAAACATCATTTTAATCTAATCAATACAAGAATCAATCCGGATTTCCTGATGTGGAGTCAGAATTGTACAACTCATCTATTTGGAAACATCATGTTTACAAACAGAACACGAGTGAAATCAGTAGAATTTTCTTTGCTTGAAATACTTGTTGCCAGAAGAGCAAGTTGCTTTTGCAAAATGAATTGTATTTGTGATACTCAGAGGAAGCCTGGAGTAAACCCTCAGGTACAACAGAGGGTCTTCTGTTGCGTAGGTTCTGGTGTCTTACTGGCTAAGTTCTCATCTCGGCTCTGTCTCCATCTTTGTGATCGAGGACAAGAAACAGGCTCCCCAGGCCTGATTTCCTGGTGGATTAGTTTGCTAGGGTTGCCATAACACAGACTAGGTGGCTTAAACAACAGACATTTATCTTCTCACAGGCGTGCAGGCTGGAAGTCCAAGACCAAGGAGTCGGCAGGGTTGCTTTCTTATGAGGCTTCTCCTTGGCTTGCAGATGGCTGCCTTTTCCTTAGGTCTCGTCCCATTATTTTCCCTCTGTGTGTATCTGTGTCCAAATCTCCTCTTACGGACACACCAGTCATGTGGGATTAGGGTCCACCTGAATAACCTCATTTTACCTTTATTACCTCTTAAAACCTCCATATCCAAATACAGTCACATTCTGAGGTGCTGAGGGTGAGGTTTCAATATACAAAATTTGGGGGGGTGGATACAACAATTCACCCGGAGAAGGAAATGGCAACCCATGCCAGTATCCTTGACAGGAAAATTCCATGGATGGAGGAGCGTGGCAGGCTACAGTCCATGGGATTGCAAAGAGTTGGACGTGACTGAACAACTTCACTCACAACAATTCAGGCTTCCCTGGTGGCTCAGATGGTAGAGAATCAGCCTGCAATGCAGGATACCTGGGTTTGATCCTTGGGTTGGGAAGATCCCCAGGAGAAGGGAATGGCTACCCACTCCAGTATTCTTGCCTGGAGAATTCCATGGACAGGGGAGATTGGTGGGCTCCAGTCCGTGGAGTCACAAAGAGTTGGGCACGACTGAGTGACGAACACTTTCACAATTCAGCCCATGACACCTAGGAGCATAGCTGACTATCCCCATCCTGCAGAACTGTGTGATTGTGAGGTCATGTTTAGAAAGCTCCCATGCAATGCCAGGCACACCCCAGGCACTGAACACAGTACAGGCTCAGTGAGCAAGTTGTTTCTGGTTGTTAAGTCTGGATATGGAATGTCAGATTTTCTTAGAGTGAGAGGCATCTATGACGGAATCTGGGGCTTTCGATACTGCTTCAGAAAGCTCTTGCACAATCCTACTGCTTACACGTTGCAGACGTAACTCCCCTTTAAGGTGATACCCCTGGTAGCCTCTTCCTCGAAATCTGTCCTGACTCACTTTTCACACCGAAACACTACACCAACTGAACCGCCACTCTGAGGAATGCTTTCTGACTGACCAGTCTCGTTCTAGTTCCTCTGGTCACTCCAGCTCTCCTGAGGCAATAAACCAGCATGGATTCTGGAGTCCCATGGTGTCCATCACGTGCTAAGTCACTTCAGTCTGGCTCTGTGCAACCCTATGGACTGTGGCCTGCCAGTAGGCTATAGGCTCCTCTGTCCAAGGGATTCTTCAGCCAAGGATACTGGAATGGGTTGCCATGCCCTCCTCCTGGGGATCTTCCCAATCCAGGGGTTGAACCAGCATCTCTTATGTCTCCTGCATTGGCAAGAGTTCTTTACCACTAGCACTACTTGGGAAGCATTGCTTACATTATGAGTGTGGGTGTGGCATTCAGTCTCTTCAAAGCCTCAGGTCACACATTTGTAAAATGGGGGTAATAGTTCTTGTCAATACGTAATCTGCAGGGGTGTCATGAGAATGGAATGAAATGTCACAGAAAAGCCCTTAGCATAATGACAATAAGTCACAGGTGAGTTCCTCGTTTCTGTCAGCTTTTCTTATTCTTTTTGTTTCCCTATCTGTACTTGTTGCTCTCCAGGTGTCTGTTTTTAAGAAGAGATTCCTCTCAGCGTGGCCTTTCCAGACTAATGCGGTTGCCCCTGTGATATGCATGAGAAAAGACAGCTGGGGGAGTAATGTCACGTGTCTGCTCCCCACCCTCACCCTGTGTGGGAGGAGCCCAGAATGCACGCCTTTCCTTGTCTCCTGGGCTTGCTGTTCTTTCTCACCTCCAGTCTCCTGTGCCTCACCCCAGTCATTCCATCATCTTTATATTCCCCTCTATAATCACTCTTTGTTTTATTTCTTTCCTCGCTGTCTTCTTATAAGCATGTTTTGTTGTTGTTGTTTAGTCAGTAAGTCGTGTCTGACCCCTTTGCGATCCCATGGACTGTAGCCCGCCAGGCTTCTCTGTTCATGGGATTTCCCAGGCAAGAATATTGGAGTGGGTTGCCATTTCCTTCTCCAGGGGATCTTCCCAACCCAGAGACGGGCCGCACCTCCGACATTGGCAGGCAGATTCTTTACCACTGAGCCACCAGGGAAGCCCTTAAGCATGTTTATGCTATACTGAAAAAACCACTTTGGCTTTTCCTTTTTGGTTCCTTTGGCCCCACCATCTCCTTGACCTTCCACCTCCTGTCTGTGTTCCTCTCTTTGCTGCCTCTTTTTCTCCCTTGGGTCCAAGTTCAAAAATCTGCTTTGTTTAGATAACTGTCTTCTACTAAATCTTTAATGGCTCCTTCTAGCCAACAGGGGACAAAACCCAAAGTCCTTGGCTTGGCATTCAAGGCCCTTCCCAACCTGGCTGTAACCTCTATCTCTAAAGTTGCCGCCTCTGAATCCTCATGGAGATGAGCTCTCAGCTCCAGTGGGTGGGGTCGACAAGCTGCCTCCTTGCCCCACCCTTCCCCTTGCCTGGGAAGTCTCCTCCCCATCTCTTTTAGGAAGGATTCTCCAGGCACCTGAACTCACAGGCTTTTCTGCCTTCCCTGAACTTTTACCTCATTTTTAAAAAAATTAATTTATTTTTTATTGAAGAATAATTGCTTTACAGAATTTTGCTGTTTTCTGTTAAACCTCAACATAAATCAACCATAGGTATACATATATCCCCTCCCTTTTGAATCTCCCTTCCCATCCCACCCCTCTAGATTGGTACAGAGCCCCTGTTTGTTTCCTGAGCCATACAGCTAATTCCCGTTGGCTATCTAGTTTATATATGGTAGTGTAAGCTTCCATGTTACTCTTTCGATGCATCTCACCCTTTCCTCTCCTCTCCCCATCTCCATAAGTCTGTTCTCTATGTCTGTTTCTCCATTGTTTCCCTGTAAATAAATTCTTCAATACCATTTTTCTAGATTCTGTATACATGCATTAGAATATGATATTTATCTTTCTCTTTCTGACTCACTTCACTCTGTATAATAGACTCTAGGTTCATCCACCTCATTAGAACTGACTCAAATCTGTTCCTTTTTATGGATGAGTAATATTCCACTGTGTATAAGTACCACAACTTCTTTATCCATTCATCTGTTGATGGACATCAGGTTGCTTCCATGTTCTAGCTATTGTACATAGTGCTGCAACGAACAATGGGATACATGTGTCTCTTTCAATTTTGGTTTCCTCAGGGTATATGCTTAGGATTGGGAGGCTGGGTCATATGGTGGTTTTTTTCACCTAGTTTTTTTTAAGGAATCTTCATACCATCTCCCATAGTGGCTGTATCAATTTACATTCCCACTAACAGTGCAGGAGTTCTATTTTCTCCACACCCTCTCTGGCATTTATTGTTTGTAGACTTTTTAATGATGGCCATTCTGACTGGTGTGAGGTGATATCTCATTGTGGTTTTGATTTGCATTTCTCTAATAATGAGCGATGTTGAGCATCTTTTCATGTGTTTGTTAGCTATCTGTATGTCTTCTTTGGAGAAATGTCTGTTTAGGTCTTTTCCCCACTTTTTGATTAGATTGTTTATTTTTCTGGTATTGAGTTGTATGAACTGCTTGAATATTTTGGAAATTAATCCTTTGTCAGTTGTTTCATTTGTTATTATTTTCTCCCATTCTGAGGGTTGTTTTCTCACCTTGCTTATAGTTTCCTTTGTAATATATTATGCAAAAGCTTTTAAGTTTAATCAGGTCCCACTTGTTTACTTTTGTTTTTATTTCTGTTACTTGAGGAGGTCAGTCATAGAGGATCTTGCTTTGATTTATGTCATCAAGTGTTCTGTCTATGTTTTCCTCTAAGAGTTTTATACTTTCTGGCCTTGCATTTAGGTTTTTAATCTATTTTGAGTTTATCTTTGTGTATGGTGTTAGGAAGTGTTCTAATTTCATTCTTTTACACGTACCAGTCCAGTTTTCCCAGCACCATTTATTGAAGAGGCTGTCTTTGCCCCATTGTATATTCTTGCCTCCTTTGTCAAAAATAAGATATCCATAGGTGCATGGGTTTATTTCTGGGTTTTCTATCTTGTTCCATTGGTCTATATTTCTGTTTTTGTGCCAGTACCATACTGTCTTGATGACTGTAGCTTGGTAGTATAATCTGAAGTCAGGAAGGTTGATTCCTCCAGCTCCATTCTTCTTTCTCAAGACTGCTTTAGCTATTCGGAGTCTTTTGTGTTTTCATATGAATTGTGAAATTTTTTGTTCTAGTTCTGTGAAAAATGCCATTGGTAATTTGATAGGGATCACATTGAATCTATAGATTGTGTTTAGTAATATAGTCATTTTCACGGTATTGATTCTTCCTACCCAGGAACGTGGAATATCTTTCCATCTGTTTATGTTGTCTTTGATTTCTTTCATTAATGTCTTATAATTTTCTGTATACAGTTCTTTTGTCTCCTTAGGTAAATTTATTCTTAGATATTTAATTCTTTTTATTGCAATGGTGAATGTGATTGATTCCTTAATTTCTCTTTCTGATTTTTCATTGTTTGTATATAGAAATGCAAGTGATTTCTGTATATTTATTTTGTATCCTGAAACTTTGCTAAATTCACTGATTAGCTCTAGCAATTTTCTGATACTATTTTTAGGGCGTCTTTTTTTTAAATGTACAGTATCATGTCATCTGCAAACAGTGAGAGCTTTACTTCTTCTTTTCTGATCTGGATTCTTTTTATTTCTTTTTCTTCTCTTATTGCTATAGCTAGGACTTCCAGAATTATTTTGAATAATAGTGGTAATAAAATAATAATAAAAGTGGAAACCCTTGTCTTGTTCCTGATCTTAGGGGGAATGCATTCAGTTTTTTACCACTGAGAATAATGTTTGCTGTAGGCTTATCATATATGACCTTTACTATTTTGAGGTAGGTTACTTCTATTTTAATCATAAATGGGTGTTGAATTTTGTCAAAGGCTTTTTCTGCATCTATTGAGATGATCATATGTTTTTTACAATTAACAATTTGTTAATATGTTGTATCACATTGATTGATTTGCATATATTGAAGAATCCTTGCATCCCTGGAATAAACCCAACTTGATCATGGTGTATGAGTTTTTTGATGTGTTGCTGAATTCTGTTTGCTAAAATTTTGTTGAGGTTTGCATCTATGTTCATCAGTGATATTGGCCTGCAGTTTTCTTTTTTTGTGTTGTCTTTGTCTGGTTTTGGTATCAGGGTGATGGCCTCGTAGAATGAGTTTGGAAGTGTTCCTTCCTCTGCAATTTTTTGAAAGAGTTTAAGAAGGATATGCATGAGCTCTTCTGTAAATGTTTGATAGAATTCTCCTGTGAAACCATCTGGTCCTGGGCTTTTCTTTTTTGGGAGATTTTTGATTACAGCTTCAATTTCAGGGCTTGTAACTGGGTTGTTCATGATTTCTATTTCTTCCTGGTTCAGTCTTGGAAGATTGAATTTTTCTAAGAATCTGTCCATTTCTTCCAGGTTATCTATATTATTGCCATATAGTTGTTCATAGTAGTCTCTTATAATCCTTTGTATTTCTGCATTGTCCATTGTAACCTCTCCTTTTTCATTTCTAATTTTGTCAATTTGATTCCTCTCTCTTTTTTTCTTGATGCATCTAGCTAAAGTTTGTCAATTTTGTTTATTTTCTCAAAGAACCAGGTTTTAGTTTTATTAATCTTTACTATTGTTTCTTTCATCTCTTCATTTATTTCTGCTCAGCTCTTTATGATTTCTTTCCTTCTATTAATTTTGGGGTTTTTTTTGTTCTTTTTTCCAGTTGTTCTAGGTGTAAAGTTAGGTTGTCTATTCAATGTTTTTCTTGTTTCTTGAGGTAGGATTGTATTGCTATAAATTTCCCTCTTAGAATTGCTTTTGCTGCATCCCATAGGTTTTGAGTTGTCATGTTTTCATTGTCATTTGTTTCTAGAAATTTTTTGATTTCCTTTTTGATTTATTCAGTAGCCTATCAGTTATTTAGAATTGAGTTGTTTAATCTCCATGTGTTTGTGTTTCTTAGAATTTTTTTCTTGTAATTGATATCTAGTCTCATAGCGTTGTGGTTGGAGAAGATGCTTGATATGATTTCAATTTTCTTAAATTTATTGAAGTGTGACTTGTGACCCAAGATGTGGTCTATCCTGGACAATGTTCCATGTGCACTTGAGAAGAAGGTGTATTCTTCTGCATGATGGAATGTCCTGAAGATATCAGTGAGGTTCATCTCATCTAATGTATCATTTAAGACGTGTGTTTCCTTATTAATTTTCTGTTTTGATGATCTATCCTTTGGTGTGAGTGGGGTTTTAAAGTCTCCTACTGTTAATGTGTTACTGTCAGTTTCTCGTTTTATGTCTGTTAGTGTTTGTCATGTATTGAGGTGCTCCTACATTGGGTGCATAGATATTTACAATTGTTATGTTTTTCTCTTGGATTGAGCCCTTGATCATTTATGTAGTGTCCTTCCTTACCTCTTGTAATATTCTTTATTTTAAGGTCTGTTTTGTCTGATATGAGGATTGCTACTCCAGCTTTCTTTTGCTTCCCATTTGCATGGAATATATTTTTCCATCCTCTCACTTTCAGTCTATATGTGTCTTTAGGTCTGACATGGGTTTCTTGTAGACAGCATATATATGGGTCTTGTTTTTGTATCCATTCAGCCAGTCTGTGTCTTTTGGTTGGAGCATTTAGCCCATTTACATTTAAAGTAATTATTGATATATATGTTCCTATTGCTATTTTCTTAATTGTTTGGGGTTGATTTTATAGATCTTTTTTTCTTCTCTTATAGTTCTTGACTATACAAGTCTTTGCTATATAAGCTTTAACATTTGTTGTAAAGCTGGTTTGGTGGTACTGAATTCTCTTAACTTTTGCTTGTCTGAAAAGCTTTTGATTTCTCCATCAATTTTGAATGAGATCCTTGCCAGGTACAGTAATCTTGTTTGTAGATTTTTCCCTTTCAGTACTTTAAATATATCTTGCCATTCCCTTCTGGCCTGCAGAGCTTCTTCCGAAAGATCAGTAGTTAAGCATATGGGGTTTCCCTTGTATGTTACTTGTTGCTTCTCCCTTGCTGCTTTTAATATTCTTTCTTTGTGTTTTGTCTTTGTTAGTTTGATTAGTATGTGTCTTGGCATGCTTCTCCATGGGTTTATCCTGTATGGGACTCTTTGTGCCTCTTGGACTTGACTATTTCCTTTTCCATGTTGGGGACATTTTCAACTATAATCTCTTCAAAAATCTTCTCATACCTTTTCTTTTTCTCTTCTTCTGGGGGCTCTGTAATTTGAATGTTGGTGCATTTGATATTGTCCCAGAGGTCTCTGGAGCTTCCCTTGTGGCTCAGCTGGTAAAGAATCTGCCTGCAATGCGGGAGACCTGGGTTCGATCCCTGGGTTGGGAAGATCTCCTGGAGAAGGCAAAGGCTACCCATGCCAGTATTCTGGGCTAGAGAATTCCATGGACTGTATAGTTCTTGGGGTCGCAAAGAATCAGACATGACTAAGCGACTTTCAACTCACTCACTCACTCGAGTCTGTGAGACTGTCCTCAGCTCTTTTCATTCTTTTTACTTTATTCTGCTCTTCAGAAGTTGTTTCCACCATTTTATCTTCTGGCTCACTGATTCATTATTTTGCTTCAGATATTCTGCTATTGATTCCTTCTTGAGTATTTTTAATTTCATTAATTGTATTGTTTGTCTCTGTATGTTTATCCTTTAATTTTTCCTGGTCTTTGTTAATTGCATTTTCTCCATTTTGTTTTCAAGGTTTTTGATCATCTTTACTATCATTATTCTGAATTCTTTTTCCTATTTCCTCTTCATTTATTTGGACATCTGTGTTTCTAGTTTGTTCTTTCATGTGTGTAGTATTTCTCTGCTGTTTCATTATTCTGTTTTTAACTTATTGTGTTTGAGCTCTCCTTTTCCCAGGCTTCAAGGAAAATCGAATTCTTTCTTCCTTTTGTTTCTGCCCTCCTAGGGTTGGTCCAGTGGTTTGCATGAGGTTTGTATAGGGTGAGATTTGTGCTGTGTTTTTGTCTGTTTGTTTTTCCTCTGATGGGCAAGGCTGAGTGAGGTGGTAATCCTGTCTGCTGATGATTGGGTTTATATTTTTGTTTTGTTTGTTGTTTAGATGAGGCGTCCTGCACAGGGTGCTACTAGTGGTTGGGTGATGCCGGGTCGTCTATTCAAGTGATTTCCTTTGTCTGAGTTCTCACTGTTTGATACTTCCTAGGGTTAGTTCTCTGGTAGTCTAGGGCCTTGAAGTCAGTGGTCTCACTCCAAAGGCTCAGGGCTGGATATCTGGTCAGGAACGAAGGTTCCACAAGTGGTTTGTTATGGCATTAAGTGAGATTAAAACAAATATCCAATAGTGAGAAAACAAAGTTGAACCCCAGACAAGTGGCAGTTACAAAATCAGGCAAATAATAATTAAAATAATGGAATATACACTTATAAACTCATGAGCAAAGTCAAAACAGTCCAACCAAAACAGTAAAGTAGATTGACCCAGCAAACAAAGGAAATAAAAAAATTATATTTACCAGTTAAGAACAAAACTAACTAAAGCACAAACTGGAAAACAAAACTAAAATAAGGTGCCAAGTGGGGAATAAAACAATGAAAATAAAGCTAACCAATGCGTTGAGGGAAAGGAAAGAAAGAAACAAAGGAATAAATGTAGAAAAAATAATATTATATTTAAAAAATTAAAATTATAAAAAAAGAGAAAAGGAAAAAATGGAAGAAGAAAGAAAAAAGGAAAACTCCACAGAACTGCAGAAGCCCAACATAGAGGCAGAAGTTTATAAAACAATAAAAAGTGTGACTGAATATACACATATACATATACACCCATAGCAAAATCAAAACTGTCCAACAAAAATTAAGTGCAATAGACTGACCTGGCGAACAAAGGAAACCATGAATTATATCTAGCAGAACAAAGCTAACTAAAGCACAAACTGGAAAACAAAACTAAAGCTAGGTGCAGTTGGGGAGTAAAGCAATGAAAATAAAACCAACAAATACGTTGAGAGGAAAAGAGAGAAAGAAAAAGAAAGAATAGATATGTAAAGTTAAATAGAGGTAGATAAAGAAGATTTATATATGTTAAAAATTAACTGAAAGGGGAAAAGATAGGAAAAGAAAAAAAGGAATAAATGTAGAAAAAATAATAATAGGTTTAAAAAATTAAAAATTAAAATTAAAAAAAGAGAAAAGAAAAAAGGATAAAAAGGAAAACCCCACAGAACTGCAAAAGCCCAATGTAGAGGCAGAAGTTTATAGCAACAATAAAAAATGTGACTGAGGGAAAAAAAAAAACCTCAAAAGCTTAATTGGATTTCTTAGTGCCAATAAAATCGACAACTAAAACAGGGCCAATAAAATTGACAACTACAACAGAGTGGGGTGGGGGGCAAAAGGGGGAGAAAAAGAGAAAAAAGCCCAGAAGAATCTACAGAACAGGTCAAAATGTAGGAATAATAAATGTTTTTCTTGAGTCACTGCTGTCAGAGTCCTTCCCCTCGCTGGGAGTCACAGTCCACCTCACCTCCCTAGGATGCCATCCCACACTGTGCTGGCCTCTGGACCTGCTGTGGGGGCAGCTCAGATTCTAGTCTGGTCCTACGCCTGTGTGTTCTTGCCTGCAATGTCCACAGCTATCGGAACTACTGTGTTTTTTGTGGGAGTTCTCAATGGCCTTTTATATGTTCAATAGACACAGAGTCTGCCTAGTTCATTGTGTGGATTTAACCTGCAGCTTGTATAGCTGGTTGGAAAAGTTTCGGGTCTTCTTCCTTAGCACAATGCCCCTGGGTTTCAATTGTGGTTTTATTTCCACCTCTACATGTGGGTCATCCACTGGGGTTTAGCTCCTGAGGCTGCCCTGGAGGGCTTGGGATTGTCCCTGTGGGGGCCAGGTGTGGAGGTGGTGCAGCTGCTTGGGTCACAGGGGTTCTGGCAGCACCAGGTACTCTGGGGAGTTGGTGGCTAGGGCAGCAGGAAATATAGTGCTCTAGAAGGGTATGGCAACCAGTATTAGCCCATACGCTCCAGTATTCTTGCCTGGAGAATCCCCTCTCTAACAGAGAAGCCTGGCAGGCCACAGTCTACAGGGTCGCAAAGAGTTGGACACTACCAAAGCAACCCTGCGTGCTTAGATGTATGACTTTTTTGCTTATGGCAGCCCTGCCCCAGTAAGAGTTGAGCATGAATGTGGTGCAGCTGCTTAGCTTGCTGGACCCTGGTGGTGCCAAGTGTGCAGGGACATGGACTGCCTCTGCCACAGGAGTTATGGCCCTATCAAGAGTCTTTTTTCGAACCTCTTGTAGCTGGCGATCAGAAGGCTTCTTTGGCCAGTCTTTCTTCGTACCTCTGCCAGTTCAGGCACTTAGAGGGCTCCCTTGCCTGGGGTCCTTCTCTGTTGTTCAGGCATCAGGCACATAGAGGGGCCCCCCTGGTTGGGGTCTTACTCTGTAGAATGGCACATCAGTCACTTAAAGGAGCCCCCTGATGGGGTTCTACTCCACAGTTCAGTGTGTCAGGCATTTGATGGGCCAGCCTCTCTATTGTTCAGCTGCAGATGCTTGTGTGTGGAGAGAGAGAGGCTATGGTGATGGCTCCACCCCCTACACGTGACTCAGCAGTATCGCCTTGTTTCCATGGCTGCCTGGCTTTCCTCCACTGGCATTTCCCACCACAGTCTCCTCCCTCATATCCCCTCTATCTGTCACTCTGAAGTCAATAGCAGCCCTCGCCCTGGGATTGCTCCACAATCCCTAAACTACAGCTCCCAGCCCTTGTGCCTTCCAGGGGACCTGTGTCCCTGCCCAGGGTATGTATGGCTGCAGCAAGGACTGTCTGATTCTCATTCCATTTAGGCTGCCACAGATCAGCTGTTTCACTCTCGGCCTTAAATGTTTTCCCTCTGACTCAGACAATTGCCCTGATGCTGGGATTGGACCCCTGCTTTAGTTCCACCACCCTCTGAGGGCAGATCCAGTCCTTCTAACACTCCTGTTTTTCCCCCAGTTCCTTCCTCCTACCGAGTTTTGCGTGGTTCTATATATTCTTTCCACTGGTCAGGTACTCCTGTCTGCTCTCAGCTGGTGTTGTGCATGCACTTCTGTGTCTGAAGGTGTATTCCTGATGTATCAGTGGAGAGATGTACTCCACGTCCACCTACTCCTCCGCCATCCTGTTCTCTCCTCACTTTTTTTTTTTTTTTTAATGTCCATGTATGTTCTCCAAAGAACTGAGAGCCCTGAATGCAGACCCTGGATCTTACTTGATCAGGCAAGTGTTTGGGATGTGCTGCCTTTCACTAACCACAGTCATGGACACTGCTATTTCTTTCACTTTATTAAAAAAAAAATTGGAAGGAGTCCTTCCTGCTTTCTCGTATGGCTGTTGTCATCAGCGAAAGAGCACAAGTATGAGAAAGTCCAGGGACGTACACATATTGGGCAAGTATGAGAAAGTCCAGGGACATACACATGTTGGCTATTCTTTGTCTTTCCCCATCAGTCCAGAGCCCTGTATTTGTTTGTATGTCCACACCCCTTTCCTGCTATCACCTGCTTCTCAGGGGAGCTTCCTAACCCAGGGATTGAACGCTAATCTCTTGCGTCTCCTGCACTGGCAGGCGGATTCTTTATCACTGTGCCACCTGGGAAGTTTCTGCTATTAAACAACTAAATCAGACTGTGTAGCTTAAGTGTTGCCTGGAAAGAACAATTGCAAAGGGCTGTGGCTCCTTAAGCCCTAGGACATAAGACGATTACCAGCTGGGCACAGGGCACCCGCTCCTTCTGCCAAGTTGCTCAGATGACGGGGTGCCTGGGAACAGCAGATTTCTGCCATCTGTCAAGGCGTCTGGCTCCCACTCAAGGAGGTGGTTCAGATTCTAAGCTGACAACACACATCTGACACAGCCGTGAACCTCAGGATCTCTGGCATCCTGAGGATCATGATACAAGATGTTCTCCTCCCTGTGTGGCCCTGACACTCACATATCTTCTAGCACCATCCAACCAGCAGGATGCGGGCATTTGGACTCTGCTCACTCTATTTGCCACTACTGCCAAATGGTCGTTTTCATCTAAGGCTTTTCTCAACTGGCAAACATGTTGGTCTTCTCACCTCCCTCTTTGGCCCTCATTTCCTCCTCCCCTATCCCTTGAGTTAGGATTAAAAAGGATACACTGATTTAACTTTATTTCGATGGGTACCGTGCTTGACAGCTCTCTAGCCAAGTTTATAGGCTTATTCCTTATTCTTCGCTGGTTCTTTCTGAAGTAACACTCATGTGTTAGTTGCTCAGTCATGTCCAACTATTTGCGACCCCATGGGCCCCTCTGTCCGTGGACCCCATGGACTCCACCAGGCTCCTCTGCCCACACAGTTCTCCAGGCAAGAACACTGGAGAAGTTACCATGCCCTTCTCCAGGGGATCTTCCCAACCCAGGAAAATGATTGCACTCGGTGCCTGAACCACAGGGCTACAGATCTATGGTGCTCACCCCCTGCCTTATTGTGTGCCCTCTTTATTTTTTGTGGGCCAACCTTGCCTATTGAGCAGCCTATTAAAATTGTTAAAATTTTGGTGGGCTTTTTTTCTTTAAGAGCAATTTAAAATTTGCAGAAAAAGTGAGTAGCAAGTATAGAGTTCTTCTTTTTAAAGAATTTTTTTTTTGATGTGGAACATTTAAAAAGTCTTTATCAAATTGGTTACACTATTGCTCCTGTTTTATGTTTTGGTTTTTTGGCTACAAGGTGTGTGTGATCTGTGATCTTAGCTCCCTGACCAGGGATTGAACCTGCACCCCCTGCATTGGAAGGTGAAATCTTAACCACTGATCACCAGGGAAGTCTCCAAAGTTCTTATGTTCTCCTCCCCAGGCTGCACCCGGCCCAAACGATTTCCCCTATTATTTTAGTCTTAATTAATTAAGCTGTACTGACTCTTTGTCGAAGCATGCCAGCTCTTTGTTGTGGCTCACAAGCTTCTCTAGTTGTAGTATATGAGCTTAGTTGCCCCAAGGTATGTGGGATCTTAGTTCCCCCAGCAGGGATCAAACCAGCATCCCCTGCATTGGAAGGAGAATTCTTAACCGCTGGACCACCAGGGAAGCCCCTAAGCTATTATTAATCTCTTGCAGTTGTTGCAATTTGGTGAGCCTATTACCCCCCAAACAATAATTTATATTAGGGTTCAGTCTTTGTATTGTACAGTTTATGGGTTTTGCTAAATACATAGAGACATGTATCCACCATGACAGTGTCATACAGTGTGGTTTCACTGCCCTAGAATTCCCCTGTGCTCTGACTATTCATCCCCATCCCCTCCCCCGTCCCCTGGCTGCCTGTGGGTTTCTCTGTTCTCACAGGGAGGTGCTAATTACACACACATTCAATATCACAGTAATCCAAGTATATGCCCCAACCAGCAATACTGAAGAAGCTAATGTTGAACGGTTCTATGAAGACCTACAAGACTTTCTAGAACTAACAGCCCCAAAAGATGTCCTTTTCAATACAAGGGACTGGAATGAAAAGTAGGAAGTCAAGAGATTTGGCCTTGGAGTACAGAATGAAGCAGGGCAAAGGCTAACAGAGTATTGCCAAGAGAATGCATTGGTCATAGCAAACACCCTCTTCCAACAATACAAGAGAAGACTCTACACATGGTCATCACCAGATGGTCAATACTGAAATCAGATTAATTACATTCTTTGCAGCCAAAGATGGAGAAGCTCTACACAGTCAACAAAAACAAGACCAGGAGCTGGCTATGGCTCAGATCATTAACTCCTTATTGCAAAATTCAGACTTAAATTGAAGAAAGTAGGGAAAACCACTAGACCATTTAGGCATGACGTAAATCAAAACCCTTACAACTATACAGTGGAAGGGACAAATAGATTCAAGGGATTAGATCTGATAGAGTGCTCGAAGAACTATGACAGAGGTTTGTGACATTGTACAGGAGGGAGTGATCAAGACCATCCCCAAGAAAAAGAAATGCAAAAAGGCAAAATGGTTGTCTGAGGAGGGCTTACAAATAGCTGTGAAAAGAAGAGAAGCTAAAGGCAAAGGAGAAAGGGAAAGATATACCCATTTGAATGCAGAGTTCCAAAGAGTAGCAAGGAGAGATAAGAAAGCCTTCCTAAGTGATCAATTCAAAGAAAGGAAAACAATAGAATGGGAAAGACTAGAGATCACTTCAAGAAAATGAGAGATACCAAGGGAACATTTCATGCAAAGATAGGCTCAATAAAGGACAGAAATGGTATGGACCTAACAGAAGCAGAAGATATTAAGAAGAAATGACAAGAATACACAGAAGAACTATACAAAGAAGATCTTCACGACCCCGATAACCACGGTGGTGTGATCACTCACCTAGAGCCAGACATCCTGGAATGTGAAGTCAAGTGGGCCTTAGGAAGCATCACTATAAACAAAGCTAGTGGAGGTGATGGAATTCCAGTTGAGCTATTCCAAATCCTGAAAGATGATGCTGTGAAAGTGCTGCACTCAATATGCCAGCAAATTTGGAAAACTCAGCAGTGGCCACAGGACTGGAAAAGGTCGGTTTTCATTCCAATCCCAAAGAAAAGCAATGCCAAAGACTGTTCAAAGTTAAAGTGAAGTCTCTCAGTCATGTCTGATTCTTTGCGACCCCATGGACTGTAGCCTACCAGGCTTCTCCATCCATGGGATTCTCCAGGCAAGAATACTGGAGTGGGTTACCATTTCCTTCTCCAGGGGATCTTCCCAACCCAGGGATCAAACCTGGGTCCCCCGCATTGGAGGCAGACACTTTAACCTCTGAGCCAGCAAGGAAGCTACAAGAATGTTCAAACTACTGCACAATTGTGCTCCTCTCACATGCTAGTAAAGTGATGCTCAAAATTCTCCAAGCCAGGCTGCAGCAGTACATGAACCATGAACTTCCTGATGTTCAAGCTGGATTTAGAAAAGGCAGAGGAACCAGAAGTCAAATTGCCAACATCTGCTGGATCATTGAAAAAGCAAGAGAGTTCCAGAAAAACAACTACTTCTGCTTTACTGACTACACCAAAGCCTTTGACTGTGTGAATCACAACAAACTGTGGAAAATTCTTCAAGAGATGGGAATACCAGACCACCTGACCTGCATCCTGAGAAATCTATATGCAGTCAAGATGCAACAATTAGAACTGGACATGGAACAGCAGACTGGTTCCAAATAGGGAAAGGAGTAGGTCAAAGTTGTATATTGTCACCCTGCTTATTTAAATTATATGTCAAGTATATCATGTGAAATGCTGGGTTGGATGAAGCACAAGCTGGAATCAAGATTGCTGGCAGAAGTATCAATAACCTCAGATATGCAGATGACACCACCCTTATGGCCGGAAGTAAAGAACTAAAGAGCCTCTTGATGAAAGTGAAAGAGAAGAGTGAAGAAGTTGGTTTAAAACTCAACATTCAAAAAACTAAGATCATGGCATCTGGTCCCATCACTTCATGGCAAACAGATGGGGAAACAACAGAAACAGTGAGAGACTTTATATTTTGGGGCTCCAAAATCACTGCAGATGGTGACTGCAGCCATGAAATTAAAAGATGCTTGCTCCTTGGAAGAAAAGCTATGGCTGGCCTAGACAGCATATTAAAAAGCAGTGACATTACTTTGCCGACAAAGGTCTGTCTAGTCAAGGCTATGGTTTTTCCAGTGGTCATCTAAGGATGTGAGAGCTGGACTATAAAGAAAGCTGAGTGCTGAATTGATGCTTTTGAACTGTGGTGTTGGAGAAGATTCTTGAGTCCCTTGGACTATAAGGAGATCCAACCAGTTCATCCTAAAGGAGATCAGTCCTGAATATTCATTGAAAGGACTGATGCTGAAGCTCCAATACTTTGGCCACCTGATGCAAAGAACTGGCTCATTGGGAAAGACCCTAATGCTGGGCAAGATTGAAGGCAGGAGGAGAAGGGGACAACAGAAGATGAGATGGTTGGATGGCATCATTGACTCTATGGACATGAGTTTGAGCAAGTTCTTGGAGTTGGTGATGGACAGGGAAGCCTGGTGTGCTGCAGTCCATGGGATGGCAAAGAGTTGGACATGACTGAGTGACTGAACTGGCTGGTTAGCAGCAATAGTAAACCCTGGATTGAGTGTCTGCATGGCTATCAGTATACACTGCTGTGTGCACAGGCATTGCTTATGGAACCACAGTTTCTAGCAAGTCATAGAATAGTCTCAGCTTTTTATGAGCAGGAAGGCAGGAAGTCCCTGAGATAGGACGATATCTTCCTGATGGAGAAAGTGCTTTCATCAGCGTCTCCTGGGAAGGGCTGTGGTCTGAGTGTGGTGTGTTGCATTGCTGTCTAAAGGGCCCACAGAGGAGACCAGCCAGAGGAGCTCTTGGCCTTGGCCCTGGGCCAGAGGAGCAGTTGGGCTGTCAGTGAGCTGAACATTGTTCAGCAAGGGCTTTGGCAGGTGCCCAACATCCTCGGGTGGCTCCTGGCAGATGTGACAGGAGTGTAGAAAAGCCTCTTTCAAAAGCAGCAGTGAAATTCAGCAAGTGTCCTCCCAACACCACTAGCTCATTCCATGTCATTTCCTGGAAAGTCAGGTAATGACAAAGGCTGATTCTGATTTGAGGGGTTGACTTCCTTTGAAGAATGGTAAATCTCCTTATAGCACTTCATGTGAACTTCTGCTGAACCATCTTCTTTTTCAGCTGGGGTAGTGAAATGAATAAGAGCAGAACAGGCATAGCGAAGGTAGAAACTAGCAATGATCGACCCTATCACACATCACCCATGTCAAATACGTTATATCATTAGAGTAGTTCTGTAAACATGCATGGATGGGAGGAATCCTTTACATGGATCATTTTTCAAAATGTCTACTTGCTGTAGAATTCATGTTTAGTTGCTTTCATAGAAGGTGGGCAGCTGCAGATTTATCAAGTCTACATAAACTAGGCTAGCCATAAAGTTGACTGATGCTACAGCTGAAGCTCCAATATTTTGGCCACCTGATGAAAAGAGCTGACTCATTGGAAAAGATCCTGATGCTGGGAAAGACTGAAGGCAAAAGGAGAAGGAGACAACAGAGGATGAGATGGTTAGATAGTCCCACGGATTCAATGGACCTGAGTTTGAGCAAACTCCGGAAGATAGTGAAGGACAGGGAAGTCTGGTGTGCTGCAGTTTGCTGGTTGCAAAAAGTTGGACAGGACTTATTGACGAAACAACAATAAAAGTTGACTGTCAATCTCTAAGCAAACCCTAGTGGGTGGGAGGTAGTGAGTGGTAGAGGAACAGGAAAAATCCTTGGTGAAACTGGAAACTATTCCTGAGTGATCACCACCAGGTCTGTAGTCTGCCTCCTCCTTCTGGGAGTCATATCCTTAGCGTATTCATGCCAGAGATGCTAGCTTACTGAGAAGTGAGGGTCGGGTATCAAAAGTCCTCCAAATCCCACCAAGAGGATGAATGCAACAGTTTCTTAGCCACCCTCCCCCTACGTGTGCAGGGTAGATGAGCCTCACACACCTGAAGAACAGTCTGGAATCCCCGTGGCCCCTCCTGCTCTGTGTTCCATATTGGTGGGCTCCAAACTCTGTTTACCATTAAAAACAAAATCTCCTCAGTGAATTCATATTTATTTCAAAATCAGTTTTCTACATTATTTTAAATTATGTGTGCATGCTAAGTTGCTTTAGTCATGTCTGACTTTTTGCAACCCTATGGACCATAGGTCCTCTGTCCTCATGCTCCTCTGTCCATGGGATTCTCTAGGCAAGAATACTGGAGTGGGATGCCATGCCCTCCTCCAGGGGATCTTCCTGACCCAGGGATGGAACCTGCATCTCATGTCTCCTGCATTGGCAGGTGGGTTCTTTACTGCTGAACCACTGGGGAAGTTCATTTTAACTCATAAAACCCCTAAAAACAGAAATTAAAAAAAAATGAGATACACAGTGCTGAAAAATAATTTAAAAATGTATAGATTTCGATTTGACTTCTTATAAGAAAATAGTAAAGTAAGTAGCATAAACAAGATAATTTTTTTCTATCACATAAAGAAATTCAAAAGAAGGCAACTCAGGTGTGATATGACATTTCCACAAAATTGTCAAGGAGCCAGACTAATTCCTCATCTCTTCTTTACCACCCCTAGGCTGTGGCTCTTCCTTTGAAGGTCCCAAATGGCTTCTAGAGCTCCAGCCATCATATCCATAATTCAGGATGCAGGGTGCATGAAAGAAAGGTGTCGTGTCTATTTACTTTTTTGAGGTTAAAAAGGCTTTTTTTGTGTGTGAAATACTAGTGATGGAAGTTGGTGAAAGTTTTTTAAAAGCTAAATTTCCTTAAAATGTTAGTTATATTATATATCTGACCATCTTGTTATTTCTTAAGCTTTTACTGATCATTTGCAAACTCTGAGAGTCTGATAGCCACTCAACTGGTTTCCCTTTTGTTTGCAAACACAGGAACTAGGAAACAAAACGATTTGCCCCTCAAACACACCCATCTAATTGGAGAAAGAATCCTCAATCGATTCTTAGATTCAAATTTCATCCCTTTTTTTTTTTTTCTTTTCTTCAGAAACTCATAGGTTCATCACTACACAATATGCCGGTAATTCCAGCTTTTTGAGGGTGATTTCATCATTGGATGGATTCAAATTTCAGATTGGCTAAATGTGTGAGCCTTTCTTCCCTAGGAACAGCTTTATAGAGACATGTATAGTTGACAGTATTTTCCAGAGAAGTTTCAAGAACACACTTACTGGGGCTTCCCTTGTGGCTCGGTGGTAAAGAATCTGCCTGTCAATGCACGGTCACTGGTTTGATCCCTGGTCTGGGAAGATCTCATATGCTGTGGAGCAGCTAAGTGCGTGTACCACAACTACCGAAGCCTGTGCACCCTAGAGCCCAGGCTCTGCAACAAGAGGAGCCACTGCAACGAGAAGCCTGTGCGCCAAAAGGAAGAGTAGCCCCTGCTTGTCACAACTAGAGAAAAGCCTGTGCGGCGTCGAAGACCCAGCACAACCCCCCCCCCCCCGCCCAAGAAAAAAGAACACATTTACTTAACTCTCCATGAAGCACATGCAGGCAAAGGGCTGCCTGGGAAGGCATTTGAGGGTGGCCACACTACTCAGGCACTGGATGAATGAGGCAAGCTCTTCACTTTGGACTCTGGGACTGCTGGGTGACTTCCTGAGATTTGCTGAGCTCTGTCCTCTATGAATGTGCTTTGTTGATGGGGGTGCTATAAGCTCCTGTAGGCTGTGGTGTGTATCCATTTGAGGGGGTTGCTTTTCCTCCATTAGGGAAAGGTGAGCCAGAAATGGATGCCGATCAGACAATATGGGAAGTCAGCCGTGAGAGAATGGGCACGAGGCTACAGAGCGGGTGGGCAAGGTTCTCCTAATCACTGGCAGGGAAGATTAAAACTCGGGAAAGAGAAGCCTTGAGGCTGCTGAGCTTTCTAACAACAGTAAGGCTGTCATGAGTTACTGTGGTGGTTACTGTTGTCCCTGGTGTGTGAGGACGGTGACAGCAGCAATGGTGTCCGTCACGTGAGATGGTCAGCCCCAGAGGCCTGGGCAGGCTGGCAGCTGCTGGGAGGAAGTGGCGGGTGGGGAGGCCAACCGGCCAGACTAGTGAACTAATGAGAGGCAGTGAGTGGGGGACAGTGTCTCTTTCTTGGAGGAACTTGAAATAGGTGTAGATATGGAATTTCTTTAAAAAAAAAAAAATTTTTTTTTTAGTGGAGGATAATTGCTTTACAAAGTTGTGTTGGTTTCTGTCGTACAACAATGTGAATCAGCCATAAGTATGCATATGTCCCCTCCCTCTTGAACTTCCTTCCCACCTCCTACCCCTCTAGGTTGTCACAGAGCATCGGTTTGAGCTCCCTGTATCATACAGTAATCCCCACTGTCTATTTTACATACGGTAATATACATGTTTCAGTGCTACTCTCTCAACTGGTCCCTCCCTCTCCTTCCCCCAATGTGTCCACAAGTCTCTTTTCTACGTCTGCGTCCCTATTCCTGCCTTGCTAATAAGTTACTCAATACCATTTTCTAGATTCCATTATATATACGTGTGTGTTAATATACAATATTTGTTTTTCTCTTTCTGGCTTAGTTCACTCTGTATAATAGGCTCCAGGTTCATCCGCCTCAAATACGTTCCCTTTTATGGCTGAGTAACTGAATTTCTAATGGAGAACAAAGTCTATTCAAGGAGGAGAGCAGCCAGGGGAAGAGCATACCTCAATGAATAAATTGAATAAATCTTGTGAATAAATCTCTGAGAGATTCTGTTAGTTCTTCCTACATTTCATGTGGGAAACTGAGGCAAGAACAGGTTAAAAACATTAAGGTCCTCCTGTATGGCACGTGGAACTCTGCTCAATGTTATGTGGCAGCCTGGATGGGAGGGGAGTTGGGGGGACAATGGATACATGTGTATGTATAGCTGAATCTCTTCGCTGTTTACCTGAAACTATTACAACATTGCTAATCCGCTATACCCCAACAAAAAATAAGTTTTTTTTTTAAAGAACGGGTTAAAAAGACACTGGATGATGGGTCTTCATGCAGCATAACATTAGGCAGCCTCTCTGAATGCTCTAGCCATTTGACACACAAACCCACTCTGAATGCCAACTCTCTAGTGGACACTGATCACTGGAAGATGAAGATATGCCACAGTGAGGGGTCAGGATGGCACGTCTAGAACGAGTGCCCACACTTCCCACGTGTTATCTCACTATTAGAGCTTTTAGACAATGTCCATTGTGAAAGGAAGGTTATTTATATTCTATATTTAGCCTAAAACTATGATAACATCCTTTGGCATGGCCTTTATCTGATGGTATTTGAAACTGAACCAACTTCCTGCTTCCAGGCATTAACAAATGAGGGACTTCATGTTGTCTAATGTAATTTCCTGACTTGAAGATAGATTTCTTTTCTCCAATTCATTCAAGTTGTGTTTTGTTTTTTTTTTAAGAAAAGATCTCCTTTAGACATTAAAATTTCCCAGAATTGTTTAAGCTTTGTTATTGTTCTCAATGAGGATATTTCCTATTTAACTCCAGCTATGTCACTTGATGGGAATTCTTGTGACTATCCTTCACTGCCATGCTCAGATAATTTGCAGGAGACTGGAGAAATAAATCCACTGGCCTGTCGAGTATCAGAATCCCAATTTAGAACATTCATTCTAATAAGTGTCTGGCCAGAAGATCCAGTGAAGAACAAGGTTGATATCTACCTTCAAAGAGCTTACAATTTAAAGGAGTGAGGCAAAGGGACATTATTTATATAGGAAATTATCATGTCCCAACTTATCTCTGGGCTTCCCTAGTGTCTCAGTGGTAAAGAATCTGCCTCCAATGCAGGAGACATGAGTTTGATCCCTGGGTTGGAAAGATCCCTTGGAGAAGGAAATGGCAACCCACTCCAGTATTCTTGCCCGGGAAATCCTATGGACAGAGGAGCCTGGTGGGTTACAGTCCATGGGGTCACAAAAGAGTCGGACACGACTGAGCAACTTAACAACAACTTAGCTCCACTGACTTTTTTCCTCTGGGAGTGAAACTAAGGGAAGGGTGGGGTGGGGGAAATTATGCATGAAAACCTCTCAGTCTGAAGACTTATTACCTAAATATAAATCTCACTACATGAAAGGAGAGTGATTGTTCTGAGGTATCAAAAACTGTCATTTTTGTTTAGTGAGAGATAGTGCATCGTCGCGGTTAGGAAAGTAGACTATTCTGCCAGGCTGCCAGGTTAAAACCCCTTCTCTGCCACTCACTATGCTTGTGATTTGGGGCAAGTTCTAAAGTTTCTGTGCCTCAGTTATCTAGTCTGAAAATGGGTGTGATAATTGGGTTGTTCCAAAGGTGAAATGCATTTAACAAGTTTAAATTGTTTAGAACAGTGTCTCACTGATAGTAAGTGCCCAGTATATATTAGCGACTATTAGCCAACTTCTAGCGACTATTAGCCAACTTCTAACGACTATTAGCCAACTTCTAAAAGACTCCCATATTTTGAAGTTCACTGTTTTGGCAAAAGAGCTATATGTTTTTTCCTCTCTGATGTCCTAGTTTTTTGCTATAAAATTTACTCTGGTGCCTCGGATGGTAAACAATCTGCCTGCAATGCAGGAGACCCAGGTTCAATCCCTGTATTGGGAAGATTCCCTGGAGAAGGAAATGGCAGCCCACTCCAGTATTCTTGCCTGGAGAATCCCATGGACAGAGGAGACTGGCAGGCTACAGTCCATGGGGTCGCAAACAGTCAGACACGACTGAAGTGACTAACACTACACCTATAGTATTTAATGCTCATTGTCTATGTCAGTGCAATCTGTAGATATGTGTAGTTTCAATAGAACAGAACTACTGCTGCCTATCTTGATGGGGCCAGGATCCCGGGCTATCGCTTTAGATTGCATTGGCATAGTGATGTCCCTCCATCTCTGCTCTAATGAAGATTTTGGTAGGATTTATGAGGAAAAATTTTCCAAAAGTTTAAATTAAAAAATATTGCTAGAACAATTATCTCATCATTATTTGCTCTCAGTTATTCTTTCTGTAGGACACTATATACATATCTCAATACCCAGAGCTGAAATCCATGGCAAACATTGCTGGGAAATAGCCATCATGGAAATGATATATTAAGCAGAGGGAAACTAAAGGTGTCACCTGTTTGCTCACAAGCAGTAGGATCCTTGGTCCTGAGCCGTCTCAGAACGTTTAGAGTAGACACATTCTGGGTTGCTGCCCAGCTCACAGTGGTCCCCTCCCTTCCCTCTGTGTTCAGAGGTGCTTTGCAGGCACTGAGCTTATCCTACACTCGTATGTGACCCCACTTCCTTGTCTATACTGGGCAGCAAGAGAGGCTCCTGACCTACTTTGGACATGAGTCAGGATCTCATCCGTAGAGATTTAGAACTGGCTCCATGGGACTTACCTGGTGGTCCAGGGGTTAAAACTCTGCCTTACAATGCAGGGGATTCAGGTTCACTCCATGACCAGGGATTGAACTAAGATCCCACATGCCATGGAACAGCTAAGTCCCTGGACCGCAACTAGAGATCCCACATGCTGCAACTAAGACCCGCTGTAGCACCCCACGCCCCCCCACCCCCGAAAAAAAATAAATATATATTTTAAAAAGAACTGGCTCCATGAGGGTCAGGCTTTCCCTGTGGCTGACTTATGAACATGGAGACTCGGGAGGAATAGAAGTAGATGTGCAGGAAAAAGAAGGGAGGAGGTAGATTGCCAGGGTCCTGCTGGTTTTCAAGAAGCTGGCTCTCATCTCTCCAGAGGACCTGATTCATTATGCCTTTGAATTCTGTGAAACACCCACTGTATCCTCAGGAAATTTCTTCTGACTTAGAGTATATTGGTTTTGGTTAGTTGTAGTTACAGAGTCCACACTAATACAGCATTGTGTGGGGATGATAAAGCTGTCTTGACATTAAGGAAGATTCCTGCAATATCTGTGCCAGAGATTTGAAATCAGTGGGTTTACAAAGTGAGAGTTCAGTTGAAGAAGCAGAACTTCCATCAGTGCTCTGAAATAAGGAATATATTATAGAAATTAGACCTGACACCATTGTGAGAGTGGCTGGAGGAAGGTTGTTAACCAGCTCTTGCGTGGGTAAAGGAGTTGGGGTGTGCAGGAAACTTGGAAACTGTGCAAGTCCGACTGTCAGAACAGGGCTGTGGAGGGGTTGATGGAGAAGTCTGTGTGTGCGCGTGTGCGCGTGTGCGTGCGCGCGCATGCTCAGTCGTGTCCGATTCTTTGTGACCCAGTGGGTTGTAGCCCGCCAGGCTCCTCTGTCTGTGGGACTTCCCAGGCAAGAATACTGGAGTGGGTTGCCATTTCCTCCTCCAGGGAATCTTCCCGACCCAGGGTGTCTTCCTGTCTCCTGTGTCTCCTGCATTGGCAGGCAGATTCTTTACCACTGAGCTATGGGAGGTCTAGGGGAAGTCAATGTCTCTTTACGCCTATGAGCGCACAGAGAAGCATTCGGGGATGTGTGAACCTGGATGTTGTCAGTTGGGACGAGAAAGGACGAGCCAGAACCAGCCAGCACCTCTGCGTCTGTCTCCACTGCCTCTCACCAGCAGTGGCCTTTCGTGTGAGATGGCTGTTGCTTCGCTGCCTCCTCCAGACAGCACACTTTTGGCCAGGGTAAGCAGTAACTATCCAGGGAAGGGCATTCTGCAGAGCAGAGTTCCTGGAATAATCAAGCTGATGACAGAATAGTCCTGTGTACAAATCTTTGATTGGCTAGGGATATACAATTCTACAAAGTAGCTAAGATATAAGCTTAGGAAAAAAAATTCTAAGTGATTATTGTGAACAAACATATTTGGGACCCACAGCTTTATGGCACCACCTTCTGCTCAGCCTGGTCAACCAAGATAAAAACCAGAGTCACCTTAGCTGCCTTCCTCTCAACTTCACTCCGCATCCAGTCACCAAGTTTTATATAATTTTGCTTCCTACAGTATCTCCTGAACAAAGACCCCTCCTCTCCATGCTCATTATAAAAGCTCATGGTCTCCTACCTGGACTGTTGTCTCTTCATAACTGGTCTTTCTGCATCTTCCACAGGTCCATCCTACTACCATTACATAGTGCTGTCAACCCTGACTGCACTTTAGAATCATCTCGGGGACTTTAAAACACCCAGGGCTTACACCCCACCCTAGGCCATACATCAGACCCTCTCATGACAACCTGCTGTGGTACACACCACCATTAATTCTGTTTTGCAGAGGAGCAAATTGAAGATTCGCAAAGTTAAATAACTCCCCAGGGTTCACAGCTGAAAAGTACTGGGGTTAGATACGCACACAGTTATCTGAGGGCAGAGCCTGTACTCCTAACCACAGGTGGGATGCCTTCCAAACTGCGGTGCTGGGCAGGTTAGAGGGATGGTAGGGCTAGCAGCTGAGGTGGGAAACACAGGTGAGAGTGTACGGTTGAGGGGGAGTTGAGAACAGCTTTGAACTTCATTGGTTTGAATGGTTTCTTAGACAACCAAGTGGTGATATTCCGGCAGCAGCTGAAGATGCAGTGAGGGGCGTCGGGGATGGGGAGGAATGGATGGGCACAAAGGACAGTGCTGACCTAGAAGGGACAGGATTCAGTGGGTGCAAAGGCGGGGGTGCAGGAGTCTGCAGCATGGTCTCCCGGGTTTCCATCCTGAGGGGAGGGGTCAAGGGGAGAGGGCTCTACCTTCAGAACAAAGCTGATGCTGGGAAAGCAGCAGTTTGGGGAATGGGCAGGAGAGGGCAGTGAGAATCCTTCTGGAGATACTTGAGATACCAGCAGAGCCGCTCGGTTGGAAATATGAATTGAGTTTGGGAGAGAGGTTGCTGTCAAAGATACCAACTGAAATTATATCAGGGTAGTTGAAACCTTGAAAGTAGATGAGATAGTCAGATGCAGAGTGAAGGATGCTCAAGAATAAAGGAAGGCTGAGGATGCAATTCTGGGGAAGACTAATGAATGAATGGGGAGAAAGGAGAAGCCAAAGGAGGAGGTCCAAAGGGAGGAGCAGGCAGGGGAGGAGGACAGGGAGGGATGGATGGAGAGATATAGACAGAAAGATAGATAATAGAAGAGAGATTTATTTTAAGGAACTGGTGCATGCATTTGTTAGGGCTGGCAATTATGAAATCTGTCAGGCAGGTCACAGCCTGGAAACAGGATTTGAGGTTTTAGTCTTGAGGGAGAGTTTTTCTCCGTCTGAAAGCCTCACTTTTTATCCTTAAGGACTTCAACTGATTGGATGAGGCATACCCATGTTATCAAGGGTCATCTCCTTTACTTATAGGCTTCCCTTGTAGCTCAGTTGGTAAAGAATTTGCCTGCAGTGCAGGAGACCCAGGTTCGATCCCTGGGTTGGGAAGATCCCCTGGAGAAGGAAATGGCAAGCCACTCCAGTATCCTTGTCTGGAAAATCTCATGGACAGAGAAGCCTAGCGGGCTATAGTCTATGGGGTCACAAATAGTAGGGCACGACTGAGTGACTAACACTTACTTACACCTACTCCTTTACTTAAAGTCAACTGACTGTAGATATAACCACAATTACGAAAGTGTGTCTACAGAAACACCTAGACTAGAGTTTGGTTAAACAGCTGGGTACCCTAGCCTGGCCCAGCTGACATATAAGACCTACATCCCAGTTCACTCCTGTTGACTTGGCATCCATACACATCTCCTTAAGTCATTCTTTATTTAAAAAAAGAATATTTACTTTGTTTTTTTAGCTGTGGTAGGTCTTCATTGTGGTGTGCAGACTTCTCATTGCGGTGGATTCTGTCATTGTGGAGAATAGGCTCTGGGTGAATGGCTTCAGTAATTGCAGCTCATGGGCTCAGTAGTTGTGGTACATGGGCTTAGTTGCTCCAAGGCATGTGGGATCATCCTGGACCAAGATCAAACAAGTACCCCGTTGCACTGCAAGCAGATTCTTAACCACCAGACCACCAGGGAAGTCATCCTTAAGCCATTCTTAGTCTCCAAGTAAAGACAATAACAAGCACTTCCACTTAACATGATACAGCTGCCCCAAGTGTAACTGTAAACGCACGAACCTTCTCCCCAGAAGAAGATGTATAGTCCTTGGGTGATGTTTACTCTTTCCCTTCATGCCTAGGACCTAAATACTGTGTTGTAAATTTAACTGTTATTAATATATCCTATGTTATACAAGTGGATAAGTAAGAGAAGAAAACAAAGGTAAATTATAAAATAATACATCAAATATCTTTGTTTCTTTCCCTTTCTTATCCGTGTATATACATAGTCATAACAAAATAAGGAAGAGATGTTCAGAACAAAGTTCGTAGTTGTATTAGCTGCTTGGAGCTGCTATTTCTAACTACCTTCTTCCAGTGATCATTCTCTTTACCTTTGGGAAGCACCTCAGCTGGTCCTGGTTGTTCACCTTCTGGGGTGACACAAACCTTCACTCCTAAATGGTCTGGGCCATTAGCAGTCCTCCCTGAGCTAGGTTGTTATAGTTTTCCATGGACTTTAGTCAGAGGGCATGGAAACACTAAGAGGTTCCCTGAGGGGTCTCCTACATTCCAGATGTATGTGCTTCCTTACCTCCACTGTGGAAAGGCAGTCCAGTGTCCCCTTGGTAGTCAGATTCAGTCATGCCAGCCAACACCCTGACTCCCTTCTTTGACTATTGATTCAGACACAAGCCACCCAAAGTTGCCAGGTGGCAGTCTTAACTTCCAGTTAAATGCAATGATTGTTGTGTTTCTTCATGAAAACATTCGCCCTTTGGGACTAACACCACTAGGTCAGCTGAGCATAAGGTTGTGGGAACAGACGGCAGACCTTGTGCTAGGGGATCACTAGGGCTAATGGTGAGAGATGCCACTCCCATTTCCATCCCCTGATTCTTGGACCCATGAATCTGGTCATGGGAGAAACAGCATCATATATTGGATACTGATTCAGAGCCTCCACAGAGAATTTCCTGGAGAACCTTGCCCAACTCTGCAAGATACTGCTATCTAGCTGATGCTGTAACTGAGTCTTCAAAAGGCTATTCCATTTCTCTATCCAGCTAGCTGCTTCAGGATGATAGGGAACATGGTAAGACTAGTGAATTCTGTGAGTGTGAGTCCATTGCCACATTCCAATTGTTGTGAAGTGAGTTCCTTGATCAGAAGCAATGGTAGTGGATAAGGCATGCTATGAGTCTATGGGTGGCAGTTTTGGCAGAAGCACTGTGTGAAGGAAAAGGAACTCAGTGTACTCAGTGTAATTATCAATTCCAGTAGGAACAGAATGCTGTCCCTGTCATGATGGAAGTGGTTTAGCATAATCAACCTGTCACCAAGTGGCAAACTGGTTGATCACATTCAAAAAACTAAGATCATGGCATCTGGGCTCATCTCTTCATGGCAAATAGATGGGAAAACAATGGAAACAGTGACAGACTTTATTTTCTTGGGCTCCAAAATCACTGCAGATGGTGACTGCAGCCATGAAATTAAAAGGTGCTTGCTCCTTGGAAGAAAAGTTATGACCAACCTAGATAGCATATTAAAAAGCAGAGACATCACTTTGCCGACAAAGGTCCATCTAGTCAAAGCTATAGTTTTTCCAGTAATCATGTATGGATGTGAGAGTTGGACCATAAAGAAAGCTGAGCACTAAAGAATGGATGCTTTTGAACTGTGGTGTTGGAGAAAACTCTTGAGAGTCCCTTGAACTGCAAGGAGATCCAACCAATCAATCCTAAAGGAAATCAGTCCTGAATATGCATTGGAAGGATTGATGCTGAAGCTGAAACTCCAATACTTTGGCCACCTGATGCAAAGAACTGACTTCTTAGAAAAGACCCTGATGATGGGAAAGATTGAAGGTGGGAGGAGAAGGGGACGACCGAGGATAAGATGGTTGGATAGCATCACCAACTCAATGGACATGAGTTTGAGTAAACTCCAGAAGATGGTGATGGACAAGGAAGCCTGGCGTGCTGTAGTCCTTGAGGTTGCAAAGAGTCAGACACGACTGAGAGACTGAATTGAACTGATCACTTTGGGGAATGCTGCCATATTGTTGGTCTTGCTGCTGGCAGATTGGACCCTCATTGGTGGCCATAGTCAGGCTGGCCTTGGTGAGTGGAAGTCTGTAATGCTGAGCCTCTGGATAACTTCCAGCCTTGCCACCATGACTGATTTGTTCATCAGCCTATTGGGCAATGTCAAGTGTAGCTGGAGAAGGAGGCTGGCTGGTACCCAAAGAACAGTGTCCTAGCCACTTGAGGATTACAAGCTTCCTCTGCTGAGATCAGACCATTCACCTGGGACACAGTATCTTGGAGTTGTTTTGGCTGTTCAGAGAGGTCTATCCACCTACCTCTTCCTAAGATCACCTTGTCACCAATTTTCTAGTCATGTTCCTTTCAAATCCCTGACCATCCAGCCGAACCATTGGTCACAGTCCATAAGCTGGCGTCTACTTGTACTTCTGGCCATTTCTCTTTTGAAGCGGACTGAATAACAAGGTTGACTGCTCAAAGGTCAGCAAGCTGGGCAGACTTGCATTCACCACTGTCCTTCAGGGATGTTCCAGAAGGGGCTATAGTACAGCTGTTGTCAACTTTCGGGTGGTGCCCGAACATTAGGCAGGCCTAAGTCTTCTCTTCCTCAATCAGCTGATCATAGGGAGCCGGCCCTGAGGCCGCAGGTGCAGGCTGGGAGGGATAGGGAGGTGGGGGCCTTGGGCACTTGGGCCACTTCCTCATGTAACTTAAGCATGTCCTCTAGGTCTGCTTGAGCTGAGTCTCATATGTATCAGTTCCATTTGATGCTGGAGTGTTGCTGTACACACCTGGACCTATGCCTGTGGTTCTGGCAGCACCCAGTTCATGGCAAGCAGCTCAGCTTGCATGGTGATGTGGTGGCCCATGGTTAAATTATCAGTTACTACTAGGCCCAGTAGTAAGTAAAATGCTGTTTCTCAAAATCCACAGAGGATGGCAGGGCCTTGCTCTGTAATCTTAAGGGTCTGTGAGATGACTCCCTCTGGGGCTCTGACCCAGCCTCCATCAGCATCTACCACTGACTGTTGGATCTGCTGGATCACATGGCTCAGCCGGCAAAGGGCAGCTCACAGTGCGAGCTGGATGAGGTGCAGAGACTTCTCTTGTTCTTGGTCCCACTCAAAATCAGCAGCTTTTTGGGTCACTTGGTAAACTGAATTGAGTAGCACTCCCAAACGGAGAAGGCAATGGCAACCCACTCCAGTACTCTTGCCTGGAAAATCCCATGGGCGGAGGAGCCTGGTAGGCTGCAGTCCATGGGGTCGCTAAGAGTCGGGCACAACTGAGCGACTTCATTTTCGCTTTTCCCTTTCATGCATTGGAGAAGGAAATGGCAACCCATTCCAGTGTTCTTGCCTGGAGAATCCCAGGGACGGGGGAGCCTGGTGGGCTGCCGTCTATGGGGTCACACAGAGTCGGACACGACTGAAGCAACTTAGCAGCAGCAGCAGCAGCACTTCCAAATGAGGAACATGTTGTGTCCCAAACCCAAAGAGGACCATCAAGTGTTGTGTCTCTGTTTTGGTTATGAAAATATTAGTCGCTCAGTCGTGTTTGACTCTTTGCAACCCCATGGACTGTAGCTCGCCAGGCTCATGTGTCCAAGGAATTCTCCAGGCAAGAATACTGGAGTGGGTAGTTATTCCCTTATCCAGCGGAATCTTACTGACCCAGGGGCCAAACCCAGGTCTCCTGCATTGCAGGCAGATTCTTTACTGTCTGAGCCACCAGGGTCATATAAAGGGCCAAATACAACAACTTGCTGCTGCTGCTGCTGCTAAGTCGCTTCATTCGTGTCCGACTCTGTGCGCCCCCATAGACAGCAGCCCACCAGGCTCCCCCGTCCCTGGGATTCTCCAGGCAAGAACACTGGAGAGGGTTGCCATTTCCTTCTCCAATGCATGAAAGTGAAAAGCGAAAGTGAAGTCGCTCAGTCGTGTCCAACTCTTAGCGACCCCATGGCTGCAGCGCACCAGGCTCCTCCGTCCATGGGATTTTCCAGGCAAGAGTACTGGAGTGGGTTGCCATTGCCTTCTCAGATACAACAACTTATCCTTCATCTTCTTTATTTATTTATTTGAAACCATCGAGTCTGAGTTGTGGCATGTGGGATTTTTGTTGCAGTGCAGGGGCTTCTCTCTAGCTGTGCTGCTCGGACTCAGCCGTTGTGGCATGTGGGTTTAGTTGCCCTGTGGTGTGTGGGATCTTAGTTCCTCAGCCAGGGATCAAACCCATATCCTCTGCATTGGAAGGCTGATTCTTAACCACTGGACCACCAGGGAAGTTCTTATCCTTCACCTTAGAATGGATAGCCTATACTACCAGATCTCTTGAAAACCCACTGAGAAGGAAATCTCTAGAACTTTTGTCAGATTTGCTTTCCACCCCATGACATACAAATGTCTCACCAATAAGCCTAGAAGAGCTACTCTTTCCTACACACTAGGTCCAATCAGCATAACATCATCAGTGCTATGGACCAGTGTGAGGTCTTCTAGAACAGAAAGACAATAGGGTCCCTGCTTGACCAAATTAGGATGTAGGGCTGGAGAACTGATCTATCCTTGAGGGAGGGCAGTCTTCACTGTACTGCTGTTTTTGCCAGCTGAAAGAAGGCTGCCCTGTGGTTGGTCTTTACTAACAGATATGCAGAAGAAACATTTTGCCAGACCAATACTGCACAGCAGATACTAGGGGATGTGTTAATTTGCTTAAACAGTGAAGCTACATCTGGTACAGCAGCTGCAATTGGAATTACCATCTGGTTTAGTTTATGATGATCCACTGTCATTCTCAGGCTCCGTCTGTCTTCTTCACAGGCCACATGGGCATGTTGAACGGGGAGGTGGTAGAAGTCACCACCCCTGCATCTTTCAAGTCCTTGATGGTGGCATTACTCTCTGCAGTCTCTCTAAGAAGGCAGTGTTGCCTTTGGTTAACTGGGGAATGCTGCCACACTGTTGGTCCTGCTGTTGGCGGACTGGACCCTCAGCAGTGGCCATGGTCACACTGGCTTTGCTGAGTGCAAGTCTGTATTGCTGAGCCTCTAGATAACTTCCAGGACTGCCACCGCAACCACTTTGCTCATCCAAGGCAGAGGCAGCTGTAGAGGCTTCCACTTGGCTCTTTCTCACAAAATAACCCTCACTTCAAGGGTCATGGAGCCAGTGTAGGGATTCTGCCAGTTGCTGAGTATTAGTCTAATTATTCTAACAGTGCATTCCAAAACTGGAGAAATAACCCCAGTATGGGTGCAGAGACCACTATGAGATGGACCTGAGCTAAAACTCCATTCATCACCTGACCCTACAAACCCTTGCTTGCACTAGTACTGCAGTGATGTTCTGGATGTCCTGGACTCAGTGGCAGTTCAGAGCCAGTGTCCAGTAATTCCTGAAAAGTCTGATTATTTCCTTTTCCCCAGTGCACAGTCACCCTAGTAAAAGGCCACATGTCCCTTTGGGGAAGGCTCCAAGAAAGAGTAATAGTATATATTTTTGACAATGTTGCAGAATATTGGAGGAGACAAACATCCCCTTTGTTCAAGGAGTTTGGAGTCTGCAAATTGACTCAAGTCTGGGAACTGATAGAGTCTCTCTGTTTTGGTAATTTAAGTTAGGTTTTTGCGTGTTTGACCAAGAACTTTCCTGCTCATACAGATCACATAAGAATTCAGTAGAATTCTCATCCTGGATGGTCAATGCCATAGGTCTGTGGGGGTCAGACTATTCTGGTTGCTGCTTTGCCTTTGCTGTCCATTACAGAAACCATGCCCACCCTGCCTTGGGTAACTCATTGCCACCATTTGGCTCCAGCCACTCTGGGATCCAACTATTCTCACTGCATTTAAGGACCCACACTGCAGTGGTGCAGTTTCCACTGTAATTTCTGATCTACAGAGAAGAGTTGACCAGGCATGCTGGGTCACAAAGTTATTTCTCAGAGTCACGGTGAATGCTGTGTCCTCTGGACCCTCTGGGAGTCAGTAAGTGGGTCTTATGTGATAAATCTATGCTAATATTTCAATCTGCCTAAGCCTTTAGATAATTCCTTTACAGTGTACCAAGGCAGTTCTGGCATTTCCACATCATTTAGTGCTGGTCACCTCTTGCCTCCCATTTCTGTCAACTAGCTAAGCAAACAGAGCTTGTTCTAATCTCTCAAACTGCAGTGAATCCAGATCTCTGTTTGGTGGTGTCCGTCATTACATTCAGCCTCATCCAACGGTTCCCCACACTCTTCATATTCACGCTCACATTCATCCCGTCCCACAACACTCTGACTTCTAAGCATATACAGGTGTTTTCACTCACACGGTTCTGATCTTTTGAACGACCTCGACTCTCCTCCAGGTCTAGGACGATCCTTCCCCTTCCTCCAGGGAGCCTTTCTGACCCTTCTTCACAGCTCTCCCTCTTACCGCCCCTCCCCCCACCTCTACACTCTTTCGTGACAGACCTCTGGCTCTTGGCATATTCTGCTGTACGTCGTTATTTAGTTTTACACGCGCATGTTTATCTTCCCCCGATGGGAGGCCGGAGAAGCTCCTTAAGGGCGAGAACCGTTTCTGGCAGGTGCCTCTTCAGGGATGCTCCAGGAGCCTCCTTGAATGAACACAAGAGGAGGCGAGTGTGGGCTGGCTTAGGAGCTCAGCACGGATCGCAGTTGTGTCCTAGGCTGGCTGCCCAACGTGGGGAGGCGGATCTGGGGCCAGCCCAGTTCTGCTGCCAGAAGATTCAAACAGTTGGATACTCAGTTCATGTAGAACTACTCGCCCCGCTCTCTTTCCCAGGGTGAGCTGCAGTCTCCCCTCATCCTCCCCCCGCCCCCCGCCCGCTCCTTGCGAAACGAGTCCTTCTCACTCCCTCCAGCTCTTCCACCAACCCTGTGATCACTTCCCTAATTAGTGTCTGGGAGGTACCCTCGTAGATCACCCCTCCCATCCTCCAAGGAGAGCCTCCTAGTCTCTCCCTCCCCGAACACCCGTCCTCTCCACTGCACTTCCCCTCTCATTTTCGTCCAACACCGAGGGAGAGTGAAAAATCAGCTTTCCGAGGTCTGTGACCCAGGCTGTGGGCTTGCGCGCCCCGCCCGCTCCAGCCGTCCGCTTGTGTGTGTGTGTGTGTGTGTGTGTGTGTGCGCGCGCGCGCGCGCGTGCCTGGGCCGAGGCTGGAGAGGAAACAGCCGGTCCAGCCCGGGAGGAGGAAGGAGCCTCCCCTTCCTCGCCAGCCCCCTCCCCACTTCCCGTCCGGCTCTGCCGTTAGCTTTCCCGGACGCGGGCCTCGGGTGCACAGAGCCCTCTGGCCGCAGCGGAGCTGGAGAAGGCGGAGGCGGATCGGGAGGAGCCGGCGGGGCGCATGCTGGGCGGGGGTCCCCAGGGCGCCCCGGCTGGTGGCGGCAGGGGCCACCGCGCAGGTAGGGGTGCTGTCACGGCCGCCCGGCGGGTCGGGGCGAGGGTTCCGCGGCGAGGGTGAGCTCTGTCCTCTGGAGATCGTTTAGGTCTGGGGTGCTCCTCGGTTGATATCTAGGGTTTCTGCACTCTTGCGGGCTGAGGGAAACTGAGGCAGGGCGCGAAGCGTGCCGAGGTGAAGTCTTTGTCGGGCCTGGGGCTGCCCGCCAGCGCCGACCCGGCCAGGTCCTCCCGGAAGACGGTGCTGAGATTCCGGGATCCGCAGTTCCCGCCCCCGTGGGTCCCGGTGGCCGAGGAAGGCGGCTTGACCGCGCGCCGGGGTTCGCTGCTCCCGGGGACTGAGCCAGCAGAGGCTCGGGGCTCCGCGCGCCCTCCCCTGAGCACTCGTGGGACAGGGCACGCCCCGCCGCCTGGTCCGGGGACCGCGTCCTGACACCCCGCAGAGTTTCGGGTTTCACCCCTCGAGGACCTGGAGGGAGGAGATTGGGGTGGGATGGGGGACGCGGTGCTGGCACCGTCCCAAGGCGCTGCTCTGCGAGCAGTTTCACCTCCCACTTCCTCCAGTTCAATGATGCCCACGGCTGGCTCGGAGCTGGAGCCGGGAGCCCCGGTCAAGCTGTCAACGCTGTCAGCGCTCAGGGTTGACACTGAGGCCGTGAAGTGCACAGTTGCTTTGCAGGAATGACAGGATGTCTCCTGCCATCTCGCTTTTAAAATACATGTGCAAAGGAATTTGAGACTTTGGGATGAGAATGAGATTTGGAGTGAGGGAGTTGTGTGTCCTTGCTGGACTGGAAGAAGGCCGGGTAACTTCGACAGCTCCTTTAACAGCGCTGAGCCTCGATTTCATCACATATACAAAAGAACACTGGTAACCTCCCCGCTCCCCATCCCGTCGGGAAAGCTGCTGTGTGTGAAAACACTTTGCAAAATGTATGGTCAGTTGGGCAGGCAAGTGCGATTTGGATAATACCAGAGTCTTAAGGCAATGGCACCCCACTCCAGTACTCTTGCCTGGAAAATCCCATGGATGGAGGAGCCTGGTGGGCTGCAGTCCATGGGGTCGCTAAGAGTCGGACACGACTGAGCGACTTCACTTTCACTTTTCACTTTCATGCATTGGAGAAGGAAATGGTAACCCTCTCCAGTGTTCTTGCCTGGAGAATCCCAGGGACGGGGGAGCCTGGTGGGCTGCTGTCTATGGGGTCGCACAGAGTCAGACACGACTAAAGTGACTTAGCAGCAGCAGCAGCAGCAGAGTCTTAAGAGCTGGACTTCGAGACAGCTTGCATCTCAATCCTGCACTTAGCTGTGCCTTAGTTGCCCGATTTATGAAATGGGGTCAATGACAAGGCCACCTCATAGAGTCGCTGTGGGTTTAACTGTGGCCATGGATGTGAACACCCAAGCTGGTTGCTGAGATACATAGTAAGCTCTAAATAAGAGCCTCAGATGCTCTTTTCACTAAGCAAAACCCAATTAATTTGGAGTGGTGTAAAAAAAAAAAAAGCCCACCAGTTTGATTTGATTATAGTATGAATGTGTGTGTGTGTGTGTGTGTGTGTGTTCAGTCATGTCTGACTCTTTGCAACCCCATGGAGTCTAGCCCACCAGGCTGCTCTGTCCATGGGATTTTCCAGGCAAAAATACTGGAATTGGTTGCCATTTCCTTCTCCAGGGGATCTTCCTGACCCAGGGATAGAACCCTTGTCTCCTGCATCTGCAAACAGATTCTTTATCACTGTGCCATCTGGAAAAACTACATCTCTCGTGAACTATGAATCAGCTCCCTTCACTTCAGTTGCTCAGTCGTGTCCACCTCTTTGTAACCCCGTGGACTGCAGCACGCCAGGCTTCCCTGTCCATCACCAACTCCCAGAGCTTGCTGAAACTCATGTTCATCGAGTCGGTGATGCTATCCAGTCTCATCCTCTGTCGTCCCCTTCTCCTCCGGCCTTCAATCTTTCCCAGCATCAGGGTCTGTTCCAGTGAGTCAGTTCTTCACATCAGGTGGCCAAAGGATTGGAGTTTCAGCTTCAGCATCAGTCCTTCCAATGAATATTCAGGACTGATTTCCTTTAGGATTGACTGGTTGGATCTCCTTGCAGTTCAAGGGACTCTCAAGAGTCTTCTCCAACACCACAGTTCAAAAGCATCCATTCTTCGGTGCTCAGCTTTCTTTATGGTCCAACTCTCACCTCCATACGTGACTACTGGGAAAACCATAGCTTTGACTAGATGGACCTTTTTGGCAAAGTAATCTCTGCTTTTCAGTATGCTGTCTAGGTTGGTCATAGCTTTTCTTCCAAGGAGCAAGCACCTTTTAATTTCATGGCTGCAGTCACCATCTGCAGTGATTTTGGAGCCCAAGAAAATAAAGTCTCACTGTGTCCATTGTTTCCCCATCTATTTGCCATGAAGAGATGGGACCAGATGCCATGATCTTAGTTTTCTTAATGTTGAGTTTTAAGCCAACTTTTTCACTTTCCTCTTTCACTTTCATCAAGAGGCTCTTTAGTTCCCCTTCACTTTCTGCTGTAAGAGTGGGGTCATCTGCATATCTGAAGTTATTGATATTTATACCAGCTATCTTGATTCCAGCTTGTGCTTCATCCAGCCCAGCGTTTCTCATGATGTAGTCTGCATAGAAGTTAAATAACCAGGGTGACAATATACAGCCTTAAAGTACTCCTTTCCCGATTGGGAACCAGTCTGTTGTTCCATGTCCAGTTCTAACTGTTGCTTCTTGACCTGCATACAGATTTCTCAGGAGGCAGTTCAGGTGGTCTGGTATTCCCATCTCTTGAAAAGTTTTTCACAGTTACTGTGATTCAGACAGTCAAAGACTTTGGTGTAGTCAGTAAAGCAAAAGTAGATATTTTTCTGGAGCTCTCTTGCTTTTTCAATGATCTAACAGATGTTGGCCTTTTCTAAATTCAGCTTGAACATCTGGAAGTTCATGGTTCACCTACTGTTGAAATCTGGCTTGGAGAATTTTGAGCATTACTTTGCTGGCATGTGAGATGGGCGCAGTTGTGTGGTAGTTTGAACATTTTTGGGCATTGCCTTTGGGATTGGAATGAAAACTGACCTTTTCCAGTCCTGTGACCACTGCTGAGTTTTTCAGATTTGCTGGCGTACTGACTGAAGCACTTTCACAGCCTCGTCTTTTAAGATTTGAAATAGCTCAGCTGGAATTCCATCACCTTCACTAGCTTTGTTAGGAAGCATAGTGATGCTTCCTAAGGCCCACTTGGCTTCGCATTCCAGGATGTCTGGCTCTAGGTGAGTGATCACACCACCGTGGTTATCTGGGTATTGAAGATCTTCTTTGTGTAGTTCTTCTGTGTATTCCTGCCACCTCTTCTTAATATCTTCTGCTTCTGTTAGGTCCATATCATTTCTTTCCTTTATTGTGCTCATCTTTGCATGAAATGTTCCCTTGGTATCTCTAATTTTCTTGAGATCTCTAGTCTTTCCCATTCTCTTGTTTTCCTCTGTTTCTTTGCACTGATCCCTGAGGAAGGCTTTCTTATCTCTCCTTGCTATTCTTTGGAACTCTGCATTCAAATGGGCGTATCTTTCCTTTTCTCCTTTGCCTTTCACTTCTCTTCTTTTCACAGTTATTTGTAAGGCCTTCTCAGACAACCATTTTGCCTTTTTGCATTTCTTTTTCTTGGGAATGGTCTTGATCACTGCCTCCTTTACAATGTCACGAACCTCCATCCATAGTTCTTCAGGCACTCTGTCTATCAGATCTAATCCCTTGAATCTATTTGTCACTTTCACTGTATAATTGTAAGGGATTTGATTTAGGTCATACCTGAATGGTCTAGTGGTTTTCCTTACTTTCTTCAATTTAAGTCTGAATTTGCAATAAGGAGTTCATGATCTAAGCCACAGTCAGCTCCTGGTCTTGTTTTTGCTGACTGTGAATAGCAGAGTATTTAAAAAGAAATTTAATCTTAATAAGTTCACAAGTGGCACATGAAATCTTTTGAGGGAATCTTCCCACCCAGGGATGAAACCCTGGGTCTCCCACACTGCAGGCAGATTCTTTGCCATCTGAGACACTGGGAAGCCCAGGTGAGAATCTGGCACTAAGCAAAAAGAGGCCTGGAGCTTCTTTCTAAGCTGTGTGTCCTCGATCCTCAGTTTCCTCATCTGTTTACAAAAAAGATATAATGGGGACAGTAACTTTTGGGTTAGAGCTGCCTGAGGATTCAGTGAAGTAAATGGTGCGAGTACCTTGGAGCATATGACTGACTGCAAATAGAAGATATCAGTGCTACCAGGAGGGAATAAGAAAGTCTGCAGTTTTTTTAGAGCTTGCAGTATGCCAGGCGGTCTATCAGGAATTGCTGTGATGAAATCTGCCCCAGACCATTGTAAGGTAGCTACTTATGATTTTCATTTTCCCCATACAAATCTGAGAAGCAGATTCACCCCTCTTATTTCCAAGTCACATAGCCATTAAAGGTAGAACCAGGGTTAGAACTGTGGACTGGTGCCTCTCACAGTTGTGTTCTCAACCACTGGCTGAACTAAAGTTATGGAGATAAACTGATGTTCAAGCACACCTATGTTAGATCACTGGTAACTATATACCCTACATATTTACAGACTCTAAAACATGGGTGAATTGTTAACTCTGGAAGAAGAGACTTTGAAATAATCTTGTTTTCATCCCTATGTAAAAAATGCCATTTTAAGCTATCTTCTTTCCAAAATAAACAATGAAAATTTGCAGAGAAAAAAAGTATTAAAATCTCATATAAAAACATATCACAAGAAATCATCAGAAATCTCCTTTTAAAAAATAATTGCTCTGAGAAAAAGAAAAAAAAAAAGAGAACTTATCAGAAATCTCAAAACTAAATGGACTTTGCATGAATGCTTTAACACACATATTTGCCAGGACCCTTAAGTTGGCACAAAAAGGGTAAGCTGGGATTCAGGCTTTTGGGGTTATGATTACCTGGCAAGGCTAGGACCCAGGACATTTCTGCAGGGACCTCACTGCTCACATGAGATGCCCCCAGCAATGGGCTTTCAGGCAAAGTCTGTATACCTGAGGGAAAGTGAAGGCCAGGTTTCTGTGCTGCATAACCAATTCCCTGTTCCGTTGTTTCTCTTCTTCTTGTTTCTTTTTCCAGAAGTAACTTGTGCTCTTAGGAAACTACAAATGAGAAAAAGAACATTGAAAACCACCATAATTCCACCAATGCAGATCAATAGTTTGGTGTCTCTGTTCTTGTAATCCATTTCTATGCCATGTTCATTAATTTATATGTTTCCAAAACACTGCATGCAAACTATTATTGTTTAGTTAGATGACAAAAATAATACTTGCTCATTGTGCAAACATTAAGGTATTAGTTTAGAAAAAGTCCAAATTTATTATGCTCATTAAAACATTTCCTTTTTAAAAAAAATTCTTGAAATTTTGAGTGAAGAAGGATTAGAGATTATATCATTAATGTCTGAATTTTCTCGTGATTTTGGTCAAAGTTTGATGAAAGATCTTCAGAATGAAGACAGTGATGATCTTTGTGTGTGCCAAGCTGCTTTAGTACTGTCTGACTCTTTGCAACCCTATGGACCTCAGTCAGGCTCCTCTGTCCACGGGTATTCTCCAGGCAGGAATACTAGAGTGGGCTGCCATGGCCTCCTCCAGGGGATATTTCTGACCCAGGGATTGAACCCGTGTCTCTTATGTCTCCTGCATTGGCAGGTGGGTTCTTTACCACTGGAGCCACCTGGGAAGCCCCTGAAAGAGCACAGTCATTTACAAACCTGCTCATCACTTGAGGTCTTGTTTTGACTGTGGCATGTGATCGTAGTCTCGACCAGGGATCGAAACTGCATGCCTTGTCTTACCACTAGCGCCACCTGGGAAGCCCAGTGATGTTTAAATAATAAGATCTGAAGCTTGGCACAGGACAGTTTTTGAGCATAGAATTTTTAGATTAGTATTATTAGACCAGAATTAGAATAATTTTTTTTTTTTTTGGCAATGATGACAGTAATTCAGCTTATATGCCAGGTTCTCATGCAAAGCCAGCAGAGAACGCTGCTTCCAGAGAGGCCCTGGGCAGTCACCCTGGGGCTGGGAAGGGTCCCCTCTGGGCACTGCTGGGGCTGCCCTTGGCCAAGCACTTTCAAGAGAGCACCATCTAGTCACGTAAGCTTTTTTAGCCCTTGGGAGTCTTCTGTTGCTATTCTCAACTTGAACGCCTGTGGTAAAAATTCCTTAGCAAATATCTTTCATGCAACAGTCATGCCCTTTTAAAAATATCTGCCACAGATACCTTGACCATTCTGATCCATTTTCTCTTTTGAAATCAGTTTACCAGCTGCTTCTTTGAGCACAGACTTCACCATCAGCTTCCCATTTTTCATACCAAGTGGAAGTGGGAAAGGAGAACTGTGGCTGACCAGTTAGTGACGTAATATTTCTCTCTGGCTTTGGAAGGCAGTGGGGGCCCATGTGGTGTGCTCAGTTGCTGACATGACTGTCGATTTTCTGTCTGCTTCCTTTTACTCAGTGCTCCTTCCTTTTGGCCACCTGCCTCCCTTCATAGCTCAGAAATGGATGATAGAGACGTGGAGCTTCCTGAGATCACTCGGGTCGATTGGTGTTTATAACAGAATCGCAGAACTTACTGCTGGATGAAGCCTCAAATGATCAAGTGGTCAAACCTCTTGAGTTCTGGCCGGTGAGGCATGGACAAGTGTATTTATCAAGTGCAGGGCTGGGAAATATATATTTGGTCCTTATAACATTAAACATGAGTGTATAAGGCCTGGTCTCACATTCAGTTCAGTTCAGTTCAGTTCAGTCGCTCAGTCGTGTCTGACTCTTTGTGACCCCATGAATCGCAGCACACCAGGCCTCCCTGTCCATCACCAACTCCCGGAGTTCACTCAGACTCACATCCATCGAGTCAGTGATGCCATCCAGCCATCTCATCCTCTGTCGTCCCCTTCTCCTCCTGCCCCCAATCCCTCCCAGCATCAGAGTCTTTTCCAATGAGTCAACTCTTCGCATGAGGTGGCCAAAGTACTGGAGTTTCAGCTTTAGCATCATTCCTTCCAAAGAAATCCCAGGGCTGATCTCCTTCAGAATGGACTGGTTGGATCTCCTTGCAGTCCAAGGGACTCTCAAGAGCCTTCTCCAACACCACAGTTCAAAAGCATCAATTCTTCAGCACTCAGCTTTCTTCACAGTCCAACTCTCACATCCATACATTATAATTATGTATGTATGTCAAGCTGGTTTTAGAAAAAGCAGAGGAACCAGAGATCAAATTGCCAACATCCGCTGGATCATGGAAAAAGCAAGAGAGTTCCAGAAAAACATCTATTTCTGCTTTATTGACTATGCCAAAGCCTTTGACTGTGTGGATCACAATAAACTGTGGAAAATTCTGAAAGAGATGGAAATACCAGACACCTGACCTGCCTCTTGAGAAATCTGTATGCAGGTCAGGAAGCAACAGTTAGAACTGGACATGGAACAATGACTGGTTCCAAATAGGAAAAGGAGTACGTCAAGGCTGTATATTGTCACCCTGCTTATTTAACTCATATGCAGAGTACATCATGAGAAACGCTGGGCTGGAAGAAACACAAGCTGGAATCAAGATTGCCGGGAGAAATCTCAATAACCTCAGATATGCAGATGACACCACCCTTATGGCAGAAAGTGAAGAGGAACTCAAAAGCCTCTTGATGACAGTGAAAGTGGAGAGTGAAAAAGTTGGCTTAAAGCTCAACATTCAGACGACAAAGATCATGGCATCCAGTCCCATCACTTCATGGAAAATAGATGGGGAAACAGTGAGAACAGTGTCAGACTTTATTTTTCTGGGCTCCAAAATCACTGCAGATGGTGACTGTAGCCATGAAATTAAAAGACGCTTACTCCTTGGAAGGAAAGATATGACCAACCTAGATAGCATATTCAAAAGCAGAGACATTACTTTGCCAACAAAAGTCCGTCTAGTCAAGGCTGTGGTTTTTCCTGTGGTCATGTATGGATGTGAGAGTTGGACTGTGAAGAAGACTGAGTGACGAAGAATTGATGCTTTTGAACTGTGGTGTTGGAGAAGACGCTTTGAGAGTCCCTTGGACTGCAAGCAGATCCAACCAGTCCATTCTGAAGGAGATGAGCCCTGGGATTTCTTTGGAAGGAATGATGCTAAAGCTGAAACTCCAATACTTTGGCCACCTCATGCGAAGAGTTGACTCATTGGAAAAGACTCTGATGCTGGGAGGGATTGGGGGCAGGAGGAGAAGGGGACGACAGAGGATGAGATGGCTGGATGGCATCACTGACTCGATGGACGTGAGTCTGGGTGAACTCCGGGAGTTGGTGATGGACAGGGAGGCCTGGCGTGCTGGGATTCATGGGGTCGCAAAGAGTCGGACATGACTGAGTGACTGAACTGAACTGTATATGTATGTATGTATATTATAACGGTCTCACATTAGGTAATTGAAATAAATAGCCCTAGGTTCTCATTCCCAATCAACTTCAGGTTAATTTCCCAACCATGTTGCCTTGTGCTCATCCTGAAAACAGGTGGATATAATTCTAACTGTTCAACCCCTGCATTTGCCTGCCATGGTAGGACTTTTTTTTTTTTTTAATTCATTTATTTGGCTGTGCCAGGTCTTAGTTACAGCCCATGGGATCTTTAGTTGCAGTATATGGGATCTTAGTTCTCTAACCAGGGATTGAACGTGAATCTCTTGCATTGGCAATGCAGTCTTAGCCACTGGACCACGAGTGAAGTCCCCTTGGTAGGACTTTTACCCTTTATTTGCAGATGGGTTTGAACTCTCAGAGAAATGAAGTTAAGACAGAAATTCCTGGAGTTTTGGCACCACAGTCTTTGGGGATAAGTCACATCAGAGTACTGACAGTCTTAAGTGATGGTGGAGATCGGGATCTGGCCAGCTTAGTTGACAGGTGTGGAGTGTGGGTGAGAGCAGCAGAGTGAGTATTAGGACCTGAGTCCTCTCCCTTACTTAGAACTGTTTCCGTTAAGTATGCTTCATTCCATAGTGCTGCATGATCCCCCTCTGCTTAAGTAATATTAAGTGAATCAAACCAAATCCTTATTTATATATTTTTGAGCCATCATGGCTCTTAAAAGCTTAAATTTGTGAGTGATTTCTTTTTCCAATATTGTCATTGATCTGTAAGGCCCCATCTGTTCACTAATCATTCGTAATTCATTCGACATTTAGAGTGCCTTCTTGGCCCAGAATTACAAATAGAGCCACACATGAGTAGGATGTCAATTTTGAACTTGAGTTTAGTTCAGTTGCTCAGTCGTGTCCAACTCTTTGCGACCCTGTGAACCGCAGCACGCCAGGCCTCCCTGTCCATCACCAACTCCCAGAGCCTACTCAAACCCATGTCCACTGGGTCGGTGATGCCATCCAACCATCTCATCCTCTGTCATCCCCCTCTCCTCCTGCCCTCAATCTTTCCCAGCATCAGGGTCTTTTCAAATGAGTCAGCTCTTTGCATCAGGTGGCCAAAGTATTGGAGTTTCAGCTTCAACATCAGTCCTTCCAATGAACACCCAGGACTGATGTCCTTGAACTTAACCTAGAGAAAAACTTGCTAAAAAGTTGTCCGTCAATGGAAGAGGCCATCTTGAAAAGTGTTAGCTTTTTGCCCCAGAAGCATTTAAGTTACTGTTGGCTGATTCTGGGGTGCCCATACGGGGGAGTCTGCATGTGGGGCAGGAGGGGGCTGCAGTGGACGATGTGTGGGGACCCTTACAGCTCTCGGATTCAGTGACTTTTGTCCTGGAGGACTGGGATTGTCTGGGACTTGGGGGACTGTGTGAATTTCCTAGTCCCTGCTCTGTGGGGTTTCACATTTTGCCTCCTCCCCCACCCACATGGTTCCATTTCAGGAGGCTCAGACTGCCTCCCCACTGCAGTCAGCTGCCTGAATGCAGTTGGTACTTGACCTTCCCAGGGTTACCTGTATCTAGGATTGATATTAATCATTAACACGATCGTGTTCACTCAGGCAAACACAGTGACCAGGAATAGAAACGTGCATTTGACAGGTGGCCCTGCGTGGAGACTAAATGCTTTCACAGGTTGAAGGGGGAAATATCTAAATTTAATGACTGAATTGTGTCTCGAATGTAGAATCTGACTTTAAATTTGGTTTTGCGACGTGGACACCAACGTAACTTTTCTTTTTCATACCTGTGGTTTCTTAATTTGCAAGTAGATTGCTAAGATGATTTGGCATAATTATTAGGCTTTATTTTTGACACAGGAGAAGGTGTTTTGCATTTATAGATGAAAGCACGTCTCATCTTGGTAAAATACTGATAGCCGAAAAGGACTGTTTCACAGTGGTCAAAAACAGATCAGTGGGGGCTGTGTTTCTAATGCACTGGAAACATAGACTTGTGAATGCTGCTGTGTGATTACAAATCTTCAAATGAACAAATTTTGCACATCTCAGTACAATTCTTTTTTTTTTTAATTGAGATATATTTGACACAAACAAGGTTAGACTAGGTGTACAACATGGTGATTTGCTATTTGTGTAAATTGTGAAATGATCACCACAGTAAGTCTAGTTACATTCACCACCTTCAGTTCAGTTCAGTTCAGTCGCTCAGGTGTGTCTGACTCTTTGCGACCCCATGAATTGCAGCACGCCAGGCCTCCCTGTCCGTCACCAACTCCCGGAGTTCACCCAGACTCACGTCCATCGAGTCGGTGATGCCATCCAGCCATCTCATCCTCTGTCATCCCCTTCTCCTCCTGCCCCCAATCCCTCCCAGCATTAGAGTCTTACATGGTTACAAAGTCTTTTTCTTGTGATGAGAACTTTTAACGTCTACTCTCTTATCGACTCTGTACAATTATTAATATTTCCCTGGTGTTTTTCATTATAGCCATGGGCCAGGCATAGTGAAATGCGAGACAGCTGACCGTGGGCATAGATATTCTGCATTTAATTCAAATAATAGATTTGAAGCCTTAAATTACCTTGACTCTGATCACTTCTTTTGTTTTCCTTTCTCTGGGTATAGAATTCTCTTCTAAAGACACTAACTTATCCATTTATTCATTTCATTGTATTTATTCATCTGTTCAGGAACATTTATTTGGCACCTACTGTCTGCATGGCACTGTGGTGTATAAAGCAGTGTGTTTAAAGATGTATTGGATTGTCCACAAGGACCATCCAGTCTAAAGCGAAGATCTAACAAAGCCTGGTATTCTTTCCAGGTGATTTAAGGCAACCCTCAGAGCTTCACAGTCATTCTTAGGATGCTTCTTCCAAAGGCATCTGTGTCTTCCAAAGGCCTTCCTGTGCCTTCGCAGTCCTGACATTTGTTTGTGTCAGTATTTCTCTGCTCAGTACCTCCTGACAGTCAGTCCTGGATACTACTGCCAGGATAATCTTTCCAAAGGAGAGATCTGGTTAGGTCACTCTTCCTTGTGCAAATACTCATTACTGTCCTGTAGGCAAATTCTTAGCATTCCTTTCCAGGCCTTCCATGAACAGTCCACCAAATCCCTAAAATGAATGCTCTGGTTCGCTTGATTCTGCCCACCAAGAACATGATGGCATCTGTCCTCTTTGTCCCAAGTCTCCACACCTCATTTTACTGTATCCAAAAGTGGGGTCTGGCAGCTCACTGCTCAAAAGCCAATAAAGAGGCAAGATTGGTGGAAAGGAAAGTTTGCTTTATTTTGGATTCCAGCAACTGGTAGGGAAGATGGGGAGGGCAGACTCCTGTCCAAATCAATCCCCCTCCTCCCCACTGACAATCATGGGGCAAGACTTTTACAGACAGAGGTAGGGGGCTACATGCAGAAACAGCACAGTCAGCTCTTGAAATTGGTCATCAGTGATCTGACCAGCATCATCTTGATTATTAATCTTCAGTTAATCTTCAGTTTTAGGGTCAGTTTGTTCCCATTTCCTTGAGACCAATTCTCGACTTATGTCATGGTTACAGCCTGGTCATCACGTGGTTAACTTCTTCAACTTGGTGGGGTTTCAGTATCTATAAGATCGCTCATAGTACATGGTTCAGAATATTAGCTATATCCCCTGAAAAGGAATTATAGGTCTTTATACTTAATGTCTGAACTATTATTATTTAGTATTGTTGGACTGTTTTCCTTTGTTTCTGCATTTTCTCACTTCTCTGGTCAAACTTATTTTTTGGCTAAAGTTTTTCCGCAGACAAAGGCAGGCTGAGGACGGGGTGGGGGCAGGGGAGAGGAGAAATAGCGTCTTGCGCTATTTCAATACTTCCAGCCTTCCCTGGTCTTCTGGAATCATCTACTCTTTGCCACTTGTGTTCCGTGGCAGGTTTTTTTGTTTCTTAACCTGCTTTCTGCCTCCAGTGTAAATCCCTTCAGCTCAAGGAAGCTCTCTGGTTATCTCCTTGTCTCTCATGTATGTAGTACATCATAGCTTACTACACTTTGAGTTGAATTAAATGCTTTACTGTATTTTAGATTGAGCAATCCAGTGGGTGGATTAACCAAGTCTGTTAATTTTTATATCTTTGGAAATCAGAGTTCCAGAAGTTCATTTCAGTTCAGAAGTTTGTTGTAATGCACAAATCACATTGCTAGATACCACGGTGGCCTTTTGAATAAAAAAGAGAATTGTATATTGTTGTTCATACCCTTGACAAGTCACAGTGCAGTGGAGAAAGGAGAATTCATTTTTTGGCATTTCTGGATGCTGTTTCATCAAAATGATTGGCCATTGGGATACACCAAAATTATCAAGAAGTGACCAGCAGCTAGTGGGTATCCAGTGAATATTTTATAGGATAGATGGATGGATAGCTGGGTAGGAGAGTGGAAAAAGAAAGAAGGAATTTGTTAATTTAGAATTTATCAACTGCAGTGTTTATTGCTAAGTATAATAATTGTGTTGAATATTATAGTGTTTTTTATTATTTAAAAAAATTTTTACCATGTTATGTTGGTTTCTGCCATACAACAATCTGAGTCAGTCATCAGTTCAATTCAGTCTCTCAGTCGTGTCCGACTTTGCAACCCCATGAATCGCAGCACGCCAGGCCTCCCTGTCCATCACCAACTCCCGGAGTTTACTCAAACTCATGTCCATCGAGTCGGTGATGCCATCCAGCCATGTCATCCTCTGTTGTCCCCTTCTCCTCCTGCCCCCAATCCCTCCCAGCATCAGGGTGTTTTCCAGTGAGTCAATTCTTCACATGAGGTGGCCAAAGTATTGCAGTTTCAGCTTTGGCATCAGTCCTTCAATGAACACCCAGGACTGATCTCCTTTAGGATGGATTGGTTGGATCTCCTTGCAGTCCAAGGGACTCTCAAGAGTCTTCTCCAACACCACAGTTCAAAAGCATCAATTCTTTGGTGCTCAGCTTTCTTCAAAGTCCAACTCTCACATCCATACATGACCACAGGAAAAACCATAGCTTTGACTAGACGGATCTTTGTTGGCAAAGTAATGTCTCTGCTTTTGAATATGCTATCTAGGTTGGTCATAACTTTCCTTCCAAGGAGTAAGTGTCTTTTGATTTCATGGCTGCAGTCACCATCTGTAGTGATTTTGGAGCCCCCCCCAAAATAAAGTCTGATATTGTTTCCACTGTTTCCCCATCTATTTGCCATGAAGTGATGGTACCAGATACCATGATCTAGTTTTCTGAATGTTGAGCTTTAAGCCAACTTTTTCACTCTCCTCTTTCACTTTCATCAAGAGGTTTTTTAGTTCCTCTTCACTTTCTGCCATAAAGGTGGTATCATCTGCATATCTGAGGTTATTGATATTTCTCCCAGCAATCTTGATTCCAGCGTGTGCTTCTTCCTGCCCAGCGTTTCTCATGACGTACTCTGCATATAAGTTAAATAAGCAGGGTGTCAATATACAGCCTTGACGTACTCCTTTTCCTATTTGGAACCAGTCTGTTGTTCCATGTCCAGTTCTAACTGTTGCTTCCTGACCTGCATATAGGTTTCTCAAGAGGCAGATCAGGTGGTCTGGTATTCCCATCTCTTTCAGAATTTTCCACAGTTTATTGTGATCCACACAGTCAAAGGCTTTGGCATAGTCAATAAAGCAGAAATAGATGTTTTTCTGGAACTCTCTTGCTTTTTTGATGATCCAGCAGATGTTGGCAATTTGATCTCTGGTTCCTCTGCCTTTTCTAAAACCGGCTTGAACATCTGGAAGTTCACAGTTCACGTATTGTTGAAGCCTGGCTTGGAGAGTTTTGAGCGTTACTTTACTAGTGTCTGAGATGAGTGCAATTGTGCGGTAGTTTGAACATTCTTTGGCATTGCCTTTCTTTGGGATTGGAATGAAAACTGACCTTTTCCAGTCCTGTGGCCACTGCTGAGTTTTCCAAATTTTCTGGCATATTGAGTGCAGCACTTTCACATCATCGTCTTTTAGGATTTGAAATAGCTCAGCTGGAATTCCATCACCTCTACTAACTTTGTAGTGATGCTTTCTAAGGCCCACTTGACTTCACATTCCAGGATGTCTGGCTCTAGGTGAGTGATCGTGATTATCTGGGTCATGAAGATCTTTTTTGTACTGTTCTTCTGTGTATTCTTGCCACCTCTTCTTAACATCTTCTGCTTCTGTTAGGTCCATACCATTTCTATCCTTTATTGTGCCCATCTTTGCATAAAATGTTCCCTTGGTATCTCTAATTTTCTTGAAGAGATCTCTAGTCTTTCCCATTCTGTTGTTTCCATCTATTTCTTTGCATTGATCACTGAGGAAGGCTTTCTTATCTCTCCTTGCTATTCTTTGGAACTCTGCATTCAAATGGGTGTTATCTTTCCTTTTCTCCTTTGCTTTTTGCTTCTCTTCTTTTCTCAGCTATTTGTAAGGCCTCCTCAGACAGCCATTTTTCTTTTTTGCATTTTTTTTCCATGGGGATGGTCTTGATCCCTGTCTCCTGTACAATGTCACGAACCTATGTCCATAGTTCATCAGGCACTCTATCAGATTTAGTCCCTTAAATCTATTTGTCACATCCACTGTATAATCATAAGGGATTTGATTTAGGTCATACCTGAATGGTCTAGTAGTTTTCCCTACTTTTTTTTTTTTCTTTAATAGAAAATTATTTAATTAGTATACATGTGTTCCTACTTTCTTCAATTTAAGTTTGAATTTGGCAATAAGGAGTTCATGATCTGAGCCACAGTCAGCTTCCGGTCTTGTTTTTGCTGACTGTATAGAGCTTCTCCATCTTTGGCTGCAGAGAATATAATCAATCTGATTTTGGTGTTGACCATCTGGTGATGTCCATGTGTAGAGTCTTCTCTTGTGTTGTTGGAAGAGGGTGTTTGCTATGACTAGTGTGTTCTCTTGGCAAAACTCTATTAGCCTTTGCCCTGCTTCATTCCGTACTCCAAGGCCAAATTTGCCTGTTACTCCAGGTGTTTCCTACTTTTGCTTTCCAGTCCCCTATAATGAAAAGGACATCTTTTTTGGGTGTTAGTTCTAAAAGGTCTTGGAGGTCTTCATAGAACCTTTGAACTTCAGCGTTACTGGTTGGTGCATAGGCTTGGATTACCATGATATTGAATGGTTTGCCTTGGAAATGAACAGCGATCATTCTGTCATTTTTGAGATTGCGTCCAAGTACTGCATTTCAGACTCTTTTGTTGACCATGATGGCTACTCCATTTCTTCTAAGGGATTCCTGCCTGTGGTAGTAGATATAATGGTCATCTGAGTTAAATTCACCCATTCCAGTCCCTTTTAGTTCGCTGATTCCTAGAATGTCGACGTTCACTCTTGCCATCTCGTGTTTGACCACTTCCAATTTGCCTTGATTCATAGACCTAACATTCCAGGTTCCTATGCAATATTGCTCTTTACATCATCAAACCTTGCTTCTATCACCAGTCACATCCACAGCTGGGTATTGTTTTTGCTTTGGCTCCATTCCTTCGTTCTTTCTGGAGTTATTTCTCCACTTACCTCCAGTAGCATATTGGGGACCTACTGACCTGGGGAGTTCCTCTTTCAGTATCCTATCATTTTGCCTTTTCATACTGTTCATGGGGTTCTCAAGGCAAGAATACTGAAGTGGTTTGCCATTCCCTTCTCCAGTGGACCACATTCTGTCAGACGTCTCCACCATAACCCGTCCATCTTGGGTCAGCCATAATTATACATATATCCCCTCCCTGTTGAGCCCCCTTCCTTTCCTTCACATCCCACCCCTCTAGGTCATCACTGAGGACCAGACTGGGATCCCTGTGTTAATCAGCAACTTGTCACCAACTATCCATTTTGCACATGATAGTGCATATATGCTGATGCTAATTTTTTTCCATTAGACTCACTCATTTCCTTCCCCACTGTAATTTTGAAGATGGTTTACTTACGTATTGATTTCCACACATGTATATAACATGGGCTGCTCTTTATCTAGGAAGAGAGGTACTAGTTTTCCATCTATAGGAACTGTGTCAATTTCTTGGCTGTGTGTTACATTTGCTCAGTTTCACAGATATGCTCTTCTCAGGAGGCTCGGTGATGTCTGTTGCACACCTTTCCCAGGCTAGGGGAGGCCCACGGCAGTCTGGGGTGACAGGAGGGGAAGTGTGTCAAGCTGATCCCACACTGATGACCTCATCCTCTGCCCAGCTGCCTTATTGGCCCTGGGGATTGCACGATGAGTTCTGAACTATTTCCCCACAGTGCAGCTTTTGTGTGTTTGCCTCGACTTGGCTCAGATAGTCATTTGAACAGAAAAATGGGCAAATTCTGTCATTTTAATCCAACTGCTATATTTTCTTGACTTTATGATTTGGGATTATTTAAGTACATTCATTCTAATATTTATTGTATCAAAATGTTTTTTGACATTTTTCTGAAAAGCATAAGGTGATATACAAGGAGAGCTAATGATACCACTCTTGTTTTTCCCATTTTGCTGAGGTGGAATAGGGCTTAGTGAAAAGAATATGAAATATCCCAAGGGGGTTACTGACCTCCAGCTGATGTTGGGATACATTTATATGGACTCTGCTTTTATTTATTTTAAAATTATTTATTTATTAAAAATGAATTAATTTATTTTAATTGGAGGCTAATTACTTTACAATATTGTAGTGGTTTTTGCCATACATTGACATGAATCAACCATGGTTGTACATGTCTTCCCCATCCTGAATCCCACCTCCAACCTCCCTCCCCATCCCATCCCTCAGGGTCATCCCAGTGTACCAGCCCCGAGCACCCTGTCTCATGCATCGAACCTGGACTGGTGATCTGTTTCACATATGACAATATACATGTTTCAATGCTATTCTGTCAAATCATCTCACCCTTGCCTTCTCCCACCAAAACAGCCCAAAAGACTATTCTTTACATCTGTGTCTCTTTTGCTGTCTCGCATATAGGGTCATGGTTACCATCTTTCTAAATTCCATGTATGTATGCGTTAGTATACTGTATTGGTGTTCTTCTTTCTGATTTACTTCACTCTGTATAATAGGCTCCAGTTTCATCCACCTCATTAGAATGGACTCAAATGCATTTTTTTTAATGGCTGAGTAATATTCCATTGTGTATATGTACCACAGCTTTCATATCCATTCTTCTGCTGATGGACATTTAGGTTGCTTCCATGTCCTGGCTATTATAAACAGTGCTGTGATGAACATTGGGGTACACGTGTCTCTTTCAATTCTGGTTGCCTCGGTGTGTACGCCCAGCAGTGGGATTGCTGGGTCATATGGCAGTTGTATTTCCAGTTTTTTAAGGAATCTCCACGCTGTTCTCCATAGTGGCTGTACTAGTTTGCATTCCCACCAACAGTGTAAGAGGGTTTCCTTTTTTCTGCACCCTCTCTAACATTTATTGTTTGTACTTTTTGATAGCAGCCATTCTGACTAGTGTGAGATGGTACCTCATTGTGATTTTGATTTGCATTTCTCTGATAATGAATGCCATGGCACCTCACTCCAGTACTCTTGCCTGGAAAATCCCATGGGCAGAGGAGCCTGGAAGGCTGCAGTCCATGGGGTCGTTAAGAGTCAGACATGACTGAGCGACTTCACTTTCTCTTTTCATCTTCATGCATTGGAGAAGGAATGGCAACCCACTCCAGTGTTCTTGCCTGGAGAATCCCAGGGATGGGGGAGCCTGGTGGGCTGCCATCTATGGGGTCGCACAGAGTCGGACACGACTGAAGCGACTTAGCAGCAGCAGCAGTATTGCATTGTCGGAGAAGGCAATGGCACCCCACTCCAGTACTCTTGCCTGGAAAGTCCCATGGACGGAGGAGCCTGGTAGGCGGCAGTCCATGGGGTCGCACAGAGTCAGACATGACTGAAGTGACTTAGCAGATAATGAGTGAAGTTGAACATCTTTTCATGTGCTTGTTAGCCATCTGTAGGTCTTCACTGGACAAATGTCCATTTAGTTCTTTGGCCCATTTTTTTGATTGGATCGTTTATTTTTCTGGAATTGAGCTGCAGGAGCTGCTTGTATATTTTTGAGATTAGTTCTTTGTCAGTTGCTTTGTTTGCTATTATTTTCTCCCATTCTGAAGGCTGTCTTTTCACCTTGCTTATAGTTTCCTTCGTTGTGCCAAAGCTTTTAAGTTTAATTAGGTACCATTTGTTTATTTTTGCTTTTATTTCCATTACTCTGGAAGGTGGGTCATAGAGGATCCTGCTGTGATTTATGTCAGAGAGTGTTTTGTCTATGTTTTCCTCTAGGAGTTTTATAGTTTCTGGTCTTATATTTAGATCTTCAATCCATTTTGAGTTTATTTCTGTGTATGGTGTTAGAAAGTGTTTTAGTTTCATTCTTTCACAAGTGGTTGACCAGTTTCCCCAGCACAACTTGTTAAAGAGATTGTCTTTTATCCATTGTATATTCTTGCCTCCTTTGTCAAAGAAACGGTGTCCATAGGTGTGTGGATTTATCTCTGGTCTTTCTATTTTTTTTCATTGATCTATATTTCTGTCTTTGTGCGAGTACCATACTGTCTTGATGACTGTAGCTTGTAGTATAGTCTGAAGTCAGGCAGGTTGATTCCTCCAGTTCCATTCTTCTTTCTCAAGATTGCTTTGGCTATTCAAGGTTTTTTTGTATTTCCATACAAATTGTGAAGTTATTTGTTCTAGTTCTCTGAAAAATACAGATGGTAGCTTGATTAGGATTGCACTGAATCTATAGATTGCTTTGGGTAGTATACTCATTTTCACTATATTGATTCTTTCAATCCATGAACATGGTATATTTCTCCATTTATTTGTGTCATCTTTGATTTCTTTCATTGGTATTTTATAGTTTTCTATATATAGGTCTTTTGTTTCTTTAGGTAGATTTATTCCTAAATATTTTATTCTTTTTGTTGCAATGGTGAATGGAATTGTTTTCTTAATTTCACTTTCTGTTTTCTCATTGTTAGTGTATAGGAATGAAAGGGATTTATGTGTGTTAATTTTATATCCTGCAACTTAACTATATTCACTGATTAGCTCTAGTAATTTTCTGGTGGAGTCTTTAGGATTTTCTATGTAGAGGATCACATCATCTGCAAACAGTGTGAGTTTTACTTCTTATTTTCCAATCTGGATTCCTTTTATTTCTTTTTCTTCCCTGATTGCTGTGGCTAAAACCTCCAAAACTATGTTGAATAGTAGTGGTGAGAGTGGGCACCCTTGTCTTGTCTGACTTTAGGGGAAATGCCCTCAATTTTTCACCATTGAGGATAATGTTTGCTGTGGGTTTATCACATATGGCTTTTATTATGTTGAGGTATGTTCCTTCTATGCCTGCTTTCTGGAGGTTTTTTTTTTTTAATCATAAATGGATGTTGAATTTTGTCAAAGGTTTTCTCTGCATCTATTGAGATAATCATATGGTTTTTATCTTTCAATTTGTTAATATGGTGTATTACATTGATTGATTTGTGGATATTGAAGAATCCTTGCATCCCTGGGATAAAGCCCACTTGGTCATGATGTATGATCTTTTTAATATCCTGTTGGATTCTGTTTGCTAGAATTTTGTTAAGGATTTTTGCATCTATGTTCATTGGTGATATTGGCCTGTAGTTTTCTTTTTTTGTGGCATCTTTGTCTGGTTTTGGTATTCTATGATGGTGGCCTCATAGACTGAGTTTGGAAGTTTACCTTCCTCTGAAGTTTTCTGGAAGAGTTTGAGTAGGATGGATGTTAGTTTTTCTCTAAATTTTTGGTAGAATTCAGCTGTGAAGCCATCTGGTCCTGGACTTTTGTTTGTTGGAAGATTTCTGATTATAATTTCAATTTCCATGCTTGTGATGGGTCAGTTAAGATTTTCTATTTCTTCCTGGTTCAGTTTTGGAAAGTTATACTTTTCTAAGAATTTGTCCATTTCTTCCAAGTTATCCATTTTATTGGCATATAGTTGCTGATAGTAGTCTCTTATGATCCTTTGTATTTCTGTGTTGTCTGTTGTGATTTCTCCATTTTCATTTCTAATTTTGTTGATTTGATTCTTTCCCCTTTTTTTCTTGATGAGTCTGGCTAATGGTTTGTCTATTTTATTTATCTTCTCAAAGAACCAGCTTTTAGCTTTGTTGATTTTGGCTATGGTCTCCGTTGTTTCTTTTGCATTTATTTCTGCCCTAATTTTTATGATTTCTTTCCTTCTACTAACCCTGGAGTACTTCATTTCTTCTTTTTCTAGTTGCTTTAGGTGTACAGTTAGGTTATTTATTTGATTTTTCTCCTGTTTCTTGAGGTGGGCTTGTATTGCTATGAACCTTCCCCTTAGCACTGCTTTTACTGAATCCCATAGGTTTTGGGTTGTTGTGTTTTCATTTTCATTCATTTCTATGCATATTTTGATTTCTTTTTTTATTTCTTCTATGATTTGTTGGCTATTCAGAAGCGTGTTGTTTAGCCTCCATATGTTTGTATTTTTAATAGTTTTTTCCTGTAGTTGACATCTAATCTTACTGCATTGTGATCAGAAAAGATGCTTGAGATGATTTCATTTTTTTTTAATTTACCAAGGCTAGATTTATGGCTTGGGGTGTGATCTATCCTGGAGAATGTTCCGTGTGTACTTGAGAAAAAGGTGGAATTCATTGTTTGGGGGTGAAATGTCCTATAGATATCAATTAGGTCTAACTGGTCCATTGTATCATTTAAAGTTTGTGTTTCCTTGCTAATTTTCTGTTTAGTTGATCTATCCATAGGTGTGAGTGGGGTATTAAAGTATCCCAATATTATGGTGTTACTGTTAATTTCCCCTTTCATACTTGTTAGCATTTGTCTTACATATTGCAGTGCTCCTATGTTGGGTGCATATATATATTATAACTGTTATATCTTCTTCTTGGATTGATCCTTTGATCATTATGTAGTGTCCTTCTTTGTCTCTTTACACAGCCTTTATTTCAAAGTCTATTTTATCTGATATGAGTATTGCTACTCCTGCTTTCTTTTGGTCTCCATTTGCGTGAAATATCTTTTTCCAGCCCTTCACTTTCAGTCTGTATGTGTCCCTTATTTTGAGGTGGGTCTCTTGTAGATAGCATATATAGGGGTCTTGTTTTTGTATCCATTCAGCCAGTCTTTGTCTTGGGGCATTCAGCCTATTTACATTTAAGGTAATTATTGATAAGTATGATCCCGTTGCCATTTACTTTGTTGTTTTGGGCTCGAGTTTATAAACCTTTTCTGTGTTTCCTGTCTAGAGAAGATCCTTTGGCATTTGTTGAAGAGCTGGTTTGGTGGTGCTGAATTCTCTCAGCTTTTGCTTGTCTGTAAAGCTTTTGATTCTCCATATTTGAATGAGATCCTTGCTGGTTCAGTAATCTGGTTTGTCGGTTTTTCTCTTTCAGTCTTATTCTTACAGTAGCCTCAAGACTTCTCCGTCTATACAGCACTAATGAAAAAACATCTAGGTTAATGGTGAAAAGATTCTCCACAGTGAGGAACATCCAGAGAGGTTCACAGAGTTACATGGAGAAGAGAAGAGGAAGGAGGGAGATAGAGGTGACTAAGAAGAGAAGAGGGGGAGTCAAAAGGAGACCAATCTAGCCTGTGATCAGTTCCCTAAATGTTCTCCACAGCTCGGGACACCCAAAGAAATTCACAAGAGTTAAGTAGAGAAGAGAAGGGGGAGGGAGGAGATAGAGGTGACCTGGGAGAGAAAAAGGAGTCAAAAGGGAAGAGAGCACTCAAGCCAGTAATCACACTCCTAAGTAAAAATGGGTACTGAAGATTGGATTCTTTAAGGTACAGAATTGATAACAAATACCAAAAAAGCAAAGATTAAAAATCTAGAGTCGAGGTTAGACTCTCAAAAATATAATATTAAAAAAAAAAACAATGTCGCAAAAGTTATAAAAATATATGAAATTTGCTTTAAAATAGGTTTTTTTTTTTTTTTTTTTTGCAAGGTAATAGTAGGTTTTAAAAATGAAAATCAAAAGGAGTAATGAACTTAAAAATTAAAAAAAATTTTTTTAAGTGATAACAGAAAAATATATATAGGAATTTCTCTGAAGCTGTTGAGGGCAATGTGGGATCAGTTCAGTTCCAGTGTGTACTTCTTCTCAAGGTCTACAGGCCCCTTCCAATGTAGCCAATGCTGCTGCTGCTGCTAAGTCGTTTCAGTCTTGTCCGACTCTGTTCAACCCCAGAGACGGCAGCCCACCAGGCTCCCCTGTCCCTGGGATTCTCCAGGCAAGAACACTGGAGTGGGTTGCCATTTCCTTCTCCAATGCATGAAAGTTAAAAGTGGAAGTGAAGTCGTTCAGTCGTGTCCGACTCCTAGCGACCCCGTGGACTGCAGCCCACCAGGCTCCTCCGTCCATGGGATTTTTCAGGCAAGAGTACTGGAGTGGGGTGCCATCGCCTTCTCCCATAGCCAGTGCTAACAGGGTTTTAATCTATTGCACTTGTCACTTTCAAAGTGGTTCTCTCCGTTTATTTTGGCTTCCTCTGTTTGCAAGTCTTTTCAGTATCTAACTTCCGCCTTGACACAAGGGGGCGAAGGTAGTCACTTATTTAGGCTCACTTGTTCAGTTGTGCGGCCGGGAGGGAGGAACACTGCAAACAAATATCCCTGGCGTGTGTGGGGAGTGCTTGCAGTGTCTGGGCCACACTGGGGTTGCCCCTGCTCACAGCGTGTGTGCTTTCCTGGTCTACACTGCTCAGGCTCCAGGTTGTTCTGCTGGAGAACTGTCTAAGGCGGGCCCTGAGATGCGTGCACTTCCCAGGTATAAGCCGCTCAGGTTCAGGTTCTCAGGTACTCTTCAAGGGCACAGACTTGGTTGGGTCTGCGTTTTGTGCCCTTCCGAGGTCTGAGAAGCTCAGGCGACCAGGTGCTTGGCGAGCGCACTCTCCCCAGGTAGGCGGTGCGTCTTATCCCCTCCCCAGTCCCAGCCGCTGGGGAGTGCTGTCTCAGGTGTGCCGTGTGTCTCCTCTGGGGAGCTGATCTCTGGCTGCGACCTTCCTGGTGGATGTCAACCGCCCAGAATCCCAGGAAGAGTTGGTTAGCAACTGGAAGCCTGCTCGCAGTTTGGTAGAGGATGCCGTCTCTGGGGCCGAGTTTGCCCCTTTCCGGCTCTGGCTGTCACCTGCCTGCCTCCCTGCCTCTGGCAGGGGATGGGCCTTTCTGCTGTCGGCTGGCTCTCCTCTGATACGTGTTCAGTCCTTTGTTCTGTGAGCAGGCCCGGCAGTGCCTTAGGTTACAGCTTTTCGCAGGAAAGTTCTCTCTCTCTTTCCTCTTTTTTTTCTCTCCCTCTGGCTATCCCCTTCCTGGGTGCTTGGTGTCCTCCGCCTGTGTTCTGAAGTTGTTTTGTAGAATTTGCTCTGTGGTCAAATGATCTTTCGATGACTTTGTAGGGGAGAAAGTGGTCTCCCCATTCTATTCCTCCGCCATCTTAGGACCACCCCTGGACTCTGCTTTTAAAATTGTATTCTGCTTTTAAAGGAGTATACAATCCTTAAAGAAAAACAACAACAACAGAAAAACGGTTGTTGTTTAGTTGCTCAGTTGTGTCTGGCTCTTTGTCACCTGATAGACTATAACCCCCCAGGCTTCTGTAGCCCTCCTCTCCATGGGATTTCCCATGCCAGAATGCTGGAGTGGGTTGTCACTTCCTTCTCCAGGGAATCTTCCCAACCCAGGGATCGAACCATCGTCTCCTGCATTGGCAGGTGGATTCTTTACTGCTGAGCCACCTGGGAAAAAAACAATATCATATCCAAATTAGGAGACTGCCTTTCCCAATAAAATGATTAATTATTCACCATTACAGAGCCAGGAAGGGGTGAGTCAAGCTGAAATTTAGTGGAAGGAGAGAAACATTAGTCTGGGCTGAATCAGTTCAGTTCAGTTGCTCAGTCGTGTCCGACTCTTTGAGACCACATGAATCAAAGCACGCCAGGCCTCCCTGTCCATCACCAACTCCTGGAGTTCACTCAAACTCACGTCCATCGAGTCAGTGATGCCATCCAGTCATCTCATCCTCTGTCATCCCCTTCACCTCCTGCCCCCAATCCCTCCCAGCATCAGAGTCTTTTCCAATGAGTCAACTCTTCTCATGAGGTGGCCAAAGTATTGGAGTTTTCCAAAGAACGTCCAGGACTGATCTTTAGAATGAACTGGTTGGATCTCCTTGCAGTCCAAGGGGCTCTCAAGAGTCTTCTCCAACACCACAGTTAAAAAGCATCAATTCTTCAGTGCTCAGCCTTCTTCACAGTCCAACTCTCACCTGGGCTGAATATCCTTGTCTTATTTATCTTCTTATCATTTGTGTTAGATCTATAGTAGGAGTAAAGACTTAACTGAATTGCGTTGGCTTAAGCTAACATGCATAATTTGGCCACCGTGGCATGCAAGAAAATTGCTTTCCAACCAGTGGTGGGTCCAGAAACGTGGCCTGGGGAGTCTTAAGCAGCATCTGGGTTAGAAAAGGCAGGATGCAGCATGCGTCTTAAAAAGTTGCTTCTGCATGCAAACACACTACATAAACATATTCTTTTTTTTTTTTTTTTTGACCACAGTATGCAACATGTAGGATCTTAGCTCCAGACCAGGAATTGAACCCATGCCCTGTGCCTTGGAAACACAGAGTCTTAACCACTGGACCTCCACAGAAGGCCTTCAGTTCAGTTGCTCAGTCATGTCTGACTCTTTGTGACCCCATGAACCACAGCACGCCAGGCTTCCCTGTCCATCACTAACTCCCAGAGCTTATTCAAACTCATGTCCATCAAGTCAGTGATGCTATCCAACCATCTCATCCTCTGTTGTCCCCTTTTCTCTCCTGCCTTCAATCTTGCCCAGCATCAGGGTCTTTTCCAGTGAGTCAGTTCTTCACATCAGGTGGCCAAAGTATTGGAGTTTCAGCTTCAACATCAGTCCTTCCAATGAATATTCAGGACTGATTACCTTTACAACCGATTTCAGGACTGATTTCCTTTCCAACACCACAGTTCAAAAGCATCAATTCTTTGGCGCTCAGCTTTCTTTATAGTCCAACTCTCACATCCATACATGACTACTGGAAAAACCATAGCTTTGACTAGACGGACCTTTGTTGGCAAAGTAATATATCTGCTTTTTAGTATGCTGTCCAGGTTGATCATAGCTTTTCTTCCAAGGAGCAAACATCTTTTAATTTCATGGCTGCAGTCACCATCTGCAGTGATTTTGGAGCCCAAGAAAATAAAGTCTGTTCCTATTTCCATTGTTTTCCCATCTGTTTGCAATGAAGAGATGGGACTGGATGCCATGACCTTAGTTTTTTTAATGTTAAGTTTTAAGTCAACTTTTTCACTCTCCTCTTTCACTTTCATCAAGAGGCTCTTAAGTTCTTCACTTTCTGCCATAAGGGTGGTATAATCTGCATATTTGAGGTTATTGATATTTCTACCTGCAATCTTGATTCCAGCTTGTGCTTCATCCAGTCTGGCATTTCACATGATGTACTCTGCAGAGAAGTTAAATAAGCAGAGTGACAATATACAGCCTTGTGGTGCTCCTTCCCCAGTTGGAACCAGTCTGTTGTTCCATGTCTGGTTCTAACTCTTGCTTCTTGACCTGCATACAGATTTCTCAGGAGGCAGTTCAGGTGGTCTGGTATTCTCATCTCTTAAAAAATTTTCCACAGTTTTTGTGATCCACACAATCAAAGGGTTTGGTGTAGTCAATAAAGCAGAAATAGATGTTTTTCTGGAATTCTCTTGCTTTTTTGATGGTCTTTGGTTTGATCATTTGATCAAATTTGATCTCTGATTCCTCTGCCTTTTTAAAATCCAGCTTGAACATCAGGAAGTTATCTATTCATGTACTGTTGAAGCCTAGCTTGAAGAGTTTTGAGCATTACTTTGCTAGTGTGTGAAATGATTGCAATTGTGTGGTAGTTTAAACATTCTTTGGCATTGCCTTTCTTTGGGATTGGAATGAAAACTGATCTTTTCCAGTCCTGTGGCCACTGCTGAGTTTTCCAAATTGGCTGGAATATTGAGTGCAGCACTTTCACAGCATCATCTTTTAGGATTTGAAATAGCTCAACTGGAATTCCATCACCTCCACTAACTTTGTTCGTAGTGATGCTTCCTCAGGCCCATTTGACTTCGCATTCTAGGATGTCCAGCTCTAGGTGAGTGATCACACCATTGTGGTTATCTGGGTCATGGAGATTTTCCTTGTATAGTTTTTCTGTGTATTCTTGCCACCTCTTCTTAATATCTTCTGCTTCTGTTAGGTCCATACCATTTCTGCCATTTATTGTGCCCATCTTTGCATGAAATGTTCCCTTGGTATCTCTAATTTCTTTTGAAGAGATCTCTAGTCTTTCCCATTCTATTATTTTCCTCTATTTCTTTACATTGATTGCTGAGGAAGGCTTTCTTCTCTCTCCTTGCTATTCTTTGGCACTCTGCATTCAGATGGGTATGTTTTTCCTTTTTTCCTTTGCCTTTAGCTTCTCTTCTTTTCTCAGGTATTTGTAAGGCCTCCTCAGACAACCATTTTGCCTTTTTGTATTTCTTTTTCTTGAAGATGATTTTGATTATCCTGTCTAAGGGAAATCCTTAGACTGCATATTTAAGATCAATACAAGTAGCAAAAACTTCTAAAGGCTCTGGCATTCACATATTTCACAAGATAAAAATATCAGCTGCCCATGTTTAAGCACTTCATCATGATATTTGTTGGAGTAGCTTTTTTGGAAGGCTGAGGAAGCATGTTGGGGCTGAGCACCCCAGGCTGACTTTTGACACCGCTCCTTTTCCCCTCCCCCTACATCCTATCACCCAGGATGTTCATCACTTATCAAGATGTATTGTGAATTTCTGAAACATTGACCAATGGATCTTTTAATGAAAGTGCAGATACAAAGAAGTACATGGCAAGTTTCATTTAAATTGTCATCAATTACTTGTCCTTGTTGTGGGTAAACCATGGTTAGCCATGGCTGACTTTGTGGCCAGATGGATTGGGGGTCAAGACCCTGGGCAAATCCTTTAACGTCTTTGGATCTAGTGCCCTTCCTTGTGGAATTGGGGATAAATTTATCAGCCTTCAATGTAGAATTGTGGTAAAGGTCTAATAGAATATTTATACAAGTGCATCATAATCTGTAATATTTGTGTGTAAAGCATTGTCTTGATTGTAAACTTTCTGACATTGTCTCAAACAGTAATCCTGTCTGTGATCTCACTTCGCCTTAGAGCTTGTCCCTTGCACCCTAATCCAGGTCCCAGATCCCTTATCTGAATCTCATTAGTATTTCTGCAGCAACATCGATGCTTATGCCCTTAACTCAGAAGGATAAATAAGCTGTCCATCACTTTACACCTGTGCATGTGAGGATGCACGGAGTCTTGCAGATTGTTTGAAGGGAAGCTTGTGGTTCTCAACAGGGACTTCTGAGTTTGGAATTTTAGAGGCTTAATCAGGAGCTTGTATTTAATAGTTGTTATACTTGCTCTGCTTCTTCTCCCTTTTCCCTCATTTCTTCCCTCTTCATTTCCAATTCTTAGCCTTAGTTGCAGTTGTATTATCTCTGTTGTTTCTGAAATGGGCCCTTGATTGGCTGCCTTTGTTGAGAGACACAAGCCAGCTTGCATCTGGGCTGAGCAGAGGGACAGAGGTGTATCCCAGGGGAGGTGAGAGCAGGACCCCCATTGGAGGGTGCTGTTGTTCTGTTGAGTTTCAGCAGGTTTCCAGAGCAGGAAAGCAGACTGACTCCTCTACAAGGCAATGCTGGCAGGCAGTCTGCTCTGGGGGGTTTGGGGCTCTCAAGCTCAGCTTCCAAGATGGTATGCTCACCAGGCCTCTCCAGGTTTTGGTCTTTGGTCTGACACCTGGATTCTCTGGCTTTCTCTGCTGCTTTGGGAGGGCTGGGTTGTGGAGACTGTCTTGCACTGGCTTTGACTCTTTTCTGGATGCTGCTGCCTCTTGGATTCATCCTTTGGGGTCACATTTTGCAGCCTGAGCGCAAAGGATACCCTACCTTCTATTCTTCCTGGGCTCTGGAGCCCCTGCTTGTCTTGGAGGGAGTTTGGGACAGTTTCTGTCATTGATAAGCTGGAAGGAAAAGGGGTTGGAGCTCTCATGGTGCCTCCTTAAATGCCCACCACCACCAAAAGTCAATGTGGGCAATTCCTTTGGTTCTTATATTGCTGTCTTGGGCTGTGAGTGCTTGTGGGCTGCTTGTGGTAGGGAGGCTTAATGTGACTGATTGACACCAAATGATCATAGAGAGTGAAGGCGGTGTAACAATACATGTGGGTTGACTCTGGGGAGGAAATTCTGGAACTCTGGTTCTAGAGCCAGTCAATCTTCACTTCTTCAAGGTGTCATTTTTAAAATTTTAAAACTGTATGTACATATATATATTTAAATTCATTTTTAATTGGAGGATAATTGCTTTACAGTGTTGTGTTGATTTCTGTCATACAACGTGAATCAGCATAAGTATACATACATCCGGGAGGAGGAAATGTCAACCCACTCCAGTATTTTTGCCTGGAAAATCTCATGGACAGAGGAGCCTGGTGGGCTACACTCCATGGGGTTGCAGAGTGTCAGACACGACTTAGCAAATGAGCACACATACATATATCCCCTTCCTCTTGAATTCCCTTCCCAACCACCACCCCCCACCGCCCCCATCCCACCCCTCTAAGTTCAAGGTGTAATTTAATTTGCATTTGTCCTTATAAAATTTTCACCCATATGAAATGTACACTCTGTAATTCACCGTTTGGCTTTTGGTTTCTCAGCATCCCCTCGGATAGTTTGCCTTTCCTGTTGCAGAAATTCTCCGCTCTTGCTGGTATCATTTCACACCCAAAGAGGGCATTCTAACCTTAGAAGAGCTTCCGCTTAGCAGTGCACCTGCCCTTTCTCTCTAAGCACAGAGTCTGGCCTCTTGCTTGGCTTCCCAGGTGTTTTGGCTGCAGGGAGGAAATCGTCACAGCCCACACGTATTTAATAAGACTCTGATGGAAATGAACCTCACCTGAGTGCAGGAGGGGACAGAGAGGGGCCTGCTTCTTGCTCTGCCGCCAAACCTCACGGGCTCCATTTAAATTTCTGGAGCTGCTCTTTGTGGACTATTTTCACTGAGGGAGAATTGTGACTATTTTCTGTGAGGCTGGGGACTTGGCAAGTCAATTGGCTAATCATTTGGGTGTTCTTTCAGCGTTGTGTGCAGTGAGTGTGGGAGTCAAAGACCCTTCAGTGAGAAAGTAATGCCAGCTTGTTCCCTGGAAGCCCACAGGAGCCAGAGTCAAAGGGACTTTTTGTTTTACCAGGAGAAAGACCTACAGGAAATCTCAGCTTGAGCCATTCCTCCGCAGTCTCCTTGTCCCGTCAGAGCTGGCTGTGCTTTTGCCTCCTTTGTGGGAGGCAGTAACTTGAACAGAAAACAAATAAATGAAAGGATGCTGTTTGCAGTGGCCGGAGTGGAGCACTCCTGCTGGGCCCACTAACACGCAGGTGGGGGCTTCCCCTAGGGCTGCACAGCAACCCCACTTCATGCTGTTCTGAGAATCAGCTGTGGTCCTAAGAGTAAGGCTATGAGCCCAGCCTCTGCCCTGTCATAGGCCATCTATGTTATTATTGAGGGGCTAGTGTTAGATTTCAAATTTCTACCAGCAGTTCTAGGTATATGACCAGGAACAAGTCATTTGTTAATGATTTATCTTCCGCTGTAAAATGAGCAATAATAATGCTTATTTCATAGACCTGTTGTGGGGATTTTATGAGACACATGCAGAGAGCTTAGAAAATAGTAGCTTATTAAAATAGGTGAGCTGTACCTCTAGCTGTGCGGGCCAGATCCCTCCAGGAGTACAGGTGGAGCCCAGGGGAGAGTGGGACCGACCCCCAGCCTGGGCTATGGTGCTAAGGAAGGCATGACTGCTTCCAGTTCATCATCTCAGAGGGGTCACCTTTTTCTAATTTATCTGCCCAGAGGGAACATGTTTTTATAGTTCATCACCCAGAGGGGGTAACTTTTAAAAATTTTGCACACAAGCACCATATCTGCTAGCTGCAGCCCTGTTGACAAAAGAAAGATGTTGTTATTAGTGTAGCGGACAGACCCTCCTGGAGAGAGAGCATGCAAGGCATGCTTTACCTGGCTCCAGTCGGCTCATTTCACTTTAATTTCAAAGATACGATTACCACAGGCAGAGGAGCAATTTTGCTATTTCCTCAGTTTTAAATTTTGTCTAGAATTTTCCTTGAGGCCAAGGACGATAATCTGCCTCCTAAGGCCCCCTCCTCACCGCTGCCTTGCCCCTGTCTTCTGGGATGCACACTTGCTAACAGGCCGGAAAAGAATGAGTGAGAGCAGCAGTGGACGCTGGTTATTGACTCGTGGTCCCCCACCCATCCTTCTGTGCTTTGCTCCTTTTGTTGGGGCCGGGAATCAGACACATTTCTGGCTCCCTTGCCAGTGCCCTTCCTGTTAAATTCTGCCAACAGGAGGCAGTGATAGGGAGACCAGAGTCAGGAGAAAGAGAAAGCTTCCTGATTCTAGTTTGATGCTGGGGCAGTTGCAGGCAAGCACTGCTGCTGCTGCTGCTGCTAAGTTGCTTCAGTCGTGTCTGACTCTGTGCAACCCCATAGAGGGCAGCCCACCAGGCTCCCCCGTTCCTGGGATTCTCCAGGCAAGAACACTGGAGTGGGTTGCCATTTCCTTCTCCAATGCATGAAAGGGAAAAGTGAAAGTGAAGTCGCTCAGTCGTGTCTGACCCTCAGTGACCCCATGGACTGCAGTCTTCCAGGCTCCTCTGTCCTTGGGATTTTCCAGGCAAGAGTACTGGAGTGGGGTGCCATTGCCTTCTCTGAGGCAAGCACTAGTAATCCTGATGGGTAAGCCCTTTCCCCAGGCTCTAGAGCCAATGGGCATAACCTCTTCAACAGTGCAGCAGGCTGAACGGGCTAGGGATGCAGCCCAGAGCATCAGTGTCTGACCCCTAGCTACTTTCCTTTTCATCTCTCTTTTTTCTCCTCCAGTTCTTTCCATACCTTTGTGACTAACTCCCTGTATTAAATGTCCTCTGTTTGGCATGCTTGGAGTGGTCTTAGTTTTCTTGCACTCTGTGTGCGGTCTCTGTGGATCTGTTGGGTGCTTAGGGGCTAGGCCCGCTCCCCAGGATCTCTTCCTTTCTGTTTCCATCTCCATCATGCCCATCGGCATCATTGCCATAGCCTTTACAATAGGTTTTCAGTTTAGCCTCTTCCTAATCATGGTGTCATTTAATAGTCAGATTAATTGTCCTAAAACTTTAGTTCACCTGGCTCACACATCTCAAAACTCTAACTTTCCAGCCATTTGATAAAGGTATAGTCATCTGTGACCTAAACCACAGTGGTGAGAATCATAATTAAGGACACCACCTCTGCAATCCTAATAACAAACCTCTGTAGTCAGAGCGTTGTTCTTTGGCCCTGGCTGGAGGCAGGGTGTTAGTCCAGTGGCAGACACACCAGCAGTGGGTGTGAGGAAGCTTGCAGACCCTGGCCCCAACTCCTGCTGCATCTCCTTCCCTTCTCCCCACCTGCCCAGACTGGGGCCTTGAGGACAGGGCCCTGGGCTGCACTGGCCTCTCCTCCTCTCCCGGAAGACAGCGTCAGTGCACAAAGCCTGCCTGAAGTCCTGGGATTAGGGAGGACAGAGACTGGGAAGTTTAAACCATGACGCTTCTTATAAACTGGTGGAAATAGATGTACTATGAAAAGTGCAGATGAGCTGTGAGCCCAGATAAGATGTTACTGTCTTGGGAGCGGGGACTGTGTTTCTCACCCCCACAGATTTTCTCACTTCTTTGGAGTAATGTTTTTAGGAAATTCCAGAGTGAAGGGATTGGCAAGAATCTCTTAAGGGAAATAAAAGGGACATAATAGGGTTAACTGGAGGAAAAATAATACAGTCAATGTTCAAGCATAGCTTTAGTGTTTTCATATAAAAAACAAACATAGGTATTATAACAAGTCAAGCAAACCTGAAAAATACATGGTGGAAGAAGTGATCACTGAAGCCCCACCTTCTTCACTAAATTCTTCAGTGGTCATCTTTCTGAAGGGTTCTCAGGCCTGTGTTATACACACATGCAATTGTACAGAACTGGGATTATGTGACCTTGATTTATTAAAAAATTTTTATCTGTTTATTGGCTGCACTGGGTCTTCATTGCAGCAGGTGGGGGCTACTCCCTAGTTGCGGTGCTTGAGCTTCTTATTGCTGTGGAGCAGGGGCTCCAGGGTGCATGGGCTCATCAGCCGTGGCTCGTGGGTACTAGAGCACCGTCTCAGTAGCTGTGGTACATGGGCTTTGTTGCCCTGTGCCTTGTGGGATCTTCCCGGACCAGGGATCAAACCCATGTCCCCTTCATTGGCAGGCGAATTCTTCACCACTGAACCACCAGGGGTGTGGCCATGCCTTGTGGCATGTGGAATCTTAGTTCCCTGGCCAGGGATCGAACCCATGCCTCCTGCACTGGGGGCCTGGAGTCTTAACCCCTGGACTGCCAAGGAGGTCCGTATGTCACCTTGTTTTCTAAGCTAATTCTTCCCACTTACTAGTATAGCAGAGAAACAGTTTCATGTCAACTAATACTGCTTTACTTCGTTATTTCAAATGACTGCACAGTATCCTATGTTTGCACCATAAATTACTCACCCAGCCACACTAAACTGGAGTGTTTACAGCTGTCTCCCTTTAGAACATGCTAGCTTGTATTAAGTTCCTCTGCTTATGGTGACGCTAAGGCTCTAAGAGGTATTCTGAGGTATCAGTGCTTAGAGTATCAGAAGTGTGTTTCTTTCCTGTGAAGTTTACTTCTTCCTCCCTTTACTGGTGGTTATCCTGAAGCACTGCTCTAATGGACAGGAAGCACTGCCTTCCATGGCCATCCAGGGACTCAGGCTGACAAAGGCCCTGCCACCTTTAGCATGTGGTTTCCAAGATTGTTCTGTCCTTTGCCATCCAGCCAGGAGTTAGTAGAAAAGAGAGAGCAGATTTCATGGGGAGCTTTGTAAACATCAGAACTGGAAGTGGCAGACTCCACTACTGGCCACATCACAATGGCCAGGTGAGTCACATGGCCACACAGAGCTGCAAGGGAGGCTGGGAAATTCACTTAGCTGGATATGAAGGAGGAAAAGACCTAGGTTTGGCTAACAGAGCTCCTTCTAGTGGTCACCAAATCCTGGTTCTTGTGGTGCTTGTAGTAAAGAAGCCGCCTGCCAATACAGGAGACATAAGAGATGTGGGTTCAATCCCTGGGTCAGGAAGATTCCCTGGAGCGGAGCATGACAACCCAGTCCAGTTTTCTTGCCTGGAAATTCCCATGGACAGAGGAGCCTGGCTGGCTACAGTCCATAGAATTGCAAAGAGTTGGACACGACTGAAGTGACTTAAACTGCACCCCGCCCAGGAGAGACACTTCGAGGCCTATGCAGTCATTCCAGATGACTTTTCTCCTACATGAGGACTCTGGTTTAATGATCCTCAGAAAATGAGGTTCCGTGACTTACGAACTAAAAGGGAAAACATTTTATTTACCTCATCCTTAGCCCCTCCCAGTTTTTAGTGGTGGAGCAGAGACAGAATGACACAACAATGAAAATTCCCCTTTGGACTGGGTAAAATAGGAGATTCACCATAGTCACATGCATCTCCAGGCTCAAAGCAAGTCCTAGAAGCCAGTGGGTAGGCAAGGTGAAGGCTCCCGGCCAGGAGGTGGGAGAACTTTCTCCACTGGCCCTTGGTTCTGTCCTGAGAGGATGTCTCTTGTTGATTGTCTCCATGGCCCCTGGTCTGTCCTGCCAGGTTCATCCTTGGCCTTTAGTTTTCATGGCAACATCTGAAGTGGTTGCTGGGGAGTCTGCCATCTTTCTTTTAATTAAAGAGATTTTATTTATGTGTTTATTGATGGTTGTGCCGTGTCTTCATTGCTGTGCTTGGGCTTTCTCTAGTTGTGGGGAGCGGGGCTGCTCTGCAGTTGCGGTGCACGGGCTTTCATTGTGCTGGCTTCTCTTGTTGCAGTAGCTCGGGCTCTAGGCTCTTGGGTTTCAGTAGTTGTGGTGTGCAGGCTCAGCTGCTCCACAGCACGTGGAATCCTCCTGGACCAGGGATCGAACCTTTCTCCCCTGCATTGGCAGGAAGACTCTTAACCACTGGACCACTTGGGAGGTCCCATGAAGCTTGATTTATTGTATGACTTTATCACCCCATACCCTCCCATCTCATCTAAATGGAGGTTACCTTGAGGTCCCCAGACTCAGACAGGAAGGCATCACTCTTACTCAGTTTTTTGCCACAGTCTTTGAGTCTTTGGGCCTTTTCACTCATAAACTTTTTCAATCTTATTTCTTACTGTTGGAGACTTAGAAGCAGACAGTTTTTACAACCCTTTAAGCACACAAATTTCTGAATTCTATCCTCTTTCATTTATGCCTGCAAACCAACATATTCGTGACTGAGTATATTTTTTTCCTTCAATATTATGTTAATATTATTTTACTATCACTTCTATTTTATTAATAATTTTCTACTTTTCAAATTCCCCCCTGGAGCTACAAGTTTGGTAGGCCCTAGGTCTGCTTTCTTAGTTATTGCAGATGATGATTTTACCAAACATTTTGCCATTGCATTACTTGGATTTCCATTTTTCCAGGCTCTGATATCAGTTTGCTTGCTATTCACTTCCTGGTTATTAAGTCAGTACCATTTATTTATTTATTTTTCTGGGCTCCAAAATCACTGCAGATGGTGACTGCAGCCATGAAATTAAAAGACGCTTACTCCTTGGGACGAAAGTTATGACCAACCTAGATAGCATATTCAAAAGCAGAGACATTACTTTGCCAACAAAGGTTCATCTAGTCAAGGCTATGGTTTTTCCTGTGGTCATGTATGGATGTGAGAGTTGGACTATGAAGAAGGCTGAGCACCGAAGAATTAATGCTTGTAAACTGTGGTGTTGGAGAAGACTCTTGAGAGTCCCTTGGACTGCAAGGAGATCCAACCAGTCCATTCTAAAGGAGATCAGCCCTGGGATTTCTTTGGAAGGAATGATGCTAAAGCTGAAACTCCAATACTTTGGCCACCTCATGCGAAGAGTTGACTCATTGGAAAAGACTCTGATGCTGGGAGGGATTGGGGGCAGGAGGCGAAGGGGACAACAGAGGATGAGATGGCTGGATGGCATCACTGACTCGATGGATATGAGTCTGAGTAAACTCCGGGAGTTGGTGATGGACAGGGAGGCCTGGCGTGCTGCAATTCATGGGGTCGCAAAGAGTCGGACACGACTGAGCAACTGATCTGATCTGATCTGATTTATTTTATTGATGTCTACTTTAAGGTGCCAATTTTTGCTCTAGTTAACCCCTGCTGTTGTAATATAAAACCTAAATTCTCAGTAGCATATCACTTTCAAAGTTTGTTTCTTGCTGATATAAGTTAAATTTTGAGGCAAGGTTGGTGGTTACCGGGGTCCAGCCGCAGTTGGATCCAGGGATTCCTTTGGGAGGATGGCATCGGCAACTGAGAGAAATAGAGAAAGAGATAAGGAAAGAATTTTGCAGTTAAGAAAATTGAGGAGAGAAAAGAGGCTGATATTCCTTGGTTTACACAGAAAGCCAATAAAGCCCCAGCACGGGACTTGCTCTGTTCACGTAGTCTGCAGGCGCCCTCTCAAATAGCTGAAGGTGCACCACCTTAGGCACCTTCTCGAATGGATCTTTGAAGCCCAGGCAGGAAAGTGAACGCAGAGGGCCCCTGCGCTCCAGGGAATCAGCCTGAAAAGGAAAAGGAAAGAGAAAAGGAAGCAAGAAAGAATGACATGGGGAGACCAAGCTTTGAGCAAGGCCCGTAGCTTTATTTTCATAGGGAACTTATATACCTGAAGTTGTGCATAGAGGATAATAGGGGGTGTAAAATCATGCAAAGTCAGCAGTCTTTGATCCTTTTCGAGACCAGGCTTTCTTTTCTGCAAACTTATCGTATACAAATGGTTTAGGTGATTTACATCATCTTCTGGCCAGAAGGCCTGTTAACATTTTATGACTCTGATAAAGGTTTGTCAATCATAAGACTTATTTTCTCTAAGAGTAATTATTTTAAAGTTTGGCGCCATCCTCCGAAGGTGTTAGATAAAGTTGCATTCCTATAGGGCAAAGGTGCAGTGGGTTTACAACAAAGGAAAGAGTTTATTACCTTAAGGGTCTAAAGTTGTTAGCACCAAGGCCACTACTTATTTTTTTCTACATACCAACTATATTAATTAATACACTTCCAAGGATACAATACAGAGGATGTGGAAACTTGGCAGCAAGCATTGGCTCAGCAATGACATCTCCTACTAGTTCTATTCTAACAATTTCTAACTCTCTGAGAGGCTCTATACTATTTGAATATCTTAAACTTCCCATGCCTCTCGCAGTTGGGAGGCTGTAAACAATCATATGCGTAGCTGTAGGAGTCCGGATAAACCTGTCAGGCAAGTTAGAAAGCCATCTCAGGGGTTTGGATTGAAACACTCCTATTATGCCCAAGAGGCTAATTAACTAGAGCTCTAAGTTGATTTCCTTCAGAGAAAGGTGGTCGGGGATAGCCCCTCATTAATGTCAGAGGAGTTGGTTAAAGTTGTAAAATAGTAAAACAGACAGATTCTGGTTTTGGGGTAGACGCTCAGGCAGATCCAGGGGGGGTCCTTGAGCCCTGACTCGCCTTGCTTGTCAGGGCTCTCCCGCATGACCTTGTCATGGGTGGGAACTCCCGTGCTGGCTCCCGGAAGGTGGTGGTGGTGTTTTTTAGGGGACATAATTCTACTCTGTGTGATCATTTAGGGAGTCAGGTGAACCAGTGAACCTCCATTTTCAACGTATGGCTTCCAAAGTCTCTCAGAACATCAATACCTAATCCACAGACAGAGGAAGAAGGGCTGTGGAATGACCACAAGGTTTTTATTAGCCAGGCCTGAAAAGTGATGGTCATCATTTCTGTCCACAATTTCATTAGCGAGGATTCAGCCACTTGGCTACACATAATTTCAAGGGAACCTGGAAATGTAGTTTACCTGTGTGTCCCAGAGAAAAGGGAAATGTGCTGGTGAGTAATTATCAGTTTCTGACTGAATGCTTATGTAGCAGAGACTCTTCTAAAAACCTTACATGTATGAACTCTTTTTATTCTGTGAGATAGAAACTGTTGATAACTTCACTTAACAGATGGGAACTTGAGGCACTGAGAAGTTAAATAGTTCCCCCAAGGTCACCCAGCTAATCAACACTGGAGACAGGATTTGAATCCAGATGACCTGGTCTGGTCTGCGACCTTATTCACTATCTATATTGATAACATAGAATACAGTTAACAGTAAAATATAAAAAAGGATAAAAGGGAAGACCACAGACTCAAAGGTTTAAAAGTGAGAATTAGAAGTGATAAATTTAAAAACTGCATAAAATAAAGAGAAATACTAGAGTTGATAAGCAAAGAATACAAGCTTAAAAGAATGATACATAGCCTTCAATGTAATATAGGGTAAAATGTGATAAATAAAACACAATGGCTAAATATGAAAGAAACTGGAAATTAGAGGAAAAATGCTTATAAATATCTGTCAACTGAAAAAAAGCACAAAGATGCAGTGAAAAAATAGTGAAATATCACAAACGAATAAAAGTATTAAATAAGTGAAAGAGCAAGCTGAATAAATGAAGATCAAAGTATTAAGAAAGGCAAACTCAGGACTCAGTATTCGGTGAGGCACAACATAGATAAAGCTCAGAGCAATTAAAATAGAAATTTCCTGTATGCAAAATGAGAAAAAGGTTAAACTAAACCCACAAAATGATAAATGAAACTAAAATAATAGAAAATTACAAACTCTTACAAGATAGAGGAATTTTAGAAGGAATTCACAGAAACAGTTAAAATAAGTTATTGACATAAATCCTGGTCTCAGATTGCTCCAATCTGAGTCACTGCCTGTGATTTGGGGTCCCCAGTAGACATTCTCAGGGCTGAGAGCTGGTAGGTAGGGAGGGTGTCTGGGGTCTCAACTTCTTCATAGGCCCTGCTGCTGCTGCTAAGTCGCTTCAGTCGTGTCCGACTCTGTGCGACCCCATAGACGGCAGCCCACCAGGCTCCCCTGTCCCTGGGATTCTCCAGGCAAGAACACTGGAGTGGGTTGCCATTTCCTTCTCCAATGCAGGAAAGGGAAAAGTGAAAGTGAAGTCGCTCAGTCGTATCAGACTCCTAGCGACCCCATGGACTGCAGCCTACCAGGCTCCTCCATCCATGGGATTTGCCAGGCAAGAGTACTGGAGTAGGGTGCCATTGCCTTCTCCGTCATAGGCCCTACAGTACCTGAATGTAATGATGTCAGAAAAATGGGGGGGCGGGCGGGTAGGAAGCACCAGGTCCTTGTTCCTCCCTGGAAATTTAAAAACAAACAATGAATAACAATTAGAGACCAGAACAAGCAACTTTACAGGAGCTTTGGAAAATAGTCAGAGCAAGTAAGTGAATGCCCAATTCAGAAAGAGCCACATTCAGAATGGTAACTGAAAATGTGTCACTCAGTCGTGTCCAACTCTTTGCGACCCCATGGACCCCATGCGCTAGGCTCCTCTGTCCATTGGATTTCCCAGGCAAGAACACTGGAGTGGGTAGCCATTCCCTTCTCCAGGGGATCTTCCTGACCTAAGGATGAAACCTGGGTCTCCTGCATTACAGGCAGATTCTTTACTGCCTGAGCCATCAGGGAAGTCCTCAAAATGGTAGGTTCTACAAAATTTAAGTGTTAAATGCACAGTTATTGTTCAGTCGCCCAGTCGTATCTGACTCTTTCGACCCCATGGATTGCAGCTTGCAAAGGATAAATACATAAGGAATTATTATAAATCTATGTGGATGATGTAATTATAGAGATGTAATTTATAACATCAGTAATGTAAGGGGGTTGGGATGGAGCCGTGGGAAATGGAGTTTTTGTTCCCTATTGAAGTTGTTGGTATTAATTCAAATTAGATTATTATCATTTAAGATGTTATATGTAATCCTCACGGTAGCCACGAAGAAAACATCTATAGACTATGCACAAAAGGAAATGAGAAAATAATCAAAGTGTCCCAAAAGACACAAAGGAAAGCAATAAAGGAGGAAATGAAGGACAAAAACGCCTTCAGACAAGCAGAAAACAAATAGCAAAATGGCCAAAGTAGGTCCTTCCTGATCAGTAATTACCTTAAATATAAAAAACTCTCTAATCAAAAGGCATAGATTGGCAGGTGGATAAAAACACGATCCAATTACTTGCTGTCTGTAAGAGACTTACTTTAGGTCTGAGGACACACAGAGAGTGAAATTGAAGAGGTGGAGAAAGAAATTCCCTGCAAAATTGTAACCAAAAGAGAGTCAGGATGTCTATACTAATATCAGACAAAGTAGACTTTAAGTAAAAAATTGTTACAAGCAACAAAGAAGGGCATTATACACACACACACACACACACACACACACATATGTGTGTGTGCATGCTAAGTTGCTTCAGTCCTGTCTGACTGTTTGTTACCTTATGGATTATAGCCCACCAGACTCCTCTGTTTGTGGGATTCTCCAGGCAAGGATACTGGAGTGGGTTGCCATGCTCTCCTCCAGGGGATCTTCCTGACCCAGGGATCAAGCCCACATCACTTACATCTCCTGTACTGTCAGGCAGGTTCTTTACCACTAGTGCCGCCTGGGAAGTTCATGTGTATATATATATATATATATATATATATATATATGTATTTGAAATATTTTTTGGAGTATAGTTGCTTTTTGGGGCTTCCTTGGTGGCTCAGTGGTAAAGAACCCATCTGCCAATGCAAGAGACATGGGTTCAATCCCTCGATCAGGAAGATCCCCTAGAGAAGGAAATGACAACCCACTCCAGTATTCTTGTCTGTGAGATCCCGCGGATAGAGGAGCCTGGCAGGCTACAGTCCATTGGGTCGCAAAGAGCCAGATGCCACTCAGTGACTCGACCACCACTACCACAATAGTTGCTTTACAATGTTTTGTTAGTTTCTGCTACAGAGCAAAGTGAATCAGCTATACAGCCTTCCTTGGTGGCTCAGAGGTAAAAAATCTGCCTGCAATGCAGGAGACCCAGATTTGATCCCAGGGTCAGGAAGATCCCCTGGAGAAGGGAATGGCAAATGCATTCCAGTATTCTTGGTTGGAGAATTCCATGGACAGAGAAGCCTGGCAGGCTACAATCCATGGGGTTGCAAAGAGTCGAACACGACTGAGTGACTAACACTTACTCTTTTTTGGATTTCCTTCCTATTTAGGTCACTGCAGAGCATTGAGTTCTGTGTGGTATGCAATAGGTTCTCATTAGTTATCTATCTTAACATAGTAGCAATAGTGTACATAAGATATTAAATACTGATGAAAGACTCAATTCATCAAGAAGATATGATAATTATAAACATATATGTACCAAATATCAGAGCTGCAAAATACATGACACCAACATTGAGAGTTGGACACGACTGAGTGACTGAACTGAACTGGCTGAATGCTGGGAGAACTGAGGGGAGAAATAGCTCTAGGATACCATGCCTGCGCAGTGCAGTGGGCAGGCCAGCCTTCTGCTCTGTCCCCACACCCCTGGAGGTGGACCCCTGCGTCTCCAATGGCTCCCTGCTGCCTATTGGCATTCGAGTCCCTGTCTTGCACGTGAATTCTGACTTTGGCTATATGTTCCCTATTACTTGGTGATCTGCATCCCCACCTTGGTTGTGTCACCTCTGACCCTCCTCCCTAAAAAGTCTCTCTTTCCTCCACACTCCATCTCCTCTAGGAAGGTTTTTATGAGCTCAGGTTAATGACTCTCATCTAAGTGCACCCCGACTTGGTGCACAGACTGTCTGTTCCCCTCATTTAGTGCATCATGTTTAGTATTATTCTTTTCATCATTGTTGTTGACCATGCTGCAGTATGTGGGATCTTAGTTCCCTGCCCAGTGGTTGAACCCAGACCTCCTGCACTGGAAGTATGGAGTCTTGGACCACTGGACTGCTAGAGAAGTCCTGCTGCTGCTGCTGCTGCTGAGTCGCTTCAGTCGTGTCCGACTCTGTGTGACCCCACAGATGGCAGCCCAACGGGCTCCCCCGTTCTTGGGATTCTCCAGGCAAGAACACTGGAGTGGGTTGCCATTTCCTTCTCCAATGCAGGAAAGTGAAAAGTGAAAGTGAAGTCGCTCAGTCATGTCCGACTCCTTGAGACCCCATGGACTGCAGCCTACCAGGCTCCTCTGTCCATGGGATTTTCCAGGCAAGAACACGAGTGGGGTGCCATCGCCTTCTCCAAGAGAAGTCCTAGACACATGTATTTCTTTTATTAAAAATTTATTTATTTATTTTTAGTTGGAGGATAATTGCTTTACAATATTGTGTTGATTTCTGCCATACATCAACATGAATAAGCCATAGGTATACATATGTCCCCTCCCTCTTGAACTTCCCTCCCACCTCCCACCTCATCCTGTCCCTCTAGGTTGTCACAGAGCACTGAGCTCCCTGAGTCATACAGCACCTTTTCACTGACTGTCACTCACTGTCTGTTTTACATATGGTAATATAAATGTTTCCATGCTACTCTCTCAATTCATTCCACCCTCTCCTTCCCTCATTGTGCCAGATTTATGTATTTCTATTTTGTCTATTTGTTTGATAGATCTTGAGTTTCTTGGGGTCTAAACCTTCTTTAAGTCACTGGCACTCAGCTTTGTAACCTGAATGTAGAATTTTAATTTTTTTAAATTGAATCAGTAGATGTTTTTCAAAAGAAAGAAAGGAAGAAAGAAAGAAAGAAAGAGAAGTCGCTCAGTCACATCTGACTCTTTGTGACCCCATGGACTGTAGCCCACCAGGCTCCTCCGTCCATGAAATTTTCCAAGCAAGAGTACTGGAGTGGGTTGCCATTTCCTTCTCCAGGGGATCTTCCCAAACCAGGGATCAAACCTGGCTCTCCCACATTGCAGCCAGACGCTTTATCATCTGAGCCACAAGGGAAAATTTAGTCCCAAACAATGATCTTAATCCTAATGATTAGCTAATGGACACATCTCTGATATGAGGGTGGACAGACAGAGGTAAGCTGCTTAAATTTATGAACCTCAGTTTTCTTACTTTTGAATCTGGGGGTCCATTTTTTGCCTCTACTATGTATTAATATTGGGCCATGTACTCTTACTTGAGCATCATAACAGCCTAAGGAGTGGGGGGCCGTTCTCACCCCCATTTTTCTAATGAGAGAACTGAGGCCCAGCGGTGTTAAGTAACTTGCCAAAGTTATCCAACTCATAAATGGAAGAGCTAGACTTGAACCCAAGCCCACAACTCCTTTGCTTATTTTTATTTTCAGGTCTCACAAAGACTCACTGTCCCAATTCTTTAACTTCATCATCTTGCCTGTGATCCAATAGCCCTCCATTATATCTCCCCCTCTCCCAATGGTAGCTGTGGTGGGCAGAATGATGCTTCTTCAAAGATGTAGTCATTGGAGTCCTTGGAACTTGTGAATATGTTGTGTTACAGTCACACTGTGGATGTGATTAAGTTAAGACTTGAGATGAGTAGATCATCTTGGATTATCATGATGCGCCTGATGTGCTCACAGGGTCCTTCGAGGTGGAAGGGGGAGGCAGGAGTCAAAGTCAGAGAGAGATTAGAAGATGCTCTGCTGCTGGTTTTGAATATGGAGGAAGGGGCCCCAAACTGAGGAATTCAGGCAGCTTCTAAAAGCTGGAAAAGTCAAGAAAACAGATTTCCCCCTAGAGTCTTCACAAGGAAAGTAACCCTGCTGGCACTTTGATTTTAGCCCAGTGATAACCACTTTGGATTTCTGACCTCCAGAACTCTAAGATGATATATATGTGCTCCTTTAAGCTATGAAATTTGCAGTGATTTGTTATGGCAGCAGTAGGAAACTAATACTGTCGTGTTTCTGCTTTCTTTGCTCTTTTTTCTGTCACATCTCTTTCCTCTGTCCCCATTCTAAGTGGTGTTCCAGGACTCTTTTTCACCAACTGGGTTATCACTTTCTGTGGGCATGGAAACATTCTCCCTTCTGCTAAAGGCCGCACCATGGTGATTATCTTCCTGGCTGTTTTCTCTTAAAAAGTGGTGCCAAGAAAAAAGAAGAATGGCCCATATGCGGTCTTAGCAGTACAGGGAATGGTAGGTCTTCTACATCCTTTAACCTGAGTACTGAGTCTCTCCAGTAGGCTCAGATGGTAAAGAATCTGTCTGCAATGCAGGAGACCTGGTTTGATCCCTGGGTCAGGAAGATCCTCTGGAGAAGGGAATGGTTACCCATTCCAGTGTTCTTGCCTGGAGAATTTCATGGAGAGAGGAACCTGGTGGGCTATTGTCCATGGGGTCACAAGGAATTGGACATGACTGAGAGACTTTCACTTTCACTTTTGAGTCTCTCCAGTGCATGCCAATATCATGCTCAATTTTGGTGCTTCCCTTGTGGCTCAGCTGGTAAAGAATCTGCCTGCAATGAGGGGACCTGGGTTCAATTCCTGTGTTGGGAAGATCCCGTGGAGAAGGGAAAGGCTACCCCTCCAGTATTCTGGCCTAGAGAATTCCATGGGCTGTATAGTCCATGGGTCTGCAAAGAGTCAGACACAACTGAGTAACTTTCACTTTCAGTTTCACATGGCATCACACTGGCTGCTCAGTTGAGTTTATTGTTAACTGCAATCCCTAAGCTTTTCAGATCATATGAAAGCCAGAGACATTATGAATTGTTCTTGTATCTTGTAGAATGTCTGTCATCTCGAGTCATGTAGCTTTTGGCTCCAAGAGGGAAAAAGTGTACTGATTTAATCTCTTCAGGGAAAGATTTAAAGACCAGGCTAGTAAGGAAGACAGATGGAATTCTGAGGGAAATATAGCAAATTCTAGAGCTAATCGAATTAAAGGGCTATGAGAACTTTTTATTGGTGCATAAATAAGATATAACAATCAGTGTCAGCTAAGAAACCCTCAGCAAATATCTAATCTCATTATTATTTTTTTCAGCCTTACATAGAAATGTGGTTTTAAACAAATACTGGTATGATACAAAAGAAGCTGAGAGAATCAGAGAGACACAGGGTATCTGCTTACCCACTCTCTATACGCCCCCAGCCCACCCCACTCTTCAGAGGGCATGAGATCCCCCAACCATTTCAATCTGTGGCACACCTGTGACACCACCAGCTTGAAGAGTAGGGTAGAATGCCTTCAGGGAAAAGGGTTTCATCCATGCCTGGCCATTATGGACTCTGAGGATGAATGGAAACTTGAGAGTGCAGAGAGGAGAGTTCAGGGCTGGCTTCAGAGAAGAAAGATGCCGAGCTTATCGAGAATTCTCAGAGATGGAATAGTTCTTTCCTTGAACATTCAAAATGGCTGTACCATGAACCCTCTGGGCTTCCTAGAATTTTGTGTTTAAATGTTTATGCATTTCCCAGGAAAACGTTTTAAACAACTCAGCTAAGGCGCTATACCTCCAAAACAGGTAAAGTCGTCGGCTCCCTGTCTGTGATTGCCTTGCACAACCCGGCAGAGAGAAGGCAGGTCAGGAACCCATGTCCTGAAGGAAGTTCTTACAGAACACTGAGGAAATAGTGCCCCTAAAGGAAAGAGAAAAGCAGTGGTGAGATTGTTTCCATTAACTCCAAGGTATCCAAGAGGGCCACAAAAGTCTGTTTTGGATAAATCTCGGTTGTCAAGGGATATAGGAAGAAAATTTTACTTTGCACATTTGAACTTTGCAGTCTGTCTGACCCCTTTGGAGGTTACTTCTAAAGTGGCAGAAGCAGGGCTTCAATGTGTCCTCATCTTTGGTGACCTTTCCTCAGCCCTCCATCCTGATGGCTATAGGGAAGTTATTCTGCCTGTGTGATCTGTGCTGTGTTAACACATGCAGAGAGATTGCCATTTTAATGTCCCCTGGATGTGCTTCATCCTCACTGAGTTAAGATCGAATTGCTTTCTACTTCAGTAAATCCAATCCAGATTTCTAACTGATCATTGGTTAAAGTTTTAATTTAAAATTCCTTTTCTTTTAAAAATTAGCCATTCAAATTGCAAGGTTTGTAAGGCAGCTCAGATCCTGAGACTGTTGGTGTTGGAAGGGGCCTTAGCTGTCATCTATTGTAAGGAATGCTTTGTGGAGTTTTTTGGGGGACAGAATGAAAAAGTGAAAGTGTTAAGTCGCTCAGTTGTGTCTGACTTATTGCAACTCCATGGACTCTAGTCCACTAGGCTCCTCTGTCCATGGAATTCTCCAGGAAAGAATACTGGAGTGGGTTGCCATTTCCTTCTCCAGGGAATCTTCCCAACCCAGGGATCGAATCCAGATCTCCTGCATTGTGGGCAGATTCTTTACCATCTGAGCAACCAGGGACAGAATAGTAATTACTTTAACTAGATCACATGTAATGATGTAAGTGAAAATGCTTTGTAAAATTTAGAAGACTTAACAGATATTAACTATTTTTTTAAACTGAAGTATAGTTGATCAACAACTATTGATTATTAGCATTTGTAAAGACGCTTTTCCATTGTTGCCAGCTTTATTTATTATAACATGCATTTTCATCTCGAATTCCTATTCTTTTTGTGAATAAGAGTAAATAGCTTTAAAATTACTTAATAACATTTCCCCCCTCACACACTCATTCCTATACTTCAGTAATTATGGTGCACAGGCTTAGTTGCTCTGTGGCATGTGGAGTCTTCCTGGACCAGGGATTGAACCCATGTCTCCTGTGTTGACGGGCAGATTCTTATCCACTATACAGGTGAGCGATGTGTCCCCAGTGGTACAAGAGATGGTTTTCAGAGTCACAGGATGTGACATGGAATGTTGTTGGCTCACCTTCTCATGTTCTCTTGCTGCCAAGGAGAAAGTCTCAGCTTGCTGCTAGTGTGTCCTGGGTGTGTGTGTGCTCACCTTCTTTAAAACTAATTTCCCTTTGTAATACAGTCAGAGCTGAGCAGGCTTCTGTTCCTCCTCCAAAAGGCTAGTTTGTTTTCATTGTCTTTATTTATATGTTGTTATTCAGTTGCCAAAATGTGTCCGACTCTTTGTGACTGCAGCATGCAGCCCCATGGATTGCAGCATGCCAGGCTTCCCTGTCTCATCATCTCCCGGAGTTTGCCCAAGTTCATGTCCACTGATTCAGTCATGCCATCCAACCTTCTCATTACTGTCAACCCCTTTTCCTTCTGAGCTCAACCTTTCCCAGCATCAGAGTCTTTCCCAGTGAGTCGACTCTTTGCATTAGGTGGCCAAATAATTGGAGCTTCAGCTTCAGCAACCATCTTTCCAATTCAGGGTTGATTTCCTTTAGGATTGACTGGTTTGATCTCCTTGCTCACAGGGATGACATGGAAAGAAAAATCACAGTGGGGAGGATACCTGAGGATTGTCAGGGGGAACAACTGGGTACAGATTCAGGAGTGATACTTATGTCCTCAAATGGCTTTATATCGATGCACAAAATAGAGGCTATAAGCAAAATGAAATTGAAATATTTATGTCAGGGAAAAAACGTGCAAACTCTTTAGGATTTGGGTTGGAAAGTCTGTGAGAATATCTTTGCAACTTGCCTCTCTGAGCTCTATTAAAGATTTCTCAGCACTAAGATTATTTCGTTGATTAAATGGAGGGTGTTTCGTGGAGAATGCTTTGATTAGTTGGGGTACGCTACGCATATGTGTGTGTGCATGCTCAGCTGCTTCAGTCATGTCCTTCTCTTTGTGACCGTATGGCATATAGACTGCCAGGCTCCTCTGTCCAGGGGATTCTCCAAGAAAGCATACTACAGTTGGTTATCATGACCTCCTTCAGGGGCTCTTCTCAACCCAGGGATCAAATTGGTATCTCCTGCATCTCCTGCATTGCAGGTGGATTATTTACTCACTGAGCCACCTGGGATCCCTGGGGTGTGCCATACAAATGTCAAAATGATCGTTCTTTCATGAGTTGTATTATTACTTTATATTGTATGCAGTATAACACTTACATTCTATTCTGTATCAGTACTTTTCATTGTTGTCTAGCCTTAGTGCTTTATTTAAAGGATCTGGTGCTTGCTGGTAGTCTTTCTTAAAAGGATCCTACCATTCCTGAGTCCTGTACTGTGATTTATTGCTTGGTTGTCTGAATTTCACCACCCAGAGATTTTCATCAAGAAGATCCATGACTATTACAGTGCCCAACATGAATGCATATTGAAAAATGACTTTTTGTTGTTTTTATAGTGTTTGACAACTTGGCTGGGTATAAAATTCTTGAGTGTCCCCACACCAACCCCCAAACTGTATAGACAATGTCACTTGGCACTGAATGTTACTTTGAAAGCCCTTTATATGTGTAACTTGAATCTTCTCCAAGGTTTACACAGGATTCATACTTTTTCTTTGGAGTTAGGTGATTTTACCATATAGGCAGGTGTTGGTCATAATATTTCCTGGATGCTGTGTATACCTTTTATCTACAGATTTAGATTTTTATTCCGTAGATGTTTTCTTCTATTATATCTTTGGTTCCCTCTGTCTTTTTTCTTCTTGAGGGACACCAATCATTCATATATTTATTGCTCTGTATGTATATCATCTTCTCCATAATGATTTTCTCCTTACCTTTTCTCTTGCATTTTGTCATTATTTGAAGCTGACACTCCAAGTTGTTGACTCTCTTTTCAGCCAAAACTATACTTCTTGCTGCTTCTCAGATTGTTCTTGGAGAGACAGCAGCGAGCAGTCTTGAAGCCGGGTCTTATTTCCCTGACCAGGAATTAGACCTGGGTATTTTGGGTGAGAACCAGGAGTCCTAGATCCTAGTCCATCAAGGGATACAGGGTAAAAGCAAAGTTGCCCTGACTCTTGCCCTGTTTGAAAGCATGAATGTTTCAAGGAGGCAAAAACTGTAGAAACAGGTACAAATTTTATTATTAGAGACATAGCACATCGTGTGGGAGAGCACACAGAGAAGCAGTTTATTTAAGACAGAAGCAAGGCAGAAATACACACCCGGAGAGAAAGGGTGTGGGCATCCCTAATGAGGAGAAGTGCAGTAAAGAAGCAGTTAAATCATTTATATAGGGCAGTTCTTCCTAGTCTTTGTTTACCTTTGGCCAATCATCTTGCTTCTTTTCTCACATCCGATCTGCCCTAGGAACCTAGCCAATATGCATTTACATCTTTTTGCCAAAATGGATTCCAGTGCAGAGGCCTGTGGGAGCTTTGACAGCATCAGTTATGGAGTGGCACCCCCTCCTTTTTGACCTCTGAGGACCATGCTTGTGCAAGTGCAGTCAGGAAGATTTCCTTGACCTCAGAAGTGATAGATGTGGTTGTCTTATCTCTTTGCTCCAGCAGAGCTCAGCTCCTGCCATAAACTTGGTCCTTGGAGTTTCTAGGGAAAGCAAAGCTTCCATTTACTCTGCTGGACAAACTCCAGCTACTCACCCCGAGGGCCCGTCTGTTGCAGCAAAACCAGAAATAAGTGAACAGCCTTTGGCACATACCAGGCAAACAGTTCTGAAAGAGTTAAGCAATCTTGGTTATTCCTTAGCTGTTACACTAATAAACACTTGTAGCTAGCCTTGTCCTTCACAAAGGGAAACAAAGCTGACTTCATATGAGTTGTAACCTGTACTTGGCCTTTCTTCTCCTCTTACACTCTCTTGTAGCTTTCTGCGTTTCACAAAGGTCATGGGCCGATAACTTCAGGGACATCAGACCAGGTTGCTGAGTTGCCTGATGCTAGCTGTGGCCATTTTGAAACTTTGCAAAAGAAAAAAAGTGTAGGACCTTCATGAAGATAGAAAACCTCTTCTTATTCCTGACAGAAGCGGGGCACAGTTCTTGAGTCACTAGCCTACTGTGTTTCCCTTTTGCCTGCCAAGAAGAGTAAAGCTACTCTTTTTTTCTATTTCCTTCAAACTCTGTCTCCGTATTTCTATTCGGCATTGGTAGACAGAGAAGCAAGATTTTAGCAACGTGTCTACCTCCTACCTCAAGATGACTTCATTTTATAATTGAACTGAACAGAACACCCAGGCAGGCATCCACTGGCCTAGGGTAAATCCTGGGTATTGTTTTCTAAAAATTGTAATGTTACTACTGTTTCTCAAATTAACAACTGGCCTCCAGCTGCCTTCTTCTCATCTCCTGCCTGCCCCCTTCATTCTTCTGAGTGCAGCAGCTCAGGAAAAAACACGTCTTTCCTTCTCAAGAACTGAAGAGGAAAGTATTGATTTGGGGTCTGCTATTAATTTCATCCACATTTCAAAGTGTTTAGAGAATATTCCTCAGAGCTTTGAGAAGCAGCATGGCTCTGGAGCACTCTGCTTGTGTTTTAACTTCTACTTTGCCAGCTACCAGCTTTGTGAGGCTGGGCAAATTACTTAGTTTTCCTCATCTGTGAAAAGAGGCTGGAATAGGGCTGTTATAAGAATCAAATGAATTAATGTTTGTAAAATGTAGATAACAATGCCTGGCATAAATAACAAATAGGCACCTTATAAGGGCCTATTAAATGGATATGGCATATGATCATACATTGCCAATAGTTTTCTCCCCAACTTCTCACTGTTTGTATATTTCAGTGGACTTCACAGAGGTTCAGTTAACTTGCTTTTATTTCATTCTCTTTCTGGATTTGTTTGTTCATAAATGTTTGTGTAAGCATTCATTTAGAATTGTATCTAGTGTAGATATCTGGCTAACCAACCTATAACTTTTTACCTTTTTATTTTTAAATCTATTTTTAATTGAAGTATAATTGGTTTTACTATATTGTGTTCAACCTATAACTCTTAGATTCTCCTTTTTTTCTTCTTGGAACCAGAACACTTGCCAATCTTGGTCCATGGTAGGTGGGTGCATATGTGTTCAGTCGTTCAGTCATGTCCAGCTCTTTGTGATACCTTGGACTGCAGCATGCCAGGCTCCCCTGTCCTTCACTATCGCTTGAGGTTTGCTCAGATTCATGTCCATTGAGTTGGTGTCACTATCTAACTATCTCATCCTCTGCCACCCACTTCTCCTTTTGCCTTCAATCTTTCCCAGCATCAGGCTCTTTTCCAATGAGTCAGCTCTTTGCATTAGGTGGCCAAAGTATTGGAGCTTCAACTTCAGCATCAGTTCTCCCAACAAGTATTCAGAGTTGATTTGCTTTAGAATTGAATTCCTTTAGTGTGGATAATCGGAGAAGGCCCTGGCACCCCACTCCAGTACTCTTGCCTGGCAACTCCCATGGACAGAGGAGCCTGGTAGGCTGCAGTCCATGGGGTCGCTAGGAGTCAGACATGACTGAGCAACTTGACTTTCAATTTTCACTTTCATGCATTGGAGAAGGAAATGGCAACCCACTTCAGTGTTCTTGCCTGGAGAATTCCAGGGACGGGGGAGCCTGGTGGGCTGCCATCTATGGGGTTGCACAGAGTCAAACACGACTGAGGTGACTTAGCAGTAGCAGCAGCAGTGTGGATAATAGTTTATCTGACCTCATTTGAGGATATGAACTCATTTGAAGTGGCTGGGTGTTCTCTATCATTTTGCCTCTCTTGAGCTTCAGTTCCTCCTAAATAATGCTACCACCATTCTTTCCAGTCTGAAGATCATTTTTAGTAGAAATGAGGTTGAAACTTGGAGCTGTGTGATTCTGTCCTGTCTTCTCTCTTATCTGTTTCCCTTGTGCCGTAACTAGTGGGCTTGTCCCTGGTAGCATGACTTTCTTATCCTGGTTTGTTTGTTGGCTGGTTGGTTGGTTGATCTGAAGCACACTTTCCCCCCGCCCCTGCTTTTAGCATATTTACAGAAGGAATAACTCCTTCTAGCCTTCTAGTCTTCTGACATTTTTCTTATTGCTTCATGACCCCTTTGTACTTTTCCTGTTATTTCCCGTCTGTTTATTTTTGCCCTTTGAAAATTTCTGCCTCTTGGAAAGCCTCCCTTCAATCTCTGAAGTTCTTGTAGATGCTGCATTGGGGTTATTATGCTAATTAAGTGATTGGGCACTTGTGAAAAGCACATATTGCTAGATTTCCTGCCATAGGTATTCTAGTTGGTGAGGACTAGGGAAAGCCCCCTGTCCCCCGAACATTTCCTGCATTTTCACAGGGCTTCTGGGTGACTAGATGCAAGTAATCCACGGACCACACTCAACTCAACTCTAGCTGCTTTGGAGTAAAAGTGCTTGTTCTCTTTCCTCCTTCAAGCCTTGAGTGGAGGTGACTCATGAGCGATTCTCTGGGGGGCTGACCGCAGGATCAGGTACCTGCTTCTGGCTTGACAACTTTATTCTGTCCCTTCCATTCCCATTCAAGAAAGATAACAGAATGAGAGAGAGTAACATGGACTTGAATATATTCCAACTATAACAAATTAAATAACTCACAGCTTTAGAGCCTCACTCTCCCTCCCATCTCTGAGCCTCCTTTTGGGGCAGTTTCTAACTTCAGCTTCACCTGGGCACCCCTTCACTTTTGTGTAACTGATACTTTTTGGGTGGCTGTCAGGTGACTCCCGATGTTCCCTGGGGAGGACTTTTCCTTGAGAGCCTCTGCTTGAAGCTAAACTGACTCTGGCATATTTTCAGCTTGGAAACTTTTGTATAAAGGACTTTATAAATCCTTCAGGGTAGCTACATGTGGACATTATTGCTGGGTGCTGTTTTTCTTAGAGCTGTTGTTCAGTCACTAAGTTGTGTCTGACTCTGCAACCCCGTGGACTGTCTCATGCCAGTCATACCTGTCCTTCATTACCTCCCAGAGTTCGCTCAAATTCATGTCTGTTGAGTTGGTGATGCTATCTAACCCAGGTCACCCTATGTTGCCCTCTTTTTCTTTTGCCTTCAATCTTTCCCAGCTTCAGAGTCTTTTCCAATGAGTCATCCCTTCAAGTATTGGTTGAAGATCAGCAGCCATCGTGAACGACACAGTAACTACCTGGACCAGGAAGTCTGTGACCAATCAACTATTTCAGAAGAAACAAACAATCATCAGTGTCCTTCACCCCGGGAAGGCAACAGGACCTAAGACAGAAATTTGGGACCTCCAAGTATTGGAGCTTCAGCATCAGTCCTTCCAATGAATAGCCAGGACTGATTTCCTTTAGGATTGACTGGTTTGATCTCCTTGCAGTCCAAGGGACTCCCAAGAGTCTTCTCCAACACTACAGTTCAAAAGCATCAATTCTTCAGCACTCAGCCTTCATTATGGTCCAACTTAGTGATGTTAGCAATCTCCTTGTTCTGGAAAATTTTACATGTAATCAGTGAGTATCACTGAGCATTTCTGCTTTGGGAATTGCATCTGAGTGTTAACAAATGTCATACAGGCCTTATGTACTCCTTGAGATCCAGTCTCAGCTCTAAGAGATCTGTTTGTACCCCAGACTCTCATTCCAGCGTCAGGGTCTGTTACCTGCAGGACAGGGTTGAGGTTGAGTGGAGGTCAGGCTTCCCAGTCCTGGCTCCAGCATTAAGTAGCGGTGTAACTTTGGACAAATTTCTTCTCTTCCATAAGCCTCGTGATCTTATTTTTGAAATGGGGTGATAATAATCCTGACCTTTTTAGGTTTTGGTGAGGATAAAATGATATAAACATGCAGAGGTTAGAATGTGCTTGGCTCTTGGCTCAGTGTATGTTGAAGGAGTAAGTGCGCATGCAATGATGTCAAGTTCATCAAGCTTTTTTTTTTTTTTTTTTGTAAAAGGTCTAAGTTTATTAATCCTCTCATGAAAAATCTGCACAGTCACCACAGATACAGTCACTGCAGAATCTTTGCTTCTTCTTTTTGCCAGCATCGACAATGACCTTTGCACTCCCCCTGACTTTCTTCATTCTGTTCTTCCATCCCTTTCACTATTTCCTTGAGATGTTTTTCTTTTCATACAGTTCATGTCTTGCAAGCCTGTGTTTGGGCTCATTCTTTTTTGTGTGATCATAAAGGAATCGTAAATCACGCCAAAGCCAGTTGCCTTGCCCCCACCAAACTGGGTTCTGAATCTAAATACAAAGATACATCTGGTGTTATCTTGTACATTTTGGCTAGTCTTTCCCAAATTTCTGTCTTAGGTCCTGTTGCCTTCCCGGGGTGAAGGGCACTGATGATTATTTGTTTCTTCTGAAATAGTTGATTGGTCACAGACTTCCTGGTCCAGGTAGTTACTGTGTCGTTCACGATGGCTGCTGATCTTCAAGCAACCAGGGTTGGGAGGGGAAGTCAAGCTGGTTTTTGGTGTTATTTTCATGTCTTGCATTCTGAGTTGCTTTTGAGATCACATCTGTTGGGTGTACCATAATGCTTGATGATATGGAGCGGAAGGTGGTAGTGGGGATGCAGTATCGTGGGAAGTAACCAGACTGTTGCGATTACAGTGTTTGATTCATAAGCTACTGGGATAAAACTGGGCTATCAATCTTAGAAAATAGCATTAGGAAAACTTTTCATTTCTATAACACTTTACAGCTTAAATGTGTTTTCTCGTCCTTTTTCATTTAAAGGTTTCCCAGGTGGCACTAGTGGTAAAGAACCCAGCTGCCATGCAGAAGGTATAAGAGGCCTGGGTTTGATCCCTGGGTGGGGAAGATCCCCTGGAGTAGGAAATGGAAACCCACTCCAGTATTCTTGCCTGGAGAATCCCATGGATAGCGGAGCCTGGTGGGCTCTCATTTAAACAGAAACCTAAGTGCACGGGAAAATGGTTTTTCTTTATGTTCCATCATCAGGTTGGCTCTGACCCAGGTATGCAATTTCAGACCTGGGACACTGTCAGAACCACTCTTTGTGGCTTATTTGAGCCCGTGGGTGCATAAAGCACCCAGTGCTATGCTGAGCACAGAAGGATGTTATGAAAAAAATAGCTTTTACACTTTTGTGGCCATGTGTATGTGGTTCTGCTTAAGGAAATATTTAAATAAACTTACAGCCAATATAAGGAATATCAATAACCTCAGATATGCAGATGACACCACTCTTATGGCAGAAAGTGAAGAACTAAAGAGCCTCTTGATGAAAGAGAAAAGAGGAGAGTGAAAAAGTTGGCTTAAAGCTCAACATTCAGAAAACTAAGATCATGGCATCCGGTCCCATCACTTCTTGGCAAATAGATGGGGAAACAGTGGCTGACTATTTTTCTGGGCTCCAAAATCACTGCAGATGGTGATTACAGCCATGAAATTAAAAGACGCTTACTCCTTGGCAGGAAAGTTATGACCAACCTAGACAGCATATTAAAAAGCAGAGACATTACTTTGCCAACAAAGGTCTGTCTAGTCAAGGCTATGGTTTTCCCAGTAGTCATGTATGGATGTAAGAGTTGGACTATAAAGAAAGCTGAGTGCACAAGAATTGATGCTTTTGAACTGTGGTGTTGGAGAAGACTCTTTAGAGTCACTTGGACTGCAAGGAGATCCAACCAGTCCATCCTAAAGGAGATTAGTCCTGGGTGTTCACTGGAAGGACTGATGTTGAAGCTGAAACTCCAATATTTTGGCCACCTGATGTGAAGAGCTGACTCATTTGAAAAGACCCTGATGTTGGGAAAGATTGAAGGCAGGAGGAGAAGGGGACGACAGAGGTTGAGATGGTTAAATGGCATCACCGACTCAATGGATATGAGTTTGGGTGAACTGCAGGAGTTGGTGATGGACAGGGAGGCCTGGCATGCTGTGGTTCATGGGGTTGCAAAGAGTCAGACACGACTGAGCGACTGAACTGAACTGAGCAGCCAGTATAAGGCTTCCCCAGTGGCTCAGTGGTATAGAATCTGCCTGTAATGCAGGAGATGCTGGTTCGATCCCTGAGTTGAGAAGATCCCCTGGAGGAGGGCATGGCAACCCACTCCAGTATTCTTGCCTGGAAAATTCCATGCACAGAAGTAGCCTGGTGGGCTACCATCCATAGGATCTCAAAGAGTCGGACACTACTGAAGCGGCTGAGCACGCACGCATAGCCAATGTAATGACAAAGCCTGACAAAAATAACCTTGAAATTCACCTCCTACACGGAGTGAGGGTTTGTGTGGTGTTCCTGATGACCCTTTGTTTCTACCCCACCCCCATCCAGACTCGTCCCTGATTTCAATGCTGTCTGGCCCTTTCCCAGGATTAGTTGTATAATTGAAAATGTGCCCACAAACATAATCTGTGGATTGGTGGATTTAAACCAAAGCTTATTAGAGAGTTCCAATTGTAAGTGTATGCAAAGAACATCTCTTTTGAAATATGTTATTGATAATGAAAAGCAGAGACCCTCTATGCTCTGCACACAGCTTGTGTGGCCTTTGCATGGTTTCACACAAATCCTCTGTGTGTCCTGCTCTCGAGCTAGGCTCCTAACCACACAGTGTGACACTGTGTCGGTGTTTTGAAAAAACAGCACATCTGTTTTCCCTGGGGCTGAACACTGGGCTTTGGGACTCCTCTCCCTGACTGTGCCCCCAACCCTACCCTAGCACACTTCTCAGAGCTGCCTTGCTCTGGGGCCTCTCTGGTTGTGAGTGTGCATTCTGAGATAGGAATCTAGGCGTGAAGAAAGATTTCATGTGAAAACAGTTGCAGGTTGATATTTGACTCCAAGAAAATTGTTTGTTTTATAATTATATATATGTGTATATGTGTATGCGTGCATGCGTGCTCAGTCACTTTAGTCCTGTCTGACTCTTTGTGACCCTATGGACTTTATAGCCAGCCAGGCCTCTCTGTCCATGGGATTCTCCAGGCAAGAATACTGGAGTGGGTTGCCATGCCCTTCTCCAAGGGATCTTCCCTATATACGTCTATATAAACTTCATACACATTTCCTGTCAAAGTTTCCCTAGCTAACAGGTCTCTTGGGGTGGCTGAGCATTCCTAGAAGCACCTATGTGGCATCGCCTGCATCCTTATGGATGCTAACATGATGGGGAATGTTAGAGGCCCATGTGCACCATTGCTGTGCACCCTTCAGAGGCTTCCTGGTGGAGGGTTTACCCTGTCCTTGTCTTGTCTTCCAACCTGAAGGGTCCTTCTTTGTCCCATTGCCGCCCTGGGTGACATCTTTTCCCCGTAAGCTGGATTTCTCTTGTCCTGGTGTTACTGAACCAAACTTGGGTTTACTCACTGACACTCCATAAAGCCGATCTACTGACACTGGGTTGTGGTGGAGGAAAGTACAGTGTTTATTGTAAGGCGCCAATACAAGGAGGATGGGTGGCTTGTGCTCTAAAATCCTGAACTCCCCAAAGCATTTTTAAGGCCAGGTGAGAGAGGGGTGTTTCAGGGTATGTGATCAGCTCCTGTTCAATTATCTGATTGGTTGATGGTGGTCACTCATTTGGTGCCAGAAGGTCTGGGGGCTATGTGCTCATGATCATCAAGTAGCAATTTCTTCCATTTGGTGGTGGTTTTAGTATCTAAAAAAACACAGAAAATATGCACGAGATACTGTTATCTGGGTACTGCAAAGAGAAACTACAGCAGAGGATAAATGGTACGGGGCAGGAGGGGGTCTGTCCCTGGGAGGGCTCCATAGGGTCCTTCTTGGTTACACTGGTAATTGTGAGTGTGGCAGGTATATTATAGTCCTCTCCCTTCCCCTCCCATTATTTAGTTGAATTATTTTTCTTTCTCATAGCATATAGCAGTTATACGAGTCTCCTCCCTTTTGAAACCTTTTCTGGTCTTAATTAACTCTAATCCATCATGTTGGAGAGGATAGGGCAAAGGAAATAGTCCTGCATCAGGGAGCTGGGACCCTCCCACTAGCCAGCCGCCCATCCAAGACTCGGGGCCCTTTTGCCTGGACCTGTCACTCACCAGCTGTGAACCCACTTGCCTCTCCTACTGGTCCTACTTCCGGGCTCTACTTGTAAACAGGGAAACTGGGGGAGTCTTTTTCAGATCTTTTGGATGAAATCCAGAGATATATGTCTACCACCTTTCCCCTGATTTACTGTACTTGACTTGTTGTTGCTCAGTCACAGTCGTGTCTGACTCTTTGCAACCTCATGGACTGCAGCACGCCAGGCTTCCCACTCCTTCACCATCTTCTGGGGTTTGCTCAAACTCATGTCCATTGAGTAAGTGGTGTCACCAACCATCTCATCCTCTGTCGTCCCCTTCTCCTCCTGCCTTCAATCTTTCCCAGCATCAGGGTCTTTTCCAGTGAGTCAGTTCCTCGCATCAGGTGGCCAGAGTATTGGAGCTTCAGCTTCAGCATCAGTCCTTCCAATGAATATTCAGGACTGATTTCCTTTAGGATTGACTGGTTTGATCTCCCTAAAGTCCAAGGGACTCTCAAGAGTCTTCTCCAACACCACAGTTCAAAAGCATCAATTCTTCACTGCTCAGCTTTCTTTATGGTCCGACTCTCACATCCACACATGACTACTGGGAAAAACATAACTTTGACTATATGGACACTCCATTTAAAGTTATTATAAATGATTGGTTGTATTTTCTGTGTTGTATGTATCTTTGTAGCTTATTTATTTTATACGTAGTAGTTTATACCTCTTAATCCCTTACCCCTATGTTGCCTCTACCTCCTCCCTCTCCCTACTGGTAACCACTAGTGTGGACCCTCCACATCCAAATGGCATTGCAATTGTTGTAAATGGCATTATTTCATTCTTTTTTTTTTAATGGCTGAATAGGATTCTGTTGTATATATGTAGCACTTCTTCTTTATTCATTAGCCTGTTGATGGACACTTAGCTTGCTTTCACATCTTGGAAATTTGTAAACAATGCTATGAGCATTGGGGTGCTCTTTTTTTAATTAGTGCTTTTGTTTTTCTCAGATAGATACCCAACAGGGGAATTGCTGGGTCATATGGTAGTTCTGCGATTCATGGGGTTGCAAAGAGTCAGACATGACTGAGCGACTGAACTGAACTGAACTGAGCTGATGGTAGTTCTATTTTTAGTGTTTTGAGGAATCTCTAAACTGTTTTTCACAGTGACTGCAGCAATTTACATTGCCACCAACAGTGTTTGAGAGTTCCTTTTTCTACACATCTTCACCAACATTTGTTATTTGTGTTCATTTTGATGATAGCCATTCTAATAGGTGTAAGGTGATATCTCCTTGTGGTTTTAATTAGCATTTCTCTGATGATTAACAATGCTAAGCATCTTCCCATGTGTCTGTTGACCATCTGTATATCTTCTTTGGGAAAAAATATCTATTCAGACCTTATGCCCATTTTTTATATTTGGTTGATTATTTTTTTTGATGTTGAGTTACATGAGCTATTATATATTTTGGATATTAACTTCTTACCAGTCATATCATTTGCAAATATCTTCTCCCATTCAGTAGTTGTCTTTTCATATCATTGATGGTTTCCTTTGCTGTGCAGAAGCTTTTAAGTTTAATTAGGTCCCTTTTGTTTATTTTTGGTTTTATTTCCTTTGCTTTAGGGGACAGATCCCCCAAAATATTGCTACGATTTATGTCAAAGAGTGTTCTGCCTATGTTTTCTTCTAGGAGTTTTATGGTTTTGGTCTTACATGTAGGTCTTTAATCCATTTTGAGTTTATTTTTGTATATGGTGTTAGAGAGTGTTCTCATTTCATTCTTTAACATAAAATCTGTTAATTTCAAATTCTTTTTCATAACCCTGCATTTGTACTCTCCTCCCATCACAATGACTGTTTTTAATATCATGTTTTACATCAAATTGTGTTTTGTATCCCTTAACTGCTTATTGTGGATACGGATGATTTTACTACTTTTGCCCTTTAACCTTCCTACTAGCTTTGTGTATGGATAGTTTTGTACCTTTACTCTATATTTGCCTTTACTGATGAGCCTTCTCTTTTGTAATGTTCATGTTTCTGGTTTTAGCTTTTTCTTTTTAACTTTAAAGAGGTTCCTTTAGCATTTTTTGTAAAGCTGGTTTGGTGGTGCTGAACTCTTTTAGCTTTTGTTCGTCTGTAAAGATTTTGATTTCTCCATCAACTCTGAATTGGAACCTTGTGGGCAGAGTATTCTTGGTTATAGATTTCCCCCTTTTATTACTTTAAATATATCGTGCCATTCCCTTTTTGTCTGTAGAGATTCTGCTGAAAAATAAGCTAATAGCTTTATGGGAGTTTCCTTGTATATTATTTGTTGCTTTTCCATTGCAGCTTTTAAATATTCTCTCTTTAATTTTTGCCATTTAAATTACAGTGTGTTTCGGTATGTTTTTTCTTTGACCTCATCCTGAATAGAAGACTCTGTGCTTTGTGGACCTGGGTGACTTTTTCCTTTCCCATGTTAGGGAGTATTTCAGCTATAATGTCTTCAGATATTTTCTCAGGTCCTCTCTCTCTTTCCTCCTTCTGAGACTTCTATAATGTGAATGTTGGTATGCTTGATGTTGTCCCAGAGGTCTCTTAAACTGTCCTTATTTCCTTTCTTTCTTTTTTCTGTTCAGCTTCAGTAATTTCCACTACTCTTGCCTTCCAGACCACGGATCCATTTTTCTGTATCTTTTAGTATACTGTTGATTCTTTCTAGTTTACTTTTCATTTCTGTTATTGTATTCTTCACCTCTATTTGGTTGTTCTTTGTATTTTCTGACTCTTTTAAAAACTTCTAACTTCTTGTTCTGTGCATCCATTCTTCTCCCAAGTTCTTTGATCATCTGTATGATTATTCTTGGAAAAAGCATGGCAACCCACTCCAGTACTGTTGCCTGGAAGGTATGGACAGAGGAGCCTGGAAGGCCTCAGTCCATAGGGTTGCACAGAGTTGCACACGAGTGAAGTGACCTGGCATGCACTCAGGATCATTACCTTGAACCCTTTACTCGGGAGACTGCCTATCTCCACTTCACTTCATTCTTCTTCTGGGCTTCTCTCCTTTATGGAACATGTTCCTCTTTCACCTTTTCCCCTAACTTGCTGTTTTTATTTTTATGTATTTGGTGGTTGTGTTTCCCAACCTTGGAGAAGTGGCCTGCTGTAGGAGATGCTCTGTGTCCCAGCAGCGCACTGCCCTCTTGTTACCCAAGCAGTATGCTCTAGGGGTTCCTTCTATGAGGGCAGCTTGGGTCCATCTGTTGTCGGGGGCTGACTATGTGGGTAGTCTGGTAGGCTTGATTGGCTCCCAGTTTGATTGGTTGCCAGGATTTGCCTTGTATGAAGGTTTCAAGCCACTTGTTGGCAGGGGCCAGGTCATGGGGTGACTGACTGCCAAACCCAGGAGGGCCCCAGGGCCACTGCTGGCTCACTGATGGGTGGAGTCATGGTCTAGGAGACTCTGGGGCAATTCCACTTCGTTGGTGGGTGAAGCCAGGACCTGGGGTTATTGCTGGGTCTACTGGTGGGCAGAGCTTGTCTTGAGTCTGGTTGTAGAGCCCAGGACTCACTGAAGTGGTGTTGGATTGTTGGTGTGTGGGGGTCAGTTACTAGACATAGTTCGGTACAGGATCTGGGGTGTCCTGGTAGTGGGTGGGGCCAGAGCCCAGTCTGTCCCAGTGGGCAGGTTGGTTCCACAGGCCCTGAGACTGGTTTTCTTGTGTCTGGTGTCTGTCCCCTGGTGGGTTAGACTGGTCTGGAGACTAGAGCAGGCTCCTTGGAGGGCTAGGCTGGGCCCCAGGGACTGGTGCCTGCCCACTGGTAGGTGGATCTGGGTCCTGGCCCTGCCACCAGTGTCTGTGTCCCCAGGGTGAGCTGCAGTTGCCTCCTGCCTCTTTAGGAGACTCTCTGAGGATCAGCAGGTAGGTCTAACCCAGGCTCCCGTGAAATCACTGCTTCTGCCTCAGGACCCAGAACATGTGAGATTTTGTGTGAACCCTTTAAAAGCGGAGTCTCTATTTCCCCAGGCCTCTGAGACTCCTGAAAGTATGCCCTGCTGGTCTTTCAAAGCCAAATGCTCTTGGGGCTCATCTTCCCAGGCAGGACCCTCGGACTAGGGAGCCTGATGTGGGGCTCAGACCCCTCACTCCTTTAGAAGAACCTCTGCAGTTGTGATCACAACCTTCTCCAGCTTGTGTGTTACCCACTCAGGATGGGAGGAGGGACTTGACTATGTCACAAGTCCATCCCTCCTTAGCTGTCTTGTGGTATTTCCTCCTTTATGTCTTTTAGCTGTGGGAGGTATTTTTCATTGCTGACTGTCCCATAAACACAGTTGTGATTTGGTGTGCCCATGAGAGGAGGTGAACTCAGGGTCCTTCTACTCTGCTATCTTGACTGATCTCTCTCTACTGTCTTTTTCTTTTTATTAGTTCTTGCTTAAATAAAGTTAGTTGGACACGATTCACTTTTTTAATAAAGCATTTATTTATTTGGCTGCATCGAGTCTTAGCTGTGGCACGTGGGATCTTTTGTTGCGATGCAGGCTCTCTAGTTGTGACTCGTGGGCTTAATTGTTCCCCGGCATGTGGGATCTTAGTTCCCTGACCAGGGATGGAACCCATGTCCCCTGCATTGTAAGGTGGATTCTTAACCACTGGACCACCGGGGAAGTCCAGACCCAACTTACTTTGAATACACTATGTAGGTGTCCTCCATTTGTAAGTGTTCATATAACATCCCTGTGATTAACCTTTGGCAGCTCATCTGGTGTCTGTGTCCTGTGTGTTGATTTGCAGTTGCTAGGCTTCAGTTTGGGAGAAGGCAATGGCACCTCACTCCAGTACTCTTGCCTGGAAAATCCCATGGACGGAGGAGTCTGGTAGGCTGCAGTCCATGGGGTCGCTAAGAGTCGGACACGACTGAGCGACTTCACTTTCACTTTTCACTTTCATGCATTGGAGAAGGAAATGGCAACCCACTCCAGTGTTCTTGCCTGGAGAATCCCAGGGATGGGGGAGCCTGGTGGGCTGCCATCTCTGGGGTCGCACAGAGTCGGACACGACTGAAGCGACTTAGCAGCAGCTTAGCAGCAGCAGGCTGCAATTTGCAGGAAGGATCTATTTCCCTTTTTAGAACCTGAGAGGGTGCTTTTGTGTTTCCAGTCTGTTGGAGTGTCTCCTGTTCTTCCAGATTTCTTAAAGAACACCTCAGCAATTGTCTGATCTCATTTTCACGTTCCTTCAGTTAATAAGTGAATTAAAGCCAATTTATTGCCCAGGATTGCCTCATTTGTTTCAAAATAGCCTGTGTACAGAGGAAGCTCTATTCCCTTAGTGAGAGTTAACTCAAGTTTTAAAACCCATTCTAGAGGAAAACAGACTCATCTAGTTTGTTTTTGCTATTAAACATGTTTTTTAAAAAGGAATCAGCCTTTGGATATTGATGGAAGTTGAGAAAAATAACCCAAAGACTGAAAAGGTAAATGAAGAGAGAGAGGGACAAAACCCTTGATTCTGAGTGTTCCGAAAAAGTGTGAAATGTCATTCTTTCCCTTAATAGCTCCCTTAAGGAACATGAGAAAGTTTTCAAAGCAGTGTCTGGAGAGGCATGCACATGGCAAGGATTTCTGCACCTCTAGGGGAAAATATGGATCAATTAAAATCTTCAGGAGTTTTTTACATTTGTCAGAAATTGCTTACAGACGTCTGGTATCTTTCTGATAATTTGGGAATTTCCATGGACTTCTGTGCTTTTATAGTCACCCATTTATTTTCTCTCTGCTGTCTTCTACCCTATTAAGAAGATAAGAAGAGAAAAAAAAAAAAAAAAAACCAACAGCACAAAACTGAGTCTGAAGCAGCAGCGGACTGTTGGAAACACTAAATAACATAAATAACACTGTTCAGGAAAATTGTAAGATGCCATTAGAATACAATGATGTCTTCCGGTGCCCAAGAACTTGAGGAAAGAAGCTAATTTTTTGAGCCGGTGTCACCACTAATCACAAACTCTGATGGGCTTTTGAAAATACATGTCAGCGATTTTATCGTATCTTCAGAACAGTCCTTCAGGGTATGGGGATTCTGCCCTTTATTTATTTTTTTTCGGCTGTGCTGGGTCTCTTTCGCTTTCGTGTGTGGACCACAACTAGAATGTTTTGTGGTCCACAGGCTTCTCACTGCAGTGGCTTCTCTTGTTGAGGAGCACGGCCTGTAGTGTGCGTGGACTTAGTAATTGGGTCTCATGGGTTTAGTTGCCCTGCAGCGTGTGGGATCTTCCCAGATCAGGGATCAAACCCATGTCCCCTGCCTTGGTAGGTGGATTCTTAAGCACAGGGCCACCAGGGAAGTCCCTACGCCTATTTTATACACAAACAAACTGAGGCATAGGTGGGCTGAGTCACTTTCTCACGTCACCCAGATGGGAGCAGACAGAATCCAGCTCTTGTTTGTGCAGCCAGATCCTCTCTCTGAGTCTTGAACTGGGAACCTCATACCTGACAGATGAGGTTAGTCATCCTCGGAGGAAATGCAGGGCTTGTCTGTAGACATCGTGGCTCCAAGGTGACATGGCTGCAATGCCCGGAAGGCAGGACTGGAATGCGCTCATAAATACAAAACTGACATCTTGCACACCGCGTGGGTCTAATGTGGAGAAAGATGCTGACACAGAGATGCTCCCTGCTGGGGAGTAGGGAACACTGACTAGGAGGACAGAGGACGAATGCACTGTTTTCACCCTTCTGGGCCGGGGAGAGGGTGGGGATTGGTGGGAACCCTCCTGTCTGCAAGGCAGACAGGCAGCTCCGCATTGTGGTCCATGTGCAGCCAGATGTGGCTCAGAGCAAAGCTCTCCAGGGCCTCTCCCTTGCGAGGAGATTGTTAACAGTCCCCAGGTGAGAAAACCAAGTTCAAAGAAGGTTTACTTTGACAAGCCAAGGAGCTCTGAGGGGCAGAGGTAGGTTCAGACTCTCTCTCTCTCTCTTTTTTTTTAAAGTACTTATTTTATTTATTTTTGGCTGCACTTGGTCTTTGTACACGTGGGCTTTCTATAGTTTCTGGGAGCGGGGGTGACTCTGTAGTTGCGGTGCTCGAGCTTCTCATCACAGTGGCTTCTTCTGTCGCAGAGCACGGGCTCCAGAGTGCACGGGCTGCAGAAGTTGTGGCAGGCAATCTCGGTAGTTGCAGCTCCCTGGCTCTAGAGCACTGAGCACTGACTCAGTAGTTGTGGCCTGTGGGCTTAGTTGCTCTACGGCATGTGGAATCTTCTAGAACCAGGGATTGAACCCATGTCCCCTGCATTGCCAGGCAGATTCTTATCCACTGTACCACCAGGGAAGTCCCAGACTCTCTTGAGAATGTCATTCTTCCTCTTGCAAGTCTTGTCATTCCTGGGATGCTGAGCCTTGTGGATGATTGATTGTGGGGCCTGGTCCCATGGGTGGCTTGAACTCCTGTGTGTGCCTGCTGGGCCATAGCATCCCTTGATGCACACGCATCTCTCTGGGAAGCCTGGACTGCAGGAATGATTTCCTGGGTTACCTGGCTCTGTGCTGGCCTGGGCTGGCTGTGATATCTGGGGGTGTCATCACCATGCTCTGAACGCCAGCCTCCAGGGGAGCAGCCAGCATCTCCGGCTCTTTGCCCCCCTTGGCAGATGGTCCTGATCTGAGAGTTTTCTGTGATACCCTCCCTGATAGTAGTGACTGGTGGAGACAATAGAATCTCATCTTTATGGAAAAAACTGCAAAATACCTCATTTTGAGAACAAAAGCTTTCAAAAGGAGTTGCATGAAGATGTTAAGTTGCTTTCCATGGTATGGAAACATTGATATAACCAAAGCACACTTAAGATGTTTAAGCATCAAAGCATCCGTGGAGACTTATTCTTAAGAGTAAAATGTATTGTTTTGTTTGAATTGATTCCAGAGTGAAGAGGCACTCCAAAGGCAAGAAGACACAAGGATTCTGTATAATGAGTTTGTGCTATGTGAATGTAAATGGGTACTTGAAAACAGTTTGCTCTCTTAAACATCCTAAGTATTCCCCACTGCTGTCTTCCAGAAAGTAGGACTGTTTAAACAAGCCCCTTCTTTGTAGGTGGTGCAGAGGTTAACTCCAGTCCAGCCCCTGCCTGGTTTTCATCCACTCCAAATGCTAATGGCGTTTGAATCAATCAGAAAGATTTGAGCTTCCTGGATGGAGAGATGGCCTCTTAGAACTTGGATGCTATATATAGTATCTCAATATGAAGTGAGACTAGAAAAGTTTTATGAAAGAGGAATTCTCAAGTGCAGAAGAAAGACAATCATATTCTGTTATAAAATATTTCTTTACATCTAAGACCCGGTTAAGTGACAAGTCACCCTCAGCACTCTCCCCCATGCTCACAGTGGCTTAGAGCATCTTTATAACATAGGAATCATTTAATTTCTTCACACCAGGGCATCAAGTATTTCCACATTCCAATATAGGAGTGTGGAAAAAAACTAGCAAATTTCCTCTTGTTTTCTAGTGGGACAATAGAGCAGACATTTGCTGCTTGTATCATATTTAAGGACAGACATTTAAAATGGCACAAACCTTTGATATGGGCTTAAACTCTGAGTATTATAAAAATTTAGTGCAAAGTAGAGACTTCCTTGAAAGACAGGCTACTACTTATGTGTGAAGTGCTGACAACTTAAGAGCATTTTTTAATAAACACATCTCAAATTTGGCATGCAAAGCGGGGCATTTAGAAAGCCATGAAAATAAGCCAGTGCATAAAATACAGCATGAAAAAGGTAACTGTGAACTTTACAGATGGACAAGTCTGAGCAAAGCTCTCTTTTGTTAGGGTGGATGTGAGAGCTTACGGTTCTTTGCTGCAAAAATAAGAGCAGAAACTTGTTTTGAAGTAACAGCTACAGAGAGGGCTCCTTCTGGTTCATCCATATTTTATTAGGGTAGCAGTTAAAAAATTCATTAGCGACACCCATCTGGAGCTAACAGCACTCTTGAGGGGGTTCAGATGGTGATCAGATTTTTGAGTAGCACTTTACATGGAAAGAAAAAAGACAATCGTTTATGAGAATTAATAGTACTGTGGAGAGAGGCTGCTCAGTGATTTCAGAGCAAACCCTTTCACGGGTTTTATGAGTCTCTAGTTGCTAAATTCCTCTACTACTTGCTTCACCTGGAGGAAGGAGATCCAGGGGCAAAAAGGAAAGAAAAGAGAACTCAGGACATTGGATCAGAGAGTTGGGAAGGTATTGGCCAACGAGAGTGGGTGGGTTAAGTGTCTAGGGATACCATGCTAGGTGCCGTGCGTGTTAGCCTCCAAGAACCTCCTCCTGCTCTGGTTTATCTTTACCTTAAGTTCTGTCTACAAGGCTTCCCTGGTGGCTCAGATGGTAAAGAATTTGCCTGTAGTGCCAGAGACCTGGGTTCAATCCTCGAGTCGGGAAGATGCCCTGGAAAAGGGAATTGGCTGCCCACTCCAGGATTCTTGCCTGGAAAATTCCATGGACAGAGGAGCCTGGCAGGCTGCAGCCCATGGGGCTGAAAAGAGACACGACTGAGCGATTGACACTTTCATCTTCACTGCCTACAGGGGCCATGTCCAGGTGCCTTGGCTTTAAGATGATATTTTTTCCTATTCCTGAGTTGCAAGTAAAAATAGCTTTTGAATGATTACTCTGTGCCAGGCTTGGCAGAGGGCAGTGAAACTCGTAACCTTCTCTACCATCTCAGCAATGCCATGAGGTGGAGTCCCAGGTGACAGACCAGATAACACAAGTGGCAGAGTCGCAAGTAACCCACAGCGCTCACTTGGAAGTGGCAGAGAGGAATTTTAAGCGCAGGTTATCTGTCTCCCGAGCCCACACCATTTCCTACTGAAAAACACAGGTCCATAATTTGTGTGTGGGTATGTACATGCTTTCTAAATAAGCTTTTTATTTAGGAATATTTATAGATTTATAGAAAAGTAGGAAGGATAATCAGAGAAGGCAATGGCACCCCACTCCAGTACTCTTGCCTGGAAAATCCCATGGGCGGAGGAGCCTGGTGGGCTGCAGTCCATGGGGTCGCTAAGAGTCGGACATGACTGAGTGACTTCACTTTCACTTTTCACTTTCATGCATTGGAGAGGGAAATGGCAACCCACTCCAGTGTTCTTGCCTGGAGAATTCCGGGGACGGGGGAGCCTGGTGGACTGCCGTCTATGGGGTCGCACAGAGTCGGACATGACTGAAGCGACTCAGCAGCAGCAGCAGGAAGGATAATACAGTTTCCTTCACCCAGGTTTCCGTATGCTAACATATATAATATGTTATAATATATACTATATATTTGTTGTTGTCCAGTTGCTAAGTTATGTATGTCTGACTTTTTGTGACCCCATGGACTGTAGTCCACCAGGCTCCTCTGTCCATGGGGTTTTCCAGGCAAGAATACTGGAGTAGGTTGTCATTTCCTCCTCCAGGGGATCTTCCCAACCTAGGGATCGAACCCGCATCTCCTGGGCCTCCTGCATTGGTATATGAATTCTTTACCACTGTCCCACCTGGGAAGCCCTGTATCATGGGAGGATAATTAAAACTAAAAAATTAACATTGGTACAATGAGCTAACCTACAGATTTTATTTGAGCTCCACCAACTTTCCACAAATATCCTTTCGTTGTTCCCAGATCCGATCCAGGATCCCACACTGCATGGTGCATGTGTGGGTTTGACCCTTAAACACCAAAGTGGGCTGAATGTTGACCTGTGTTTGGGCCCTGCTGTCCTGACTGCAGATGGGGGAAGTGAGAAAGCTGCCGGCCTCCGTGCCTTCCTCATGGGTGGTGATGGGGGTGGGCGGTGCCCAGGCCTCCCATTGTCTTATAGGAAGTGGAAAGCCTATGCGGGGGAGAAGATTTAGAACAGATGTATGCGGACAAGTTTTAAATACAGATCACACTTGGTCTGCATGTAGTGGGCAACAGCTACAGCTACATTTCAAGAAACAAAAGAGGAAGATTCTGCAAAGAAACATGACCTACAGTGCTGTGAATAAGTCTATGATAGGCTTCAACTCCAAGTGTTCCAGGAGGTTATTCAGGACTCCTCCGTAAAGCAGAGGCTCCTAGCCCCACTGCCTATGGGGTCACTTAGGGAGCCTCCAAAGGACTCAGGCCTGAGTCCCTCTCCCCAACTCTGTGATGTCATCAGCCTGGGTTGTGGCCTGGACTGTGGAATTTTTAAGAGGTGACATTTAAAAGTGACTCTAATGTGCAGCCTTGTTTGGGAACCACTGATCCAAAATCTAGCCTTTGACTGTGTGGATCACAACAAACTGTGGAAAATTCTGAAAGAGATGGGAATACCAGACCACCTGATCTGCCTCTTGAGAAATTTGTATGCAGGTCAGGAAGCAACAGTTAGAACTGGACATGGAACAACAGACTGGTTCCAAATAGGAAAAGGAGTTCGTCAAGGCTGTATATTGTCACCCTGTTTATTTAACTTATATGTAGAGTACATCATGAGAAACGCTGGACTGGAAGAAACACAAGCTGGAATCAAGATTGCTGGGAGAAATATCAATAACCTCAGATATGCAGATGACACCACCCTTATGGCAAAAAGTGAAGAGGAACTCAAAAGCCTCTTGATGACAGTGAAAGTAGAGAGTGAAAACATTGGCGTAAAGCTCAACATTCAGAAAACGAAGATCATGGCATCCGGTCCCACCACTTCATGGGAAATAGATGGAGAAACAGTGGAAACAGTGTCAGACTTTATTTTTCTGGGCTCCAAAATCACTGCAGATGGTAACTGCAGCCATGAAATTAAAAGACGCTTACTCCTTGGAAGGAAAGTTATGACCAACCTAGATAGCGTATTCAAAAGCAGAGACATTACTTTGCCAACAAAGGTTCGTTTAGTCAAGGCTATGGTTTTTCCTGTGGTCGTGTATGGATGTGAGAGTTGGACTGTGAAGAAGGCTGAGCGCCGAAGAATTGATGCTTTTGAACTGTGGTGTTGGAGAAGACTCTTGAGAGTCCCTTGGACTGCAGGGAGATCCAACCAGTCCATTCTAAAGGAGATCAGCCCTGGGATTTCTTTGGAAGGAATGATGCTAAAGCTGAAACTCCAGTACTTTGGCCACCTCATTCGAAGAGTTGACTCATTGGAAAAGACTCTGATGCTGGGAGGTATTGGGGGCAGGAGGAGAAGGGGATGACAGAGGATGAGATGGCTGGATGGCATCACTGACTCGATGGACGTGAGTCTGAGTGAACTCCGGGAGTTGGTGCTGGACAGGGAGGCCTGGTGTGCTGCGATTCATGGGGTCGCAAAGAGTCGGACATGACTGAGAGACTGATCTGATCTGATCTGATCCAAAATCTCAGCATTTCAGCTGCAGAACTAAAGCCAAGGACAGTGGTGACAGCAGCTGGACACACAGGCTGCGTTGGTGTAATGGTGTCCCTCACCCAATGATTCTGGAGTCACCACTGGCTTCCTTTCGGTTCTTTCTCTCCTGAGCCCTCCCCTTCCTCCAGAATTCCTCCTTAACTGGCACTGTCCTTTCTCCAGGCTCTTCTGTTCTCATCCATTCCTCTTCTCTCCAGCCCAGGTCCCTGCCTCGTACTGCCTCTGCCTGGAAGCCCTCCAGGCTTGCCCACAGCCTGCCATCCCTTCTGCCCCCATGGCCTTGCCCTGCCTACTCTCAGTGATCCTGAGAAAGAATCATGCCATTCCTGTATACTTGCTGTTCCCTCTACCTGCAGATTCTTTACTGACTGAGCTACCAGGGAAGCTCACGTATATATATAATCTGCTGCTACTGCTAAGTCACTTCCGTCGTGTCCGACTCTGTGTGACCCCATAGATGGAAGCCCTATATAATCTACATTCCCATAAATATTTGTGTATGTACATACACACTTGCATGTGTCTTTTTATTATACGCTGGCATGTGTGAACCCCTGAGTACGCATGTGTGCGCATCCACACACACACACACACACCCGGGTCCTCCCTGCCCATTGATGATGCTGTTGAAAATGTACTTCCTGTTGGACTTCTGATTTTAGCCCCTGATTTAAGCTTAGGTTCTTGAGGAGGCGGCTGGCTTATTTTAGGTATGGGGAGTTTTATATGGATATGTGTATAATGGTAGAAGCTGACAAGGAAAAAGAAAGACATTTTTGACCTGCTGCTGCTGCTAAGTCGCTTCAGTCGTGTCCGACTCTGTGCGACCCCATAGACGGCAGCCCACCAGGCTCCCCCGTCCCTGGGATTCTCCAGGCAAGAACACTGGAGTGGGTTGCCATTTCCTTCTCCAATGCATGAAAGTGAAAAGTGAAAGTGAAGTCACTCAGTCGTGTCCAACTCTTAGCGACCCCATGGACTGCAGCCTACCAGGCTCCTCTGCCCATGGGATTTTCCAGGCAAGAGTACTGGAGTGGGGTGCCATTGCCTTCTCCGTTTTGACCTAATGGATATTTTTAAAAATGTAGGCATCTTGGTAAACTAGTTAGGATGATTCTGAAGGGGTGCTTTGTAGAAAGATTGAGAATATCATTTATCTGGCCCTGAAATATTTCTTTGCCTATATGTTTCTTGGGGACTTCCCTCATGGTCTAGCGGTTAAGAATCTGCCTTGCAATGCAGGGGGTGTGGGTGCGATCCCTGGTCATGGAACTAAGATCTCACATGCCACGGAGCAACTAAGCCTGTGTGCTGCACTAACCCATGCTGCAACTGGACAGTCCAAGCGCCACAGCGAAAGATCCTTCATGACCTAATGAAGATCCCATGTGCCACAGCTAAGACTTGGCACAGCCCCAAAACTAAATAATTAAAAAATTAAATGTCAGCAGAAGGTGGTGGAGGGTGGGCAGCATGCCTATAATGCTCAGAAGAAAGTGTACTCCCGCCCATTGTCTTGAGGAGTCCTGGGGTGGCTGTGGAGCAGAGAAGGATGCAGACATCAGGGGCTCCTGATGACATCATGGCTCCTCCTGGCTTGGTGCCCCCCTGCTGTGTGTAGGAAGCTTTGGGCTTCCTTTACTCTGGGTTTGGTGTCTCCTAACTGCTGTCCTTGTGTCCTTTCTTGTTCCTGTCTGGTCTCTTCTCCACAGAGGGAATCTAGTAAAACATGCAGATCAGATCCTGCGTCTTTCCAGAGATCACTCTCAGGACAAACAGCCAGTCCTGGTGCAGCCGGATGCAGCGGCTGGCTCCATCCTGCCACCTGCCTGTCACCAGGGTCCCCCATCTGCCCTTGCATCTCCATCCCTTCCTCTTTCAGGATCTTCCCAGCAGCCTCCCCCATGGCCTCCCTGCCTCCCGCTCACCCGTCAGATCTTAAGACCCCACTGACCAAAACCAGGGCTCCGTTACTGTGGCTGGGCACTGCGAGTCTGCCCGTCACCTTCCCTGTCTCTGTTCCTCTGTGTGCTTGTGTGATCACAAGAGAGCTCACCTGAGAGCTCACCATGCTCCCTCGAGGACAGGGTCTGCGTCCTCTGAGAGGCAGGTGCTCGGAGGGGCGGGACGTGGGAGAGGTTTAGGGAGTGCCCCTGAGGATAAAGGAGGGGGCAGGGGAGCCTTCCAGGAAGACAAGGAAGGAGCAAGTCTCACAGCCCAGAAAGCTCTGGTCAGGCTGACGGGGGGACTGTTGGGCGCAGGTTGCTTATAAGAGTTGTCCTGTCTCCCCCGGAACGGTCTGTGTGTTCACCTTATCTTTCCCTTTAACTCCAGGAGGTGAGTTTTGGGGTAGCACATACAGTGAGGAGTACTCTGGAGCTCAGAGAGCCCTCTGCTTTGCTATCAGGTTAACCAGCTGAGCCAACTAGGCAACTCCACTGTGTGTGTGCTCCGTCGTTTCAGCCGTGTCCGGCTCTGTGTGTCCTATGGACTGTAGCCCACCAGGCTCCTCTGTCCATGGGATTCTCCAGGCAAGAATACTGGAGTGGGTTATCATGCCCTCCTCCAGGGGATCTTCCTGACCTAGGGATCCAATTCAAGTCTCTTGCATTGGCAAGTGGGTTCCTTACCACTAGCGCCACCGGGAAGCCCCAGGTAACTCCACTGCTGCTGCTGCTGCTGCTAAGTCGATTCAGTTGTGTCTGACTCTGTGCGACCCCATAGACGGCAGCCCACCAGGCTCCCCCGTCCCTGGGACTCTCCAGGCAAGAACACTGGAGTGGGGTGCCATTGCCTTCTCCGGTACCTCCACTAGTTAACTTCAAATGGAATTCTCCATTCTCTGTGGTTGAGTAGTCATTCCATCTTGGGAGGGTTTATGTACATGACTTACATCCCGTGCTGGATATTAAGCAGTCTGGGGGCTGGGATGCATCCCCATCCAGTATCCTGTGTTCAGTGAGGACTGGTTATGTTGGCATGGATCGCACAATTAAAATGGAAACGCAGTAAAGCTTTATTTATTTAATTTTCTTTATTATTTAATAAAGAGATTTATTTCTCTCCAGCACTTGTCTTTCTCACCAGATTCTTATTACAGCGACCCCGAGGCACTTCCGAATCCTCGGGTGCTCTCAGACAGAAAGATGAACTTGCGCTCAGTTGAGTGTTTATGCTTAATGTATATGATTGGATTCTGGTTCTTGGAAAACTAGTTAATCCTCAGGGATGTGTGGTTTCTTTATGATCCAGAACCTCTGGTTAACCTGAACATTTTATAAAAGTCTATGCCTTGACCATGAAAAATAGGATTAAAATTCCTTCCATGGAAAGAGTATATTCACTTATGTTTCCACTGTACGTTTATACACAGGTCATGTTTTGTAAAGTCATCATGTGCTTGTATTTCTCTCACTGCTCTACATGTCCTCAGCAGTGCCTCCGAGTCCCTGTGATTCCCCTTCAGGAGGCAGAAGTGCTCTCCCCATGGGGCCTTAGCATCACCGAGCAACTTTCCCAAACCCACACGAGCATTTTGTGTAGATTTTAACTTGGGTATTGGCTTTAAGGTCTTCCCAGTAAATTCATGAGTATGTTTTCTTAAATTGCGTAGTTTAGATTTCCTAGTTAAAAAAGAATATGATCTGGTCAATGTATATTAGATGCCTTTTCTATATACTAGGATTTGGGTGGGGGGCTGTCGTAAGGATTTCATGGAGCTTATTTACAGCATAAGTTGAGAACAGTTTATATACCCCAAAGAGAATAACTGCAGACTGGGTGTTCATAAATAGGGACTCTTAATAAATGTGGACTCTTGGTGAAGGCCTGTGAGTTGGGTGATCTGAATGAGGTAGCTGATGGATAAAGGGAGAGCCTTAGAGGTGGGGCAGGCAGGATCCTTGCCGACCTGGCTGGAAACATTGGTTTCTCCCATTTTCTGCGTGAATTAGGTAAGCAGATGCTCCTGGGTATCTTATCTGGGCTGTGTGTGGTAGCCCTGTGACATCTGGGCCGAGTCGAAGCCCTCGTCTTTCACTCCCTTCAGTCTCAGAGCTCACTGGGTGGGTGGGGGTGGAGACGGGATCCCACATAAGCAGGGACCTGCCGGTCTGTGCCGTGGAGAGGTGAGAGGACTGTGCTGCCCTCCCCTGGAGCCTGCTGTGGAGTGTGAGGCTGCAAGGGAAGGAGACAGCTGCTGAGGCCCTGCCTCCGCCTCAGCCTGTCTGGGGCCAGCTGGGCAGACTGGAGCCCTCTCTGGGTTTACACGGAGCAGAGTGCAAAGCTGGCTTCAGGTCCTGCCCTCATCTTGCCACAGTCGACTTCCTGCCCGCTTGAACCTGTGTTTCCAGGGCTGACTGCAGCAGGGTGCCAGAAGGACTCTTTCTCTCCAAGGGCTGAATGCATTAGAAGCCTTCCTTAACCACAGGATGTGAAGGCTGGACTTGGATGTCAGGGTGGATTTCAGGCAGGATAGATAAGTAATGGCACCCCACTCCAGTACTCTTGCCATGGACGGAGGAGCCTGGTAGGCTGCAGTCCATGGGGTCGCTAAGAGTTGGACACGACTGAGCGACTTCACTTTCACTTTTCACTTTCATGCATTGGAGAAGGAAATGGCAACCCACTCCAGTGTTCTTGCCTGGAGAATCCCAGGGACGGGGGAGCCTGGTGGGCTGCCGTCTATGGGGTCGCACAGAGTCGGACACGACTGAAGCGACTTAGCAGTAGCAGCAGCAGATAAGTAACAATTGGTTTCTGGTCAGAGGGAAGGGGCTTCCCAGTTGGGAACCCGCCTGATAATGCAGGAGACTTAAGAGATGAGGATTCGATCCCCGGGTTGGGAAGATCCCCTGGAGGAGGGCACGGCAACCCACTCCAGTATTCTTCCCTGGAGAACCCCATGGACAGGGGAGTCTGGTAGGCTACAGTCCATAGCGTCACAAAGAGTCAGACATGGCTGAAGTGACAGCATGCACACACAGAGGGACATCAAGTGCGTGTGTGTGTGTTAAGTTGCTCAGTCGTGTCCAACTTTTTGCAACCCCACGGACTGCAGCCTGCCAGCCTCCTCAGTCCATGAGGATTCTCCATCAAGAATATTGGAGTGAGTTGCCATCTCCTTCTCCAGAGGGACATCATAAATATCCTCAAAAAAATTAAAAAATAAATGGAGAAAGGTTTCAGAGCAGCCATGTGCTCCGTATGGGTTTCTTATTCCCCTTCTAGTTCATTCCACAGGTGCCCTCCAGATCCAACCCTGTCAGCTCCTCTGCCCTCTCTGGAGGCTTAGGATTGATTCCGTGTGACGGTCTCTGTTTCTGGGGTCACATTCTGGGAAGGCTCACACCTGGAGGGATGTCTGGTATACAGGAGGATTCAGAGGCTGGGCTACCCCCATTCCCCAGCCCTACCTCTCAGCCCCTCATTTGATGAACACTGTGGCCTGACGGCATCTTACAGGACACACCCCCCCCTCCCAGGAACTCAGGCTCCCATTGGGGAACTGCTTGGATGGCAGCTGGGTCAGGCCTGGGGAGGTTTCAGACCCTTGGTTAAGTAGCTTTATGGAGGGCTACTCAGACCCAAGGGCCTACAGGCATTTGAAAAGAAGTGAAATTTCAAACAAATTATTTTCTGCTTAACGTTGCTCTTTTAACTTCAGAAGGGTTATTTGTGTGATTGGACTTGCATTAAAAAGTTAGTTTAAAGTCTCTTTAAGCCGAAAGACAATATATATTTCACAGGACTCCGTTTTGAAGGTATGAAATTGCTGAATAATTTTCCTTTGGTAATTGAAGCCAGAATTCAGTGTTCTCTCTGCTTCTTTCTGGATTCCTTGTTCTTTGAAAAATATTTTGCCAGTTTCACAGGCAGAGGAGAGTTAGTTCTTCTTGGCATCCCTCTGCCCTGTCCTGAGCTCCTGCAGCCCTGTGCTGACTACCTCTGGGTACAGGGGGAAGCCTCAGATGGCGAGAGCAATGAGGGAAAGGATGGGTCTCCTTGGGATCACAGAGCATGGTGACCCAGTTTGGTCTATTAAATTTTTTTTTTTTAATTGAGGTGAAACACATATAACACAGAATTATCCTTGTAACCATTTTTAAGTGTACAGTTCAGTGTCATTAAGGACATTAACATTGTTTTGTTTCTGTCACCACTGTCCATCTCCAGAACCTTGCTATCTTCCCAGACTGAATCTCTGTCCCCCCTGAGCACTAGCTCCCAACATACTCCTACCTCCAGCCGTCTGCCTTCCTCTAGCCCCTGGCAACCTTCTTTCTGCTTTCTGTCTCTATTAATTTGACTCCTCAAGGTATCTCATGTAAGTGGAATCAAACAATATTTGTCCCTTTGTGACTATCTTATTTCACTGAGCATCATGTCCTCAAGATTGAGGTTAACAGGAGTCAGAATTTCCCTTTTTTAAATAAGGCTGAATAATTTCCCATCGTGTGGATAGACCATGTGTCATCCATCCATCTGTCAAGGCACTCTTGGGTTGTTTCCACTTTGTCTGTAGTGAGTAATGCTGCTATAACACGGGGGTACAGTTATCTCTTTGAAATCTGATTTCAATTCTTTTGGGTATATACTAAGAAGTGGAACTGCTGGACCGTGTAGTAATTCTATTTTTAATTTTTTGAGGAATTTCTATACTCTTTTCAGCTATACCATTTTACATTCTCATAAGTGCTCATTCCTATAGAGCACACTGGTTTCAATTTTTCCACTTCATCATCAACACTTCTTATTTTCTCTGGGTGTGTTTAATAGTAGCTATCCTAGTGAGTGGTCCAAAATGATGTATTAATGATTCCTTCTGTACATTTTCTGTACCTTTTTGCCATGTTCTTTTCCACCAATTCAAACTTTGATGGGAGAAAAGAAAAAGAATAAAAAAGAAAAGATAAAACCTTTCTTTGACTTCTTGTCATTGCAAGTTGTCATCCTAAGTGATGTGCTTGGAGGTAAAGGATATAGAAAAAGCGTGTGATTTGGGGTCAGATGGGCCCCAGTCCATCCATCCATCCATTCTACTTTCCCTCCATATATCCTCGCATCCATTAATTTATCCACCGTTTATCAAGCAACTTAAATGCAGGGCATGGTCATAACACAGTGGGATCCTGGATGCCTGGCGCTGTTTACCTGATGAAGAATCTGAGACCATCTGTATTCTGGGAGGTAGGGCAGGACAAGATATGTGGACCCAGTAGGGGTGGGGAGCTGTGCTCCACTTCTCAGCACAGGCTGCCTGATACACAACTATGCCTCATGTTGTTTGCTCTTGCGTCTTCCATCCAGTCTGATTCAAGTTGTAGCAGGGCCCCAAGACTCAGCCACTTGCAGGAGTTTGATTTCTCTGAGCCTGTTTTCTTAACTGAAAGAAATGTTACAATTCCTGGTTGATTCACATGACTTTGGTAGGGAGCTATGGAAATTAATGCAGATGAGGATACGTGATGAGTAACGAGGTGCTACAAAATATCAAAATAATAACCGTTAATAACACTTTAATCACAATTATCTTGAGTGCCAGGCACTGTTCTGAGGGGTCCGCCTTTAGTAACTCATTTAGTTTAATGCTCACCACCATCCTAGGACAGAAGTACTGTTGATATCTCCATTGTACTGATTAGCAAACTGAGGCACAGAGAGGCTAAGTAACTTCTGAAATGTCACACAGCAAGAAATGGCACAATGTGGTTTGAACCAGGCAATGAGGTGCTGAAACTTATGCTGTCAGCTGCTATGGCATCATGCCTCTAAGAGGCATCAACAATTTTATTGTCTCTATTCTTCTCACATAGCTGGGAGGGGAACACAGCCCTTGCTTTGGAGAACACAGCAAACAGGGCCTCCTGTAATTCATTGTGAGATGACTTGATGGGCATAGGGTCTCAGTCAGCTCTCCACTGTCCACAGGCATGCAAAGCCGTGGAAAACTCAGGTAGCCAAACCATACGTATATCTTAAGAGTAGCCAGAGTAGGTGATTGGCTCTCATCTGAGGAGTGTGCTGGCATTCGGCTTCAGCTCGTCTGCTTTCCAGGCCACTCCAGGATGAAAGCGCTGATGCACCTAAAAGATCAACAGGCAGGATGCTGGAGGCTCAGAAGGAACTGCCGACGTTGTGCTTGAGACATGTTAGCATAAGAGCTGTGCCAGCTGCTCTGCTGAACAGAGGAGCTGGGACGCTGGGCTGTGTCTACACATCCCCGGGGTCGCTTCCTGAGGATCATCAGTTTCTTTACCAGGTTGGCCTGGTGACCACTGAGCCAGCACCTCTCTTTGACAGATGCCCAAGGGATGACCTCTGAGCCTGGGGTTGTTTTCCATCCCAGTTCTGGCTGAGCCAGAGAGATGTGTGTGTGTGTGTGTGTGTGTGTTTATGATGATGTTTTCTCTTTCTCTCCAGGCAGCCAAGATTGCTCACCACCTGCAGCGTCTTTTCGGAGGAGGCGGCTGGCACGGAGGCCGGGCTACATGAGAAGCGCAGCTGGGCCCAGGATCGGGTTCCTCTCCCCGCCAGTGGGCGCTCCGTTCCGGGCCCAGGGAGGGGCGTGTGGCAAGGAGTCTCACCACCTTGAGTCCAGGGCCGGCCCGTGTGGCCTTGACCCCGGAGGCCAGTGGCAAGGTCGCTCAGTTGGGAGCCTCATTCCCAGGAGCACGGCCACCTCGGCTCTGACCGTGGGGCACCGAGGACCGGCTCTGATGGCTGCGAGAGGAAGCCCAGGGCTCCTTGGGGCTCAGCCCCGAGCTGGCACTGCCCTGCCCAATAGGCTCAGCAGGCTGTGTGGCCCCAGGGCCACTGGCTGTCGAGGGGAGCTGCCGTCCACGGACACTCGCGAGGCCCCAAGTCCTTGCCGGGAAGCCTGGAACAAAGGCTGTCCATCCCCGGAGGACATGAGTGACACCAGCTGCAGCCTCGGAAGTGGCCCCCAGGCTCCCGCCGTCCCTGCCAGCTCTCAGGACGTCTTTACCTCCAGTTTTAGTTTCATTCGCCTCTCCTTGGGCTCTGCTGGGGAACGGGGAGAAGCAGAAGGCTGCCCACCCTCCAGAGAGGCTGAGGGCCCTCATCAGAGCCTGGAGGAGATGGAGGCCAAGGCTGCCAGCTCGGGTGGGCCCCACGATCATCCTCGGCTCCTCTCTCTCCCCTTCACTCTCAAGGCTTCTCAGGGCCTGGCAGACGCCGCCCAGACCTCGGGGGGCAGCCCCGGGCTGGAGTGCCAGACTCTTCCTTTGCTGGACACGGATGCTGCCTCCTCCTGCTCCCTGGATCCCTTGTGGTTTGAAGCCAGCAGCTCTGCGGATGCTCAGCGGTGGGACCCCCTGCTCAGCAGATGTGAGCCGGCGCTGCTGCACTGCCTGCAGGGCCAGCGCAGGCGGCTGGAGGTGGGTGTCTTTCCAGCCTACGGGCGCGGGATGGTCATGGCTCAGATTAGTTCTAGGCAGAGGACCAGGAACGGCGCTTCTGGGGTTGACCGATCTCCCACTGGAAAACGTGGCAGCACCTTTGGTGACTGGCCCCAAAAGATGTTGCTCCACTTCTGCTTCTTCTCTTTCAGCCTGAACTCAAATCTGTCTCATTTTCTCTGTCCCTTAGATGCTCAGGTTTGTTGTTTGTTGGGCCACAGGCTTCTCTGAAGTTTCTGCATGGGTGACTCAGGGTTGGCTCAGCAGAACTCTTCTTTGAAGTGGGAGGTTGGGACCACGGAACAGGGAACCTGGAGCTGGCTGATGTGTGGACGGACTGAGTGATACAGCGGTGGTGATGCTCCCAATTGGGGGCAATCCAGAGTCGCTTCTGCATTTACAGCTCATTTCCCACTGCAGCTGTGGGAGCTCCCGACATGGAATCGGGGGGCTTTGTTTCTGGTCACTAAACCTCTCAGCCCCTTAGTTTCCTTGTTTAGAGATGATAACACCACACAGGGTTATTCCGTGGTTCGGTGGAAATGTAAGTGCTTTGGAAATTGGGATGGACTGTATAGATGTAAGTCCTGACACTGCAATGTTGCTGGCCACCCAGTTATCTGAGAGGTGGGTCCACCTTGGAGTAGGCGGGGTTGTTCTACCCTAGAAAGTTCCCAGGGAAACCTGGGCAGAGGTGCTTTGTGGTGGGGTGACCCATTGACTCGTCCTGTTGAAAGACTGATTTCCTTCTGGGGTGTGCATGCATGTATATGTGCACATGTATATCTATGTGTATATATGTGCATATGTACACGTGTACATACATGTGGATGTGTATTCACATGTGCATGTGTGTGCATGTGTGTATGCGTGTATGTGTGGTGTAGGTACATGTAAGTAGGGAAGTAGAGCCTCTCTCATCAGAATTGGAAGGAGGACCTGAAAATGTGAGGCTCGTGTTCATTCCGAGGGACTGATCTCATCTGCTCTCAGCCCCTCGCCTGTGGCCTAAAGTCCCAGCCACGTCCCTGTTTGCCCTGTCCCAGACCGGCCATCAGATTCATTACCCAGGGAGACAGAGCAGCCAGGCCAGTGTGTAAAGGACAGTGCAGTGTGCAGGATGCCCAGGCGATGCGTGGAATCTTTGAGTCAGGCATGTCCAAAACGGACACCACTGTCTTACCCATTAGACCAGTCCTAACAGGTGTCATCGTTGATCTATAACTATTGATTTGATCTAATAGAATGCATCCAGCTCCTTAGAGGAGCTTCAGGTTCTTCAGCACCTTCCCCGCTGCCCTCTCCCAACCTCTGCTCCATCTTTAAGCACCCCCAGATCTGCTGCTAACCTACTCTCACGGCCACGGCTGTGGTCCCTGCCTGGTTCAAATCATTGTTATGTTTTACCCGAGTTCGGTAAGGGGTCCTGATGTATATACTTTCCTCTAGAGTCTCTCTTCCCCAATTCCTCCTCTGCAAGGTCAGCAGCATTGTCTTTGGGAATACTGCTGGGATGCTGTTATTCCTTGGCTTAAAACATTTGGTGGCTTTTTGCTTCCCTTAGGATGGTCTCCAAACCCCTCATCATGACAATGGAGACCTTTCCCGACCTGCTACAGCTGCCCAGTGCCTTCCTCCTCCAGCTTGGCTGCTCTCTCTTCCTGTGTCTCGGGCCTCTGCCTGGAGTGAGATTCCTGCTTTGTGCCACCTGCTAAGCTCTTCTTATTCCCTTCAGTGTGGCTCCAAAGCCACTTCCTTGTGAGACCTCTCCTCCCTACCCCCCGCCCCGAGACTGAATGAATCCCTCCCTCCATCCCTTGGATGTGCCCCGTGACAGCACTTGTCACTTTAATAATCAGTTGTTCATGGTCCAAGTTCCTCACTTGACCACGAGCTCTTTATCTCCAGCTCACTTCTCTTAGTCATTTTTGGATGCCTGATGCCTGGCATACTGCCTGGTACTTGATTAAAATTTTGGTTTTAGTGAAATAATTTATCTTGGTAAGATGGGCCACAGGAATCTAATTGATAGACTTCTTGGACTGAATGTCTGAGGCATAGGGAGAGATGCTGAGAGGCACACACACAAGGACCCAAACCCTCAGTGGAGGTTTGCACCATCGTGATTCTTGGACTCTGAATGCCAGTTTTCAACACGTTATTTCCAAAATCTTTTAAGAAAAATCTCAGCAACATATCTGCATTTCAAAAATCCAAGTTTTGACCCAAGTCAAGCAGAAGTACAATGTGGTTATAAAGACCAGCTTCCCTTCCTCCTAGATAACCAAACAGAAAATCACCTGGCAATGGGTCTGCTGTAGTCAGTCCAGAATATCCAGTCGCTGAGTTTTGGTAGAACCAACAGTTTTTCCTTTCCTTTCAACTCCTCTTACCAAGATATAGGGGTCTTCCCAGGTGGCGCTAGTGGTATAGAACCCACCTTCCCATGCAGGAGACGCAGGAGATCTGGGTTTGATCCCTGGGTTGGGAAGATCCCCTGGAGGAGGACATGGCAACCCACTCCAGTATTCTTGCTTGGAGAATTCCATGGACAGAGGAGCCTGGTGGGTTACAGTCCATAGGGTCGCAAAGAGTCGGCCACGACTGAAGTGACTTAGCATGCATGCCTGTGTCTAGATATAGACCAGGATATCTAGTCCTGGCCTAGATTTTTTGATACTTTGGAGTCTGTGAAACCCTGAGCAGATATGCTTTCTGGGGGCCACAGACTCACCATGCCAGTCTCTGAACTACCAGGACATTGGGGTGCCTGGGAGTTGGAATTCTAGGGGCTGTGGCTGCAGAAAACCACCTTGGCTCCCCTTTTAGATCCAATGATCTTTAGTTTTAAAAATAAATGAAACACACCCTAGATATATCTCTTCTTATAATTACCTATAAGCCACTGGAGAGTTGTTTTATGGGGTCTTGGTTTCTGGCGGGTCACCCGGGGGCTTGTACTCCTGGCATGCTGGTGGGATGGCCTGACTGGTAGCCTGGTGCTTTCACTTCCTTGCTGTGTGACCTGAAGTCATGTCCTTCATTGTTCTGTGCCTCAAGATGCTCTTGTAGTAGTTGGAGGTAACTGCAGTCTCCACCTCATACTGTCGTGAGGATGAAAAGTGCTGGGCCATGTGCAGTGCTTCAGATTGGTTCTGATGCCCAGCAGGAACACAGAATATTGCTCATTGTTATAGAGTATTGCTCATTAGAGAAATGGCTCAGGCGAAGAGAATTTGAGTCAAAAGGGGAATTCACTCTTCTTCCTTGTTGACTTAAAAAATATTCACAACCTTTAAAAAAAAATCACAACCTAAAAATTGAGAGTTATGTTTTATTTTGGTGGGAATTTTTAGGACTTAAGCCCAGGAGATAGCATCTCAAGGGACCCTGAGAGATGCTCCAAGGAGGCAAGAGGGGGAGCCAGGTTATATAGAAGTTTTGCAACAAAGGGAAGGTAGTCTGAACATCAAACGATTATTGTTAATTAACAAAAACCAGATATCCCAGGTTAAGTAGTTTAGCACTTTTCTGTGTATGGGAAGATGCAAGAGTCTGGGCTCACTGAAATCATTCCTTTGATACTCACCTCAGCTATCTGGGGCCAATATTCTGTGTTTTTCACATCCTAAGCTTCCTTGGGGCTCACCGTAGGGAGTGGCTGCAGTCTGATGGCTGCTAGATGACAGATATCCTTTTCCTTCCTGAGTTCCTGCAGGGCTCACTGGCTCACATTGGAAGGCTACGGTCAGGGATGACTGTGACATTCATGTTTACTGATATGGCAGGAAATATTCCATTTCTCACCCTACAGTTCAAATTAAACTCACGTCTTGTCTCAGATGGTAGGATCTGGACACAGCTGACGTGTAGTGTAAGTTCCTTTGTTTCTCCAGCAGCTGCATAGTGAGTTACATGATGCTCTTTCCGGTGATTTGCATGTCTGTGGTGTGGAAGAGGGATGACCTTTATTCAGGGTCGTGGAGTGACACAAGGAACCCTGTCCAGGGCGAAGGTCTTACGGGAATGCAGATTTTGCTTGCGATGGAGGAAGAGGCTCCCGACAGTGGAGTTGTGCTTGATGAGGGAGGTCTTGCTTTTTCCACCATGTTTGTGCAGAAACCTCAGATTGCTCATTCGGGCTGAAGAACTGGGGAAGGGCTGAGCTAAGGATATGCAAAAAGATCCCTTCAAAGATTGGGATTCTAGTGTTCTGGGGCTTTTTAAAATATTATATTCCAATTCCTTAACCCTCTTCTCTCTCCTTAGGGAAAATGAAAATCTCAAGAATTTGAATTTTAGTTCCTGTTAAATACAGTCCATCCTTCATATCCCCAGATTCTGTATTTGGGAATTCACTTACTTGTTAAAACTTACTGAAGTCCAAGGTCAGGGCTCCCAGTGCTTCCCTGGTCTTTTGTGGAGATGCATGCAGTCAGTCTTGTCTGACTCTTAGGGACCCTTTGGACTGTAGCCCGTCAGGCTTCTCTGTCCTTGGGATTTTCCAGACAAGAATACTGGAGTGGGCTTCCATTTCCCTTCTCCAGGGGATTTTCTTGATCCAGGAATCAAACTCTAGTGTCCTTTGTCTCCTGCATTGCAAGCAGTTTCTTTACCTGCTGAGCCATCAGGGAAGCCCTTGTGGACATGCACAGAATGACTAAAAATTTGGGCCACCCAACATGCGTGTTCTACCTGAGGTCTTGTTTCAACTCAGACTGTAAACTAGTGTACTTTAGGTGGCCTGTTTTTTTTTTTTTAATTTGATATGCAGTTTTTTAAAAAATTTTTGTTTATTTTTACTGAAGTGCAGTTAATTTACAATGCTGTGTTAGTTTCAGATGTACAGCAAAGTGATTCAGTTAAAAAATTTTTTTTAATGCCATGCTTTTCCCACGTTTGATTTGTTTTTTGTTGGTGAGGTCACTGTTTAAGCTGGTTCCCAAGCACAGGACTGGCAGTGCTGTCTGGTACTTGTAAGCACAAGAAGGCTGCCATGTGCCTAAGTGGAGAAAGTACGTGTGTTAGATGAGCCTCTTTCAGGTGTGAGTTGTGAGCTGAATGTTAATGAAGCAGAGATAAATATTAAATACAGCATCTTTAAGGGCTTCCCAGGTGGCGCTTGTGGTAAAGAACCTGCCTGCCAATGCAGGAGACATAAGAGATTTGTGTTTGATCCCTGGGTCAGAAAGATCCCCTGGAAGAGGGCATGGCAACCCACTCCAGTATTCTTGCCTGGAGAATCCCATGGACAGAGGAGCCTGGCAGGCTATGGTCCATAGGGTCACAAAGAACCAGATACAACTGAAGCTACTTAGCACACACAGACAGGATCTTTAAACTGAAACACACACAAAACAAGATTATATATTGATCAGTTGATAAAAATATTGTGACCTAACCCTATTTTCCCCCTGGAAACAGTGGTTCAGTATTTGCTAACTGAGCTTTCCCAGTGATTCTATGGAACTTAACGACCACATATGAGACTCGACTGTGTATTTTATACTGTTTAGAAATAGCCATTCAGGGACGTTACCAGGGGTTGGGAAAAAAATGCTTATTCCTTGGAAGAAAAGCTATGACAAACCTTGACAGCAGATTAAAAGCAGAGACATTACTTTATGACAAAGGTCCGTCTAGTCAAAGCTATAATTTTTCCAGTAGTCATGTATGGATGTGAGAAGTGAAGTCAAGTCGCTCAGTCATGTCTGACTCTTTGTGACCCCATGGACTGTAGCCTACCAGGCTCCTCTGTCCATGGATTTTCCAGGCAATAGTACTGGAGTGGATTGCCATTTCCTTCTCCAGTGGATCTTCCCGACCCAGGGATGGAACCCAGGTCTCCCACATTGTAGACAGATGCTTTACTGTCTGAGCCACCAGGGAAGTCCATTATGGATGTGAGAGTTGGACCATAAAGAAAGCTGAGCACTGAAGAATTGATGGCTTTGGACTGTGGTGTTGGAGAAGACTCTTCAGAGTCCCTTGGACTGCATGGAGATCTAACCAGTCAATCCTAAAGGAAATCAGTCCTGAATACTCGTTGGAAGGACTGATGCTGAAGCTGAAGCTCCAATACTTCAGCCCCCTGATGCAAAGAACTGACTCATTTGAAAAGACCCTGATGCTGGGAAAGATTGAGGGCAGGGGAAGAAGGGGACGACTAGAGGATAAGATGGTTGGATGGCATCTCTGACTCACTGGACATGAGTTTGAGTAAACTCTGGGTGTTGGTGATGGACAGGGAAGCCTGGCATGCTGCAGTCCATGGGGTCGCAGAGTCAAACATGACTGAGCAAGAACTGAACTGAGAAAATTGTGGTGAAAGGAAATGCTAGCTGGGGTGCAGAGGAGGGAAGTAAGTGGGAGGACCCTGAGTGCTGGGTCCCACCTGAGGTTGTGGGGCTAGAGGAAAAGGAGACAAAGGGCCTGCCTCACATGGGTAGTGTGGCTGGATAAGACATGCCCATTAGTGGCTGTGTTTCCAGCCAAGATGGACATTCAGACATATCGCAGGGCAGCAACTCAGGGTCCTACAGGGATAGTTGGATGAGGGGGTAAAGCGAGGTGGGCTCTGGCTGCAATTTTTTCTTTGACCTTTCCTGTGGTTCTTTTGCATCAACTCATGTGGTTGTGGTGATGCTATAACTTCACATGGCAATTGAGCTGGGCATTCAGCCTGTCTTCCTATCCCTACTATTTAAGACTAAGTAAGTAAGTAAGTGAAGTCGCTCAGTCGTGTCCGACTCTTTGTGACCCCAGGAACTATAGCCTACCAGGATTCTCTGTCCAGGGGATTTTCCAGGCAAGAGTACTGGAGTGGGTTGCCATTTCCTTCTCCAGGGGGTCTTCCTAAACCAGGGATCGAACCTGGGTCTCCCACATTGTAGGCAGACACTTTACCGTCTGAGCCACAAGGGAAGCCCATTTAAGATTAAGTTCCTGATAAAATATGCACTTGTCATGTGGACCAGCTCAAGGAATAAATGTGATTGATCATTCATTCATTCTGTCATTAACTTGGAAATCACGTGCCTACTGCTAAGAGTGCACCTCATGACTGGCGTGGAGGCTGTGTTGGTTGGAGTAGGTTAGTAACAGACAGCAGCGTGATATGAGAGGCTTCACATAACACAGCTGTGTTTCTAGCCTATGAGTCGTGTTCCACAGGGGTGACTGGGGGCCCTGCTCCACCCCTGAGTGCAGGGACTGGTGTGGTGTTGAGTGGTGTGGTGTGGTGTGGTGTGGTGTGGTGACCACTCAGGTCACAGTCCCTGAGACGAGGAGGAGAAGGCTGAGGGATCCACAAAAGCAATTCAGAGCACAAGCCACCTCTGTCTCCTCCACGCACACCCTGTGAAGCAGAACAAGGATGGGAGGGCAGTATAATGCCTCCATGAGCCCAGAGCAGTGAAGAACCAAATCAGGGTGAGCGCTGTCGTTTTCTACATGGATACAAAGAGGCTCTTGCACGCTAGATGCTCTAGGTTGAATGGAGTGCTCAGACACTACACCACACCCACACCACACCACATCACATGACACAACACCACATCACACACACCACACCACACCCCAACATGACTCCACAACACACCACACCACACCACACCACACCACATGACACCACCCACACCACAATACCACCACCCACACCACACCACACCACATGACACCACCCACACCATACCACACAACACCACACCACATGACACCACCCACACCACACAACACCACCCACACCACAAAAACCCTACCACACCACACCACATGACACCACACCACACCACATGACACCACACCACACAATACCCCACCATACCCCACCACACCCCACCACACCACACAACACCCCACAGCACCACACCACACCACATGACACCATACCACACAATACCCCACCACACCCCACCATACCCCACCACACCATACCACACCCCACAACACCACACACCACACCACATGATACCACACCACACCATTCACATCCCACCACACCCCACCACACCCCACCACACCACACCACACCACACTACACCATACAATACCACATCATATGATACCACACCACACCACACCACACCACACCACATGACACCACACCACACAACACCACACCACATGATACCACCCACACCACAGAACACCACCCACACCACACAATACCACGCCACATCACATGACACAATACCACATCACACACACCACACCACACCACACCCCAACATGACTCCACACCACACCACACCACACGACACTACACCACATAATACCACATCACATGATACCACACCACACCACACCACATGACACCACCCACACCACACAACACCACACCACATCACATGACACAATACCACATCACACACACCACACCACACCACACCCCAACATGACTCCACACCACACCACACCACACCACACGACACTACACCACATAATACCACATCACACGATACCACACCACACCACACCACATGACACCACCCACACCACACAACACCACACCACATCACACACACCACACCACACCACACCCCAACATGACTCCACACCACACCACACCATACCACATGACACCACACCACACAATACCCCACAACACCACACCACACCCCACTACATCCCACCACACCACACCACACAACACCTCACAACACCACACCACACCACATGACACCATATCACACAACACCCCACCACACCACACCACACACACCACAAGACACCACCCATACCACACAACACCACCCACACCACACCACACCACATGACACCACACCACACCATTCACATCCCACCACACCCCACCACACCACACCACACAACACCTCACAACACCACACCACACCACACCACATGACACCATATCACACAACACCCCACCACACCACACCACACACCACACCACAAGACACCACCCACACCACACAACACCACCCACACCACACCACATGACACCACACCACACCATTCACATCCCACCACACCCCACCACACCACACCACACCATATGGCACTACACCACACTACACCACATGACACCACACCACACCACACTATACCACATGACACCACACCACACAACACTACACCACATGACACCACCCACACCATACAACACAACCCACACCACACCACAACACACCACATACACCACACACCACCACATGACACCACACCACACGACACACCACATGACACCACTCACACCACTCAACACAACCGACACCACACCACACCACATGACACCACACCACACAATACCCCACCCCACCACACCACACCACACCACACCACATGACACCATACCACACCACACCCCACCAAACCCCACCATACTACACCACACCACACAACACCACACCACATGACACCACCCACACCACACAACACCACCCATACCACCAACACCACACCACACCTCTCACACCACACCACCCACACCACACCACACTACATCACACCACACCACACCACATGACACACCACACCACTCACACCACTCACACCACACCACACCACATGACATCACACCACACCACTCACATCACACCACAGCACACCACACCACACCACACCACACCATACCACATGGCACCACACCACAACACATGACACAACAATAGCTGTTGCCTGGTGTGATAGGTACTAAGAAAACTTGCAGCTCCATCCTCCTGTGGCTCACACCAAAAACTTGGCATCCTCCTGGCTTTGTCATCCCAAAGAAAGTGAAGTGAAAATGAAGTCGCTCAGTCGTGTCTGACTCTTTGCGACCCAATGGACTGTAGCCTACCAGGCTCCTCCCTCCATGGGATTCTCCAGGCAAGAGTACTGGAGTGGGGTGCCATTTCCTTCTCCAGGGGATCTTCCAGACCCAGGGATTGAACCTGGGTCTCCCACATTCCAGGCAGACGCTTTAACCTCTGAGCCACCAGGGAAGCCCTTGTTATCCCAACACAAGATCTATTGGTGAAATCTGGTGGTTCTGTCTTCCACCAACTGTCTTCTGAGTATGTCCACAATCACATCACTTCTCCCCATCTTCACTGCTCCTCCTAGAATCCAGGCTACCACCATCTCCTCTCCTTCCTGGGTTATTTCCATGCCCTCCTCCCTGGCCACCTGACTTCTGCCCTTACCCACAGCTGTCAAGAGGAAACGTCAGACATATATTGAATCATGAATTCTGTTACTCAGAGTCCCCCAGTAGCTTCCCAAGCCCTCCAGAGTGAAATCAGAACTTATTTTGACCACACCCATGCAGCATGTGGGATCTTAGTTGTCTGACCAGGAATCGAACCTGTGCCCTCGACAGTGGAAGGCTAAGTCTTAACCACTGGACTGCCAGAGAAGTCCCGGAAATCAGAACTCTTAAATGTCTTCATCCTATGTGCCTCATGACCTTTCTGACCTCCTGTGCTACAGTTTCCCCCTTTAACCAAGACTCTTTAGGCATGGCTGGCTCCTGTTAACTCTACGGTGCCTGGGGAGTTGCTGCCTGCAGCCTCTGTGGCAGTTGTGCTTTCTGCTGGAACATGTGTCTCCCAGAGAGCTTCAGGGTCGGGATTCTCTAGGCAAGAGTACTGGAGTGGGTTGCCATTTCCTTCTCCAGGGGATTTTCTTGACCCAGGGATCGAACCCGTGTCTCCTGCATTGGCAAGTGGGTTCTTTACCACTGAGCCACCAGGGAAGCCCTACCACTCATATATCTTTGCTCAAATATCATCTTCTCAATGAGATATTACTTAAAACTTCAACCCAACTGTCTACCAGCCTTCCTGGCCCCCCTTACATGGTTCTGCTGTTTTCCTCTGTCCTAGCACTAATCCTTTTCTAAGGCCTTGTAAAACTTACTTATTATGTTTATTTGTGTCTTACACAAAATTGATAAGGCTAGAGGGCTAAGAATTTTGTGCTGTATCTGCGACCCCTCAAACAGGGCCTGACACTTAAGAGCGAATATTTGAAAAATGGTTCAGATCATGAGTAAGTACAAGCACAGGTGAGGCTGTCAATAGAGAGGCAGGACATCTAACGTGGACTGGAGGGGGTGATGCCTGAAAGATGTGTGGAAGGAGAGGAAGGTATAAGCTGGCAAAGGATGGCAGGAAGCTGGTTTCCAGGGAGAAAGATTAAATCCATTTATCAATGGGCCAAGAATATCCCTTCAGAAAATCCCAGAGCTTCCTGTTGAGAAGAGAAATAATGAGAAATGAATGTGTTGGTAATTCTCAGACAAGTGATGGGATCATTGAGTCTTGTTCTCATGCTCAATTGCTAAGTCATGTCTGATTCTTTGTGACCCCATGGACTGTAGCCCTTCAGTCTCCTCTGTCCATGGGATTCTCTAAGCATGAATACTGGAGTGGGTTGCCATTTCCTTCTTCAGGGGATCTTCTTGACCCAGGGATCGAACCCACATCTCCTGCAGCTCCTGCATGTCAGGCAGATTCTTTACTGCTGCGCCACTAGGGAAGACCATCCTTGAGTCTACATGTGGATTAAATAAGACAGTGCCCATTTCTATAATGGAAAGATCCTTAGGACTTCTTTGATGAAGTCTTTCATTCTCAGGACAGCCTGCTGAGTTGAAGTTCATTGTTTTCTTTTCCTGGTTTCTCCTCTAATGTTGGTGTGTTTGTTTTCATAAATTTAACATGATGCTTTTGAACAGAAAACATTTGGTCAGGTCAGGAAATTTGTATTCCTTTTTATTATGCATTTTTCACACAGATAAGGGTACAGCGTGATGTTTTTGTTTAAAAATGACATTCCAACTCTTTTTTTGGTTTTATGCTCAAATTACGCTTTTTCTTTATGTAACTTTTTTTTGGAGAAATGAATGCATATGGCATTGGAAAAATGTACATTTGTGGTTCTTTTTTTAAAGGAGAATAGTGTGGTTCAGCTTCAAAATAGTTTCTAAGTGTTCTTAACTGTAACAAAATTAGTTTGTGTGAACAAGATTGTAATTCAGTTTTCATTTTTTCCCCTTTCAAACCAACATAGGTAAAATCCTTGAGATTAAAGCTTCAGAAACTTCAAGATAAAGCGATTGAAGAAGATGATTATGATAAGGGTGAGTTTTGCCTTGTTTATTGATTCTTTCTTCTCTTCCCAGAATGTGCAATTTCACTTTCCCTCCGTATTCACCTGTATCCTCCACACTGCAAATGAATTGTGTAATCTGTTCCCGGATCACCTGCACTAAGTACAGTTGACTATTTTACAGCACTGTTGTTTTCTGAGTTTCAAAGCAGTTTGGGAGGAATAATCCTTTGGGTCATAAGTATAACCTTACTGATTTTCCAGAAGCACTCTGAGTAGTTGTACAATAAGAGTTATATTAAGTCATCATCTACCTATCTAAGGTGTGATGTTGTTGTTGTTGTTTAGTTGCTAAGTTGTGTCTGACTCTTTGCAATCCCATGGACTGTAGCCCACCAGGCTCCTCTGTCCATGGGATTCTCCAGGCAAGAATACTGGAGTGGGTTGCCATTCCCTCTCCAGAGGATCTTCCTGACCCGGGGACTGAACCCACATCTCCTGCATTGGCCAGTGGATTCTTTATCACTGAGCTCAGGGAAGCTCCAATTTGTGATGTAGCTATACTTTATTCACTCATCAGGAAATATTGGTGAACACCTACCATGTGGCCAGCACTGTGGCAGGAATAGGAGAGTAAGAGAATACAGTTTCTGGCCTTGGGATGCCTGTGAGTATGAGCCCTTGTGGAGCTTTCTGACTTCACATGCTTGGGGACCAGGTGTAGGAGTTGGGATGAGTTTAAGGGATGATGCCAGACTCTGCGAGTGGGCTCAGATGTATTGAATTCCCATGTGCTGCTGCTGCTGCTAAGTCACTTCAGTTGTGTCCGACTCTGTGCGACCCCATGGACTGCAGCCCACCAGGCTCCCCCATCCCTGGGATTCTCCAGGCAAGAACACCGGAGTGGGTTGCTATTTCCTTCTCCAATGCACGAAAGTGAAAAGTGAAAGTGAAGTTGCTCAGTTGTGTCTGACTTAGCGACCCCATGGACTGCAGCCTACCAGGCTCCTCCGTCCATGGGGTTTTCCAGGCAAGAGTACTGGAGTGGGGTGCCATTGCCTTCTCCAGAATTCCCATGTAGATGGCTTGAAATAGTCAAGCTGGAAAGAAGTCATGACATGAAGATGGAAGAGTTGGTTAGAAGCAAAAAAACAAACCCAAAGCAGAGTGAGGCACCCAAATAGGAGTCAGGCCAAAGTGGACAAGGGTATCATGGCTGCCAAGTGGACACTGGGTTGACTTCTTTGACACTGACTGTCAAAGAAAGGTTGCAGGTATAGCTGGATTGGGAAGGATCTTAAGGACGCGGGTATCAGTTGTAAGATCTGACACTCATTTCTGCTGGGTCTGGGGGATAAGAGAGGGCCTTAGAGGACTTCTTGTTCCACCAGGCACTGATGACCTTGAGAACTATGCTGGTGATAACCAAGCTTAGCACAGCAAGGATTGGCCTGGAGATATTTTAGATTTAAGGCTCCCCTGGAAGCTGGTTAGCCCTGAGGCTTGGTCTTCAACCTCATGGGGCCATATTCTGGTTTCCCAGACAGTACATCACTGACCATTAGGAACTGGTGCTACAGGAATGGGGCAAGTGACTCCCAAAAGGAGGGTGCAAATCCTATTCTAGGAAACACATGAGCAGAGCTGACGCTGTCTGGTGTCCTTGTTCACCATTGGCTTTGGGAGGAAGGAGAGGAATTTGGGGATGGAGCTCTTTAAACTCTGCCACTCCGCTTTGACAGGACATTTTGATTTCAGAATGATGCCTGGTGGAGGATGATGTAGGTGAAAGAGGAGCAGATGAGCTATTCCCAGACCCAGGTGTCCCTGGGGGCTTTTGTCAGTGGGAGACACCTAGGTTTTGAGGCTCCCACTATGGCACGGGTTTATTTTCTCTTCCAAGGGCTGTGCCTAGGTTCCTTTGACAACACAGCTCTCTCTGTAACACACAAAGCTTCAGACACAGGTGAAAAACCACACCCTCTTTTTCTGATCAAGAAAAACCTCAACTTTTCTGGATGCGGTGCTCTCAATGGGCTTCATTAAATGAAGGCCTCACTTGTTTAGTCCTTTCTCCAGATGTCTCTGAAATACCTCAGGGGAGAAGTTGAATAGGACACACCTCACAGGGAGGCTGAAAGAATAAAGGTGACTTTATTCAGTGTTTCTGCCTGTTTATGTTCCTTGTTTGTATGTCGCTGTCCACTGAAGATGTTTGGGGGTGGGCCAGCATTCTGTGCTTCCTCAAGCCCTCCAGGTGATGGAGGTGCATGCTGATGCCTGGGAAAACACGGTGCAGGACTTTCTTCTGTGGAAAATCAGGCCTGTGCTACAGTGGTGGCAGCTGAGTCTAGCCAGTGAGGCTCAGTCCATGGCCCATGCCCCTCCTGGTGAAGATGACTGGGCTCTGAGCGGTGAGTAGGATACACTGGAAGGGCAGTGGTGGCAGCTGAGTCTAGCCAGTGAGGCTCAGTCCATGGCCCATGCCCCTCCTGGTGAAGATGACTGGGCTCTGAGCGGTGAGTAGGATACACTGGAAGGGCAAAGAACTGGAAGAGCCACCACTGCTTATGAGCCACCACCCCAGAGTCTGATTGCCTCGAAAGATTTGAAACGGCTCTATTATCTAACGGCTTCCTTGGTTGCTCAGTGGTAGAGAATCTGCCTACAATGCAGGAGATGGGGGTTCGATCCCTGGGTCAGGAAGATGCCCTGAAGGAGGGTATGGCACCCACTCTGGTATTCTTGCCTGGAGAATCCCATGGACAGATGATATTGGCAGGCTACAGTCCATGGGGTTGCAAAGAGTTGGACATGACTGAAGCCACTTAGCTTGTGTGTGTTTGTTGTGTGTGTGTGCATGTGTGTGTGGCTGTGAAGTAATTCAGTCATGTCTGACTCTTTGTGACCCCATGGACAGTAACCCACCAGGCCCCTCTGTCCATGGAATTCTCCAGGCAAGAATACTGAAGTGGGTTGCCATTTTCTTCTCCAGAGGATCTTCCTAACCCAGGGATTGAACCTGGGTCTCCCCCATTGCAGGCAGACCCTTTACCAACTGAGTCACCAGGGAAGACCATGTGTGTGTGTGTGTGTGTGTGTGCTAAGTAGCTTCAGTTGTGTCTGACTCTTTGTCACCCTATGGGCTGCAGCCTGCCAGGCTCCTCTGTCCATGGGATTCTCCAGGCAAGAATACTGGAGTGGGTTGTCATGCCCTCCTCAAGGGGATCATCCTGACCCAGGGATCGAACCCGTTTCTTATGGTCTTCTGCATTGGCAGGTGGGCTCTTCCCTGGTGGCTCAGCTGGTAAAGAATCCGCCTGCAATGTGGGAGCCCTGGGTTTGATCTCTGGGTTGGGAAGATCCCCTGGAGAAGGGAAAGGCTACCCACTCCAGTATTCTGGCCTGGAGAATTCCATGGACTGTATAGTCCATGGAGTTGCAAGGAGTCGGACATGACTGAGTGACTTTCACTTTCACTTTTCTTTACCACTAGCGCCACCTGGGAAGCCCTTAGCACATAGCACATAGCATCTGAAATGGATCTCTGCAGGGCCCAGAGCATGGACTGGCACATAGCAGGTGATGAATAAATTGTCATAAACTATTTGCCATTCAGAAAACTAAGATCGTGGCATCTGGTCCCATCACTTCATGGCAAATATATGGGGAAACAGTGGAAACAGTGATAGACTTTATTTTCTTGGGCTCCAAAGTCACTGCAGATGGTGACTGCAGCCATGAAATTAAAAGGTGCTTGCTCCTTGGAAGAAAAGTTATGACCAACCTAGACAACATATTCAAAAGCAGAAACATTACTTTGCCAACAAAGGTCCATCTAGTTAAGGTTATGGTTTTTCCAGTAGTCATGTATGGATGTGAGAGTTGGACTATAAAGAAAGCTGAGCACTGAAGAATTGATGCTTTTGAACTGTGGTGTTGGAGAAGACTCTTGAGAGTCGCTTGGACTGCAAGGAGATCCAACCAGTCAATCCTAAAGGAAATCAGTCCTGAATATTCATTGGAAGGACTGATGCTGAAGCTGAAACTCCAATACTTTGGTCACCTGATGTGAAGAACTGACTCATTTGAAAAGACCCTGATGCTGGGAAAGATTGAAGGCAGGAGGAGAAGGGGATGACAGAGGATGAGATGGTTGGATGACATCACTGACTCAATGGGCGTGAGTTTGAGTAAACTCTGGGAGTTGGTGATGGACAGGGAGACCTGGCGTGCTGCAGTCCATGGGGTCTGAAAAACTCAGACATGACTGAACGACTGAACTGAACTGAATTGAACTGAACTGAAACTAATTGCTGAGTAACTAGGGAAATTGAGGTGGAGAGTTTGTGATCATGAAATGTGTTGACCTAAGAGTTGAATAAATCTTCCTTTCTCATCTATGATAGTTTATCCTGAGTTGCTGCTAAGTCTGCTAAGTCGCTTCAGTCGTCTCTGACTGTGTGACCCCAGAGACGGCAGCCGACTAGGCTCCCCTGTCCCTGGGATTCTCCAGGCAAGAACACTGGAGTGGGTTGCCATTTCCTTCTCCAACACATGAAAGTGAAAAGTGAAAGTGAAGTTGCTCAGTTGTGTCCCACTCCTAGCGACCCCATGGACTGCAACCCACCAGGCTCCTCTGCCCATGGGATTTGCCAGGCAAGAGCACTGGAGTGGGGTGCCATTTATCCTGAGTTACTAATAAACATTTTCAGAGTTGTTGAGATGTCCTTGCCACTCAGTGTTTAGTCCGTGTGGACTGCCTCCTCATTCTGAGAAGAGCTGCTCTGCAGCTGTGCTCTGTCTCTGGGGAATGGGTCTGCTGATGTCCACAAGGTTTGCCAGGAGCACGTAGAGGGTGACCTTATCCCCCTTGGTTTTGTTTTGTTTTTTTGCTTTTCTCTCTTTCTTTCCAGTTTCACTTGTAAAAACAACTTTGTGTTCCAGGGAAATGAGCCATGGGCACAGAATAGAAAGCTCCGTGTTTTGTTATCTCATTAATGTGCTGACAGATTTACCTGCGGATGCCCAGTGAGGAACCTTCTCAGATCTCTAATGACATCTCTCCCTCGCTAGGGAAGGAAGGTTACTATATCCTCATATTCTTGCAGAAAGCTGGGAGGACTGAGGTGAAAAAGGTGTTGCTCTTTGGCATTTTCTAGGGGTCTCTCTCCTAGAGACTCCACGTGCTCCTTGGTTTCCTCACTTGACCGCTTGTCCCAGGTCAGCTGAGGGGCGAGGCTGAGACCTGGGAGTCCCACGGGGGAGACGCTGCCATCCAGGGACTGGGGGTGAGAGGCCCGGGTCTGCGACGTGCTGGCAGGGAGAAAAGGAGGGTGTGGGCCACGGTGTTCGACATGGTTACTATCCTAGTGGTTCCTGTGTGGATTTGTGGCCTCTAACATCCCCTGGCCACGCGTGTCCACTGGTGATGACGTCACACACGTACGAGGAGGCCGTGAGGCGGTGGTTTCAGCTTTTCAGTGACCCACATTGCTGTGCCATGGAGCAAGCTGGCTTTCCTGCTTGCCTAGACTTTCTTTCCTGGAGTGGAGAGTGGCCAGCACTGACTTCCTTTCTCTCTCCTTGTGTCTCAACCAGTAGTCACTGTGACAAAACTCTTGCACAATAAAATGTGGGGCATTCAGAGAAAGATGATCCAAGCAGAGGCCAAACGTGAAACCGTGAAAATGGCCAGCTCTTGTCTAAACTGCCACATCTTTTTTCCTGAATTCTTTCCTTAGCAAGCTTTCTCCATCCATTGTGGCTCCGTGGTGACAGTGTGCAAATCATCCAAGCTGACACCCATTTTTTCCCAGGGGCCCACTCTAAACATCTACCCATGGCTTCTGGAATCTGATGCATTCTTGTCTTGGAACTACAAATGTGACTGAGCATGGTGAAAACCCACGGGTTCCTTTTCACTGCATTTCATTTGAGTCTAGAAAGCAAAAAACAAGACTGAGTAGAATCTGCTCACTTTTATATCCATAGGACAGAAGAGTCAACGGGAGGTGGGCCCCATTCTGGCTACCCCAGAACAAAAATGTGATTCTTGGAAGCCTGTACTGTTTCATGTTCTGACTTGGAAAGAGCTACACTGAACCCCAGGGCTTCTCAAGAGATGCAGTTTTCCCTGGGTCAGGAAGATCCCCTGGTGGAGGGCATGGCAGTCGACTCCAGTATTCTTGCCTGGAGAATCCCATGGACAGAGACTGGTGGGCTACAGTCCACAGGGTCACACAGAGACACACGACTGAAGCAACTTAGCATGCGCCCTGAACCCCAATGTGAATGCGGGTGCAGCTTCTGTCTGCAGCCCCCTGCCCACACCCTTGCCTCCTCTCCCTGCATCCCAGTCTGGAAACAGCATCCTTCTGACCCATTATGCAGAGGGCTTGCCCCCTGTGGCCCTTGAGTGTCTCCCCTGGTCCTGGGATAGTGAGGCTTCCATTAAAAAGCACAAAAACAGAAGCTCAAATCTCAAGTAGGTGTTACTCGACTGACTGCATCCTTGTGTGCTTTGAGCTCAGTTGCTCAGTTGTCTCCAACTCTTTGCGACCCCATGCTGGCCAAGCTCCTCTGTCCATGGAACTTTTTAGGCATGAACACTGGAGCAGGATGCCATTTCCTGCTTCAAGGAATCTTCCTGATCAAGGGACTGAACCCACATCTCTTACGTCTCATGTATTGACAGGCGGATTCTTTATGGCTGAGCCATCAGGAGACTGCATCCTTTGCACTCATGAAAAATGCCAGCGCACGAACCAGCCAAGTCACCATCAGCTGGGATCCTGGCCAGTTCCCAGGAGGCACTGTCACCACCCCCTTTCTTGGACGAGGCCCTGGGTGCTGCTCAGAGAGGACATGTACTTCGACCTGGCAGGATCCAGAGCATCTTGCATCCCAATGTGGAAAACAGCTTTGTAGCGGTTGTGGGGGACAAAACCCAGCTAGGAAGGTTGTGGATTCTGGCAACTCATGTATATGACCACTGGGGGAGGAGCAAATGAGGGCTTCTTGCTGGGGATGCATCAGGAAAATGGTCCATGATCTTATCTAGAAACATTAGGCTGTTAGGAAATGAGCATTGATTCAGTATTAATCTTCAGCATCATTCTCACAAGAGTGGAAGCTCCTGTGTCTGCCTCCTATTTTAGGTAAAAACTGAAAAAGTGGGAGATAAGTGATACATATAGACAAATGCTGCAGAAAAAGAATATGTGTAAAATGCCATTTACTTCCCTTGATTACATTGTCTCAGGTTCTGTTCCTGTTTATAGGAGAGTTTCTGATTCTGTGAACTAAGGGCAGAGATCTCAGCTGATGGCGGCTTTCAGCATCACTGTTTGTGTTTGCAGGTTTGTGTGCTGGCTTTTTTCAGTGTGCCTAGGGCACACTCAGCTATGTAACACCTACTTGGGATTGGAGCTTTGTGCACAGACCTGGAGGGTTTGTCTGCATGGGATATGCATCCCTTTCATTTGTAGCAGATTAAAACATATATTTCAGCATGATACCTTTTCTCCCCCGTGTTCCAGCTGGGTGTCTTGGTGTTAAGTGTGGAATATTAACCCCCTGCCCCCACCGTCACTCTGGGGGTAGAAGCTCAGGGGAGTGAATGTCCCTCTTTGTGGCCACGTCATGGCTTCCCAGGCGGCTTCTGCTTTGCTTCGCTGATTGTGAGGAAATTGGTCTGCCCTTCAAGGACCACATGAGGTGTGGTCACAGCCATTACTCATGATGGAACCTGATAGCTCCCAGTTTTTATATGCTTCTGAGAATAAAACACCAAGACAAACAAAAAAATCTTTTTTTCCCCCAGCTCTTCTCCCTGATTAGTTGGAACTTGGTCACACTTTCCTACCCGCTGAACTGCAGCACTTTTTATTTTATATTTTGGGTCAGTAGGTCTTAAAAAAAATAATTTATTTATTGTAATTGAAGGATAATTACTTTACAATATTGTGATAGTTTTTGCCATACATTGACCTGAATCAGCCAGGGTGCACATGTGTCCCCCCATCCTGAACCCCCCTCGCACCTTCCTCCCCACCCCATCCCTCTAGGTTGTCCCAGAGCACTGACTGTGAGTGCCTGGCTTCATCCATCAAACTTGCACTGGTCATATGTTTTACATGTGATAATATGCATGTTTCAATGCTGTTCTCTCAAAACATCCCACCCTTGCCTTCTCCCACATAGTCAGTCCAAAAGTCTGTTCTTTACATCTGTGTCTCTTTTGCTGCCCTGCATGTAGGATCGTCATTACCATCTTTCTAAATTCTCTATATGTGTAATATAGAGTATTAGTGTTTCTCTTTCTGACTTACTTCACTCTGTATAATAGGCTCCAGTTTCATCCACCTCTTTAGAACTGACTGAAATGTGTCCCTTTTTATAGCCGAGTAATATTCCTTTGTGTATATGTACCACAGCTTACTTATCCATTAAGCTGCTGATGGATATCTAGATTGCTTCCATGTCCTGGCAATTGTAAATAGTGCAGCACTTTTTAAACTGCTATTAGTAGGTGGTTGTGTAGTAACAGTAACAGTAAGCATGTCTTGATTTCTTTGTGTATCTGCCTGAGACTCACTCCCCTGGATAGGCATTCCAGACTTTAGAAATGTCAACAACTTTACCTTCTCAAGTGAAATAGAAATTTCAATTGTTTTCAAGGGGCATTTACCCTCTGTCTGCAGACTGAGACATAGCAAACACACCTAGAAGGGATGTGTCTGTGACCAGGGGCAAAAGCTGGAACAGGACTGAATCTTCCCACTACAATCATTTCAGGTCCAACCTATCTCTGTTTTAAGCACAAATGGTTGACTCTCCTTTAATAGAAGGAATGTGCTAATCACTCAGGCTGCTATAGCAAAGCACTACAAGAATGGGTGGCTTAAACGAGACATTGATTTCTTGTAGTTGGAGGCTGGAAGTCCAAGATCAAGGCATCAGCAGGGTTGGTTGTTTCTGAGAGTGCTCCTTGGTGTGTAGACGCTGTCTTCTGCCTGGGTCCTCACATGGCCTTCTGTCTGTGTGTGTCTGTGTCCTAATCTTTCTCTTCTAAGGACGCCAGTCTTGTTGGATTAAGGTGCACCCTAAGGACTTCATTTTATGTAAGAACTCCTTAAAGACTCTGTCTCTAAATGCAGCCACATTCTGAAGTCTTGGAGGATAGGATTTGGGAAGCACAATTAAACCCATAATGAGAGGCCTAATGGACTCAGAGCAGAGCTGAGTACTAAACACATCCAGGCATTTGCACAAACGTGGATACTTGTTTGACCATTCTGTGGTCATATGTAGACATTTGATAGAAAAGTTAAAAAAAAAAAAGGCAAACTTTTGTGACTTTGAGTAAATGGGTTGACTAGTCCTTTGCCTGTCCACAAATGAACCTGGCTGTCACTGGCATTTTGTTTTGTCCGAAATGCCACAGTTAGGGGCAGAGCCTGGGTCTTAAGCTAGTACGTCATACCGTACCTTGCTGTTTCATATGAACAGCTATTTAAGGAATATTTGTCAGGTTTACCAGGCTGTGGTAAACCAACACACGTGTGAGAGGTGACCTCCCCTCAGGGAATGTTTTCTCTGAGCTTATTTGAGGTAAGCAATAATTATACAAGTAGGTAAAATTTCAGTTAACATTAGAATTGATTTTTTCTTTTTTTTTGCATGAGAACCGTCTACTTTCAAGAAGAAGAGAACCAACTTAACCTAGTGCTAGAAGAAAAGAGGACTTACTGATGGGTGTCTGGGGTCAGGGGATCGAGGGGGTCAGAACTCTCACTTTTCTGTCTGTGGGTTGACTTGTTCTCTCAAACCACTCGTTTCACCTGGTTGCTATTGCGGTAGGCTGAAACATGGATGGCTCTAAAATAAAGCGTGCGTGCATGCTTGGCCATGCATTCTTTAGCAACCCCACGGACCTTTTGCAACCCTGCCAGGCTCCTCTGTCTGTGGAAGTTTCCAGGCAAGAATACTGGAATGGGTTGCTAGTTCCTCCTCCAGGGTATCTTCCCAACCCAGGGAGCGAACCCACATCTCCTATGTCTCCTGCATTGGCAGGCAGGTTCTTTACCACTGAGACATCTGGGAAGCCGTCCTGTAAAAGGGAGGCACATCTTACTCCCTGGAATTTGTACACTTAACAGTGGTTAAAATGGTACATTTTGTTATATATATATGCATTCATGCTATCTATATATATATATGGCTTCCCTGGTGGCTCAAAGGTTAAAGCGTCTGCCTGGAATGTGGGAGACCGGGGTTTGATCCCTGGGTCAGGAAGATCCTCTGGAGAAGGAAATGGCAACCCACTCCAGTATTCTTGCCTGAAGTATCTCATGGAGGGAGGAGCCTGGTAGGCTACAGTCCATGGGGTCGCAAAGAGTTGGACACGATTGAGTGACTTCACTTTCACTTTCATGCGTTCATGCTAAGTGGCTTCAGCTCTGTCCAACTCTGTGATCCTATGGACTATAGCCTGCCAGGCTCTATCTGTCCATGAAATTCTCCAGGCAAGAATACTGTAGTGGGTTGCCATACCTTCTACGATTTAAAAAAGTAATGTAATGTACCAAAACTGGTTGAATTGTACACTTGAAATAGGTGAATTGTATGGTATGTAGATCACACTCAATAAAACTGCTTAAGAAAAATGGTGACAACACTTACATTGCTCATGAACCTACAGCTGGTCAGGGCAAAATGGGTGGAGCTCATGTCTGCTCTGGGCATTCACTGGGCAGTTTGAAGGCTGGAGGTGGAGACCATGCTCAGTCATGTGTCTGGTGGTTGGTGCTGTCTGCTGGCGCCTGACTGGGGCCATGGCTGGAGCACTTATCTGTAGTCTTTGCTTCCTCATATGGTGATGGTATCCTGAGGGAGAGATATAGGCAAAAACAATCAATTATTAAGGATTAACCTTGGAAATCAGGTAGTGGTACTACTGCTACTACTGCTGCATTCTATTCCTTAAAAGTAGATCACCAAGTGTGACCCCCTACTCAAGCACAGAGTCATTAGACTCCATCTGTTGATGGGAGGAAGGTCTAAAGAATTTACGGGCATCTTGTTAAACCACAACAGACTGTCCTCTCTTCTCAGATGCTTTCACATTCTCTCCATGTGCAAAACATACTCATTCCCTCTCAAGACCCCTTAAAGCTCTCGTATGTTAAGGCATCAGGCTCAGACTTGATGTCCCCATTTCCACTAACTCAGATGCAGGTGCTGAGGAGGCTCCTCAGGGGTGATTTCTTGAACACAGCTTCTGGGTTACAGTTTCTCTGGATGATCTGAACACCTGTGCACTAATGAGATAGGCTGTTGGTTGGTTTTAGTCGCTAAGTCATGTCTGACTCTTGCGACCCCATGGACTGTTGCCTACCAGCCTTCTCTGCCCATGGGATTTTCCCGGCAAGAATCCTGGAGTGAGTTGCCATTTCCTTCTCCAGGGGGTCTTCCCAACCCACGAATCGAACCTGAGTCTCCTGTGTTGCAGGCAGATTCTTTACCAACTGAGCTATGAGGGAATCAACCCCTACAAACCCAACCTATGATGGTGGGATGGATAGGGTAACTGCTAAAGATACTTGTTCAAAAGGGGTAAGTGGGAGGCTTGCAGCAGCCACTGGTGCTGAGCAATTCTGAAATCCACCTGTTGTCTGTTCCTTGGTTAAGATTTAGCCCTACTGCCTAGAAATTATTTTCTACATCTCTGACCTCTGGACTCTTGGTTCTACACTCTGAATCATGCTTCCTTTTCCATAAGAAGTAGTCTGAGGGTGTAGCCTGCTTCCCACTCATACACGTTTGGGGGTCCAAATGCCTTTTTTTCATTTTGTACTTTCTCTTTAATTTTTCAACTTGGCATAATTCTTTTTAAAATGTTTTGGGTTTTATATGAATCCATTTATAATCTGCTCCATCAGACAAAAGCTATATCCACAAGTCTCTTCAAGAGAAGCCTCTTTTCTCAGGCTTCCTGTAAGGCTTGGAGGGGCAGGGGTTAACACTTTTCAGAGTCTGAAGGGGCTGTTCGACTGTTTGAAAGAGTCGGTGATGAGCCTTAAATCTCTCTGGGGAAGATTTTTAAGAAAAGGGCTTCACAGTATATAGCCTTGGCCTCATCTTTTGACCATATTTTCCTGACAGCACTCTGAATTTGATTCTTTGCCTGGAAGCTGTTTCTTAATCTTAGCATCATTTGTTATCTGGAGAAGCTAGGAATAAGAAATAATTTGAATTTCAAGCCCTATTCATCCTGGTTCCTTTATAGTGACAGTTATTTCTTTGACTTATTCTCTTTTCTTTCATTATACTATGGGGATAGAGAAGCAATTCAGGTAGTCCCTTGGAAGTTTGACTTCAAAATCTAGAAGTTGAGAGTTTTTAAATAAGAATGTTGCTAAACAGCCTTCCAGCTTCCAGTAACATTTTTATTTCTTTACTTCTTTACTTACCAATAGCCTCTTCAAGATCAATCATACTTCTCTTCAGGGCTGTTCCAACTTCCATGCAGCTCCGCAGCCCCAGATCTATGACCGCGTGTTTGATTCTTTGTTATGGCAGCACCAATGTGGCACCAAAATCTGTTCCCGGTTACCTGCTGCTATGTAACAAACAACTCCAAGTTTAGTGGCTTACCAAAATAACAACAGTCATTATGCTAAAAAATTCTATAACTTGGGGAAATCTCAGTAGAGAGAGCTATTCTTCGCTCCATTTGACATTAACTGGGACACATGGTCATGCTGGATTTGACATTGGGCAGTGGTGCTGGCTGTACACTAGGTCTCAGCAGGGTCTTCAGGGTCTCAGGGTCTCAGCAGGGTCTGCAGCTCATGGGGCTGCTTCAATTACTCACAATGTGGTGTTTAATGTAGGGGGAGAGAGAAGGGGCGGTGGAAGAGAGGGAGAAAGGAAGCTGAAGGGAGTTCTATCATCTTTAAAAAAAATGTTTAAATTGAAGTATAGTTGATTTTCAATGCTGTGTTACTTTGCTGCATACAGCAAAGTGATTCAGTTATATATATTTATATATATTCTTTTTCAGGTTATTTTCCATTTTAGGTTATTGTAAGACATTAAGTACAGTTCCCTATGCTGTGCACTAGATCATTCTTGTTTATTTTATATGTAGTAGTGTGCATCTATTAATCCCAAACTCCTAATTTATCCCTCACCCCACATTTCCCCTTTGGTAACTGTAAGATTGGTTTTTTTTTTTTTTATGTCTGCAAGTCTATCTCTGTTTTGTAAATAAGTTCATTTACAATGAGGTATCACTTCACACTGGTCAGAATGGCCATCACCAAAATGTCTATGAATAATAAGCACTGGGGAAGGTGTGAAAAAAAAGGAACCTCCCTTCTTGGCTCCAGTATGAAAGCTTTCACAGAGAGCTTGAGTCAGGTGACGACTTCTGGGGGACCAATCGCTGCAGCTAAAGGTACGGCAGGTAGAAAAGTGTGTTTACTTGTGTCTGTGATGAGGTGAGATTGTCTGTGTGGGAAGAATGACTGATAAATAATCAGCCAGGACTTACTGTACAGCACAGGGAGCTCTACTCAACACTCTGTAATAACCTAAGTCGGAAAAGAATCTAAAAAAGAATGGGTCCATGTATATGTATAAGTGAGTCACTTGGCTGTCTAGCAGGAACTAACACAACATTGTAAATCAACTGTACTCCAATGTAAAAGAAAAATTAAAAAAAGAACGAGAGCAACGTGTGAATTTCAAAATGACGGATGTTAACAACATTCAAGAAGATTAGGATGAAAACACTCTCCAGAGTCCATTCATTTAGGTGTCCGAGCACCGCCGCATGGTGGGGAGTGTGGTGGATTACACAGTCCCTCCCCAAACCTGCTCTCACAGATTGGATGGAAAAGTGCCTCTTATTAGAGATTTTCCAGAGACTCTTGTCCTAGTCCTCCAAAGGAAGCAAGGTAATCTTTGATTTGTCTCTGACTGTGGTAGCGTCTCGGGCGGCTTTGTGAGTTTATCTCATAAAGTCAGTCCATCAGCACGTTATTGTCTACATGTATATATAGTGTGGTGCTGATTGGCCCCACATCTCCTGTCACTGAATTGAAGGATGGCTGAAATCAATTGGCAGAATCAACTCTTCTATTTCTACATGGAGTGACAATTAGAAATAATTTACTCTGTTCAACCTGGGGGAGTCTGTAGTTAAAAACACCTCCGGGAGCTGTGAAAAGTTCGCCCAGTGTTTATTTACATATTTAGTTTTAATTCTGTATATTTTCAGTTGAGGTGTGATTTACCTACAAGGAGCTGTGAAGTGTTTAGTAAGCAGCTCAGCATGCAGAGTGCACACCCCAGGATTGGGTGAGGCGACCTCGGGTCAGTGTGACACTGCCCTTTCATACTGTCACCTGTCCTTGAGCACCAGTTCACTCCTGGATAAACTGGGGATAATAATCCCTGTGCTGCTGTGTGGCTGGAAGGTTAACTGTGATAATGGTATGTGTGAGGTGCGTGGTGCACAGATATTGATGGATTGCTTGTTCTCCTTTCTCTGCCCGCTCCTCACTCTCATCCCACATCCCTGGGTACCACAGGTTAGAAAATGCAGTCCAGAGTGGGGCTGCTTCTGAATCATCTCTTTGCCAGCAGTTAGCATCAGTAGCAGGCAGAAAATAAGATAGAATCGTTTGGCTTCTTATTTTGTATTTGGCAATAAGCAGCTTATTTGCACATAACCTGATTTCTTTCAAGCTGCAAAATTTCAGAAATGAGGTAAAGCAATATATACTAAAACATGCAGATTATAATGAGGCATTTAGAGTCTGACTGCTCTTCACATTTTCCTGGCAAACTACTTTTCTTCTCTGCGGTCTAAATTTCATGACCTTGAGTTTCTTGTTCTCTGCCTCATTCTCTGTTGCATGACTTTGGATGACATTGAGAAAATGAAGTTGAAAGACTGCTTGGGCTTGAAAGAATTGGTTTCCCTGGTTTCGAGGGTAGTTGGAAAAAACATGAAAAAGGAAGAAAATGAGACATAAATGGAGGGCTAAAGACAAGGACAAAGAAGAGATTGACGAGAGATTGGTCCTCTGTTCTGGTCATTTTTCTGTGGGTCTCTGTCTTGTGACCTGTACTCTTGTGGGCAGAGACAGTGAAGATGCAGGTCTGAGATGATGACCTAATCCATTTAACATGCTCACGTACAGACATGGCGCCCATTTCTTCTGCATAACGGCAATGGCAATGTGCCCCTGCCCCTTCATGGGGCTTCCTGCATGGGGTGATGCGTCACTGGACAGATGCTCTTTTTTTTTTTTTAATAAACTGTCCAGACACTTAATTAAATCTTGCATCCCCTCTAATAAAAAAATCGACAGTAAGCATGCTGCTGCTTTATTGTAGATGACAGAGACACACCAGGGGAGAATGACTGGCTGTTCCCTTTGGTTTTCACAAGCTCTGTGGACATCGTCTGCTGCGCTCTCTGCCCATGGCTCCAGCTCCCAAACCCACGAGGACCGGAAGCATGGTGTGAATGCATTAGCTGCTCTGGAGGCCTTGTCTTTGGAAGACTAATTATGACCACTTAAGAAAAGTTATCTAGGAAAATTTGCATAAGTTTTCTGTAAGATTTGGACAGAAAAAATATATATATATGCTTGAAGATTTACCCAGGTCTTCGGTCGGATGGAGGCAGATGCTCTGGAGAAGGAAAGGACATCTCCTGGGTTGTGGGTGGAACGTTATGGAAAGAGTTGTTCACCTCTGCTTTGGTGGTGGTTGCTGGTCAAAACAATCTGGAGTCTTGACAAGGTTTTTAAGCAGCTCTCACTGCTGCCTCTGCCTGACTGAGTCACGAGTGTGGGTCCTGCATTGGCCTTTTGGGTCTGTTTGTCAAGGAGGAAAGGCAGACCAAGTGAATCAAGGCGGCAAGGCATGCATTTGGAACAAGAACTGAGCGGGTTGTAAAGTTAATCAGCGAGGAGAGAGACGACCTCAGCCATCTAGTCTCCAAGCCCAGAAACTGAACAACTTTCTGTTGTGTTCTCTCAGTACATCCGTCAGATAATTCTGCCACCTCCCACCTCCCAGTTTCATTTGTCCACTCGTCCTAGCCTGAGAGTTGTTTTCATTGTATGTTTGTTTTCAGACAGTCAAATATCTCTGAAATAATAAGAAACTGGCCTGGAATTTGTGACATCTTCCCACTCCCATATGGTTGTGTAGAACGTCCAGCCTAAGACCCAAAGACTGCACTTTTCCTGCCATCCCGCCCTGGCAGGATCAAGTCCTGGGCTCTGTTAGGTCTCAACCCAGCTTCTCTGACTGCATTTCCTCCTGCACTGAATGGCAAGTCAGGCTAGGAAAACTGGGAGTCGTGCTAGATTCTCACCTTTCCCTAGACATTGAGCCACTACGTCTCTTGGATTTCATCTCCTGAATATCTCTTTCTTCTGTCCTTAGATCTATCAGGTTTTGCCTGGACTCATGCACTAGTCTCTCCAGGGTCCCCGCTTCCATTCCCACTCTCCTCCAATTTGGCTCTCACTACCGCCAGCTGCCCTTCTCCAGTGCCTGGGGGACCACTTTCTCTTTCACCTCTGTCCATGATTAACATCCTCAGGATAAATGTTTAACTTGGTCTATAGCAACACCTTCTTGCCCTGACCACTCTCTGGCCTGCTGATTTCATTTCTTGCCACTCCTTTCCCCCATGTAGCCCCCTCTCCAGTCTGTCATAGTCCCTGGAGGTGGCTGCCTTTCCCATATGGCACTTCGCCTTTGCCTGCACGCACTGCTCCCTTTCCATCTTAGATCCTACGAGCCATCAAGACTTGGTTTCAGGGTCCCTTCTGTTGAGTGCTTTGTAGGTTTCCCTAAGCCTCATATACAGCATGTGTTAATATAGCTGTTTGCTGTGGCCTTGGCTGAACTGTAAGCTGTCTTCTGGGAGAAGCAGACTCTCCCTAATTTCAGCCTTTGTCCTCCGCACCTAGCATCATGCCTGGTCAGGGTAGACTCTCAAGAAATGGTTGTTGGATGAACTAATGAATGTTTAAGATACATCTTATCAATAAATGATGATGATGATCACTGTTATCATGTTGTTAATAGTTGATAATTCTACTAACAATTGAATCATAAACTATTAGTACCTTTCAGGTCACAAAGTCAAATTCTGCCACTTACCAGCTGTGTGAGCTTGGACAAATTACCTAATCCTTGCAAGCTGCTGTTTTCCCATCTGTAAAATGGGATAATAGAGTTGAGAACTAAATGAGATGGTGTAGAATAAATATATGGGTTATATATAACACTGAATGAATGTCAGTTACTACAATTAAAACCACCATTAAATATTTAGATATTATGAGTCTATGTAGATAATGTTAAAACTTACTGTCTTTGTATTTTTCTATTTAAATTTGTTTGCAAACAAGGTTTTGTCATACCTTGGAGTGACAAATTTAGTGGCTTCCTAGAGCAGAGAGAAACCAGAAAGCCTATAGCAGAGGGACTCTTGAATATTTCACAGTAGACAAACAAAGTTATTTTCCATCACGGCCGTGTATTGGGTGGGATGACCTTTATCAGTTGATGACAGTGATGTAGCAGAAGGGACAGTTTTCCACTTGCCCTTTATACAATGTGCCAGCTTGTCTCCTAACACAAACTGGGTTACAATTGACAGGCTTGAGAGAATGCTAACCTGATGAAAGCTTATTGTTTGGGAGGAGGCGGGCACTAAGGCAGCCCGTTAGCTCTGGGATGTGGTGACTTGCATGTCCCCGGGGTGGCTGTGAATGAATGCCTGCTGCCTGAGTCACTGCAAGAGCAGCTCATGTAATTAGCTCCTCTGGGAGTTTGTTTTTCACTGAGGCTTGTTCATAATGAATTTTTACTGCCCTGGACTTGATCACTCTGTATTCTTGTGACTTTCTGTCTTTGTTAGCTCTCTTCCTCTCCTTGCCAGAACGTCACAGGATGTTTTCTGCTCACTGTTTCTTGCAGCTTCATTTTTGCATTTCCCTCCACTTTACTACTTCCCGTTAGTTTTCTACCATTGAGCGATTCTTCACGAGGGCTGTCTGTGAACTTTGCAAGTTTGCTCCTTCTCCAGACGGTTCTGAGAAGCAGAGGGAATGTGTGGAGGTTCAGCCTGGTGGTTGTGGTGGAGGGATGTGCTGCTGAGAACAGGTCCACTTAGGTTGTCTCCCTAGTTCTGGTACCAACTGCATGGATGACTGCAGGTAATCAACTTCATCGCTTTAGGAAGCCTGTGGAAGGATTACGTTTTTGTTTGGAGTGAGGGCCACAGGCAGTCCTGATCAGGAAAATTAAAAATGGAAAATGCATGTGTCCTTCTGCAACTTCTTCCAGAGCCAGATCTGTTTGGTGTGAGAAACACTTCATCTACTAAATGGGTGCAATTGCATTTACCCTGTTCACTCCCCTGAACCTGTGAGAAACAAAGAGAATAATGGGCACTTTCAAACTGTGGTGCTGGAGAAGACTCTCGAGAGTCCCTTGGACAGCAAGGATCATCGGTGTAGCAAGGAGATCGAACCAGTGAATCTAAAAGGAAGTCAGGCCTGAATATTTACTGGAAATGCTGATGCTGAAGCTGAAACCCCGATACTTTGGCCCCCTGATGCGAAGAGCTGACTCACTGGAAAAGACCCTGATGCTGGGCAAGCTTGAAGGCAGGAGGAGAAGGGGACGAAAGCGGATGAGATGGTTGGATGGCCTCACCAACTCAATAGACATGAGTCTGAGCAAACTCAGGGAGATAGTGAAGGACAGGGAAGCCTGGCATTCTGCAGTCCATGAGGTTGCAAATAGTTGGACATAGCGACTGAACAAAGACAACAATGGATGCGGAAAGTGGGCTGATTCAAAGAACTTTGCCAAAATGTTAACAGGGCCTGTCTGTGGTTGGGATGTTGTAGATAATGGTCTCTGTTAATCCTTTCTACATTACAAAAAAAAAAAAGCAGAAGGAGAGAAAAGTTTTTAGGAGGGAAAATAACATGCTTTGGAAAGTTAGAAATCTGATAAAATCCTCAGTACCACAGCTTGGGACTTAGCCTCTTGTTTCAAATGAGTGAATCTTGCTGAGATTAATATTTTATACATATCTATGGAATCAGAAATTCACTCACATTGTTTAAATAAGAATTTCTGTCTATCAAAACAGTGCGTGAAGATGTAAACCTTTGTTTTTCTTGACTTATAGCATGAAATGCTCACTTACATCCTGTGAATTTGAGGCAGATTCACAAAAACTTGGCAGTTTATGTTAATCAAGTCATATCTGACTCTTTTGCCACCCCCATGGACTGTAACCCGCCAGGCTCCTCTGCCATGGAATTCTTCAAACAAGAATACTGCAGTGGGTTGCCGTTTCTTACCCAGGGATCGAACCTGGGTCTCCTGCATCACAGGTAGATTCTTTACCATCTGCTGCTGCTAGGTCACTTCATTGGGTCTGACTCTGTGCGACCCCATAGATGGCAGCCCACCAGGCTCTGCCGTCCCTGGGATTCTCCAGGCAAGAACACTGAAGTGGGTTGCCATTTCCTTCTCCAATCTTTACCTTCTGAGCCACTAGGAAAGGCAGTATTTACAGCTCCTCAACACTTTTGTGTTTATGTATTTTCTTCAGAATGCCAGAAGGCTGTGATTTTCAGGCTGTGTTCTCAGGGGTCCCAGGCTGGAGGAGGGGACCATCCAGAGCACCAGAGCACCTGGGCTTTGTCTGTTCTTAGGACTCCTGTAAGGTTTCATCACAAAATGGGTTCCATTGCTAACAAAGCAAAGCAAAACAAGCCAAAAATACAAGAAGTAAGCAAAAATACTTGAGAAGTATCATGATAAGGACTTAAAGATGACAGCTTGGAAACCCTGAAACTTTGTAGAGAGGAAAGAAGAGATATTCCTTCTGTCTCCAGGTTTCTTTTTCATATCTCATGAAAGCTTGACCTTAGAGTGTCTAAAAACAGTATACCTCATAGGGGCTCAGCCTAGAAGGATGATGGCGCTTGAGTCTAATGAGGTTCTGAATAGTGAGTACAGGATTGGCAAGTGTGGTTTGCCAATCATACTGAAACAAATCCTTCTAGTTACCCACAGAGCATGAGTACTTCCTATGAGCTCATACAAGGGTGGTTTTTCAGCATAAACAGCAGTGTGCTTCCAGTGCCATTCGTCCTGGTCAAGGATGTTATTCCGTGTCCATTCCACTTAGAGGGATTCATTTTCTACTTGGCAGGTGGAACCAATTGCTTTGGATCCACCATGCAAACCTCCACATTCTAAACCAAACTCCTATTAATGAAACTTCCCAAATTTTAAACAAAACAAACAGATACACAGAGCCCACCATTACCTCTTTAGACAAAAGAAAAAGAGGATTTGGATGGAAGGATATGCTCATTCAAGATCAAGGAAGCATCCTGCTCCTCTGCCTCTCTCTCTGTGTCTCTCTGTCTTTCAGGATAGCAGCTGTTTGGATGCTGGCCGTGGGACTGAGAAAATCAGCTGGTCATTTCTTCCCACCCTAAGACTTTTCCCACTAATGTCCCAGTCCCCTATTATGGTGTGAAAAACCACTATTGTTCAACATCGGTGTTTGGACAATTAGATTTCTATAGGGAAAAGTTCTCATCCAAAAGTGAATAGAAAAATATGCCATGATTAATGTCGTTTATGGGAACTGAACTTTTGGGGCCAGTACATCATGAGAAATTCTGGGCTGGAAGAAGCACAAGCTGGAATCAAGATTGCCGGGAGAAATATCAATAACCTCAGATATGCAGATGACACTACCCTTATGGCAGAAAGTGAAGAGGAACTAAAAAGACTCTTGATGAAAGTGAAAGAGGAGAGTGAAAAAGTTGGCTTAAAGCTCAACATTCAGAAAACGAAGATCATGGCATCCAGTCCCATCACTTCATGGGAAATAGATGGGGAAACAGTGGAATCAGTGTCAGACTTTATTTTTTGGGGCTCCAAAATCACCAAAGATGGTGATTGCAGCCATTAAATTAAAAGACGCTTACTCCTTGGAAGGAAAGTTATGACTAACCTAGATAGCATATTCAAAAGCAAAGACATTACTTTGCCAACAAAGGTCTGTCTAGTCAAGGCTATGGTTTTTCCTGTGGTCATGTATGGATGTGAGAGTTGGACTGTGAAGAAAGCTGAGCACCGAAGAATTAATGCTTTTGAAATGTGGTGTTGGAGAAGACTCTTGAAAGTCCCTTGGACTGCAAGGAGATCCAACCAGTCCATTTTAAAGGAGATCAGTCCTGGGTGTTCATTGGAAGGGCTGATGCTAACGCTGAAACTCCAATACTTTGGCCACCTCATGCAAAGAGTTGACTCATTGGGAAAGACTTTGATGCTGGGAGGGATTGGGGGCTGGAGGAGAAGGGGACGACAGAGGATGAGATGGCTGGATGGCATCACCGACTCGATGGACATGAGTTTGAGTGAACTCCGGAAGTTGGTGATGGACAGGGAGGCCTGGCGTGCTTTGATTCATGGGGTCACAAAGAGTCGGACACCACTGAGCAACTGAACTGAACTGAGGGCCATAGCTGAGCACTCCTCCTCCCCCTGGTGGCAGCATGTATTAATTGCAGGCAGAACGTTTGGGCAGGGAGTCACTTGCTCTGCAGACTCTGTGAGGTGATGACAGTCACCCCTCTCTTCCAGAAATGTTGCTATGAGGTCAGATACCCTGACAGTGGACTTACTCTTTTGATAGAGCTTATTTCTGGTCCAGTTGAAGTGACGGTACTTCCTTATTACACTTACATCAAAGGTTAGATTTCTTATAACATGGGGATTACATCAGACTTCTCCAAAGCCCAGAGCAGACTTTTTAAAATATTGGTCCGACTCTGGTTTATAACTTACAGTTTAGAGTCTGCTCTGGAGACTTTTGTGTCATTGACTGGGCTATTATCCCTTTACCCCCTCAGCGTTCTCCTCAATTCAGTGTTTTCCTCAGACTCAGCCTCCTAGCTCCTGCCCCGCCTTCCTGCAGATCCACCTCTGCTATTGATGCCAGCTGTTGGGATGAGGAGCGCCCAGAACAGAGGTTCATCCGCTCCCTCCCTTCTTCTTCCCTCTCTTGGGGGTTGTGGGGCTTCATCTGTTCACCTGAGGAGTGTCTGGGGCAAGTTTGCAGCTGTCTGGACAGTTAATTCTCCGGGTCAGTGGCTTTCTCAGCTTTTTGCAGTGACCCACAGAAAGAAATACACCTGATCCTACACATACACGGACAAAAATACAGCCCCCTCCACATTGTGTTTGTTCTGTTTAGCTCAGGAAAAATGAATGCTGGTCTCCATCCTTAAAATTGATATTAGCACCCACTAATGGGTGGGCCAGCATTTGAAAAATACTGTTCTGGTCCCCCGGAGCTTCCTTGGTGGCTCAGACAGTAAAGGATCTGCTTGCAATGCAGGAGACCCAGGTTCAATCTCTGGGTCAGGCAGATCCCCTGGAGAAGGAAATGGCAACCCACTGCAGTATTTTTGCCTGGAGAGTTCCATGGACAGGGAAACCTGGCGGGATACAGTCCATGGGGTCACAAAGAATCAGACACGACTGAGGGACTAACACTGTCTTTCTTTCACTCTGGTCCCTCAGATGACTCACACCCCCTGCCTGGGGCTGGGGCAGTTCTGCTCCTCTGGGCTATCTCCAGGGACACTTAAGGGCCCCTGTTCTGCCTTGGTCTTCAGGAAACCTGGAAACCCCTTTTCCTCAAGAAACAGCAGGGCTCCAGGAGGGACTTTGCCTTTTCCCGACTCCCCCACTCTGCTTTCTCCTCAGGGACTTCTCACCATATTTGAAGGTGGCACCAGAGTGGCCTGTGGGTTCTGAACTCTGCCAACCTTAAGCCGCAAGTGAGATGCACTTTACCCTTCTTTCAGACACCCCTGGACTTCAAGATGGTTTTCCTAAGGCCTTTGACCTTGGGGAGAGAAACAGTAATCCCTGTCTGCAGGACTCTATTTGGTGTCATGGGCTCTGTTCTCCCCACCCGCCAAGACAGCCTTTTGTCCTTGGCTTCTGTGTGCACACACAGGGCAGACAAGTCCTGGAATCCCCATCAGTGGTCTATGATATGACAGGTGGATCCAGAGCCTGACTTGAGAACTTGTTATCTTCTGTTCCGAACCATGGCCCTTGCCCACTGTAATCCCAACATCACTGAAACAGTTCCATCTCTTCCCAGGAAGGCAGGTTCACACTGGTTATTTTGCCTTCCCGATTCTTACTCTGGCTCAGTGAGGCTCGTCGTCCAGGTGACCATGAGTACCGAGTGCCCAGCACAGCTTTGCTCTTAACAAACAACGTGCCAGCTGCCACTTGACCAGATACACTGTCTTCTCTGCAGGATCGGGTTTTTGTCCACTCCTGTTCTCTGCTGTCCCCTTCACCATGGGTGGGTTCTCCAGGCTATGGGGTCCCTGTGTGTTTCTAGAAGCAAAGAGTTGGGTCCCTAGCGTCCTGTTTTGGCTCCAGGCCCTCCACCCGAGTTGCTGCCAATCTTGGTCATGAGAGATCACAAAGAGGGCTACAGGAGTGTAGAAGTGGACAGGGGGTCAGCCCAGGTCCCCACTAACCACAAGGAGGTCCTCAGTGGTCAGGCTCCATGGAGAGGCCATGATCAAAGGGGACTGAGTTCTCCCTTGGTTACTGGGTTTAATGATTCTCATACTTTACACCCATGAGATACATCCTGGCATAATGGTGCTTTTTTACCACGTGCTGGGAAAGTCAAGTTTGTCCTGCCTGAGTCAGTCCCTGTGCCCACACACTGAGGGGTGGTCCCAGACATCAGGGGGTGACCCAAACCACCAGTGGGCGAGGCCGGTCTGTGAGTTTTGGATAAACGGCACCCCAGAGTCGGCTGCGGCCCCTGTACTGGAACGCTTGCCCTGGCATTGCCAGGGTGTCATGGGCAGGGTCAGGACGGCCATACAGGGGGCAGAAGGGCAGTAGTAAGTCTGTTCCTCCTCTGGCCTCACAGCCTCTCTCTCTAGCAGAGCCTGACAGGACCCTATGACAGCCACAAGGGTGGGTGTTCCACTAAGTTCCAGCCCCGGCAGGACAGAGCTCCTCTCCTTGTCCCTGGGCAGGTGTAAGGGCTGGGGCAACAGGGAAAGCCCTCCTCGTGGACGCCTGGGGAGCAGCGGGGAGGCATAATAGCCATGAGGTCACTACCATGATATAGTAACCACAGTCGTGTTAGTCGCTCAGTCATGTCTGACTCTTTTCGACCCCCTGGACTGTAGCCCGCCCCCCAAGCTCCCCTGTCCGTGGAATTCTCCAGGCAAGACTACTGGAGTGGGTTGTCATTACCTGCTCCAGGGGATCTTCTCAACCCAGAGATCAAATCTGGGTCTCCTGCATTGCAGGCGGATTCTTTCCTGTGTGAGCCACTAGGGAAGCCCATTTCCTGTGTGTGTGTGTGTGTGTGTATTAGTCACTCGTCTGTGTCCCACTCTTTGAGACTCCATGGACTGTAGTCTAGTAGGCTCCTCTGTCCATGGGATTCTTCAGGCAAAAATACTGGAGTGGGTAACCATTTCCTCCTCCAGGAGATCTTCCCAACCAAGGGACTGAACCTATGTTTCCTGCATTGCAGGCAGATTTTTTACCGTCTGAGCCACCAGGAAAACCCATTTCCTCCCTACATGATGTCAAAGACAATATCCCCAAATTAGTTGACTTAGTAGGGGCCGGTTCTTACAGGTGGATAGTATCACCCCAAAATGCATTTAGGTAAAATCGATTCTGAGGTGGTCAGTACATTGTGGTCCCAAATCACGTGGCTCTGCTGCTCTGTCCTAATTCAGGATGTGGTTTTAGAATCCAAGAGAAGAGACATGGATGTACTGCATGATCCTTCTGGAAATACACACATTCCTTCTTAGGCTTTGATAGGTAAGGGTCAGTGGTGAGATTTTACCTCCTTGCAGGAATCTGGTGTGCAACAACTCAGGAGTGTTCATTCAGAGAGGACTTTTGTGCTTGATAGAATCAACCTAGTTGTAGAGTTGTCATGTTAATGCCGTCAGTACTTGGTCATGAATATTATTACACGTTTTTTTTTCTTAGAAAACCAGTGCATTAGTGCCTGGTACCACTTGTGTGCTGGTGTTTGCAAGATAATAAAGTAGATGGACATGTAGCAAAAGATTAGCAGTGAAAAACTCAGAAAGTCTTTGTCTTGCTTAGTCCTACAGGTGCTTTTTTCTCTCTTTTCTTCATGGACACCAATGGTGCTCACTATAATTTTATATGGCACACCTACGGGTATTTCTGCAAATGCAAATGATGGAATTTTGTATTGGTGTGTCATGGTGGTCCTTGAAGGACTTCCTGACTTTCAGATGGCTCTGAACCACTGGTACCCTGGAAGCTAAAGCCCATGCTACCTACACGTGTGAACGGAGGATGGGCTGGGAGGGAGAAGGAGGGCCAGGAAGCTGATGCACTGTTTACATTATGATAAAGGATGCACACAGCAAGACTTGGCATAAACTCCTCCATTGCTGACAATCCTCCAGGTGCTGGGCTACATGGAATGTATGCTGAATTTTACGTAGATGTCCTCTGAGTCAAATTAAATCTGAATCAACAAGTTGGGCCCTCACAACAATCTCTTTGAATCATTTTTACTTTTTGTAACAACTCTGCCACTTGTATTTTTTTAAACTGTTCACAGGTTTTTTTTTTTTTTGCCATTTCAGAATTAGACAGCGGCACAAGTTGATTATTCAGGTATCTTCAGATGAGGAAACTATTTAATACAAAAATTAAATAACCCCAAGGTCACAAAGTTGGTCCCAGTGAATCCAGGACAAAAATCTGGGTCTTCTGATCCGTAAGCAAAGAAATCATTTAAAATTTTTGATTTTCTTTTCATCTTAGAAGATCTTAATCAGAGAGAAAGGAATCACACCACTCCATTTTTAAATGTTTACCTGATCATTTGTACATCTTTAGATACTTATCTTTAGGATAACATACAATCTACGGCACTTATCTTTAAGATTCTAGTTTTCAGTATTATAATGCCAAGGTTTGTTCTGAGAGTGTGCATATAGCCCTCTTCACTCACTCCATAAATATTGACTGGGTTAGATGCTAGGCAGAAAGCCGTCCACAAAGCAACATTGTCTGGCACCTATAGGAGCTCAGTCTCCCACTCCTGGGCAGTAAGGCTGGGAGTCCCCATCTGGGTCCAGGAGTTGGACTTCTGGACCAAGTAAGAGTTAATGATCCTCCAACTTCTCTTATTTTTTTAACTCAGGGACTTGGAAGCTCTGCTCTTGGAGTCATGCTTAACTAATGAAGGGCCTGATGGCCAGGAACCACGACTATATGCCACATGGAACCACGTGGGGAATTTATTTGGTTCTATCAATAGAAAGACATTTGCTCCTTGGGAGAAAGGAGCACTATGACACAACTAGACAGTGTATTAAAAATCAGAGACATCACTTTGCTGACAAACGTCTGTATAGTCAAAGCTATGGTTTTTCCAGTACTTATGTATGGATGTGAGAGTTGGACCGTACAGAAGGCTGAGTACCAAAGAATTGATTCTTTTAAATTGTGGTGCTGGAGAAGACTTTTGAGAGTTCCTCTCACAGCAAGGAGATCAAGCCAGTCAATCCTAAAGGAAATCAATCCTGACTATTCATTGGAAGGACTGATGCTGAAGCTCCAATACTTTGGCCACCTGATGCGATGAGCTGACTCATTGGCAAAGACCCTGATGCTGGGAAAGACTGATAGTAGGAGGAGAAGGGGGCAGCAGGGAATAAGACGGTTGGATGGCATCACTGACTCAATGGACATGAGCTTGAGCAAACTCTGGGAGACAGTGAAGGACAGGGGAGCCTGGCATATTGTAAACCACGGGGTCACAAAGAGTTGGACACAACTTAGTGACTGAACATCAATAGTCAATACAAAGGACTTGAGGTGTTTCTTTCTCTGTTTTAAATATATATATATATATATGTATATATATGATTGAAGTATAGTTGACTTACAATGTTTCAGGTACACAGCAAGATGATTCAATTATGCAAATACACATATATTATTTTTGAAATTATTTTCCATTATAGGTTATTATAACATATTGACTATGGTTCCCTATGGTATACAGTAAACCTTTGTTGCTTGTTGCATATCTATTTTTATTTTTTACTTTATTTTATTATTTTTTTTGTTGCAAAGATATACCTCCTTTTGACTTTATTTATTTATTTATTTGGCTGGAATTTCCCTCTTTACAGGGAAAACTTTATTTTTTTTTTAATTTTATTTTATTTTTAAACTTTACATAATTGTATTAGTTTTGCCAAATATCAAAATGAATCCATCACAGGTATACATGCATTCTATTCATCCTAAGTCAAACAAGTAGAATAAAAATGCCATAACTTTTTTAGTTAGGAAAAAATTCATAAGTTTTCTAAAATATTATATATATATATGTATGTATGTATACAGAAGCATTTCTACTACACTTGATAAAGGCTTGAGATAGAACATCAGAAAAAAGAAGAGATGGAAAAATTGAACAGCATAAACTGAATGAAATGGGAGCACTGAATATGAAACACAAAAAGTTAAACAAACTAGATAAAAGTAAAAGATCATCATATACTCCAATTGTTTTTAAACATGACTGCTCATTAGAAACATATCTGGAGCTCTGGAGAAAAAAAGCAATACTTGAGCATTTACATTTTTCAAAAAAATCTCAAGATAATTCTGATATGCATTTGGATTTTAAAAAGCGATTACAGGTTTTTCTATTAGATCCTACTTTTGGTGATAGAGAGTTCTATTATTTTTCAGTTGACCAGTCATGATACAATGGTATTAAATGACTAATAGTTACATAATCACAATAGTGAAAGATGTTTATCAGTTTTCACAATCAATAGCCAGACAAAAAATAAAAGATAATTACAATTGTAAGCTATAATGGGAACATGATTAACTTGAATATAAAACAGTTACATAAATTTGGGTGGGGGGAGGGGAGTCAAACAGAGTGATGTGGTAAGTGGAAGTGCATACATGCTCAGGTTTTCATCCACCCAGTCAGTCTATATCTTTTGGTTGGTGCATTTAATCCATTTACATTTAAGGTAATTATTGATATGTATATTACCATTTTGTTTTGGGTTTATTTACTGGAGGTCTTTTCCTTCTCTTGTGTTTCCTGCCTAGAGAAGTTCCTTTAGCATTTGTTGTAAAGCTGGTTTGGTGGTGCTGAATTCTCTTAACTTTTGCTTATCTGGAAAGCTTTTAATTTCTCCATCATATCTGAAGGAGAGTCTTGCTGGGTAGAGTGTTCTTGGTTGTAGGTTTTTCCTTTTCATCACTTTTAATATAATCATGCTCCCTTCTGGCTTTTAGAGTATCAACTGATAGCCTGATGGGAGTTCCCTTGTGTGTTATTTGCCACTTTTATTATGACAAATATGTTATGTTGTATGTTATTTGTTGTTTTTTCCTTGTTGCTTTTAATATTTTATCTCTGTATTTAATTTTGTCCGTTTGATTACTATATGTCTTGGTATGTTCCTCCTTGGGTTTATCCTTCCTGGGACTCTCTGTGATCCCTGGACTTGGTTGGCTATTTCCTTTCCCATGTTCAGGAATTTTTCAGCTATTATTGCTTCAAATATTTTCTCAGGCCCTTTCTCTCTCTGCTCTCCTTCTGGGACTCCTATAATGCAAATGTTGATGCATTTAATGTTGTTCCAGAGGTCTCTTAGGCTGTCTACATTTCTTTTCATTCTTTTTTTTTCTATATTCTGTTCTGTGGCAGTGATTTCCACCATTCTGTCCTCCAGGTCATTTATCCATGCTTCTGCCTAAGTTATTCTGCTATTGACTCCTTCTAGTGTTATTTGTCTCTATTTTTTTTGTTGTTGTTGTTCTTTAGTTCTTCTAGGTCTTTGGTAAACATTTCTTGCATCATCTCAATCTTGCCTCCATTCTTTTTTGGAGACCCTGAATCATCTTCACTATCATTATTCTAAGAGATGGCAAGAATACACAGAAGAACTGTACAAAAAAGATCTTCATGACCCAGATAATCACGATGGTGTGATCACTGACCTAGAGCCAGACATCCTGGAATGTGAAGTCAAGTGGGCTTTAGAAAGCATCACTATGAACAAAGCTAGTGGAGGTGATGGAATTGCAGTTTAGCTATTCCAAATCCTGAAAGATGATGCTGTGAAAGTGCTGCACTCAATATGCCAGAAAATTTGGAAAACTCAGCAGTGGCCACAGGACTGGAAAAGGTCAGTTTTCATTCCAATCCCAAAGAAAGGCAATGCCAAATAATGCTCAGACTACCGCACAGTTGCACTCATTTCACACGCTAGTAAAGTCATGCTCAAAATTCTCCAAGCCAGGCTTCAGCAATATGTGAACCGTGAACTTCCTGATGATCAAGCTGGTTTTAGAAAAAGCAGAGGAACCAGAGATCAAATTGCCAACATCCGCTGGATCATGGAAAAAGCAAGAGAGTTCCAGAAAAACATCTATTTCTGCTTTATTGACTATGCCAAAGCCTTTGACTGTGTGGATCACAATAAACTGTGGAAAATTCTGAAAGAGATGGGAATACCAGACCACCTGATCTGCCTCTTGAGAAATTTGTATGCAGGTCAGGAAGCAACAGTTAGAACTGGACATGGAACAACAGACTGGTTCCAAATAGGAAAAGGAGTATGTCAAGGCTGTATATTGTCACCCTGTATATTTAACTTATATGCAGAGTACATCATGAGAAACGCTGGACTGGAAGAAACACAAACTGGAATCAAGATTGCCGGGAGAAATCTCAATAACCTCAGATATGCAGATGACACCACCCTTATGGCAGAAAGTGAAGAGGAACTAAAAAGCCTCTTGATGAAAGTGAAAGTGGAGAGTGAAAAAGTTGGCTTAAAGCTCAACATTCAGAAAACAAAGATCATGGCATCCGGTCCCACCACTTTATGGGAAATAGATGGGGAAACAGTGGAAACAGTGTCAGACTTTATTTTTCTGGGCTCCAAAATCACTACAGATGGTAACTGCAGCCATGAAATTAAAAGATGCTTACTCCTTGGAAGGAAAGTTATGACCAACCTAGATAGCATATTCAAAAGCAGAGACATTACTTTGCCAACAAAGGTTCGTCTAGTCAAAGCTATGGTTTTTCCTGTGGTCATGTATGGATGTGAGAGTTGGACTGTGAAGAAGGTTGAGCGCTGAAGAATTGATGCTTTTGAACTGTGGTGTTGGAGAAGACTCTTGAGAGTCCCTTGGACTGCAAGGAGATCCAACCAGTCCATTCTGAAGGAGATCAGCCCTGGGGTTTCTTTGGAAGGAATGATGCTAAAGCTGAAACTCCAGTACTTTGGCCACCTCATGCGAAGAGTTGACTCATTAGAAAAGACTCTGATGCTGGGAGGGATTGGGGGCAGGAGGAGAAGGGGACGACAGAGGATGAGATGGCTGGATGGCATCACTGACTCAGTGGGTGTGAGTCTCAGTGAACTCTGGGAGTTGGTGATGGACAGGGAGGCCTGGCGTGCTGCGATTCATGGGGCCGCAAAGAGTCAGACATGACTGAGCAACTGACTGATCTGATCTGATTATTATTCTGAATTCTTTTGCTGGAAGGTTGCCTGTCTACACTTCATTTAGTTATTTTTCTGGGGTTTTATCTTGTCCCCTCACCTGGGACCTAACTTTCTGCTTTTTCACCATGATTAACTTTGTGTAATTTGGTTTTTGTTTTAGCTGCTGTGATACTTGTGCTTCTTCTGTCTGCCCTCTGATGGATGAAACTAAGAGGCTTGTATAAGCTTCTTGATGGGAGGGACTGGTGATGGGGAAAACTGGGTCTTGCTCTGGTGGGCAAGGCCTTGCTTAATAAAGCATTAATCCAATTATCTGCTCCTGGATGAGGCTGATAGTTGTTTGGCCTGAGGTGACCCAGGCCTGGGGTCTACAGCCTGTGTGGTAGGGTTAATGGCAAACTCGAAGAGGGTTTACTCCAAAGGGGAACTTTCTGTGCTTCCGTCCCTGTGGTGAGCCCTGCTGACCCGCACCTCCACAGGAGGCCCCCCAACACCATTGGGTAGTTTAGGTTCAGCCTCCTGTGGGGTCACTGCTCCTGTCCTCTGAGTCTTGGTCCATGCAAAATTTTGTTTGTGCCCTCCAAGACTGGAGCCTCTGTTTCCCTCAGTCCTCTGGAAGGCCTATAATCAAGTCCTGCCAGCCCTGAAGGCCAGATTCCCTGGGGATTCCCGGTCCCTTTGCTGTGTCCCAGACTGGGAATCCTGCCATGGGGTTCAGAACATTCACAGCAGTGTGAGAATTTCTTTGGTAGTATTGTTCTCCAGTCTGTGGGTCACCCACCTGGTGGGTATGAGATTTGATTTTATTGTGATTGCACCCCTCCTACCATCTTGCTGCAGCTTCTTTGTCTTTGGATGTGGGGTATTTTTTTGGTGGGTTCCAGGGTCCTCCTGTCGATGGTTGTCCAACAGCTAGTTGCAATTTTGGTGCTTTTGCAGGAGGACATGAGTGCAAGCCCTTCTACTCCGCCATCTTGAAGCGGAAGCCTTGAAGTGTTTCTTGTATCTACTTTCAGTTACTGTTGCATTCCTGCTCTGGGAAAATATTCCTACTCACTCCAGTTTTTTTTTTTTTTTTAAATCTTCAAGGTTCCTGAGGACTCTAGGTCTAAAACTGGAGAGCCTTTAAGTCCCAGTAGCCTCTCCTTACTATTTATAGGGGCATTGCTTGAAACCAGTACAAATGCAGGCTCACAGCTGAAAGGGTTGCTGTTTAGTAGTCATTCTGATCACTGGCTGCTGTTTTGTGATTTCTCTCTATTAACATCGCCTTTGAATTGAAGGTCACAGTTTTATTTGTTGTGGTGCTTCAGCCAAAAGAAAACAGCTTAGTTCTATTTTGTTCCAAGGAACTAATATTCTAGCATGCTTGATTCCTCCTGATTGGATTTCAGCCTAATTGGAATGGCTCTGGCTGGGGAAAAGAATTTATTTAATCTTCTTAGGTTTTTTTGGAATATGCCATTTTATCTCTATCCCTTTGTGCCACTCAAAGAATTTAAGCTGTTTATGTTGCCATGCCATTAGCCAGAGATCAGTTTAGGAGAATCCTTTGGCATGAGGCATCGAGTTTGGAGTATTCTATTTGTCCATTGTTGAAGGGGACAGGCACATCAATGTGGTTTGCATTATATTTTTAAAATGACAGTGGTTGGTTAACAGTGCACTCCTAATATTCTGAGTTCCATTAGAGACGGATATATTGAAAGATGTTCTATAAAAAAAAAATGAAGTCCGAAAAGATTACAGGTTGTGATGATTACTAACAAAAGGATGAGAGAGACTGTGGTTTTTGAGTGGTGACAAGCAGATGTGTCCAACTAATTCTGTATGAAGCACCAGCGGAGCAAATTACTCATGAAAAGCCTGTTCATAGGAACTAATTGAATGCCATGTCCAGTTTAATAGTGAAAATGGAGTGCAGCCAAAACCAGTGGAGAGAGGTGATGAACAGACATTTGAACTCTCACTTGTGTGACTTCTACAGAAGGTTCACAGGGCTGAGACACATCACCTCAGTCCCAAACCCTCAGACAGATGTGGAGAAAGATAAAGGAGCTCATGAAGGAGAAGCTCAGAAGAGACCACTTGGATTTGCAATAACGTCATTCTACAAGAGGTCTGGGAATCAATGGCTGAATCTTTAAGCTGTGCCACTGCTTTCCAGAAATGCCCATAGCCTTGCAGGTGTGGTCAGTCTGCTGTAAAGCTTTGTCCTTTTCATCCTAATAAACCTTCAGTATTCAGTCTACAGAGGTGTTCCATTTATCAGCCGTGTGCCTAGATTGCTAAGTGAGTGAGTAACTGACTGAGTGAGTTAGTAATTGCCTAAGTGTTTAAGCCATTTTGGTAATGACGGATCATATATCTAAATTAAATTAAAATGAAGAACATGTCATAAAAAGTTGTTTCACATAGGAAGATCTGCCAATATATTTTAAACAAGAGTTCCTCTTTCACAGTTTATACAGTTTTAAATGGCTGGAAAAAGACAGGCCCGACTGTGGTTACTTCATAATTAGTGCTAGTTGACCCCAGGTAGGCACCCTACTTGCTGTTACCTGAATGAACCAGCTGATAATTACCTTTTATTTCTAAAAGTGGAATTTATCTATCAAAATTCATATTTATTTATTGAAGAATAGTTGATTTGCAATGTTGTGTTAGTTTCACGTGTACAGCAAAGTGATATATATATTAATAATATATAATATATATATAATATATATATATAATGTGTGTGTATATATATATATATATATATATATATATATATATATAATGCCCAATGGCATTAATGATAAAGAACCTGCCTGCCAATGCAGGAGATGCAGGAGACCCAGGTTTGATCCCTGGGTCGGGAAGATCCCCTGGAGGAGGACATGACAACCCACTCCAGTATTCTTGCCTGGAGAATCCCATGAACAGAGGAACCTGGTGAGCTACAGTCCATGGGGTTAGCAAAGGGTCAGACACAACTAAAGTGACTAAGCGTGCACACACACACGCACACACACACACACACACACACGCAAACAGAAAAACTCAGATAAACATTTTGGCCAACCCAATATATTCTTTTTCAGATTGTTTTCCCTTATGTGAAGTGAAAGTGAAAGTTGCTCAGTCATGTCCGAATCTTTGCGACCCCAAGGACTGTATAGTCCATGGAATTCTCTAGGCCAGAATACTGGAGTGGGTAGCCTTTCCCTTCTCCAGGGGATCTTCCCAACCCAGGGATCAAACCCAGGTCTCCCACATTGCAGGCAGATTCTTTACCAGCTGAGCCACCAGAGAAGCCCGTTTTCCCTTATAGGTTATCACAAAATGTTGAGTGTAGTTCCATAGGCCATAGTAGGGCCTTGTTAAGAAATACACTTTAAATGTAAAGACATAAAAGGGTTTAAAGTAATACCATGTAAACATGTATCATCCTAATACTAATCCAAGCAAAGCTGGACTGGATTCTTTTAGGTAGCATATAACTGAATCCTGGTCTTTTACCCAATTTACATCTACCTTGTAATTGGGGTGTTTCTTGTGGAGTTGCTAAGTCATGTCCGACTCTTTTGTGAACCCATGGACTGTAGCCTGCCAGGCTTCTCTGTCAATGGGGTTTTCTAGGCAAGAATCCTGGAGCGGGTTGTCATTTCCTACTTCAGAGGATCAAACCAGGGTCTCCTGTGTCACCTGCATTGGCGGGTAGATTCTTTACTGCTGAGCCACCAGGGAAGCCCAATTGGGGGTGTTTAGATGCTTTTATATAAAAGTCAAATTTTAAACATAACTAGTTAATGTTTAAAGCAATACATGATCATTGTAAAAAAGCATCTAGTAAGTTCAGAAATATAAATTTAAAAAATCATCTTTGTTCTCAAGATGCAGAGACAGCTATCTACTCTTAATATTTTGGGGTGTGTTCTCTTCAACTTTTTTCATTGTTCTGCCTTTCTTCTCTTGTCACTTCTTTCGGGTTCTCTGCTCTGCAGCTATTTGGAAATGAATGTTCCTCCATCTTGGAAATGCTTTCAGCTCCTGTCTTGTAGTAAGTAGCTGGCATGTTAGGTGGGGCAGGACTGTAGGCAGTGGCAGCTGGGCAGGTGGTGATGGTGCGAGAGGAGGCAGTGGCAGCAGAGGTGTCGGAAGTGGTTGGAATCCTGGGGGACCTGGCTCTTACAAAAATACAGACAACAGAGTTGCCAGTAGAATTTAGCCACCGCAAATTCTGAACAATGAGCTCGGAGCACACAGATGCAGTAGTCTAGTTTTCAATAGCACCTGTGGAAACATATTTTAGAGACAATTTTTATAATTATGAATATCTCGGGCTCTTATAAAAAGTAACCAAAATTCAGTTGGTCAGTTACTTGCCTAGGGCATTTGGTAATTGACATTCGGTGAAAGAAATATTTTCTTGGGAATTTAGTTTTGAGAGTTGATGCAAAGAATATTTTGGAGGGACCCATAACCAAGCCTTCCTTTGGCAAACTCACGATCCTGAGGAATTCTTTATGTTTTGTGTTGTGTCTGAATATTGCGACTTGAAGCACGGTCTGCAGGCCAAAGGACAGCATTTGTGTGCACACTCCTACACACACACACACACACACACACACACACACACACACACGTCCCAGACCTGGGGAAGAACCTGGACGTTTCATTACTTTTGCTATTTTGATTGCTCACAATTGATTTTGCCTGGTAAATTCTTGCTGAGGAAGAACAGATGCTTCAAACCAAGTATTCTATGAAAATACTTCAGAGAGAATCAACAAATATTTATTAAGAGCAAGGTGATAGGCTAAATGCTGAGTGAGCAAATACCATGATTAAATCATTGCTTGTCTTCTGAAATTTTTGTATCTCCCCCAAATGTTTGTTTTTCCTTTTATACCACAACCAAAGTAATTTCTTAGTCTTCTTTCCACACATTGGGGAGCTTAAAAATATAACATTTCTGGCAATCCTCTTTGGGATACACTGAAACGATCTATGACCCAGGGAGACCAGGCTTACCTTAAGCAGTTTAGCATTAAGAATTGGAGGAAGCCAATCTCCATTTTTTATGCAGAAATCAAAGAGTAGAATAAGAAACCAGTAGGCTTTCAAAAAATAGAATACTTTCCTAAATACTAAACAGCTCAAGATTTTACAGCTGATTTTTTAAGAAGTGAAATTGAGAAAAGGTCACCTGTAATTGCATGACTGATTGCCAAAATTCTTACTTCCTCCCAGATTTAAAAAAAAAACATATTTATAAATAATTATGGACCCTGTACTGTGTTGTGCTAAGTTGCTTCAGTCGTGTCCAACTCTTTGCAACTCCATGGACTGTAGCCCATCAGGCTCCTCTGTCCATGGGATTTTCCAGGTAAGAATACTGGAGTGGGTTGCCGTGCTGTCTTTCAGGGGATCTTCCTGACCCAGGGATCGAACCCATGTCTTTTAATGGCTCCTGCATTGGCAGGTGGGTTCTTTACCACTAGCGCCACCTGGGAAGCCCCGTGCTTGTAATTTTGTATCTTGTTTTTCTTGTGTAATATTAAAATGCTCTCTCGCAGATTTTCTAATTGTTTTTCTACATAGCATTCCATATAAGTGGCTAAATACCATAATTTATTTTAAACATCCCCCTAGAATTGGATGTGAGGCTGTTTCCACTTTTGCCAGTTCTTTTTTTTTTGGTTTGTTTTGGCTCCTGAATGCTTCCTGTGAGTAAACGGGTTAGGTGAAAGATGAGCTGATAGAATCGTTTGCGTTTGCATACGTATGTATATATGTTAGTTGTTCAGTTGTGTTTGACTCTTTGCCACCCCATGGGCTGTAGCCTGTTAGGCTGCTCTGTCCATGGAATTCACCAGGCTTGAATACTGGAGTAGATAGCTGTTCGCTTCTCTAGGGGGTCTTCCCAACCCAGGGATCAAACCCAGGTCTCCTGCATTGCAGGCAGATTCTTTACCATCTGAACCACCAGAGAAGCATCCCATATAACGCATCCTGGTGTGTATTTCAGGATATGGTCTACACTGTAGGATGTGATCTTCCCTGTAGAACAGGTTTTGGAGTCAGACAGACCTTGGTTTTATTTCTAAATCCATATAGTGGTACAACTAACCCAGAAAAAAATCTCTTAAACTTTCCATGAGCCTCAGTCTTTTGATCTGTAAAATGGGAACAACCACGGCCCCCTCATGAGGTCACTGTGAGGATAGCAAGGCACTTGGCGCTAGCAGTGTGCAGGCTGGTTGTTGTTTTTCCATGTCTACAGCGTTCTTCATGCAAATGTAGACATTCATTTATTTACGAATGAATAAGTACCTAGTACCTTTGCCTAGTACCTACTGTGAGCCTAGTGCTGAACTGGGTATTGGCAGAGATGATTAGGACTCAGCTCTGCCCGGTGGGTGCCACTGCCTCTAGGGACCCACACAGGTGAGTAGACAGACAGCATCTCTGTGTGATGGGGGAAACTGTGGGTGCTGGTACAGTTTTGGGGGTGGCTCTTGGGAAGTCTAATAGCAAAAGCCTAGAGTTTGCCACCAAAAGAGTCAAGGTTCACATTCTGAAAAGTGAAAGTGAAAGTCACTCAGTTGTGTCCGACTCTTTGTGATCCCATGGACTATACAGTCCATGGAATTCTCCAGGCCAGAATACTGGTGTGGGTAGCCTTTCCCCTCTCTGGGGGATCTTTCCAACCCAGGGATTGAACCCAGGTCTCCGTATTGCAGGTGGATTCTTTACCAGCTGAGCCACGAGGGAAATCCAGGTCTTGTGCAAATGACTTAAATTCTCTGCATCTTAGGTTCTGCAATTGGATTCCTGCTATAGAAGTCCTGTGAAGCTCAGAAATAATGTATATATAGTGCTGGGCATGTAATAGATGCTCAGAAAGGATTATTATGCTTGAAGGCTTCAGTGCCCCAAGAGTGGCTGATTTTTATGATAACGAGTCCAGCAGATTCCAACACATTGAAATGTCAGAGGCTGTCTCCGGTCAGTCTGAAATACGTTTTATCACAGTCTTATTCTTTGTAAACTGGTCATCTCACATGATGTATATGGTAATGTGGAATTGTTATACTATTCAGCTCTCAATGAATAGCATTTCTTGGCTATTATGTAAAAACCAAGGCAGGATGACTTAGGAAGACATTGATTGCTTCTTAACTTTAAAGGGCCCCCTTAGAAGGTAGAATGGCTGCATGGCCAAGAAAGGGGTTTACACCATCTCTTCTGTCATCCCATAGAGGGAACACGGCAGAAGGAATTGAGTCTGTTTAGCAGGATGCCTTTAGGTGTGGAGATTTCTTACTGCTCTGTAAATGGTTGTTTGCTTATTTATTCATAGATGTAGAAATTACTTTTCTTTCATTCTGTTTCCATCTTGTAGCCCAGGAAACAGGTGCTCAGGGCTAATATGCCAAGGAGTAACAGATGAGTGGTGCCCCTCAATTAAACATTAATAAATATGTTATAGCAACATCAAAAAAAGCATTTGCTTGATCCAAATTGGAATGAGATGTCAGTTAGCATTTTCATTGCTGAGGTCCTATAAATAGTGTATTAGATTCATAAATTAAATACATTGTATCATTGAGAACATATTATGCATCATTTTGCTTACTGCTTGGTAATATCTTTCCTGGTTAACTTTGAGTTGTTTGTTTTTACTACTCCACTGTGCTTACAAAATGCACCCCCAGATTCTAATGTTGTGACTGTTCTGACAGTTAGCCAACCACATTTACTCAGCACCTGCTGTATGCAATACTCTCTAAAACTGGCTTTCAGACTTGAGCTTCAAACTGCAATCAGATGAACAATATGTGCAGAAAGCTGGCAGAGGTGTACAAGAAAGAAAAGCCAGAGACAGTGAGTTATGTTTCCTCAACCGCTGGCCAAATAGAACGATAGAAGAGATTTTCCTAAAGACGAAGCAGAATTCAGACAAATAATGTCAAGTCACAAATACCCCATTTAGTTGTGCTGCAGTTGTCTACTTGTAAGTTTTGTTTTTTATTTACTTTTTAAATTAAAAATTTTAAACAAAACGTACTTATTTGATTGTGTTGTGCTTTAGTTGCAGCATGTGGGATCTTTGATCTTCATTGCCACATGTGAGATCTATAGTTGCAGGTATGTTTCCTGGCCAGGGATCAAACCTAGGCCCCCTGCCTTGGGAGCATGAAGCCCGAGATACTGGATCACCAGGGAAGTCGCTATTCATAAGTTTTAGAAAGAATTTATTTGGAAATAATTCCCCACTTACAGAAGTTGCAAGTACAGTACAGAGAGCTCGCATCTCTCCCTCCCTCTGGGTCCCCCGCTGGCTGTGTGTATCCCTTGAGAGTCAACTGTGGGCGCAGTACCTTGGCAGCCCTACTTACCCCACACACATCCCCAAACAAAGATCCTGTCACACGCCCCCACCCTGCAACTGTCTCAGTCAGTCAAGGAGTCAACACTGACCCACCGTTCCTGTCCGGTCCTCAGACTGTTTACACATCACCAACCGGGATCCAGCGCTGGGCGTTTATCCTCCCTGGACTAGAATACATGTTGCACGTGGTCGTCATGTTCCCCCAGTCTCCTCCTGTGTGGAACCATCCCTCAGTACTCGGTCCTACGTCCTTGAGCGTTTTAAGGCATGTTGCATGTGGTTGTCATGTTCCCTCAGCCCCCTCCTGTGTGGAACCATCCCTCAGTACTCGGTCCTACGTCCTTGAGCGTTTTAAGGCATGTTGCACGTGGTCATCATGTTCCCCCAGTCCCCTCCTGTGTGGAACCATCCCTCAGTACTCAGTCCTATGTCCTTGAGAGTGTTAAGGCATGTTGCATGTGGTCGTCATGTTCCCTCAGTCCCCTCCTGTGTGGAACCATCCCTCAGTACTCGGCCCTACATCCCTAAGCGTTTTAAGGCGTGCAGACCTTACGTTTTGTTGGATGAATTCCAACGTGGGTCCATCTCCAACATGCTTCCTCGTGACTGGACTCAGGCGGTGCAGCCCTGACAGAGACGTGATGGAAATGTGGGACAGGGACTGTGCACTTCTTGGCGAATCTTAGCAGGTATCTCCACAGGCAGACTCCTCTGGCCACCGCTGATGCTAGCCTTGATCAGTTGGTTGTACCCGTGGCTCCCGGGCTTCTCAGCATGCGTTTACTGTTTGTCCTCTAGAAACTGATTAAATGCTAAGATCACATTTCTGCCCTGCACCTTACCAAAGAGCCATTCCTCTTTAGCAGTTGGCAATCTGTTGGCATAGATGCAATTGCAAGACTCCTGTTCTATTCAGTGGGTGGTACTTCATAAACTATTCTAAATTTGCCTTGTGTTGTGTGTGTGCTAAGTTGCTTTACTTGTGTCTGACTCTTTGTGACCCCATGGACCATAGCCCACCAGACTCCTCTGTCCATGGAATTCTCCAGGCAAGAATACTGGAATGGGTTGCCATTTCCTTTTTCAGGGGATTTTCCCAACCCAGGGATGGAACCTGCATCTCTTCTGTCTCCTCCATCGGCAGGCGGGTTCTTTACCACTAGAGCCACTTATGGGAGCTCATTCAATGTAGTTCTTGTCTTCAGTTGATATATCCCTATCAGTCTTTAGCTTGTCCTTATTATTTGTACAACAAGATACTCCAGACTCATTTTGAACCGGCCCTGCCTCAGACTTAGAATCAGCCAGTCTTAACAAGGCCCCCCAGGCCTCCTTTCAAGGAGGGTGGTGTTTAGAAACCAGGATCTGTGTGCCCACTGCTACTGGGGTATTGTTGTGTCAAGGCTTTCTCAGTGGATGAAGATAGAAAATATCTGTAAACACAGTCACATATAAATGGATATTTCCATAATTATCTATGTTTGTGTTAAAGATGGTGCTAGTGGTAAAGAACGCACCTGCCGATGGAGGAGATATAAGCGATGCGGGTTCAGCCCCTGGGTCGGGAGGATCCTCTGGAGAAGGAAATGGCAACTTACTCCAGTATTCCTGCCTGGAGAATTCGATGGATGGAACAGCCTGGTAGGCTACAGTCCATGGGATTGCAAAGAGTCAGACATGACGGAGTGCACGCACACACACACACACACACACACACATCAGTTCTTCCAAATCTAATATAACAATCCTAAGTTCTTTCAGCCCTAATCTCTTTCCATAATTGTAAGAATATCCTCTCATACTGAAACATCTGACTCTCTTTACCCTCATGCATTCACTTACTTGTTTCATCGGTTTATTTCTCAGTGTGACCTGCCTCCCACCCATCTGGCTGTCCCGCAGTATGCTCTACCCTCAGGCACCGGTGGGCGCATTGCCAGCTGGGCCCCCCAGGCCTCTGTGTGGCTCCCTGAGGCCCTGCCCCCTGCACCCTAAGTGCTGGCAGGCACACACGGCTATGTGCTCCTTCACGTGCCCCCTCTCCCCGTGTGACAGCCGGCTCCCCCTCCTCACGGGCAGACAAGACAAGGCCTGTTTGTGGTTTTGATCCCCTGTCCCCAGTCACCGGGTCCCTGAACAACCAGGACTGTGTCTTGCTCATCCTGGCAACCCTACAGCCAAAGAATGTTCAGTTACCAGAATATTTGTTAATGGAATGAATACATGAAATAACAAATAAGCATGTTATTTAGAAAGTGAAAAATGCTATTTCCAGTCATTTTCAAACACTCCTCCATCCCTCCCATTTTTCCACACCATCTACATGGGTAGATAAAACAGGCCACTCTGGCTGAAGCATCCCCTCCCCACTTTGAAGCATATGATGGACTGATTGTTTGCATCCCCCAGATTCATATGTTGAAACCCCAAATCCTGATATGGTGGTGTTAGGAGCTGGGGCCTTTGGGGTGGTCAGATCATGAGGATGGAGCCCCGTGCATGGGATCAGTGCCCTTGCAGAAAGAAGCTGGCTGCCTCTCTTTCGGACCTGTGAGGTCGTGCATGGTGACAGTCTGCCCCACATGCCCCAGGAGAGCCCCTCACAGGGCCCGATGTGGCCTCGGTGATACCAGACCTCCAGCCTCAGAGCTGAGAGAACATGTCTGCTGTGAGCTGACCACCAGTACATCTCTTTGCTGTTTAATCACAATTGTGACTTCTTTAGACCCCTAAGGAGACCTTCTTCCCATTTAGTGGATGAAACTCTGAGACTTAAATGGGGAAGTAACTTATCGGACCCTGAAAACTCTGCCAGCATTGAAGTTGGTGATGGAATTCAGGTGCTTCTTATTTTTTATGCACTAAAATTTTTTAATTGAGGTAAAATATATAATAATTTAATAAGGTGCATGCTAAGTCGGTTCAGTTGTGTCCATCTCTTTGTGACCCCATGGATTGTAGCCCACCAGGCTCTTCTGTCCATGGGATTCTCCAGGCAAGAATACTGGAGTAGGTTGCCATGCTGTCCTCCAGCAAATGTTCCTGACCCAACGATTGAACCCACGTTTCTTATGTCTCCTGCATTGGCAGGTGGGTTCTTTACCATTAGCGCCACCTGGGAAGGCCAGTAATGTAATAAGGTGCATAAAGCTGTATTGTACAGTGCAAATCTCAGTCAATTTTTATGTATGTGTGCCCTCTGTAACCACTGCCTGGAACGGGATACAGCATATTTCCAACACTCAGTGAGACTCCCTCATCCCCATTTCCCAGACAATGTCTTTACCTCCCCCATGATAAACATTATTCTGACCTCTATCACCATAGTTTGGTTTTGCCTGTTTCTGAACTTTCTATACATGGAATTGTACAGTGTGTGTATGAGAGTCATCCATGTTCTTCATGTAGCAGTAGTCAGTTCAGTTTTTACTGCTGTGTAGTTTATTTATCTGTGGTCCTTTTGAGTTATTTTGAGTTTTGAACCATTATAAATAAATTTATGTCTGTTGTCATATTTCTTGTTTGATGGAAGTGTTTTGGATATATCCCTAGGAGTGGAATTACTGGATCATGGGATATAGTGTATATACGCAGTTACTGCCAAACAGTTTCCAAAATGGTTACACCAGCTTGGTGCCCTGATTCTTAGTGTTTAGATTCTGTGTTCTTTTCAAGAAGTGTTGCCACTGCATCACTCTGGGGCAGAGTGCAATGGGGGTGGAGTGAGCTAGGCTAGACAGCGTGCCTGTGGTCCCCAGCACCAGGCATAGACATTTGGCCTCTGTCCTGGAGGCCAGGCAAGTCCTCCGGGATTTGGAGAACATCTTGTGATAAGGTGTGACAGTCTCTAAATTCCTGTGTCCGTTCACTGGCTCATGAGCTTCTCACACCTGAGTGTTGTGAGGGGAGCCCTGTCAGTGATGTGCAGAGATGAAACGGTGGAGATGTAAGCTCCTGGGTGGAAAGTAACTCAGCTGCAGAAGTGGTGAGACTTCGGCTGGACCAGATGCAGAACAAATGGAGAGGGTGTGAGTGTGGGGAAACTACAGGGAGGATCACCAGAACCTGGAGTTACAGGACGAAGCCAAGTCAGAGAATGCACAACTGCAGGCCCAGATGGTGCCTTTGGAAGAAGGAGCAGAATCTTGCGAGGTAGGCAGTAGATTTTAGATTTGATGAGTGTTACGTTTTTATACTCATCCAGCTGCAAATGAGAGCTTCCCTGGTAGTGCTAGTGGTAAAGAACCTGCCTGCCAGTGCAAGAGACAGGAGATGTGGATTTGATCCCTGGGTCAGGAAGTTCCCCTGGAGTAGAGCATGGCAACCCACTCCAGTCTTCTTGCCTGGAGAATCCCATGGACAGAGAAGCCTGGAAGGCTGCAGTCCATGGCCTCTGTCCATGGGATTCCAAGAGTCAGACAGGACTTAGCAACTAAACAGCAACAATCACTTTTTTTTTCTTTTGGTTTCCACTTATAAATGACATCATAATGATATTTGTCTTTCTCTGTCTGACAATTAGTATGCTAATCTTTAGATCCATCCATGTTGCTGCAAATGACATTATTTCATTCTTTTTTATGGCCAAGTAATGTTCCATTGTATATATGTACCACATCTTCTTTATCCATTCATCTGTGGATGGACATTTAGGTTGCTTCCATGTCTTGGCTGCTGTTAATAGTGCTTCTATGAACATAGAGGTGCATGTATCTTTTTGAATTATGGTTTCTTTTGGATATACACCTAGGAGGGGGATTTCTGGGTCATATGGTAGCTCTATTTTTAGTTTTTAAAAACCTCAGTACTGTTTTCCATAGTCGCTGCATCAATTTACATTTCTACCAACAGTGTAGGAGGGTTCCCTTTTCCCCACACCCTCTCCAGTGTTTATTGTTTGTAGACTTTTTGATGATGGCCATTCTGACTGGTGTGAGATGATCTAGTGCACTTTCTAAAATCATAAAATAGAAATAATTTAAAGTAAGTGGCAGCATTGAACATAGCTAATCACAGTTATTTCCTGGGATAATCACAATTACTTTTCCTTTGGCATTTATTGTGAATCTGATTTTTGGAAGCCAGTTTCCCATTTCTAGTGTTTGCTTCTGCTAGGCCAGCTAGGGTTCTCTGTGGACTTCTCATGTGGCAGCGGAAGGGTGCAATTTACAGTACAGTGACCAGTGGAGGGAGCCCAGCCTGGGTCTCTAACTTTCTTGTGGACTCTTGAAGGCCAGGATGCTGTAGTGTAACTAATAATAGCCAATCCTTTTGGACACATGCCAGGCGCCAGGCATGGTGCTAAATGCTGTGTGTGGATTATCTCATTTAATCCTCAGAAGACCTTGTCATGTGTAGACTATTATTAGGCCTGTTTCTGCAGATTAGGAAATGGAAGCTTAGAAAGGTTAAGTTATTTGAAGGTCAGGCAGCTAGAAATGGCAGAGTTGAGGTGCCAACTCAGTTTCCTACTAATCTCTATGTAATAACATCTTGACACATCTTTATCACTGCATCAGGATTGTATCAGTATGCTATTTTAAAGCATATAAGGTATTATGTGCTTGCTTTTCACTGAAGTTTTGGTTTTATACAACAAGCTGCTGCTGCTGCTAACTCGCTTCAGTCATGTCCGACTCTGTGCAACCCCATAGACGGCAGCCCACCAGGCTCTCCCGTCCCTGGGATTCTCCAGGCAAGAACACTGGAGTGGGTTGTCATTTCCTTCTCCAACGCACAAAAGTGAAAAGTGAAAGTGAAGTTGCTCAGTTGTGTCCGACTCTTAGCAACCCCACAGGCTGCAGCCTCCCAGGCTCCTCCGTCCATGGAATGATTTTCCAGGCAAGAGTACAGGAGTGGGTTGCCATTGCCTTCTCCCTTATACAGAAAGAAGTAAGTCAATAACTAAATAATAAAGGAACTAAATTAAGAAAAATGTAAACATTAATTAAAATAAAGTATTTTAAAAGCCTGGTGTTAGAGAATGGGTCGGGTCGGGTAACTGGGCGCAATCCTAGTACACCTGTCAGCCAGAATCCACCGTGTGTTGTAAGTGTGGTGTCTGAATTAGTTCCACTGTCATTCTGAAGAAGGTGGCACAGACTAAGAGCCCTGGCAGTACCTGTACTTGATCTCCAACAGGACGTAGATGACCTTTTCCAGTGTCGCTAGAATGAATTCTTGGCAAATTCTCTCAGCAAGTTTCTGGCTATTAGTCCCAAGGTCTGCAGCAAATTGATGGGAAGATCTTGCCATTGACACTCCCAGAGACTTGGGGCTGCTCCCCATGACACCTGGGCCCTCGTCTCCTCCAAGTACGTGTTGCTGCTCAAGAGGGGTGCACTGCGATTAGCCCTGACCTCTGCTGGTGTAGGATAAAAAGTGTGTTCAAAGAGCTTTCAAAATAGCAAGCTTGTTGAAACAGTGTTTCCATTTAAAACTGAGCCTTATAGAAATGGCTCACTTGGAAAATGAGCTGTAGGGCGGTAGAAATGTAAACATATATTGTGAGCTAGGGCTTCACTGGTGGCTCAGTGATAAAGAATCCACCTGCCAATTCAGGAGATGTGGGTTCAGTCCCTGGGTTGGGATGATCCCCTGGAGAAGGAAAGGGCTACCCACTCCAGTATTCTGGCCTGGAGAATCCCATGGACAGAGGAGGCTGGAGGGCTACAGTTCATGGGGTCACAAAGAGTCAGACACGACTGAGTGACTAAACAACAGCAACAATAGTAAAAGAGTATCTTTGAAGAACTTTGCTTTAAATTTTGGGGCTTCCCAGGTGGTGCTAGTGGTAAAGAATCCTCCTGCCCATGCAGGAGATGTAAGAGACCCTGCTTCAGTCTCTGGGTTGGGAAGATGCCCTGGAGTAGGCAATGGTAACCCATTCTAATCTTCTTGCTTAAAAAATTCCATGGACAGAAGAGCCTTTGGGGCTATAGTCCATGGGGCCACAAAGAGTCAAACACGACTGATTGACTTAGCACGCTCTGTGATCTAGGCCAGAGCCTCTGGAACATGCTCTCACGGCACACGTAGTAAAAGATGTGTGTGTGCTAAGTCGCTTCAGTCTTGTCCGACTTTGTGCAACCCTATGGACTGTAGCCCGCCAGGCTCCTCTGTCCGTAGGATTCTCTGGGCAAGAATACTGGAGTGGGTTGCCATTTCCTCCTCCAGCGGATCTTTCCGATGCAGGAATTGAGCCCGTGTCTCTTACATCGCCTGAATTGGCAGGCGGGTTCTTCGTGCCACCTGGGAAGCCCCGATAGTAAAGGGTAGTATTTGCGTTGCACACCGGGGTCAGCAGGTGGCGCTCGTGGCTGGAAGTGGCTGCCTGGGATCTCCGGGGCCCCAGAGCCCATCTACTACCAGGGGGCGGAGGGGATCAAGGTCCTTCCCACCGGTCAAGGACCAACGGAAGGGAAGCTCTGACTCATATATTTTTAACTCCAGTCCTTGCATTTCTAAAAAAAAATAGCTTTATGGGAAACTTTCCAGTTCTTGAGGTATTTGATTATGAGGGTAGGTTCTTAGTTAATGGGATTCCAATTTCTGCAGCTTATTTTCTTTGAAGAAAAAAATGTCTCGCAGTGATTACTGTTTATGCCTTCTCTTAGGAGATTTAATGTCTTTGAAAAAATAATAAGAGCCATACTCTGAACAGAAGTGGATCTCTGCTCATCTGTAGCATGACAGAGTTTGAGCATCACTTTAGTGACTTTAGTAACTGTGAGTAAGTCTCTCTTGATGAACAGTGTCTAAGGAAACATTCTCAAAATCAGCACTTGGGGACTGATCTTTTTCAACTGGTTATACAGAACTCATCAACATTAGCAGGTTTTCTCCTAAGTGATCATCATGGTGTTAAAAATAATTCGTGTGAGGTATGGGCTTCCCGGTTGGTGTGGTGGTAAAGAACCTACCTGCCAATGCAGGGGATGCAAGAGGCAGATTCGATCCCTGGGTTGGGAAGATCCCTTGGGGAAGGAAATGGCAACCCACGCCAGTATTCTTGCTTGGAGAATCCCATGGACAGAGGAGCCTGGCGGGTTACAGTCCATGGGGTCACCAAGGGTCGAACACGACTGACTGATATGCACAGTATGAGGCATGCTCCTGTGTGATGATCATAATGATGATCATCATATAAATACATGGACTATAACCTCTGAGACTTAGAAGAATGAAAGCTAAGGGGGCTGTATTTTCAATAAAAAGACAGAAGATACTTAAAAAACATCAACCTAGAGATGAAGAGTACTGACCTAGAAACAAGTGACCTTTCTATTATGTCGCTGAGGCGACCATTGGCGGGGGGTGGAGCCAGGGACCTTGGGTTGTCTATTTTGAGTCGCATGTTTCTTTCTTTCTCTCTCATCCTTTTGGGTTTCCAGCCGAGATGATCCAACAAAGATTAGAAGCCCTGGAGAAGGAGAGAAGCAGCCTGCACTTTCAGCTTCCTTCTCAACAGCCCGCCCTCAGCGCCCTCCTGGGCCACCTGGGGGCCCAGGCCCAGGCTTCCCTGCGCTGGGCAGCTCAGAGGTAAGCGCTCTCCCGGGGTCCTCTTCCCTTCTCCCCACTCCTGAGTGGGGAAGAACACGTAGGAGCCTAGCCTAGGAGACCCTCCCTTCTGTTGGTTGGGCCAGGGTAGGGGTGGAGTGGGGTTCCTTCCAGAGGGAGAGACCTCTGTGGGTCACATGCCCCGAGAAGCCCTTCTGATCAGTGGCAGGAGGGCCTCTTAACCCTCACGGGCCCAGCTGGGTGCTAAGCTCCCTGGGGGAGCCCACCTCCTGAGCAGGTGGGGTGGATTTCCTCTGTTCAAGAGCGGCTGTAAGATCGCAGGCGGTCCCCTCTGACTGAGGGATGAAAACGCATCCTCCTCCTGAGTCCAGCTCTAGAGCATCTTCTGCTGTTTCCTCTACCCAAGGGCCTCCCAGGACCAGGACTAGATGGAGCGCAGTTGCTATTCTAACTGGGTGGATCTCAGGCCCGGGTGCCCGTTTGAGTCACCTGAAGAGATTTTAAATGTCCAGTTTCTACCCTAGAGCAGCTAAGTCAGGCTGTCTGGGGCTGGGGCCCAGGCGTTGGCCTGTTGGAACGTCTGTAAGCGGTTGTTCTCCTCTGTTTGCTGGTGACCTCTCTCTTCGGGCTTTAAAGACTTGGGAGGAAGGAGTGGTGATGAATGTGATTAGCCGAGTCACAGCACAGGTCTGCTTCTGCTCGGGTACAAGCATAGCCACGGCAATTATTTTATTTCCAGCTTCCACTTGGCTCTGACAGTTACAAGCCTGCGCGACCCAGTTCTCACTCACGTTGGGTTGATCTTAGCGGCTCCCTACAGCCTGCCTTGCAGTGAGGCTGCTTATTTTCTCGCTTGCTTGTCCTGCAGTTTTGCAGGAAGCATAGAGCAGTGTGCGTGGTCGCTGGTAGCTGCTACCTTACACATGCTTGTGGAGTGAACTTCTACCTCTTAAGGGACAGGTGAACCTCACCTCCTGTTTTTATTTTTATTTTCGTCTGCCACTGAGGTATCAGCTTGTTTCCTGTCCCTTTCTCACACGGGACTGTCCCAACTTGACTTTCTACTTAATTCCTTCTTTCTTTTGATCCTTGGGGTTATTTCTGGTCCTCCGCCCCAGTCGTGGGCCATTTGTAGCATCTGCCAATGTGTTGTGTCTCTATTCATTTAAAAAACACTTGTGTAAGAGTTACTGAGTGCATTAAGAAGTAGCTCAGTTAAATTTCCTTTGTGATAAAATGATCGTAGCATAAAATGTACTATTTCAACCCTTTGTGAGTATACAGCTTAGTGGCATTAAGTACATTCACATTGCGTGCAACCGTCACCACCATCCATCTCCAGAACTTCTTCATCTTCTCAAACTGAAACCCCGTCCTCATTAAACACTAACACCCCATCCTCTTACACTGTTGGTAGGCATGTAAATTGGTGCAGCCACTGTGGAAAATAGCATGGAGGTGCCTTAAAAAACTGAAACTGGAGCTAAGCTAATTGCAGGCAGGATCCTGCAATCCCACTCCTGGGCATTCATCTGAAGAAAACTCTAAAGATACAAGCACCCAGTTCATAGCATCACTGTTTACAATGGCCAAGACAGGGAAGCAGCCCAAGTGTCCATCAACAGATGAGTGTGTAAAGAAGCGGTGGTGTATATATACACAATAAAATACTACTCAGCCATAAAAGGGATGAAACAGTGTCATTTGCAGTAACATACATGGCCCTAGAGCTTATGGTACTAAGTGAAGTAAGTCAGATAAAGGCAGAGAAGGACAAATATCATATAGTATCACTTATGTGTGGAATCTAATATGTGATACAAATGAACTTACTTCCAAAACAGAAATAGACTCACAGACTTAGAAGACAAATTTATGGTTACCAAAGGGGAAGGTGAGGAGAGGGATAAATTAGGAGTTTGGGATTAGCAGATACACACCACTATATATAAACAACAAGGCCCTACTGCATAGCACAGGGAAGTATATTAAATATCTTATAATGAACTATAATGGAAAAGAATATGAAAAAGAATATATATCTATACCTATACATATCTGAATCACTTTGATATACACCAGATACTAACACAGCAACTGAATCACTTTGCTGCACACCAGAAACTAACATAGCATTGTAAGTAAACTATACTTCAATGAATAAAAAACCTCTCACTCCATTGTCCCCTCCTCCCCAGCCCCTGGCAACCACCGTCCTGCTTTCTGTCTCTGTGAATTTGACTAGTTTGGGTTCCTCACATGAGTGGAATCATGTGGTATTTGTCCTTTTGTGATGGCTTATTTCACTTAGCCAAGATTCGTGTATGTTGTGGCAGGTATCAGAATTTCCTTCCTTTTGAAGGTTGAATCCTGTTCCATTGTATCATGTACCCTATTTTGCCTAACTATTCATCTTTTGATGAACAGGAAGTAATTTACTGAGTCCTCAAGACAATTCTAGGGGGTAGTAGAGTTTGTATATTGCTATCAATATGGAGACCTACATCGCCATCTGCATCTGTGTCTGTATTTAGAGTTGAGGAAACCAGGTACAGGAGGGCTCTGGGGACTTGTGCCAGACCCCGTATGTGTGCACAGAGCCTGGGCACAGACCTGGCATCTGGCCTGAGTCCCAGTTGGGAACTCTCTCCCTGTGGGCTCTAAGTCAGAACTGGCCTCTGCTCTCCAGTGATCATCTCTTTATCTGCACATGATGTGGATAGAGAATGTGGCTTGGTTATGGTCTTGGAATCTAAAATATGCTACAGATGAACTTATTTCCAGCACAGAAACAGACTCACAGACTTAGAAGAAAAACTTATGGCTATTAAAGGGGAAGGTGGGGAGAGGGATAAATTAGGAGTCTGGGATTAGCAGAAACACACCACTATATATAAAATAGGTAAACAACAATGTCCTAATACATAGCACAGGGAATTGTATTCGATATCTTGTAATGAACTATAATGGAAAAGAATATGAAAAAGCATATATATGTGTATATATAAAAATATATATCTGAATCACTTTGCTCTACACCAGAAACTAACACAGCATCTGAGTCACTTTGCTGTACGCCAGAAACTAACAAAGCATTGTAAATAAACTATACTTCAATTAAAAAAAACCTCACTAACTCCATTGTTCCCTATAAGTGTCTCATAGGGCACTGTGAACTAAAAGGCAGAGCCCTACATTCTCAGGTTATATCACCTGACCTGTCTCATATTTGATTGTTTGTGACCCATAAAGATAGCATGTTCATGTCGCTCAACTTAATACGTCCTTTACAAAAAGATGTATATTACGTGAAGTCGCTCAGTCGTGTCCGACTCTTTGCGACGCCATGGGCTGTAGCCACCACGCTCCTCCGTCCATGGGATTTTCCAGGCAAGAGTACTGGAGTGGGGTGCCTTCTCCAGAGGATCTTCCTGACCCAGGGATCGAACCCAGGTCTCCCTATTGTAAGCAGATGCTTTACCATCTGAGCCACCAGGAGAGTCCAAAAAGATACTATTAACCGTTTGTGAGGCTCATAGAAACCCTTGGCGCGCCTTGTTAACCCTGTGCCTTTGCCCGCGTGAACTACCTGGAGGCTGTGTTTTTAGTTCCTGCTCACTTTTTGAGCCCACTGGGATTCGATTTCTATCTCTAGCGCTACCGCCTGGCAAGGAGGAGGCTCACAGTACCTTGAAGAACCTTGGACTAGAGTTCAGGAAACCTGAGTTTGATCCTGTCTTTTCCACTAACAAGCTCTATGTGACCTGGTGTGGTTTCCTACCTTTTTCGCACTTCACTCCCCTCATCAGAAAAAGGGGGAGGGGTTAATTAGATCACTGTTTCCCAAACTTCAGTTATTTAAGTATTATCTTGGCTTTTCTTGTGCTAAATCCACCTGTCCTGTTGTTAGAAAATAATGCCTCAAAATCAACTCCTTTCTTATCTTTTTCTATTGCATGTTAACAAAGTTACATAGTCATTAATAGTTTAAGAAATTGTGTCTCGGTGTGCCGACGGCACATGCAGCCTGTGACGTTTGTCATCGGCAGGATTATCTGGATCTGGCAGGTTTTCTCTCAACCAGGGGCTTTGGCTGCAGTTCTCACAGAGGCCACCAGGGGGATGTGCTGTCCGGCTGGAGCTTGCGCAGCCACAGGCCAGGGGCTCTCTGAGCCCAGGGGGAAGCAGAATGCTTTCCAATTATTTCCTGAAGAAATAAAACAGTGGTATTGACATGGAAAAATTTCAATACCGATTAGTAACACAAATAAGTGCCTCTTTACCTTGTTGAGATCAAGGATTTCCTAGAAAAACTAATGAAAACGATGGGTTTCTTCCATCACAAAACCACATATGTACAAACGTATGGACGATTGCATACAGATAGTTGCATGCAGATCTTCTCAGCTTATTCCTTTGCTCTCTGGGGGGAGGAGCTTTGGGTCTCTAGTTAAGAAAATTTGGTTTAGAATAAGATCTGAGGAAATGTAACCAAGTACACCCATCTACTTCATATCTTAATTTTCCCTGTTTAATTCAACTTTTTAAAAAGGTATGTTTAATTCCCTGAGCTTTTCATCCTGAGTCACACTCTGTTTGTCCAGCTCCTTCCAGCATCCCAGAGAGTGTTAGCTGTCACCGCAGGGGTTAACTGGGCACCTCTAAAGCAGATAGGATACTCAGATGGTTTAACATGTGTCTCTTTCTGTCTTTGGTTCCGCACTGCTCTGTAATATAACTGGTTCACTGGGGTGTCTCTGCTCAGCGGGGGTACAAAGGCATCGTGGTTTGACTATTCTCAGGTCTGCTGTGCTCTGTTGAACACATCTTTCCCATTTCTCTGTGGTATCTTGGGAAGATAATAACAGATGTCCGGGGCATTTTCAGTTACTGATGCTCACCCTGTCAGTCCAGTTTGAAATGTCAGTTGTATGTCCAATTCAAATCTTTCCTTGTCCAGTGTTTGGAATCCTCTCTTTGTGGGACATCGCTGCTCCCCTGGCCAGCGCAGCCCCTCATACCCCCGTGAACACGTGCCTACATGTTCACTCCTGGGGAGCTCAGGTGTGAGGTCCCCGGAGGCCACTGCAGCGCCTCCCTGATCTTGACGTGAACGCAATCTCTCCGCTCCATGGGGGCAATCACTGCTTTTTACATGTCACCCAGCCTCTTCCTGTGAGCCCCCTTGCCCAGTAGGCACACTGGTTGGGCGGATCCCTTTTGTCATGTCCACTTGATTCCTGGGAGGTTCACATGTATTGTCACACTGAATGGTGGTCTTGCAGAGGCTGGGTTGAGGGTGCGGGGGTGGTTCCCAATGCCTTGCCACTGTTCTCCCGTTCCTTCATCCCTGCTTGACGGGCAGTCACTGAGCTGTTGTAACCCCTTTGTAGCTGTGGTAACACCCCACTGAACCAGTTATATTACAGAGCAGTGCGGAACCAGATGCCATCCCTGCTCACAAAGTTGGTGTGTGGGCGGGCCTTGCAGCAGAGATGTGACACCCAGAGTCCCAGTCCCTCAGCCACGCCCGCCGCTCCCTCTCCAGCTGTGGACACCTTCGTGCCCACTGACTGCTCTGCACCTCAGCACCCAACAGGCTTCTCTGTCATGGGGCTGTCTCTGAAGCCTGTGAGGAAGGGGCATGAGTAATGCCCCTGAAGGCAGCCCTTAACCCCAGGGTGGGAGCTGGTGGCTTAATGCCCTTGCCGCCCCACCTCCAGGCGGATGGCTCTGAGGAGCATTCCACACATTTTTTTCCAGAAGGTTCCTAGTTGGTTGGTGCTCCAGTTGCCTGGGTGGTGATCAGCTCATTATAGCTCACTGTTCATTGACTTTTTCTCCTTCTCAGTCCTTCACTCTAATTTCTTGAGAATTGCTTCTTCTAAAACCAGCCAAACTCAGCTCCTCATCTGGGACTTGGCTCTGAAGATGCAGATGCAGATGGAGGTTCACGTGGGAGATACAGATGTCAGCCTCCTTTATGGGGCACTCCCAGCTGGCGGAGAAGGTCTGGTGGAGTGGCTTTTCTTTCATCTGATTTCAGTGGGAGAGTTTGCTCCCTCCCATGTGGGGCTGGAGGTGGGACTGGGGAGCATCTCTCATGAAGGCTCTGTCTCCTACGTGGCCAGCAGGTGCGTGTGTGTGGAGGGTGGTGGTGTGGAAGGTGGTGATGCTGTGTGCAGCCTGGGGTGGGCACCTCCCCTCATGTTCCCAGCTGAGGGTAGAAGGCTTCAGGCCTGTGTCTTTCAGCGTTTGCTTCTAATTCTGGACCAAGCAGAAACTTCCACCTCAATATCCTCTCACTGCAATGATAGGAAGAGAGCAGAGAGGCATCTATTCTTGCTGTATTCATCTAGTCCAAAGAAAGTTATATTTTCCTTTCTCCTAAGACAGGGGTTTGCTCTACTGTGTGCATATAACTGATAATTTTCTCATTAATACTTTGCATTTCTCTGACTGCATCCTGTGTGTGTTTTCCCATGGGACCTCCACCAATGCGTACATGAAAACTGGTCATATTTACAACTTCAACTGTGTGTGTGTGTGTGTAAAATGTCCTTTATCAAAGACCTTTTTACCAATAAAACACATGTAAACAAAATACAACAGAGGTTTAAAAGTAAAGATATACAGAGGTTTCCAATGTGGCTTATCAAGGCCCAATATTTCCTGCTCACATCTCTTCTTTCTGATGGGAGCAGAAGAGATGAATGTTGTGTAGCTTATGCTGCTTCTAGATGGAGTCCTTTTTCCTCTGACCAGGTCTCTGTGTCTTCCCTTTGAAAAATGATTCTTTATTACCACTTAATTGTCATGTTGGGGCCATAGAATTCAGTGACCATCAGCTCTAAGTTCATAGTCTGGAATGGAGATGTACTGCTAGAGGCTAGGAAATAACTCACATAGACACATTCTACCTGAGATGTAAAATGAGGTGGCATAAAATGATCACTCTTCCCAACATGCCAGGAGACATTTCAGAACCCTAATCACAGCTCGAGCCAAATGAGGACCCAGAGGACCCACCTCCAACCCCTCGTCATCATGAGAAGATAAGGGAGGAAGGAAGAGAGGAGAAAAGCCAGTTGACGGGAATCACAGAAGACTTCCTGAAATTTGTTTTAAAATCAGTGGATTATAAATAAAAGCTTCCAAATAAAGAACTTCCATCCTCTTGGCTCCAACTTATCTGAAGTCTGTCTGAAGCCTGTTTTATTGGACTTGGTTACTATAAACCCAAGTAGATGTCCGTGTGCCCTCCTGCAGGGCTGTCACCTCTATGTTTAGAAACCAATAATGCCCACTTTCCTAAGATGTATGAATTTTACTCCACTCTCCTTACTTTTAGACCCCAATCAGGTATATAAGGCAGAACCGCAAAGCTACCTGCATCATCTCTGACAATTTTACAATGTTTGATTGTGCCATCAGAGTGGCCTCCATCATTTATGACATTGTTTGTTGGCTGAGGAAGCTATTTCCAGATTTAAAGCACACTTCAGTGACTGGCCCAAACCACTTCCATATCACCATCTTCTCAGAATGGGGGAGATGGAAATATATATGTCAGATGACATAAATTTGATAGAATAGTAACGGATACAAGCAGCAGTTGGCAAAGGTGCTCAGAAGGTCTTGCTCAAGTCTTGTTTTTGGAAGTGGTCATTGGAGCTGAGGTTTTCCTCAGTGGAAATGAGAGCATCAGTTTTGGCTCTTTGCTCAGTTAAAACTATGATTCCATGGGGCTTCCGAGATGGCTCAGTGGTAAAGAATCCGCCTGCCAATGCAGGAGACACGGGTTCGATCCCTGATCTGGGAAGATCCCACATGCCACGGGGCAACCAAGCACGTGCGCTACAACCATTGAGCCCTTGCCCTGCAGCCCGGGAGCTGCAACTGCTGAGTCCATGAGCCACAACTGCTGAAGCCCGTGCACCTAGAGCTGGTGCTCTGCAACAAGAGAAGCCACCACAGTGAGAAGCCCGCATACTGCAACTAGAGAAAAGCCCTCACGGCAACAAAGACCCAGATCAGCCGTAAATAAATAGTTACTTTAAAAAAGCCTCTGCGATTCGAGCAGTGGCAGCCAAATAGCAGTTCTTCTGGCATCGTGGTGACTGTCATTTCTGCCTGGAAACAGACCGTCCATGTTACAGGTACGACTACATAAACCGCACAATTGCCATGAGCCATTCTGGCGCGGGGTGTCCTAGCAGGGGGAACGTCTGGACTCCCCTCGGCCCTGTCACTCTGGACATTCCCGAAGGTGGTCCTTTGATCAAAGGTGGTGCATTGGAAGGCTTCATCCTTTTCTCAATATTACTGAACTCTGCACTCACAAAAGTCAGGTGGAAGATGTTTTCCCTGGGATGAAGAATGCTCTCCTGTGTAATTTGGAGCTATGCTGTTTTTAGTGGTGTAGGAGCTTATTTTACCAATGGCTTTTTTATCCTTCTTTAAACGATTAATGGAAAAGACAAAAATAGAAAGGCCAGAGATTATACAGCACTGGGCAGTTGAGGGCCTGAAACTCAGGGCTGATGGTGGGTTCCTAGATACCCCGATTCCCTGTGGGCAGTGAGTGCTGTGCTAACATTGCAACCCACATGTTTTTAATTCTTGCCCCCGAGGGGTTTGCTCATTTTCCATACTGATTAGTTTGTAGCAGCACAGCTAATTTGCAGTGACATTCGGGATTACACATTAAGGTTTATTAGAATAAAGGGAACACACTGTGGAATGTTGTAGCAGGGGAGCCTGGCTCTGAGCGCTGGAGAGCTGAGATGCAAACCCGTCCCCGGCTTCATTACCGAACTTCCATGTGTCCCGGGGCACAGCCGTCTGTGCCCAGCTTTCTTCACCCAGAGTCAAAGTCTGAGAGACATAAAGAGGAGTTTGGGTGAATCACTAGGGTTTTTTCTTAAGGATTAAGTAATGAATGTGATTAATGATAAATGGGAGAATTCCCACTTACCCACCTGTCGCTCCCCCCGCAGCTTATTTTCAATTCTGTGTTGATTTCCTTCAATAACTCCTGTCCCAACCCAGATGGTATCTATTTAGGAAATTCAGGAAAACTCTTAATATTTGCATAAGCAGAGCAAATTGAGAAATAAATTAGTGTGAAGCAATGATCTCATGCAACAGAAAGCTGAATATAAATGGCTTCTTGATTTTTCTAGGCCAGGGATTCATTAAGTCACTCAGTAAATATTTGTGAAGTCCTACCCAGTGCTGGACCCTGGGGATAACAGCACAGGATGGGCTGAGGTTCACCCTTCTGAGCGAGAGGCTGGGTGGACAGGCCAAGACCCTGGAGTCCAGGGGAGGAAGTGGGTTCCATTCCCACAATTGATGATGTGGTTTCCTTCCAGGGACCCCCTCTTCTGATACCTGGAAAGGTGGTCAGAAAAGCCTCTTCTTTACTCTTCATTAAAAAGGACAGTGTGTCCACTGGATGTGAGCACAGCATTCACTCTCCTGATGCAAACATTGATGTGGGCAGGGAACGGGTGCAGCCAGCTCCCTGAGGACAGAGAACAGAGGTCCCAGGGAGAGGGCAGAGTCTGCACACAGTAGATACTCAATGGTCATTTGCTGAATAGATTTGTTCCCTGTAATCCGCTGTTCAGGGAAGGTATCAACATCAGGATCACCACCATCATTCTCATTTTGTAAATGAGGGAGGTGAGCTTCAGAGAGATTTGGTAGGGTTAGGGTGAGTAACTCCAAGGACACACGGCTAGAAAAGGGCGGCATTGGGTCTTCTCGCCCCTGTGCAGTAAAGCCAGTCTACTGACACCTAGTGGTGGTGGAGGAAAGTGCAGCGTTTATTGCAGGCACCAAGCAAGGACTCCAGGCAGCTAGAGCGTGAAAGGTCCCTGAACTCGCTGAAGACTTTGAAAGGTTTTTAAAGACAGGGTGAGGAAGGGGGAGTTATGGGTTGTGTGATCAGCTCATGGACATTCTTCTTATTGGTTGGTGGTGAGGTAGTCAGGAGTCATCATCTACCTTCTGGTTCCAACTGGTCTGGGGTCTACATGCTTGTGGGCATCATACAGTTAACATCTTCCACCTGATGGAGGTTTCAGTACCTGCAGAATATCTCAAAGGACATGGCTCAGAGAATTATCTATAGCTCTGCAAGAGGAACTAAAGTTTCTTGACTTAGTTTAGTGACTAAGCTATTATTGTTTTGCTTGATTGTTTTCCTTTCTTTCTGCATTTTCTTTTTTTCCAATTGAATTTATTCTTTGACTGAAGTTTTTTCTGCAGTCCTGTTCTGGAAAGGCCCCCATTGGGTCCTGTTCAGTTACACCAGAGCAAGTTGCTGATGCTCTGTTTCCTTGTTGGCAAAACTGATAACACTTGGTGTATGGTAAATTCTCAATTCATACTAAGTTATTCTGTTATTACCAGTTAAATTTTTTCATTACTACTACTACCATTGTAATTTGCCTTTACACAGATGAAACAGAGAGTAACAAGTCTTAAAATAAGCTTCTAAATTGCGTGGTATGCTGCAATAAGTAAGCAGCTTTCAAGATTATTCAGAGTCTGAATCTGTGTCAGGCCCAGAAATCCAAGCAAGGCTCCCTTTTCTGAGGCTGCTGGTTTTTAACTTGGAAAAGCCTAGGTGACGTATTTTCTACCACTGTCTCTAAGAATATCAGGGTTGCCTCACTGCAGGGCTTGGCTGGCCTTCTTGTTTTGTAAGGGCCATGCTAAGATGTAGGAAGTGGGAGCACGGCTCCTACCTTTCCACTTCTGCAGTCTGTCTGAGCCTTGGGAGGAATGTTGGTCCATGGCTTTGGTTTATCCATCACCTCTGCTCTGTGCAGAAACCACGTCTTGTTTATTGCTGTGTCTGTGGCACCTAGCACAGTTCATGGCACATAGTAAATGGGCTTAAGAATGGTTCTTTTTCTGAATGAATGAACGAGTACATCAAATTGGTAGGAGTGAAAAGAAATGGACAAAATAGCCACACATATTTGGATTAGTTACTCACTTTCTTTCCTAAGAAATATGGAGGTTGTGTGATCCTGCGTGAATGTACAAATCAGAACACACACCTCCCCCACTTCAGTGTGAGGGACCCTGAGGTCAACATGGCAGCCACGCCCAGGGTGTGTGGAAGGAAGTCCCAGTGAAGAGCGGACAGGGTGGTTCATGCCTCACACCCATCAGCAGAACCTGCTTCTCTGCTGGGAAGACACCCTTGATTGCTAATGTATGGATAGGATTTATTTCTGATGCATACATGTCTCTTTTGTCCAAGACCTGGAACAGGTTGGATATGTTAGAATGTTTAATGATACAACTGTTTGTGTATATGGTAGAAGATGTTTTTATTATCTTATTGTTTTTCTTTCATTTTATTGCTTGTATTTTATAGTTGTAAAAACTAATACATGCTCATTATAGAAAATTTAGAAAATAAAAGGTTGGCCAAAAGAAGTAATTCCATCACACAGAGGTAAAAGCTGATACATTTTGGCAGATATTTTCCTATCTTTTACTTAATATATATGTTATTTTTAGAATAGTTGTTCCATGCTATATGGATTGCCAAATACCTGCTTTAGAAAACAGCTATAAATAGTGAACATTTTCCATGCAATTTAATCTTCTTTGGTGACTTAATTTTAGTGGCTGCAGAGCCCTCCTCAGGGTGGAGGTACCATGGTTTACTGCTCCAGTCCTAACTCGGGGCCACAGTTGCAGTGTTTTCAGTTTGGGCTACTAAGGAGTGTGGTATTTTTTTTTTTTATCCATTCTTTATGCGTACCTATGATTATTGTTGTTGTTTAGTTGCTAAGTTGTCTCTGACTTTTGCAACCCCATGGACTCTAGCCCACCAGCCTCCTCTGTCCATGGGATTTTCCAGGCAAGAATACTAGAGTGGGTTGCCTTCTCCAGGCGATCTTCCTGACCCAGGGATTGAACCTGAGTCTCCTGCATGGAGCGACTTCACTTTCACTTTTCATTTTCATGCATTGGAGAAGGAAATGGCAACCCACTCCAGTATTCTTGCCTGGAGAATCCCAGGGACAGAGGAGCCTAGTGGCCTGCCGTCTATGGGGTCATACAGAGTTGGACACGACTGAAGTGACTTAGCAGCAGCAGCAGCAGCAGCAGCAGCTCCTGCATGGCAGGCCGATAATTATTTACATATTCTTCAGTTCAGTCACTCAGTTGTGTCCGATTCTTTGTGACCCCATGGACTGCAGCACACCAGGCTTTCATGTCCATCACCAACTCCCAAAGCTTGTTCAAACTCATGTCCATCAAGTCGGTGATACCATCCAACCATCTCATCCTTTATTGTCCCCTTCTCCTCCTGCCTTTAATCCTTCCCAGCATCAGGGTCTTTTCCAATGAGTCAGTTTTTCTCATCAGTGGCCAAAGTATTGGAGTTTCAGCTTCAGCATCAGTTCTTCCAATGAATATTCAGGACTGGTTTCCTTTAGGATTGACTGGTTGGATCTCTTGCAGTCCAGGGGACTCTCAAGAGTCTTCTCCAACACCACAGTTCAAAAGCATCAATTCTTCAGCTCTCAGCTTTCTTTAGAGTCCAGCTCTCACATCCATACACAACCACTGGAAAAACCATAGCTTTGACTAGACAGACCTTTGTTGGTAAAGTGATATTCTGCTTTTAGTATGCTGTCTAGGTTGGTCATAGGTTTTCTTCCAAGGAGCAAGGGTCTTTTAATTTCATGGCTGCAGTCACCATCTGCAGTGATTTTGGAGCCCAAGAAAATAAAGTCTGTCACTGTTTCCATTGTTTCCCCATCTATTTTCCATGGAGTGATAGGACCGGATGCCATGATCTTCATTTTATGAACGTTGAGTTTTAAGCCAACTTTTCCACTCTCCTCTTTCACTTTCATCAAGAGGCTCTTTAGTTCTCCTTCACTTTCTGCCATAAGGATGGTCAGAACCCCATGAATAGTCTGAAAAGGCAATTTACATATAATTAATTTTTAAAGCCCAGACAAGAGGATCCAAAGGCATGTTTTGGATCTAATTTTTATTCCCTGTGCTCACCAAGGAATTGTGGTTTCTAAAAGCTTTTGTCAGTTGTTACATGAAAAATGATATTTTATGTTGTTTGAATTTGCTTTTGAAAACATTTTTGATGATAAACCTTCATAATTTCTTTTTTTGAGTTTCTGATAGATGTACTCATCTTTTTCTTCTTCTGTTGCTAGCACTCTTGACATTAGCAATATTTCCTTTTCCCCAACTTGTTGTTTGCCTTTTAACTGTAGTCAGTGGAGCTTTCATAGACACTGTTTCCTTGAATTGTTGACATAGTTTTGCTTAGGGTAGACTTTTTTCCCAACCGACTGTATTCAGTTAGAAATTGACTTGTCATCCTTTGATGAGAAACATCTGCAAGGTTTCTGCAAGGCCAACTCACCCGTGTAAGGTGGCAGCCTGAGCCACATCTTCACCAGCATTCCTTCAACCAAATATGCCAACTCCTGTGAGCATAGGAGAAAGAGCCATACAGATTTTAAGTGGTTTTTTGATAGTCTTCTAGCACACATTTTCTGAGAAGCTCTGACCCAAACATCTTCAAATCAGCCATCCTTCTCTGTAGTGTCCACAGCCAGGATCTGCCCTGGAATTTGGCTCTGGATGGGTCCAGGCAGGGCTGTCCAATGATGTATAATGCAAACCACATACATGATTTTAAATAATATAGTAGCCACAATAAGATTTTTAATTTAGTTTTGGCTGTGCTGGGTCTTTGTTGCTGGACTTTCTCTAGCTGTAGTGAGCAGAGGCTACTCTCTGGTTGCTGTGCGGAGCCTCTCATTGTGTGACTTCTCTTGTTGCAAAGCATGGGCTCTAGGTATGTGGGCTTCAGTACTTGTGGCTCACAGGCTCTAGAGCTCAGGCTTAGTTGCCCCTTGGCATGTGGGATCTTCCTGGAGCAGGGATCGAACCCATGTCCCCTGAATTGGCAGGCAGATTCTTAGCCACTTTACCACCAGGGAAGTCCCTACTCTCCATATTTTATAAATGTAAGAAAAAAAAAAACAAGTGAAATTAATTTAAGAAATACATTTAATTAACCCAGTGTATCAATAATGTTGTCATCCCAACATGTAATGAATGTGAAAATATCATTAATGAGACATTTGGCATCCTTTGTTTTCATACTAAGACATTAAAATCTGATGTGTATTTTATGCTTTCAGTACAGATAGCTACATGCATAGTTGTTGAGTGGGACAGCACCCAGTCCAATAAAGCAAGGTGACTCTGCTGCTGCTGCTGCTAAGTCGCTTCAGTCGTGTCCGACTCTGTGTGACCCCATAGACGGCAGCCCACCAGGCTCCCCCATCCCTGGGGTTCTCTAGGCAAGAACACTGGAGTGGGCTGCTATTTCCTTCTCCAATGCATGAAAGTGAAAAGTGAAAAGGAAGTCATTCAGTCATGTCTGACTCTTAGTGACCCCATGGACTGCAGCCCACCAGGCTCCTCCGTCCATGGGATTTTCCAGGCAAGAGTACTCTAGGCAACCGCTAAAGCCCCAACAGATTATCATTCAAACCAACACATACACTAGGGACCTCTTCCCCATGACCCTTCTAAGGATGAGGGCAGCTGGGAGCCACTTTGTGAGTCTTCTTTGCATTAACATTCATGTAGATCTGAAGATTTCAGGTCATTCATATCTGTGCCTATATATATATATATATGTGTGTGTGTGTGTGTTTTAAGAGCTGGCGGTGACGACCCCCAAGCCCGGCTGAGAATGGATCCAAAGACATTGGAAGCCGCTGCTCAGGACAGTTTGCGAGTGTCCATCACCAGGCGAGACTGGCTTCTCCGAGAAAAGCAGCAGCTACAGGTGAGCAGGTGAAGACTCTTTATGAAGCAAGACAGCAGTTTTCTAACACATGTGAGCCAAATGCAGCAAAGTGAGTCTTTGCTTAAATACAGCCCTTAGAGAGCTGGCAGTGCACCCAGGAGGCATGAGGCAGAGCGAGGGGTGGAGACGACTGGAGGGCTTGTTGGAGTCTCTTTACAAACAAGGGGTTGGAAGTTCAGCAGTGTTTGTGCCTGTGTTTGCTGGTACTTTACCTTTTGAATATGCTTTCCTTGTGTGCCAGGCCAATTTGTCACCTCTTATCATTTTGTCCTTGAGAAGTTTCTTTCGGAAAGCAGGAAAAAAAAAAATCTGAGCTGAGGCAATCCTTTATGGAAACTGCTATCAGATTGGACTGTGGGTAGCAACTGTCAGGAGGCAGAGCTGTGAGTGGGGACTGGGCAAGGCGGGCGGAACTGGGAAAGACTGGGAATGACTGGGCTTCGTGGGAGCTCTGGGTTGTCCCGAAGCAGTGGATACAAATTGGCTGAGAATCATGGGGGGCTGGAAATCTTGGTGCAACTCTGAGTTATAGCCAGAAGGTGACCAGGGGCTCTGGAAGTTGACAGGGCCCCCCAGAAGCAAGGAGCCTTGAAGTTCTGTCCACACCTTCCCAAGACTAGAGAACTTGAAGCCTGACTGGGGAGCAGTGAGGAAACACGGACTTCTGGAAAATGCAGAGCTCTTTAACACATGCATCCTCAGGGTGGCTTAGCCTCTAAACAGCCGAGTGACCTTAGACAGATGAATGGGGCGTGGAGAGGTCACTGGAAACCCCCACCTCCCATGCAGAGTCTTCTTGTTATGAGTTCACCCTTCCAATTCCATATGATAGCAAGGCAGCAAAGGGAGGCAAATATCATTGCAATTTGAAAAAAGTGAAGTGAAATCGCTCAGTCGTGTCCAACTCTTTGTGATCCTATGGACTATAGCCCTGTAGCCCACCAGGCTCCTCTGTCCATGGGATTTTCCAGGCAAGAATAGTGGAGTGGGTTTCCATTTTCTTCTTCAGGGGATCTTCCTGACCCAGGGATCGAACTCAGGTCTTCCACATTGCAGGCAGACTCTTTACCCTCTGAGCCAAGAGGTTTGAAAAAATGTTGTTTTTTAGTTGCTAAGTCGTGTCTGACTCTACAACTCCATGGACTACATGTAGCCCACCAGATGCCTCTGTCCATGGAATTTTCCAGGCAAGAATACTGGTTGCCATTTCCTTCTCCAGTTTGAAAATATTTTTTCAGTAAACTGGTGCTTTCACGCTCTTGAGCTCACCACGTTGAGCACACTTGTTGAGCAAGTTCAGGTAGCTGAAAATGTGAAGTCTGATTTTTGATTCTGGATAATATTCACCAGCTGGAGGTGAATATTCCTGATAATGTCAGAGTGCACAGAACATACTTTTAGCCCAGGCTACTTGAACTCCGGGAGTTGGTGATGGACAGGGAGGCCTGGCATGCTGTGATTCATGGGGTCGCAAAGAGTTGGACATGACTGAGCGACTGAACTGAACTACTGTTTGAGGGCTTCCCAGGTTGTACTAGTGGTAAAGAACCTGTCTGCCAATGCAGGAGACATAAGAGATGTGGGTTCGATCTCTGGGTTGGGAAGATCCCCTGGAGGAGAGCATGGCAACCCAGACCAGTATTCTTGCCTATAGAATCCGATCAGAGGAGCCTAGCAGATTACGGTCCAGAGGGTTGCGAAGTTGGATATGACTGAAGTGACTTAGCACACATGCACATATTGAGTGTTTGAAGGAAGCATTCTTGGCACAGTGCTGGGGGAGAAGAGGAGAGAATCAGTGATTGGGGGGGCGCTGGCAGGCCTTTGTGAGGTCTTGGGCTTTTCTCTGACTGGAATGGGAGCCATGGAGTGGGGTTGGTTAACCAGTGAAGTGATGTAATTGACCACATTTCAAAAAGTCATTTTGACTTCTGTGTGAGGATAGGATAGAGGGCCACTGTGGAAAACAGTATGATGGTTCTTTAAAAAATTAAAAGTCGAGTTACCATGTGATTCATCAATTTCACGTCTGGGTATAAGACTGCAAAGAACTGAAAGCAGAGACTCACAGATGTGTTCACAGCAGCATTGTTCACAATAGTCAAAAGGTGGAAGCAACAACCCAAGTGTCTATCAACAGATGAATGGACACACAGAGTGCGAGTTGCTCAGTCCTGTCTGACTCTTTGCAACCCCATGGACTGTGGCCTGCCAGGCTCCTCTGTCAATGGAATTCTCCAGACCAGAATACTCGAGTGCGTAGCCTATCCCTTCTCCAGGGGATCTTCTCGACCCAGGAATCGAACCAGGGTCTCCTGCGTTGCAGGCAGATTCTTTACCAGCTTAGCTACCAGGGATGCCTGGATAAACAAAATGTGGTATATAAATACAATGAAGCCTTTAAATTCAGCCTTTAAAAGGAAGAGAATTCTGACACAAAAAACAGCATGGATGGACCCTGAGGACATTATTCTAAGTGAAATGAGCCGGCCATGAAAGGACAAATCCTGTATGATTCCACGTGTGGACACCCAGAGGAGTCAGAGTCACAGAGACAGAAAGTAGAAAGATGGCTTCCAAGGCTGAATGCAGGGGGGGAGGGGGGGTCAGAGTTCAGCTTGGCAGGATGAAAAGAATCCTGGAGATGGATGGTTAAGATGGTAAGTTTTCTATTACTTATATTTTACTACAGTTGAAAAAACCCAAACAAACACAAAAAGAAAGAATAGGGATGGGAATTCAAAGGTAGGAAGTAGGGAGGTGTGATGGGAGACCCTGTCAATGATTCTATAATCTTGGACCAGCAGGACACACGCTGTTGTCTTCTTAGCGTGTCTTAGCCGTGGATCTTCAGTGCCTCCTCCTGTGTCTCTTCCCTCCCCTACTGGAGAAGGGGTCAGCAGGTAGATCAGGTAGGGTGGTCGGCATCTTGGGGTTGCGAGGATGTGGGTGAGATGGGGAGACAGCCAGTATTAGAGCTGTGCTCTTATCAGCTGGCAGCCAATGCATAAAACATGGGCGTATGTTAATTACAAGAGTCTCATTGGAGATTCAGGATGCTATGGGCACTGAGATGATTATCTGCCATAACACTGTGTGCACAGCAGGCATTCAATTACCTGCTGCTTATTTTGTTCATTGACCTCAAGATTGGATGATACTCAATTCTTGGGATTTGGTTTGCCGTATTAGTGGAAATTAAATTTATTTAATATTTTTATGAACCTTAGACTGCATAACCCTATCTGTGGCATCTCTTTCAATCCTTAGACTTAAGAAACTATGACTTCTAATCTTTCTACGCATGCTACATTTGCATGTTTGGGGTCAGATCAGCCATGGCTTGTTTGCTTTTCCTTTCTCGGTCATGTTAGCTGCTTTGCTGGTATCTCAAGTCCCTGAAGTTTGTTGCACTGTGTTCTGGCTCTGTGACCTGAAATGAAGTAAGTGGCTTACATATTTGCTGGATTCTTCCACGTCTAATTCTTGGCTCACCACCCACAGTTATTTAATGCTTGGGAGGGAAGCTTTTTCCTTATGCCAGCTAATCAGAAATACAAAGCTGGCATGATTTTTCCAGTTCAGCAAACCTCCAAAAATCTGCCCGCCTTGAAGGGGAGCTTCACGGCCCTCACGCAGGTGGCGAACTCTCCTGTAAAGAGAGAGTTCTGAGCAGTGTAGTCGACCATGAATGGGGTTAATTTATAAAAACCTGCTCTCTCCATTCTCTGCAGAAAGAAATTGAGACCCTCCAAGCCAGGATGTCTGTTCTGGAAGCAAAAGATCAGCAGCTGAGACGGGAGATAGAGGAGCAGGAGCGGCTTCTCCCATGGCAGGGCTGCGACCCTGTAGGAGGATTGTCCCTGGGCGAGCTGCAGGAGGTCACCAAGACCTTGCAGGACACCCTGGCCTTGGCCGAGCAGATTCCCCTCCACGCAGAGCCACCTGAAACCATCCGGAGGTACCGGTGATTTCCTAAGTGATTTTGGATCTCTCGCCTTGTCGATCTGTTTATGGGATTGATTTAGTCTGCTGTCCTACATATGTAAATATTGGGTTGGCCAAGGAACTTTTCGGTCAACTCAGTATTTTCCAAGCAGTGCTGTGAATTTTCAAGGGAAAGTAGTCTTGGTATTTTGAGTGTCAAGGTCCTTCTTTGTGTAGGGCAGTCCTGTGCACCTCAGGATGTTCTACACCTTGGCTACCCAACCTGTTGGGCTTCCTAGGTGGTTCAGTGGGTAAAGAATCTGTCTGCAATGCAGGAGACACAGGCAGATACGAATTCAATCCCAGGGTCAGGAAGATCTCCTGGAGGAGGGCATGGCAACCCACTCCAATATTTTTGCCTGGAGAATCCCATGGACAGAGGAGCCTGGTAGGCTACAGTCTGTAGGGTTGCAAAGAGTCAGATGTGACTGAGCAGGATGCATCCAACCTGCTAAATGCCACTCTTTCTCTCCATTCTGCTAGGCACCTTCCCCATATCCTAATGCCCCCCCCCCAGGTGCCTTCTCTGTCTTTGGGATCTATTGGAGTTTGATCGGTTGGAGAGTCTGATGCCAACCTTTACTGAGGACAATCATCTGGAGATGAGAGATGTTAGAAAGTGTTAGTCACTTAGTTGTGTCCGACTCTTTGCGACCCCATGGACTGTAGCCCACCAGACTCCTCTGTCCGTGGAATTCTCCATGCTAGAATACTGGAGGGGGTTGTCATTTCCTTCTCCAGGGGAATCTTCCTGACTCAGGGATCGAACCTGGGTCTCCTGCATGGCAGGCAGATTCTTTATTGTCAAAGCCACCAGGGAAGCCTGGAGACAAAGGAGGGAATGAGCTACTAAGAGGGGAGACTCAATCAGTGAGCAGGAAGAAGAAATTATTATTCATGACAACCAACATTTATTGAGTCTTACTGTGTGTCAGGCGCTGTGCTAAGCTTTACCCTATGAGTGGTGTCCATTATTACATCCATCTCACAGATGAGGACAAGAGAGTTTAGGAAGGTCACATAATTTGCCAAAGTCCCAATTGATAAGAGGCAAAACTGATACTAAAATTCGTGTTTGTTACGTCAAAGCCTTGTTTCTTATCCACTTGTTGTGGAGGGAGAACCTTCCCTGTGTTTTGTGTTGAGGAAGACACAAGAGATATGTGTGGACCTCTGACCTTCTGGGAGGTCATTGCCTTATTCTAGCCAAAGATGGAACCCGCCCTTACTCCTATTAGACAGAAGTCGAGCCATGCCCTGAAGGAGAGGCAGCTGGTGGTGAGGCTTGAGGGTTCAGTGGGTGCAGCAACGAGGGGAATGAATGTGCTGCTCGATAATTATGCTGCAGAAAAAACTTAAGAAAGCTTCACCACCTGTAGCGGTTGAGAATATGGACTCTTGCTATCTACTCCGGAGAAGGCAATGGCACCCCACTCCAGTACTCTTGCCTGGAAAATCCCATGGACAGAGGAGCCTAAAGGGCTGCAGTCCATGGGGTCTCGAAGAGTCAGACATGACTGGGTGACTTCACTATCACTTTTCACTTTCATGCATTGGAGAAGGAAATGGCAACCCACTCCAGTGTTCTTGCCTGGAGAATCCCAGGGACGGGGAAGTCTGGTGGGCTGCCATCTATGGGGTCGCACAGAGTCGGACACGACTGAAGTGACTTAGCAGCAGCAGCAGCTATTTACTCATCCACATATTAGTTGGAACCACTTATTATGGGGGGGCTGTTACTGGGATGAACGGAGTTAATATGTATCAATATAGAGGTCATATGCTGGTGCCCGGGTGGCAGCACGCCCCTTTACGGTCATGTAACGGTGCCTGTCCTTTCCATCACAGGGATTTCCATCTTCAGAAGCCTTCTAACTGCCGTGCAAATGTGTCGTAGACTGTTTAGCAAGTATCTGCTCCCTGTACACATGTCACACTCAGTATCAGCTGGGATGCTTGTCCAGGAAGATGTTCACCATGTCCTCCCCTCCCCGTCCCAGCCCTGATATTTCCCTGCAGAGCTTTAACCCTGGGCTCCATCCATGGAGAAGGGGAAGACGTGGGTTGTTGCCAGATTTTAGTCAAAGGAAGCTGACCACCAGGTCTGCCTGTGCCCTTTCTCCTTCACCCCCACGGTGCAGCCTTGGCCTCCCGTGACCTTTCCTACTCCTGCTTCCCATATCCCTCCTGCGGAAGTCTTTCTACACACACACACACACACACGCACACACGCACACGCATGCACACAAACATGCATATACAAGCACACACATATGCATGCAAACACATACATATATACACATGCACACTTATACATGTGTACACACATGTGAAAGTGTGAAACCATTAGTTTCCCAGTTGTGTCCGGCTCTTTGCGATCACATGGACTATAGTGTACCAGGCTTCTTTTTCCATGGAATTCTCCAGGCAAGAATATTGGAGTGGGTTTCCATTCCCTTCCCCAGGGGATCTTCCTAACCCAGAGATTGAATCCGGGTCTGCTGCATTGCAGGCAGATTCTTTACCATCTGAGCCATCAGGGAAGCCCATACACACATATATACACACACATGCACACACATACACACTCATAGCACACACACACATGTGGACACACACATGATGTTACATATCATGTGTAATCATGCATGTGATATATGCATTATAATACACAGAGGTACTGATATATGGGCTTCGCTGGTGACTCAGATGGTAAAGAATCCTCCAGCAACACAGGAGACATGGGTTCTATTCCTGGATTGGAAAGATCCCCTGGAGAAGGGAATGGCAGCCCACTCTAGTATTTTTTTTTTTTTTTAACCCACTCTAGTATTCTTGCTGGAACAGAGGAGCCTGGCAGGCTACAGTCCATGGGGTCGCAAAGAGTCTGACAGGACTGAGTGACTAAGCACATACACACATTAATATATAAGGAATATTTATATAACATGAAATATACATATACATTTGTTTTTACAAACGCAATTTACACATGAGGCTTAAAGTGAGCCTCTTTCTGTCCCACTGTCCAGATGTGTCCTACTTATTTCTCCTTTCGCTTTGAGCAGCACAGAGGCTAGTTTTACTCCTTTTATGTCACTCATAAGCTCTATCGAGGGGAAACACTGGGGTGTGCTTACCTTTGACCCTGCTGCAGGATTCACAATGCCTCTGTGCTTTGAGCTGAGTCCCTGGGCAGCGTACCTGCAGGTGTGACCCATCCTTGCAATTGCACAGAGATGCCCCGGGGCAGAGGCTGCTTTCTCACTCATCAACTCACGGCTCGTAGAGCAGCCCACGTGGTGGGAGGGCTGGGCTTGTTGTTCTTATTTAACAGTTGAGGAAATAAAAGCTCAAAGTTTCCAGGGGATGGAGTTGGTTAGAGACTACTTATATCCACCTATAGGTGCTTCTGGGTCTGAACCATTGAAAGAGTTTCCACTTAGAGGCCTCAGTCTAAAACAAGGCACTCCTGAGTATGGTGGCTGATGGAGCTGGGCCCCGGAACTCAGATCTTACCATTTCTAGTCTGTTATGATGCCCACGTGCTCCAGCTTTGCCTTTTTAATCAGGATGAGAAGCAGTCGAAATAAAAGTGTGACTTTTGCTAAGTCATCCAGTGCTCTAATCAACTGAACAGGCTCTTGAAAGACCTTTCAAGGCGTGTGGCAATCCGATTCTACAACACTTTTAGGGAAATCGGATGCAAGGCTGGCTCTTGAACGTGCTGCGGTGCTGGCTGGGGGCTCCTCGGGCAGGACCCGCCATCCCCGAGCCCACTTGTGCCCGGGAGGTTACAGAGTTCAGTCAAGAGCAGTCTGTCAGTTTTTGTGCCTGTCTGCCTGTGGGAACACCCGGGCATCTTGGTGACCTGAACCCAGCAGGGCTCTGTATAAGAGCGAGTCCTAGGAATAAAAGGACTAAGAGTTGCCCAATGAGGGTAGGAGGGAATATCCTGGGATCATTAAAGGTAGAGATCAACATGGGAAACTTACCTGCTGGTCCAATGGCTAACATGCCACACTCAATGCAGGGGTCCTGGGTTCAGTCCCTGGGTTGGGAAGATCCCCTAGAGAAGGGAATAGCAACCCACTCCAGTATTCTTGTCTGGAGAACTCCTTGGACAGAGGAGCCTGGTGGGTTACAGTCTGTGGGGTTGCCAAGAGTTAGACACAACTGAGCGACTTTCACTTTCAGCCCCCCTGTAACTTACAGCTGGCTCTGTATCCATGGTTTCTCGGCATCCCCAGATTCCACCAACAACCAACCACCAACAGTATATGCTATTGAAAAAGAGCTGTGTGTAAGTGAACTCTTGCAGTTCAAACCTGCGTTGTTCAAGGGTCAACTGTAGTTTCTTCTCAGACCCAATGGAGAGATCTGGACAAATTGTGAAATAGGAAAATCTTGGTCTTAGGAAGAGAGGTTAGAGAAAGCTGGAGAAACAGACCATTCAACATCCTAACATCTTTGTCATCATCCACGAAGGTTTTTCACGGAGGCCAGCTATAAGCTTAGGATGCTGTCTGGGGAGGAGCTGCTTCTGATCGACTCTATCAACAGTGTGCAAGTTCAAGGGGAGGTTCTGCTTCTTTGCCTGGATAAACCACGCACTGGTTTGGGGAGGAGTTTCCTAAGAGCACTTGGCATTCCTGAGATAACTGCTGCTGGAGACTCTGCTTTTGTGGGCGCCTTACGTTCTGACTGTAGCTTGTTGGGGAATCCTTGGGCTGATGTTTGAGAAAGACTGAAAGTAGAAGGGCACGTGCTGGGGATGAGAGACCTGGCAGCTTAATATTTGGGTATTTTGATAGAAATCAAAGCAGCAGTTTGAATTTTCTGATGTTTGTGTTTTGGATAAAATAACATGTGTGTGTGCATATGTTAATTGCTCAGTCATGTCCGACTCTGCGACTCCTTAGATTGTAGCCTGCCAGGCTCCTCTGTCCATGGAGTTCTCCTAGCATGAATACTGGAGTGGGTTGCCATTCCCTTCTCCAGGGGATCTTCCTGATCCAGGGCTCGAACCCTGGTCTCCTCCATTGCAGGCAGATTCTTTACAGTCTGAGCCACCAGGGAAGCCCAGGATCAAATAATTTATCAGGATGGAATGAAGAGCTGCCTTCTCAAATATCCGAGTTGCCTTCCAATGGACCAGAGAGTGGATTTCTTCCTCCAAACAAGAGGAGAGTGTTTTTAACTACTTGGGTAGTAGGCACTCCGCAATGTGAAAGCTTACAGGGTAGGGATGGGTGAGGGACAGAAGCCACTCGGAAGATGAATATTCTTTGCAATTTCCCTCATCCCTGGGATTCCAGTCCTTTGGCTTTAGAACAAACTCCTTGTTTCTTCCTTCAAGTCTTCCTGTGATGGGAGAGGTCTAGAAGGACAGCTATTTTTCTGGTAAGCCTGATTCACTCTCCCTTGGGAACCTACCCTTCCCTTCTCTGTAGTGGGATTGGGGGGTGGACTAGGGGATGGGAAGAATGGGGACAGAGGGAGGGAGGAGGTGACAGTTTCTGGGGTTTTCCTGGACCATGTCTCCCCATGTGGGATGTGAGTGTCCGTCTGTTTATTTCTGTAAGTGGAGGAGGGTTGTGATTTGCAGCTCATCTGCCTCCAGGGTGGTCAGCTCAGCCCCTTTTGTTGGTCTGGGAGCCTTGAGCATGAGTGGAGGCAGGGCCGACTGTGACCTTGGCTGACCGCAAAGCCAGGTAGGAATGTAGTAGTAACTGACAGAGTGAGGGCTCCATTACTTGCTAACATTCCTTAGAGATGCTTGGCTGCTTTGTATTAGTCTGTGGTTGAGTTCTTCATTCCTCGGCTCCTGGAATTTTTCATGCTTCAAATGAAATGCATTCTGGCAGCTCATGGATGAATCGTCTCCGGTTGTACAGTTGGGAGAAACATGTCACATCTTTTTATAAACCATTGGCACAGACTGCAAAACAAACACAAGCTCTGGTTACTGCGAGACTGGTTGGACCTTGGTGGGTGTGTCTGAGTTGCTGGGGGTGTGGGTGGAGAGCTGGGCCTGCTCCCTGGTCCCCATGACTTAACCTCCTAGGGCCCCTTGGCATGGCTGACCAGTTCTTAGAGGTGCTCAAGCCTCCCATCATACCTACCCTCAGCCCACAGTGAGCAGCCAGGCTGATGTTACAACTCTGTTTAAGTGAGATTTGAAATAATGAAATTCAGCACAGTTCACAATTGACTGGGAAAAAAACATCAATAGTCCCACTTTCCTCCGAGATACTTATCTTATTATAGTTAAAAGTCACAGTGCAACAGCAAGGCCTGAATCAGAAAACAGACTCCAGGGTGTGGGACAAGCATAGCTGATTCTCAAAGGGTGTGTTCAGGGATAGGGGAAGCAGCTGTGTGTGTCCTGGCGATGCGCCTGGACAGTGCAGAGTTCAGAAGAAATGCTCCTGATCTCCACGCCTCTTCTCCACTTGCTGTGATTGTGTGCTTTAGTCTCTACTTCCGGTCTTTGCTTTTCTTCTTTCTTGCCTTTGTCCTTCATCTAGTTGGTTTGTCAAGACAGGGGCTTGCAGAAAGAAAAACACCAATACAGTATACTAACGCATATATATGGAATTTAGAAAGATGGTAACGATAACCCTGTAAGCGAGATAGCAAAAGAGACACAGATGTATAGAACAGTCTTTTGGACTCTGTGGGAGAGGGAGAGGGTGGGATGATTTGGGAGAATGGCATTGAAACATGTATAATATCATATGTGAAAGAAATCGCCCATCCAGGTTCAATGCATGATACTGAATGCTTGGGGCTGGTGCACTGGGATGACCCAGAGGGCTGGTATGGGGAGGGACGTGGGAGAGGGGTTCAGGATGGGGAACACGTGTATACCTGTGGCGGATTCATGTTGATGTATGGCAAAACCAATACAATATTGTAAAGTAATTAACCTTCAATTGAAATAAATAAATTTATATTAAAAAAAGAGAAACTACAAGGAGGAGAGCAAAATAAACATAAGTAGAAGGAAAATGTTTTGTTGCTAAACAGCAGCAATTAGAAAAGTACAAAATAGGCAATAGAAAATTAATAAAGCTAAAAACTGGCTTATTGAAAAAAAAAAAAGACAGGGGCTTGATGGGACTGAAGTACGAGGACTCATCTGGAGGAGGGGGACTGCTTTGCGTTGCTAAAACTGATAGGTTTTGAGGTGAGATTCTGACTTTTTTCCCTTTATTTTTAAAACAGACACCTTGCTTTTCCCACAGATTCATGAGGCAGGCAAATCTTTGCCCAGAGACTCAATGAATGCAGTGAGGTTGCAACGTATAAGCGGCATGAGACTGACACTTCTTGCAGGAAGTCTTCCTTGATTAGACAGAGTCCTCAATGTTCAAGACAGCTCTCATATTTATCATCCTTCTTATTTTGATTTGTAATCATGAAAATACATTAATTTAAATATCACTTTATGCTTCCCTAGTGGCTCAGTGGTAAAGAATCTGCCTGTAGTGCAGGAGATACGGATTCAATCCCTCAGTTGGGAAGATCCCCTGGAAAAGGAAATGGCAACCCACTCCAGTATTCTTGTTAGGGAAGTATCATGGACAGAGGAGCCTGATGGGCTACATAGTCCATGGGGTCTCAAAAGAGTTGGACGTGACTTAGTGAGTAAACAATAACAAATTATTTACAAAAGTTCATTTCTGCTCACAACCCTATAAGGTATGTTGGGCAACACACTGGTTTTTGCAATGTCTTTTGTAGATGAGGCTGCTGAGGGTCCAGATTCACACTGCAGTAGAGTCCTGAGGTCTTTGGCCAGGTTTTGAAATGGAGGGGAGAGAGGTGGTTAGCATGGATGGCCTGGAAGAGAGCGGGGCTTGGGGCAGGTGCGCCTGACAGGCAGGGAAAGGTGTGCAGCTGATCCAAGTGAGACAGAATGCTGCCGTTTCAGGCCAGCAAGTTCTCTCTCAGCCCAACGGGTCACAAGGTGGCACCTGAGAGGGATCAGGGCAAACAGGTCTCCAAACACAGACAGCCTGGGGAGACCACCAGGCAACTGACTAGGTCAGAGGGGTGGCAGCAGTTTCAAAGACAGGGGAGCAGGAGAGGAGCTGCGGGAGGAGAGGACCTGCTGGGCGCCCACAGAACAGGAAGTCTTGTTTATCAGTGAAGGTTTGAACTGGATAACGCTGGCGGTCCCTTCCAGGTCTCGAACACTTTGCACTTTCAGACTTTGTAAAATAGGTTAAAATAAATGGCTTCAAAAAATCGGTAATTCTGTTCCTCATAGCCCCCAAATATGTTCCCCTGTAATGTTCCCTAGGCAGGTGACAACCATCCAGACCTGCAGTGCTCAAGGTCGTTCTTTTCTAAGTGAGTCACTGCTAATGACTGCTAGTGATGGTTTATTTGGTCGGTCGTGTCCAACTCTTTGCGACCACATGACTGTAGCCCACCAGGCTCCTCTGTCCCTGGGATTTCCCGGGCAAGAATACTGGAGTGGGTTGCCATTTCCTTTTCCAGGGGATCTTCCCGACCCAGGGACGGAACTTGGATCTCTTGCGTGGTGTCAGGTGGATTCTTTACCAGCTGAGCCACCAGGGAAATCCACTAGATGAAAATGGAGTTGGTCTCCCAGTGGCCACTGTTTAGAGTTGGGAACTGACTGTTGTATCCTCCTATTTCCTTTGGAAAGTCATCATCACAGACAAAGGAAAGTTTTTACAGGGCCACAACTTGGAAAAGAAGGAAAGTCTTGGAAAAGAAGGAGAAGATTGAAACTACCACCTGTCTGGGCATGTGTGGATGCCACTTACCTGGAGGAAACAGGACCCTGACTTCCGTATTTTGTTTAGTACATTTGAGAAATCCCAAGGAGGAATCTTATCTTACCTACAGATTAAAATAACAACAACTTTATTTTGTGCTAAAGTAAATTTATTAGGACTGAAAAAATGTAAAACAAAGGACGATTTAAAAAAGAGCAGAGGAGGATGAAAAAGTGGCTATATATTTTAATTTTATTTATTTATTTTGAATTATTTACTAATTTATTTGCCTGTTGTTGTTCAGTCGCCCAGTCATGTCTGACTTTGCAGCATGCCAGGCCTCCTTTGCTGCACCCCATCGACTATACCACGCCAGGGCTCCCTGTTCCTCGCTGTTCCTGTTTCCCAAAGTTTGCCCAAGTTCATGCCCATTGCACCAGGTGTGGCATGTATGATATAATCCCTGAAAAAAAGTGAAAGAAAGTAAAGTTGCTCAGTCATGTCCAACTCTTTGCGACCGCATGGACTGTAGCCTACCAAGCTCCTCCGTCCATGGAATACTCCAGGCAAGAATACTGGAGTGGGTTGTCATTTCCTTCTCCAGGAGATCTTCGCGACCCAGGGATTGAACCTAGGTCTCCCGCATTGTAGGCAGACGTTTTACCATCTGAGCCACCAGGGAAACCGGGGCCCCTTGCATTGGGGGCACAGAGTCTTAGCTATTGGACCACCAGGGAGGTTCCTGTGGCTATTTATTTTTAAGTGCTGCATTTTAATATTTTATAAATTCTCCGTGCTTTGTTTTCTTCAAGGAATTTACAACCTTTATTATTATTTAGGTAGTTATTTTGGGAAACTTGTAATATATGGACTCATCCATTCTTCTTTTATAACTTGGGTATCTGATAAACTATTTTTGACTAGAGCCTCATGGATTCTCAGAGACTGAAATGACTGTAGCTGGTTCTCTGGGTGCTGTGACTGTGAGTCAGCTCTCGGCCTAGGTGAATGCATGTGGCCTCTTCTAATAGTTTTTATTCTGGTTAATTTCAGTTTTTATTTTTCATTATTGTCAACTTGAGAATTGTCCTATGCTTAATTTCTGTGTAACTTGCGTGTGTTCTACAATCCTCCATCCCCTTTCATCAAATTTTCTTATTCCTGATAAATCCTCAACGTGTTATCCTATCTTCCGGTTGTAGGTTTTTGGTTCCTGCTTTAACTTTTCAGATGTTAAAGAATACGCCTACCTAAACTGTTCTTCATTCTTTGAGCTGAAGATTTAAAGCTCTTCCAGCAGAAGTAATTCAGTTCTGCTGAGAGATCCTTTCCCAGGGACTGCAGCAAATATCCCCAGGTCTGGAACATCTGCTCCTTACTGGCTGAGACTTCAGTTGGTTAGTAACACGTCTTTTCCAAGCTGTACCAGGGCTTCCCTGGTGGCTCAGATGGTAAAGAATCTGCCTGCAATGCAGGAGACCTGGGTTTGATCCCTGGATCTGGAGAGAGAAGAGAATACCTACCCACTCCAGTATTCTTGCTTGGAGAAATCTATGGACAGAGGAGCCTAGCGGGCTACCGTCCAGAGGGTCACAAAAAGTTGGACACGACTGAGCAACTAACACTTTCATTTTTCCAAGCTGCTCAAGGCCTGCCCTGCCCTGCACTGATTCCTAGGCTGCTAGAAAGTCATGTACCAGGACCTCTAGGTTTCCTTTACACACAGGCAGGGAGGCCCTGTGCCTTATACATGGGGGTCATTTTTTTTGTTACTGTGCTCATGCTGGCCACCATTATCAAAATTACTTTGTACATCCTTTTGGACAGGTTCCCTCAGCTTCCTCTTTGAGTGGTATTGATATTGGTGTTTGATTATTTATTCAATTATTTGTTTAGTCAACTGGATTTTTTTCCTGCTGTTTATTCATTTTCTTTATGAGCAGTCTATTTTTGCAATCTTTTATTCAATAAAATGTGTAAATCTTTAGCTTACCCACTGAAGCATTTTAGGAAGTGAAATTTATAGTATTCCCCAGTTTCAGGACTCTGACTGATGTGTTGCTTTGTCAGCGAGTTTTGAAAGAGCCTGAGAGAAATCTAAGGTTTAAGCTGTGTCTGCAGCTTTATATGCATACGCTTATTCTTGGCCAGTTGGCAGATAGTTAAAGATAAATCAGAAAAGCATTAGTTCAGTCACTCAGTTGTGTCTGACTCTTTGTGACCTCATGGACTGCAGCATGCCAGGCTTCCCTGTCCATCACCAACTCCTGGAGCTTGCTCAAACTCATGTCCATTGAGTTGGTGATGCCATCCAATCATCTCATCCTCTGTCCCCTTCTCCTCCTGCCTTCAATCTTTCCCAGCATCAGGGTCTTTTCCAATGAGTCAGTTCTTCATATTAGGTGGCCAAAATATTGGAGTTCAGCTTCAGCATCAGTCCTTCCAATGAAGATTTAGGACTGATTTCCTTTAGAGTTGACTGGTTGGATCTCCTTGCAGTCCAAGGGAATCTCAAGAGTCTTCTCTAACACCACAGTTCAAAAGTATCAATTCTCTGGTGCTCAGCTTTCTTTAGAGTGCAACTCTCACATCCATACATGACTAATGGAAAAACCATAACTTTGACTAGACGGACCTTTGTTGGCAAAATAACATCTCTACTTTTTAATATGCTGTCTAGGTTGGTCATAGCTTTTCTTCCAAGGAGCAAGCATCTTTTAATTTCATGGCTTCAGTCACCATCTGCAGTGATTTTGGAGTCCAAGAAAATAAAATCTCTCACTGTTTCCATTGTTTCCCCATCTATTTGCCGTGAAGTGATGGGACCAGATGCCATGATCTTTGTTTTCTGAATGTTGAGTTTTAAGCCAACTTTTTCATTCTCCTCTTTCACTTTCATCAAGAGGCTCTTTAGTTCTTCACTTTCTGCCATAACAGTGGTATCATCTGTGTATCTGAGGTTACTGATACTGCTCCCAGCGATCTTGATTCCAGTTTGTGCTTCATCCATCCCGGCATTTCACATAATGTATCCTGCATATAAGTTAAATAAACAGGGTAACAATATTTAGCCCTGACATACTCCTTTCCCTATTTGGAACCAGTCTGTTCCATGTCTAGTTCTAACTGTTGCTTCTTGATCTGCATACAGATTCCTCAAGAGGCAGGTCAGGTGGTCTGGTATTCCCATCTCTTGAAGAATTTTCCACAGTTTGTTGTGATCCACACAGTCCAAGGCTTTGGCATAGTCAATAAAGCAAAAAGTAGATGTTTTCTGGAACTCCCTTGCTTTTTAAACTCAAAACAGAAAGTAAAACCTTTCAGGTAAACCTTAGAGTTATAGAAAGTATACATGTTTAGAATTTAGGAGAAACAACGTACATTTAAAAAAATTTTTGGATTAAGTGGAAATGCAAGCATTTCTTTTAAAAACCCTGAAAGCAATGGGATATTACTTATTAAGTAGTCAGAATTAGGGGAGCAGTGAAATGGAAATTGGATGTTACCTTTGGATCCCTTAACAGAATAAACCCAGAGGCAGGATCATATTCCCCCTGGATCAAATTGTAGGGTTTGAAGGATTGAACTCACAGGAATTTTGTGGCGAAAAGCTCTAGAGGCCCAAGAATAGAAATCTTTTTGAATGTTTATATACATTTGGGTTATGACAGTAGTTGAAATCTGGCACCATCTTGGTTACTAATCTTCAGAAAATAAGAGACCAGTAATTTATTTTCTTACTGTATATAAAAAGATATCTTTAAAATAATTTGGGAGGAAGAGGTGGAAAGGCGAGTAGTTATGACCTAGACATAGGGTCCTTCATTTTTGTGACTCCATTCATTTTTTCGTTTATTGGGCAACTAAAAGCTCTTGCAGACAAATGCCTCTAAGTCAAAATGTTTTTGGCACCTGCATTATAATTTCAGTTTGGAATATAGTTGTTTGAGAGGCAGCAGGAAGAGTTGGTTGAAATAACACTTGGAATATTTGGATAAGCCAGATAACAAATTCATCAGTTGAAACTAAAGCTGTGGTTGGGACCTTCCCTGGTGGTCCAGTGGTTAAGATTCTCCACTTCCGATGCAGGGGACACAGCTCTGATCCCTGGTCAGAGAACTAAGATCCCACATGCCGCATGGTGCGGCCAAAAGAAAGCTGTGATTCTTGATGGAACTGGACTTAGATGCAAAGTGTGACTCTGTAAAGTCAGGCGGTTTCTCAGTGGAGATGGAAATTGGCAAGAGATGGCAGGGGCCAGGCTGTGTGTGTGTGCGTGTGTGCACGTGAGCTTGTCTATGTGCATCACTTTATTCATGTCAGCTGATTTGGAAAATTCTATGTATCCAGTAAATTCATTATTAGGGCTCTTTCCTCTGCTCAGCATGTTTCCATCAGCACCTCGACCCCAGGAAGTCTTTTTTTTTTTTAAGAAATTGGAAATCCTTGTGTTTATTCTGTCTCTCTCTTAGATCCCTTTTAGGGGTGCTTATATGAGTTTCTTGGTGGTTCAGATGGTAAAGAATCTGCCTGCAATCCAGGAGACCCAGGTTTGATCCCTGGGTCGGGAAAATCCCCTGGAGAAAGGAATGGCTACCCATTCAATATTCTTGCCTGGAGAATTCCATGGAGACAGCCTGGCAGGCTATAGTCCATGGGGCCACAAAGAGTTAGACGCTACTGAGCAACTAACGGAGAAGGCAATGGCACCCCACTCCAGTACTCTTGCCTGGAAAATCCCATGGACGGAGGAGCCTGGTAGACTGCAGTCCATGGGGTCGCTGGGAGTCGGACACGACTGAGCGACTTCACTTTCACTTTTCACTTTCATGCATTGGAGAAGGAAATGGCAACCCACTCCAGTGTTCTTGCCTGGAGAATCCCAGGGATGGGAAGCCTGGTGGGCTGCTGTCTATGGGGTCGCACAGAGTCGGACATGACTGAAGTGACTTAGCAGCAGCAGTAGCAGCAGCAGCAGAGCAACTAACAGTTTTACTCTTTTCACTTTCATATGAGTGACACAGACATCTTTTATTAGAAAGAATGTATGCCCTAATAACATTTGACATCTCAGTGTGAGTTTGCTGAGTCAGTTGGAGAATTTGGACTTTACCACAAAGATTCAAGAGCGATAGAATGAATTATCCTTATTTAAGTTTAGACTAAGATCCCTGAAGTTCAGAGAAATATTTGGTAAGGATATGAGTCACTAATGTGATCCATATTCAGAGAAATAATCAACAGACCAAAAGTCCAAATATTTCTCTGGCCAATTTTGCTTTGATTCTTTCATTTCACCTCTTCTGCTTGGGCTAGAGAGAAAAACGTCAAACATATTAGTTAAAAATGCACATGCCCAATTTTTGTCAGATTACTTGAAAATATTTCTTACTCTGATATAGGCATGGCTATTTGTAGAAATGATTTATTAAAAAAAATCTTTCTAATTCTGGCAATGTCCCCCACACATGAGCTAGCTTTTTGAGTGGGTACGTCCTGTGTGTGGCTGCCTTCCCTGCTGGACAGGGGTTCTGTGCTGTGCCCAAGGTGACCAGGGTGGCCTGCAGTGGCACTAGAGGCTGGCAAATATCTCTCTTCACTGCATGTAGCCTTTGATCAGAGTAAGTGTCTCAGGCGACCAGCGTGATCGCTTTTACAGCCACAGAGAGTGGCTTACCTCTGATGACTGCGTGTCCCATCGTGCCTTTGTGAGATCATCTGAGGCCCGGAGGAGCTCTTGGCATTTGTTGTCTGTGCTCCATCTATGTCCCACTGGTGACATGTGACATTATCAGCTGTGAGGAGAGAAGGGTCCGAGGAAGGGAAAAAGCCAAGTAGATGAAGTCCTGCATTTCCTAAAGCTGTTTTTGCTGTCATTTTCTTCACCACTTGTCCCTGACAGAAGGTTAGCGGCCTAAGCAGTAATTGGCAAGGTTGTTAATGTGAAGGATTCCTGTATCTGTATATATATTTTAATTCAAGACCAAGTAGTGCCTGTGCTAGGGCAGCTGTCATCTTGCCCTTTATGTCACTTCTAGTTTGCTTCAGTAACAGTCTCTCCTTCTTAAACTTGTTTTTACTAAACAAGCCAAGGGATGGAGCTGGGGATGGGGACAGGGGACAGGGAGAAGACTGGAAACTGAGCTGACATTCCTGCTCCTGTAGCTCTTTACTACATTGGCGTGTTGGTACATGGTCAGATCTACATAGGCAGAAAGCTGGGTGCTCAGTGGCCAGCAGACGGCAGACTTTTTGCACAATTCTGTTCTGAGGGCAGAAACACTCATGTCTTGCTTAGTAAAAATGGCCTTATATTTCTGCCTCTGTCATTAATGCTCTCTGGCACTTTGCATGACTGATGTGTTAAAAAATTTTTTTTTAATGTGGACCATCTTTTAAAGTCTTTATTGATTTTGTTACAGTATCGCTTCCGATGTTTATGTTCTGTTTTTTTGACTGAGTCATGTGGGATCTTCGCTCCTGACCTGGGATTGAATCCACACCCCTCCACTGGACGATGAAGTCTTAAACACTGGACTACCACAGAAGTTCCTGGTGTGTGTGTGTGTGTGTGTGTGTTTTAGATTCTCCAGATCTCTGCAAATAAAATAACCTTAGCAAAAGAATCTTGAATAGTAGAACAGTAAAGGCATCTTGGACGGTAGGACTGGGATGTTCTTAGAAATCACCTGGTCCGACTTCTTCACTTTGCAGATGAGCAAAGAGAACCCCAGAAGAAAGGGACTTATTCAGAATTCTGCAGAAACTTAAGGTGGTGGTGGAAATCTCTGCATGCCATTAATATTCTTGTGCATCAGAGGTCAGACAAGAGTAGCGGCAGAGTTTGTCCTCCAAAGGCTTGTCTTTGGAGCAGATGTATGCTTGGCATCCTGGGTGTGAGTTTAATGCTGATGTCCAAGGCTGGTGCTGAGGGTAGTCGTGGCTGGCTTCCTGGAGGTGAGAGACAGCATCACTAATGGAGGAAGGAGAAATGGGTGTGAGGTGGTTTCTCTAGAAAATGAACACAGAGGTGTCCTCCAGGCTGCCTCTCGTGTGGCCCAGAGCAGGAGACCAGTGGAAGCAGGAGGACCTGGCTTGTATCCCCACCCTGTGGTCTGTTCTGCACTGTGATGGGACCCTTGGCCTGCATGTCTAAGAACTAGCCACATCTTCCAGGTTGATCCCTGCAGTGTGGTGCACCCTGGGGAGGAAGACCTTAAAAAGAGGCCCAGGCAGAAAGCAGGTTCATTGCTCTCTGGGAAGGCTCTTCTGGTCTCAGCTGCCTTCACCAGCTTCTGCATAGGCATGTATTAATACCTTTGGCCCCATAGATATTTTCTTCTGGGAGTAAGGAGAATAAGAGCAGAGCCCTCTAATGCCTGGATCCATGAAAGATGTGGAAAGTATTACTATGAGAGGGTACGGATTCAAATTTCTGATAAGTCTTTTGAGTTATGCCTCCCGAAGTGACAGCATCTGGAGAAACAGGGAGTAAATAGTTAGTGGCTAGTAGAGCAGGGCGTGGGATTCTGTAACCAGATAGATACCAGATGCAGCTCTAGGTTTTAGCAAGGAAGGTTAGCAAGGTGCTCTGGGCTGCCCTGGTGGCTCAGATGGTAAAGAATCTGTCTGCAATCCAGGAAACCCAGGTTCAGTCCCTGGGTTGGGAAGATCCCTTGGAGGAGGCCATGGAAACCCACTCCAGTATTCTTGCCTGGAGAATCCCATGGACAGAGGAGCCTGGCGGGCTACAGTCCATGGGGTCACAAAGGGTAGGACACAACTGTGCGACTACCACTTCTACTTCAAAGGCCCCATAATCAGTTTTTAAAAACTCAAAGACATTGTCACATGCAATTTTCTTATAGCCACCTGTCCTTAGAGCCTACACTACAAGGCAAGAATGTTTACAATCTATTGTTGGAGAGGTTTTCTGTTTCCCACTTTAGTGAGTTGAAAATGAAATCATCTATTAGTCTGAAACAAACAGAAGGGCCATTGTGACTCTTGTCTGGCAGCTCCCATATGTAGTAGACTTTTTTTCTTGGACTGTGGAGCAAGCTGGAATCAAGACTGCCAGGAAAAATATCAATAACCTCAGATATGCAGATGACACCACCCTTATGGAAGAAAGTGAAGAACTAAAGAGCCTCTTGATGAAAGTGAAGGAGGAAAGTGAAAAAGTTGGCTTAAAACTCACCATTCAGAAAACTAAGATCATGCCATCCGTTGCCATCACTTCATGGCAAATGGATGGGGAAACAATGGAAACAGAGATTTTATTTTCTTGCGCTCCAAAATCACTGTAGGTGGTGACTGCAGCCATGAAATTAAAAGACACTTGCTTCTTGGAAGAGAAACTATGACCCACCTCAGTTTAGTTCAGTCACTCAGTCATGTCTGACTCTTTGTGACCCCATGAATTGCAGCACACCAGGCCTCCCTGTCCATCACCAACTCCCGGAGTTCACTCAAACTCACATCCATCGAGTCAGTGATGCCATCCAGCCACCTCATCCTCTGTCGTCCCCTTCTCCTCCTGCCCGCAATCCCTCCCAGCATCAGAGTCTTTTCCAGTGAGTCAACCCTTCACATGAAGTGGCCAAAGTACTGGAGTTTCAGCTTTAGCATTATTCCTTACAAAGAACACCCAGGACTGATCTCCTTTAGAATGGACTGGTTGAATCTCCTTGCAGTCCAAGGGACTCTCAAGAGTCTTCTCCAACACCACAGTTCAAAAGCCTCAATTCTTTGGCACTCAGCTTTCTTTACAGTCCAACTCTCACATCCATACCTGACTACTGGAAAAACCATAGCCTTGACTAGATGGACCTTTGTTGGTAATGTAATGTCTCTGCTTTTGAATATGCTATCTAGGTTGGTCATAACTTTCCTTCCAAGAAGTAAGCATCTTTTAATTTCATGGCTGCAGTCACCATCTTCAGTGATTTTGGAACCCCCAAAAATAAAGTCTAACACATATACATAAAGTGTCAGACTTTATGACCAACCTAGACAACATTAAAAAGCAGAGACATGTATGGATGTGAGAGTTTGACTATAAAGAAAACTGATCACCGAAGAATTGATGCTTTTGAACTGTGGTGTTAGAGAAGACTTTTCAGAGTCCCTTGGACTGCAAGGAGATCCAACCAGTCCATTCTAAAGGACATCAGTCCTGAATATTCATTGGAAGGACAGATGTTGAAGCTGGAACTCCAATATTTTGGCCACTGATGTGAAGAACTGACTCATTTGAAAAGACCCTGATGCTGGGAAAGATTGAAGGCAGGAGGAGAAGGGGACAGAGGATGAGATGGTTGGATGGCATCACTGACTTGATGGACTTGAGTGAGCTCCAGGAGTTGGTGATGGACAGGGAAGCCTGGCTGCAGTACATGGGGTCACTAAGAGTCGGACACGATTGAGCAACTGAACTGAACTGAACTGGAGCACCAGTATGTAGAATCTTAATAACACATGTGATCAATCATACTGTTAAAAATGGAAATGTCACATATGTTAGTTTGCTAGAGCTGCCACGACAGACTCCCACAGACTGAGGGGCTTAAACACAGTGCTGGAGGCGGGAAGTCCAAGATCAAGGTGTGGGCAGTGCTGGTTCCTTCTAAGGCTGTGAGGCAAGAATCTGTGCCAGGCTTCTCTCCTTAGCTTGTGGATGATTGTCTTCTCCCTGTGTCTCTTTTGTGGTCTTCCCTGTGTGTGTGTCTCTTTCTGTGTTCAAATTTCCCCTTTTCACAAGGATACCAGTTATATTGGGTTAGGGTCATCCTGATGACCTCGTTTTAATTGATCACCTCTATAAAGACACTCCAGTACTCTTGCCTGGAAAATCCCATGGATGGAGGAGCCTGGTAGGCTTCAGTCCATGGGGTCGCTAGAGTCGGACACGACTGAGCGACTTCACTTTCTCTTTTCACTTTCATGCATTGGAGAAGGAAATGGCAACCCACTCCAGTGTTCTTGCCTAGAGAATCCCAGGGATGGGGGAGCCTGGTGGGCTGCCGTCTATGGGGTTGCACAGAGTCAGACACGACTGAAGCGACTTAGCAGCAGCAGCAGCAGCAGCATAAAGACACTATCACCAAATAAGGTACCATTCTGAGGACACTAACATAATGAATTGGGGTTGGGGGCACACACTCAACCCATAATAGACCCCTGTATACTCAGTTTCCTTTCACCATCACCACCCTCAAGCCCAGCTGCCCCTATTGTACTTTCTGTATAGCACAATAGGCTCAACTTTTTCTGAGGCTTCATGTGTTAAGGGTGAATTTCAGTCAAATGATTTAAGTACAATTTGTGAGTAGAGGATAATGTCCATTTACAAATAATGATGTTGTGCTGTAAATTCAGGGCTTCCCTGGTGGCTCAGACCGTAAAGAATCCGCCTGCAATGCAGGAGACCTGGGTTCAGTCACTGGGTCGGGAAGATCCCCTGGAGAAGGAAATGGCAACTCACTCCCATTCTTGACTGAGAAATCCCATGGACAGAGGAGCCTGGCGGGCCACAGTCCATGGGGTTGCAAAGAGTCAGATGTGACTGAGTAACTAACACACACACATTGTAAACTCAACACCATTCTCAAATAGGATTCTAAAAACTAGTGTATACCGTGACAGTGTACCTCAAATAATTACACATCTTCTGGAAGAGGCAGCATAATTTAGTAATTAGAACAGACAGCTAAACTGCCTGGGTTGTCATTCTCCCATTACCAGCTAGCTGACCCTGGGAAAATTACTGAAATCTCTCCTGGAGTTTTCTTGTCTGAAGATGTAGATATTAGGTACCTACTTCATAGAGTTATGAAGTAGAACTTAGAATTTAAACATAGAATTTAAAAGGCTAATCCATGTAAGGAATACAAGGGAGAGTGCCTGGCACACAGTAAGTGCTCAATAAATGTTTGACACTTATTATTCCTAGGGTGGCTGCTTTTCAGGAAGACACTCATTTGAGTAAATTAGGCCTGGTGTGTTTGTTAAAACATTATGTGCTAATTTGTGGAGACAATGTGTGTTTCCAGGGTACCGCATAATTTGATCTGAGAGAGCGGTTTACTTGTCGTTAATCATATGCAGGCTTCAAAGAAACGTGGGGATTCATTTTAATCACTGAAGTACATGTAACTCTTATTTATAAACATTTAACTCATCTAATTTGGTGGTTTTCAATTTGTATTCCTGCTCCTGGAATCATGATTTGGGGACCCTTGGAAGATCCCCTGGAGGAGGAAATGGCAACCCACTCCAGTATTCTTGCCTGGAGAATCCCATGGACAGAGGAGCCTGGTGGGCTACAGTCCATGGGGTTGCAGAGCTAGACATGACTGAGTGAATGACACGCCTGGGTGATGGTGGTAATATTCAGTGTGCAGGGTCTATGTGACCTCACTTGTATCCCAGGCCAGACATCCCACCTCAATCAGAATAGATGCTCTATTATCTATTGTATATATTACTATTCTGAGTAAAATTTCATTTGAAAGAGCTCTACTACTAAAAATAGTTTGAAAATCACTCACGTGGGGTATAGATGATTTATATTCTTCTGCCCCCCATTGCTTCCATTCTGTGCGTACCCCAGGGATGCAACTAATGCTAATATTAGCCTGAGCAAAACATAATTAGGAAGGTAAATCTACTGCAAAAAGTAATATAGCATAAATTAAATATAAATCAAATCAAATATAAAACAATGCATTCAATTATCTGCCTCTCTGCCTTCCTGCTTTAACATCAGTATTTGAGAGGAGACTAATCTTCTTTCTGGGACAGGGCCAAGACTGAGCCAAGACCAATGAACATGTCAAACTCTGGAAGGACGGTGCCTGACCTACTGGGCATGAGCTAAAGGCGCTGACACTTTGGTCAGCTAAATTCTGTCTTTTTTTTTTTTAATTTTTTATTTTTTTAAATTCTATTTTATTTTTAAACTTTACAATATTGTATTGGTTTTGCCAAATATTGAAATGAATCCACCACAGGTATACATGTGTTCCCCATCCTGAACCCTCCTCTGTCTTCCCTCCCCATACCATCCCTCTGGGTCGTCACAGTGCACCAGCCCCAAGCATCCAGTATCGTGCATCGAACCTGGACTGGCAACTCGTTTCATACATGATAGTATACATGTTTCAATACCATTCTCCCAAATCTTCCCACCCTCTCCCTCTCCCACAGAGTCCATAAGACTGATCTATACATCAGTGTCTCTTTTGCTGTCTCGTATACAGGGTTATTGTTACCATCTTTCTAAATTCCATATATATGTGTTAGTATACTGTATTGGTGTTTTTCTTTCTGGCTTACTTCATTCTGTATAATAGGCTCCAGTTTCATCCATCTCATTAGAATTGATTCAAATGAATTCTTTTTAATGGCTAAGTAATACTCCATTGTGTATATGTACCACAGCTTTCTTATCCATTCATCTGCTGATGGGCATCTAGGTTGCTTCCATGTCCTGGCTATTATAAACAGTGCTGTGATGAACATTGGGGTACACGTGTCTCTTTCCCTTCTGGTTTCCTTAGTGTGTATGCCCAGCAATGGGATTGCTGGATCATAAGGCAGTTCTATTTCCAGTTTTTTAAGGAAAAAACTGTTCTCCATACTTTTCTCCATAGTGGCTGTACTAATTTGCATTCCCACCAACAGTGTAAGAGGGTTCCCTCTTCTCCACACCCTCTCCAGCATTTATTGCTTGTAGACTTTTGGATCGCAGCCATTTTGACTGGCGTGAAATGGTACCTCATAGTGGTTTTGATTTGCATTTCTCTGATAATGAGTGATGTTACGCATCTTTTCATGTGTTTGTTAGCCATCTGTATGTCTTCTTTGGAGAAATGGCTAGTTCTTTGGCCCATTTTTTGATTGGGTCATTTATTTTTCTGGAATTGAGATGTAGGAGTTGCTTGTATATTTTTGAGATTAGTTGTTTGTCAGTTGCTTCATTTGCTATTATTTTCTCCCATTCTGAAGGCTGTCTTTTCACCTTGCTAATAGTTTCCTTTGTTGTTCAGAAGCTTTTAAGTTTAATTAGGTCCCATTTGTTTATTTTTGCTTTTATTTCCAATATTCTGGAGGTGGGTCATAGAGGATCCTGCTGTGATGTATGTCGGAGAGTGTTTTGCCTATGTTCTCCTCTAGGAGTTTTATAGTTTCTGGTCTTACGTTTAGATCTTTAATCCATTTTGAGTTTATTTTTGTGTATGGTGTTAGAAAGTGTTCTAGTTTCATTCTTTTACAAGTGGTTGACCAGATTTCCCAGCACCACTTGTTAAAGAGATTGCCTTTAATCCATTGTATATTCTTGCCTCCTTTGTCAGAGATAAGGTGTCCATATATGCGTGGATTTATATCTGGGCTTTCTATTTTGTTCCATTGATCTATATTTCTGTCTTTGTACCAGTACCATACTGTCCTGATGACTGTGGCTTTGTAGTAGAGCCTGAAGTCAGGTAGGTTGATTCCTCCAGTTCCATTCTTCTTTCTCAAGATAGCTTTGGCTAATTGAGGTTTTTTGTATTTCCATACAAATTGTGAAATTATTTGTTCTAGCTCTGTGAGGAATACCATTGGTAGCTTGATAGGGATTGCATTGAATCTATAAATTGCTTTGGGTAGTATACTCATTGTCACTATTTTGATTCTTCCAATCCATGAACATGGTATATTTCTCCATCTATTAGTGTCCTCTTTGATTTCTTTCACCAGTGTGTTATAGTTTTCTATATATAGGTCTTTAGTTTCTTTAGGTAGATATATTCCTAAGTATTTTATTCTTTCCGTTGCAATGGTGAATGGAATTGTTTCCTTAATTTCTCTTTCTGTTTTCTCATTATTAGTGTATAGGAATGCAAGGGATTTCTGTGTGTTGATTTTATATCCTGCAACTTTACTATAATCATTGATTAGTTCTAGTAATTTTCTGGTGGAGTCGTTAGGGTTTTCTATGTAGAGGATCATGTCATCTGCAAATAGTGAGAGTTTTACTTCTTCTTTTCCAATTTGGATTCCTTATTTCTTTTTCTGCTCTGATTGCTGTGGCCAAAACTTCCAAAACTATGTTGAATAGTAATGGTGAAAGTGGGCACCCTTGTCTTGTTCCTGACTTTAGAGGAAATGCTTTCAATTTTTCACCATTGAGGATAATGTTTGCTGTGGGTTTGTCATATATAGCTTTTATTATGTTGAGATATGTTCCTTCTATTCCTGCTTTCTGGAGAGTTCTTATCATAAATGGATGTTGAATTTTGTCAAAAGCTTTCTCTGCATCTATTGAGATAATCATATGGTTTTTATTTTTCAATTTGTTAATGTGGTGTATTACATTGATTTGCGGATATTGAAGAATCCTTGCATCCCTGGGATAAAACCCACTTGGTCATGGTGTATGATCTTTTTAATGTGTTGTTGGATTCTGATTGCTAGAATTTTGTTAAGGATTTTTGCATCTATGTTCATCAGTGATATTGGCCTGTAGTTTTCTTTTTTTGTGGCATCTTTGTCAGGTTTTGGTATTAGGGTGATGGTGGCCTCATAGAATGAGTTTGGAAGTTTACCTTCCTCTGCAATTTTCTGGAAGAGTTTGAGTAGGATAGGTGTTAGCTCTTCTCTAAATTTTTGGTAGAATTCAGCTGTGAAGCCGTCTGGACCTGGACTTTTGTTTGCTGGAAGATTTCTGATTACAGTTTCAATTTCCGTGCTTGTGATGGGTCTGTTAAGAGTTTCTATTTCTTCCTGGTCCAGTTTTGGAAAGTTGTACTTTTCTAAGAATTTGTCCATTTCTTCCACGTTGTCCATTTTATTGGCATATAATTGTTGATAGTAGTCTCTTATGATCCTTTGTACTTCTGTGTTGTCTGTTGTGATCTCTCCATTTTCATTTCTAATTTTATTGATTTGATTTTTCTCCCTTTGTTTCTTGATGAGTCTGGCTAATAGTTTGTCAATTTTATTTATCCTTTCAAAGAACCAGCTTTTGGCTTTGTTGATTTTTGCTATGGTCTCTTTTGTTTCTTTTGCATTCATTTCTGCCCTAATTTTTAAGATTTCTTTCCTTCTACTAACCCTGGGGTTCTTCATTTCTTCCTTTTCTAGTTGCTTTAGGTGTAGAGTTAGGTTATTTATTTGACTTTTTTCTTGTTTCTTGAGGTATGCCTGTATTGCTATGAACTTTCCCCTTAGGACTGCTTTTACAGTGTTCCACAGGTTTTGGGTTGTTGTGTTTTCATTTTCATTCCTTTCTATGCAAATTTTGATTTCTTTTTTGATTTCTTCTGTGATTTGTTGGTTATTCAGCAGCGTGTTTTACAGCCTCCATATGTTGGAATTTTTAATAGTTTTTCTCCTGTAACTGAGATCTAATCTTACTGCATTGTGGTCAGAAAAGATGCTTGCAATGATTTCTATTTTTTTTGAATTTACCAAGGCTAGCTTTATGGCTCAGGATGTGATCTATCCTGGAGAAGGTTCCGTGTGCGCTTAAGAAAAAGGTGAAATTCTTTGTTTTGGGTGAAATGTCCTATAGATATCAATTAGGTCTAACTGGTCTATTGTATCATTTAGAGTTTGTGTTTCCTTGTTAATTTTCTGGTTAGGTGATCTATCCATAGGTGTGAGTGGGGTATTAAAGTCTCCCACTATTATTGTGTTATTGTTAATTTCTCCTTTCGTACTTGTTAGCATTTGTCTTACATATTGCGGTGCTCCCGTGTTGGGTGCATATATATTTATATTTGTTATATCTTCTTCTTGGATTGATCCTTTGATCATTATGTAGTGACCGTCTTTGTCTCTTTTCACAGCCTTTGTTTTAAAGTCTATTTTATCTGATATGAGTATTGCTACTCCTGCTTTCTTTTGGTTCCTATTTGCATGGAAAATCTTTTTCCAGCCCTTCACTTTCAGTCTGTATGTGTCCCCCATTTTGAGGTGGGTCTCTTGTAGACAACATATGTAGGGGTCTTGTTTTTGTATCCATTCAGCCAGTCTTTGTCTTTTGGTTGGGGCATTCAACCCATTTATGTTTAAGGTAATTACTGATAAGTATGATCCCATTGCCATTTACTTTATTGTTTTGGGTTCGAATTTATACACCGTTTTTGTGTTTCCTGTCTAGAGAATATCCTTTAGTATTTGTTGGAGAGCTGGTTTGGTGGTGCTGAATTCTCTCAGCCTTTGCTTGTCTGTAAAGCTTTTGATTTCTCCTTCATATTTGAATGAGATCCTTGCTGGGTACAATAATCTGGGTTGTAGGTTATTTTTTTTCATCACTTTAAGTATGTCTTGCCATTCTCTCCTGGCTTGAAGAGTTCCTATTGAAAGATCAGCTGTTATCCTTATGGGAATTCCCTTGTGTGTTATTTGTTGTTTTTCCCTTGCTGCTTTTAATATTTGTTCTTTGTGTTTGATCTTTGTTAATTTGATTAATATATGTCTTGGGGTATTTCACTTTGGGTTTATCCTGTTTGGCACTCTCTGGGTTTCTTGGACTTGAGTGATTATTTCCTTCTCCATTTTAGGGAAGTTTTCAACTATTATCTCCTCAAGTATTTTCTCATGGTCTTTCTTTTTGTCTTCTTCTTCTGGGACCCCTATGATTCAAATGTTGTAGCACTTAATATTGTCCTGGAGGTCTCTGAGATTGTCCTCATTTCTTTTAATTTGTTTTTCTTTTTTCCTCTCTGATTCATCTATTTCTGCCATTCTATCTTCTAATTCACTAATCCTATCTTCTGCCTCTGTTATTCTACTATTTGTTGCCTCCAGAGTGTTTTTAATTTCATTTATTGCATTATTCATTATATATTGACTCTTTTTTATTTCTTCTAGGTCCTTGTTAAACCTTTCTCGCATCTTCTCAATCCTTGTCTCCACACTATTTATCTGTGATTCCATTTTGATTTCAAGATTTTGGATCAATTTCACTATCATTATTCGGAATTCTTTATCAGGTAGATTCTCTATCTCTTCCTCTTTTGTTTGGTTTGGTGGGCATTTATCCTGTTCTTTTATCTGCTGGGTATTCCTCTGTCTCTTCATCTTGTTTAAATTGCTGAGTTTGGGGTGTCCTTTCTGTATTCTGGCAGTTTGTGGAGTTCTCTTTATTGTGGAATTTCCTCACTGTGGGTGGGGTTGTACAGGTGGCTTGTCAAGGTTTCCTGGTTAGGGAAGCTTGTGTCGGTGTTCTGGTGGGTGGAGCTGTATTTCTTCTCTCTGGAGTGCAATGAAGTGTCCAGTAATGAGTTATGAGATGTCTATGGTTTTGGGGTGACTTTGGGCAGCTTGTATCTTGGAGCTCAGGGCTGTGTTCCTTTGTTGCTGGAGAATTTGTTTGGTATGTCTTGCCCTGGAACTTGTTGGCCCTTGTGTGGTGCTTGGTTTCAGTGTAGGTATGGAGGCGTTTGATGAGCTCTTGTCAATTAATGTTCCTTGGAGTCAAGAGTTCCCTGGAGTCAGGGTTTGGACTTAAGTCTCCTGCTTCCAGTTATCGGTCTTATTTTTACAGTAGTTTCAAAACTTCTCCTTCTATACAGCACCATTGATAAAACATCTACGTTAAAGATGAAAAGTTTCTCCGTCGTGAGGGTCACCCAGAGAGGTTCACAGCATTACATGGAGAAGAGAAGAGGGAGGAGGGAGTTAGAGGTGACCCGGATGAGATGAGGTGGAACCAATAGAGGAGAGAGTGGGCTAGCCAGTAATCACTTCCTTATGTGCACTCCACAACTGGACCACTCAGAGATGTTCACGGAGTTATACAGAGAAGAGAAGAAGGAGGAAGGAGGCAGAGGTGGCCAGGAGGATAAAAGGGTGGAATGAAAAGGAGGGAGACAGATACAGCCAGTAATCAGTTCCCTAAGTGTTCTCCACTGTCTGGTACACACAGAAATTCACAGAGTTGGGTAGAGTAGAGAGGGGTTAGGGAGGAGACACAGGCGACCTGGTGGAGAAAAAGGAGAGTCCAAAGGGAGAGAGAGCAGTCAAGCCAATAATCTCGCTCCCTAGTGAAAAATGGGTATTGAAGATTGGGTTCTTAAAGGTACAAAATTGGTAACAAATACATACAAGCAAAAATTAAAAATCTAGAGTAGAGTTTCGAATTTCAAAAATACAATGTTAAAGGAAAGAAGAAGGAAAACAAAGAGAGAGAAAACAAACAAACAAAAACAAAGCCACAAAAATTATAAAGAAAATATAGGTATAAAATTGATAACAAATCCCAAAAAGCAAAAGTTAAAACTCTAGAGTAGAGTTTGGAATTTCAAAAATACAATGTTAAAAAAAAGGAAGAAAAAGAAAGAGAGAAAAACAAAAACAAAAACCAAGTCACAAAAATTATAAAGAAAATATAAGTACAAAATTGATAACAAATTCCAAAAAGTATAAATTAAAAATCTAGAGTTGAGTTTGAAATTTCAGGTATACAATGTTATATAAAAGAAGAAGAGAAAGAAAGAGAGAAAAAAAAGTCACAAAAATTATAAAAAGAAAAAATATATAGGTACAAAATTGATAACAAATACCAAAAAGCTAAAATTAAAAATCTAGAGTAGAGTTTGGAATTTCAAAAATACAATGTTAAAGAAAAGAAAAACAAAAAGGTCAAAAAAATTATAAAATATATATATATGAAGTTTGCTTTTAAAAAAATAGGGTCTTTTTTTTTTGCAAAGTAATAGTAGGTTATAAAAGTGAAAATTAAAGGAATAATAGAGGACTTAAAATTTTTTTAAAAATTAAAGAAAGAAAGAAAGAATGATCGTGAAAATAGTAAAAATATATCGAGGACTTTCTCTGGTTTTGTTGTGAGTATTGTGGGTTCAGTTCATTTTTGGCTAGTTTCTTGGTCCGACTTTTATTTCTCAAGATCTATAGGCCCCTTCCTATGTAGTCGGTAGTAACCACAGGGTTTTAATCTATTGCCTGTAGCTTCCAAGGCGGTTCCCTCTGTTCTAGCTTCTTCTGTTTGCTGGTCTCTTCAGTGTCTGGTTTCTGCCCTGACACAAAGGGGACGGTGGAGGACACTTTTTCTTTTTTTCTTTTTAGGCTCACTTGTTCAGTCGCGCTGTGGGGAGGGAGGGAGGGATGCTGCAAACAAGTAACACTGGTGTGTGCTCGCAGTGCCTCAGCCACACTGGGTCTGCCCCCTCTCACGGCGCCTGTAGCCTCCCTGCCCACACTGCTCAGGCTCTAGGTTGTTCCGCTGGGAACCATCCGTAGCCGGCCCTGGGCTGCCTGCACCTCCCAGGTCCAAGCCGCTCAAGTTCAGGCACTCGGGTAGTCCTCAGAGGCGTAGACTCGGTTGGGCCTGCGTTTTGTGCCCTTCCCAGGTCCGAGCAGCTCAGGTGATGAGGTGTTTGGCGAGCGCAATTGCTGCGACTTATTGCCTCCCCGCCGCTCAGTTATCTAGGTGTACAACCGGCGCACCTTCTCAGGCGGATGTTGACCGTCCAGACCCCCAAGAAATCTTAGTTAGCAAAGAAGCCTGCTTACAGTTTTATAGATAATGTCTCTCTGGGGCTGCGATTGCCCCCTTCTGGCTCTGGCTGCCTGTCACCGGAGGGGGATGGTCTGCAGCCGGCTATCTCTGTTCAGTCCTTTGTTCCGTGCGCGGGCCTGGCGGTGTCTTAGGTTAGGGCTGGCTTTTTGCCTGGTAGATATCCCACAGTCTGGTTTGCTAGCCCAAATTATTTCGCTCAGATAGCGCTCGGGGTATTCAGGCCAGCTTCTTACTCTAAGTGATGCAGCCTGTGCCGTGCCTCCCTGCCCAGCCCCCGCTTGCTAATGGCGTGTGCAGGCATCTGGGCTGCTTCTCCGCTGGGGGAGTTACCGTAGGGCTCGTAATTTGCGGGTTTTAATTGTTTATTTATTTTTCCTCCCTGTTATGTTGCCCTCTGTGCTTCCAAGGCTCCGCACAGATTCGGCAGTGAGAAGGTTTCCTGGTGTTTGGAAACTTCTCTCTTTTTAAGACTCCCTTCCTGGGATGGAACTCCATCCCTCCCTCTTTTGTCTCTTTTTTTGTCTTTTATATTTTTTCCTACATCCTTTTGAAGACTTGGGTTGCTTTTCTGGGTACCTGATGTCCTCTGCTGGCATTCAGAAGTTGTTTTGTGGAATTTCCTCGGCGTTTAAATGTTCTTTCGATGAATTTGTGGGGGAGAAAGTGTTCTCCCCGTCCTACTACTCCGCCATCTTAGCTCCTCTCCCTAAATTCTGTCTTAATTGTTGATGCATGAACTAGTCTTTGTATGTGGCTGGGAAAACCTATTTATAAGATACTATTATTATTTTAATTTATTAAAAAAATTGAAGTATAGTTGATTTATTATACAATGTGTTAGTTTCAGGTGTACAGCACAGTGACTCAGTTATATATGTATATATGACTTCCCAGGTGGTGCTAGTGGTAAAGAAGCCTCCTGCAAACACAGAAGATGTAAGAGATATGGGTTTGATCCTGGGTTGGGAAGATCCCCTGGAGAAGGGCACAGCAACCGACTCCAGTATTCTTGCCTGGAGAATCCTGTGGACAGAGGAGCCTGGTGGGCTACAGTCCATGGGGTTGCAAAGGGTCAGACACGACTGAATGACTTGCACACACATGCATGCATATATGTATATTCTTTTTCAAATTCTTTTCCTGTATATTGAGATATTGAGTATAGTTTGCTGTGCTATACAGCAGTTCCCTGTTTATCTATTTTATATATACTAGTGTGTATTTGGAAAAGGCATGTATTTGGAAAAGGCAATGGCACCCCACTCTAGTACTCTTGCCTGGAAAATCCCATGGATGGAGGAGTCTGATAGGCTGCAATCCATGGGGTCGCTAAGAGTCGGACACAACTGAGCGACTTCACTTTCACTTTTCACTTTCGTGCATTGGAGAAGGCAGTGGCAACCCACTCCAGTGTTCTTGCCTGGAGAATCCCAGAGATGGGGAAGCCTGGTGAGCTGCTGTCTATGGGGTCGCACAGAGTCAGACAGGACTGAAGCGACTTAGGAGGAGGAGGAGGAGGAGGAGTGTGTATATGTTAATCCCAAATTCATAACTGACCCTTCCTCCCCACCTTTCTCTGTTGGTTATCATGTGTGTGTGTGCTCAGTCATGTCTGACTCTTTGTGGATCCTTTGTACTTTTTCTCTGATAGATAACAGTGATGGAAATAAAGTCTGAGACTTCGTTTCATTCATTCACTTGATCATTCTGTAGATATTAACCAAGTCCCCACCTATAAGCTCCAGGAATTATCTTGAACACCAAGGATACAGGAATGGACACAGGAGGATGCAGGCAGTTGCTCCAGCTGTGGAACTCTTATTCCAAAGAGAGGAGAAAGAAATTACACGAGCAAATAAATATGTCAAGATGCATAGTGCTAAGGAGAAAAAAAAGGAGCAGGGAAAAGCCTAAAGATCAGAGAATTCTGTTTTAGATACTTTAAATATATGTATCTTCTCTCTGCTGCACCTCCCTGCTAAACCCAGAAGATGCTTGGAACATATTGAGTGAATTATTAACCCAAATGGATTATATTGGATCACCTGACTGTGAGACTACCTTGGATAGACCATCCTTCTTGGGAGGTACTTGTAGGAATGTAATTTGATATTTTGCTGCCAGAAACACATCTGAGTTGTTCACTCTGTCAGTAGATATGCATTATGGGAATGATAACAGATTTCAATACCAGCCTAGGTAGAGCGTAATTAGGGAGGGAAAATTCAGCTTCCTAGAGACATATTAATTCCAGTCAAACAGAACCAATTTGGCATCTTCTTTCCTACTGTTCTTCTTCAGCCATTGTGCTGATGGAAGATTCACTGTTTTGCCATCTTGTAACATGTGGTAGGACTCAGCTTTTACCAAGACCAATTTCCTCTTTTCAATTCTTCTAGCCTCCAGGAAAGGATAAAGTCCCTCAGCTTGTCACTTAAAGAAATCACTGCTAAGGTAAGTACCTTTCTATGCCCACTTTCTAAAGAAGTTGCTGAAGTTTTCTTTTGATGTAATTTCATGTCACAAATCACCTGGGCTCTGGACAAAATATGGACTTGCCAAAACCATTCTACAGGCTAAGTGATGGGCTAGCCCATGAGCCAGGGCCAAGGGCTGCTCCTCTGGTGGATGTTCTGGCTGTGGTCCCCAGGCATCGATGGGCTTGGCCTTCGGGGAAGGAAACATGATTACTGCTGTGCAGAATCAAATGTCTTTGCTTAAAAAGGCTTCTAAGATGGGTGTAATCTGACAAGTTGAATACATTCCCTTCCAGAAGGGCTGGGTTCACGTTTTTCACAAACAGATGGAAATGGTACAGTAGGCGCTTTTTTTTTTTTTTTTTAAGTTAAGTTGACTTCGAAATCATTTTGCCTATCTTACCTACCATTTATACTTCATATCAGCACCTTGGTTTGCATAGAGATAGAACCCAACATTATTGCCTGGGAGCACATAGTCAATTCACTTAAATAGTCAGTATGTGGTCAGTGAGGATAACCACAGTTTACAAAACAAAACCCTCCTCCACAGAGATAGTTACTCCCCACCAAGTTATTGACAAATGGTGAAGCAGGATCAATTACCCTGTGAATTATTATTAGAGGGGAGGCAGGCAGAGAACTAGGTCTGAATCAATGATTTGTGTTGAGTCTGGGAACCAGGCTGTTATAAGGTGGTTGAAATATGTAAAGGACAGGATTCTGAGCAGGGAGCAAAGCAGCCAAGAGTCCACCGGCCTGGAGGGAAGATCTTGTTCTCCGTCCCTAGGGAGGAGAGTAGGAAGACCTGTGGGGGTTTTGTAGACCCCAGCAGAACCAAGACAGTGGATGTATTTTTGGCAAAAAATGTCCACAGTGGCTCTGGTCCTTTTCCTGGTTTTTGTGTCTAGTTCACTTTTGAAAAAAAACTATATGATTTTGCTAAAAACCACACCACAGCAGTTTGATGGGTAGTTCTGCCCTGTATCGAAAGAGAGCTTCCTGTGAGGATTGAGCCTTGGACCCCAGAACGCTTGAAGTCCACCTGCCCTGGCTTCCCAAAGAACCACCCCAGAATGCTCACCCAGAGCAGAAGGGCAGGATGAGACTCAGGTGGCCGTTTGGGGACCTGAATCCACATGCAGAACTTGGGAAAGGACTTTATTTCAGGCTCCCAGGCAGAGTGTGGCTGACATTGTGTCTCCTGCCCAACTGGGTCAAGGACACTGGCTTGGTTTACCAGTTTTGTTATAAGAAGCAAGAGCGGATGCTAGGCAGCACACCTGGATTTCTGCCTTATCAGGGATGGTGATGTTCCCATTGACATTCCTGTCCCATCCACTTCTGTGACCTCCAGGGGAGCCACTGGGGAGTTGAGGTGGGGCCAAAGCTTCCTGGATGGGGATGTGGTAGAGGTACCTCTTGTGCTTCCTACCAGAAATTTTGCCATTTGTAAGTACAGCCTAATTTCTGTGTAGAATTAAAACGTGGAAGGACTCTTGGGTTTGGGTTTATTGAGCATCAGATAAACACACATATTGTGTGTGTAACATGAATGAGTCTGGATCCCAACAGGGAGGATGTAGGTGTGCATAATCTGTAACACAGATGGTATTTGTATGTGTGTGTTTTCTACGACATCTTATATCATGTACACACACATGTACACATGTGCACACGGCACTGGGGTTTGTCAGTCTCTCCAGCTGCTGTGATTTGCCCAAATGCCAAAAGTCTTTTGCTTTGTTTGTATCTTTGCTCCAAAACATTTATAAAAAAAATTACAATTCCCTTGCTTTTCCATAAAAATTAGCAAATGCATGCCTACGATTTTAAAATGTAAATGGAAAAGCTCCACTTGATAATGAGTTCCTTAGGGTCTAATTTTATTTGGAAATAAAAAAGGGGATGCAGATTTTCTGGGGCATGCATGCCTGCAGCCATGTGTGTTTGTATATATAGGTGGGTGTGTACATGTGCACATACATGAATGTGTGTGTGTGTGACAGCCATATATTAGTCTATAGAGAATTAAAACTGCTCAGTTGCACACAACAACTTTCTCTCTACTCTGAACTTGATTGACTGGTGACCTTGAAGTGAAAGTCACAGCTTGGCCCAGTCTTCTTTCTTCAGTGTATTAGACACAATAATCTGATATTCTTTCAACTCCTTCCTCAAAGACAGCTGGCACCTGCCTTTGACTCATTACATTTTTTGACTCTTATGGGTTACCCAAACCAAAGGTAATTAGGGGATAAAGGAGATGGAAGAAAGTGTTGGAAATAAATGGGATATCCGGAGGTTGGTAGATATTAGATTACATTCAGCAGTGCCGGAAAGAATGTACATTGCAATTTAATAAGAAGATTTAGAGGTTGTTTTATATTAATAGTGACAGCTCACTCAATAAAAGAGAAACTGACCCAATTATGGTTAAGAGAGACTGTGAGCTAAAATCAGAAATACTGGACATACCCGGATGAGGTGCAACAGTCATGACTGGGGTAATGGAGTTGACAGAAATGTCCTGGGACCTCTGGTGACACGCTTTTGACCAAGGGGACGGGATCTTCCTGTCATCAGCATGGAGCCCACGAGACAGTGCTTGGGCAGATGTCACAGCAACTTCCTTTAACTTCTGGTCCCAACATTGTGATGAATCTCAGGGCCATCGAGAGGGTGTCTCTAAATTGATGGCTTTGGACAGTGGTTGCTCAGCTCTGCTGGCGCGAGCTTTGGGGTAGAAGCCTTTACGCTGTCCCTTCATCCAGAGATTTTTATGAAGAGATTTATAAAAAGAGTTTTATAAAGAGATTTGGGAGATTACAGCTGCTTAATGGAAAGGAACATGCTGAAGGCCATGGGGGCAAAGGTGTACTATTTTAGACAGCGTGGGCCAGGTCTGTGTTGATTTTAGAAAGAATATCTGTTGAAGTCTGAGGTCAGCAAAGCACTTCAAGGTGATAATATCTAGCATGAGCTGAAACTTCTGGGGAGATTAAATTTTATATTTTCTCTGGGCTCTGTGAATCCACCTGGGTTGTTATTTCTTGAATGGAATGTTGGGTTTTTGGTGAGAAAAGAGGGGTGCTTCTAAGTAACATCCTTTGTGGATCCCCCAGATGTCTTCACATATGTATTCATTGTTATTCAGCTGTGCTCTCTGCTTTCGCTGAACTGGAGGTTTTTTTAGGTAGTTCATTAATCTCAGTATAGGTAGCAATTGAATACAAGATTTTTGCTTTAAATAAAAGAAACAAAATCTCATATTTTAGCTTCAAACAAATACAAAATAGCCTAAGACATCTGGAAAAACAAACTGAGATTTAAGATTTTTGCTATTTTTTCAAGATCAAGAAAGATGTAGGAAGTGAAATGCTAAAACCTGCAAACTTTCCTGAGATCTACTTGTCTATTTTTCAAATCTGGCTTCCCAGCAAGTATTTACCCTCCAGTTTTATTAGACAGCATCCACTAGGAACTCTCTGCCCTTGATTGCAACATCTGTGCACCGTTATTTCCTGCCTACTATGTGCCAGACACAGAATGAAACCCCTGCTCCCATAGCGTGTGTCCTCCCCAGAGAGGTAAGAGAAAAATAAAGGAAGAATGGCAGCAGTGTGTCAGCTGGAGAGGACGCTATGGACAGACAGCCTGCAGGGGCAGGTGGGAGGGAGGAAGGGCTGAGGGGTGGTTATGTTCCGTGGGTGATCCACACGGCCCTTCTTCCCAAGGCAAACCCTGTGGGCTGTGCCACCACGGACAAGCTGAGCCACCCAGAGGAGGATGCCAGTGTCAGAGGCTCTGGGGAGGGAGCAGGTAGAGGGCTCGAGTTATTTACCTGTGGTTGTGTCCAGTTGTGCCAGCTCATCTCAGTTTCCTCCCTCCCTCCTCCCTGCTCTCTCCCTCCTCTCCCTCCTCCCTCCCTGCTGTCTCCCTCCTCTCCCTCCTCCCTGCTCCCTCCTCCCTCCCTACTCTCTCCCTCCTCTCCCTCCCTCCTTCCTCCCTCCTTCCTTCCTCTCTCCCTCCTCTCCCTCCTCCCTCCCTGCTCTCTCCCTCCTCTCCCTCCTCCCTGCTCCCTCCTCCCTCCCTCCTCTCTCCCTCCTCTCCCTCCCTCCTTCCTCCCTCCTTCCTTCCTCTCTCCCTCCTCCTTCTTCCCTCCTCTCCCTCCTTCCTTCCTCCCTCCTCTCCCTCCTCCCTTCTTCCCTCCTTCCCTCCTCCCCTCTCTTCTTCCTTCCATCCTTCCTTCCTTCATGTGTTGCTTGTTTTTTGAGAAATCTCCTGCGGTTATTCTGTATCGCCCCTTTACTACTTATAAAGCCAGGAATCTGGCTGGTGCTCTGTCGCCCTCTAACCTTTACCTGAGCAAATGATGATTCATGGCTGTCTTTCTCCATCTAGGTGTGTGTGAGTGAAAGACTCTGCAGTGCCCTGAGAAAGAAGGTTAACGATATTGAAACCCAACTGCCAGCACTGTTTGAAGCCAAAATGCTTGCCATCTCAGGTACCTGGGACAGAGGGGATGTGGAGACAGTTGGAGTGAGTGATGACAAACGCCACACCCCTTTCTCGTCCTGGATTAACATTCTACCTGTGCTGAATGTTGTGTAGCATCTACCTGTCACTTGACAACTCAGAGCCTTCCCAGGGAGTCTCACTGAAACTCATGGAATAGATGGGCAGCAGGGTTTTTTAATAAGGGATGGGTTGTTATTTTTCAGTCGGGTCCAACTCTTGTGACCCCATAGACAGTAGCCTGCAGGCTCCTCTGTCCATGGGATTTTCCAGGCAAGAATACTGGAGTGGATTACCATTTCTTTCTCCAGAGGATCTTCCCGACTCAGGGATTGAACCTGCATCTCCTGCATTGCAGGCAGAGTTTTTACCACTGAGCCACCAGGGTACTCCTATAAGGGATGTATAAGACTCTTAAAAATGCACAAGCACACGTTATATAAAATAGCTATTTGTGTAGATTGCATTCCCAGTTTCTGTTTAAGTGTTTAGAGATGAGATGTACTCTGGATGCCATGTAATTCTAGCTAGGGTTTCTACAGACTTATGTATCTGGAGATGCTTAGTGAGGGTGTGATCAACCGCTTCCTATGGGGGAAAGAGTGGTATCAGGAGACAAACTGCTCAGAGTAACAACCTAGTCATAGGTAAGAGATTTTTGGAGGATTTTCAGTGGATCATTATCCTTCCTTAATTTGGTAGTTATAAAGGGATATACTTTTCCATTAATCAGTAGGCTGAAAAGACGAGTCTCTGAAAATAGGATCTTACTCTATCATTTGAATAGTACTTAAAGAAAAGGTTTATTTATTTATTGGCTGAGGTGGGTCTTTGTTGCTGTACTTTCTCTAGAAGTTTCTCTGTGCAGTTTTCTCATTGTGGTGGCTTCTTACTGTGGATCATGGGCTCAGTAGTTGTAGCCCACAGGCTTAGTTGCCCCGAGGCACGTGGAAACTTCCCAGACAAGGGATTAAACTGGTGTTCCCTGCATTCTTAACCACTGGACCACCAGGGAAGCCCCTGAACACTGCTTTGGAACATTCCTCTGCATTTATTATTTTTTTTTTTCACATCAGCTCTATCAGGTAGGAGGGAGAAACACTGTGATCCCGAGGAACAAAGGGAGAGGTTGAGGCCCTGGAATGTGTCCTGTGGTTAAATTAACCCCATTAACTGAGTGGTGCTAGATCAGGGCTAGTGTCCAGGTGTGATATATGGATTTTTAACCCAGTTATGTAATGACACCATGTTTTATAAGTTGAATGAATCTGTAGCGCATCAACTCCAGAAGAATCATAAAAATTTAATGAAAAGGTATAATAATTACATGTATGGGTTTTAAATGGCATTTTAAGAAGGAATACAATAATTGGCAGCTTCTGCTCTTCAGATCATTAAACAACTAATGTTGGCAGCTAACGAGCAATTTGGTGCCTGGCGCAGTGATGCGTGTCATTTACAGCCCGTAGAACACGCGGACGCGCATGTGGGGCTCGGCTCTCAACAGCTTCACATTCCATTTCCTTTGAATTATGGCCCCATTTGCTAAGAGGAAAAAAGATTGAATACAATCTTGCTTCTGAATTAGGGTTTTTGCCTTTCTTAATCAATGCATCTTTCTCAAGAATACAGGTGGATGTGTCTCTATTAAGCCCAGAGGAGGAGATGCATCATTTGGGCAGCAGAGAAACCCTCTCTCAAATGTGAATTATCTCCTATTTAGGATCCAGGGAAAATTCTTAAGATGTTATCTTGCACAGAGGGCCTGAGTTTTCTGTGTAGTTTTTAGATCAGCTGAGAAATTGGTGAGAACTGATTGGATGAGGGATTCCCTGAGTTAACTGGGGTGGGAACACACTCCCCACATCCTATTTCCTGGACACTCTTGAGCCCCTTGGTGAACAGCCCTTTCAGTCCATGAACTGCCCTGTGGGTTGGATTGGTGACAGATGATCATCATTAACTTCTGTGGTGGTATTGGTTTAGTCTCTAAGTCCCACTCTTTGCAACCCTATGGACTGTAGCCCACCATGCTCCTCTGTCCATGGGATTTTCCAGCAAGAATACTGGTGTGGATTGACATTTCTTCCAGGGATCTTCCTGACCCAGGGATCAAACCCACGTCTCTTGTATCTCCTGTATTGGTGGGCAGATTCTTTACCGCTGAGCCACCAGGGAAGCCCCTTAACTTCTGTACATAATGCAGTTTCCATTTCCTTTTGAGCTGTGCTCCACAGGAGGGAGGGTCAAGGGAGGAAGAGGTATTCTCCTTAGGATGCTGGCAGGTCTGTTTTTATATAGTCAAAATAGCAAACCCTCACTCTGTTAGACAAAAGCACAAACGTCTCCAAGAGAGGCCTTTCTCTTTTTTTTTTTAGTACATAATTTTAAACTTTCTTTTCTTTTTTTTTTTTACAACAGTTTTATTTTTTTTTTAATTTTATTTTATTTTTAAACTTTACAATATTGTATTAGTTTTGCCAAATATCGAAATGAATCCGCCACAGGTATACCCACATTCCCCATCGTGAACCCTCCTCCCATCTCCCTCCCCTACCCTCTCTCTGGGTCATCCCAGTGCACCAGCCTCAAGCATCCAGTACTGTGCATTGAACCTGGACTGGCGACTCGTTTCATACATGATATTATACATGTTTCAATGCTATTCTCCCAAATCTCCCCACCCTCTCCCTCTCCCACAGAGTCCATAAGACTGATCTATACACCGGTGTCTCTTTTGCTGTCTCCTACACAGGGTTATTGTTACCATCTTTCTAAATTCCATATATATGCGTTAGTGTACTGTATTGGTGTTTTTCTTTCTGGCTTACTTCACTCTGTATAATAGGTTCCAGTTTCATCCATCTCATTAGAACTGATTCAAATGTATTCTTTTCAATGGCTGAGTAATACTCCATTGTGTATATGTACCACAGCTTTCTTATCCATTCATCTGCTGATGGGCATCTAGGTTGCTTCCATGTCCTGGCTATTATAAACAGTGCTGCGATGAACATTGGGGTACACGTGTCTCTTTCCCTTCTGGTTTCCTCAGTGTGTATGCCCAGCAGTGGGATTGCTGGATCATAAGGCAGTTCTATTTCCAGTTTTTTTAAGGAATCTCCACACTGTTCTCCATAGTGGCTGTACTAGGCCTTTCTCTATTTTAGGATCTCTATGAGAATGCTGGGACAATGCTCACAGGTTCTTAGAAGCCCTACTGAATGAGAGGAACTTATGGGATACCATTAGGTTCTTAGAGGGCCTTTTGTCTGTCTGAAAGCTTCTAGATCTCCCATCCTGGTTTTGATCAATGGACTGAGGATTTCTCTTGATTTAAGAATCATTTGCTCTCTGCAGAGAGAGGGAATAATAAAAATACACTGGTTAGATACAATGGTGGGCTGAAATCTTTCTTGTTTTATGTGCGTGTGTGCTAGTCAAGGCTATGGTTTTTCCAGTGGTCATGTATGGATGTGAGAGTTGGATTATGAAGAAGGCTGAGTGCCGAAGAATCGATGCTTTTGAACTGTGGTGTTGGAGAAGACTCTTGAGAGTCCCTTGGAGAGATCCAACCAGTCCGTTCTGAAGATCAGCCCTGGGATTTCTTTGGAAGGAATGATGCTAAAGCTGAAACTCCAGTACTTTGGCCACCTCATGCAAAGAGTTGACTCATTGGAAAAGACTCTGATGCTGGGAGGGATTGGGGGCAGGAGGAGGAGGGGACGACAGAGGATGAGATGGCTGGATGGCTTCACTGACTCGATGGACGTGAGTCTGAGTGAACTCCGGGAGTTGGTGATGGACAGGGAGGCCTGGTGTGCTGCGATTCATGGGGTTGCAAAGAGTCAGACACGACTGAGTGACTGAACTGTGCTTGCTTAGTCGCTCAGTTGTGTCCCACTCTTTGCAATCCCAGGACTGTAGCCCGCCAAGCTTTTCTATCCATGGGATTTCCTAGGCAAGAATACCGGAGTGGGTTGCCACTTCCTTCTTCAAGAGATCTTCCTGACCCAGGGATTGAACCCGCATCTCCTGTATTGGCAGGCAGATCCTTTACCACTGTGTGATTTGGAGGGAAATAGGAACATTCTTAGAAATAAAATTAGTTTTTCTAGGTAAATACAAAATATTTGCTTCTCTCTAAAAAAGTTCATGGTTTTGATCAATGGCTGGGGGATCTGATAGACTCAGTAAAGATTTTTCAAAGATGATGTTTATCTAAGGTGGAAATAGAGACCTACCAAATGAGAAGAAGGAAAGTGTATTGTTGAAACCTTAATAGCAAGGGAGTCAACCACCATCACTTATGTTGTGGCAGAAACTCCAAGGCAGACAGAGGAGTGGGAAAGCTTTGCGGTAGAAAAAAAAGGAGGTTCCAGTAATGACTGGAAGCTGTTGGCCTTGGGGAAGCTGGGGGTGAGGTCACTAGAGCATCCAGTATGATTGCTTAGGGGAGCATGTTTGGCTTTCTCTGATTGGTCCTAAGCCGGAAGCAGGGACAAAGGTTAGGGAAGCTGTTATTAATCAAGTGCTGGCTATTTAGGGCCAGTTGTTACAGAAGCTGTTGTTTAGCTTCGTGGACTGTGGTTAGAGAAAGCGTCTGCCTGCCTACAAGTCTGCCTTATAGCTGGCTGGCCTCCTCTGCTGGTTACTGTACATAGATAGGGGTGTGTTTCCTCGGTACACTGCTGCAGGCTGGGATTCTATTCTAAGTATGATCTGGCCACTGTCTATCTGTATACTTTGTCTCTCTCCAGGCAGCTCATTTTCTCAAGCTAGCTGAAGCAGTCTATGTTTTATGTATTAATAAAATCCTGTGTTACATCATTCTGTTCCCTGCGTCTTCTCTATGCAATGTGGCCATTTCCAAAATGTTTGATGTGCAGAACCAGTCATGGAACTTGGCTCACAGAAGATGCTTTTCAGTGTCTCAGGAAATCATGGTGGCTGGAAGAAAGAAACAAAGCCAGCAGAAAATAGCAGATTCTAGCTGAAGGAGCTACCACGGATAGGGGGATGGGTGCAGTTGGCTGGTGCTTGATTGTGGCCTTGACCATTGCTGAGGGCGGTGCCTATAAGGCAGAGGGTGTGGACTTGAACTTGGAATTCCTCAAAAGATCTGGTGTCATACCAGAGAAGAGATGCAGGATTCCATTCGTTAGGGGTTTATGTTCAACACTGGCTTTATTTCTTTTTCCCTAGTCAAGTATAGCTCAAATTTGGGTCGGTAGAAGAGGATGGGAAGACAGGGAACCCTGGCATGCTGTAGTCCATGGGGTCACAAAGAGTCAGACACAACTGAGCGACTGAACTGAACTGAACTGAAGAGGATAGTTTTAGGAGAATCATCACAAATGGAGACACATTTGGCCCAGCGAGTACCATGCGTGTGCACGTCCCCGTGGGCGGATGTCATTGTGAGGCCTGGGCACTGACCGAGGGAAATGGCCCCTCTGAGCACAGGATTCAACCCTCCTTCTTGTGGTTCCCTCCCTTTATGAATGAGTTGTGGCCATGTGTTTACCAAGTCCCTTACTGAACTATATTTGGTAGAATGAGCACCTACCATGAGGTTGGAAGAACCAAGTTCAAGTTCAGTAATCTAATGTGACATCTTCAAATTCCAAAGCTTTGTGACATTGGGAGAGTCACTCTCTGGGTCTCCGTTTCTTCAACTAGACAGCAAAGACAATTATTACAAGAGCCCCTTCCTGGAATTTTGGGAAGACTAAAGGAGAATTTATCCATGAGCTCTGTAATCTATGAGATTTAAGTAAAGACCTCAGAAAGTGACTTGCAGATATCATGAAGCAGAGAAGAGTAAATATTTGAATTCAGAGACACTCAGGATGTAGTTAGAGAGAACAGAATGGATGACATCAGTTTCAGCTTTGGCATACACCTAGAAGTTTTTAGTTGTGTTATTTGTAGAATAAAATATTTTGACAGGTGCTTTAAAAAAACCCACTTGAAGGCCCATGTGCGGTTCCCTTGCTGCAGAGCAGGTGGGCATGTGTGCAACTTGATGCCAAAGCATATACACACCCCTAAGATTCCAGGCTTTCCCCATGGCTCAGTGGTAAAAGAATCCACCTGCAGTGCAGGAGATGCAGGCGATCCAGGTTCGATACTTGGGCTGGGAAAATCTCTTGGAGGAGAGCATGGCAACCCTTTCCAGTATCCTTGCCTGGAGAATCCCGTGGACAGAGGAGCCTGGTGGGCTACAGTCCATGGGATTGCAAAGAGTCATACACAGCTTAAGCGACTGTGCTTAAGTCATACACAGCACAGAGATTCCCCTTGGCTTTAGGGAAGGCCCATCAGGGTGATGGAGACTGGGGTCACTGGGTTGCTGATGGGACTTTCAAGGATCAACATTTTTTTTTTTAATTTTAATCTAAAAACTCTGGCCAGTTTCAGCAATCAGGGAGGGCTGCCTCAAGCCAGATTCACCTCCTGGGCTTGGATCTGAAGCCAAAATGCTTAGGAAATATTAACCAAAGGCACTGTCATGCTTTCTCATGGCATGGGTTTTGATATTGACTGTCTCTTTGGGAATTCACACTCTTTCTGTGTATATCAAACTTCCATGTCACTCTGCATTTTCCCAAGCCATACCCCTTCAGATCAAGGAAGGTTCCTAATTAGTGATTGCTCCCATGTTTTATTAAGGCCTTGTTCTCTAGAGCTGGTGATGAGTTGCAGGAGGGCCTGGTGATGTATTTCTAGGAAACCTTCTGTACTGGCACTCACTCCATCTCTGTAGTCTCTTCCTGTTTGTTTTGAGAGGTCTTCTCTCTGAACTATTCTCGGGAGGAAGTTGCACACTTGGCACCTTCTGCCTGGAGTCTCTGGGTCCCAGTTGGTGCTTACCCTACATTTTATTAACTCTGTGGACTTGAGAATATGGCCCAGCAGGATGAGAGTGAGGGTGAGGGTTAGGTCTGGGGTATTTTAGGTTGAGAAGGGAACTTGAAGGTACCCCATGTGCTGGGACTGCATTGTTCATCGGCAACCACACCTCTGGGGCAGGTCCTTTGGCTTTTTTGGGGCCCTTCGTGGGGGGTTTCACCAGCAGCGGCCCTCAGTGGTCATTTTTCAGATAGAAGTCATGGATCCAGAAAAGTTTTAATTGTATTTCCATTTACAGCTCAAAACTTGTGGAGTCCAGCCTGCTCTCCTTATCAGGACTTTGGTTTTCCTAAGTGGTCCGAACCCACTGGCTTGACTTTTGGGGCTTCCACTGACTTCTTGGCTGCTCTAGGCTCCACCTCAGTCATATGCCTCCCGCCAAAGATGAGGCTGTTTGCTTAACCAGGTTCCCATTTCTTCTTTGGAAACCTTACATTCTTTCCTGGAGAACCTGCCTCCATCTCCCTTTCTGGAATTTTCTCCCTTCTAAGATCCCGTCTAGTGAATATTTGCCTATATATATATTTTAACCATACATATTATCCCCCCTCCCCCTCCTTTTTTTTGATATGGACCATTTTTAAAGTCTTTATTGGATTTGTTACAATATTGCTTCTTCTGGTTTTTTTTTTAATGTTTTGGTTTTTCAGCCATGAGGCATGTGGGATCTTAACTTCCCACCAGGAATTGAACCCACACCACCTGCATTGGAAGGTGAAGCTTCAACCACTGGGCCACCAGGGAAGTCCCCAGTTTATCCCCTTTATTCAAGATAATTTCCTGGAGAGCAGGGACTGTGCCTTGTGCCTTTCTGTATATGCCGACACAGTGATAGACAATAAATAGTCTCAAAAGATATTTATCCAGTCATGGAATTGGAAACTGGATTTCAGTAACAGAAATGATATTTTTTGGGTATTCAGAATGCCCTAACATGGAAAAAATTTTTGTAACCTTTTCCATATTTATATAATATTGAAATCTGCCTATTAAATAATCAGAATGAAGAAATAAATAGCACAGTCTATTATTCCGGAGACTTCTGGAGTTGTATTTGAGTTGGAAACTTGGCCTGCATTTTACTGGCATGGAACCTTCAGCAAGATATTTAATTCTCTAGATTTCACTTTTCTCCACTGTAAAACAGAGATAACAACATGTATTTTAGTGAACATAAAATGAGCCATTATTTTATATAGTACTAAGAAAGAAAAATTGCTGTCAATTAAACAATGATGCAATGCTTTCTGTGGCTTAGACTTTTTATTTTATACTTATTGAAATAGCCCTTTTAGATGTACTTAAGCTTTTGAAAAGTCACATACTACTCTTTAAAAAGAAAAATATAAGGGCAATGAATTGGTTAAGGTTTTTCTAAAATGTTTCATATTCAGACTGAGTGTCCTGATACACAGTTTGACTCAAGTCAAGACTCCTGTTTCTCCACACATTATCATCCTCCGCATCAGTGAGGCTATTGGTGATGTAACTTTTTTCCTCCAAGAGTGAACTATTTTCTATAGGATTTTCTGCCAAGCTGCTTACACCATTCTTCAAGTTTTAAATGCTGGTGCCTTCCTGATCTTACAAATCTATGTCAACAGTTAGGACTCAAATGGTCCTTGATGTGATAGGTGGACCATAAAGAAGGCTGAGTGCCAAAGAATTGATGCTTTTGAACTGTGGTGCTGGAGAAGAGTCTTGAGACTCCCTTGGACTGCAAGGCAATCAAACTAGTCAATCCTAAAGGAAATCAAACCCGAGTATTCACTGGAAGGGCTAAAGCTGAAGCTTCAATATTTTGGTTACTTTATGCTAAGAGCTGACTCATTGGAAAAGACCCTGATTCTGGGAAAGATTGAGGGCAGGAGGAGAGGGGATGGCAGAGAATGAGATGGTTAGATAGTATCAAAACTCAGTGAATGTTAATTTGAGCAAACTCCATGAGATAGTGGAGGACAGAGGAGCCTGGCTGCTGTTAATGGGGTTGCAAAGAGTCAGACACAACTGAGTGACTGAGCACATTCTAGAATTGAATATCATCAGAATCATGTAGGGTACACTCTTTTGTGTCTTTTTTTGATCTACTTCCATGTCACTGCATGTATGAAGAGTTCATGCCTTTTTTCTTGGAGAGTGGCCTTCCTGTGTGTAGATGTATCACTTTTTCTGCATTCTCCAATTGATGGATGTTTCGGTTGTCTTCAGTTTGGGGCTGTGAGTAAAGCGACTGTGAACATCTGAGTCCAGAATTTTTGCTTATGTGTTTCATTGCTCTTGGGTAAATTCCTAGCAGCGGAATTGCTGGATCACAGGATAGGTGTATGTTAAGGTTATAAGAGGAGAAGGCAATGGCACCCCACTCCAGTACTCTTGCCTGGAAAATCCCATGGACGGAGGAGCCTGGTAGGCTGCAGTCCATGGGGTCAACTAAGAGTCGGACACGACTGAGCGACTTCACTTTCACTTTTCACTTTCATGCATTGGAGAAGGAAATGAAAACCCACTCCAGTGTTCTTGCCTGGAGAATCCCAGGGATGGTGGAGCCTGGTGGGCTGCCGTCTATGGGGTGACACAGAGTTGGACACGACTATAGCGACTTAGCAGCAGCAGCAGCAAGGTAATAAGAAGCTGGCAGAACCTTTCTCAAAGTGGTTGTACATTTCAATCTCCACCATGTGGGACATTTCCAGTAGCTGGTTGTCCTTGTTAACTGGTTTCAGTCCAGTTAATCTGAGCCACCTGATTGGTTTTGCAGTGGAATCTCTACAGCTTTAATGCGCATTTTTCTGGCAACACTTTTTCATGTGCTTCTTGGCCATGTGTATATCTTTGTAATGTGTCTGTGGCATCATTTGTCCACTTTCCAGTCAGGTTATTTGTGGTTTAATTATTGAGTTTCAGGACTCAAGTCCTTCATCAGATATATGTATTGTAAATATTTTCTCCCTGTCTGTGGCTTGCCTATGCATCTTCTTAATGGCATTTTTTGAGAAGTAGAGGTTTTTAATTTTGATGAAGTCCATTTATCCATTTTTTCTTTTATAATTAATATTTTCTGTGTCCTTTCTAAAATTTTTGCTGACTCCAAAGTTAGACAGATATTCTTCTATATCTTCTAGAAGCTTTACAGGTTTCACTTCTTCATTTAGGTTTTTGATCCATCTCTAATTAAATTCTGTGTATGGTTTGAGGTATGTATTAAGGTTACTGTTTTCCCCAGGTAGGTAGCTACTTGTTCCAGTATCCACTGAAAACACTCCTTTTTCCTCATTGACTTGCTTTGACACTTCGGTTGAACATCACTTAACTCTGTGAGTGTGGGTCCACTTCTAGACTGTTTGTTCTGTTCCATAGAGCTGTTTGTCTGTCTCTATGCCAGTACCATACTGTCTGCGTTTAATGTAACTTCAGTGTTAATAAGAAATCAAGTAGCAGATGTCCTCTAACTCTGTTCTACCTTTTAATGATTGTTTTGGTTTAGAATTTCCTTGTACATTTTAGAATTGCTATTGCTATTGCTAAGTCACTTCAGTCGTGTCCGACTCTGTGCGACCCCATAGACAGCAGCCCACCAGGCTTCCCCGTTCCTGGGTTCTCCAGGCAAGAATACTGGAGTGGGTTGCCATTTCCTTCTCCAAAGCATGAAAATGAAAAGTGAGAGTGAAGTCGCTCAGTCGTGTCTGACCTTCAGCGACCCCATGGACTGCAGCCTTCCAGGCTCCTCCATCCATGGGATTTTCCAGGCAAGAGTACTGGAGTGGGGTGCCATTGCCTTCTCCGCATTTTAGAATAAGTTCTTCAATTTCTACAAAAGACTCATATAAGGTTTTGATTGAAATTGTATTGAATCAATAGATCAATTTGAGGAAAATGAAAATCATAACAAAATTCAGTTTTAGTATATGTATATATGATATGTCTTTCTAATTATTTAAGTCTTCCTTAGATCTCTCAGAAGCTTCAAAATGGTTTTCTGTGTAGAAGTTTTCTCATGTTTCTTTAAATTTATCCCTAAGTATTTTGAGTTTTAAAATATACATAGTATTTTAAATTGTTTGCTGCTGGTATTTAGAAATACAGTTAATTTCCATGTATTGACCTGGATTCTTTCACCCCTGATAAATTCAATGTGCCATATATTTTGCTTAGAATTTTATAGAATTTCAAGTTTATTTTTGCAGTCATCTCTAATGCAGGTATTAGCACAATCATATTCTGTAAGAAGTTTGCCCTGAAATTCCATATGCTATTTTTTTTTTTTTTGCTCCAGGTCATACAGTTTGAGTTACCAGGGGAGTATGATTTGAATTTCAGTCTACTTTGACTCCACGGCCCATTCCCTTTCCACCCTACTGTAATATTTCACCTCTTTGACATTTGGATGTTTGAATGGAGTGATACCATGTAGCTTCCCTGGGTTTCACTGGGACATTTTGGTGTCATTGTGTTTCAGAAGGACATGAATGAATCAATGGAACCTCTAAAACAAAATACAATGAGAAAAGGTGAAAAAGTGACTAGAAGTTTTCCTAGTTTAAAAGGACTGTCAGCATGCTTCCAGATTCATCCACAGAAGACCGTTCATGCAGTTACACAGAGCTGCAAATTTCAGTTTCCTTGCCTCACATGATTATTGTTGTTCAGTTGCTCAGTCATGCCCGACTCTTAGCGGCCCCATGGACTGCAGCATGCCAGGCTTTCCTGTCTTTCACTGTGTCCTGGAGTTTGCTCAAACTCATGTCCATTGAGTTGGTGATGCTATCCAACCATCTCATCCTCTGTCGCCCCCTCCCCTCTTGCCCTCAGTCTTTGCCAGCATCAGGGTCTTTTCCAATGAGTCAGTTCTTCACATCAGGTGGCCAAAGTATTGGAGCTTCAGCTTCAGCATCAGTCCTTCCAATGAGTATTCAGGGTTGATTTCCTTTAGGATTGACAGGTTTGATCTCCTTGCAGTCCACGGGACTCTCACTGTTAGTACATGTGAGCTATGGCTGCGTCTTCTGCATGTAGGGATGCTCTAATGCTTGTTTTCCCTCCTCTCCCACAATGCGCTGCAGGAAACCATTTCTGTACAGCCAAGGAGCTCACAGAGGAGATCAGATCATTAACACTGGAGAGGGAAGCGCTGGAGGGACTTCTTCACAAGCTGTTGGTACTGAGTTCCAGGAACGTCCAAAAGCTGGGAAGTGTGAAAGAAGATTACAGCAGACTCAGGCAAGAACTGGACCAGGGGAGAGCTGCTTATGGTAAGTGGTCACACGGTTGCCCGATGAAATATGTGTGCTATTTATTGTACTGGTTCACATGTACCCTTCACTGTGACGGCTGTCCTGGAGCCACACAGGATATTTTTGGCAGGAGCCCTAGAAAATAGGGCACCATTTCTTCAGTGTTTGTTTTGCTATCAATCTGATGCCTTTTCATTTCCTGTCTTTCCTCCTCCTCTACTCTGTTTGCTAATGGCCTTGTGATTGCTTGAAGCAATCTCCACCTTGGCACAGGTCTTGAGAATTCTCTGGTTGACAATTATCTCCCTTTTGTTCCTTGGCTCAGCCTCCTGGCTTGCACAATTGTACATGAAAGCAGGCTGGCTTTGGGAAAACCAAGGAAAGACCATTGAGTGCCTCTTCTTTGTGGGCTTTTCTGAGAGCTGCCCACAAAGAAGAGGCAGATGCAGAAGATGCTGCCTTGGCCAAAGTATCCATTTGTTGGAGGAGTCAAACTATTCTTGTGGTCTTTTCTTGTCTAGTTGTTAACAGTAAATGAGGTCACCTTGAAGTTTCACTCTGAGGGATAATTTCGGAAGATTGCGGTTTAGCCCAAATTAATAAAGTCAAATCTGTTTCTTAAAAAAAAAGTAGTAAAGAATTTCTGATGATTCAGTTTCTAATATACAGAATGAAATCATAGGGAGAAAATTTATATTTAAAATACAATAGATGCTGAAACCTGTTTCTTCACCAGTAAAATGAGATGATAGATTATCCATCTCATAAGCTGGTTAAGTGATACAGATTAATTGCATTAATTATTAAGATCCTGAGATTGTGTGTGTGTGCATACACCTTTGCCCTTCCCTTGGGAACTAGAGGTTGTTGGAAGGCAAAGTTCATACATAGTAAATCATATTTCCTAAATAAATGTTTACTAGAAAAATGAATGACGTATACCTGTGGTGGATTCATTTTGATATTTGGCAAAACTAATACAATTATGTAAAGTTTAAAAATAAAATAAAATTAAAAAAAAAAGAAAAATGAATGACATTTATACTAATAAAGAACTGTATTTACAAAGTATTCTTGTTTGAAAAGAAACAAGAATGAAGGTATTAGGTAGCCAGATTTGAAATAAGGCCACCCTGGTGGCTCACACAGTAAAGATTCCCCCTGCAATGCAGGAGACCTGAGTTTGATCCCTGGGTTGGGATGATCCCCGTGGAGGAGGGAATGGCTACCCACTCCAAAATTTTTGCCTGGAGAATTCCATGGACAGAGGGGCTCATTGGTTACACTCCATGGGGTTGCAGAGTCAGATGTGACTGAGTGACTGACACTTTTAACACACTTACTTGAAAATAGTCCACAAACTGAAGTAAATCAAGATTAGTATTTAAAACCAAACAAATATGAAATCAGCTAGAAGAAATAGGTGTGTCATTTCACTGCTAATACATTTTGTTTTAAAGGCTTACTAAATTTTGTAGAGAGAGGTTCCTTCGTAGTTAACTGAACGACAGGTGCGACTGTCAACCACTACTGTGTCTTCTCAGCCGTGGACACCTCTAAGTTGGCCTTATCTTTTTTTCACTTTGGCAGGTCCGAGCTTTGTTTTTTGCCAAATAAGTAAACTAGAGACTATGCATTTGAGCCTTAGTATATAACTATAGTCCTGAGAAATGACAACATGTTCCTCCAAGATGTAATGCTGCAGTTTATTATGTTATTGTAGGTCTAATTTTGTAGTTAAATAAATTTTGCTATAAATTTTTATAAATTTGTTTTAAATTTTTAAAAATATAAACAAGGAAAACTATGAGATGTCGTGTGTTACCATCATAAGACTTTTGGCGCAAAATAGGAAATTTATATTGCGGAGAAAAGATGAAAACAAATTTGGACAAATTTAGTTCAGCAATATTTTATTTTTTTAAAAAAACTTTATTGAAGTACAGTTGATTTACAGTGTTGTGTTAATTTCTGCTCTACAGCAAAGTGACTCAGATATATATATATATATATGTACATTTTTCATATTCCTTTCCATTATGGTTGTCACAGGATACTGAATAAAGTTCTCTGTGCTATACAGCAGGATCTTTGTATCCATCCTATATATAATAGGATGCAGCAATATTTTCATTTGGACAGTTAAGCTCTTGAAAGCCATTAATATCTCTTTTTTTTTTTAGGAAAAAAAAAAAAGCCGTGTGGTACTTTTTGAATCTCATCATTGTCACTTGACTAAGTATTTTCAAAATGATGAATAAAACATAAACAAATGGAATGAGAGATTGTTACCATGGATGATTCTAAATTGCAGATGGCTCATTACTGTTGTGAAGGCATTCTTTATGTTTCACACTTGGATTTTGCTGGATCAGCTACCCTTTCCCTGTGCTTTGTGTGTGTGTGTGCGCATGCACTTGGTTGTATTCGGCTCTTTGAGACCCTGTGGACTGTAGCCACCAGGCTCCTCTGTCCATGGGATTTTCCAGGCAAGAATACTGCAGTGGGTTGTCATTTCCTCCTCCAGGGAATCTTCCCGACCCAGGGATAGAACCTGCATCTTCCGCAGCTCCTGCTTTGGCAGGTGGATTCTTTACCACTGAGCCACCTGGGTATCCCTTCCTTGTGTTTTATAGGCTAAAGCTAATTTTTAGGCAATCTGAGGTGACTTGGTATTAGGTGAACCAAACTAATCATCTTGGGGTGGTGAGAGTGTGAGAGACAAAGAAATAAATTCTTAGTAAAGTGAAGCTTTTATCCGTTGATATGATATTAAACTAGACCAACGTCCATATTCTGTTATTTGTTGGGTCTGAGAGTTAAAAATCTGGAGTGAGCTCTGTGCTCAAGTTTAAATGTAGAGCAAATGCAAAGAAGTAAGGTGCTTCTGCACATTACTGAGTGGTTGGATGGCATCCCCGACTAAATGGACATGAGTTTGAGCAAGCTCTGGGAGTTGGTGATGGACAGGGCAGCCTGATGTACTGTAGTCCGTGAGGTCGCAAAGAGCTGGACGCAACTGAGCAACTGAACTAAATAATGTGCTGCTTCAGGTATTACCATGAGCTGACTCTTGTTAATCTTAGAGAAAACATCCTAAAATAAGACTATTAAAAAAATGAGCAATGTGTAATGTTCTTAAAAACAGATATTTATTTAAATTTTTTCTAGATGTTATTTCCTATTTTCTTTTTTATTAAAAAAAATTTTTTTACAAGTATGTTGGTTTCTGCCATATAACAATCAACCATAATTATACATGTATCCCCTCCCTTTTGAGCCTCCGTCCCCTCCCCCATCCCACCCCTCTAGGTCATCACAGAGTGCCAGGCTGGGCTCCCTGTGTCATACAGCATCTTTTCACCAGCTGTCTCTTTTACACAGGACAGTGTGTATATATGCTGATGCTACTTTCTCCATTCATCCCACTATCTCCCTCCCCCACTATGTCCACAAGGCCATTCACTACATCTGCGTCTCTGTTCCTTCCCTGCAAATTGGTTCATCAGTACTATTTTTCTAGATTCCATATGTCGAACTGACTCAAATTTGTTCTTTTATGGCTGAGTGATATTCCATTGTAGATATGTGCCACATCTTCTTTATCCATTCATCTGTTGACGGACATCTAGGTTGCTTCATTTTCTGGCTATTGTGAATAGTGTTGCAGTGAACATTGGGGGTATATGTGTCTTTTAGAATTGTGGTTTCCTCAGGGTATATGCCCAGTAGTGGGGTTGCTGGGTCATACGATAGCTTTATTCCTAGTTTTTTTAGAGAATCTCCACTGTTCTCCATAACGGCTGTATCAGTTTACATTCCCATCAACAGTGGAGGAGGGTTCCCTTTTCTCCACGTCCTCTCCAGCATTTATTGTTTGTAGAAATTGCTTTACAATGTTGTGTTTTTTCTGCCCCATAGCACGAATCAGCCATAAGTATACATGTATCTCCTCCCTCATGAGCCTCACCCGAGCCCACCCACCCCCATCCTGCCCCTCTGGGTGTCGCGGAGCACTGAGCTGAGCTCCCTGTGCTGCACGGCAGCTTCCCACTAGCTGCCGATTTTACACATGGTAGTGCGTATATGTCAGTGCTACTCTCTTAATTCGTCCCGCCCTCTCCTTCCTCTACTGTGTCCACATGTCCGTTCCCTATGTCTGTGTCTCCATTCCTGCCCTGCAAATAGGTTCATCAGTATCATTTTTCTAGATTCCATGCATGTGTGACTGTCACGACAGTCAGCGACCCAGGCTCGTGATGTCGGCTCTAGGTAGGCTGACCCAGCCATGTGTGTGTCCACATCCAGTCGGGGTTCTGTGTCTATAGTGGAAGGGGACATCTGCAGTCTTAGAGAATAATTAACAATCTCTGTCATTCAGAGGGTTCTTAATGATGGGAAGAGAATATGCAATGGCGCATCGCAGATGAACTGACTTTGCTAAATCACTTACAATGTCATTATATCTCGGGTCTGTGGTTCAACTGTGAGCCCACTGAGGTGAAAGCACGGTCTTTAGGTTTCATTTTTGTTGTTGGCAGCATCCAGCATGATGTCATTAAAACTAGTAAAGAGGCCATAAATATTTGTTCACTTACTGGGGCCAGATGCTGACAAGAAACATTAGTCTTTTTTTTCCCTTATTTTGACTCACAGACCCAGACCTTGTATCTTTTTTTCTTTCAAATGTTTAAAATTCATCTTCCAGTCTAATTAAGGCAGTGATAAAGTTTGCTAGTTTTTCATGGAAGATGCTTGAGTTGTCCGAGTTGGCTATACAGATTGGGGCAGCAGCAGACAGAACAATGTGATGAGAAGGACTGAAATATGCCAAAGTACTTGGGGGCAAGGGAGGCAGAAATCATTATGAATCTATTGACTTTCGACTCAGTGACACAGAGTCTGTTTAAAGAGGGAAGGAATACCCTGGGTGCTTATACCCCATCAGTGGTTCTTAGGACTTCAGGAGAATGCATTTGAAGTCTGAGCAGTTGTAGGGGCAGTAAATAGATTAAATCTATCTTTCAACCTCTGAATACTTGTGGAAATTAACTATAGACCTTTAATTATTGTGGATTTCAGTGTTTTTTTTTTTCCCTAAGGGAGAGTGGTATGAAAAAGAATAAGTAACACTTTTAAGTTTGCTACATGTGTTTTTCAGAAAAAAAGACAACCCTGGGATTTACAGAATGGTGTTTCCCTCTCTTGTGTATAAGTTGGTAATCTGTATTGTCCTTTATTAATATTGTTGATTTCATACTGTAACTTGGATATAAAGGAAGCAGACGTCAAGGGGAGAGATTTAATCACAGAATAATCAGGGCCAGAATTTTAAATAGGACATCATTAGCATGTTAATGAATTTTCCCACTTTATGCCAGCTGCCCGAGTAGAAAAGATACTGCAGATGTAGCTCAAAAATCCGGCAGCGTCTGTGTCCCAGTGAGCTGTCAGGAATCCACGTAGGATCTGTGAAATGCATCAAAGAATTCTCAGTGCGGGTGTCAAATGGTGTTTTTTTTTCTGGGAGTGATGGCTGGCTGTGTCCAGCCTAAAGTCTCATGTTTGCCTTTCAGTGAGTCTGGAGGAAGTGGAAGTCAGATAAGGGTCAGTTTTTAAAGGTGGTGAAGTGGAAGTAGCTCAACTTTTCAATTATGATTTGGGTCTAATATCTACTTTTTCCTTTAGGCTAGAAAGGCCACATTCACATAATCCTACCCTTCTTCTTGGACTACCTCCTAATAGGTAATAAAAGGAAGTTTAATGCCATTCAGTGAGATACTAGTTTTTTAACTCTTTTTTTTTTTTTTTTTAGTTTTTTAACTCTTTAGTCCACTGGTGAAACATCTTTTGTAAATCACTTTAAGAAAAAACTTTTGGTTTAGAGATCATGTGATTTAGCAGGTTTTGCGTATATAGGCAGTCACTCCTATTCCACATTTATTATCTATATTTAGGTGAAATTTTCAAGAAAAATTAGAATGGGGAATAAAGTCTGTCTTTTGGGGGGGTGGTTGGGGAAGAAATGGAAAACTGGAATTTATATAAATATACATCAAAGATAGACACAACAAAATTAACAAATATAATGGAAAAGCTGAGACAGAAGAAAATGCAAGTGATGAGTGTTAATTATTTTGGTTGAGAATATGATGTGATCATGAACTTCCTAGAAGCCAGAGCAAAAAAGACCAATAAAGCATCATCTGTCCTCCTCAAAAGTAGCTTAAAGCATGATGTTTTCAGGAACATGGAGTGGTGTTAAATTCTTAAAGATGATTTTTTTTTGAGAGTGTAATGGAAAGTCTTCATGAATAGATTTACAGCAAATGAAAAAGCATGCATGGCCGTTACCAACCATTTCTGACAAAAAAAAAAAAAAAATAGCAGATGAAAGCAGTAGCTCATGGGAAGACTGTGAAACTACACAGACTTCAGATCTGTGAGTTTGTACATTTTTTTCCACAAAAAGATCCAGTTATTCAGCAGATTTCTGAGGGAGTCAAAATTTCCTTCAAATTTTAAGTTCCTCCAAATGTTAAGAAACTCTGTTAACGTATAATTAGATGGAAGTCAATTAGGGAGGCCTCAGGCTAATTGAGTTTAAATATAGAATCTTCCAGTGATGTGACATCACTGGTTCTAAGCCCCTAGAACCTAAAGGGGTGTTAGAGAGCCCTTGTGTAGATGGACCAAGGGGATTTCTCGGTGGGCCAGGTGGTAAAGAACCCACCTTCCAGCGCAGGAGACGCACAGATGCCAATTCGATCCCTGGGTCAGGAAAGACCCCTAGAGAAGGAAATGGCAACCCCCTCCAATACGGTTGCCTGGAAAACTCCATGAACAGAGGAGCCTAGTGGGCTACAGTCCATGAGGTAGCAGAGAGTCAGACATGACTGAGCGACCTCAGCTATTTATCTGGGAACCAGAATGAGTGTTGCAGGTTCGAGGTGAAGGAACTTAGATTGTTATATGGCAAGTATTTTATTAATATCTGCCTCTCTAACTGGAAATCTTTATTGTTTAGATCGAATATATGTATAATATGAACATTTTGGAGAAAACCTTTAAAATTTGAAAATTTCTTTTCTCAGGTGTCTTGTGAGCTGAGCTTTCACATCTCTAATCATCTTATTAAATTATCAGAATCCCAATTAAATTTACATTTTCAATTTTTAGTTTCTCTCCATAGTTTTCTTCTTTCCAGTTTATTCCTGCATCACTGTGAGTATGGTTATTTCCCTTCAGACTCTCTTGCTGTGAAATTCCAAGCTTGAAATTCGTGATTAATTTCCTTCCTCTTTTATTAAATAATCATGATAATTCCTTTGGGAGGCATCTCCACAACAGTGCAAAAAGCCTGTGTTAGTTGGTGGGTGGCCTCCGTTCAGTTCTGTTGCTTCTTTATCATCTGTGTCTCATCTGGCACGTGTGGCGTCACAGTGTGAGGTTGGATGAATGAATTCTTTCTGCTTCCCAGGTGCTTGATGTAAGTCACGGCAAAGCCAGATGTCTACGTTTCATTTCCATCCACCCCTCCGTCATTTAAACTCTTTTATTTAAGTATAGTTGATTTACGATGTTGTGTTAATTTTTGCTATATAGCAAGTGATCCAGTTATGCATATATGTATTCTTTTTTATATCTTTCCATTATGGTTTATTATACAGTAGGACCTGTCATTTATCCATTCTGTACATAGAACCTTACCTCTGCTAACCCTAACCTCCCCTCCATCCCTCTCCCAACCCCCTCCCACTTGTCAACCACACATCTGTTTTCTAAGTCCATGATTCTGTTTCTGTTTTACAGGTAAGTTCATATCCTGTTTTAGATTTCACACTAAGTGATATTACATGGGATTTGTCTTTCTCTGTCTGGATTACTTCACTTAATATGATAATCTCTAGTATCATTTGAAAATAAAGTGAAAGTGAAAGTTGCTTCGTTGTGTCTGACTGTTTGTGACCCCATGGACTATGCAGTCCATGAAATTCTCCAGGCCAGAATACTGGAGTGGGTAGCTTTTCCCTTCTGCAGAGGATCTTCCCAACTCAGGGATCAAACTCAGGTCTCCTGCATTGCAGGTGGATTCTTTACCATCTGAGCCACCAGGGAAGCCCAGGAATACTGGAGTGGGTAGCCTATCCCTTCTCCAGGGGATTTCCCCAACCCAGGAATCAAACCGGGGTCTCCTTCATTGCAGGCAGATTCTTTACCATCTGAGCCACCAGGGAAGCCCAAGAATACTGGAATGGGTAGCCTGTCCTTTCTCCAGGGGATTTCCCCAACCCAGGAATCGAACCGGGGTCTCCTTCATTGCAGGCGGATTCTTTACCAGCTGAGCTATCAGGGAAGCCCCTAGTAAAGACTTTGTGTTCCAGAATGAATCATACAATTCCTGCAAGAGGTGAAATCACTGGTTACTCTAGTCCATTCTGATCTTGAATTCCCAGGATTCCTTCCAATTTTGTTCCTTTTTTTTTTTTTTAAAGAAAAATTGGCTTTCAAGTATTTTTTTAAATTGTGGTAAAAGTCACATATATAAAATATACTATTTCAACCATATTTAACTGTACCATTCAGTGGCACTACGTTTATTTACATTGTTGTGCAGCTTCTCATCATCGTCCATCTCTTGAATTTCTTACCTTCCTAAACTGAAACTCCCTGTCCTCCCATTAAGCACTAATTCCCCATACCCATTCCCCACCCTTTGGCCCCTGGCATCTACCAATGTACTTTCTGATTCTATGAATTTGACTATTCTATGTGTCTCATGTAACTGGAATCAAACAGTATTTGTCTGGACCTAATGTCCACTTCTGATTTCTTTTTTCTATTTTTATCCATGCAGTTAGTTTTAGAAATCCTTACTGAGGCTATTCCCTTTTCTACATGTCTCTCCATTTGCTTTTTCCCCAAAGATTCATTTGTTTATTTTTGGCTGTGGTGGGTTTCGTTGCTGTGTGTGCAGGCTTTCTCTAGTTGCAGTGCAGGGGTCTGTTCTCTGGTTGCGGTACCCCGGCTTCTCACAGTGGTGGCTTGTTGAGGAGCAAGTGCTCTAGAGTGCTGGGGCTTCAGTCATTGCAGCACTGAAGTAGGCTAAGCAGTTGTGGCAAATGGGCTTAGTTGCTCTGTGACATGTGGGATCTTCCTGGACCAGGAACCAAACCAGTATCCCTTGCATTGCAAGGCAGATTCTTAACCACTGGATCACCAGGAAAGCCCCTCCATTTATTTTTTATACACCCCTAACAATATTCCCTCAACAGAGCCCCTACGTGGAATAGAGTGACAATTTTAACAGTATTTCATACCCAATTGCAACAGGCAGTTTTTCGACATGCCGATTTGTTTGGAGCAGGAAATTGGTTCTATGTTATAAGTGGCTCCATGTGAATCTTAAAAGTACTTGACAAGTGTTCTGCTTTCTTTCTGGAACATTCTTATCAACCAGTGCCTATGTTAGTCTCTGTCTACATTTCACTTGGACTCAGGGCTTTTGATGACCTTGGTGTGTGCACACACATGCACACGCATACACACCCTCCTGAAAATTAAGCTAAAAGTGGTGGTAAGCGGGATGCCACAGTTCCTGGCGGAGAGCCCCTTGGCCAGGGTTGGGGGAGGCGTTATTCATTGTGTGGGGCTGTACCCTGACTTGCAGAATGCTTCTCATCCTTCAGTACTGTCTTTTGTATATTGCTTCTTCCCACACCTGTTTTTACATGTTCTTGGGTGGGAGTTTCCAGTAGTCATGTGTGGATGTGAGAGTTGGACTATAAAGAAAGCTGAGCACTGAAGAATGGATGCTTTTGAAATGTGGTGTTGGAGAAGACTCTTGAGAGTCCCTTGGATGCAAGGAGATCCAACCATTCCATCCTAAAGGAAATCAGTCCTGAATATTTGTTGGAAGGACTGATGCTGAAGCTGAAGCTCCAATACTTTGGCCACCTGATGCGAAAAGATTGAAGACCGTGATGCTGGGAAAGATTGAAGGTGGGAGGAGAAGGGGATGACAGGGGATGAGGTGGTTGGATGGCATCACCAACTCAGTGGACATGAGTTTTGAGTAAACTCCAGGAGTTGGTGATGGACAGGGAGGCCTGGCGTCCTGCAGTCCGTGGGGTCACAAAGAGTCAGACATGACTGAGTGACTGAACTGAACTGAGTGGGAGTGGTAGCACCCTCAGTTACCTGAACAACTTCAGCATTATGTTATGATCTGAAAATAGAATATTATTGTTGTGATTATTAGAACTTAATTGAAATTATTGGAATTTAATTCTCTACATATTATCCTTAATGTAGAACCTTATAGGTTTAAAAATGAATTCTTTTGGGGTTTCTCCTTCCTGTGATCTTTATTGTATGTATTTAGCATGTATTTATTAGATCCCTTGCTGTGTGCACAGAGTAGCTATAGCTTTAATGGATGTGATATGTTCTTTGAAAGGAAGGAATGATTCCCTGTATGTTGTCACTTTCTCTTCAGTAACAAATGTTAGTTTTTCTTCTTTTGGGCTAAGGCTGCACGTGCATTTGGTTGTCTGATCCTCTGGACACTTGTGCAGCTGGCCCAGCACCATCTGTTTCACAGATGAAGATGCTAAGACTCAGGAAGGATGGGAGTCTTGGGCTAGGATTTGAATCCCTTTATATTGTGATTTCAGCTTTTATGTAGATTTATATTCTTTATGAACCTGATTCCTAACATGAGGTCTTTCCACCCTCCCTTACCACCGGCTTACTACCCTTATTGCCAGCCACCTCCATACTGCACTCAAGAGTCGAGATTATGGAACAAAAGTCCACTAACAACATCTCTTGATGATGTTGAGTGTCCTGAAAAGAGAGACTGTTTTTATTTTTGAAATTTCTAAGTACACATTCTGTATTTCAGGCCCCAAATGACGATCTACTGTCTGCAATTTTCCTACACTCAGTTCATCATGGAACTTGACAGAAGGTTCTCTAGGTTTATCAGCCATGTAATATTCACATATTTTGTATTAAAACCCAAATTATTTTTGGAGGATAACTAATAGGGACTTACCATACTACCACAAATGAGAAAAAAGTTGAATTATAGCAATTTAGTTGGATACAAATGTGGTAACTTCAAACCACTTTTGGATATTTTATTTTCAAAGAACTATGGCTAGTTCTGCTTCCTGTTCAAAAATGCTTGAATGTCAGTGTTTTCCTTTGTAGTCCTGTAAGATCAGGCATTGAAAGTATATTGATATCCCAGTCAGAGTTTTTGCGGGAGAAACCCCCTGTTTGCCTTTAAGAATTTACTAACATGCCATCCAATTGATTATGAGGAATTAAGCTGCAAAAGGGTGGCTCAGATGGTAAAGAATCTGCCTGCAATGCAGAAGACCCAGGTTCAATCTGTAGGCTGGGAATATCCCTTCAAGAAGGGAATGGCAACCCACTCCAGTATTCTTGCCTGGGAAATCCCATGGACAGAGGAGCCTGGTGGGCTACAGTCCACGGGGGTCCCAAAGAGTCAGATATGACTGAGCGACTAACACATTCACTTTTCTTTCAAACCCCTATTTGCCTGTAAGAATTTACTGATATGCCATCCAATAAATTATAAGGAATTAACTTGAAAAATTTGATGGCCATTGTTGTGAGTTTCTTTTGAGTGAGCTTTCGAACTTTAAGCAACATGTACAATATTCTATAATTAAAGGCTTTGGGAGATTAAGACTGGTTTTTTTTTTTTTTCTGAGTCCAATTTTGTGAAGTTTTGCAGAATTAAATTTTATTCGTGCTAACTATGATGTATTTTATACTGTCATAGTATTTTTAGTGCTTAATCTAATAAGAAATGTCTTGTTTTCCTCTTTGACTTTGTCGTGAGTTATGACCTCCTGCTCTTTTCTCTTTGTTCTTCTTCTTTGAAGCTGCCATATGTTCTGTAACCCAAGAGAGATAATTCTTTTTGAGAAGTCATCATTTGTAGCTAATTTGGCTTTTCAGGTTCTCTTAGCTCTTGTAAAGAAGAGAGGGTTTCATGATAAGTGTTTACTGTCCTCACCGCATTGTTGCACCAAATTTTGCTGCCCTGGGCCCACCAGACTTTGGGTGATGGCCATCCTGCCTCATTTACTTTACTTTCAGACGTTTATGGAACTGAGGAGGGTTGGGTCCTGTTCAGTTCAGTCACTCAGCCATGAACGACTCTTTGTGACCCCATGGACTGCAGCTCTCGAGGCTTCCCTGTGCATCACCAACTCCCGGAGCTTGCTCAAACTCATGTCCATCAAATCGGTGATACCATCCAACCATCTCATCCTCTTTCATCCCCTTCTCCTCTTGTCTTCAGTCTTTCCCATCATCAGGGTCTTTTCAAATGAGTCAGTTCTTCCCATCAGGTGGCCAAAGTATTGGTATTTCAGCTTCAGCATCAGTCCTTCCAATGAATATTCAGGACTGATTTCCTTTAGAATTGACTGGTTTGATGTCTTTGTAGTTCAAAGGACTCTCAAGAGTCTTCTCCAACACCACAGTTCAAAAGCATCAATTCTTTGGTGCTCAGCTTTCTTTAGAGTCCAGCTCTCACATCCGTACATGACTACTGGAAAAACCATAGCTTTGACTAGACAGATCTTTGTTGGTAAAGTAGTATCTCTGCTTTTAGTATGCTGTCAAGGTTGGTCATAGGTTTTCTTCCAAGGAGCAAGAGTCTTTTAATTTCATGGCTGCAGTCACCATCTGCAGTGACTTTGGAGCCCAAGAAAATAAAGTCTGTCACGGTTTTCATTGTTTTCCCATCTATTTGCCATGAAGTGATGGGACCTGATGCCATGATCTTAGTTTTCTGAATGTTGAGTTTTAAGCCAACTTTGGATCCTGTCATGTCGTGACGTCGTGAAGTCTCTCAGTTTTGTCTGACTCTTTGAGACCCCATGGACTGTAGCCTACCAGACTCCTCCCTCCATGGGATTCTCCAGGCAAGAGTACTGGAGTGGGTTGCCATTTCCTTCTCCAGGGAATCTTCCCAACCCAGGCATTGAACCCGGGTCTCCTGCATTCCAGGCAGACGGTTTAACCTCTGAGCTACCAGGGAAGCCCCTAGGGATAGACAATTGGATCCTGTAGGGATAGACAGTTCTAAGCCAATGCACTGCAATTTAATATTTATGACATGGCAGAAACAATCAAGGGCTGCTTAAAGGTCTACTGACTCGACATCAAAAATGTATAAACCATGTATACTCATAGCTCACATGCTCCATAGTTCAGATCAGATCAGTCTCTCAGTCGTGTCCAACTCTTTGCGACCCCATGAATTGCAGCACGCCAGGCCTCCCTATCCATCACCAACTCCCGGAGCTCACTCACACTTGTGTCCATCGAGTCAGTGATGCCATCCAGCCATCTCATCCTCTGTCGTCCCCTTCTCCTCTTGCCCCCAATCCCTCCCAGCATCAGAGTCTTTTCCAATGAGTCGACTCTTCACATCAGGTGGCCAAAGTACTGGAGTTTCAGCTTTAGCATTATTCCTTCCAAGAAATCCCAGGGCTGATCTCCTTTAGAGCGGACTGGTTGGATCTCCTTGCAGTCCAAGGGACTCTCAAGAGTCTTCTCCAACACCACAGTTCAAAAGCATCAATTCTTCAGCACTCAGCTTTCTTCACAGTCCAACTCTCACATCCATACGTGACCACAGGAAAAACCATAGCCTTGACTAGACGAAACTTTGTTGGCAAAGTAATGTCTCTTTTGAATATGCTATCTAGGTTGGTCATAACTTTCCTTCCAAGGAGTAAGTGTCTTTTAATTTCATGGCTGCAGTCACCATCTGCAGTGATTTTGGAGCCCCTCAAAAATAAAGTCTGACACTGTTTCCACTGTTTCCCCATCTATTTCCCATAAAGTGGTGGGACCGGATGCCATGATCTTAGTTTTCTGAATGTTGAGCTTTAAGCCAACTTTTTCACTCTCCACTTTCACCTTCATCAAGAGGCTTTTGAGTTCCTCTTCACTTTCTGCCATAAGGGTGGTATCATCTGCATATCTGAGGTTATTGATATTTCTCCTGGCAATCTTGATTCCAGCTTGTGTTTCTTCCAGTCCAGCGTTTCTCATGATGTACTCTGCATAGAAGTTAAATAAACAGGGTGACAATATACAGCCTTGATGTACTCCTTTTCCTATTTGGAACCAGTCTGTTGTTCCATGTCCAGTTCTAACTGTTGCTTCCTGACCTGCATACAAATTTCTCAAGAGGCAGATCAGGTGGTCTATAGTTACAGAAGGTAATTTTATTTGTCTTTTGACATGAAACTCTCTGAAGTTTTTATAACTTATTAAGAATTGATTGCATGCTTTGCTATAGGTTTAATGATAACCAGACTTGTTTTTCTTTTTTAATTTGCCAAAATGATGTTAGAATTTTGGTTATTTTAGCTTGTTTTGAGCAGCTCTCTTTTCATCTGTGTTACTAAAGCTGTTTTACACTGTATATATTTCTAAATATTATATTGCCTTTCCCACGAAAGAATCTAATGCAAATATATTATGACATCAGGGTATGATTAATGAAAGGAAGCCTGGTCTTGCTGGGACAAGGTGACTGGAGTCTTGAGCTTCTTTTTAACTTCATATTTGACCCAGCTTTTGACTTTGGTCGTTAGGTCCCCATTGCATCAGCATGACAGATAAATTAGAATTTGGTGAATGTCTGTCTGCCCTCCATACAACCCTGCATTTTTTTTCAGAGATTGAGGAACACTGGGGGACTGAATACCAAACTCCAGGTCTGCCCTAAGAAGGCCACCTGACACTGAGATCCCCCAATGTCTGGGGTCCTGAGAATGTAGTAACCTTTGGAGGTGGAGTAATTTCCCCAGTGGATTATACAAGAATCCTCTGAACTTCAAGTTATGAAATTCCTAGAGTTTCTCTAGTGTGATTTTTTCCAATTTTTAATTTATTTCACAGAATATCATAAGATATTAAACATTTTAAAAATTGAATGAAAAATGTCCACCACATAGCTTCCATAGCAGAGCCAGAGTCCCTGGGTGCATTTTTGGTGTTCCCACCCTGCCTTCCCACTGCTGCCAATGCCCGGAGTACATGCAGACCTTTTACACACTTGTACTGAGAGAGTGGGCACCATCATACCTTTACAGCCTTATGTGGCAGAAATGAGAGCATTACATCACTCAATCCTCATTGCTATACATTCAGAAAAATGTATCATACCATTCTACTGATGCTGAAACTGAGGCTTAGGGAGCTAGGAGGGCTGTAGATGGATGTGGAGAGCTGGAACATGGCTTACATCTGTGTGGCTCCAGAGTCAGAATCAGCACAGAGTTAGATTTCCTTGTAACACAGAGTTCTAGGTTAGTTTCTAGAACCTTAATAACGTTCTAAGAATCACTATGCCATGACCTACTTAACTTTCTCCTTATTTTGTTGTTTGTAACAATCATTTTATAAATTTCTTTCTGAAGATAAAGTGAGATTGGGATTTCTGGGGCCAAAGAGCACAATCATTTTGTGACTTGGTACATCCTGCAAAGACTTTCAAAAGTATTACACCAGTTTAGTTGATACCCCCATCCATCCTTCCTACACTAAGTGTTATTTCTTAAGAAATTATGTAGTATAATAACAATAAAAATTGTATTTAATTTAGGCTTTATTTTAGTATGTATTTGACTAATAATGAAGTTGAACTTGCTTTTTTGGTGCCTTTATACTTTTTTCTATTGTGTATTGTTCATATCTGTTGTTTATTTTTGGAGAGGGGGCAGGAGGAAATTTGATCGTTTCCTTATCTCTATATAATGTGGTTATTATCATTTTTCCTGCTTGTATGCTGTGTGTATGTGTGTGAAGTTAACCCATTATCATGATTAATAATGGAATGAAAGGAGAAATTTTTTAAAGCAGTGATAACATGTTGAAGTAGCAGTTTAGGGTGAATTTTGAAACTTCTTAAGGCTTAGAGTGCAATGGATTTAACAAACAACATAGGTTTTCTCGGGAAAATGCATTCTGTTTCCACTCCATGCATTAATATTCACTGGGCCTGGCCTTTAAAGCTAATGCAATATCAAGGGAACAGCTGTAACTGGGACCATAATAAACCAAAATCATTTTTATAATAAATCTGTGGAAGGCATCCATTTTACGTTTTCACGGCCATTAAAATAAAGAAGCTGAGAGAAATGTGCAGTTTCATATCCATTGCTTTACTTTTTCTGTATCGTGCATCTCACATTGAGTACTTCACCATATTTGGCTTTTTACAAAAATTTGCTGTTTTCTTAAATGGATCCATTAGAAAAACAGCTCCTGCCAGTAGGATTTTTTTTCTTGCCAAGCATGCTATTATTTCAGGGACTATAGGAGAGTGTCTGTTGGTGCCTGGGGCTGCTGAGGCTGCAGTTGTGGGAGTCATAGGACTTGGTGATGGATGGTGGCCGGGTGGGAAGAGGGCTGGACGGGATGACCTTTTAGACTGTCACCAGCTTTTTGTGGAGAGGAGCTGGGTCTGTAACAGCTCCTGCTCCTTCTCTCCACAGGTAATAACCAGTGCAGGGTATTAAGTCAAAGGTCCTTTTCCATGGACCATGTGTCATCACTGTAAATTGCTATGACTGGGGTTTATGAAGGCACCTCCTTGCCGGTTGCCACCGTTGGGTATCAGATTCTCCACCACCCCAACCACATCTTCCTATAGTTTTTGCTGTGGGTTTCTTTCCTCCATCTTTCAGATATTCCCACACCCTCATCCACCCAAGTGCACACTCCCTGTCTTTCTTCTGGGTATCACCCAGACAATCCTTTGACCTGCTAAATTTTCCATGGTCTCCACATGCTCTGGATATCTTATATGATGCACTCCCACACCTCTCCAGGACCAGCTCCTCTGAGATCTCTGTGAGGATGCCCTCCAGCAGCAGAACCCACCGACTTACCTCTCTGTATACTCTGTGTCCTCCTTGACCTTGTATTTCTATCCCTTGACTTTTTCTTATGGCCCTGCCTGGAGCTTGGCTTGATACTTGGAAAGGGATCATTGTCCCCACCCACCTCCAATGTTCCATGATTATTCATTCCATTTTGCCATGTTTAATGGAATATTTAACAGCATCTATGAAGAAGGTTGAAGACTATAAATAAATGCTCTCTTTGGTATTGAAAGGGTTTTATACAATATAAAATTTAGAGCACATTTTCCTCAGGAGCCCTGACATTAATATTCATCATGAGCCCCAAAGAAGAAGCTATTATATTTTAGCATAATGAAGTTTACCATATGTTTCAAAGTCACTTGCAATTGTGCTTCTCATCATGACAATTAGAAAGGTCATCTTGTCTTGCCAGGCTGTGTTAGATACATCACCCAGCTCATGGCTGTCAGTGTGTGCACATACATACGGGGAAGATAAGATGCTTCTTATAAAAAAGTATTGCTGTTTTCATCTAATTACAAACACTAAACATGCCTGTTGTTTGGCCTTGGATGATATGTGGACACAGAGATGGAAACATCTAAAGCAAATCCCCTTTTGTGCTCTCTGTGACTAAAGTATATGAGGGTTTTTTCCCTTCCTTGAAGCATGATGGTGATGAGGCTTCTCAAACCTTGGGTAGAGGAATTTGACAGCAAGACAATAGTTTGTTTCTTAAAAGTGAATTTTCTGCCTTTCTTAACAGTATGGCAACAATATTATATTTAATTCTCCATGTATGAACTTGGATGACAGGATGGGGAGAAGGAGAGAGGAGGTGATGGGGCTTCTTATGGAGCTTGTGGAGGGACAAACATACAGTAGAATTAAAGCAGGTAATTCTTAGGAACCTGAGAATTAATTGAATGCAATTGTAGGAGCTGGTCACAGGAACTGATGCTGGAAAAATGGTCCTTCACCATTGTCTACTAATATTATTGCTGTTGATTTAGCTGAGGCTTCCTGAGGCTTGGCCCTAGGTCATATCCCTTCCAGACAGCAGAGCCTGGCACGAGCCAAGTCTGTGTCCCTCGTTAGGCCCACGGGATTGAGTCAATTCCTAGGCAGGTTGATAAGAAGTCCAGGGATCCAAAAGGAGAGAGGGGTCTGGAATTCTCAAGGAGGAGGAAAGGGCAAACTTTTTTTCCCCCTCTACATTCTTTAGTCTTAGTCACATAAACTGTTTTTATCTTTAAGTCCTGAACCAATGATTACACAACAAACAACTGAGTTTAAACTCTGTACTAAGGAGTATATAACAACAATGTATCCTGCTTGAGGACAGTTTCTCCTTCCTGAAAACCTTCTGGCTAATCCTGTCATCTTAAAATGTAAATTATGGGAATGGGTCTAGTACGATCTTTACAACCTCCAGACATTCTTTTGATTCATTGTAATAACTAATTAAAAAGTGTATAACTCCCTTGCTAACACTAGCGAAGGGAGCACTCTTTCTGCCCCCTTCTGATGTCTATGTCAGAAGCTTTCTCTATCCCTTTTATACTTAAATAAAACTTTATTACACAAAAGCTCTGAGCGATCAAGCCTTTTCTCTGGCCCTGGATTGAATTCTTCTCCTCCGGAGGCCAAGAATCCCGGCATCTTTTGTGGTTCAGCAACAACCTTTCAGGATTGCACCCCAGCCCTCAAGGAGATGGAGAAGGGCAGAAGTCACATTTCTTGGCCTAAGAGTCAGGTTCACACTAGGTATCCAGCTGATGGTCAGTGTTTGTTGCATTGTGCATCCTGCTGGTTCAAATTTTACAAATGGGAGAAAGTTTGAAATGTTTTTGTAAGTGCTTAGTCTCAGAGAGGGATTGGCTACTTACTGTTTCATCCCCAACTTCTTAACTTATGGCTGTTGGCTAAGTTCAGTTTGGCTTATTTTCAAGGAACTGCAACTTCCCTAGAGGGTGTTTATGGTGACACCTTGAAAATCTTGTTCATCTGTTGGTCAGTTCACAGGTTTCTCTTAGGCCCCTTAAATATTATTCAGGTTGTAACCCAAGACAACTACATGGCTGAGTAGAGCTGGTAATTTACCAACATAGTCAACTATAGAACAGAGGCTGGGGAGATAACTCCTAAGAGAAAAAAAAGCAAAGTATTAAATAAAGAGGAACAGAAAAAAAAAAGATGAAGATGAAGAAGAACTCTTTGCAGATTTTAGTTTTCTTTAAACATCTGTTTTCCCAGCCTCTGTGGCAGCTCTTTGAGGTCATCAGTCCTCCCCACCCACACACACCACCCCCAGGTCTATGCTCTGTGTATAGAATAGGGGTTTAGTGAAGCCTGGATAAATTAGATGGATGCTGAATTTGAGAACTGAATGGAATTTGTGATATGAGGTATTTCAAAGTATCATTCACCAGACATGCCTATATTCAGAATCATTCTTGTGCCAATTCCTGTGTAGCTACCTCTGGAGGTGTTATAGGAATTATTCTTCATGAATCCTATGAAGTCTGTATTCTTTTTCCCATGTGACAAAATGGAGGCCATGCATGATGAACTGGCTTTCTGAGTATGGGTCCCGGCAGAGTTGGGGCTGTGCGGATGCCCATGCAAATTCAAGTTATGAAGTGGGACATGAGATGGGGTAGCTATTTAACTTCTGTGACCCTCATTCTCTGCCTCGTTTACTCATGTAACCAGCAGCAGATCCAGGTCTTAAGGGGCCCTAAAACATACAATTTGTAGGTTGGTCTTATTTAAGAAAAACTTGCTCAGTCATGTCTGACTCTTTGAGACTCCATGGACTGTACAGTACATGTAATTCTCCAGGCAATAATACTAGAGTAGGTAGCCTTTCCTTTCTCCAGGGGATCTTCCCAACCCAGGTTGCAAACCCAGGTCTCCTGCACTGCAGGCAGATTTTTTACTGGCTGAGCCACAAGGGAAGCTAAGAAAAACTATATACATAAGGTTATGAATTAAAATTAGTTACAGGGCTTAGAGGGGACCCACTGAAGGTGAGGGGCCCTGAGTTGTATGTATCATTAGATTCATGGAAAATTTGCCCTTGTTTTCAATTAATTTTTTGTAGCAGCCACTGAGAGTCCAGCCCTCAGAGATGGGAAAACTCTGGGAGATACAAGCAGAAAAGAGATAATTGCAGTAAAGTGTGAGAAATGCTCTGATGGAGAAGCACAGGGTGCCAGGGAAAGAATTCCAGAATAAACGATACCTAAGCTGTGATTTAGGACATGGAAAAGCTGAAACAGAAAAGTATGGGAAGCACATCTGGGGCAGGAGAAAGCTGGGCTTGAAGGTGAGAAGGAACGCTCTTCATTTAGCAGCTGTAAGAAGTTCAGTGGGCTTCCAGGTGGTGCTAGTGGTAAAGAACCCACCTGCTAATGAAGGAGACATAGAGATGCTGGTTCGATCCCTGGGTCAGGAAAATCTCCTGGAGGAGGGGGATTGGTAATCGAAGCTAGGTCTCCTGCATTGCAGGCAAATTCTTTACCATCTGAGCCACCAGAGAAGCCCAACATGTATAAGGAGCCCTACAAGCAGTATCTGCTCAACAAATAATACCTGTCGATACCTACATTCCTCATACATGATAACCGAAGGTCTAGAGAGAAGGCAATGGCACCCCACTCCAGTACTCTTGCCTGGAAATCCCATGGACGGAGGAGCCTGGTAGGCTGCAGTCCATGGGGTGCAAAGAGTTGGACACGACTGAGCGACTTCATTTTCAATTTTCACTTTCATGCATTGGAGAAGGAAATGGCAACCCACTCCAGTATTCTTGCCTGGAGAATCCCATGGACAGAGGAGCCTGGCAGGCGGGCTACAGTCCATGGGGTCACAAAGAGTCGGACCAAACTGAAGTGACTTAGCACACACGTGACACACACGCACACAAGAAGTTCAGTGTGGCCGATTTCTTTGTGGGATGGGGCAGGGGGAGCTTAAGCTCCAGAGTTAGGCAGGCCAGTCGGGCTTGCATACTAATTAAGGAGCTTGGACGTTATCATAAGTACAAGATATCAAATCTTTTTCATTATAAGTGACATGTATGTCCTGTAGGACTTTCAACAGGTTCCTTAACCTCTCTGCTGCTGCTGCTAAGTCACCTCAGTCGTGTCCGACTCTGTGTGACCCCATAGACGGCAGCCCACCAGGCTCCCCCATCCCTGGGATTCTCCAGGCAAAAACACTGGAGTGGGTTGCCATTTCCTTCTCCAGTGCATGAAAGTGAAAAGTGAAAATGAAGTCGCTCAGTCGTGTCCAACTCTTTGCGACCCCATGGACTTCAGCCTACCAGGCTCCTCCGTCCATGGGATTTTCCAGGCAAGAGTACTGGAGTGGGTTGCCATTGCCTTCTCTCTAGACCTTCGGTTATCATGTCTGAGGAATGTAGGTATCAACAGGTATTATTTGTTGAGCAGATACTGCTTGTAGGGCTCCTTATACATGTTGGGCTTCTCTGGTGGCTCAGATGGTAAAGAATTTGCCTGCAATGCAGGAGACCTAGCTTCGATCCCTAGATGGGGAAGATCTCCTGGAGAAGGGAAAGGCTACGTGTTACTCATCACAACAGTCCTCCAATGTGGAATCATTATCCTGATTTTACAGAAGAGGAAACTGCTGCTCAGAGAGGTTGAACAACACGCCCAGTTTGCCCAGGTCAGCATCCTACAGGGTTCTGAAGATGTGTGTGTGTGTGTGTGTGTGTGTGTGTGTGTTGTGTCACTGTGCTCGTCAAGTAATCATTTAGGTTCTATGCAGGTATGTGATTTTAAGTTAAAGACAAAGATTGTAGACAACTGTGAACTTGCAAGAAAGCTCAGATGCTTTTTTGATCCCCAGTATCATCTTTGTCTTTTAACCACCATAGCCCTTGATCTTGTACTAATTCTGTGCTCTTGTGGGCACATGCCCAGTTTTCTCCTGTAGGTTGTAGACTATTAAGAACAGGGACTGGGTTTTGCTTCCCACTGTATTCCCTCCAGAACTCAATCATTATTTTTTTGGTGTGGCTTGAGCTGAGTAGGATTTGGGAAGCATGGAGCAGGACCTAAAAGAGCTTCCCCAGCTCTCTCAGTCACTAAGTCATGTCTCACTCTTTTGTGACTCCATGGACTGTAGACTACCAGGATTCTCTGTCCACAGGATTTTCCAGGCAAGAATACTGGAGTGGGTTGTCACTTCCTACTCTGGGGGATCTTCCCAGCCCAGGGACGGAACCCATGTCTCCTGCATTGGCAGGCGGATCCTTTGCCACTGAGCCACTAGGGAAGTCTCCCCAGCACTCGCTATGGTGTAAAAATATCACCAAACCTGGGAATGCTCGAGGTTTCTCTGTCTTGATCAATTTTGATTTATGATATTTTTCAGTGAAAGAGAAATTGCCTGCTGGAGGGCCAAGTTCAACATGGAGAGGGCTGAGGCAGTTTGCTAATAACAGGAGTCAGCCAGGACTGGGTTGGTGCATGCTCTGTGCTCTGGGCAGGACACAGAGGGAGGCAGGAGGGATCCAGGAACAACTGTCAGCTGTGTTTGTTCTGTCCCTGCTGGCATCTTGGATGGCTAAGTCAGGACAGAGTGGGCATAAAGTGTGATCCTGTGGCTGAAAGCCCTTAGGGAGTGAGGGATGACGGCAAACTTTGCCATCAAGTAAATCTGCTGCCTCTTGAAAGACTTGCCTGTTTGTGAAATGATGTCTCAAACAAGTTTGGGCTTGAGTTGTTTAAAATTCCAGCAAACCAGAAATGTCTCTCATGTGTCTTTGGGATGATAAAAGTCTTCCAGAGTTGTACAGAGCACAAAATAGACTCTCTCCTTTGATCCTGACAGGGGATATTCTGAATTAACTATGTGGACAGTTACAGGTTGAAAAAAAAAATTCAATGCTAGAGACATTAGTACTAGATGAATGGTAAGTGCATTGTCACTCTATTAACAAATACACTAAGGGAAAAAAGAGTTTTCTCTGTCTTTTATGAAGTTGCAAAAGCATAATATGTTAGAATTGTTTGGAAAATGCCAAAAGTAGGGACTATTTTATGGGAGCATGTTTGGTTTACTTTTTATCTTGAATTGTTCTGATATTCTTTCCTTTTAGGAAGCTTTGAGGCCCCGGCGTTTTGCTCTGTTTCAGCCAGTCATCAGTAGGAGTGGGAGCCACAAATAGCTCATTGTCTTAACTTTGAATTTCCCTGGGCTGTCACCTAGTCATCTCAGGCACCCTTAAAGGGAGACTGGCATCAGGAGTGTGTGAAGGTCAGAGCAAGGGCAACAATGTGCCTGGGAGCACGTGTCTGGTGAGGTCTGAGTCTGATAAGGCCCCTGACTTTCCATAGAGTAAGACTTGCCTCTTCTACAGCTTCTGTACATTTTAATACCTACATTTAAACACATACATTTAGTACTTGTTGCTGTAAATATCCTTACATGTTTGTGGTATTTTGGATTACAAGAGCCTCTGAGTGCATTTTCAAGCTGAATTTGTCTGTGAGAGGTTTAAGTGCAGAAGAACTCACTTGTATATTGGTGGTGTCTACCTTTAGGCAGATCACTTCTTTCTCTCAACATTCTATCCTTTTGAGAAACTGTGAGCGCAGAGATGACTCCCCTGACCTACTGAGCTCCTATCACAGGAAGCAGAGCTGGGACAAGGTATCGGCTGTAAGACCTGGTGTAAAACGGAGGCAGCCCTGAGCAGCAGCAACAGAATGGAGCCCCTCGCAGGCCAGACCAGACAGGTGGACCTTTGCGCAAGTTCAAAGTGGGTGGGAACATGACCATTCTATGCTTCCAGTGCAATTGCAACCTGAAAGGAGAGGAGAATTCCCCCAGCACAGTTACGTCTGTTGTATAGGATTTTAATGACCTGGGGATGAGGGAGCTGATGGAAGAACAGGGCAGTAAAGACGGGAGGAGTGGGAATGCAGGTTAGTGGTGGGAGGGCAGCACACGTGCCTTCAGACCATCGTCTGAGGAGAGTGGAGTCCCCTAGTCTTCTGAGTCCCTATTTTACCAAAGGCTTATAATATAAAATCGGAATGTCGTATTTGAAGAGGGAGAGGCAAAATGTCAACCTGGGAGAAGACTGAATAAGGGCATCTTTGGCGGGTAAGTGAAGGGATCAGCAGGCCGACATGTTCTCCTTATGGAAAAAGGTGCTCAGCGGGAGGTCTCTCCTCCAAGAGGCGTGCCTGCCTGGGACTTTTGTGGGTACGGTAGTAGCAGCACCGTCAGGACGGTGGTTGTAATGAATCTGAGTCAGTTCTAGTGAGGTGGATGAACTTGGGGTTTGTCATACAGAGTAAAGTAAGAAAGAGGAAAACAAATATCGTATATTAACACGTATACATGGGATCTAGAAAAATGGTACTGATGAACCTATTTGTAGGGGAGGAATAGAGGCACGAACATAGAGAACAGACCTCTGGACACAGCGTAGAGGGCAGGAAAGGATGGGATGAACTGAGAGAGTAACACTGACATGTACACTACCATGTGTAAAACAGACAGCTCGTAGGAAGCTGCTATGTAGCACAAGGAGCTCAGCTCAGTGTTCTGTGGTGATCTAGAGGGGTGGGGTGGGGTGGGAGGAAGGTTCAAGGGGGAGGGGATGTATGTATACTTATAGCTGGTTCACATTGTTGTACAGCAGAAACTAACAACCCTGTAAAGCAATTACCCTCCAATTAAAGTTTAAAAAGAGACAGGTTCAGTGACAGCTTAAGATCAGACAGCTAGTAAGTGATGGAACCTCCAAAACAGGACTGACAAAAAATTCAAAATTTTTTTAGCTCTTCTACAATGGTCTAGGGCTATCTTATGTTGCAATATTTGAAGGTTGCTTTTAGAATTGATCACTTCTTCAGTCACTCTGAATCTTTATATCTGAGCTTTATTCATCTCGGGTTTTGGATTTGGAAGACTCTAAAAGCTATGGATTGGTGTCCCGTTTTCTTTGAATAAGTAAAGAAAGTATGAGACCTATGAGGTAAGAACACAGCAAGGGTTCGAAGGATATAAACACAGTTGCTTTTATATGCGTCTTCCGTATACACATCAGCTTTAACCAAAAAAAGTCAGTATCATGATTAGTTTTTCTAATATTTTGTAAGCATTCAAATGCTGATGTTGGGATAAGCTACAATATATGCGCCTGATCTTGTTTAAATCAGGGGTCAGTTTGGCAAGAGCGGCTGCTTCTTCTGTGTCCTCAGCTTCCAAGTTAACTCAGTCATATTTGTTATTCAGTTTAGACTTGCTCTCTGCCTAATGTGGCACTACCGCCATGGGCTGCGTCAGCTTGACCAACAGCTTGGTCATAATGAGGACAGCCACCAATTCCCTTCCCATATGAGATGAAGTCAGGAGTGAGGAGGGCTTCCCAGGCCGCACAGTGGTAAAGAACCCGCCTACCAATGCAGAAGATGTGCGAGATGTGGGTTTGATCCTTGTGTCGGGAAGATCCCCTGGAGTAGGAAATGGCACCCCACTCCAATATTCTTGCTTGAAAAATTGCATGGACACAGGTTTGATGCAGGATACAGGATGCTTGGGGCTGGTGCACTGGGATGACTCAGAGGGATGGTACGGGGAGGGAGGTGGGAGGCGGGTTCAGGATGGGGAACACGTGTACATCCGTGGTGGATTCATGTTCATGTATGGCAAAACCAATACAATATTGTAAAGTAATTAGCCTCTAATTAAAATAAATACATTTAAAAAAAAAAAGAAAAATCGCATGGACAGAGGAGCCTGACGGACTACAGTCCACGGGGCTGCAAAAGGTCAGACATGATTGAGCACACGCTTGCATGCACACATGCGCATGCACGCGCACACACACACACACACACACACAGCGGAGTGAAGATTATCAGGGAGATGTACTTGTCAGATTCTCAATGATAATGAGAAGGAAAAAGTCAGGGTTATTTTTTTTCTGGTGTGAATGGGAAATAGAATTGTAACCAAGTTTCAGTTTCTCCACTGTGCAAATCCCATCTTAAACGACAGGGGATTATGCCAGATAGTTTTGGATTTGGGCCCAATATTTGACCTTAGAGCAACTCTCTAGAAGATTAGACTGCAGTTGAGTGGAGAATGCCCCCTGGACTTGATTTTTAAACAGAACCAGATGAATTCCACTCTACTCTGCTTTTAAGAGCAACACGGCTTGGGGATGCATGAAAACTGTGCCAGACAACTTTGCTGATATTTGCCTTTATCATTCTTTCTGGAAGTGTTTAGACTTCTTTAATAAAATGCTACTGTCCTTGGAAAAGGACTGGAGAGAAACAAAATAATCAAAGCTTGCGACTTCCCTGATGGTCCAGTGATTCAGACTCTGAGCTTACAAAGCAGAGGGTGTGGGTTCGATCCCCAGTGAGGGGACTAGTATCCCACATGCCTAGTGGCATGGCCAAAACAAAACAACTCATCCTAAAAAAAAATCAAACCTTAGTCTTGAAATACTTCAGAAAAGACAGGGTGAAGAAGAAGCGGAGCAGGTGGGGCTTCTTGTCTTAATGGTGACTGAGTGGTGCTGAATGTAGGCTGCAGACAGGCTCTAGGCTGGATCCAGGGCCAGGATACAGCTTGGGTTGGCTCTGCGTCTTCCATGCCTGCAACCCAGAGTTTGTGGTTGTGTTTGAAGCCTGAGGAGCCTAGTGGCCCTGATGGGACTGCTGCTGCTGCTAAGTTGCTTCAGTCGTGTCCAACTCTGTGTGACCCCATAGACGGCAGCCCACCAGGCTCCCCCGTCCCTGGGATTCTCCAGGCAAGAACACTGGAGTGGGTTGCCATTTCCTTCTCCAATGCATGAAAGTGAAAAGTGAAAGTGAAAGTGAAGTCACTCAGTCGTCTCCAACTCTTAGCGACCCCATGGACTGCAGCCCACCAGGTTCCTCCATCCATGGGGTTTTCCAGGCAAGAGTACTGGAGTGGGGTGCCATTGCCTTCTCCGCTGATGGGACTAGAGAGACTAAATTGACAGTATAACCTGCTGGCTATTGCAAATGATCAAGGTAAGTGTAGCATCACTGCAGATAAAGAGCCAAGCTGTGGACGGTAGGATGGCAGGCCTAGGGCAACAGTGCCTGACACAAAGACACAGGACCTCATGGGAGATTATCACCCTAGGGCTGAAACCAGTCCACAGACTAACAGACTTGCAAAATGGGACCAGCTTCTGCATGGGCTTTGTTGATTGGGTGAAGCCGGGTTTTAATACTGATTAACCTCTCACTGGTGTAATTGTGTGTAAGTCATGTAACTTCTTTCTCGCTGAGCCTCAGATTTCCCACCTATAAAATGAGGGTAAATCCTATTATAGCCATCATGAGGGATAAATAAGGTAACATATATGACAATATAAAATATAATGAATGTGATAGTACAAAATGTATAAAACTTTTAGTAAAATGCCATAGTTGTAAGATGTGCGTCCAACTCCTGGCAACTCCTAACTAATATTATGTAGACTACTCCTATGTGTAATGTAGATGTAATATTACATATGCATACTATATATACTACTACATGTAATTCTCTTATGTAACATATAGAGCAATATGTATAAAATTTTTAATCAAATACCTGGCTGCAACTATGAAATATCATGTACCTTCCTTAGCTTTTCATCCTTTTGCAAATCTTTACAGGAGTGCCCTAAATTTGTTATATACTGAGAATGTTCAGCTTTATGTCCGAGACTTCAAAGCTCTTTCTACAATTCCATGGCCCACGTAGTTTATTATTATATACTTGGCAGGAGGTGATATAAGAATCTGAGGAAACTTTTAGATAAGGAAAGAGGTTTATTGAGTAGGTTTTTAAAACGGAGGTAATTGTGGTTTTCGATGTCAATGCAGTTTCCTCCACAAATTATTGAATTTGTAAATGACACTTCTGAAACCTGATACCTTATTCTAGGTTTCATCATTAATTTTATACTATAATATAAAGACTCATATAATAATGTCTTGTGTTTATATAATGCCTTTCTATCTTGTCACCTCACCCACAGTGATAAAATGCAATTAAGCTTGATTTTCATCCAATCTTCCCTCCAAATCTTGAAATTCCACTTTGTTACCCTCTCTTCATAAAGCAATAATTCCTCTTGTATTTACAACATACAACTCACACCACACATATTGGAGGGCAGGGACTGGGGAGAGGAATAAAACTGGGGTGTCACTCATATCCTTAAAGCCGAACTCTTGTCTGCTCTCTGTTTCCTAAGTATGGTTGGTTTTGCCAATCATGAGACTATTTTATGGATGATTATTTCCAAAGCGAAGTGCCCTTCCTCCTCCCTTTTCTTCAGCTGATCCATTTCACAGTCAACAACAGTGAGCCTCCAGTTTGGAACTCGATTCAAAGCCTGAAAACCCTCAATACATCTGTCTTCACTGGACATGTTCACGTGCATATTCTAAAAAGGGCTTCTCATTACAGGGTCTGCTTGATAAAATATGCAAATTAAACAGCCACCCTACTGTTGAAATTCAAATCCTAAAATTGCCCTGAGAATGTGAGGGCTTGTGCTGGAGGCCCCTGCACTTACAGCTTTGTTTTTGGCTTGGTGCTCATGCTGACAGCTTCAGAGAACATGAATTCCTACCAATGTTTGTCAAGCTCTGGGAGCCTGAACAGTTCATTAGCTGCTAGAGTTATGGGGTGGGAGATGGGTCACCCAATTTGGAGGCTGACCTTTATGAGCTCTTAGCTGGATTGCATATTTATGTGTCAGAGTGTATTGGAATTTAATGAATCTGTGACCTGAAGGGAGAGGAAGATGGTGGCAAGTCTGGGAGTCTAGGACAGTAAACACCCCATTTCCCTGTTCTTTGGGGTGTCCCCTCTGCTTCTTGGGGTTACTGATTAAAATGTGGTAGGTAATGCAGAAGCTGCTTCAAAATCAAATTCGGTCAAACATCTGTGTAGGCATCTGTCCTAATTAATGGCTTTAATACTGAATTTGCTTGTGTGTTCTTTTAGCTACTACAGGGCTGTGCATCGTTTTCCTCCCCTTCCTGCTCAGGTGGATTCTGCTGAGCTCAGGGTAGGACGTCTGGTTGAAGCCCCTGCCCCACACAGACTGTGGGTCCTCATGTGGCCCGGCTGTGGGGAGTCAATCTATTATTGTTATAATTTTGGTTAGAAATTATAGGTTTATTTTTGTATTTTGAAAGAGACAAAAAAGCAAAAATAAAACCAAAACAACCATGCGTGCACGTGTGCGTGCTCAGTTGCTTCAGTTGTGTCCGACTTTGCGACCCTAGGCACTGTAGCCCTCCAGGCTCCTCTGTCCATGGGATTCTCCAGGCAGGAATACTGGAGTGAGTTGCCATGCCCTCCTCCAGGGGATCTTCCTGACCCAGGAATCTCACTGGCATCTCGCCACTCCTGCATTGCAGGTGGATTCTTGCTGCTGAATCACTGGGGAAGACCCCAAAGCAACCATATATATCAATAATTGTGAAATATGTGACTATATATATACACACACACACATATATAATACATACATACATATATGTATGTATGAAATTACATGAGGAAAAGAGTAAGATGTTTGAAACCAAGAATGGGCTTGAACAGATTTCTAGTGAAACACAATTAAAAGTTTTGCTTCAAGTGTCTAGGCTAGATAGCATGGCCCATGGAGCACAGGAACACTCATCTATTTAACTGATTAAAAAATTTTATATTCAGTTTACCTGGATTACTGCCTCTGAACCCACTTTCAGGAAAGGGGAACATGAGGTGTCAGGTCCCCTGGCGTGTGGGGAGGAAGCAGGCCGGGGAACCACCATCTTTGATAAGTTGATGGCCCTGGCTATGCGCCATAAACACACCGGGCCTTGGCCTCCTGATGGCAAAAATAAGGGTCTGCACTAGATAACTCTGCAAGGGCTTTGCAGTGATTTTTGGTGATGCTGTGAATTTAAAACTAACACAAGAAAACAATAACCAGCCTTGTTGGCTAGAATCTTGAAGTTAGCTGGGGTCGCTCTTCAGGCCCGAATGCAGCCACGGTTTCCCATCGTCAGAACTGGATGAGCCACGCGGACATCGCTGGAGCAGGGCCGTCGGGAGGGGAGGTCCCCTGCCACATTCAATGTCACTTGCTTTCTGTGGCTGTATTTTCCAAACACCCTCTAACCCTGTCCGAAGAGACACCAGGTGCCCGGCACGGGGTGTTACCCGGCGCTGAAGTCACGTGCCTCCCACGCTGAGCAGAGGGAGGAGCTTCGCCCAGCTCTCCTCCCAGGCCACCTCCCAGGGGAGTTCATTCCTGGGCCTGCTGCGCTAGGACAGTCTTAGGTTGAGCCGGCAGGACATCAAAACAAGCAGCCATCTGTGCTAATTCTGTTGTTTCAACAGAAAAGGTAAGGCCGATTTTACTAAATCAATGGTTCAGGTGCCCATGAAATAGAGCCTAGCTGAGGTCTTGCCTGGAGAATCCCATGGACAGAGAAGCCTGGTAGGCTGCAGTCCGTGGGGTCGCACAGAGTCGGACACGACTGAAGCGACTTGGCGGCGGCGGCGGCAGTGGGGGTCCCTGCGTGTTCTCGGAGGCCGTACGTGGGCACCGCTTTGTAGCTGGGTTTTTCTCCCCAGCTGCACTCAGAGCCACCTTCTGGTCATAAGTCTGTGGGGTTAGGGGTGGGGTGAGAGGTATTTATGTCAGAGCTCCAGGTGACTGTAATGTTTGCTGCTGCTGCTAAGTCGCTTCAGTCGTGTCCGACTCTGTGTGACCCCATAGATGGCAGCCCACCAGGCTCCCCCGTCCCTGGGATTCTCCAGGCAAGAACACTGGAGTGGGTTGCCATTTCCTTCTCCAGTGCATGAAAGTGAAAAGTGAAAGTGAAGTTGCTCAGTCGCGACGGACTCTTCGGGACCCCATGGACTGCAGCCTACCAGGCTCCTCCGTCCATGGGATTTTCCAGGCAAGAGTACTGGAGTGGGGTGCCATTGCCTTCTCCGACTGTAATGTTTAGTCAGCATATACTTAATTTATTACTGATTGCCTGTGTGCTAAGCTGCTTCAGTCGTGTCTGACTCTTTGTGACCCTATGGACCGTCAGGCTCCTCTGTCCATGGGGTTCTCTAGGCAAGAATCCTGGAGTGGGTTGCCATGCCCTCCTCTAGGGAATCTTCCTGACCTAGGGATTAAACCCTCCTCTCTTATGTCTCCTGCATTTACCTGCAGGTTCTTTACCGCTAGCACTACTTGGGAAGTCCTTATAACTGATTACCAGACTTCAGATGGGTAAAACCAGCTGACTCATGGTCTCTCTTTGAAAGAGAACCTTGTTTTGAACGAGGTCTTATTTTGAACGTCTGAAGTTTCGTGCGCTACTGACCCCTGGGTGAGACAGTGCTGCCTTTGCTCTGGTTTCTCTGCACCCTGCCTTCCTGCTCTTTGCTCACCATTCTGGAATACTTTTGTTGTTGCAGCTTATAATTTGGAGTCAATCCCTGTAGTTTCCCTTTTTCTGTTGACTTTTTTTCCCTACATCTTATTTATTTATTTATGTTTAATTTTTGACTATGCTGGGTGTTCGTTGCTGTACATGGGCTTTCTCTCGTGGCGCGTGGGCTTCTCTTCTTGCAGAGCACGGGCTATAGGGCTCACGCTTCAGTAGTGGTGGTTCCCTGGCTTAGTTGCCCTGAGGCATGCAGGATCTTCCTGGATCAGGGATTGAACTGATGTCCTCTGCATTGCAGGACAGACTCCCAACCCCTGGACCACCAGGGAAGCCCTCTGCTAACCTTCAAAAGGTGTTGTGAAGTCAAAGTTCCTTCCCTGTGCTAGCTTTCTCTGGAGCACTGTAGGGTTCCCTTGGTTTAGTGCTTTTGGCCTCATTGGTACTTTGATGTCTCTGGCTTGGTTCCTTAGATGTCCTTGTGCTGGATGTCTCGGAAAGTGGAAATGTCAGAAAAGGGCCATGGATGTAAGACACTGATGCATTGCCTGTGACCTTGAAAGCGATATTGATGGGTCAGTGGTTTCCAGGAAAAGCCTTCAAAATGCAGAAGATGATGGGTGGTGGGGTGCCCTGAGCATCAAGGAATCAGAAAGCTGGGGCTCTCTTGCCAATTCTTAGTTAGTCAAAGACTGAGGATCCAGAGAGGGCCCAGCTAAGTTCCTTGTGGGGAGGTCCTCCCTGCCTCTGCCCACATGTGAGCTCACATGGCGAGGTGACTGGTGCTTTCGCAGCCTGTAAAGGGCTTGGTGAAGAAGGAGGCTAAATCTAGCGCTTCAGCCTGGCTTTGGGTAGAGAGCTGACACCTATACCACAGACATCTGGAAATCAAGAGTGAAATGTGCAGGTGTCTTTAAAAAAATTGTCAAAAAATGAAGACAGGAAAGATCCTTAACGAACTTCAAAGTATAAGTGCTTACTGGTATTTCCCTGGTGGTTCAAATCCACCTGCCAAGGCAGGGGACATGGATTCGATCCCTGGTCTGGGAGGATCCCACATGCTACAGGACAACCAAGCCTGTGTGCCACAACTGGAGAAGCCGTTGCATCTAGAGACTAGCCCCTGCTTCCTGCAACTGGAAAAAACCTGCATGCAGCAATGAAGACCCAGCCAAATAGATAGATAGTAAAAGCTTAAAAAATGTGAAGTGCTTACATTAAGAAAGATAGTGGTGTCTGTTACTTTCAGACTATTTCTTATTTACAAACAAAATTAATTTGATATAGTTTAAGGCTTATTATCAATTAATCTGTAATGCTACTAAAATTTTAAAGAGTCTGGTCTCTGGTTGATTTTTTCTGGTTTATGAAAAACTGAATACTGTAAGCCAAAGACACATTCAACATAGTATCAGTAATGTCTCTGTGAGGTATGTACATGCCCATGTGAGTGAGGGTGGGGAAAGGCATCTTTAGAATCGCTTCAGTCAAGCAGATGTGAAAAGTCAACATTTTCAGGAAAAAATTTAAGAAGACAAGAGTGGACATTCTTCCCCTTCCTGGTGAAAGTCATAGGGTATTTGCCACTGAAGACACTCTACTTCAGACCTACTATTACCAAGCATTTCATCCTCTCATTCCACATTTTTGCTATCTTTACGTGCATTATTAAACTTAATGTGTGTGCACGCTCAGTTGGGTCTGACTCTATGTGACCCCATGGTCTATAGCCTGTCAGGCTCCTCTGCCCATGGAATTTTCCAGGCAAGAATACTGGCGTGGGTTGCCATTTCCTCCTTCAGGGGGATCTTCCCAACCCAGGGATTGAACCTGCATCTGTTGCGTCTCCTCGTTTGCAGACAGATTCTTTATGGCTAGCTCCACCTGGGAAGCCCCTATTAATCTGAGAAGGACCTATAAAAACGGAAAAACTGAAATTTGGCCTGAATGTGACTCACTTCTCTCCCCTACATCACTGCCTAACCCACTTCTTAGATCGGTGCAGATCTTTCCAGCTGTAGCCAGTTTCCCACCACGTCACACAGACGGCGGCTCACTTGGGCCACGTGAAGAGCCAGGCGCACCAGGGCAATCGCACGATGAGTTGAGTCTGAGGATTTCAGACCGCCTTCTCAGGCCAGGCGTCTGAAAATGGTTCTGGTCTCACTAGCAGTGTTTCAGGGGCATTTTTGCCTTTGAAAGAGATTAGTAAAAGCCATCGTCTTCCTGGTTTTTGTATCCGGGGAACGTCTTCACTTCCGTTTTCCTCTGTTCCTGCTCCTGTGGGCACGGGCAAGCCCTGAGCAGCAGCAGGAAGAGGGCTCTTCTCCGGGCTCCCCAGTGAAGCCCCGTGTGAATGGAGGCCCTGCAGGGGGAGGCCTGGTTAGGTGTTTTTCCTTCAGTTGGAGTGTTCTTCACAGTTTTGGGCCCTTTAGGAACCTTTCCTGTCATTGTTTCCACAAGCTTTTCTTTTTCAGTTGTTTTGGAAGCCTCTTTATCAGAAAGGGCATACCTCCTGAATTTTGCTCAGAACCTAATTATTATTTACTTCTTTGTTTGTTTTCTGTTTCCCTACAATAGCCTCTATATTTTGTGTAGCACTTACCTATTTTCTTCCCCCCAAACTTTAAGCTTTTTGTTTTGTATTGCGGTATGGCCGATTAACAATGTGGTACCTTCAGATGAATGGCTAAGGGACTCAGCCATATATATACACATATCCATTCTCCCCCAGCACTTCTCTGTTTTTTAACTTGTCTTTATATTTTGGTAGATCTTTATTATTTTATTGAAATATAGTTGATTTACAATGTGTTGGTTTTAGGCGTACAGCAGAGTGGTTCAGTTAGTTTTATATATACACACACACCGTGGACTTGTGTGATTTTAGTTCTCAAACCAGGGACTGAACTCAGTCCCTCGGCAGTGAAGACATGGTGTCCCAACCACTGGACCATCAGGAATTCCCTGTATCTATTTTCTTAAAAGATTCTTTTTCATAGGCGGTTATTGTAAGACCTTGAGTATAGTTCCCTGTGCTATACGGTAGGTCCTTGCTGTTTGGCAATATTTTCACATTACGAGTGTGATCATCTCAGAATGACTCACAGTGCAGCACGAAGCTGGAGGTTTCCTGCGGGCCTGGCACAGCTGGGAGGACTGGATAGATTTTACTTGGTTTGCTTGTCACCTTGAAGGTAAACGCTAATGTTTTCAGTTTGCTGTGTAGGTAAAACCTGCCCGTATTCACATAGCAAATAAGTGGCAGAGCTGGTATTTGAGTTAGTTTTGCCGGGCTCTGAAAGGCTTGCTCTAAAAGGTTTTCATATGGTCAGTGGTCACCCCATTTTGATAAGGGGTAATAAGCAACACACATGCCTTCATCAGTTTCTGGGTCAGCACCGAGGGCTGCACATAAAAAGTTCATAATGATGCCGCCTTGGGGTGTGCAGCCTCACTGCTACAAAAATATTGGATTAATAAAAATTCAGTTATGATTGACATCGTTTATGAAACATTCTTTTAACAAAAGTATAGTTTCATGTCAAATTCAGATAAATTTGAACGATGGCTTTTAATAAGACAGTGTGGTTTCTTTCAGATGCTTTGTGTAGATTAAAGTCATAAAACTGTCAAGAGACAGATCACAACTTCTTTCCAACACCCGCATCTTTAGACTAGTTCATTTCTTTCTTTGTCCTGAACTTTTAAGAAAGTAGGGTAATGAGTCCCTTGTTTCTAGTCTCTGTAAAAAGAAAAGGAGGCTTTGCCAATGTCTAGTTTATTCCCAGTCCCCTGAGGCGCAGTGGGGAGGGAAAGAATCAGCTAGATCAGAAGTCCATGAGAGGAAACTCAGAATAAAGAGGATATTGAGTTCTTCCCTTTCTTGGGGGAAATCACTGTGCCCCTAAAGAGAAAAGTACTCCTTGCAAATCTTGCACGGGGGAATTCTGTTTTAGTGCCTCTTCAGATGAAAGGACTGTAATGGCTGACACGGTAGATGTTTTTTAATGAACATCTTTTTCATACATCCTTTTGTAGAGTATAGACCACTAGCAATATATGAGCTTCTGAGCTTAAACATAGCTTTAGCTGTGCAAGATTAACAAGATAAAACATGCAAGATGCATCCTGCTTATACAGTGATGCTCATAAGTTTTCACTATTCTCATTTCTGAGGGGAAATTTTCAGATGAAAGCAGGAAGAAATTTTAGAAGTATTCATCTCCTGCCCCATGTCATGCTCTCATGTGTCTTCTATGGATGTCAAAGACTTGGTCTCCCATTTATATGGCTCATCACAGTTGCCTCTGTTTTGTACACAATGGGATTATCATTAAACCTGAGGAAGGGATATGACAATTTTTTTTCACGATGGCACTGCATGCATGAGGTGTTTAAAAAGTATGGGTGGTAAGAAGAATATCTTAAAATTCTTGTATGTTGTTCCTACAACTTTCTTTTTGTTTGGATTTGGGATGTCCTGTGTTCAGTTTTTCATTCTGCATTTGGAGATGATTCCACGAAGGGAAGAGAGAATTAGAAAAACTTGGTGGGGGCTTCCCTAGTGGCTCAGTGGTGAAAAATTCTGCTTGAGACACAGGAGTCACAGGAGATGGCAGGTTTGATCCCTGGGTCAGGAAGATCCTCTGGAGGAGGGCATGGCAATCCACTCCAGTATCCTTGCTTGGAAAATCCGTATGGACAGAGGAGCCTGGTAGGCTACAGTCTATAGCATCACAAAGAGTCGGACATGACTGAAGCTCCTTAACATGCAAGGACATGGTAATCTTCAGTTCAGTTCAGTTCAGTCGCTCAGTCTTGTCTGACTCTTTGAGACCCCATGAACCGCAGCACGCCAGGCATCCCTGTCCATCACCAGCTCCCAGAGTTCACCCAGACTTATCTCTGTTGAGTCGGTGATGCCATCCAACCATCTCATCCTCTGTCGTCACCTTCTCCTCCCGCCTTCAATCTTTCCCAGCATCAGGGTCTTTTCAAATGAGTCAGCTCTTTGCATGAGGTGGCCAAAGTATTGGAGTTTCAGCTTTAGTATCAGTCCTTCCAATGAACACCCAGGATTGATCTCCTTTAGGATGAACTGGTTGGATCTCCTTGCAGTCCAGGGGACTCTCAAGAGTCTTCTCCAACACCACAGTTCAAAAGCATCAATTCTTTGGCACTCAGCTTTCTTTATAGTCCAACTCTCACATCTATACATGACCACTGGAAAAACCATAGCCTTGACTAGACAGACCTTTGTTGGCGAAGTAATGTCTCTGCTTTTTAATATGCTGTCTAGGTTGGTCACAGCTTTCCTTCCAAGGAGTAAGTATCTTTTAATTTCATGGCTGCAGTCACCATCTGCAGTGATTTTGGAGCCCCCCAAAATAAAGTCAGCCACCGTTTCCCCATCTATTTGCCATGAAATGGTAGGACTGGATGCCATGATCTTAGTTTCTGAATGTTGAGCTTTAAGCCAACTTTTTCACTCTCCACTTTCACTTTCATCAAGAGGCTCTTTAGTTCTTCTTCACTTTCTGCCGTAAGGGTGGTGTCATCTGCATATCTGAGGTTATTGATATTTCTCCCAGCAATCTTGATTCCAGGTTGTGCTTCTTCCAGCCCAGCATTTCTCATGATGCACTCTGCATATAAGTTAAATAAGCAGGGTGACAATATACAGCCTTGATGTACTTCTTTTCCTATTTGGAACCAGTCTGTTGTTCCATGTCCAGTTCTGACTGTTGCTTCCTGATCTGTGTATAGGTCTGGTATTGTAACCTTAGTACAATTGAAATCTTTTTTGGAAGTTTTTCAGTTTTGTAGCTGGGGATAGTACCATTTTGGCTCAGATCACATTATGATGATTGACAGCCTTTAGAGATCCCCTGGTAAATTGTACAGAGGAGCAAGCTGAGGCCTGAGCATTTGTGCCCCTAGCTGGGGTCCTATGGCTCATGAGTGGCTGAGCTATGATGAGAACCCATCTTCCCATCTCTGTGCTGGAACTCTTTTCATACAAACATGCTGACTTGATGAATCTAGTATTACCATGTGCTGATATTTCATACTTTTTTGAAATTTCTTTTTTTTAAATTTATCTTGTTTATTTTTATTTTTTGATTCCACTGTGAGACATGTGGATCTTAGTTCTCCAGCCAGGGATCAAACCTGTGTCCCCTGCATTGGAAGCATGGAGTTTTATCTACTGGACTGCCAGGAAAGTCCAAATATTTCATATTTGAGGCCCACATCTTTGTGTCTGCTTTGGAAGGGAGTTTTGTACCATTCATTCATGGCCACTCTTCATATTTGCCCAAGACCACCAAATGCATGGACAGAGGAGCCTAGCAGGCTACAGTCCATGGAATTATAAAGAGTCAGACATGACTGAGCAACTAACACTACTACCAAATACATGGAGCAGTAACTGTGTTTCCCCCTGTTTGTTGATAGGTCAGTATTAGGTGCTGTCAGGAAATCGAAGGAGGTTAAGAAATTCTAGAGGTTGATTTGAGAAGTTCTGGTAATGTGTTGCCTCATTGTCTTGGTTGTATATGAGTTTTAATCCATGATAAAATACTCTTTAGCCCAGTAAAATCAACATTAGGTCGAGATTTAAAAGTCTTAAGAACTACTCAGTCTGCAGACTGGCATATATTTCCTTGGTGATATTGGCCAGATCCACAAAACAGTAACACGCCATCGCCCATCCCCGACTGCTGGTCACCCCTGTTCTACTTTCTGTCTCTAAGGACTGGTCTGTTGTAGGGACGCTGTATAAATGGGATCCTACCACATTTGTTCATTTGTGGTGTGTGCGTGCGTGTGTAGTCACTCAGTCATGTCTGACTCTTTGCCACCCCGTGGGCTGTAGCCCACCAGGCTCCTCTGTCCATGGGATTTCCCAGGCAAGAATACTGTCTTTGAAAGCAAAATGAACCGAACCTTTCCATGGGAGAAGCCAGTTCCATAGACTGCGTGGCCTCTGGAATCCGTGTCATCTCAGAAGATGCGGGAGTTTACTCTGCCAACACATTTACAAGCCTGAGATATTCACCGCGCCTGTGTGTAGTTATCTTCGGCCTCCTGAAAGTGTGAGGGGTCAGTCCTAGGTCTACTGCACTTCACGTCGTCCTGTTCTCAGTCTTAGGTAACAGGTGTCACCACCCTGAAACTATCCTAACAAATGATGGAGAGGGCTGACCATTACCCCTGTGACCAGACCTCTGACTAGGAGGCTCTGCCCTGGTCCTACACGTCCCTCACAGCCCGTGGCCCTGCACCAGTGTCCACACCCCTAAGTGGGTGTGGAGGGCTTGGATCTTGTTGAGCCAGGAGAACTGAATTCTCATTTCAGCTCTGCTGTGGAATGTCTGGGTGACTGTCACTTTGTTCCTTCAAACTGGAGATTTCCCAGCTGTAATACGAGGAGCTTGGACTTAATTATCTCCAAAGTCCCTTAAGGGCATATGTAGCAGTTCTCTAATTTATTAAACAGACAACAAAGACTTGGTGGTGCAGTGGATAAGAATCCGCCTACCAATGCAGGGGACACAGGTTCGATCCTGGATCCAGGCAGATCACACATGCTGCAGAGCAGCTAAGTCCATGCAGCACAACTGCTGAGCCCAAGCCCTAGAGCCCACGCGCTGCCACGGCTGAGACGAAGTGCAGCAACTACTGAAGCCCTCGTGCCTAGAGCCTGTGCTCTGCAACCAGAGAAGCCACCGAAATGAGAAGCCCACACACCACAGCAGAGAGTGGCCCCTGCTCGCCACAACTACAGCAAACCTGCACAAAGCGATGAAAACCAAGCACAACCAAAAATAGATTAGTAAATAAAATTTAAAGGAACAACAACAACAGTAATGACCACCATCTAACATGTACTACAAAACTTAGGCACTTTCAAAATCCCTTTGCATTTACTTTCACATCTACCTTAGGAAAGAGGTAGTGGACATAGAGAATTAGTAACTTGCCTAAGGACAGCCTGCAAGCCAGAGCACCGTGCCTGGAAGACAAAGTCTGACTCCAAAACCTAGGTCTCAACTAAATTAAAAGAGCATTGAAAAGAAATGACGTCACAGTAAGAAGAAAAAAGCAAAAAGCACATCTTCTACTCTCTAGCAATCAGGCTTTGTATGGATTCTTCTAACCTTGATGAAAGGGTGTAATTAATCTGTAATTAAAGTAATAATGGGATTTCTTAGGGAGGGCAATTAGGGAATGACATCCTTGTGGCTCTGGACACCAGAGGGCGCCCTGGCAAAGCTTACTCTGCACATCCTGTGTCTTAGGAGAGTGCAACTTCCCTGGACCAACTTCAAAAGAAATATGGCATTTCTAGGACTTCACCCATCAACGTGGGTCAGCCAGTTTTGATTCCTGTAAAATTCAGAATAGAAAAAACATATAAATCAACACAACCACACCCTTCCTTGATAACATTAGAGCGTTCTTCAGGTCTGACTTCGAGCCCCTGGTTCTGTGTTGTGTTGCGGGTGGCGTGTGCCTTCTCACAGCTCACCTTGGTACAGTGCTCCAGATGGCTGTATTCTTAGCAGCAGATAGACTTAAGCATGATAATGAGGGATATTTTATTTAAATCCACTCTTTATCTTTCATTACTTATTCACATGTATGGTTTGTGATCACACTGCCATTCCGTGTGATGGGAAATGAGACAGATTTGAAGAAAGTAATTATTTAATATTCAACAGATATACCTATTGTGCTTCAGACAAGAACAGAGAGCACAAAAGAACTGTGGCTGCCTCGTAGAAGCTCCCTGTGGCTGGATCTTAGGTACCAAGGAGCCATTTGGAAATGTGTTTAAAAATAATAGTAGAATGTATGAAACGAGTCGCCAGTCCAGGTTCGATGCACGGTACTGGATGCTTGGGGCTGGTGCACTGGGATGACCCAGAGGGAGGGGAGGGGAGGGAGGAGGGTGGAGGGTTCAGGATGGGGAACGCGGGTATACCTGTGGCGGATTCATTTCGATATTTGGCAAAACTAATACAATATTGTAAAGTTTAAAAATAAAATAAAATTTTAAAAAAGTAAAAAAAAAAAAAATAATAATAGTAGAGGGGGACTTCCCTGGCAGACCACTGGTTAAGCCTGTAAGTTGCTAATGCAGGGGGCACAGGTTCGATCCCTGGTCAGGGAACTGAGATTCCCGCATGCCTCTAGGCATAGCCAAAAGATTTTTAAAAAATAGTGGAGGGAACTGGGAGAAGCAATGGTGCCTAAGAGAGCCGCAGAGAGTCCTGTGACATACAGAGATGCTTTTCACTGTTAGTCTGCTGGGGAACCCTCCTGAGTGTGCAGGACAGGAGGAGGTCATTGTGCAGCCCTGTGGCCCCGTGTTATCATCCTGTTACCTCTCTAACTGTGTCCATATGTAAAATAGATCTTCACATACAGTTGTATTCAGTTAGGAAAAGATGTTAAGTCCTTGTAAATGATGCTAAACAGAAGCCCTAAGAAAGCCTGTTTAGGCTCAGCGCTGTGTTTGGCTTAACACAAAGACAGACTTTTTCATCTACTGAGCTGTGAATCATTCATGTGGGTAAGATCATCTCTAGCAAGTAAGCAGAACACTTGAAACCCCACTCCTGGGAAGGGAAGAAAAGCCTCTCATGCCCTTAGCGTCCCCCTGATAACACCCCATTTGTTTTGCAATGAGTGTGTGTTGGTGCTGAGCAAATGAGAAAACTCCTGCTTAGCTGACAAGGCAAAAACCCAAACCCAAACAAAAACACACATAAAACAGAAGCCTCAGAGGACGCTTGTCTCTGGGGGAATAAAAAAAACAAACAGTTATTTCTGCTTTTGAAAAAGCCACATGTGTGCGGCTGGAGTTCATACCTGGCCCCAAACTCTCCTCATTTCCCTGAGTGGAGCTGCCTTCTGCTGCCCTGTCTCGTTTTTACCTTTTTCCTCCCCCTCCTTCCCACTCCTTCCTCTTCTCCTTGTTTCCCCTTCGATCCCTTTTCTCCTCCTTCTGTTTCTTTTTCATCTCTCTCGTTACTCCTTCTCAGGGGTGGGCAGGACTGGTCTGAGGACCCTGCTGGCTTCCGGGCTAGGCTAGGTTTGGGCCCCTCTAGCCGAGTGTCCACAAGATAGCCGTTGGCCCAAACACACTGATTTTGTTCTTTTTGTGAGAGCAGTGAAGCAGATAATAGGGGCTTCCCAGGTGGAGCTTGTGGTAAAGAACCCAGCTGCCAATGAATGGGACATAAGAGATGCAAGTTCGATCCCTGGGTTGGGAAGATCCACTGGAGGAGGGCATGGTAACCCGCTCCAGTGTTCTTGCCTGGAGAGTCCCATGGACAAGGGAGCCTGGTGGGCTGGAGTCCATGGGGTCGTGTAGAGTCGGACATAACTGACGGGACTTAGCATGCATGCACACATGAAGAAGATAACAACATGAAATCCAACCCAGCACCTTCAGAAAGGGTCGGTAGTTGTATTTTTCTTGAAATTAGTCATGGGGATTGCTGTCAGGGAACTGGTATTAATTAGGACAAGAGCTGGGGTGGGTAGTCCCTGAATGGAAGGAGGAGGGGATACAGTTGGACCCATAATGGGAAGTTCTTCAGCTTAGGAGAGGGAGTGCTGATCTTGAAGAGATGTAGGCCAGGGGGAAAATACTCAAAACATCAGGGGGAGTGAGCAGGGAGGGGGCGAGTGAGGGACAGGCAGTGAAGTAAGTGGATGACTGGACCTGTTTTTACAGACATGCTTCACTCAGAAGCACAATTGTGATGGTTGATGTGGAGTGAAAAAGGTCAGCGTGGGCCCTGACAAAGATTAGGGAACCATCAGCCCGAAGTTTTCAGGGTTAGAGTCTCCCCTCAAGATCTTGAGATGAAACAGTTTGGGCCTTGGTTTCTGAGAAGAAGTGTTAGTGTTAGTCGCTTAGTCATGTCCAATTCTTTGCAACCGCATGGACTGTAGCCTGCCTGGCTCCTCTGTCCTTGGAATTCTCCAGGCAAGAATACTGGAGTAGGAAGCCATCCCCTTTTCTAGGGGATCTTCCTGACCCAGGGATTGAACCTGGGTCTCCTGCACTGCAGGCAGATTCTTTACCATCTGAGTCACCAAGGGAATCCTCATAGCGCAGTGGTTCTTTCCTGGGAGAGGTCTTGCCTTGCTCAGTTGTCTGGGTGAAAGCTCTTATGTCCTTGGTCCCTAGAGGAGAGCTGGCATCTGAGGAGCTGAACCCAAGGCTGAAATTCCAGTAGGAAGAAGCTAGAAAAGAAACCACCTCTAGGGGGCACTTCTGGAGTCCACGAGCCCAAGGGGAAGGAGTCTGGAGGTCCTGGGAGCCTGGGCACGGTGGGTCTCTGCAGGGGGATGGGAAGGCAGAGAAGAATGAAGGCAGAGGAGAAGAGGTTTGAGCAACTGGTGACTCTTTGCCTGACAACTGGGAGAGCTCCTGCTATGGGATCATCCTTTCCAGGGCAGGACATCAAAGTAGCAGAGACCTCAACTCCATCCACTAGGGAGCAGAACTGGCCCTCTGCCTCCCAGGGGCCAGAGGAGCCAGCCTGTGTAATGCTTGGAATACAACATGAAGAAACAGTTACAACTGCAACACCCTTAGACCAGCGAGGCAGAAAGTTCTAACAATTGATGCGCACCTTCCCTCCTTCCCCCTGAGTGGGTCTGATGACCGCCGGGCGGTGGGTTTGCACACTTCTCACCCAGGTGCGCTTAGCAGGTGGCCAGCCCTGCAGTCTCTTGGGACCATCCCTCGGGGCCAACATTGCCGGCTGGGTCACCCTGAGCCTGTGCCACGAAGGCTACCAGACACGGGTGTGTGGTCGGCAGTGACGCCCTCTGTCCCCACCTGGCAGGCTTAATGAGGAGTGGCCACTGGAAGCAGCCTAGAAAGGCCACCAAAACCTGTTAATGAAGTCAAACAAGAATGCTGGGCTTAATTTCACTCTTGCCATCATGTTAAGTTACTATAGACCCTGCTTTTAGAGATTAGCAATTAACCTTTCCCCCGCAACTCTGAAATTGTTTCCTACCTTTCTAAACTGATGCATTCCTGGTGGTATTTATAAGTGGTGAATTTTGAACATTGATTCAGATATTTTAAAAAATAAATATTTTTCTTAAAGTTATTTATGGAATATCGTGACTTTAATTTTGCCCTAGGAATATAGTTTCTGAGGATAAACTTACATCTATCTTGTGTTTCATGATGAGTTTCCAGCATTTTTCTTCTTGTTGCTGTTGGAAGTGGGGTAGACCAGCTCATTGAAACCTTCCAGGGCCTTCGGAACAGACCTCGCCCACTGATGCAGCAGCCTGGAGCCCTGCCATCTTCCCTGTCTTATTGGGTTGGTGCCTGGAAGTTTGGGCTCACAGATTCCTCCTGGACTGGGCTCTGTACACTATGCAGAGGCTTTCCCTTAGCTGTCATTGTCTTCTCAGGGTTTTGCTGGGTTCTGAGGGCAGCACTTGGCAGGGGTAAGAGAGGAGCCTTTGTGGAGAGAAGAAGCCCCTTTGTGGGGAGGGAAGGGTGTGGGAATGGTCACTGGACGGGCACAAGCCCCCTTGTTCCACTTCGTGCATTTGGTCAGGGTGGTGCCAACTGTGACACGGACTCTTGTCCCAGGTATGAGGTGGCGCTGACCAGGATCACACCTATGGTGGAGGAGAAAAGTTATGTTCAGACCATCTATGGCTGGTTTCACCTTTCTGTCGGTGGGTTCTACCTCGATGCACTGACTCTCTTTTCATCTCCACTTCTTTGCTTGTTGAACTGCCTCCAGCCAGACAGCCAGTGTGTGCACAGTGGTGTCCAGCTCTCTGCAGCCCCCTGGACTGTAGCCCCTGCCAGGCTCCTTTGTCCATGGAATTTTGGGGGCAAGAATACTGGAGTGGGTTGCCATTTCCTACTCTGGGGGATCTTCCCAACCCAGGGATTGGACTCACATCTCTTGCATCTCCAGCACTGGATTCTTTACCAGCTGCTCCACCTGGAAAGCCTCATTTCTGACTTAAAACCCAAACTGCAACCTTTGTAGGCATACCCATCTGCTGGGGAGTGAATTCCTGCAGCCTCGGGTCTGAAGTCAGGTTTGAACCTGCTTTCCGGCATCTTCCATCTCTTTCTCGGGTCCAGTATAACTCCTCGCCTCCAGCCCTTGTTTTGACTCATGGCTGTGAACAGTTTCTTCCCTTAGACTAGCTTTACTTTCGATTGTGGGATAGAATGTATTTCAGGAGCCATGTGATCGAAGGGTATCTCTTACATTTTCTTCTTCCTTTTAATGATGAAGTTTGCTTTTAGGTCACCCAGGCATAGCATTGCTGAGTTCAGATTGAATGTTCGCACACCAGGGGTCATACACCAATGCCACACCAAGATGCCACATTGACACATCCCCAGGGACACGCCCTCCTTCTCCTGCCCGTTTCCCCACGGATGCCCTGCCTGTCTGGTTTCATTTCTGAGTCCTTTTTCCTTGAGGTTGAACACTGACTCGGTTGCTGATAAAAATGCTGTGTCTTATGTACTCCCTGAAACATGTACCCAGTGATGCTGACTTTCTGCAGGCACATTCGTGTGGAATCTTTTGATCTGGAAAAACAGCCCATAATAGTCTTCAGATTATGATGTCATGCCAACGGAGTGTTCCCTCTGAGGTCAGTCCTTCGCAGCCTGCCCATGGCTACTGCAGGTTCCTTCTAGTCTGGCCCTGAGGCAGTGTGATGGGCCTGGTTGTTCTGGGGCAGGATATGAAATAGCCTTATTTCTGGGGTCCTGTGCTTGAGGGAACTAAGAGGCCTAACTCAGCACAGACCTCTAGATTGGCAGCCTCTCACATGGAGGAGTGATTTTCTATCCATTTCCCCGGTTTGGTGGGCCCAATCATGTGCCCCCAGGAGTGGGCAAGCCTTCTACTGTGTCTGGGTCTCCTGAACAAGAAAAGTCATACCCCAGGGTGCTGGGCAGTCACTGTCAAGGGGGAGGTGTGTGTTGTGTTCTCAGTAACTCAGTCATGTCTGACTCTTTGCAACCCCATGGACTGTAGGCTGCCAGGCTCCTCTGTCCATGGGATTTTTCCAGGGAAGAATACTGGAGTGGGTTATCATTCCCTCCTCCAGGAGAGGCTTCCTGGGTGGCTTAGGGGTAAAGAATCCACCTCCTAATACAGGAGACCCAGGAGACATGGGTTCTATCTAGGTCAGGAAGATCCCCTGGAGAAGGAAATGGCAACCCACTTCAGTATTCTTACCTGGAGAATTCCATGGACGGAGGAGCCTGGTGGGCTGCATACGGTCCATGGGGTCCCAAAGAGTTGGACACGACTGAGCATGCACACGCACACACTCCCAGGGGATCTTCCCCATCCAGGGGTCGAACCTACGTTTCTTGTGTCTCCTGCATTTGTAGGCGGATTCTTTACCACTAAGCTAGCTGGTCAAGGGGGCAAGAGAGGACAAAACTCACCCCTCGGCCCAGCTTTGCAGTTGGATCCCTTAGCCTTTACCCTCCCTGACAGGGGCCCTGATTTCTAATCTGCCTGTCCAGAACTCCACGTGCTCCTGCAGGGACTGACTCTCCCCATCCCCAACCTCTTCTATAGCACTAAGTCACACCTATTTGACTTCTGACCCCAGTACCCTGATCCAGTTGGTGCCAGCCCTGCCCTTGTAAGAACAGGTAGCCACGTTGATACCAACTTTGCCGGCTCTGATATAGAGAAAACAGCTTTAAACTTGAAATTAAGGGTTGCTGGGGGTGAGACCCGCAGTCATCTGCACCACCCCTGGCCTGCCCGCCAGCTTTCCGTCAGGAGATAGCAGTTAGGTTGTAGTCTTAGAGACTTCCTGTACCCAGTGGCCAGCAGAGTTCATGAAGTGCCCCTCCTCCACCACCCTCTTCCTAAAAGCAGGTTTTCCGGTAACAACTATGTGAACACAGAACATATGAGCAGTTCCATAAACACGATTTCTACATCACTCATGACTTCTCCTGTTTATCTTAAAAAACTGATCTGATCTTCATGAACCTCCATTCATTATTTTATCTTATTATTGTAGCCAGGCGGAGCCTTGAGGGTTTCATCTCCCTTGGAGACAGGGCTGAGCAGCCTGGATTCCTAGATGTCATTGGGGATGGGGCTGGGGTGTCTGGAGGGGCCTGAGCCCATGATGCTCCCAGGCTGAGACATCCACACAGCTCCCTCTAGAGACACGTGTTTGTACTGGGGGCAGGATTCCACTCATCCACAAACCTGAGTGACATTGGCAGGACCCGATGTCACAGTGCCCGTGAGGGTCGCCCTCAGGCTGGACGCCCACTTGGGTGGGGAGACAGGAGGTGCGACAAGAGAGGAAAAGAGCAGAGGCAGTGTGAAGATAATCAGAACTGGAGGAGAAGATGAAGTTTGTGCGTGTGTGTGTATGTGTGATGTGTGTATGCATGTGTGTGGTATGCGTGGGGTGTCTGTGTGTGATGTGTGTGGTGTGTGCTTTGTGTGTGTGTGGCGTGTGCTTTGTGTGTGTATGGCATGTGTGGGCTGTGGAGTCAGGGCAGGGAGAGCACTGGGGAATTGCTTCCAGGGCCTGGTGGTGGCACAAGGTGGCTGCCATTGCCCCTCCTCTCCCTGGCCTGATGTAATCCATTAGGATTAGGAAAGCCCCTGTGTATGAGTACTGGATTCACTTTTGGAGGTTCCAGCTGCCCCATCTCCCCACCACAGAGCAGCGCTGGGTGTCCTCCATGTGGTGGGCAGATCTGTGGATGGAGCGTAGGAAGCCTCCCTGCACCCCTGCTCTGCAGCATGCAGACAGCCTGATTGATGCAGTCCATGCAGATGTTATTGTCTGGGCAGATCAATTCCCATGTCTCAAAAATGAGGATTTTTGCCTTGGTACTTGATCATAGACTCTATTGAATTATGTAGGCATTTTACTCCCTTTAATACTGGCTTTCTTTCATTCTCTTAAAAAATTCCTCATCTTAGTAATGAAAAAAAATGTATGTGTCACACTGGTTCTTGTTGTAAGGTTATTTCTCTCCATTTGCCTGAAAACTCTTTCTTACTACTCCCAGCCCCTTTGATTGATTTAACTCCTGGAAAAGCTCCTCAGGTCCGATTCTGGCCTCTGGGTCCCCTTGTATCTAAGTCTCTAACAGACCCCCAGTCTGATATTGGCTGAAGACAGAATAACAGCTTGAACGTGTCTGCAGGGTAGCTTCCAGAATGTCATTCTAGGACTGAAGTTGTAGCTGTTTCCTAGACTTATGTTTATTTTCCGTTTCTTTACCCACTACTGTTTGAAATTTGGCTGTTGTTTGCATACTTTCGCCTTTATGTCCCTATTTCCATCTGTTCTTAAAAAAACCTGAACAAACCAAGTGAGTTTTATTTTGAACCAATCCAGATGACAGGAGCAGTCTTGACAATGCTTTGGGATCCAGTAGAAGAATATTCTCATCAAATCACTCATCTGCTTACTCAATGCAGTTCCGTCTACAGTCTATCACCAGGTTTACGGCATATCTCAAGACAAGTGCATGTTTCTGAGGTAGCTTCCTTTACCCCAGATAAGCAATTGTCTAAGAAATTGATTTTGACATATGCTTTCGGTTTTAATGTTTCCTTTTACATTCTAAAATAACCTCCCGTTTCATGTAATTTCCTGCTGCCACATATAAAGATGTCTTCCAGGGATCCTCTCGGGAGCTTCAGTTTGCTTCCTGCAGACGTGGCTGTGGAAGGTTGACAGAGGGGCCCCGGCGCCCTCTACTTGCGGCTGTGAAAGGGACTCCACCTGGGCCCACTCAGTCCTCTTTGTGCCCAGACTCTGAAAGATATTGTGAGCACATTACCATTTTAAGGAGCCCTGAGGAGGAAGACCTTATGATCTAGTACTGTGTCACCACAAAAGATATGGACATCCTTTCTCATCAAGGCCTGACTAGAAATGAGGAAGAGAGAGGGGTAGAATGACCCACGTAGTGTCTGGGTATGATTCTTGAGCTGAGACCACGTTAGGGAGTTATAATAGGGCAACACATCAGAAGCAGCACTAAGGTCAGTGTGGTGAGCAGTCCCAGGGCTGTGTCTCAACCTTTGGCCAAGAGCCCACCCTGCATCCTTCTTCAGCGCTCTGTAGCCGTGAGGCTCAAACAGTGCTAATCCCTCAGTTGTGTCCCAATCTTTGCGATCCCATGGACCATAGCCCGCCAGGCCCCTCTGTCCATGGAATTCTCCAGGCAAGAATACTGGAGTGGGTTGCCATGCCCTCCTCCAGGGGATCTTCCCAACCCGGGGATAGAACCTGCAGGGTCTCCTGCACTGCAGGCAGATTCTTTACTGAGCCACCGGGGAAGCCCTGGACTTTCGTAGCAGCCCACTAATGATGTGAAAAATGGAGTGAAGGCAGTGCTCACAGAATGTAACAGAACCAGCAGGTAAGGAATTGAGGGGGAAGGGTTTAGGATTATACGCACAGGTGTGCTAATGATAAAATCATCTTAGGCAACCCATCAAGGAACATTCACACAATAAATTTCAAGCTATTAAGGAAAAATCAACCTCACAATCAGATCTTTCCTATAGAGATCCTCTCTATATGGGAGACTTCCAGAACAGAAAGTCAGAAGTGGGGTTCTGGGGGGAAATGTAATTGAAATGTTCAAATTTTAATTTTACAACTAGAAGGCATCTTGAATAATCTTAAATAGTTCTCCAATGTAGGTCTGGTCAAAGACTTAGGAGCTAACACATTTTCATGACTTTTGTCTTTTTCACTTGAAAACTTTTTTTGTTCATAGCCTTTCAGTTTGAGAAAATAAAACGCAGTGCATCCCTTTAGCAGTCATCTAAATTATTCAGAGTATCATAGTTTTAACTGAGATACTCATGAAGGCACTAAAGCTATTTCTATCAGAATCCGGGGTACAGGCATTAGAAGCCCGCAGGGTCTGTTCCAAGCATCCTCTGGATGTGACCATAGGAGACCAGCTCTGTCTGACCCCAGTCTGACCTCAAGCTTGTCTAATATATGGATATAAACACTGAGAGAGAAATCAATCTGCCCTGCCTGGTGGCAAAGTGAATTTTCATTAAGCCTGTGATCAGACACTTACAGCTGTAGTATTTGGAGGCAATGACCTGGGGTGCTGTTAGTCAGGAGGAGAAGCTGTCTGCTAGCTGAATCTGTGGGGAAACCAGCCTTAGCCAGCTTTGGGCCTAGGTGACTGAGGCCACCATTGTAGGGTGTTGGTTGCCTTAAGCAAGCAGGTAAGTCATTCAGTCTTATCTGACTCTGTGCGACCCCATAGACTGTAGCCTGCCAGGCTCCTCTGTCCATGGGATTCTCCAGGCAAGAATACTGGAGTGGGTTGTCAAGCCCTCCTCCAGGGGATCTTCCTGACCCAGGGATCAAACTCGGGTCTCCTGCATTGCAGACAGGTTCCTTGCCGTCTGAGCCACCATGGGACTCCCCTTATTGGAAACTGGGTGCACTGATTGCGTGTCACCTGCTGTGGGGACGGCCAGCTATAGACCAAAGCCACAACTTTGATGCTTTCATCAGGACTGACAACTTGAGGGGTCTCAGGCAGTTCACTTTCCTGGTTCTGAGCTCATGTTTCTTCTTTTGTAAATAAGCTGAATGGCTGAAATGATCCATTAATTCCCCTCTAGCTCATCTGGGTCTGTCTTGTATGAACATACTGGTTTGGTGTCACTGAATTGTTCTCGCTCTAAATGGCAAAAGGGAAAGACCCCATGGCCACCCCTCTTTGCAGCAGCAAGGGCTGCGTGGCTCTGGTCTTCTCCTTCCATCCACCTTTCTCCTGAGATCCATCATGGAGGATTTAGAGAGCTCATGAGTGCCCAGTAAATAGAACCAAAGGGGAAAAAAAGAATAGAGCAAACCGTACCAGAAGGTATGTGAATGGCCAGGTCATGTTGAGACCATTCTGTTGCCTGTTAACTGTTTCCCAAATGTGCTTCTGCACTGGTTCCTGGTTGAAAATGATGTAGAATGCAGACCAAAAAAGATCTGAGAGCCCTGGCACATAGTGGCGTAACCGGAAGACCTTATCCCATGTCATATTTCTTTTAGTTAAGTTTCTAACTCTGGTTAGCATCAGTGGCAGCACCTAACTCTCCTAGTAGTCATGAAGGGCGGTCATATCATTTGCAGAAATGGCCTGGGTATCACTGACCCACAGCAGCTGCATTCTGTATTTTAAACTTTGGGTCTGAACATCTCCACTGATTTAAGTGTATCACAATCCAGAACCCTGTGCAGCAAATGAGCATCTGGAGGGCTTCTGGTTTTTTGGAGCCATAGCAGAGATATGCAGGGCACTGTGGTGAATCAGAACTCTGTGGTTCTTGTCTGCCTGATGATGCTCAGGGCTGGTATGTGGACCTCTTTTGTCCTCCCCCTCCCTTGGTCCCCTCCTTGGAATGTGGGGTATGTACAACATGCCCACAGCTTAGGAGTCTTGTGCTTATGCTTAGTCGTGTCTGACTCTTCGTGACTCTTTGGACTGTAGCTCACTAGTCTCTGTCCATGGGATTATCCCAGCAAGAATACTGGAGTGGGTTGCCATGCGCACCTCCAGGGGATCTTTTTGACCCAGGGATTGAACATGCATCTCCTGCATTGCAAGTGGATTCTTTATACACTGAGCCATCAGGGAAGCCCCACAGATTAGGAAAGATGGTTCTATCTGGATGGAGAACAGTTTCAATAGGAGCCATAGTACATGTGCTGATTTTATATCCAGCTAAAGGACCACTCTGGAGGGAAAGTAGACTAGGGGTTACCTGATCAAGGGGCCAGATCACAGTCACAGGGAAATCTCCCCCACAAACAGTGGATGAAAATGAAAAAGGGGGCATTTAGTTTAATACGAGCATGTCCTTTTCTATCAAGAGGTCTATAGGATGTTATGACACCCACCATTCTGGCTGTGCTAAAGAAGAGTCTGACTGCAGAGCCCAAACCTGAACAGCCAGGAGGATTAATTGGATGATCCCGTATGTCATTTTCATTTAGAATATTCCTAATCCAGGTAATAGGCAAATTATGTTAGACTCTGAACACTAAGGGGATAAGATCATGTTCTACTTAGTGACCTGTCATGAATCTAGTAACTAAAGTCAGTGTATACTGGGACTAAAACTTATCTTCATTACAGCTTAAAGAAAAGTCAAGACACAGGCATCCAAAGTTTTGTATTTATTTATTTTTTGATAACACAGGGACACAAGTTAATGATTCTAGTTTTTTTTACAAGTCACGTGTCATAAACATTCAAGTAATCCATCTTTTAAAAAGTATATTTACAACATTGAAAGTAATAAGATAAAATGTAAGCACAAAGCTTTGTTATTTTTGTAGCTCATTTACTGGTGGAGGGAAAGGAAGAAGTATTTCTGTATTCTCACGGGATAAAGATCTGGATGCTGACTCTAGGCTTCTGTGCCCTCATCCTGACTCGAGTTCTTAGGAGCTGGGTTACTCAAAACGTACCGGAGCACTCTGACTTACTGGTTCCTGGTCTAAGTGGGGCTCAGTGGAGGTTGGGTGTCAGTATTATTTTAGGTACCCTCAGTTTAGCTACACTCTGTGAGGCTGTGCCAAACACCAATGGCTCAGCAGGTAGAGAATCATCCTGCAATGCAGGAAATACAGGAGACATGGGTTTGATCCCTGGGTCAGAAAGATCCCTTGGAGGAGGAAAATGGTAACGCACTCTAGTATTCTTGCCTGAAAAATCCCATGGACAGAGGAGCCTGGCAGGCTACAGTTCAAAGGTTTACAAAGAGTCAAACACAACTGAGCCACTAAGCAAGCAAGCTGTGAGGCTGAATGATGCGGCTGTCTACAATCCCTGGTGAAACGTAGATGTTCAGATCTGTGGTTTGGTTTTTTTTTTCCTCCAAATAACTTTGCATTCTGAGTTTACATTTAAACAAAACACAATTAGAGAACAGGCATGAATGACTGATCTGCATGGATCAGCTTCTTTCTCCTGAACACATGTACATCAAAAGTGACTTAATAGCTGACTTCAAACATATACAGAAAGTATGGAAAATGGAAATTCCATGGTATCTCAATTTATATTCACTGAGGGCAAGATGAGGATAAAGGAACTCAAATTGCAGCAGAAAGGAATTAGACATCAGGAAGGAAACTTCCTAACTTTGGAGATGTCTGATGGAAAAAAAATGAAGCCGCTGTCTCATGATGGATCACTGTCTTAGCCCATGAATATTTATGCAGTGAATACATGCTACAAGGCAGGTGCTGGGCTTGGCACTGTAGATCCAGTCTGTAGAACAGACAGATCTGCACCCTGACCACACAGCTTTGAAGTCTAGTGGGGGACACAGATATTAGGCTAAGACACAAGCAGGGAATTATAAGCTGTGACAGTTGCCATGAAGGGAAGTCTAAGAGTATAAAATGGGTACACAGCCTAGGGCCAGGAGGCAGAGGAAGACCTCTCCAAGGAGGTGAGGGTTGAGTGGAGGTCTGAAGGATGAATAGAAAGTAACAGGTGGATGGAGTAGGAGATGAAGCTCAGGCCGGCTGGGGAAGCAGTCTGTGCAAGGACCAGGGGTCAGAGGAAGCTGTGGCTTCAGGGGATGGAGAGAACAGTGAGGCCAGTGTAGCTGAAGCCCAGGATGGGGAGAGGAGTGTGGGGAGCCCTGTATTCAAGATATAAACCAGGACCCAACCAAGAAGTTTTTGAAGCAAGTTAAGGACCTTGATCTTTCTATAAAGAGCAATGGAATCATCAATATTGTTTGTTTTTTCCTTTATTTTTTGTAAATTGAAGTATGATAAGCTGTCTTAGTCCATTCAACCTGCTGTGAAAAATTACACAGACCCAGTGCCTTATAAACGGCATCAATTCACTTCTCACAGTTCCCGAGGCTGGAATTCCAGTGAGGACTTGCTAACAGGTTGCCGATGAGATTGTTCTCCTCATGTCCTCACCTGGTAGGGAGCAAAGAGTGGGAGGTTTTCCCTTGACTCTTACAGGGGCACTAATGCAACCTGTGTGTAGAGTCCTTGGGACCTTGTTTGATCCTAATCACCCCTCAAGGGCTTCACCTCCCAATAGCATCACTTTGGGGGAATAGAGTTTCCACATACAATCTCGGGAGGGACACAAACATTTAGTCCACAATCATGCCTTCAGAAAGGTGCCTATACAGGTCAGCTTATCAGTTTTCACGGTGCATACATTGCTCATGTAACCGGTACCCAGGCCAATACACAGAACATGATGAACGCCACAGCACCTTCCCAGTCACCAGCATGCTCCCACGGAAACCCTTTCCTAGCTGGTAACACCACAGACTGACTTTGACCAATTCTGAACTTTTACATAAACGGAGGCGTACCCTGTATTCTTGGTTTAGCTTCTCTTACTCAACAGTATGAGATGTATCCACTAGCTGTTTGCAACAATAGCTTAGTATGTGAATATAACATAACTGATCAGTTCTACTATTGATGGACAGACATTTGGGTTGTTTCCTGGGTTTGGCTGTCTGGAGTACTGCTACTGTGAAATACTTGGTGATTCTATTTCACTTTGCTATTGGCTGTTTTTCTAAGATTGGAACTTCTGGAACTTAAGGTGTATCTCTTCCGTGACTTGTGATGAGGTTACTTCCCTATAAGCCCATTGTAAGTTGAAAATATTGTAAATTGAAAACACATTGAAATACACCTGACCTACTCAACATCATGACTTTTAGCCCAGCCATCTTAAGCATGCTCAGAGCACTTCCATTAGCCTGCAGTTGGGCAAAGTCATCTAACATGAGTCTGTCTTATAATAAAGTGCTGAATATCTCATGTAATTGATTAAATACTATAGTGAAAGTGGAATGCAGAATGGTTGTCTTGGGTCTAGTGTGGTTGTAAGTGTGTCACGTGTTTGCCTTTGTGCTCTCCAATCTGACTGGGAGCTGCTGCTCACTGCCCAGCCTCACAAGGAGGGATCTAAACACATATCACTAGCCTGGGAAAAGAGCACAATTCAAAAGTCAAAGTAGGGTTTCTATGGAGTGTATATCGTTGTTGCAGTGTTGTAAAGCTGAAAAACCCAGCCATCCTGTCTGGGGTCGACTGTATGTATGTAAAACTGTAATGCATCCTGACAAGCCACTTTCTAAGGTGTCTGTTCTGACTTTCTCCCCCACCTGCAGTGTGTGAAAGTTCTCACAGGTTTTTCTGCAAGCAGTGCTTTGATCAGACCTGTGTTTTTCAAAGACCATGTGGGCTGCTAGGAGGAGAGTGGATTGTAGAGCACAGTACGCACGGAGGGGGCTGTCCTGGTGGGTAAAGGACAATGGGGGGGATGCAGTGGGTGAAGCCAGGTGGGCAGAGAGAAGTGCACGGATGCAGGAGAGACTGGTGGGGCAATGCTGATGGCCCCAGGGGATGAACTGGGGGTGGGAGTGGGAGAGGCGACAAGAAGGACCTCATCACCTCTTACTGCTGTGCTCACCTCTTACTACCATGATGACCGGTTAGGTGGTGGTGTTTGAACTCTGGTGATGGGCCAGACATGGGCAGGTGTGGACCCTAATTCTAGTTTGTGCCTGTTGATTTGAGGGTCATCAGGGCTGTTCAAGTGGGAATCAAGGAGGCAGTGAGACAGAGGCACCTGACTCAGGGGAGGGCAGGAGGGCTGGTGGGCATGTGGTATTGATAATCACAGGAGCACAGATGAGAGGAGGTCACTTGGGAGGAGAGCAGCCAATCCAGTCCCATGACTTCTTAGTTTCAGAGCAGGTTTTCCTAATGTAACTTTTGAACACATTTTAAAGGAAAAAAATTATTTTATTTTATTTCAGGTTGAAGATCATTAGGCTACTGTATATGTGGTGGGGACACGAGTGGGGAAGTGGGAAGTGTGTATTTGCTGTAGGACACCATGGGGCCGGGGGCAGAGTATCTCTGTCTTAATTTCTTGGACTATCTTAACAAAATACCACATGCCGGGGGGCGCCAACAACAGTTTGTGTCCTCACAGTTCGTAGAGGCTGGAAGCGCGAGATCATGGTATCGGTAGGGTTGGCTCCTCCTGAAGCCTTTCTCGCTGACTTGTCGATCAGTCTTCTCTCCGCGTCCTCACATGGTCCTCTGTCTGTGCTTGCCTGTGTCCCAATCTTCTCTTCTTACGAGGACGTCAGTCAGATGGATCAGGGTCCAGCCTGATAACTCTCTTCCCTCTTTGAGGACCCTGTCTCCTGGTAATCTCACACTCTGAGGTCCTAGGGCTTAAGGACCCCAATGTATCTTTCCCAGAGGAATCTGCTTTTTCCTATGATACCCTCTCAGTCAAGGTCCTGCATTTGGACCAGAGCTCACCTGTCCTTCACCCTGCACATTCAGGAAACCCTAACTTGTCCCTACTTTGCGTCTCACTGGCAACCAAGCTAAGCAGTTAGAATTTCTAGAGTCAGCAAAAATTGTCTTATCATACAAGGCTTCCAAGCAACCAGAAATTTTGAAGCAAAGCCATAATAATCATGACCACAGACCTTTAATGTGTGCCTTTAACTTGTTTCGCTTGCTTCTTTAACTTGTTTCTTTTCAAATTCACATCTAGGCCCCACCCTCCACCCCCCGCCCCCGACTCCATGGAGGAGGTATTGTTTCCCACTTCATCGAACTGATGAGCAACTGTGATGTGGGTCACATGCTTGGTCAGTAGAGATGAGGCATCTGTCCAGGCCTACCTGCCACCCCTCTCCAGCCTGCTGCAGGCTTGGGCCACAAGGGATGCACCAGGATCTGGCTCCTCTCTCAGGTTTTGAAAACACAGTTTAGCGGAAGGAGCAAATGTTGGCACAGTGATTTTTTAGAAAATTATTAAATTACCGTATTTTTGGCTGTGCTGGGTCTTCGTTGCCGTGCGTGGTTTTCTCTAGTTGTGGCGAGCAGGGGCTACTCTTGAGTTGCCGTGTGCGGGCTTCTCACTGCGGTGGCTTTTCTTGTGGTGGGGCATGGGCACTAGGTGCTAGGGCTTCAGTAGGTGCAGCTTGCAGGCTGTAGGGTTCAGGCTCAGTCGTTGTGGCACCTGGGCTTAACTGCTCCACAGCCAGTGGAATCTTCCCCGACCAGGGATTGAACCTGTGTCTGCCTCATTGGCGGACAGGTTCTTATCCACTGCACCACCAGGAAAGACCAGGCACAGTGATTTTTAATAGTTATCTTTTGGGTGAATGTACTATTTTTCCCTGACTTATTTCCAGGGCTTGTAGTCAAGGCTCTGACAGCTACGGAAGAGATTATCTTTAATACTCCCCAGAAGCATGAGAAACACCAGATAAAGAAGCACGTTTCAGGGTGGCGCATGCTCCCCATCATCTCACGCTGAGCGGTCTCCAGCATTCCCCACATCCCGTCTCATCCATTCATGAAAAAGAGAGAAATAAACCTGACTGGAATTAGATTTGGAAATCTCCGGGAGAAAATGCGTTTGAGTTTTCTGTTCTACACCTCACAACAGTTTATTTCATGCTGTTCTCGTCTGTCTGCCTCACTTTCTTCTCGCACAAATCCTTCAGGCATCACTTGAATGAGCAAAGCATATTAAATAGGAAATGTCACGTTTCTCATGTCCTGTCTTGCTGTGGTGTCTGTACCGTTTGTATATCATCCGTTGTCTGTACAATGAGGTGGTTTTATGTTTCTGTTGAGAAGCTTCAATCACTGTCCCTCATCAGATTTGCCTCATGGAACCCAATGGTTGATGTGTATTTGAATGTGTCCTTGATAGCATTAGACCCATGAGTTAGCTCAGAGAAAAGATGCCTTATCCAGATGTGAATGTGGAATGGCTTAAAATGTATGGCCAGCCCACAATGTGTTCATCATTGTGCTTAATGTTAGGCCTGCAGAGATGCTTACAGCATTCAGGGTGCTCAGCTGGGTACCTTCTTGTTTGTATCAGATATGCAGGAGAAGAGGGAGCGGGGTGAGAGGGAGAAAAGCAAGAGAGGGAGATGGAAGCAGAGAACACAAGAGCAGAGTAAGGCAGTTCCTTTTTCCAGAGGCCTCTAGCATAGCGCTGAAGACACGCAGGAAACTGAGCAGTCAATATGCAGAGCAACAGACACTACACAAACAGGTACCTGCAGGCTGTCACAGGCAGAAAGAGACACACGAAGGGAGGACGACAAATGTGATTCTAGACCCTGTTCTAGGTACAGAAAATACAGCAATGAGCAAAAAAGGCATGCCCCGTCTGCCCTCGGGAAGCTCATATCCTTGTAGGTACAGGGTAGTCAGGCAGTCAGGTGGGAAGGGTGGGCCTAGAGCTGAGAACAGCACAGGCTTTAGAGTGAGGCTTGAACAATCCAGTGGATATGGGGCAGTCAGAGGGAAGCTTCCTTGGTGGCTTGGATGGTAAAGAATATGCCTGCAATGCAGGAAACCCAGGTTTGATTGCTGGGTTGGGAAGATCCCCTGGAGAAGGCAATGGCTACTGACTCCAGTATTCTGGCCTGGAGAATCCCATGGACAGAGGAGCCTGCCAAGCTATAATCCATGGGGTCACGAAGAGTCATGACATGACTGAGTGACTTTCACTTTCACTTTCAGAGGGAGGCAGGCAGGGTCAACACCAGGCCCCCAGGAAAGTGTCTGGATACCAAGCCAGGGAGCAGAAACTGTCTTCTGAAGGCCACGAGGAGCCCTGCTGGTTTCCATGAGGGTCCCGAGGTTGGACTTGGAGAGCTTGGCAGTGGGGTGCAGGGTGGAGAGGGCGGGGCTCAGGCAGAGCCCACTCAGGGCCCACACAGTGGGCCCAGGGGCAAGAGGACAACAATTCCATGATGCGGGAGTGCTTGGGAGCGTAGGGTGAGGATTCTGGAAGGACCTCCGGAGTTCTAGCTTTCTACTGGGTCACGTCACCACCCACTGAAGGATAGGACGGATGAAAAGGGTCAGGTCTCAGAAACTGCTCAGTTCAGATTTGGCCATCCCGCTTGTAAATTATGGTATTCCTCATGCTTCACCCGGGAGTGCATCAGAAGGATGAGGTCTCCTTACTGGCATTTGTGGAGACTTGCTTCCCGAATGTACTATTCCTCAAAGACGTCACATGTCCTCGGTGTAGCAGGGACTGTTTGTAGGAGGGACTGTTAACACCTTCATGGCGGGGAAAGCAAACCAAGGCTGGTGCTAGTTAAAAAGCAGAGTGTGGGGACCCAGAGGATGCACCTGGGTGAGCGACACCAGATTTAGTGCTTTTCCACTAAAATCCCCCAGGTTTTTTCCAGGGCTGCCTGAACCCCAGGATAGAAAGTTAGGTGATACCAGCTCCCACCCCCATGGCAGGGGGTCAGCCAACTGAATGGCAGCTCCTGGTGTCCTAAGGTGAGGTTCTGGTGTCAAGCGATCTAGGGAGGGTGGTGGGGTAGGGGCAGTCTGGATTCCTGCCTCTCTGCATCCACCATCCCAGCCACTCGGCCAGTGCCCACCCGTGTCTGGTGGATAAGTTATCTCTTCTGAGATGTTTTTGCTTGTGAAAATGCCCTTGCCATGGGTGAGAATGGCATTTTGTGTTTGACACATATGTTGTTGATGTGTGATACTGTATGTTATCGGTTCAGTTCAGTCGCTCAATTGTGTCCGACTCTTTGCATGAACTGCAGCGTGCCAGGCCTCCCTGTCCATTACCAACTCGCAGAGTTTATTCAAACTCATATCCATTGAGTTGGTGATTTCATCCAACCACCTTATCCTCTGTCATCCCCTTCTCCTCCCGCCTTGAATCTTTCCCAGCATCAGGGTCTTTTCAAATGTGTCAGTCCCTCGAATCAGGTGACCAAAGTATTGGAGTTTCAGCTTTAGCATCAGTCCTTCCAATGAATATTCAGGACTGATTTCCTTTAGGATGGACTGGTTGGATCTCCTTGCAGTCCAAGGGACTCTCGAGAGTCTTCTCCAACACCACAGTTCAAAAGCATCAATTCTTTGGTGCTCAGCTTTCTTTATATACCAGCTCTCACATCCATACATGACTACTGGAAAAACCATAGCTTTGACTAGACGGACCTTTGTCAGCAAAGTAATGTCTCTGCTTTTTAATATGCTGTCTAGGTTGGTCATAACATTTCTTCCAAGGAGCACCATATGTTATGCTAATATAATAAATATAACAGGAAACTTGGGAGGGAATCTGCAATGTGTCTTTGTGTGATCCAGTTTTTTGGAAGGAATCAGTCCAGGATGGGAGAAAGAATGACTTAAGACAGGAGTATCTGACTTGGAGGGCTTCCCAAGTGGTGCTAGCGGTAAAATCCCTGCCTGCCAGTGCAGGAGACCTAAGTGATGTGCATTTGATTCCTAGGCTGGAAGGTCCTCTGGAGGAGGGCATGGCAACTCACTCTAGTATTCTTGCCTGGAGACTCCCACAGAGGAGCCTGGTGGGCTATAGTCCATAAGGTGGCAAAGAGTTGGACGTGACTGAAGCGACTTAGCATGTGACTTGGAGGGGCATAAAGGGAGGGTCCCCCCTCTCTCCATCCTCCTCCCTCCTCTCTCCACCAGTATCTCCCACCTTCTGTGGTCTCTAAGGCTTGGGGCAGACTGGCTTTAGAACTTGTTATTAATAGATCACAGTGCTTATCTTCATGAAACAGAGAATTACAGACTCTTCAGTTGATGCCTGGTTAGCAGGCCAACAGTTTGACACCAGCTGGCTGTAAAAGGCATTTTTAATAAAACTTACCTCTGATTTAAAATAAAAATGCTGCCTCAGAGATTTTGGACTGCAACAGACGAGAAACTGACAGGTGGAATCTTTCATGCAAAACTTTTGCTGGGGCTAAAGGGAAATATCTGATAAGATTGCTTGCCCAGGGGGGAAGGAGTAATTGGGTTTTCTCTCTTGCCCCCTTGCATCTAGCCTGCTGTTATTATGACAGGACCACAGAAGTTCTAAAAGCTGAATCATAGTTTATATTTTTAGCATTTCTGAACTCTTGAGATAAGATGGAGGGAAGGAGTGCAGTGGGGGAGTAAGTTCTTGCCTCTCTTCTGTGATAATTATTGTCTGCGTGAAAGTGTGAGGGAAGATATTCAAACCTGATTTAGTTTGTGCACAGCAAACCGTCGGGGAAGCAAAGCCTTAGCTGAAGACCACAGGCTGAAGCCCAGGAGTCCATCTTTCAAAACTTTAAGACAATGACCTCTCCTACTCTTGTGTGTGGATGGCCTGGAATTGTGTGTGTGGATGGTGTTACCATTTTCTGGGTCTTTCCGGATCAAATATGTTTATGTGTCAATCTTGTGGATATGTATTCTATGAATGCATGAGGTTCTGAAGAATTTTCTCCCTAATCCTGTTCGTGGTGACAGTAGAAGAGGAGGAGGGGGAGGAGGAGGAACGGGAGGAGAGCAGAAGGGGAGGAAGAGAGGGATGGGGAGGGGGGCAGAAGAAGGGGAGAGAGCTCTGGGGAGCTTGCAGCTAAAATAAAAGGAACTGAGATTATTGCAAAATTACTCTCCCTCAGCTGTCATACTCCTTATAACAATGAGAAGTAACCTTGTGGTGATTTTACTTATCAAACATTATTAGCAAGTCTCCCTCTTTATCGTTTGCTTATGGGATGCCTTCAAAACCCTTGGGTAGTTTCTATGGATTAAAAGTTCCAGGTAAGTTGGATCACTGAGGAAATAATTTTCTTGAAGGAAAGATGTGTCTGAGTTTTTAAGGAAAGAACACACACTTGAGGACACCCAAAATGTGCATTTCTCTCCCTTCCTTCCCCTGGGCGCTGAATGCTGTATCTGGGTCAGTCCAGTTGCCATCTTTATTTCCAGATGTGTGTCTTATGGAACACGAGTAATATGGATTTCTCAAGTCTTCTGGAAATTTATTCCCCTTAGCTAAATTTTGCAAAATGATTTAAACCACCCAGTGCTTGGCTCTGAAAGCCAATAAAATGGGATGAAACATTGGACATGACTTGGAAACAAGTGAAAGAGAATAGACCTATCTTCTTTCTAATATAATTTTATTTTAAATGCAAGTTATTGCTCTACTTTCCCCAATATCAGACAGCTGGTTCCTTCTTGAAGCAACTCGTGAAGACAGATGGACCAACCGTTTTCTCAAAGTCTTGGCTGCTTCCATGGCGCCATTTTCCCAACCCGCTCAGTGCCCCAACTTCTTCCCATGCCAACCTCCGTTCTCCTGGCACCAAGCAGTTGTCTAGAGTTGACTTTTTATATTCCATTTAACATTGGGAAGATGAACATAAGGTGCCATACTGGATTATTGTATTCCTCGACAGATAGATTTGCTCTATTTCCATAAGCGTTCATTCCCTTTGTGGAGCATCTGAGCCCCGGTACCTCCTTTAGAGGGTGTAGTCCTCCCCTAGCTTTCCTCTCAAATTTGTATGTTGTGAGTTATGCCATTAAATCGATGGGATCGGGTGGTTATTAACTGGCCATTAGTCCATTTTTCTGTGTTCTACTATACGTACCTATTTCTGTTCTTTAAAGCATGGAATTATTTGTAAGTAATCACTCTAGAAACAAGCCTAGCATTTATATTAATTACAGATATCAAATCGGTATAAGAGAGGAAGGAAAATAAAGCGGGGATTCACAACTATTATCTGTGTCCTTTGAATTTTAGGACACTTTACCTTACTTCTTCACATCGATTTTCTATCCAGAATCATTGCTTTATAGTTGGAGTACTTCTTTTACGAACAAGTAAACAAAATACGGTACAGTTATGAAAGTGAATAGACTATAGCTACACATAGCAACATGGATAAGTTCCATATACATAATCTCAGTGAGAAAGATAAGTTCCAGAAAAATATATGCAGTGCAACACCAATTATTTAGTTTAGAAATATGCAAAACAACATTTTATTATGTTAATGGACACACAGACATGAAGCAAGAGCATACATCCATGTGTGGGAACAATAAGCGCCTAAAACCGCCCCTCTGGGGCAGGTAGTTGGTGCAGCCACTATGGAGAACGGTATGGAGATGCTTTAGAAAACTAAAAATAGAACTACCATATGATGCTGCAATCCAATTGCTGGGCATACATGAGGTCAAAATTATAATTCAAAAGGACACATGCAGCTCTATGTTCACAGCAGCACTATTTAAAATAACCAAGCACTGACTCAATAACCCCTCCCACAGAAGAGGGGTTAGCGCCACACCTAAAATACGGGCTTTCCGTTCCTCTGCCCCTCTGCCCCTTCACACCACACACACACACATGCTTCCCTCTGTGCAGTCCTGCCTCTTTTTTCTTTCCATTTTTTTCCCCATGTAGACAATGCGTGCTAAGTCACTTAGTCATGTCTGACTCTTTGCAACCTATAGACTGTAGCCCGCCAGGCCCCTCTGTCCTTGGAATTCTCCAGGCAAGAATACTGGAGTGGGTACCCATCCCCTTCTCCAGGGGATCTTCCCTACCCAGGGATTGGGTCTTACATTGGCAGGCGGGTTCTTTACCACTAGCGCCACCTGGGAAACACACGTAGACAATGGACATTTTTTTTTTTTTAATTGAAGTATAGTTGACTTACAATGTTGTGTTAGTTTCTGTTGTACAAGAAAAGTGAATCACATATATATATATATATGTATATATATATAGATGAAACCTTCTCCACATTCTTTTCCATTATGTTTTATCATATATATTGACTAGTTCTGTTTGCTATACAGTAGGTCCTTGTTGTTTATGTATTTCTGTTAACCCCAAACTCCTAACTTACCCCTCCCCTCCTTCCCCCTTGGTAACCGTGTGTTTGTCTTCTATGTCCGTGAGTTTATTTCTGTTTGTAAGTAAGTTCATTTGCGTCATATTTTAGATCCCACATGTAAGTGACGTCGTATGGTATTTGTCTTTCTCTGTCTGACTTCACTTAGTACGACCATCTCCAAGTCCATCCATGGTGCTGCAAATCACATTACTTCATTCTTTATGGCTAACATTCCATTAGCTTCTTTGTCTGCTCATCCTTTGGTGGACACTTAGGTCGCTTTCATATCTTTGTTGTTGTTTAGTCGCCAAGTTGTGTCCAGCTCTTTGTGACCTTGTGGACTGAAGCACTCTGGGCTTCCCTGTCCTTTACCACCTCCTAGAGTTTGCTTAAACTCATGTCCATCGAGTCAGTGCTTGGTTATTCTAAATAGTGCTGCTGTGAACATAGAGCTGCATGTGTCCTTTTGAATTATAGTTTTGACCTCATATATGCCCAGCAGTTGGATTGCAGCATCGTATGGTAGTTCTATTTTTACTTTTCTAAGGCACCTCCATACGGTTCTCCATAGTGGCTGCACCAAGTCACACGCCTGCAAACAGTATAGGAGGTTCCAGTATTACTACAGTATTATTACAGTAAATATTACAGTATTATTACAATAAATACTCCAGTATTTATTGTTTGTAGACTTCTTAATGATGGCCATTCTGACTGGTGTGAGGTGATACCTCATTGGCTTTGATTATGAGAAATATTAACTGCTCCCTTTGAAAATTACTTTTTCAAAACGTTTTTTGGAAGAGCAGTGTTGCTCATATCATGTGTAGTTCATACTTCAGGTTGTGCTCAAAAGACTGAAATCAGTTAATACTAAAGGGAGCTGTGGTTTGTCCCACATTTGTGGTTCTATTATTTTGGGGGATTTTGGAACTGTTGTTACAAGGAATTGTTTCTCCTAAACTCCAGAATTTGCTTAGAGAGTGTTTTTCTCCTTGATTTGCTAAAATTTGATTTCCTCTCATGGATTTTCCAAGGTGTGCCATAAGTTGTGTAGTTGCTCTTCAATTGTACCAAACATTACTATAAACCATGCATATTTAACTCCCGTGTATACAGGGGACTGATCTCTGCCTTTGATGGCTCCAGTCTTGTGTAAGCAAAAAGCATAGTGACTGATTAAACAGAGGGAAAGAAATCTCTTTTTCCTTCCCATGGGAACCCATAGTAAAGTTCCCATGAAATTATGTGCTGTGCATACACAAAATAGAAAACTATCTACACAGCATTCATTGAGCACAAATTTACCTTCACAAAGCAAAAATAAAAGTCAAACAGAGAAGGCACATCTGCTATATATTTGTTTTTATTTTTTAAATAACACCACAGAGTATTTGGAATCCCTTTAAATAATGCTCTATGTGATCCCACTTATATAAGGTACCTACAGTTGGCAAGTTCTTACAGACAAATGTGGAAGAAGGGTGCCAGGGGCTGGGGAGTGGGTATGTGGGGAGATAGTGTTTAATGGAGACAGAGTTTCAGTTTGGGATGGTTAAAAACGCTTCAGAGGTGGATGGTGGTGATGGCTGTACAACCATGTGAACCTAACTTAGTGCTACTAAATCAGACACTTAAAAATGGATAAAATGTTAAATTTTATGTTATGTGTATTTTACTGCAATTTAAAAACAGACACTATATCCTGATAATTTTGATAAATTTCCCATTTACTGATAAACCTGAGCGTGTGTTTTTCTGGATATTGAGTGCATTTTGATTCTTTTCCTTTGGGTGTCCTGTTCAGCATTTTAGATTATTTTAATAGCTAAAGCTATGCTCATGTTTTCCTCCCATGACAAAGAGTGGGAATCAGGTGTTTGTCTCTCATCGTCTGTTTGACAGCAGCCCTGAAGCCTCATGGGACTGGAAGGTGGAGTTACTCACATGGAGTTATCTTATCCTTCTGCTTCCTTGCCCACTGGCTTGGCCTTGCCCTCCACTGTGTTAAAATATAATGTACCAAACAGAAAATTTGAGATAGAGATAGAGCAACAGATCAGGAGACAACTGCCACTGACAAGGTAGTTTGTTATTTAATATCACAGATTTCAAGAGGAGAGGCAACCATGCCAGGGGGGCCATGTGGGGAAACTCTGAGGTTGATCAGGAGGCAGAAGGAGGGGGGAAAGGGTGAGAGCCTTTATTGTGGTTTCCATGAGAAGGAACAGGAGAGGCAGGGCCAGCGGGCTCAGACTTTGGATCATTTAAGGGCTCTGAAGTAGGGGCTTCCCTGGTTGTCTGACTCCTAGCCCCAGGTGACTAGGCAGTGGTGAGGTGGGGAACTGAATGCCCCACAGAGGGTGTGGTGGGAGGGTGTGGACTTTCTTGGCTGCTCGAAGGGGGATTGACTGGCCTTTAGCCAGTCAGACTCAGACTCTTGACTGAGTCAAGAGAATGTTTTTAAAAACTGTGTTCCATCCACCAGGCCATCTCTTGCCAGTAGAAAGGCAGCGTTTCTGGGTGCTACAGCATCACTCCATGTGAACTTGAGCATCCATGTTTGAGCGGTGGCGGTAACCTATGGCCGCCCCTTTCTCAAGGCTGGCTGCCGCCTCAGCTCAAGAGAGATGTGTTTTCCTGCACTGACTGACCCAGGTGGGTTGTTTGGCCCAATTCCACAAATGTTTCAGGATAGGGGTTCCAAATACAAAGGAGGTCCCTCACCTCAGAGCCTCTTCGGGGCTTAGCTGCTCTACACAGAGAAGAAACCTGACACTTGAGAGCACTGTTACCCCCCTGGGAATGACCACCCAAAGGTGAAGAGTGTTCAGGCCTCAAATGGGTGAGGTGGGCATGAGAAACCAGAAGCAGGTTTCACAGAAGTAATGCCTTGTCCTCCAAAACGTCCCTTCAAGAGCATTGACTCCATTAGCACAGAAGAAGAAATTCTCGACTCATTTATTCATTCAGGAATATTTCCATGAGAGGCAGCGTATATGATGGTCACAGGAATGGGGTGTGGCGTCCGGATGGCCTGTCAGGGGCTCCCCTCACTTATGGTCTGTGTTCTCAGGTGAACTGCCGGACCACTCAGTGCCTAGGTATCCTATGTGTCAAATAAAGGTGGTAATACAAAGCTCATGGGATTCTTGTAAGGACTAAAGAACACACTGATAGAAAGATCAGAGCTGTACATGTTAAGGAGGATGGTGCTTATGGTACTTTACCATGTCATCTATGCTAGGTATTAAGACATGTGAGATGCGGTCTCCATTCTCATGGAGTCCACTGGGGGAAATGGATATCAAAACAGGCAATTGGAGAACAGTTGATGAGTTTTCTTATTTGGAGCATAAAGGAGGGGGTCACCTCACTTTCTGGGGTTATCTGGGTAGACAAGTCACATATGAAAAAAGACACTTTATTTAAGTATTAATGGGTATACAAAGGGAAGACAATTCTCTGAGTAGGGAATAACCCATGTAAATGACTGCGAAGCCTGGTCAGTGTTTTAGAATGTGGCATACTCCAGAATTAAAAGCACAATGTGTGGCAGATTGGGCGAGGTTAACAGCAGATTGTAAGTTTAGAGTGAAAACTCAAACCCAGATTCGAAAGAACTTGGGTCATGTGTATGTGTGTGGCTGGTAAAATTCAATAGTCTTGAAAGCTTTACATGCTAAAAACTGATCAATGGAATCAGATAACATACATTCATTTCTGCCTGTCATCTTTTATTCAGCATAATATTTTTGAGGTTCATCCATGTTTTGTGGGTATCAATAGTTTACTCCTTGTTTAGTGCTGAGTTTTTTTGCTTTATATGAGTGTAATTTATTTATTGGAGAAGGCAATGGCACCCCACTCCAGTACTCTTGCCTGGAAAATCCCATGGATGGAGGAGCCTGGTAGGCTACAGTCCATGAGGTTGCTAAGAGTTGGACACGACTGAGCAACTTCACTTTAAATTTTTACTTTCCTGCATTGGAGAAGGAAATGGCAACCCACTCCAGTGTTCTTGCCTGGAGAATCCCAGGGATGGGGGAGCCTGGTCCTGCTAATGGACATTGAGGATTGTTTCTAGTTTTTGACTAATGTGCCTAAAGCTTCAATGGACATTATTGTATACCTCTTTCCTGTTTTCATTTTACTTGAGTAAATCTAAAAGTGTAGTTACTGGGTCATAGTGCAGGCACATGTTTAATTTAATCAGAAACTTCCAAAACTATACCATTTTATATTTCTATCAACATTGCTGGAGAGTTATAATTGTTCTGCATCATTACTAACATTAAATGTCATCTGTCCCTTTCATTTTAGCCATTGTAAATAGCCATTCATTGGCGATGTACTGGAGACTATTGGTATTGAGCAATTTTTCATGTACTTATTAATCATATATATATATGTGTGTGTATACATATATTTGTGTGTGTGAAGTGCCTATTCAAACCTTTTGCTGAGGGTTTTGTTGGGTTTTCTGTTAACTATTAACTTTGAAGGAAGCTATTTGTATATTTTGAAATCAAGTCTTTTGTCATGTATATTTATTCCAGCTATTTACTGCTCTGGAGACTTACCTATTTCTTAATGGTGTCTTTGGATGACTAAAAATTTCTAATTTTGTTGAAATCTATTTTATACCTCTACCAGATTTCTATGAAATGTGTTTACTGTCTCTTTTATGTTACAGTAATTGATTTTCACACACTAAATAATGTTGCTTCCCACAAAAACCCTACTTGATCATGAAATATTGTGCTGTTTACATATTGTTGAATTTGATTTGCTACTGTTTGATTAAGGATTCTTTGCCTATGTTTATGAGAGTAATTGGTTTGTATTTAGATCAGGGTTATGCTGCCCTCATATAAATTGAGAAGTATTCCCTTCTGAAAGTTTGTGTAAAATTGGTGTCTTCCCCCCTCTTAAATATTTGATTATATCTAACAGTAAAGCTACCTGACTTTGGCATTATTTGAATAAGGCTTAAGATTACAAATTCAACTTGTTTAAATAAATATAGGGTTTTAGATTAAGTATTATAATTCTTGTCTTTTTTGGGGGGGTTTATTTGCACTCTTGGGGCTTCCCTGGTGGCTCAGTGGTAAAGATAGGTTTGATCCCTGAGTAAAGAAGATTCCCCTAGAAAAGGAAATGGCAACCTCCTCCAGTGTTCTCACCTGGGAAATAGCATGGACAGAGGAGTCTGGAAAACTACAGCCTATGGGGTCGCAAAAGAGTTGGACACGACTTAGTGAGTAAACGACAACAATTTGCACTCTTGAGAAAATTTTCTGTTTCATCTTATTATATTTACAGTACATATGGTGTAACATTATTTGAAAATAGATTGCTTAATTTCTAAACATTTGGGGACTTCCTAGATATCTTTTTGTTATTGCTTTCTAATTAAATTATGTTGTGTTCAAAAAACATTCTTGGTATGATATTAACCGTTTTTTAAGTTATTAAGACTTGTTTTCAGTTCAGTTCAGTTCAGTTGCTCAGTCGTGTCAGACTCTTTGCGACCCCATGAATCGCAGCACGCCAGGCCTCCCTGTCTATCACCAACTCCCAGAGTTCACTCAGACTCATGTCCATCGAGTCTGTGATGCCATCCAGCCATCTCATCCTCTGTCGTTCCCTTCTCCTCCTGCCCCCAATCCCTCCCAGCATCAGAGTCTTTTCCAATGAGTCAACTCTTCACATGAGGTGGCCAAAGTACTGGAGTTTCAGCTTTAGCATCATTCCTTCCAAAGAAATCCCAGGGCTGATCTCCTTCAGAATGGACTGGTTGGATCTCCTTGCAGTCCAAGGGACTCTCAAGAGTCTTCTCTCCAACACCACAGTTCAAAAGCATCAATTCTTCAGCACTCAGCCTTCTTCACAGTCCAACTCTCGCATCCATACATGACCACTGGAAAAACCATAGCCTTGACTAGACGGACCTTTGTTGGCAAAGTAATGTCTCTGCTTTTGAATATGCTATCTAGGTTGGACATAACTTTCCTTCCAAGGAGTAAGCGTCTTTTAATTTCATGGCTGCAGTCACCATCTGCAGTGATTTTGGAGCCCCCCAAAATAAAGTCTGACACTGTTTCCACTGTTTCCCCATCTATTTCCCATGAAGTGACGGGACCGGATGCCATGATCTTTGTTTTCTGAATGTTGAGTTTTAAGCCAACTTTTTCACTCTCCACTTTTAGTTTCATCAAGAGGCTTTTTAGTTCCTCTTCACTTTCTGCCATAAGGGTGGTGTCATCTGCATATCTGAGGTTATTGATATTTCTCCCGGCAATCTCGATTCCAGCTTGTGCTTCCTCCAGTCCAGCGTTTCTCATGATGTACTCTGCATAGAAGTTAAATAAGCAGGGTGACAATATACAGCCTTGATGTACTCCTTTTCTTATTTGGAACCAGTCTGTTGTTCCATGTCCAGTTCTAACTGTTGCTTCCTGACCTGCATACAGATTTCTCAAGAGGCAGGTCAGGTGGTCTGGTATTCCCATCTCTTTCAGAATTGTCCACAGTTTATTGTGATCCACACAGTCAAAGGCTTTGGCATAGTCAATAAAGCAGAAATAGATGCTTTTTTGGAACTCTCTTGCTTTTTCTATGATCCAGCGGATGTTGGCAATTTGATCTCTGGTTCTTCTGCCTTTTCTCAAACCAGCTTGAACATCAGGAAGTTCATGGTTCACATATTGCTGAAGCCTGGCTTGGAGAATTTTAAGCATTACTTTACTAGCATGTGAGATGAGTGCAATTGTGCGGTAGTTTAAGCATTCTTTGGCATTGCCTTTCTTTGGGATTGGAATGAAAACTGACCTTTTCCAGTCCAGCGGCCACTGCTGAGTTTTCCAAATTTGCTGGCATATTGATTGCAGCACTTTCACAGCATCATCTTTCAGGATTTGAAATAGCTCAACTGGAATTCCATCACCTCCACTAGCTTTGTTCATAGTGATGCTTTCTAAGGCCCACTTGACTTCACGTTCCAGAGGTTCATGACATTGTACAGGAGACAGGGGTCAAGACCATGCCCGTGGAAAAGAAATGCAAAAAAGCAAAATGGCTGTCTGGGGAGGCCTTACAAATTGCTGTGAAAAGAAGAGAAGCAAAAAGCAAAGGAGAAAAAGAAAGATATAAGCATCTGAATGCAGAGTTCCAAAGAATAGCAAGAAGAGATAAGAAAGCCTTCCTCAGCGATCAGTGCTAAGAAATAGAGGAAAACAACAGAATAGGAAAGACTAGAGATCTCTTCAAGAAAATTAGAGATACCAAGGGAACATTTCATGCAAAGATGGGCTCGATAAAGGACAGAAATGGTATGGACCTAACAGAAGCAGAGGATATCAAGAAGAGGTGGCAAGAATACACAGAAGAACTATACAAAAAAGATCTTCATGTCCCAGATAATCACGATGGTGTGATCACTGACTTAGAGACTTGTTTTATAGGTAACATATTGTTTATCTTGGGTAATATTTTCTGTGCACATGAAAATAATGTAATTTCTGCAATTATTGGGTATATGTTCTATAATGTCAAGGAAGTTATATTGATTGATAGCATTCAAACATACTCTATTCTTACTTCTTAATGTCTACTTGATCTATCCCCTATGAGGCGTATGTTGGAATCTCCATCTATGATTCTGTCTGTTCTCTTTTTAGTTCTATGAAATAATATATTTCAGTGCTGTATTATTTAAGCATTTTGATGCTTCAAGTATTTTGATGCTCTAGTAAAAACATACACATTTAGGATCATTAAGTGTTCTTGACAAAGTGTCCACTTTATCATTATGAAATGTTCTTCTTTACCTATGTCAGTACTCCTTTTTCTGAAGTCTACTTTATCTGGTTTGAATATAGTTATTTCAGGTTTCTTACGATTAGTGTGAACTTGATGTATCTATTTACACTTATTTACTTTTAACCTATCTGTGTCTTTATATTTAAAGTGGGTTTCTTGGAAATATACTGTAATTTGATATTTGCTTTTTTGTCCAGACTGGCAATTTTCTCCTTTAACAGCAATCATTAATCCATTTATATTTAATATGATTACTATGTTTGAGTGTAAGTCTACTGTTTTGCTGTTGGTTTTCTATTTTTTCTGTGTGTATTTTTTTATTCTTTTTCTGTCTTCACTTACAATTGAGTCTTTTTCAGTATGATATTTTATCACTTCTCTTAGATTATTACTATTCCACTTTGTTTTATTTTTACAGTGTTTCCTCTATGGTTAGGGAGAAGGCAATGGCACCCCACTCCAGTACTCTTGCCTGGAAAATCCCATGGACGGAGGAGCCTGGTAGGCTACAGTCCATGGGGTCGCTAGAGTTGGACACGACTGAGCAACTTCACTTTCACTTTTCACTTTCATGCGTTGGAGAAGGAAATGGCAACCCACTCCAGTGTTGTTGCCTGGAGAATCCCAGGGATGGGGGAGCCTGGTGGGTTGCCATCTATGGGGTCACACAGAGTCGTACAGGACTAAAGTGACTTAGCAGCAGCAGCAGCTCTATGGTTCACATTGTGGACCTTTAATTTATCACAATCTGTATTCAAGCAATGTTATACCTTATATATTACAGATATAATTAATCTAAAGTCATATGTGAAAGGTGAAAGTGAAAGTCGCTCAGTCATGTCTGATTCTTTGTGACCTCATGGACTATAGCCTGCCAGACTCCTCTGTCCATGGAATTCTCCAGGCAAGAATACTGGAGTGGGTAGCCATTCCCTCTCCAGGGAGCAAACCCAGGTCTCCCACATTGCAGGTGGGTTCTTTACCACATGAGCCACCAGGGAATTTTTATCAAATATAGTAAGAATTTTACAACTATATACTTTTATTTTCCCTTCCTTTTTTTTTTTTTTTTTTTTTGCTGTCATTCTTTTTCTTCTCTCTCTCTCTCTCTCTCTCTCTCTCTATATATATATATATATATAGATAGATATATAATAAACACAAATCAATAAGACTTTCAAAATTACATTATTGTTCCTTTTTCTGGGATAAACTGTTATTTTTAATTCCATGCTGGATTTTTACTAATTTATTTTTGCATCCATACTGGTAAATTAAATATAATGTTGTTTCTTCACACTGCCTTTTACCAGTCTTGGCACCGAGGTTATGTTAGACTTGTAAAGTGACTGGGCACGTGTCCCTCGTGTTCTGTTCCCAGGTCTCCGTCCATCTGGGCTGCTGCAGCAACCTGGGAGCTGGTCTTTACCCATTCCCTCTTGTTTTGACATACACTTCTGCTCCCAACACTATTTCCCACAGTGCGGTGATTCTTCTAAAATACACATCCCTTGATAGTGACTAAGTGTCCATTTGTTTTCTGGGGTTTCTCTACACAACATTGGCTGGATCACAGCAGATTTTCTACCTCCATATTCCCACTTCATGTGGAGTTCAGTTGTATCAATGATGGTATTAATAGCTGCTGCCCCTCCATCATTTTTCATGCGATTACTTGTATGCTGTGATCTGGAGCCTGGTTCGATGGGGATATTCAGGGAATGGTCAGGGGTACGGCAATGCAAATGCAGTGACCTGACACTCTCTGTATTTTCCCTGAATTTGGGGTCCAGGGCAGACGGTTACAGCAGGCATATAGATAGTGTTTAAATAATTGGTACAAAAATCTGTCCAAAAAAGGTTGCCTCTTCATAGAGGTCTAGACAACCCTCCAAGATATAACTTGTGCTGAGAACTATTCCTTCTGGAGATGCAGGCAAGGTGCCATTTCTGAAACTTTTGGAAAAGAAATAGGTCAAGTGCCACATGTTTTTTCTATTTTAGTTTATGCTTTTCACTGTTCTCCCTTCGTCAATAAATGGTGGGGTTCCTTTACCTTCCTGGTGCCCTTGTAGGAAGTGGGCTAATGCACTAAAAGGTAGTCATTCCAGTTTTATCAAGGTGGACATTGGGGCTCACACAAGTTGTGTAAATGGCCCCCCAGCACGTGACTAAGCAAGGATGCAAAATAGGCCCCAGGGTCAGACTCGATTCAGAGCTCAGTGCTGTAGTCTCTTCACCAGTGTCCTCACAGGATTGACGTGAGGAATTTAATACACCCGATAAAGTTGCCATTACTGGGGACTGAAGCACTGTCTATAATTCATTCTAACAATTTAGTGGAAGGTATCTTTGAGGACTGACTCGCAAGCCACCAGACCTTTTATCAGGTTCTGTGGGTGAACAAAAGGTGACTGAAAAATGATCCCCAGCATCACTGGCTGGTATGGGTGAGAATCACACAGGATCAGGCATGTGAACCCACAGGGCTACACCCGCAGAGCAGCGGGAGCTGGGAGCAGGAAGGGGCAGGTGATTCATTTTGCCTGGCAGGGTTTTGCAAGACTTCAGAGAGGAAGTGGCAGTCGAGATAAACATTGAAGGAAGATTGAAATTTCATCAGCTAGATGATGTGGGCAGGACACTTGGAACAGAGGGAGGGCGGGTTGCGGTCAGACCTTGGTGAACTCACTCGGGCAAGCTTCTGCTGGAATCACAGGGGGTCTTGGATTAATAGTCAACCTTGCTGTCATTTCTTTGTTACTGTGTCTTTTCTTTGAAACGAATGGGGCTTTTTGATCTTTTATCCTTGTTTTTCTCCTTTCTGGGTTACAGTGGCACGTTGCTTTATTTTCCCCTGATAAATTGGTCCAGATAGCATTTCAGTTATCATTTATGGAACAAGGCCAAAATATTTCTTTCACACACACCACTGACTAAATTGTCCTTTTCTTTCCCTTTTTCCACAATGACCTTCAGCCTATTTGTAACATCTGAAGAACTCCTTTGCCGTGACATTTTGCGGTCATTTATTGTTGAGTCAACTGCCTTGGGCTGCTGTCAGGGCTAGATAGCAAAGTTACGTGGCTGATTTTGAGCTGATCTGCATGTGCTGGTGTAACAACCAGGCCCCGTGGTGCATTTAACACTGTGTTTATTTCACACCTGATCACTGGCATATTCAGGAACAGATAGCACTGTCTCTGTCAGTTTCTCCTTTAGGGTTAGCTTAAGCCAGGGCTGTCTTAACTTTTGCTTTATTTTTTAAAATCAGAGAAAAATCTAGTTTCAAGTGGTGAATCACCAAAGTAGGATTTTAGAGGCTCATTCCTAGAGCAAGGAGGAGGGAGAAGGTACTTGATTAAATATATGCAAGCAAATATGTTTGAATCTCATTACAAGAATATTTCTACTTCACAAGAAGTTAGAGATTTGGTTGTGGCCCTCAAAGAATGTAGAATCACGAAGAATTATATTAAAATGTTAGACATTAATATTAGACAACATAGCAAGATGTAATTGAGTGAATTAAAGCAGTATAAACTGGACACAGAAGTGTGAGCTGAGAATGAGCCAAGTCTACATCTACTTGATCTAGGTCAGTCATGACTTTGACCTCCAGCGAGCATTTCATACAACCGCACATAATTTTCCAACCACGTGCATGTCTGTATACTTAGGGTCTTAAAACAGATCTTAAAACAAAACGGTAACACACTGACTCTCAGAAGAAAGAATTCATATTCTTGCTTTTCCATTGCTTCAGTGTTGAGGGGGAACGGCAGGCTGCTCAGGAGGACAGATGTCCAGAAGACAAGGGGTGCTCGCCAGGAGTGGCTGGGATCTGTGCTGGGCAGGGGAGTGGAGGGACGGATATTTTGACTGAATGAAGATTTCCTTTAACCAAATTGCAAGGGAGGCAAAGAGGAGAACAGCCTGGACTTTTATCCCTTCACCATGGAAATTTCTAGAGTCAATTGAAGACCTTGGAACAAAACGGAATTTGGAAATTGACGTTGGAATTCAGCAAGTAAAGTTGACAATTTGCTGTCGTTTAGTCGCTGTCTTGTCCAGCTCTTTGTGACCTCATGGACTGTAGCCCGCCAGGCTTCTCTGTCCAGGGGATTTCCCAGGCAAGGAGTGGTGGCCATTTCCGTCTCCAGGGGATCTTCCTGACCCAGAAGTCCAGCCCACATCACCTGCGTTGGCAGGCAGATTCTTCACCGCTGAGCCGTCTGGGAAGCCCTAGAGCTGAAAATAGTTGCTCACTGCTTCCATCAATAAATAATTAGACCAGATGGGACAACCAGGCAACAAATAATACCAGAAAATTTCCAGAATACAGTGTGGTTTCCCTAAGCTGTCAGTCACAAACTGATTGTCCATCCTGAGAATTTTCATACTAGTTTCCAAGGCAGGAAAAGAGTAGAATTCTAACTTATGCTCCCCACTTAAATCTCGGGGGCAGTTGTTCTCAAACTATAGTGTGTATCACATTCACCTGGTGGATATATTTAAAACAGAGTTTCTGATTCCCCAGATACGGTCTGAGATGCGGTATATATAAACAATGGAATACTGCTCAGCCACAAAAAGAGTGAAATAATGCCATTTGCAGCAACATGATGATCATAGAGAGTGAAGTTGTCAGACAGAGAAAGACAAATACCATATGATATCACTCACATGTGGGCTCCAAATTATGATGCAAATGAACATATTTACAAAACAGAAACAAGCTCACATAGGGAACAGATTTATGGTTACCAAAGGGGAGAGAGGGGAGGGGAGGGATAAATTAGGAGTTTGGGATTAGCTAGTACAAACTACTGTATATAAAATAGATGAACCACAAGGACCTACTGTGTATCACAAGGAACTATATCCAATATCTGGTAATGCCCTGTGGGCTTCCCAGGTGGCTCAGTGGTAAAGAATCCACCTACCAATACAGGAGAGGCAGAGTCGACCCTTGGGTCAGTAAGATCCCCAGGAGAAGGAAATGGCAACCCACTCCAGTATTCTTACCTGGGCAATCCCATGAACAGAGGAGTCTGGCGGACTACAGTCCATGGGGTCACAGAGTCAAACACGACTTAGCAACTAAACAAAAACAACAATATTCTATAATGGAAGATTATCTGAAAATGAAAATTATCTGTACATTATATGCGTGTATGTGTAACTGAGTCATTTTGATGCACACCTAAAACTAACACAACATTGTAAATCAATTATACATCAATAAAGGGACTTCCCTGGTGATCCAGGGGACAGGACTCCACCCTTCCATCGCAGGGGGCTTGGGATCGATGCCTGGTTGGGGGACTTGATCCTGCATCCTGTGCAATGCAGCCAAACAAATAAATAAATAAACCTCCAAAGCTCAGTCATGTCCGATTCTTTGTCACCCCACGGCTGTAGCCCGCCAGGCTCCTCTGATATTTCCCAGGTAAGAATACTGCAGTGGGTTGCCATTTCCTGCTCTACGGAGATCTTTCTGACCCAGGGATTGAACCTGGGTCTTCCACATCGCGGGCAGATTCTTTATCATCTGAGCCGCCAGGGAAGCCCCAAGATAGATAGATAGATAGATAGATAGATAAATAATCTGAGATATTTCTACCCAAAACAGAAACCTGAACATAATCATGAGAAAATACCCAACAAACTCAAATGGGAGGAAATTCTGTATACTAACTAACATGTAATCTTCCAAAGTGCCAAAGTTATGGAGGTTAAGGGAAGACGAGAGGCCCATCCCATATTGAAGGAAGCTGAAGAGAGAGGAAAATTTAGTGTGGGTTCTGAAGGGGCTGGTAGTCTACAAAAGACAGTATTGGGACATTTAAAAAGTATCAATGAAACCTGAGAATTTGGTGATAGTCTTTGGTGGTTTCTCCTGCTTAAGTAGGTTATGTACTTGTTTGTAGGAAATACACACTGAAGTATTCAGGAATGAAGGGACATAGGGTCAACTCTCCAATAATTCAGAGGAACAAAAAGTTCTTCATGTTATATTTGCAGCTCTTCTGAAACTTGTGATTGTGTAAATCCACTGAGGGCATGCATTTTGATCCATGAATCAGGGGAGATGTACACACGATGCTTGATTGTTTGGGTTGTTCTTGAGGTTAGCACTCTACAACCACAAAATCCTCTCCCATGTCTTTAGAGGTCATAACATATTCCTGGTGCTTCCTGCAAGTGGGAGGCGGGGTGAGTCCAGGGGGAATATATGTCCTTCCTCGGGATAGCACCGTGTTGGGTGAAAATAAGAACAAAGCAACACAAAGCAAACACTGGCTGTAGCCCACCTGGCAGCTGTCTGAGCCTCGCTGCTCTCTCTATTAGACACTGTTGTTTAGTTGCTAAGTCATGTCCGACTCCTTGTGACCCCATGCATGTAGCCTGCCAGGCTCCTCTGTCCATGGGATTCTCCGGACAAGAATACTGGTGTGCATTGCCATTTCCTTCTCCCAGTTACCTTCCTGACCCGAGGATCACACCTTTGGCTCTTGCCACATCTCCTGCGTTGCCTGTGGATTATTTACCACTGAGCCATCAGGGAAGCCCAGTAGATGCTGTGGGTTGTTTAAATCTGCTCAGGTTAGATGGTGCCCTACTGTGCTTCTGGGCAGATACTGTGTGCATGTTTCTTAAGTCTCTTCTAAGGCAATACATGAGCAGCATACGTAATTTCTATTTGTGTTTGTCTATTCTGTCTATTTGTGTTTGTACCCAGTAGGTTTCTATACACAAATAGAAGGAACCTTTGTGCTTAGTGGATTTGTTTTTATTTACTTCCAGTCAATCCTATGAGTGAATTACTGCATTCAAACATTTTGTCAGGATGTAATTTTTTAAGCTGAAGAGTCTCGTCTTTTACTTCTGCGCTTTGTCCCTCTCCAGGGACATCCATAATCCCATGTTGGCCTGCAAGCTCACCCCCTCTGGCTGGTGGAGCCCCAGTTTTATCTCTGGTTAAGGCTGTCATTTGATGGCTAATGCTTATTAATGCTTCACTCTAGGATAGAAAAGAAGTTGGCCTTTTTGGCACTAAAGGCTTCAAATGATAAGACTCTTGGTTAGCTTCTCCTGCCAGCTTCAGGCAGAGGCCTCTTCTAGAAGGACTGCACTTCTTTCCTTTCCTCTCTGTTTGAGGCAGGGCAAGGCTGGGCCTAGTTGGGGGTGCACAGAGGCACCAGTACATAGAATTCAACTCTCAGGGTTGTGCATGGGCAGGGTGAGTGCCTTCTTAAATGTACTATAGGCCCAGGGGAAGCTAGTGGTAAAGAACCCACCTGCCAATGCAGGAGACGTTAAGAGATGCGGGTTCGATCCCTGGGTCAGGAAGATTGCCTGGAGGAGGGCATGGCAACTCGTTTTAGTATTCTTGCCTGGAGAATCCCATGGACATAGGAGCCTGACGGGCTACAGTCCATAGGGTCACACAGAGTCAGACACGACTGAAGTGTCTTAGCATGCACACAGGCACCTCACTGCCTTGTCTTGGTCCTGGCCATGCAGCCCGGCTCATGACCATCTGGGTTCATCTTCATTTTGTCAGGAAGCAACCAGCAGGGGACTTCCTTGGTGGTTAAGAATCCACCTTCCAACACAGGAGACTCAGGTTCGATCCCTGATCTGGGAACTAAGATCCCATATGCCCTGGGGCTACTGAGCCCACTTGCCACAACAGAAAATATCCTACTATGTTGCAACAAAGATCCCCCATACCGCAATGAAGACCCAGAATAGCCCCCCCACCCATATTTTAAAAAGAAGCATCCAGCAGATGCCAGTGCTCTGAATTCTCCCCGCCATGCTTTCTGATATCACAGCTTCTCTTGGCAAGTAGCATTTCCAGGGTACAGTCGGTGACAGTTTCATCATGTTTTTCCCATCACACAAGATACCAGATTTCCATCCACATGCTGAAAGCTCTATCTTCTCTCTTTGGCCAGGTTCTCACTTTGGTTCTGTTTCTCGTAGCATCCTGCTTGCAGGTAACAAATTCTGTATCAGTGAGGAGTCAGTGACAGAAGCCTCCATACAGTGCTGATGAGGATTTTCTTTTGAAAATTTTCTTTTCTCTTGTAATGAGAACCCTGGAAGCAGGCAGCCCAAGGTCTGTGTGGTGACTTCCTGAGACTTAGGATCCTTCTGTCTTTCCACTGAGCCGTCCCTACTGTTGCTTATCCCCCATGTTCACAATATGACTGTCTCTTCTCCAGCATTACATCTGCATTCCAGGCAGAGAGCAGACAAGGGACCAAAGTTGCATGCCAGAGGAGTCTACTTCTCTAATAAGTAGATTTCTCACAAGCCCAGCCAGTAGCTCATGCTTCCATCCCACTGTGTCCTTCAGGAACCCTAACTGCAAGGAAGCTGAAATCTAGTTGTTGCTGTTTTTTTTTTATTTTCATTTGTTTTGTTCTAGTTTACTTACTGTTAGCTAAGCATATTGCCATCCCCAGTAAGAGTTCGGTTATGATGAGGGGAATAGCTATTGGGTAGAAAACTGGGAGTTTTATCACAGTTCTGCTTGGCTCCTTTTGCAAACATGTCACTTGACGAGACAGGGAGAATAGCCATCAAAGTGGCCTTTGGCAGGCTCCACCTTGCAACCCCGCCTTATCATCCCTACCACAGAAAGGAAACCCTTTCTTCTGCTTCCCGTATGTCAGTCTCAGGGAGGACTCTGGTTCCTTGTGGGTGACATGTCCATCCCCGTGGTCATGGGAACATGAGCCACGTTTGTCATCTCTGCCTTACACACCAGGAGGGGTGGCTTCCCTGAGGATGGGACAATAACAGAGGAAAACAGGTGACTGTGGCTGCAGACATTGCTGTCCTGAATTTGTCCATTCTGAAGGAGATCAGCCCTGGGATTTCTTTGGAAGGAATGATGCTTAAGCTGAAACTCCAGTACTTTGGCCACCTCATGCGAAGAGTTGATGCATTGGAAAAGACTCTGATGCTGGGAAGGATTGGGGGCAGGAGGAGAAGGGGACGACAGAGGATGAGATGGCTGGATGGCATCACCAACTCGATGGACGTGAGTTTGAGTGAACTCCAGGAGTTGGTGATGGACAGGGAGGCCTGGGGTGCTGCGACTCATGGGGTCGCAAAGAGTCGGACACGACTGAGCCACTGATCTGATCTGATCTGATTAGTTAATATATATTAACAAAGACAAAAAGAGAGGCCTGTCTAGGTGGAAAGGAAATTATATTTGAGGCAGAAAATGTACAGGGGGACCTGGGTGGCAGGGATCTGTACTTGCCCCTCTTACCAGTGCGTGGGTGTTTGCTCTGAGAGGGTTGGACTGTATCTTTGCAAACAGCCTGGGGTGCATCAACAGCAACATTTACAGGGTTATAAAGAAAAGCAGTTCTTCATGGAACAGCTTAGAATCTCAGCAGCCATAGAAAGTTTTATGTACCATTCCTGGGCACACATCTGGACAAAACTCTAACTCAAAAAAGATACATGCACTCCAATGTTCATTGCAGCGCTACTTACAATAGCCAAGACATGGCAACAGCCTAAATGTCTATCAACAGACAAATGGATAAAGAAGATGTGGTGTGTATATATATATATATATATACACACACACACACATATATACACACACTGGATGTATATATATTTCAGTTCATATTTCAGTTACTCAGTCGTGTTTGACTCTGTGACCTCATGAACTGCAGCACGTCAGGCTTCCCTGTCCATCACCAACTCCCGGAGCCTGCTCAAACTCATATCCATCGAGTCGGTGATGCCATCCAACCATCTCATCCTCTGTCCCCTTCTCTTCCCGCCTTCAATCTTTCCCAGCAGCAGGATCTTTTCTAAGGAGTCAGTTCTTTGCATCAGGTGGCCCAAGTATTGGAGTTTCAGCTTCAGCATCAGTCCTTCTAATGAATATTCAGGACTGATTTCCTTTAGGATGGACTGGTTAGATCTCCTTGCAGTTCAAGGGACTCTCAAGAGTCTTCTCCAACACCACAGTTCAAAACCATCAATTCTTCGGTGCTCAACTTTCTTTATGGTGTAACTCTCACATCCATACATGAGGAAAAACCATACCTTGACTAGATGGACCTTTGTCAGCAAAGTAATATCTGTGCTTTTTAATATGCTGTCTAGGTTTTTCATAGCTTTTCTTCTAAGGAGCAAGTGTTTTTTAATTTCACGGCTGCAGTCACCATCTGCAATGATTTTGGAGCCCAAGAAAATAAAGTCTGTCACTGTTTCCATTGTTTCCCCATCTATTTGCCATGAAGTGATGGGACCGGATGCATGTGTGTGTATATATATACATGTGTATTATATATATATATATGTATAAATACTATATATTTATAATGGAATATTAGTCATGAAAAAGAATGAGACAATGCCATTTGCAATGTGGACCTAGACATTATCATACTTTGTGAAGTAAGTCAGAAAGTGAAAGATAAATACCACATGATATCACTTATGTGTGGAATTTGAATTATGACACAGATGAACATGTCTACAAAACAGAAACAGACCCATGGATAGAAAGAGCAGACTTGTGGTTGTGGAGGAGGGAATGGGGGAGGGCAGGATTGGGAGTTTGGGATTAGCAGATGAAAATTATTATGTATAATATTGATAAAACACATGGTCCTATTGTGTAGCATAGGGAACTATATTTAATAACCTGTGATAAACCATATAGGAAAAGAATATGAAGAAGAATATATATATATATATGTGTGTGTGTGTGTGTGTGTGTGTGTGTAACTGAGTTGCTTTAATGTACAGCAGAAATTAACACAATATTGTAAATCAACTATACTTCAATAAAATTAAAAAATAAAGAAGTTCTACTAATTTTTAGCTGAGATAGAAAAGAGTAGAAGAAAGTTTTCACATGGAAGTCACCTAACTGAATTCTCCAAGGAAGCATCATAGCATCAGATTGTGTAGGTCAAAATTTCTTAGAAGGATTCTGAGTTCTTAGATCTCAAATCTGCGATTTCTCCTGCATAGGATTTGCACACCACAGCATGCCCACTGTGACCAGAGGCACAGTTCGTTTGACCGGAGACCTCTTATTTGATGATACATTTTTCTTTTCTTTGAACATCCATGGTCTTTACCTGTGTCCTGCAAAGCTGCCAGAACTATATTTAATCCACTGCTCCTGTTAATGATGCAAATATCATGGATGATGGGTTTATTCTCCTTGGGAAGATGAATTCAGTTTGGCTCTAGTGGCCGAGCATTGTCAGACAAGTTGATTACTTGGGGACGCCTAGCAGGTGAGGCAGGCATGTGTGTACTGGCTCTCTGCAAGAGTCATAAACTGCGTCTTCTCCAGATTTGCCTTTTTATATGGATTCCATTGTGCCAGAAGTGCCTTTTCTCAGTGACCAGTTGGGTCATCCACACTTTTTAGGGATGTGACATAGAAATGGTAAAGCTGTAGGGAATCATCATAATGTTAAAATGCAAATACTTTGTCATTTAATCATTAAGAACAAAGATTTTTAAAACTCCCAGAGTTGGAAACATCAGGGTTTACAAGACCCTTGCACATAATGGAGGCTACCTGTCTCAAATATGCTTAAGAAAGGATCATCCCATCTTTTTCCTTGCAGCTTTACTGGATAAATCTAATTGTTTGAAAGGCTTCTGTTCTACTGAGGGGAAATCAAATTTGAGAAGGAGTGTATTTCATTCTCACTGAATGAATATATCTCAATTTCTATAAAGAAAATACAGGTGTGTGTTGAAGCCTGATGCCTTGGTGATATGAATTACAGTGGTCTGGGGAGTGTGTTAAGGCTTCCAAGATGCTTTATGTAATACTGTGGGCTCCAAATAAGATAATGTACAGTTAAGAATCACATAGACAGGCATTTTTATAATGAGGAAAATTCAAATTAAGAGCTCTGTTGGCTTTCCTGAGGTTTTGCAGGAATGAGCTTGTTTCTTCCCCTCCCTCCTCCTGTGTCTTTTTCCTCTGGATGCTGCAAGCTAGAGGAAACCAGGATGGGTCAGCAGTCTGGGTGGAGAGAGTACAGTGGCTGGCCCTAGATAGGTGATCTATTTGGAAGGAACAATTTTCCTCTATTCTTCTAGGTTCTTCTGGCTGGCTTAATACTTAAATTGACATGAGACATTAACAGGGGGAAAAAATTATTTGCATACATACAAGGGCTCCATAAGAAATATGAGGACAGTCAGGCAAGTGAGACTTACATGGTGTTCTGAGCTAACTGGGGTGGTCAGGGACCTCAGAGCGGGGAAGTCAGTTCACGAAAAGTATGTATTTGGTAAACAGATATTTGCTGGGCCAGATGGAGACAAGGGGACACAGAGAAGTTTTAACAACAGGCTCTGCTAGGTTCTTCCCTGTATGCACACCTAGTTCAGACTACTAGGATGTGAATGTTCTCTTCCTGGAACACACCCACTACCAAATTCTCATGATGACCTAGGGTTAATATCATGTATACTAGTTATTGGGCTTCCCTGGTGGCTCAGACAGTCAAGAATCTGCCTGAAATGCAGGAGACCTGGGTTTGATCCCTGGGTTGGGAAGATCCCCACTCCAATATTCTTGCCTGGAGAATCCGCATGGACAGAGGAGCCTGGTTGGCTACAGTCCATGGGGTCACAAAGAGTCAGACATGACTGAATGACTAAGCTAACACACACTAATTATTAGGGGCTTCACTGATGGCTCAGATGGTAAAGAATCTGCCTGCAATGTGGGAGACCAGGGTTCAATCTCTGTGTCAGGAAAATCCCCTGGAGAAGGAAATGGCAACCTGAGCCTGGGGTCAGAAATGGCAGCCTGAGTCCATGGGGTCACAAAGAGTTGGACAGGACTGAGTGACTAACCCTTGCACACATATACATACTAATTATGAGGTAAGTAATATTCCTGGATTGTTTATATGATCACACTTTATTTCTAAGACCGTTTTCATACTCAGCGTGGTGGTCAGAAGTGGCAAGCTGATTATCTTCATTTTGTGATTAAAGCTGAGATTCCAAGAGGCTAAACTATCTGTGTTTGTGAACAGCAGAAATTAGAATTGGAACTGCAATATCTGACTCCAGGTTCATGGCTTTGTCTGCAAGGTGGTCACGTCGTGGTCTGTGGAGTGGTGCGTGGCAGGGACCCCATCCCTGAGGGCCAAGGGGCTGCTGTACTTTGAGTTGTGATCACCTTTTTCATCTTGCATTTCTCTGCTTTCCTCTCATCCAGGCTATGAGCTGTATTTGTGAGAGAGATGTTCCTGTCTGTTTCAGCTCTTTGCTATTTTGTTTGTTTTCATCTGATGGGATCTCTGAAATGAGAAAACCAAGACCATTTAGAACTCTAAGTGTGGTAAGGAGGACAGACGCTGGGCTGAAGGTAGACTGTCCACAAAGTGCACAAACCCAGTGACCTCCTTGTAGACTCCTGGGTGACTATTCAGATTTTTTTATTATTTTTTTTTTATTTTTGTAAATTAATTAATTTATTTTAGTTGGAGACTAATTACTTTACAATATTGTAATGATTTTGCCATACATTGAAATGAATCAGCCATGGGTGTACACGTGTTCCCCAACCTGAACCCCCCTCCCACCTCCCTCCCCATCCCATCCTTCTGGGTCATCCCAGTGCACCAGCCCTGAGCACCCTGTCTCATGCATTGAACCTGGACTGGCGATCTGTTTCACATATGGTAATATACATGTTTCAGTGCTATTCTCTCAAGTCATCCCACCCTCAATTTGATGCCTGGTTCTGGGTTGTGTCCCAGCTGTGGAGTTTGCTGTGTCGCGTTCCAATCAAGCACAGGATTCCCAGGTGGCTCGGTGGTAAAGAGTCTGCCTGCCAATGCAGGAGACACAGGAGATGTGGGTTCAAACCCTGGGTTGGGAAGAACCCCTGGAGAAGGAAATGACAATGTGTTCCAGTATCTATGCCTGGAAAATCCCAGGGACAAAGTAGGCTACAGTCCATGGGATTGCAAAGAGCTGGACACAACTGAGCATACACGCACGCCAAGTGTGGTCATAGCCCTCACCCTGCCTGTGCATGCTCGTGTGTTACATGTGTGACTGTAGGTAACTGGTGCAGAGCAGCTATTTGGTAACAGAATATTTGTAAAATACAAGGATGGTTTTAAAGTCTGCATTTTACCGGCAGTTATCCTGTAGGACCGCTGGTTAGGAGAAATATATCTGTCTTGTTCTGAGGGTTCCTGGATATTTTTTAAGGGCTCTTTGAATGCTTACAAGGGTTATGAGACCCTAGGCCAGCAGGAAGGAAGAGACAGTTGGGGAAGGAAGGCAGGAGACGGGAGCAGCCAGAGGAAATGAATGCAAATTTCCACACCCGGAGGCATTGTACATAGTGCCTGCCTCCAAGACCTGAGAAGCAGCTGTCCCATTGTGACCTAATTTTGGCTATAGATTTCCTTTCTTATTTACATGTTTTCTGCATTCCATTCTCTATAGAGCTTTTTCCTTCTTCAGCTTTTTATGTGTGCTCAGTTACTAAGTCATATCTGGCTCTTTGCGGCCCCCTGGACTGCAACCCACCAAGCTCTTCTGTCCATGGAATTTTCCAGGCAAGAATGCTGGAGTGGGTTGACATTTCCTCCTCTAGGGCATCTTCCCCACCCACATACTGAACCTGAGTCTCTTGCTTCTATTGCATTGGCAGGCGGGTTCTTTACCACTGGGGCCACCTGGGAAGCCCATAACTTTCTATAAAGGCCCTCAATTAAAAAAAAAATGTGCTTTTCCTAGGGTTTAACTTGCCAACATCTATTTTCTTTCAGATTTCCTGGTTGCACTAAAAAACTTTTGTTGATGAATGAATCGATGGTTTTTAAGCCACAGAAATAGCGTTTTTTCTCCTCACTGATTGATTTTCTTGATGGATCATGAGTATAATGTATACATAGTCAGTGGCACTCGTTTGGTTGTTTTTCTTAAGATAGGTTTGACAATAAGCCGCTATTTGTCTTTGATTCTGAATTCATCAGTGATAAAGCATCCATTTGTGTCATTGATTAACAGTGAAAAATGCGCTTCAAACTTTGCTGTGCTTGTTCTCAGGTTCTTGTTGGATTTTCTTTTCTTCTATGTTTAAAAGGATTAGGGAGGGAATGAGAGGTCCCATGGGGACAGCTAAGCTTCTCCTTGGCACACAGACTTGCCACTGAACTGTTTTTGTCCCAATGGCTGAAGTGCATGTCTTTCTGGATACTGCATGGAAATCTGCTGTGGGGCTTGGGGTTAAATCCATCCTTAGGCAATCTCCTAATTTTATTTTTGTGGCTGAAGTGCTTTACCAGACATATTGCTGCTGAGATTGGACAGAAAGATATTTTTTTGATAAATTCTTAATCTTTTTTTTTTTTTTTTTTACTTTACAATATTGTATTGGTTTTGCCATACATCAACATGAATCTGCCACGGGTGTACATGTGTTCCCCATCGTGAACCCCCCTCCTTAATCTTTATTGGAAGGAGTCAAAACAAATTCTGTTAGGGTGTCTATTTTTTGGCAATGAGTCATGTATGGATGTGAGAGTTGGACTGTGAAGAAAGCTGAGCACCGAAGAATTGATGGTTTTGAACTGTGGTGTTGGAGAAGACTCTTGAGAGTCTCTTGGACTGCAAGATCCAACCAGTCCATTCTAAAGGAGATCAGTCCTGGGTGTTCTTTGGAAGGAATGATGCTGAAGGTGAAACTCCAGTACTTTGGACACCTCATGCGAAGAGTTGACTCATTGGAAAAGACTCTGATGCTGGGAGGGATTGGGGGCAGGAGGAGAAGGGGATGACAGAGGATGAGATGGCTGGATGGCATCACTGACTCGATGGACGTGAATTTGGGTGAACTCTAGGAGTTGGTGATGGACAGGGAGGCCTGGTGTGTGCTGTGGTTCATGGGGTCGCAAAGAGTTGGACACGACTGAGCGACTGAACTGAACTGAACTGAACTGAATAGCTATCAGGGTCTCTCTGACAAACAGAATTTTGTATGTAAAAATAATGTGCAGAGTGATTAAAAATAGTTTTTGGGTGTGCCTTGATACAGCTAGGATTTGTGCACTTTCATTTTCCTGTGGGAACCTATTGTTTGTGATCAGTGGTGAACTTTACTTTCCCAGGTCCAGGACAAAATCTCCTGAGGGTTTCCCTGCATCTCTCTAGGGCAGGGATCCGTAGCCTCGGCACTCTTCACATTTTAGACCAGGTAACTCCGGTTACAGAGGCTCTCCAAGGAGTGCATTGAAGATGGGTAGCGGTATTAGAAGCCAGTCTAATTAGATGCGTATTAGATGCCAGAAGCACCTCGTCCTCAGTTGTGACAATCAGAAATGTCTCCAGACTGTGCCAATGTCCCTGAGGCTTGGGGCTACCAGAATTAGCAAATAAAAACATGGGACACCCAGTTAAATTTGAATTTCAGGTAAACAGTAAACATTTTTTATTGTGGTTACATATCCATAACATAAAAATGACCATTTAAACCATTTTAAGTGTAAAGTTGAGGGGCATTAAGTTCATTTCCTTGTTGTGCAGCCATCACCACCGTCCATCTCCAGAACCCTTTCCATCATCCCAAACTGAAATTCTATCCCTGTTAAATTGCCCCAGGCAACCATTGTTCTACTTTCCGTGTGAATTTGACTAGTCTAGGTTCCTCATAGAAGTGGAATCGTATGATATTTGTCCTTCTGCATTTTGTTTATTTTCCTTAGCATAATATCCTCCCAGCTTCATTGATGTTGTAGCATGCAACAGAATTTCCTTTCTTTTTTGAGACTGAATAATATTCCGAGTTATGACTGTAGCACAGTTTGTTTATCCAAGTATCTGTTGATGGACATTTGAATTGTTTCCACATTTCAGCTATTATGAATAGTGCTGCTCTGAACATTACTGCTCCTGAATGGTTTATTAGTAAAATGTGTCACAAGCAGTTTCAGAATATACTTATATTTTTAAAGATGCACTGTTAATCCACTACTCAAATTAACTGGCCATCCTGTGTTTGCTTTTGTTGGATAATCCTACTGAGTGGAGAACCGTGGCCATAGCCCCTTCCTTGGGCCCTGGCTTGGGGCTGTATGGACAGCTGTGATCCCTGTGATTGTCATATATTCAGTTCAGTTCAGTCACTCATCAGGTGGCCAAAGTGTTGGAGTTTCAGCTTCAGCATCAGTCCTTTCAATGAATATTCAGGACTGATTTCCTTTAGGATGTGTTAGATTCTCAGTATGAGTTCAGTTCAGTCACTTAGTCGCATCTGACTCTTTGCAACCCCATGAATTGCAGCATGCCGGGCCTCCCTGTCCATCACCAACTCCCGGAGTTCACTCAAACTCATGTCCATCAAGTCAGTGATGCCATCCAACCATCTCATCCTCTGTCGTCCCCTTCTCCTCCTGCTCCCAATCCTTCCCAGCATCAGAGTCTTTTCCAGTGAGTCAACTCTTCGCATGAGGTGGCCAAAGTATTGGAGTTTCAGCTTTAGCATCAGTCCTTCCAATGAACACCCAGGACTGATCTCCTTTAGGATGGACTGGTTGGATCTCCTTGCAGTCCAAGGGACTCTCAAGAGTCTTCTCCAACACCATAGTTCAAAAGCATCAATTCTTCGACACTCGGCTTTCTTCACAGTCCAACTCTCACATCCATACATGACCACTGGAAAAACCATGACCTTGACTAGATGGACCTTTGTTGGCAAAGTAATGTCTCTGCTTTTGAATATGCTATCTAGGTTGGTCATATCTTTCCTTCCAAGGAGTAAGCGTCTTTTAATTTCATGGCTTCAATCACCATTTTCAGTGGTTTTGGAGTCCCCCAAAATAAAATCTGACACTGTTTCCACTGTTTCCCCATCTATTTCCCATGAAGTGATGGGACCAGATGCCATGATCTTCGTTTTCTGAATGTTGAGCTTTAAGCCAACTTTTTCACTCTCCACTTTCACTTTCATCAAGAGGCTTCTTAGTTCCTCTTCACTTTCTGCCATAAGGGTGGTGTCATCTGCATACTTGCAGGTAAAATCTGGGATATTCCAAGATCCCCAGCACAGCTAAGTGCATGCAGAACAATGTGAGTGCTATTAAACATCTAGTTTCCTTAAACTTCACGAGTCCACAGCCATTTGCTCTCAATTTGGGAAAGGTGATGGAGGTGTTGACATACTGTTTTGCTCTATTTTTCACCCACAGTGGTTCTGCCAAAGTAATATTCATTAAGGACTTCCCAGGTGGTGCCAGTGGTAAAGAACCCACCTGCCAATGCAGGAGACACAGAAGACACAGGTTAGATACCTGGATTGGGAAGATCACCTGGAAGAAGTCATGGTAACCCACTCCAGTATTCTCACCTGGAGAATCCCATGGACAGAGGAACCTGGTGGGCCACAGTCCATAGGGTCACAAAGAGGAGAATATGACTGAAGTGACTTAGCGTTCACCAAGGTGCTTATAGAAAAAATAGTATCACAATTGGATTTTTCAAAAAGTCAATTTAATTACAAGTTGACATCCTCACTGGCTGCTCATCTCCATTTCAGATCATTTCTCTTTTCCCATTTTGCTTTTTTTACCACCCAGAGAAGCCACTTAATGGATTATTTCTATGTGATTGAGGACAGTCGTGTGTGACCACCTAGAACTTTGCCTCTGAGGCACAGGGACTTGGGTGGATCCTATCTCTGCATCCGCAGCTTCAGTTTTCTCATCAGGATAAAAATAATGACGGGAATGCTGTCCTCAGTGAGGTCCCCAGGAGGATAGAGGAGATCATTCAGATACAGGTCTGACTGTGGGAATATCAAGTACCTGCAGGTGTTCAGCTCCACTCAGCTGTGGAGCTGGGGTGAGGTTTTGGTGGCAGAAAGATAGCAGTAATTGCTAACACTTATAAAGTGTTTACTGTATTCTGTGTAAAAGCCTAAATAAAGTCTTTGTATGCTTTGTTGCTTTTAATACTTACGTGGAGTCCAAGAGGCTTGCATGAGTGCTAATTCACTTCAGTCATGTCTGACTCTGTGCGATCCCATGGACTGTAGCCTGCCAGGCTCCTCTGTCCATGGGATTCTCCAGGCAAGAATGCTGGAGTGGGTTGCTATTTCTTTCTCCAGGAGATCGTCCCGACCCAGGAATCGAACCTGGGTCTCCTGCATTGCAGGTGGATTCTTACCACTGAGCTCCCTGGGAAGCTCCATGAGGGTTGGACCACTATAATTCCCTTTTACAGATAAAGAACTGGAGCCCAGGGAAGTTTACTTCACAGACAGTGTGTGGGGGAGCTGGGGCTGGCCTTGGAGCATCATGAATCCAGACTGAATAGTTGTCCTAAACACTCGGCTACACTGAGCTCCCTGGAAGGAACTAAGGGAGCAGAAATGACATATGTGGGGAGCACTGAGCGCAGGGGTCCCCCTCAGACTCCAGAGAAGATGCCATTGCAGCCCCTCAAGTCCAGTCACAGGAAGGTTGCTCTTTTTTTGTGTGTGGACCATTTTAAAATCTTATTTTATCTTAATACCAAAATCATTTTGTATTGGGGTATAGCCAATTAACAATATTTTGATGGTTTCAGGTGAACAGTGAGGGGACTCAGGCATAATACACATGTTTCCTTTCCCCCCAGAGCCCTGTCCCATCCAGGCTGGCACATAGCATGAAGCAGTTCCCTGTCCTCTGCAGTAGATTTTTGTTGGTTATGCGTTTTGATACAGCAGTGTGTCCATGACCTTCCCAAAGTCCTCAACTATCCCCAACCCCCAGCAACCATAGATTTGTTTTCTAAGTCTGTGAGTCTCTTTCTGTTTTGTAAGTAAGTTCATTTGTATCGTTTCTTTTTACATTTTTGTGGACCATTTTTTAAAGTCTTTATTGAATTTACTGCAATATTGCTTCTGTATTTTGTTTTGTTTTTTGGCCACAGTCATTTATGATCTTAACTCCCTGACTAGGGACTGAACTTGCACCCCCTGCATTGGAAGGTAAAGTCTTAACCCCTGGGCAACCAGGGAAGCCCCAGGATGTTGTTTCTAAAACAACTTTTGTGTTCCAAACCTACTCAGAGCCTCCCTCTGATTCTGGCAAAATGTCATCCGCATGGCAGTAGGATTCAAGCCACAAATCCTGAAAATGCAATGCTTACTTTTACAAAAACCAAAATGGTTTTAATTTTTCTGTACTGACCCAAATAAGAAGTCAGTCAGTTATCACTTAGCTCTCCTTGGTCTTGGGCTCCCGGGGCTCCACACACTTGCTCTCCTGGGGACCCTGCCTCCCAAGCCACCCATTCAGCAGGTGTTCCCAAGTGTTGACAGTTTAAACTGTTGATGGAAAATTTGGCCTCTCTCTCTCTCTTTTTTAAAATTCTGTGATGTTTTGCTTTGGGGCCTGGAAAGGAGCCTTCACTCACTGACTGCTGCAGATAGACCTCACCTCACCGGGGGTGGTTTTCTTCACTGAGAAACTTCACACCCACGTGCACACAGGCACACATGTACCTGCACGGTGCACATTCAGACTACCTCTTAGGGCTTCTTCCTGAGAAAGCATGGCTGCTGGGGGTGGGTTTGGCCCACGTGTTAACACACATCATGCAGGAAGGATGTCGGCAGTTAGTTGTATGGTTTTCGAGATCCGTCCACGACAGCTTGACACAGGGCATCAGACGGTGCAAACTGGAGCTGCCTGAGAACTAAAAGCAAGAATTCTGCTCTGAACAGCTTCAGTTTCTGGCTGCAGCACTGTTACCCGGAGAGGAGGCCTGATGAGGGCTCAAGGGTGTGTGTTTCTGAAGTCATAAAAGCGAGCGCTTGTTTGAGTTCATCAGGCAAGTCCTGCTGTGTCCCTTTACTTATTCTCTCCTGTATTAAGGGCTTAAAAGTGGTTCATTTCCCTGAATAAGTTTGGCTTTATTTTCCCTGAAAGCTTAGTAATGATTTAATGACGGAATTTGAGGAGCTTGTCATAGAAACACATGTAAAGGGAAAAAGATGAATGTTTCCCCCAGTGAGTAAGGCAGCTGACCGTCAGTCCAAGGAGAGCAGCAGAAGAAAGCCCTGTTCCTCTGTCCCTGGGGAGCGACCTGCACCCAAGCCCCCAGAGCCTTCGGGCTAAGCTCACTCAGCTGCACCTACCAGGGATGCTGTGTGTCTGTTCATGATTGGATCAGGGAAGGAAGGAGCAGTCTCGTCAAAGGAGGCATACTGAGCTCCAGGGCTACATATGGGACAAAAATGCTCTCCTGGAAAATCTACTGAAATACTTTCAGTGTTCAGCAGAGGGTGTGTGGGGTGAATACATTCACATGGCTGATATGAGGATAATGTGGCCATGTGAATGATGCAGGGAAAGGGGAGGAGGTGTGATCCTGGGAACCCTGATTCTGCTTAAAGAGATGCTCTGTATTCTCAGCCAAGCATAAGGGGGACACAACTGGTCTGTTGAGAAAATGGAAGGGTATCTGCAACTCAAAGAAAAAAAAATATATGATTCTCTTGCTCTGATTATTGGCCTGGCATTAGCTCAGAATTTGTCAGTCTTATGAACAAGGTGAGGTTGTGGTGGCCTTATAAATGCCAGGTAATTCTGGCACCTTGAGAACGTGTCTAGAGTTGAGAGGAGACTTGAGAACTCGTCTAGAGACTTACCACCCCCCTCCCCTGTACTCTTGCTGCAGGAGACTGCTCTGGCCTCAGTTTCTTCATCTGAAAGTTGGGGATAATAGGATTAGCAACCCTATGGTGAAGGTGTGCACCCAGGACAATCTTTAGGAAGCCCAGAGCTGTCTGAAGTGGCCAAGGCTTCCATCAGAGCTGAGACTTCCCTGGTGCTGGACTGGTCCAGGGACAGCTGATTGGCTGGTGTCAGGGATCATAGCAGAGAATGTTCACAGCCATGGAGGTGGGGACAGGATGACTTCAGAGGTTTCCTCCACCAGTGAGATAACACAAAGTCCCCCTTATGAATCCTGTAATAGGGGTGAATTGTAACCCCCCGCCCCACAAAAGACAGGTCCAAGTTCTAACCCCTAGTACCTGTGAATGTGAACTTACTCAGAAATAGGATCTTTGAAAATATAACTAATTTCAGCATCTTGAGATGGAATTATCCTGGATTTAGGGTGGGCCCCGAATCCAATGGCTGGTGGTCTTTTAAGAGAAAGGAGAGGGAGGTTTGAGGCATGGAGATCACACTGGGGAAAGCCACGTGAAGATGCAGGCAGGGGTTGAAGGGCTGCATCTATAATCAGGATGCTGAGGGTTGCTGGTCACCACCAGGGGCTGGGAGGGAGGCCTGGGACTGATTCTCCCCTGAGCCACCGGAAGGTGCCAACCCCGTCACACTGATTTTGGTCTTCTGGTTGATGGAACTGTGAGACAATAGATTTCTGTTATTTTCAGCCACCCAGTTCGTGTACATTGTTACAGCAACCTCAGGAAACGAATTCAATTCCTGACCCATAATAAGCGCCCCATGAACGTCAGCTATGAAGACGCCACTCTGGTGACTCCTGGCCCCAGGAGGACAGTGTGTTCCTGAAGAGAATTAGTTATTCCACTTCCAAGAATCTTTCTGACCTCAGATTGTTGTTGTCAGCAACAACAACCTTTGACATACCCTGTTTGTGAATACATTTCAGAGAGCAGGATTGCTTTTTTAGGAATTATCAGTAGTGTTATCATTGTGGTAGTTATGTGGTAAGTCACTTCAGTCATCTCCAACTCTTTGCAACCCCATGGACTGTAGCCCACTAGGCTCCTCTGTCCATGGGATTCTCCAGGCAAGAGTACTGGAGTGGGTTGCCATGCCCTCCTCCAGAGGACCTTCCCTACCCAGGGACTGATCGAACCTGCATCTCTTACATCTCCTGTATTCACAGGCGGGTTCTTTGCTAGTGCCACCTGGGAAGCCCAGATTTATTATTGGTATTTATCAGTAGAATGTCTCTATAATCCAGACCCATGTCAAAAGTAGATGTGTATAAAACACTGGTGTGTTATCTCCCTGAGTATAGAATATAAAGTTCAGGGAAGTACAGGTCCGAATCCAGACCCAGTGTTACAATGCCAGTTTGTGTGGAGGTGAGGGCTGTTCGTGGGTGTCTGTCTTACCTACGCATTTCAACAGCTGTCTGTCCTTCTGGCCTGGGACAGTTGGATCTGGAGATTTAGCTGTTGTGATGTTTATAAGCTTGATGATCCGCCTCAGGCTCTCATATCTCTGCTTGACCCAGTTTCAGTGGCTGCCTTTGAGTCTGAATGTCAAGAGGTCAGGCTGAAGGGGAGTTGGGGATGTAATAACACTTTTACAAACAGTGGGAGGAAAGCCAAAGGGACAAAGAAAAAGGCCACTCCTTAGATTGAAAGTCAGAGGCAGGGATTTATCTTCCACCAAATCTAAGGACCGAGAGTGGAGTGGAGAGAGGGCTCAAATGCGAATTCAGTTCTCATGCTCCCTTCCTGACCTCCTTGAAGAAAGGCCAGCTTTGAAAAACGAGTCTTTCCCAAGGGGTATGATGCATTGTCTTCATCACTTCATGTGCTTTGCTCAAAAGTCCATTGGTTTCCTGGAATTTTTACTTAGAATTCCACTTAGCCCAACAATGGTGTTTTCACTCACACTGTAGATGGCACACGTGTTCACTGCAGTGTGCTTATACCCTAATCACGGAGCCTTGGGGACCACTGAGAGCACCCGGGATGGTCCTTCTGTCCCCCCACTGGAAGGAGAATCCCCCTTTCTCTGAGACAAAAGATGGGAAGGTTTAGCATCCTCATTCTCTGTCTAGACTCCACCCTCCTGCATCTGGGTCGTGGGATCTGTCTGAGTCCAAGACCAACCCTGCTCCCAAGCGTGAGGCATACGTGCACACTTCAAGATTAGGAGCACTAAGACATGATCATCAGGTTTCTTATTTATTTTTATTGGAGTGTGGTTGATTTACCATGTTGCCTTAGTTTTAGGTGTACAACACAGTGATTCCATCTTTTCATCGATTCTGCTCCATTTAAAGTTGATACATGATGATGGCTGTATTTTTCTGTGCCGAATCTTGTTGGTCATCTGTTTTACACACACTGTTTGTATCTCTTCATCACCTTCCCCATCTTGTCCCTCCCTGCTTTCCTCTCCTCACTGGTAGCCACAGTTTGTTCTCTGTATCTGTAAGTCTGTTTTGTTATATCCCTTTGCTTTGTTTTTTACATTTCACATATAAGTGATATTGTACAGTATTTGTCTTCCTCTGTCTTGACATTTCACTCAGCATAGAACTCTCTAGGTCCATCCATGTTGATACCTCTTTGTTATGGCTGAGCAGTATTCTATATGTATATATACGTAGCTCATCTTCTTTAGGGATTCCCAGGTGGTGCCAGTGGTAAAGAATACCCAATGGAGTATCACTCAGCTATTAAAAAGAATTCATTTGAATCAGTTCTAATGAGGTAGATGAAACTGGAGCCTATTATACAAAGTGATGTAAGTCAGAAAGAAAAACACCAATACAGTATATTAACGCATATATATTGGAATTTAGAAAGATGGTAACGATGACCCTATATGTGAGCAGCAAGTGTAAAGAGCAGACTTTTGGACTCTGTGGGACAAGGCGAGGGTGGGGTGATTTGAGAGAATAGCATTGAAACATGTATATTATCATATGTGAAACGGATCGCCAGTCCAGGTTCAATGCATGAGACAGGGTGCTCAGGGCTGGTGCACTGGGATGACCTAGAGGGATGGGATGGTAACACGTGTACATTCATAGCTAATTCATGTCAATGTATGGCAAAAACCACTACAATATTGTAAAGTAATTAGCCTCCAATTAAAATTTTAAAAAAAGCATCTGCCTGCTAATGCAAGAGACACAAGAGACATGGGTTTGATCCCCGGGTCGGGAAGATCCCCTGGAGTAGGAAATAGTACCCCACTCTAGTATTCTGTTTGGAAAATTCCATGGGCGGAGGAGGCTGGTGGCCACAGAGAGTCAGAAGCAACTAAACACACACACATCTTCTTTAATGTTTATCTGTGGATGGACACTTAGGTTGCTTGCACATCCTGGCTACTGTGGACGGTGTTGCTGTGAGCATTGAGGTGGCCTGTGGAGACGGCCTCTGCTTGCCTGCCAGCAGGGTGTACTCAGGGTGAAGGCCGTGCCCTTCTGGGCTTGCACCAGGCAAGCCATCCATGGGGCCATGCTATTGTTCTCGCCATCCTTCCTCCCCTGCTCGCCTCCCCCACTCCTGACAAAATATGGAAATCCTGTCCCCAAGTAGTTGTGATCACAATGCACCATCTCACAGCCAAAAGCATGTATTTTTAACCCCAAGACTTCGAAAATGGCTTAAATCATTCCTGCTGTCGTCTGTTAGTCTGCTGCTGGGTGGTTATGTTTCCCAGCCGTAATGAGCCTCCCAGCCCCGCCTCCCAGAGCAGACGGCCGGCTCCGGGCCCAGACGGACTGACTTGTCCCAGTGCTGGCGTCAGCCTACCTGGAACAGCCGGGGGTGGTGGGTGCTCAGGACCTGCGAGCAGGTGCTTCATGCTGTGCAGCAGGTCTGGGTTGGGAAGCACAGGGTGGCTCAGGCTTCAGTGGGCAGAAGAGAGCTTTTGGTGGCTTAAAACCAGATGGCAGAAAGAAATAAATGCCGGGGAAGCCTGACTTTCTTTGGAGACTGTGAGAGAAAGGCACTTTATAAGAAGGCATCTCCTCTTTTTGCTTCCTTGAGGGACAATCACTCTTGACTTTCCCCGGGTCTTGTATTTAAGGGCATTTGCTAAGGGCATGCTCAGGGCAGTGGCTGCTTGAGCCTGACTGATGTGTGGGGCCAGGTGTCCGGGTGCCAAAGGGGCCTGTGGAGCCAGCCCGAGGCTGAGGACCTCCAGCTTGGAGTGAGAGGTCACCCAAAGCCTCTGGGACCCAGGACAAGACAGGGAACCTGACCTTCACTATCAAGCAGGCCCTCACTATGAATATCACTGGAAAAGAAAAGGAAAATTTAAACAAAGAATTTCAGAAAACAAATTGACAAAACGTTCCCATTAGCATTTTCCTTTGGGGTTTGAATCGGAAAGACTGCAGAGATCGGGTGTTTTATCTCCTGCCACTTACAGATCAGGCACGTGAGGTCAGACAAGTTTCAGTGGAAGCTTCGAGTCTCAAGTTTACAGGGAGCCCAGAGCCACGTGCGGGTCTTTGGGCTGCCAGGCCAGTATTCTCTCACTCAAACACTTTGAGTGTTTCTTTCCCAGCATCCTGCTAAGTGACTCAAATGCAAACACATTGAATCCTCACCATAACAATGTGAGGTGGCTGCAGTACTTTTGATCCACGTTTAGACAATGAGCCAAGACATACATAGCAGGGTTCAATCTGTAGGCCAGCGTCCTATGGCCAGTGACAGTGGGATTCCCGCTGGGTGGTGGGCCTTGGGAGCTATGCCCTGGTCACTACCCTGCATGGCCCACTTCGCCTTTTGGTAGGCAATCTGAGATCCTGACCACCATTTATAACATCCCATCCCTAGGGAAACATGTTCTGGGTCCTGACAGAGAAGATGCCCATCAGCACAGACAGGTACCAGGGGGCCTGGGGACTCGGGGCTGTTGCTGGCTGCAGCTGTTTGGCAGAAAGAATGGTGCCATATTAGGTGTTGACGTCTTGGGTACTGAGCAGGGGAGATTGCCAGCCTGATGCAAGTCTAGCTTCAGGGGCCCACGGCTGAGCAGAGGGCGGGATGGAGACCTGGAAGCCATTGATTTAGTTCTCACTTCCCCACGTGCTGCTTCAGTAGCCAGTGTCACATTTCCTGTGTCTCACCGGACAGACTCAAGGCTGGGCAAGTTGCTTCCGTTTTGATTATTCTGCTTTTGGTCCGCTTGTGAATATTGTCTCCCAAACTAGACTGTGCTTTAGAGACCTGCCTTGGCTAGTCTTCCTCTTGGTTGCCCAGAATGGACCTGGACCACCCCTGCCTACTTTAATGTAGTCCTGATTTCCTGGTGGTCCCTCGCCTGAAAGAAGCCAGAACCAGCCTGGACACAAGGTGTTCAGAGCCCTTAACAGAAGTCATGCTAATTGCAGATGGAGGAGTGGGTGAATCTGTACAGCTCCTCCCTGTTATGATGCATTTGTGGGCATGTGGATCTACAGAAGATGCCCTAAGGACTTGCTTATAATGTAGTAACCAGGAGTGGGTTCACTTACAAACCTTTGACTTGACTCAGCAGTTCGTAGCAGGGTTCATAAATAATTGTTGAGTCAGTAAGTGAATGAACCAAATTAGGCTAATAAGTGTTTCTAGAGCAATAGGAAGTCTGCACTGTTCTGACACACAATTAATTGTGGTACCTGCTGTGTACCTCAGCACTGATTTGTGTACTGCTCCTGGCTTTGGGGAGCCAGATTCTTTGTACCACGTGGTTGTTTCTCCATATTGACACCTCGTGGCAGTGTCCTTAATTGCAGACACAGTACCTATTAAATCAATGGCAGTGTGGTGCTAGAGAAGACTCTTGAGAGTCCCTTGGACAGCACGGAGATCAAACCAGTCAATCCTAAAGGAAATCAACCCTGAATATTCATTGGAAGGACTGATGCTGAAGCTGAAGCTCCAGTATTTTGGCCATCAGATGTGAAGAGCCAACTCATTGGGGAAGAATGATGCTGGTAAAGATTGAGGACAGGAGGAGAAAGGGATGACAGAGGGTGAGATGGTTGGATAGCGTCACTGACTCGATGGACATGAGTTTGAGCAAACTCTGGGAGATAGTGAAGGACAGGAAAGCCTGGTGTGCTGCAGTCCATGGGATTGCAAAGTGTTGGACATGACTGAGCAACTGAACAACAACAAAAGTGTTAAGTCATGGTATTCCATGAGATTATCCCCTTGGAGTTATGTGGTGGCACTACCTGGGGAGATGTAACCTTGCAAAATAATCTACCAAAATGACAATGAGCCTCTTGTCTTCTCCTGCTTGTGTGCATGCTAAGTTGCTTCAGTCATGCCTGACTCTGTGACCTTATGTAGCCTGCCAGGCTCCTCTGTCCATGGCATTCCCCAGCTGGAGTGGGTTGCCATGCCCTCCTCCAGAGGATCTTCCTGATCCAGGGATTGAACTCACATCTCCTGCATTGCAGGCAGTTTCTTTACCCCTGAGCCACTGGGGAAGCCCTGTCTTCTCTTAGGGCTGGGTATTTAGGACTGTCTGACTAAATGGTCTGAATTAAATTTCTAATTCTGAGAGTAACCTAACACATAGGAATAATTTTTCTCATTTTACGTATTAGGAAGTATATCTAAAGTTCAGTAACAGGCCTGATTCATGTCAGGGGCTGGGTTTGAATCCTGCTTTGTCTGACCTCAAAGTCTGGTCTTCCTCTGACCTTCAGTGGTGCCACCTAACTCCAGGTTCATCATCTGCATGAGAGGCCCTGTAGTGCCACATGCAGCCGTCCTTTCCGACCTCACCCCGACCCCTCAGGAGCTGGTTTCTTATTCGGTTCAGTATTCTAAGTTCAGTGAGTGAGTGAAGCTATGCAATAATCCTAAAATGCATAATAGTGTATCCTCTACTAGATACATTTAATATTTATCTAGTATTAACATACTAGAATTAAAAGCTTGTATTCTTCTTGCAACCTGTGAAAAATCATATCATGCCTCTGGCTCTCAGCCTCTCATTGGAGCCCTGGAGAGCTCCAGTCAAGTTGTAGATTTCCTTTATAAATTAGATCCACTTTGAACTCATGTTAGAAAAACCCAGCATAGAGATATGTGAAATGGAGGCTATCTACTGTCCCTCTGCCACCACAACATCATTGTGATGACAACAGTGAAATTGACGATCATGACAGTAGAAGAACTGATCAAAGTTAACAGTTACTGAGCATTTTTTCCTTGACGCCTTACAGCCATCTTATGAGGGAAGTACAAGTTTGTCCTGATTTTTAGATGAATAAATGATGCACTTGCCCAAGTTGACTGAACTGATAACTCACAAAGCTAACCCAGGTTAGCATGAGTGCAAAGTCTTACTTTTAACCACTTATACTGTCTCTCAATTATAAGAGCTTCAGACTCTTTGAAAGCAAACACAAGTTAGTACTATAATAATAAACCCCCAATTGTGCACAAAATAAATCATCCAGCCACCTATTGCCACCTCTAAAGCAATTATGGCTAAAACACATGTCCTTTTGATTAAGACACACCAGTTGCATCTTCTTCAAACATTTGTACTTATCCCTAGTTTTGTGACATTTCATGATACCTGATTTTTGTAGGGTAAAATGTGAATTTCCAAAAAAAAAATTCAAAAGCTCATTTTAACTTGACTTCTTTCAAAATTAAATATTTCATCAAGCATATTGGTGAATGTTATAGACTGAATATTTGTTCCCCCCAAATACATATATTAAATCTTAATGTCCAATATAATGGTATTTGGAGGTGGCACCTTTGGGAGGTGAGGACACAGTGAAATGACCAGAAAACTATCTCTAATCAGACACCAAGGGCTTCCTTGGTGGCTCAGATGGTAAAGAATCTGCCTGCAATACAGGAGACCCAGGTTCAAACCTCCAGGAAGATCCCCTGGAGAAGGGAATGGCTATGCACTCCAGTATTCTCGCCTGAAGAATCCCAGGGACAGAGGAGCCTGGCGGGCTGTAATCCATGGGGTCATAAAGAGTCGGACACGACTGAGCGACTAGCATTTACTTAATTAGATACCAAACCTTGTAGTACCTTGATCTTGTACTCCCCAATTTCCAGACCATAAGAAATAAATTTTTATTGTTTATAAACTACCCAGTCTATGGGATTTTTGTTATTGTAGCCTGAATGGACTACGACAGTGGGGAAGACTTGGTGTTCTAAATTCAGTAGGGATATACTTACAACCCAAACGTTTGGGACAAAATCAAGCAGTATGTCCCCTGGCCAGAGTCCTCCCCTTGGCTGGGCCTCCCACCTCCCCAAATCTGCATACCTGTGGGTCACCGAGAACCTCCCCTAGGATGCCAAAGAGCCATCCTTCACTCTCTCTGCAGGCTCTGCTATGCAGACCTCAGAAAATTCTAGTGTGAAAATGAGATTGAGGAGGAAGTAGAAAGCAGAAAGCCAATATTAACCTACCTGTTCAGCCTTCAGCCTACCTGAGACTTACCCCATGATGTCTCTGGAAGGAAGGATGGAGGAAAGAGAGAGCAGAGGGAATGGAGAGTGAGGAACCTAGGTGGAGAAGCACGTGTAGCAGTGGCTGGGAGGGCCACAGTCTCAGGTGGCATACCTTCTGCTCCAGGGACACCATTTCCATCCCCTCCCCCTTCTTGTCCTTTTGGTTTTGTGGGAGTAGTTTTCAGTTTCAGTGTAGACCCATCACTTACTTCATGGCCATGCTTGGGAAACAGTACCTGTAGTCAAGGATGGGGGTTCTTAGAGTATCTGTTCTGGGTGTGAATGGACATCACATTAGTACAGGTAAATGAAAGAAAAAAAGGAATGATCTTTTTTAAGCAATGCAAATCCAGGTAGAAATATTAAACTTAGAAGGTGAAATCTTATATCACACTCCTTTGAAACTGTAAGATGTATATTTTGTATATTGTCACTTAATTGGACAAAAACAGTTAAATAAATTATTGTTAGGTGTCTTATGTGAATGATTTGTTTGATGAAGTTATAGAAAATGTGTAGTTCCTTATTTTTTAAATTTCTGAAAAATTTTATTGAAGGATATTTGATTTACAATGTGTAGATTTCTGTTATACAGCAAAGTGGCTCATTTATACATACATATTCTTATTTGCATGGAAAATGGTTAGATTTCATAATCCAAGCTTGAGTTCCATTTCCAAGGAGGTGATTGGAAGGTTCTGGACAGTGAAGGGGGTGTCTAGGTCTCCCCCACGGGAGGGCAGAGCTGACTCTGGACTGGTGTCTCCCACTGGAGGTGATATAGAGAGAGGCTTGGTGGATCCAGGAAAGGGTTTATCTCTGAGCCTCTTGCTCTTGTTTGCACAGCCTGCAAGGATTAACTCCTGGTTGGGTCTGAGCCAGAGAGATAAATGACACAGCACTTGTATGCTCACATTCAGAGAGAGCATTTGCCAAAATGGGACAAGGAAGGATTGTGGTAAAGAGAGTGCAGGACATCTGAGTAAAGCAGGATGATCCGCGCTGTGCCCTGGGCTTTATGGAGAGGCCGGAGCTGAGCCTCTGGGCCTGGGGCCCATCCTGAGAATGAGAGTTTAATGTACAAGTGGTGCATGACTGAGGGAGGCCAAGCCACTTGGGAACAATGGTGGGTAGGTCCTTACTTTTTTTTTAAACACAGATTTTTTTTTTCCCCCCAACCACCTCATGAATACAAGGGAAATAAATCCACAAAAGGGGTGGGGAGAAAGTGCTACATTTTATTAAAATGGTTCTCAAAATTCAGATCCTGGATTTTCCAAAGCAGTAAAGTTTAGATTGAAGGTCGGGTTCCTAAATTGCACACGTTGTCCTTCAGGTACAATCGGAATGGCTCAATGACAGCTGGCTTCACAGAACACATCAGCGTAAAGTCTTTTACGAGGAAAGCCCTGAAAACATCTTTCAAACACTTTGCACCCCTGTCTAATCCAAGTGTTAACTGGTCGGCCTTCAAACTCAGGCCAATTGGTAGAGAGACAGTCACCTTATGCAGGGGTTAGGTTTCTTTTTTGGTGTGCCATGGGGCATGTGGGATCTTAGTTCTCCATCCAGGGATTGAGCCCATGCTCCCGGCAGTGGAAGTGTGGAGTCTTAAGCACTGGGCCACCAGGAAAGTCCACGGGTTGAGTTTTAAAGGTGGCACTTAAGGCAATTATTAATTACCTATAGGGACTTCCCTGGCAGTCCAGTAGTTAGGACTCAGTACTTTCAGTGGCCCGAGTTCAATCCTTGGTCAGGGAGCTTAGATCCCACAAGATGCACAAAAACAAAACAAAACAAAAAGCACATTGAAAATTGCCCCTGAAAATCTCTTAAGTTGCCCATGAAGTGAAGTATATATACTTATATATATATGTGTATATGTACTCCCTGATTTGAGTATACATAAATGTACAACACGTAAGCTCCCCTGGAGAAGAAATGGCCACCCACTCTAGTAGTCTTGCCTGGAGAATCCCATGGACAGAGGAGCCTGGTGGGCTGCAGTCCATAGCATTGTAAAGAGTCAGACATGACTGAAGAGACTTAGCCCAGCACAGCACAAATGCACCGTGCATGATATTTAATGGAAAATTCATGCAAAATAGGACTTTCCAGTATTTTTAGTGCATTACAGAGTTACACAGAACCCACCTAGCTGAATCCTTGGAACTTACCTGCAGCACCTTGAACCAGCCCGGCTGCCCTCTGCTCTGTCTCACACAGACCAGCTGTTTTCCTCCTGCTGTGCTCGCCTAGCATCCAGCGCCATCTGGGCCCAATTCCGCAACCCCTCAGAGCAGATCTTTGGGCACTCTTGTCTCTCTAGCCCAGAGGGCACAGAGGTGGGCATGTCACAGAGGACAAAGCAATACACTCTGTCCAGGAGTCAGCCATGTGTTTCTGGGCACCAGGCAGCCACGTGCGATTATGCGGGGTGGTCCTTGTCCCTCTCCGGCCCCTTTGCCCACATCATGGAAAGCAGTGACAACATTGTAGTCTTTGTTTTAAGTGAGTCTCTTAAGGTTTTTATTGGTGGAAGGTAGATAGTAAAAAGAATTACATAATTAAAACAGCATAGGTGTGAAACTGGTGGGGCTCAGTTTATGAAAAGGTGGACAAACCTGTCTCAAAAAATTCAGCTGTCAAAATGGCAGCTGTCATAACAGAGGCCAAGGCCACTTAATGTCTCTGTTCTCAACACCTATAATTAAGAACAAGCCCAACAGGGATGTACATTCAGTATCTTGTAATATGCTATAATGGAAAAGAATGGGGGGATAAAAAAGGAATGTATGTATACACCTGAAAAGTGAAAGTGTTAGTCACTCAATCGTGTCCAACTCTGTGACCCTGTGGACTATAGCCCACCAGGCTCCTCTGTCCATGGCATTCTCCAGGCAAGAATACTGGAGTGGGTTGCCATTCCCATCTCCAGGGGATCTTTCCAATCCAGGGATCAAACCCAGATCTCCTGCATTGCAGATGGATTCTTACCGTCTGAGCCACCAGGGAAGCCCCATATATATGTATAACTGAATCACTTTGTCGTACATCCGAAACTAATACAATATTGTAAATCAACTATACTTCAATAAATTTTAAAAAAGAAAATGTCCATAGGAGTTTCATCTACTCTAGTTCCTGACTTTTATTTTTTAATTTAAATTTATTTATTTGTAATTGGAGGATAAGTGCTTTACAATACTGTGTTGGTTTCTGTCATATATCAGCATGAGTTAGCCATAGGTATACATATGTCCCCTCCCTCCTACCTCCCACCCCGTATTTCCTGATTTTTAAACACAATAAATCTATTTTCATAACTTTAAAGCTTACTTCCTGTTTGGACTTCCTTGGTGGTCCAGTGGTTAAGACTTCGCCTTCCACTGCAAAGGGTATGGGTTCGATCCCTGGTCAGGGAGCTAAGATCTCACATGCTTCAGGGCCAAAAAACCAAGACGTAAAACAGAAGCAATATTGTAACAAATTCAATAAAGACTTTAAAAATGGCCCACATTAAAAAAAAAAATCTAAAAGAAAAATACCCCCAAATGAAAAACTAATTCCCTGCTAAAAATTTAATGGGATCTTGAGGTGATAACAGGGCCATCTGGTGTTGTCTGTAAAATAAAAAACTCAGCGGTGACTTCCTATTTTTTCTTTTTCATTGTGGTCAAAGGGTCACTATCCAACTCACATATTTATAACATGACCCTGTGATAAGGAGAAACTGCTTGCTTATCTCTGGGTCCGATGATAGAAAGAGTATCAGAAAAAAGACACTGCAATCCCTCAACCACATGGAGACGCGTGAGGAAAATGACACTTTAATCTGTGGTGGAGCAGGTTCTGTCTTCCATTAAACCTGCAGCCCTACTTTATTACAGAGTGGAGCCAGTTACGGATGACTCACTGGGAAAGTGCATTTTATGATCTTGTCAGAAGAAATGGTTTCACTGGGATCATTTTAAGCCAATGATTTTATACCTACCTCCTCCTAAATATCTAGGACATTAACTTATTAACCATTCTAGAGTCAAAGCAAATGCATTTTAAATACCTAAAACAAATACCAGGAAACCATGGGGATTGGAGAATAGATTTTCTGTTGGCATTTAGTGTTTTCCCATACCAAGGGATCAATCTCAGCGGATTTCGTAAGAAAGGGCTCCATCCTCTCCCTGCCCCCTGCACACGGAGCCTTCATTTTGTTCCACAGGAGGGAGAGTGAGCATGTGGGATGGAAGTCAGCCTGATTCTTTCAAAACCAGGCTCATGTCTCTTTGATGAGGTCCTGGCGCCCAGCCTGTGTCCCCTCCGTGCAGCTCTGGGGGCCAATCCTGGGTGGGTTTGGGGGATGTGGCAGCCTAGGGAACAGCAGCCTGGTAGGAAGTGGTGTGGAAGAGGGATTTCTGAGTGTGTGAGTGTGTGTGTATGTGTGTGTGTGGGGGGGGGGGGAGTTGCAGATCACCTTCTATTGTAAACCCAGGTGATCCTTTCTAGCTTTCTTGTCAGTGTCTAACCCTGCTGACACTTGGAGACGTTTCACCTTTCATTTGCTTTTCTGTAGACCCTGCCCTTCTGGGGATCCTGCTACTTCTCTGATCACTCCATCTCTGTCATCTTTGCCAGCTCCTCCTTCTCTGCTCATCATTTTAAGGTTTTGTTCCTTTGGGGATTCTGTCCCCAGCCACTTTTTCTTGCCATGCTACATGGTTGGCACATTAGGTGAATAATGGCCCCCAAATAGCCATGCCCTGGTCCCCAGAATCTATGACTAGGTGATGTTACAAAAAGCTCTGCACATATAATTGAGGTTGAGGATCTTGAGGCGGGGAGAACGCCCTGGGTTATAAAGAGCACAATCTAATCATAAGAGCTTTTGAGAGCAGAGGACTTTCTAGGCTGGAAGCAGAGAAGAGATGAGGCAGGAGGAGGGTTGGAGAGATCTGAGGTGGGAAATGACATGGGGTTGCTGGCTTTGAAGCTGGAAGGAAGGAGCCCTGGGCCAAGGCATGTGGGCAGCTTCTAGAAGCTGAAACCCTACTCCCGGCTGGGTCCCTATTCTCCACCTTGTGAATTCCTACCCCTCATGACCACCTTTTATGGGTCAACTCCATTTGGATATCTTAAGGTCATGTCCAAGTCTACCTGTTAGAAAGTGAGCTCATTTTCTGTCCTCCCAAATCTTTCTTTTCTGGTGATGCCCATTGCCATCAGGCTTGCCTTTTCGTCTCATTTTGCTTCTCATGTAGTCTCACCTCTGCTGAGTGTTTGTTGAATTGTTACCATCTTAAGGTCTCTTCTGACCACCATATTTACAACGGCTGCCCTCAATACACATATGGTCCATTTTCACTCACAGCAGCTGGTATATCATACCTACTTCTTGGCTTCCGTCTCTCCCCACTTGGAATGTAAGCTGCATGTCTATTCTATTTTATTCATTCTATTTAAGCAATAACCCAGTAGTTCCCAAATAGCAAGTACTGCCTTAAACATTTTTATAAATACCCACTGATTTCTCATTCTTCTGTGATGCTTATAGCTTCTCTGATAGTGCCCAGTACAGAGTGGCTGCTAGGTGTGCAGTAGTTGAGTGAATAAATTCAGCCCAACACAAAATCCTGTCGGTTCTGTTTCCGTACTAGTTCTGATATCAACCTGCCTTTATTCACCCGCAGGCACTTTCTGGTTCCAGGCCTCCCTCATCACAGCAGCAGTGTTCCGCTGATCCGGCTGTGTCTCATCTCATCCCCTTACAATCCATTCTGTACGCTGCAGAGAAATTAATGGACTAGGAGACCAGGTCTGTGGTGCTTCCTGGTAGACCTTTGCATGCCCCTTCTTTTTAAAAATTTTATCTTTTGGCCACACTGTGCAGCATGTGGGATCTTAGTTCCCCGACCAGGGATTTGAACCTACGCCCCCTGCACTGGGAGCTTGGAGTCTTAACCACTGGACCCCCAAGGAAGTCCCTGAATGGCCTTCTTGCCATGCTTTCTCCATCTTTGTTTCTCACCCTCCCCTCCTTCCTTACACTTTAATCATCTGTGGTCTCAGCTTCCGGTTTCCCAAATATGTACTTTCTCTCCTTACTTCCAAGTCTTTGCACATGGCTTCTTGTTCCCTTCCCTCTTGCTACCTGCCTTGCTCCCTGCTCATCCCTCCTGTTTCTCCCTGGCTGTTCCCCTCCCCGTGACGCCTCTGTGGCCTCCATCCATCTCTACCACGGGAAGTGCCTACCTTCTCACCAGCTAGCCCATCCTGGCCTCTGCCAGCATGCTGTAAAAACCCCTTTACATGGGTGATATCCTCATGAGTTCACAAGGTTCTTGAGGCACTGGGCTGGTGAGCGGGGTCTCCTTCAGCACCTCGCACCCCAGCTGGCACCTAGCAGGGACTCAGAAAGTACCCGTGAGCCTGTGACTTGGCTTCTTGGGGCCAGGTGAGCGCAGGCCAGGCGCTCTCGCCAGCCAAAGGGCCACTTGTTCTGCCAGGATTGATTTACAAGCGCAATTATATGTGTAAATGCATTTTCTCTGTTCTGCCTTAGGACCCAATTTTTGAAAATTAGATTTTAAATGTCCCATCCTCCTCACTTGAATTTTCTGCTGCTAGACAGTCAGCGCATAATTTAAAATGAAAGGCATAGAAAATTGGACTCATTTAGTTTACTCTATTTGAAACCCATGTTAGGCTATTTTTAAATTCTCACGGATCCTGTGCTCGTCAGGGTGTGGGAGAGGGAGCAGAGACAGGGCACCGGAAGCTGCTGGAGGTGTTGCTGCACTCTGTTGTAATACCTTCGATTTTCACACTAGCGTTACCTCAAATACAATGTCCGGAGTCAAAGCCTGAAAATCAGAGTCAGCCTCAACACGTGCTGTACTTTTGTTCTCCACTGTGACAAGGGGCTGTGGCCAGCTTGCCCTCACTTCTTGGGGAGTGAGTACTGACCTTCTGTCTTCTGCTTACAAGCCCATGTGTCCCCCTGTCTATCCTGTGCCCCCTGCAGACAGAGGATGGGAGCAGATGAAGATGCGGGTGTTCGCAGGGGCTGCCAGCCACCCACTTACAAACAATGCTCTCATAGCCGTCTCTGTAAACAGATGGAGGTGGTTCTCCTCACCCACAGTCCTGAGCCCCTGCTCTCGGATTAGGAGTTGGTGCCAAACCTTCTGATTTCACATCAGTTTCTACCTGGAGGTGCTCTGCTCATCTGGGTGTGAGTTTGAGGCTTCTCGCAGGTGGGCGGAGCTGCGTGTTGACACTGAAGTTGACTGTGTAAGGCACCAGTGTCTCCTAAAGCTGGTAACACAACCAGCTTTCCAGGGATGCCGAACGCCCAGTGCCTGTGCTCATGACTAGGCTGTTTTCACCTGTGCTTTATAGAGCAGGAGTGGGGCTCAGCACCGAGGAGGCCAAGACCATGAAATCAGACACACTTTGTAACAGAGCAGCTACACAAGCTAACTAATGGACAGGCACTGAGAACCACTATGGGGGCTGGCCTCCTGAAACTTGAATTGTAATGGGAGGAGCAGAAAAGTAAAAGTAGCAAACAACATGCATGCTGAGTCGCCTCAGTTCTGTCTGACTCTTTGTGACCCCATGGACTGTATGTGGCCCACCAGGCTCCTCTGTCCGTGGGATCTTCCAGGCAAGAATACTGCAGTGGGTTGCCATGTTCTCCTCCAGGGGATCTCCCTGACCCAGGGATTGAACCCATGTCTCTTACATCTCCTGCATTGACAGATGAGTCAATCTGGGGAGCCCGTGTAAATGAACCCATAAATAAAATAATTACAGGATGCTCTAAAGACCTGCAGAGTCGACAGTCAGGGATCAGACAGTAAATAGCTGAGTGACAGACAGTCAGTGGCTCCAGGGGAAGTGCCCTCTAAGGAGGTGACATTGAAGCTGAAGCTTAAAGGATAAGAAAACCACCCCTGCAGGGGGTACAAGGAGGAGCCTGCCAGGCACGGATGGGGAAGAACCCGGTGTGTCAGTGAGGCCAGACGTGGGTAGAGGGGACGGGTGGACGAGATGCGGAAGGGGAGACCTGCAGGCATCGTGGAGGGTCTGGGTATTGTTCCAAGGTCAAAGGGAAACCAGTGCAGGGTGTTAAGCAGTTTTTTTGTGGGCTCTCTCTCCAATGAGAAGGACCCGTGTGAGGAGGGGGAGTCGGGGCCCAGCCAAATGGCCTGGAGGAAGGAGAACTCGTGGTCGCCATCTGAGCTCTGCACCCAGCCGTCTCCGCCTCTCAGCTCTGCTGCTGGGAGGAAATGGAAAATGCAGTAGCCAGATGTGACGAACCTTGGTTCAGGGTGTCGTGTTGGGGGCCACAGAAGCCCAGCCAGGGTGGGCATTCCCAGCCCCCAGCTCACTACCCCTGTGCTGAGCCCCCAACACTGCCTTCCTGATTCCCGGATGCTGCCTCCAGGAAGGTACCAGCTGGATGTCTCATAACACGTTCTTGCTGGGCTCTGATAGATCAAGGATTATGTTCCCTGTCGGCTGTCTTGATAAGGCTGTAATCTACCTCTTTCACAATGTCGTGTTCCTAGCTGATAAGGCCTGTCTCTTTCTTCCCCCTTGTCCATTATAGAATTAACTGCAAATGTTGGTGAGAGCAGGCTCATCACTAATACACACGGGGCTGGGGGCAGAGACACGGCACGCGGCATGCAGACTGTAGATCTGGATATTTAAAGTTGTGAATCAGTCTAGTCAGTGGCTAAATACAGCATGTTCTATTGTCTTAAGCTGAGCTTTAAAGTGTAGGTTTTGTTATTACTCACATGTGGTGAGGCCAGTAGCTCAGATCAATGCCGTTGAAAAGAGAGTTTGTTACTCACGGCTCCCAAGAGGAGGGACAGTCAAGCTATGCAGAGTCCTAGGAGAAGCACCAGCATGGTCAGGAGGGGGCAGAGAGAGGGGGAACTTGGGCAAGGGGGCTTTACTGAGGTTTGTGGGGGAAGGAACAGGTGAGGCAGGGTCAGTAGAGCAGGACGGGCCAGTCTGAATCAATTCAAGGCTCTGGGGTGTAGGGGCTGTCCCTGGCTGTCTGGTAGCTGGCCCTGGGTGATCAGGGTTAGTACGGGGTGGAGAGAGCCTACAGAGGAGGTGGTTGGGTGCGGGCTGTGAGACGGTTGCTTTGCTGTGAAAGGCTTGCCCTCAGGTGAGGTATTTTCCCTCTCTAGGAACTGGCCAGCCCTGGGAAGGGAAGTTCCTCCAGGATCAAGAAGAACCAGATGTCAAAGCATCGTAAAATAAAGAAAGTAGAAAATGTGATTAATAGCCCTGACAAATATAACTCTTTAATGGCTAGGGGACCAGGTAGGAGAGATGTGGTTTTGATCCCTGGGTTGGAAAGATCCCCTGGAAGAAGGAAACGGCAACCTACTCTAGTATTCTTGCCTGGAAAATTCCATGAACAGAATAGCCTGGAGGGCTACAGTCCATGGGCTCGCAAAGAGGTGGACATGACTGAAGCACCCACACACGTAGACGTGGGAGGGGCAGACCTTCTAGGATCAGGAAGACCCCAACGGCAAAGCATCCTCAAGTAAAGAAAATAAAAAATATGATGAATGCCCTCGACAAATTTAACTCTTTAACGGGTGGGAGACCGGGATTTAGAATTCTTGGATCCCTTGTATTCTGTGCTGGAAAGTAGAGGGGAGGGAGAGAGCTGCCACAGCCCCTGGCCTCCCCATCCTTGCCTGTCTCTATCATCTGTCACCACAAGCACCTCCCATACGAGTGTTGGACAGCCAGCTTGCATGTCCTAGCTCTGGCCACTCCTCTGTGTGGCCTGAGGCCCCTTTCTGGAAGGAGAGGGGGTTTCCTCTGGACTCTGGGCATACTGTGGGCACAGGGCTTTCTTGTACTTGTCGTAATGCAATCTTGGATTCAAGAACTTTGGAGGATGAGTTGCTTCAGGGCAGAAGCAAGGGATTCCATCCAGGCTGTTTTCCTGTAAGATTTTATATTACAGGAATATAATATATATTATAGTATGTGATTTATTGGTATTATTATTATAATGCTCGGTCCCTCCACACCTGGCTTGCGTTTGTCCTGATGAAGCAGATATGCAAACGTTCATACTTTTCCCCTGTTAATTTTGTAAAACTATTTTATCACCCATGCATCATCTGAGCGTTGAAGGAAGGGACAGGCATGTTTGTTTGGCGTTCGGCTTCTGACAAGATTTGGTCCATAAGCAAGAAGTGCCCAGCGGGTGTGGACTGGCTGTGGGGCCGCGTGATTTTGACCCACGGACCTGGATGTGGGCACCCTGTGTGTGTTCAGGGTGGAACCTCAGAGCCAACTGAAAACCCACTTCTTCTGTAAAAGGCTTGAGAAAATAAGGCCATGAAAAAACTGTAGTGTTTTTCCAAAGTGCATGTATTAATAGAAGATTTACCGGGATAATCATTGCATTCCACCATGATGTAGAGTTTCCATCTGGTCTTCTCAGGGGTGTCTTGTTGAGGTGTCTGATCTAGTGGGGAGAGGCGGGGTACTCTGAGCTGGGCCCTGGGGCTGAGTTGGCTTGCTCATGCCTGGGCGGTGAGTGACATGCACGGATTGGACAGGCACGCTCCTCGCCCAGAACCTCGTGTGGAACCAGACTCCAGGTTTCCCACTTGGGGTGTATTGCTGGTCCCTGTCTGGCCTTTATTTAGGAAGTAAAAAGCCAGTTCACTTGTGGACTTTGTCACAGCCTGTAACAGCTTCCCAGGTGGTGCTAGTGGTAAAGAACCCTCCTGCCAATGCAGGAGACGTAAGAGATGTGGGTTAGATCCCTGGGTGGGGAAGATCCCCTGGAAAAGTGCTTGGCGACCCACTCCAGTATTCTTACCTGGAGAATCCCATGGACAGAGGAGCCTGGTAGGCTACAGTCCATAGGGTTGCAAAGAGTCAGACACGACTGACCTAACACGTGCACACACACACACAGCCTGTAAGAGGTTGGGAACATCTGTGTGGCCCGCACGAAAGGCTGGGTTTGCACTGGCTAGCATCCAGAGCAGAGATGGGTGGGATGCCAATGGTCTGTGATGTGGGTGGCCTTGTGGATGGATTAGTGCCTAAGATCAGATCAGATCAGATCAGTCGCTCAGTCGTGTCCCACTCTTTGCGACCCCATGAATCGCAGCACACCAGGCCTCGCTGTCCATCACCAACTCCCAGAGTTCACTCAGGCTCACGTCCATCGAGTCAGTGATGCCATCCAGCCATCTCATCCTCTGTCGTCCCCATCTCCTCCTGCCCCCAATCCCTCCCAGCATCAGAGTCTCTGCCAATAAGTCAACTCTTCTCATGAGGTGGCCAAAGTACTGGAGTTTCAGCCTCAGCATCATTACTTCCAAAGAAATCCCAGGGCTGATCTCCTTCAGAATGGACTGGTTGGATCTCCTTGCAGTCCAAGGGACTCTCAAGAGTCTTCTCCAACACCACAGTTCAAAAGCATCAATTCTTCCGCACTCAGCTTTCTTCACAGTCCAACTCTCACATCCATACACGACCAGAGGAAAAACCATAGCCTTGACTAGATGGACCTTTGTTGGCAAAGTAATGTCTCTGCTTTTGAATATGCTATCTAGGTTGGTCATAACTTTCCTTCCAAGGAGTAAACGTCTTTTAATTTCATGGCTGCAGTCACCATCTGTAGTGATTTTGGAGCCCCCAAAAATAAAGTCTGACACTGTTTCCACTGTTTCCCCATCTATTTCCCATGAACTGGTGGGACTGGATGCCATGATCTTCGTTTTCTGAATGTTGAGCTTTAAGCCAACTTTTTCACTCTCCACTTTCACTTTCATCAAGAGGCTTTTGAGTTCCTCTTCACTTTCTGCCATGAGGGTGGTGTCATCTGCATATCTGAGGTTATTGATATTTCTCCCGGCAATCTTGAGGGGCTTTGAAATCATCCCTCTTTATTTCATTCCTGTCACAACGCTGTGTCTTCTTCCATATGTTTTGCTTTGATTTAGAGATGGAAGTATGCCCCATGTTCACATCCTTCTCAGCTCCAGGTAGCCTGCATGGCCCCCTCTCTCCTTCTCAGGCTGGGCTGCATTTGTGTGTCCTCCACCCTCCAGTCAGGCTTCCTAGGTGGCAGTGCTAAAGAATCTGCCTGCCAATGCAGGAGACACAGGAGATGCAGATTTGATCCCTGGGTCGGGAAGATCCCCTGGAGGAGGGCGTGGCAACTCACTCCAGTATCCTTGCCGGGAGAATCCCATGGACAGAGAAGCTACAGTTCATGGGGTCGCAAAGGGTGGGACACGACTGAGCGACTAACACTTTCATTTCTTTTTTAATCTTCTATTAATACATGCACTTTGGAAAAACTCTAGTGTTTTTTCACTGCCTTATTTTCTCAAGCCTTTTACAGAAGAAGTGTGCTCTCAGCTGGCTCTGAGATTCCACCCCTAACACACACGCTCAGGGTGCACACGCCCAGGTCTGTGTCTCTACCCCACAAACGAGCACGCATGCGTGCATCACGCTCCAGTAATTCACTCTTCGAGGACCTCAGTTGCTCAGCATCCTGAGAATCTGTTCTGACTTCTCTTTTTATCAGGCTGTTGATTCCTTGATATTATTCACGTGTCTTCCTCGTGGTGGCTTCCCCTGCAACCAGCACAGCATTGCCCCCGGGGGGAGAGGCATGAGGTACTAGGCACCTTTTCTGAGCCCAGGACTGTACCGGGCTCTAAGGGTTCAAAGGACGTAGCATCCATGGCTCTAGCAGAGAGCTGGGCATGGCCAAAGTGACCTCAGTGTCTCTAGGATGGTTGTAAAGGACTGCAGGACCCCAGAGAGGAGGAGAGCATGTGGGAAGAGGGGCTGCAAGGCAAGAGAGCAAGGACGCCCTTGGTGGGCAGAGAGCAGAAACATTTGGGGAGGGTATTCCAGGCAAAGGGGACAGCAGGAGAGTCTATACTGGCCCAGATTGGTCCCCTGGAGGCGGCGAGGCAAGGGGTGGGGCCTCGGGAGCTGTGAGGACTCCCTCCCCCCTCTGCTGACCTCTGAGTGTCACTTGCACCCGCCTGCCGTGACTGAAGCCTGGCCGCGGTGGCTGCAGCCCTCATTCTTCAGCGTCAGCCAAGGGGGGCAAGGGCCTCTTCACTTAACACGGTTTGGAAACGCTGGGGTAGGAGCCTGATGGCCCCTCAGTGGAGGGCAGACTCTGCTGAGAGAGTGGTGGGGGCTAGGACCTGCTGGCAGGGGCTAGGTTGATGATGAAACTGATGAAGGTATTAGTGATGAAAGCGTTAGTCACTCAGCTGTGTCCGACTCTTTGAGACTCCATGGACTGTAGCCCACCAGGCTCCTCTGTCCATGGCATTCTCCAGGCAAGACTACTGGAGTGTGTTGCCATTTCCTCCTCCTGGGGGGTCTTCCTGACCCAGGGTCTCCTGCATTGCAGGTGGATTCTTTGCCATCTGAGCCACCAGGGAAGCTTGATGATTATTCAAGTTCAAAGAGAAAGGTGTGGTGCAGGGAGACCCTCTCCCCGAGGAGGTGGTCATGGGTGTGATATTCCATGGGGCTGTAAGCACAGGAGTTGATGTTAAAATCTTGCCCTCCCCCTCCCTATCACCACACTGCCAAAATCTGGGTGCAAGTTACTTCCCAAGACGGTGCAGTGGGATACCTCCAACACAGAGACACCGTGTAGCTGGGGATCTTATCAGCTTCACATGGGCCAGTCCTTGCCCTGGAGCATGTTCTGAGTTTTCCAGCCAGAATTCTGGGGTCTCTTTTCCAAGGGCTATAGCTCAGACAGACCCTCAGTCCTAGGATGCTTCTGTGGTCAAATAGAGAGAGTCCAGTTTCAAACCTTTAATAGATATTAAGCCTCAGCTCTAGAGGAAAAAGTACATACTTTCTGTGAAATACAGAAGCCCTTCAGTGAAGTTCATAAATATGTTCTGTAATAAATGAGCAGCAGTATTGCGTATTTGAAAAAAACGTAGACTCTGGAATTAAGCCGAATGAATTATTTTTATTTATGTTTAAATGCATTTTCTTCAGGCTCAGTCTCCTTACCCTCATAAGGGATTTAGAGAGTTACTGTGAAAATTAAAGGCGGTAATGCACAAAGTGAAGCCCCACACCAGCATCTAGTGTGAGCTCGCTTTCCTTCGCTTAAGAAGATCAAGGTAATAGATTGGGAGTCTAGGATTAACATATACACACACTGCTGCTGCTGCTGCTGAGTCGCTTCAGTCGTGTCTGACTCTGTGTGACCCCATAGACGGCAGCCCACCAGGCTCCGCCATCCCTGCGATTCTCCAGGCAAGAACACTGGAGTGGATTGCCATTTCCTCCTCCAATGCATGAAAGTGAAAAGTGAAAGTGAAGTTGCTCAGTTGTGTCCGACTTTTCCTGACCCCATGGACTGCAGCCTACCAGGCTGCTCCATCCATGGGATTTTCTAGGCAAGAGTACTGAAGTGGGGTGCCATCACCTTCTCCGATAAACACACTACTATATATAAAATAGATAACCAACAAGGACCTACTGTATAACACAGGGAACTTGACTCAATATTCTGTAACCTAAATGGGAAAATAATCTGAGAAATAATATGTATATATAACTGAATCGGCTTCCCTGGTGGCTCAGCGGTAAAGAATCCGCCTACAATGCGGGAACCACAGGAGACATGGGTTTGATCCCTGGGTCAGGAAGATCCTCTGGAGGAGGGCACGGCATCCCACTCCAGTAGTTCTTGCCTGGAGAATCCCATGGACAGAGGAGCCTATCGGGCTATAGTTCATAAACTGAAGTGACTTAGCGCGCATAACTGAATCACTTTGCTGCATACCTGAAATGAATGCAATATTGTAAATCAACTATGTTCCAATATAAAATAAAAAAATAAAATCAAGAAGATCAAGTGTGGATTTGGGCTTAAAATTTTTTAACACTGTTTAAGAATATAGTGTTCCACTTTAAAAACAAAGTCCCCAATTCTATTCCTTGTCTGCCTTTAGAAAAGAATGAAGAGAACTAAATCCTGTGGGCGTCGGTGGGGTGTGTGCCATGTTTGAGGGAAGAAAGGAGAAAGAATCAGACTTGAGGGTATAGTCTCAAGTGGAGAGTCCCAGGCAAAACTAGTAAATAGACTTTTTAAGCAACTTACACAATATTGTCAATGGATGTCCAGACCACAGCTCTTCCAAGGATACGCACTAGGAAGGAAGAAAGCAAACCCAAGCCCTTCTGTCAGCAGGGAGAGCTGGGGAGTCGGTGGGAGGGCTTGATTGTCAGGGGTATGTGAGTGGGGGTGGCTAAAGCGGGCAGAACTGACAGAGTTCGCATTTTTCTCTCTTGCTTTCCATACCGGGAGTGCTTGGTTTTCTTTTTGTCACTGAATAGTGCTGATTTATTAGGCCGTGTGCTTCAAGGGCATGGAGAGATTGCATGTAGGAGCAAGTCTGAACAGGGAAAGTGAGAATTACTGTATCAGATGATACCCAATTAACTGGTGACAAGCCCAGCAGGTGAAATTGGAACCGGGCTTTATCTGTTATGTAGAGTGAGTGCTTGCTGTATAGTTAACTGTTTTTAAACCTGGGGGAGCTTCCCTACTCATTCTCTCCCCTTTCCTCCTGCCCAGGATCCCTTCCCATCTAAGCAGTCACCGTTTCTACTGACATGAGTATCTGGACTGAGTCCCTGAGATGCGCTCTGGGTTCAAGGGTGACAGGGCTTCTCCTGGGGCATCACACAGCGTGGGACTGTGGAGGCGGAAGCATACACATCAACACAGCTCAGAGGAACTGCTTTTACTTTCTTCACGGACAACTGAATCACATTATGATGCTCCAGTTCTGAAAAGGCTTTCCTACCCTCTGCCTTTGAAGTTACCGTAATAGCTTGACTCATATCGCCCAAAGGAGAAAATCTGGATGAAGCAGTTAATCTTTACATCCACTGCTGGGAGTGGCCAAGACAGGTGATGGAGGCTCAGAACCTGTGCTTTCAGACCTTCGGACCTGCCTATCTCCTGTAGCCAGCTCGTGCGCTACACTGAGTGATCTACATGTAAGCTCAGGGAAGAGTGATTCAGAAATTATTGGGAAGATAAAGCGATGTGGCGTTAAATGCCTATATTCTAAAACACAAATCTTATTTTATGTGCACCTGATGCTTTGGATTATGCACGCCTCCTCCGGCTTCAGCCAGTGTGGAAAATCCTTTAAGATCTCTACTCAGTCGGTTCCACCCGAAGTCGTGTTTACCCCTTCAGGCTGGGCTGAATCTCCTTCCACGGTGCTCCCAGAGTGACAGATGCTTTACCTTTCCATCATTGGACCGAATTTGTTGCTTTTATTAGCTATCTGTTTGTCTGTCTTTATCTCCAAACCTGGTTTTCTCTGGGCTGAGAGCAGTGCCACATTCAAGTCTGTAGCCGCAGTGGCTAATGCACAACCCGGCATGCAGTGGGCACTTCAGAAATGTTAGATGGATATAAGAATGAGAGTCAGACGGAACCCCAAAGAGAGGTCTGCTCTTTGTTAGCATCTGTTAATTTGGTGGGACCCGCATCTGATCACTTTTCTCCTCTCTGGAAATCTGGTATCAACATCAGAGAAAATTAACAACAGCACACTGAATGATGTCCTGCTGATGATAAGTGAGTCCATTGCTAAGTTAGTGATGGTGTTTCTTTAGTTCCAACCCTAGAGGATGTTCACATCAACAGAACTCAGAATAACTGCTTTTACTCTTCATGGATGACTGAATCATATTACGATGCTCTGGTTCTGAAAACTGATAGACCAGTCTGAAGTCTAGGAAGGATTATAGCCTATTTAACTTGGGATCTCTCTCTTGAGAGTTCTGTGTGAATGACCACCACATACAGTGATGGCAGGAAAATGCAGTAAAAAAAATCTATAGAGGCAAATAAAATCTTTTTGTAAAACCGCATGAATATGACATTGTGGGAGGAGTGACTCAACCTGAATATAAGACTTGGAAAATTAAGTAATCATTCATTAATCATTTTCTCATTGCAAACTACTTAGAGGGCTTCCCTTGTGGCTCATTTGGTAAAGAACCCATCTGCAATGGAGATCCAGGTTCAAACCCCGGGTTGGGATGATCCCCTGGAGAAGATCCCCTGGACTACTCACTCCAGTATTCTTGCCTGAGAAATCCCATGGACAGAGGAACCTGGAGGGCTACAGTCCATGGGGTTGTAAAAGTTGGACATGATTTGGTGACTGCACCACCACGAACAATTACTTTGTCTATACTTCTTGGCCTATACTATACACACACACACACACACACACACACATATAATGTACACACATGCATATATATCACATATACATGTATATATGTGGTATGTATATATATATAAGACACACAATGGTAATGTATTTTATTCTGATATATTAGCAGTATTCTTCCCCACAGTTGATGTACAATTAGGTTTCCATCTTTTGATGGCTGTGTTTTGTAATTGCTAGTGCTCTTTGTAACTCTGACTTTTTACAGCAGTCTTTGGCCTGTCCTGAATTTAACATGTTTGAACACCGACTTCATTTTGTTGGCAGCCGAAATTTCACGTGCATTTATTCAGTGTGCATTTCCTTACTCCTATTGCGTTATTTAAAATTGAGTTTGTGATTTGTAACAGTGGGCTCTGGAACTGTCCTTCACTAGCTGTGTGACTTTGGTCCCTTTGTTTCTCTACGCCCAAAATGAGGATAATAATGGCTGCTGCTGCTGCTAAGTCACTTCAGTCCAACTGCACGTCCGTTTTTTCCTGTTGCTCCCTCCCTGGATTTTGGTTGATGCTACTTCACTACTTCATCTCCGTGTCTGGCTTAATTACCCAAGTAAACAGAAGTGCTTCCATTAGCTCATGCGGAAGAATGGCGCTTCAGGTGGTCAGAAGTTTCTCAGAATTCTGAAATTCTTCCTCTTTCACATCTTCCTTCTGGAAGATGTCACTAATGAGAGTTCATCTTATCTAAATTTGTCCTTGAATGATGATCTTTGAAATCTGATGATTTATTTTTGTAAAATGAGGTCCTACCTCACTTGTTACTTATTTTAGAAAACGTCAATAAAATGGGTAATGTTAGAGAAAATTTGTGATTGACGCTAAGCTGATGAGGTCCCTTTGCTTCCATTTTCAACTCTGAGGTTATATTGTACTCATCTCATGATGCTGTCCTTATTAACTGAGGTGGTGGGGCTGAAGCTCTTTGGAACCACTGCGTCATTCAGTCTCATGGCAGGTGTTACTCATTTCCCATGACAAATCCTCCTGTCCTTCTATTACACAAACAAAAGATCTAATACAATGAAACTCAGTTAGACCTTTTTCCACTTGACATTCTCCTATCTTATCCTGAAAAGGATATTGCTGGTAGCTTGGTAATTTTTTTCATTAGACTTGTAGGGATATTTTTGGATCATCAGTTATGATGAAGATTTACAGAAAATGTTGCTATGCCCTCCAGGGAGTTGTCAATGTTAGCATCTGACTCCACCTTGCTCCCTGGGCCCCTCAAGGCCATGTCTCTTTTATACTTAAACAGTGCCTAGGCTAGTGTATTGCATGAAGTAGGACCCAAATTCCATTCCTGTAACATTGATTTGTGTTTGTGTCATGCACTCTGATAAATGTTTTTGCAGATTTTCTGTGTTTAATGATCAATTGGTTCTTATTTAATTGGATTCATAAAACTATTTCATTCTGATATTTTGGCCTGATTCTGGATTTCAGATTCCCTTAGCATGTGGGGAGGAGGAAGTGTTCCTGTCTCTTCCCCATCAGGATGCCTGGTGACCCCTGGTCTCCTTTTTCTTTTGGTACTCAGCTTCCCTTGGTGCTGAAACCATTTACCTCAGGTTGGCACTTGAACCCATGTGGCAGGATTCAAACCCAGTCAAAACCCAGGGTCTTCTGAGATCACAGACCTGGTTTCAGAATCTAATGAAGCTCAGGTTCTTTATGTCTCATCACAGAAGAATTCAGTGAGACAAAGTGATAGTAAGACGTGGATTTATTCAGAGAAAAACACACTCCACAGACATTGTGCAGGCCGTTGCAGAGGGTGAGTGTGGTGATCCTGAAATGTGGTGTGGTTAGTCTTTAGGGGCTGGGTAATATCATAGGCTAATGAGTCGGAGGATTATCCCAACTATTTTGGGGAAGGGGTGGAGATTTCCAGGAACTGGGCCATTGCCCACTTTTTGGTCTTCTGATAGTACCTTGGAATTGTCCTGGTGCCTCTGGGTGTGTCGTTTAGCTTGCTGATTGAGGATGACTTGTCTGCCATTTTGGACCCATTTGATTCTAATTGGCTTATGTTGTGTGCTTGGGCTGTATCATTCTTTCAGAAGTGCCCTGCTCCCTTCCTTCCTGTTTCAGCATCATCTTTGGTTCTTGGGACCTTGTCTCACCACCATTACTGTTCTCCGTGTCCCTGCTCTAAGATGCTGGGGAAAGGAAGGAGGAAGAGGGAGAGTGAGAAGAAAAGACGAGCTCTGTTCCCAGTGTGTCTGCAGGCATCTTTTAGGAAGTTAAAAACCTAAACTCCCCATCTGCAATCTGGGCCTCTCTGGGAAGGTGATGACTCAACCCAGGAATGAGTGAGCAAGGCTGGCCTGGGTGATGAGTCCAGGATCCAGCAAAAGCAATCAACACAACATCCTCTGCAGATGGCAGCCTCTGGGCAAGTGGACAAGATGTTCCTGTGGGTCCAGCAGGTCACTAACTAGAGCTTCAAGTACTGAGATGACTCAAGTATTTACTGCCTGATTTCTTAACAAAATCATTTAAAAGGTGTACCTCTGGATTATTTTGAACTTGAGAATATGGCTTTCTTGTCCTCAAGGGAGGTGCTATGAATTTTTGTCCCTTGGATAAAAGGTGCTATCACAGTATAATCATAGTTATATGGAATCATCAAGGTTTTCTTAAGTTACTCTCACTCCCAGTGTGATGACATCTTTCCTCCTTGCTTCAGTTGCCAGGGTCTTCCAAGTGTCCATCTGTAGTTCAGACCTTCTCCAAGGCTCATATATCCAACTTCATACTTGACAGCCCGGCTGGATATCTAATAAACCTAAATTTATCATATTCAAAATTGAGCTCTTTTTTAAAGTTTTTCAATTGCTTTGATTTTTTTCCAGCTTTACTGAGGTGTAATTGACAACATGAGATATTTAAAGTGTACAATGTGGTGTCTGATATACATTGTGTAAGAATTTCCCCTCATTGAGTTAATTAACACATATGTTTAATTAACACATATGTTTAAACATAACCTCATATGTTTACCTTTTTTTTCTTTGATGAGAACACTTAAGTTCTACTTTCTTAGCAAATTTCAATCCACAATTAACTCTTGCTTGTCTCCTCAGATTGGTTTCACCTGAGATCTTCCCATCTTGGTTGATGGTAACCCTGTTTTTATTTCAGGAGCTCAGGGCAAAAATCTTGTACTATAGTCATTCTTGATGTGTCGGTTTTTTACACATGCAAATCCAGTCCATCAAGAACTCCCATTGTCTCTAAAGTATACCTAAAATCTGCCCCTTAGCACCACCTCCTGCTGATGCCCTTGTCTCAGTTCCCATCAGCTGACCTCCCTGTGTCGCTCTGATTCTCTCACTTGCTGCCAGGATCTGTTCTTGGCACAGCAACCAGGAGCCAATTTATTGCCATTCTTTTGCAGTGCTTTGCCATTTCTCTCAGAAGACCCCAAATCCTGACATGCGCTTTCCAGTTACTAGAGCTATGGAACAAATTTTCCGCCAACTTAATGACTACCAACTATGTCTTACATGCGCAAATTCTGTGAGTGAGGACTTTAGACAGGGAGCAGTGGAGATGGCTTGTCTCTGTTGCATGAAGTCTGGGTGCTCCCTGAGACTGAAAGGCACAGATCATCTGGAAGCTCACTCATTCGCACATCTGGTGAGTGATGCAGGCTGTAGGCTGAGATCTTTGCCTGGCTTTCGGCCTAAACAACTCTGCATGGCTTCTCAGTGTGGCTTGGGCTTCCTCACAGCATGGTGGTTAGGTTCCTAGAAGGAGGAGAAACCCAGATTGGGCCCCTAACCTCGGAAGCTATATAGCACCCTTCCTGTTACACTCAACGGTGGGAACAGTCTTAGCCTGTTCCATTCAAGGGAAAGGAAATAGATTTTCCTGCTTAATGGAGAGTGGCCAAGCTCTAGAAGCATGTGGGGGGCCAGAAAGATCACTGTGGCCATGTTTGGAAGTAGAGTCTGCCTCAGTAGCCTGTGATTGGACCTGGGCTCTTTCTCTGTCTGCATTGCTTTACCCTGGGGGACCTGCTGCTCAGGCCATGTGTGGCTGGGGCACTCAGGCAGACTCCTGCCTTGGCTGGCCCTCTGCAGCTTTGCCCTCCTCAGCTTGCCGGCTCATGTACTCCCCCCACCATCTTCATGCTTTTATTCGAATGTCAGCTGCTCAGCAGAGCCTACCCTTGTAGCCGCATTCTGATCTCCTTCTCTTGCTTTATAATACTGACCACTCCCTAGTCATCTATGGAATGTTATATACTTATTATTACCCTCTAGAATGAAAGACCCAGGCATCTTTACTGATCCTGTTCACTGGTTTATACTCAGGGCTTACATAACAGTGTGTGGCACATAAAGACATAAAAGATGTGAAACAGAGCGTTTCTGGTTGGAATATTCTGAATTTGTGGTACTTATTCCTAATAAACCAGTGAGATCTCTGCTCTGAGGAACCATATCAGCCACAACTGAATCCTCAGGTTGGCACACAATCTGACACATCGTAGAAACTGAAAACAAATGTTTAACTAATTTATTTGGAGAAAAATTTAGCACAACTTAACTTGTAGGTTTTCTTCTATTTCTTTGCACTGATCACTGAGGAAGGCTTTCTTATCTCTCCTTGCTATTCTTTGGAACTCTGCATTTAGATGGGTGTATCTTTCCCTTTCTCCTTTGCTTTTCTCTTCTCTTCTTTTCACAGCTATTTGTAAGGCCTCCTCAGACAGCCATTTATCAGTGCAAAGAAATAGAGGAAAATAATAGAAGGAAAGACTAAAGATATCTTCAAGAAAACTAGAGATATCAGGGAACATTTCATGCAGAGATGGGCTCAATAAGGACATAAATGATATTGACCTAACAGAAGCAGAAGATATTAAGAAGAGGTGGCAAGAATACACAGAAGAACTGTACAAAAAAGATCTTCACGACCCAGATAATCACAATGTTATGATCACTTGCCTAGAGCCAGACATCCTGGAATATGGAGTCAATAGGGCCTTAGGAAGCATCACTATGAACAAAGCTAGTGGAGGTGATGGAATTCCAGTTGAGCTATTTCAAATCCTAAAAGATGATGCTGTGAAAGTGCTGCACTCAGTATGCCAGCAAATTTGGAAAACTCAGCAGTGGCCACACAACTGGAAAAGGTCAGTTTTCATTCCAATCCCAAAGAAAGGCAATGCCAAAGAATGCTCAGACTACCACACAATTGCACTCATCTCACATGCTAGTAAAGTAATGCTCAAAATTCTCCAAGCCAGGCTTCAGCAATACGTGAACCGTGAACTTCCTGATGTTCAAGCTGGTTTTAGAAAAGGCAGAGGAACTAGAGATCAAATTGCCAACATCCACTGGATTATCAAAAAAGCAGAGAGAGTTCCAGAAAAACATCTATTTCTGCTTTATTGGCTATGCCAAAGCCTTTGTGTGGATCACCACAAACTGTGGGAAATCCTTAAACACATGGGAATACCAGACCACCTGACCTGCCTTTTGAGAAATCTGTATGCAGGTCAGGAAGCAACAGTTAGAACTGGACATGGAACAACAGACTGGTTCCAAATCGGGAAAGGAGTACGTCAAGACTGTATATTGTCACTCTGCTTATTTAACTTATATGCAGAATACATCATGAGAAACACTGGGCTGGATGAAGCACAAGCTGGAATCAAGATTGCCAGGAGAGATATCAATAACCTCAGATATGCAGATGAAACCACCCTTATGGCAGAAAGCAAAGGAGAACTAGAGAGCCTCTTGATGAAAATGAAAGAGGAGAGTAAAAAAGTTGGTGTAAAGCTCAACATTCAGAAAACTAAGATCATGGCATCCATTCCCATCATTTCATGGAAAATAGATGGGAAAACAGTGGAAACAATGATAGACTTTATTTTTGGGGGCTCCAAAATCACTGAAGATGGTGACTGCAGCCATTAAAATTAAAAGACACTCCTTGGAAGAAAAGTTATGACCAGCCTAGACAGCATATTAAAAAGCATATTACTTTGCCAACAAAGGTCCGTCTAGTCAAAGCTATGATTTTTCCAGCGGTCATGTATGGATATGAGAGTTGGACTATTAAGAAAGCTGAGCGCCGAAGAATTGATGCTTTTGAACTGTGGTGTTGGAGAAGACTCTTGAGAGTCCCCTGGACTGCAAGGAGATCCAACCAGTCCATCCTAAAGGAAATCAGTCCTGAATATTCATTGGAAGGACTGATGTTGAAGCTGAAACTATAATATTTTGGCCACCGGGTGTGAAGAACTGACTCATTGGAAAAGACCCTGATGATGGGAAAGATTGAAGGTGGGAGGAGAAGGGGATGACAGAGGATGGGATGGTTGGATGGCATCACTGACTCAATGGATGTGAATTTGAGTAAACTCTAGGAGTTGGTGATGGACAGGGAGGCCTGACGTGCTACAGTCCATGGGGTGGCAAAGAGTCAGAAATGACTGACCAACTGAACTGAACTGACTGAACTTGTAGGTTGGTGCAGCACAAGTCAATAAAATAAGAGGCCAACTTAAACAATATATATTTCACTCTGTGTGTTTCTGTTTTAGCTATTAGCTATTAACAACTAATGAACCAGAACTTTTGTTGTATTCCCATCTAAATATTTGCTTTCTTGATGAGGAATTTTAAGTTACTTTTTCCAGTTTCCAGTACAGCCCCTGTATCTCAGTCTATATCAGAACTTTCCCCCAATGTACCATATCTCCTTTACATTAGTAAAGTGCTTCTTTGGCCCATTGAGCTTTGTGTGGGTGATAGTTTCTCGGTGGTGTTTGACTCTTTGTGAACCCGTGGACTGTAGCCTACCAGGCTCCTCCGTCCATGAGATTTCCTAGACAAGAATACTGGAGTAGGTTGCCATTTCCTTCTCCAGGGGATCTTCCTCACCCAAGGATTAGAGCTGGGTCTCCTGCATTGCAGGCAGATTCTTTACTGTGTGAGCCACCAGGGAAGCTTTAAGAGTAATCTATTCCTTCAGCATTTGGTGTAATGAGGCACTGAGTTTATCTCTAGGAGAAGCTGACCTCACAGCTTGGGAGCTGAGCAGTTAATGCCAACTTATTGGCTGGATCGGATTTCTATTTGAGTTTTAATGAAAGGGTCTGTAATCTTCAGCTACCACTGGTGAAGTTATCTGATTCATTGCTGAGATGGGTTGTTCTTCTCGCTTTTATGCTCTTTCCCAAACTCTACACCAAGCTCTTAGCTACCAAGTGGGCAGTGGGAGGGGCACAGAGTACAATGGGATCCACGCCAGACATGTAAAGAGCTGCCTTTGAAAGCTGGTGGTGAAAGGCCCCACACCTTTTCTCCTGACTCCAGCTCCAGTAGCACCTGGAGGCCTCAGACCCTTTCCAACTCATCCCTCCAGACAGCCCCTCCAGTGGCTTCGGGTGTTTTCCAAACATAGGATGTTATCACTGGCACCTTGACTGTGATCCTTTGAGTTTTGGCTTTTAGTTGAGCAGTTCTGGGTTTTGTTCAGTCTTTGACTCCAGTTGCATTCATTTTGGATTTTTGTTTTGCAGAAACCAGTGTGAAGGTGAATACTATGAAGTACATGGAAATGCTTGAGGAGAAACTGCACAGGTAAGGATGGTAATTTCTTCATCGCAGACTCAATGGTACGTCTAGATTCTTCATTGTAACAAAATTTAGTGAAAGCAAGGAAAAAGGCTAGCCAATTCTGTCATAAATTAGCAAAGTAAAACACACACAAAAAGGAGTTCTTTGAACCCCATAACAGAAGAATCAGGTGTCATACAAACATCTCCCAGCACGTTTTTCTTTTTATAAAATGTAAGTAGATTAAGAAGTTGAAAAGTGTCTGAGGGAGATCACAAGAGAGTTTTCATGTTTCAGAAGAAGAAGAAGAATCTTCCTTGGTATGTTCAATTCAGAATGTATGCCTTGGTCTGTCTTCCTGTTCTTTTAAATGTCTGAAGTGGGTGTTATGGATGTTGACCCGGCGTATATATGTTTTGGAACCATAGAAAAATGCACATCTTAGGTTCTGTTTTGAATCTTGAATCAAAACCAGCATGAAAATTCTTGTGCCTTTTTTTCTTAACCCAATTAGGCATTCAGATTTGAGAAACATTAGGGATGCTGCAGCATGTCAAGATGTTTCTGGATTTTATGGATGTGCACTCATGAAAATAAACCCCAGCCACCAGGCTCTGTTCCTAATTAAGGAAACATGTACAAAAATGTAATACGTGCTTTCTTCCCTGGGACTCATTTAGCTTTATGGAAAATGTTTTGCTACTATTTTGGAAATTGTTAAATAACTCTTTAAATAGCCTATGCCTTAAACCTTTGTCTGCCAGGGTAATGCCGTCGGCTAAAATACTGCTTCTCCCTTAAGATGTTAAGAGGAGCTGCCTTGCTGAGCTCCGCTCTGCAGGGTGAATTCTAATGCGTGGAAAGCAGGTTCTTCCAGCCCCAGAGGTGCGGAGGAACCACGACAAAGGTAGTCAGTAGTGTGTATGGGGTGAGAGAGCGTGCAGGTAGGAGGCATCCTCTGAGAAGAGGTCTCTCCTTCTTAGAAAGGAGGTGCTCCCCTGGCTCAGGTGTGCTGCCCTGGCTGGCACCTGCTCTCCCACATGTTCTGCTGGGGAAGGTTTCTGCACATCCCTTTTGATCTTAACTCTAGTTATCATGCTTTAGCCATAAACAACACACACACACCAAGTGTTCTGTTAGGTGACTGGACGGTAGGTTGGGGTTGTAAGATGTGGGTATGGGTAGAGGGTGCCCATTTATTGTTCTTTTATTGGAGGATAATTGCTTTACAATGTTGTGCTGGTTTCTGCCATACAACACTGTGAATCAGTCATAATTATACGTATTCCCACCTTCTTGAGTCTCCCTCCCCGCATACCACCCCCTTGGTCATCACAGAACGCCAACCTCACCTTCCTGTTCTTTAACAGTTTCCCACTAGTTATCTATTTTACACACACTAGTATATGTCAGTTCCACTCTCTCAACATGCCCTGTCCTCTCCTTCCGCTACTGTATCCAACATCCATTCTCTGTATCTGCATCTCAATTCCTTTTCTGCAAATAGGTCCATCAGTACTGGTTTTCTGGATTCCATATGTATGTGTTAATATACTGTATTTGTTTTTCTGACTTACTTCATTCTCTGAAACAGGGTCTAGGTTCATCCACCTCACTACAACTGATTCAAATTCATTTCTTTTTATGACTGAGTAATATTCCATTATACATATGTAGCACATCTTCTTTATCCATTCATCTGTTGATGGATATCTGGGTTGCTTCCATGTCCTGGCTATTGTAAACAATACTGCAAAGCATGCCTTTAAAAATTGCAGCTCTATCACTTACCAGCTGCCTAACCTCAGGTAAGCACTCACCTACCTTCAGTTTCTTTATCTATAAAACTGATGGATGGGTGTGTGCATTTTATTGTTCACTGTATATAAAGCACTCTTATGGTCAACTGCCAACAAAGGTTCGTTCCTTTGCCTCCTGCTACTTTCCAACCTTCCTTGCCCTAATTGTCAGACTGGCTGAACAGTCATGCACAGCATGCATCCTTTCCCCTCCAAGCCGGGCCCCTCTGCTGCGTATGCAGTCAGGGAACGGCCTTTCACCCAGCTGCTCGGGCCGTCCCACCTAACACCTGTGTGGAACCAGGACCTCCATTCACTACCCCTTCCCTCCTCTGCTCCTTGGAGTCAGTCAGTAGTCCTGCCCCGTCAGCCCGTGTAGGATCCTCCTGCCTGCCTGCATTCACCACACTAGTGTGGATCTCCCTGAATGACACTCACAGCTACTTTTTACATTTTTTTCTGTGTCCAATGTTGCTCTTTCTACCCCATTCTCCGTCTGATCTTGAGGGAGCATCTTAAAATACAAATCTGGTCCTTATGTATCCCCATCCTCCTAAGGATAAAAGTTACATGTCCCACTGTGGCTTCTGCCATTCTTCCGTGGGAAGAACGGTGGGACGGCCTCTGTGGAGGTCGTTTAGTATCAGCCATCATCACTGGTCGCCAGCCTACTCCATGCCTGCTGATTCCCTTATATTCCTCAATGCCACTGTGGTGTTTTTCTAGAGAGAACGTAATTCAGAATGGAAAATGGTCAAGGGACATTGTTCAGGGAAGAATTCAGTTGAACCATGTGAAATTACTGATATTAGACCATTTTGACCTAGAAAATGACAATTTCTTATGGTTCAACCAAGTATCTAGTGATTTGGAATCATCTGCAATAGGTCAGATGCTACGGCCTGAGACTGGCCAGTCTGCTTCCCCATGACACACCAGCCCACGTGTGGACATGAGAACTCTCACCTCCTCCTTGGCATATGCTCCAGGGGGCTGTCTTATCTCCACCCTACCAGCCCTCCATCTGTATAAGCCTTGTTCATCCTTCATGTTTTAGACATCTTCTCTTTGAAGCCCTCCATAACTCCCCAGGACCAAGTCATATGCTTGTACTGAATTATTCTCATTTTCAAAGTGCTTAATGTCAGGTATGGAAGATTACATGTCTTGTTCTGAATGTATCCTCAGTGATTTGATAGGTTAGAACAGTTTAGAGTGGCAAACGATATTTGCTGAACGAATAATTGAATAGACGAATGAATGCTGCCAATCTGTAGACACCTCGGTGTCATATCTGTCACCTCTCCGGCCTTGTGAATGCATGAAAGACAGATGTTTGTGACTTGGGATCCGTCAGCCATCTCCAGGGACCAGGGTGGTGGCTGGCCATCTTCCAGCCTACTTCCTGAGGGTTCTTTCCATGACTGTTTCAAGTTTGAGGAGGGCTGGCCCACATTTTTTTGAACTGTTGTGGTGGAAACACATGAAGAGACAGGAGAAAAGACAGTGGGGTCTGTGATCTCTAAGCAGTGGACAAAGGAGCAGACAGAGGCTGGGAACTGGTGTGCCCCCAGGGGCATGCTGGCGAATTACTGCTGCCTCAAAGCAGGAGGCCAGTCTGGGGGCCACGGAAGTGTGGTCATGGTTGGCCTCTCCCTCCCAACACAGAACCACCCTCCCTACCAGGCTTGATGAGTGATAGTTGCACAGTCCTGCTACAGTCAGTTCTTTCTAAGAGAATCAATGTTTTAAAGCACAAAAGCAGTTTTTAGCCCTTGCATTGGAGAAGGAAATGGCAACCCACTCCAGTGGTCTTGCCTGGAGAATCCCAGGGACGGGGAAGCCTGGTGGGCTGCCATCTATGGGGTCGCACAGAGTCGGACACGACTGAAGTGACTTAGCATAGCATAGCATGGTTTGCATCATGGTGGCTACTCAATTAATATTGCAAGATGTTGACAAAAGCAAGGTGATAGATGCCGATGAAAATCTTTGTTTTTTATTTGCAGTGTTTGTAGTGTCTCTTGAACTTACAGGGGTTTAGAAGGACAGTCGCTGATAAATGAATGAACTGCTCATTTCCCGTTAGAAAGTTGTTGAGGACACACTTTATCATCAGTGTCACCACGAGATTTGGATCTGGCCAGTCGTGATTTTAGGGCTTCCCTGGTGGCCCAGTTGGTAAAGAATCTGCCTGCAGTGCAGGAGACCTGGATTTGATCCCCGAGGCAGGAAGATTCCCTGGAGAAGGAAATGGCAACCCACTCCAGTATTCTTGCCTGGAGAATCCCATGAACAAAGGAGCCTGGCCGGCTACAGTCTATAGGGGTTGCAAGAGTTGGACACGACTTGGCGACTAAACTACCACAGTCATGATTTTGGAGACACACCTAAATGACAACAACATCTTTGGTGAGACCTGGTCACTCAGGTACTGAGACAAACTGGGGTGGGTTCAATGTCCCTCTCTCTATCAAGAAAGTCAAATGAATCAGAAATTAGGAAATAACTGACGCCGTCAGCAGCCCAAAGGGATCTCCTCACAGTACAGAACGAAGGCAATGGCACCCCACTCCAGTACTCTTGCCTGGAAAATCCCATGGATGGAGGAGCCTGGTGGGCTGCCATCCGTGGGGTCGCTAAGAGTCAGACACGACTGAGCGACTTCACTTTCACTTTTCACTTTCATGCATTGGAGAAGGAAATGGCAACCCACTCCAGTGTTCTTGCCTGGAGAATCCCAGGGACAGGGGAGCCTGATGGGCTGCCGTTTATGGGGTCGCATGGAGTCGGACACGACTGAAGCAACTTAGCAGCAGTAGCAGCAGCAGTATATAGTAAACGAATAATTTGCCTTTTGATAATCTGAGTTATATAAAAAAGGGAATTTCCCTCTAAATTTGAATGCTCATAAAAGCATTAAGATTTTTTAAAAACCTGATTTTTAAAACCGTGATTTTATTTGCTGTCAGTGTTAATGCTGCCAAATATTTGATGCACCTAAAATTATCTCAATTATGTTATTTCATATGCTCTGTCTATTCCATCAAGTATAGTTGTAAATAGGTCAATAGTAAAATCATTATTTGTAAATTACACCCATAAACTCTTTATTTCATGTAACATACATGAAACTAACATGCGTTCTCAGTCCTGTCCAACTCTTAGCGACCCCATGGACTGTAGCCTGCCAGGCTCCTCTGTCCATGGGATTTTTCAGGCAACAATATTGGAGTGGGTTGCCATTTCCTCCTCCAGGGATACATACACATACGTGGGTTTATATACACATACACAAACATACAATCTTGCATTTGAAAAATAAACATTTCATAGTTATTATATTTATTTGGAAAATTCCCTTTTAGTAACATGGCACTGAATGAAAACTCATGGATAAGAAGCAGGTGATATTCTTTGCTTTACATCCAACCTTATGATTGGGGTTATTTGGAGGCTGGGGAGAATCTGGCTTATTATTTCTCTATCAGTGAAAGGCAGAGAAACTACAAACCTCTGGCAAATACACCTGTTCTCAAGAAGAAAATGAACTGATGACAAAAAATCTGAGTTCTAAGTTAGGTGCATGTATGTTGCTGCTCCCTGTTCTACAAAGGAGATGGGATTTGTGGATTTTCCCTCATCTGTTTCAGAGGTGTCCCACCTCCGCCTTCTCTACAGCCAGGGAACCAGGAGGGTGGCTGCCGTCAGTTACAGGGATCATGGTCATTTCACAGACCCACTCCCTCTGGGATTTCCCCTCCGTTCCCACTGCTGCTGCTCATTAAAGCATGTAATACCTCCTTCCTCCTGTCCCCCTACGCCCTTATTCAGTACACTCTGCCTCAGCAGCCAAAGTGACTTTGTTACTGCTCTGCTTACAATCCTTCTAGGCTCTTTTGCATCTGGCATAAATCCCACAATCCCCATCCAGGCTCCCAGGGCTCCCCATGAGGGGACTTCAGCCTGCTGTCCACCTTGTCACTGTGATCCCCACCCTCACTGGGTGCTCAGTGCTCCAGAGGAACCTGTGCTCTCAGTTCCCCAATTCACCCCCAGCAGCATTTTTGGGAAGTCCTCCCATGCCGGCTCCTGGGTGCACACTCACCCCCAGACTCAGTACAATACCTCTTCTCTCCAGGGCCTCTCTGGCCTCTTCTTGCTTCCTTCTTGCTTCCCACAATGGGAGTCACTTATAGCAATCTGTTGCATTGACTTCTGTTTTATTCTCTTGGACTGTGAGCTCCTTGAGAATGAATGGGTTCCAGGCCAAGCTTGCTTTGTGTTCCAAATGGCTGGCATGCTGTTTGGCATGGGGTAAATATTCAATAAAATTAAGAATGCAAGAGTGGATAGATAAATAGCTATTGTACCTTAAAATGTTATTTTCAACTATTCAATTCAAAAAATTAAGGCAGCCTAAGAAGATGCAATGCTCCATAAATCCATTTGTCTTGCCATAAAATCTTCAGTTCAGTTCAGTCACTCAGTCGTGTCCGACTCTTTTCGACCCCATGAATCGCAGCACGCCAGGCCTCCCTGTCCATCACCATCTCCCAGAGTTCACTCAGACTCACGTCCATCGAGTCAGTGATGCCATCCAGCCATCTCATCCTCTGTCGTCCCCTTCTCCTCCTGCCCCCAATACCTCCCAGCATCAGGGTCTTTTCCAATGAGTCAACTCTTTGCATGAGGTGGCCAAAGTACTGGAGTTTCAGCTTTAGCATCATTCCTTCCAAAGAAATCCCAGGGCTGATCTCCTTCAGAATGGACTGGTTGGATCTCCTTGCAGTCTAAGGGACTGTCAAGAGTCTTCTCCAACACCACAGTTCAAAAGCATCAATTCTTCAGCGCTCAGCCTTCTTCACAGTCCAACTCTCACATCCATACATGACCACAGGAAAAACCATAGCCCTGACTAGACAGACCTTTGTTGGCAAAGTAATGTCTCTGCTTTTGAATATGCTATCTAGGTTGGTCATAACTTTCCTTCCAAGGAGTAAGCGTCTTTTAATTTCATGGCCGCAGTCATTTTGGAGCCCCAAAAGAATAAAGTCTGACACTGTTTCCACTGTTTCCCCATCTATTTCCCGTGAAGTGATGGGACCAGATGCCATGATCTTCGTTTTCTGAATGTTGAACTTTAAGCCAACTTTTTCACTCTCCACTTTCACTTTCATCAAGAGGTTTTTTAGGTCCTCGGGAAAAAATCTACTCTTAACAAGTCTTCTCCACTTCTTCTTACTCCTTAGGTTATTGTTTCCAGAGGTATTATAGTAATTAAGCATGATATTTTGGCTTCACTCATTTTCGCTTACAGCTGAACCTTGCTTGAATTTCTGTTTTCTCAATTATTATTATTTGGGGGTTATATTTGTTCATTTGTTTTATTTTTTAGATTCCACATAAAAGTGAAAGCATACAGAATTTATCTTTTTCCATCTGACCTATTTCACTAAGCATAATACCAACCCAACCTCCGCCCGGCATGCTCCATACATGTTGCAAATGGCCAAATTTGATTCTTTTTTAATGGCTGAGTAATATTCTATTGTATATAGAAGATGTGGTATCTGTTTTCTCAAATATTACATATTCTGTCTTAACTGTCTTTCTCAAAGAGGCAAAAGGAATATTCAGAGGTCTTGTAGATGAGTTTCATTTTCATTGATTCTATGTTTGCAGTTCAGTTCAGTCACTCAGTCATGTCCGACTCTTTGTGACCCCATGCACTACAGCATGCCAGGCTTTCCTGTCTGTCACCAACTTCTGGAGTTTGCTCAAACTCATGTCCATTGAGTTTGTGATGCCATCCAACCATCTCATCCTCTGTCGACCCCTTCTTCTTTCCCAGTCTTCAATCTTTCCCAGCATCAGGGTCTTTTCCAGTGAGTCAGTTCTTCACATCAGGTGTCCAAAGGATTGGAGCTTCAGCTTCAGCATCAGTCCTTCCAATGAATATTCAAGACTGATTTCCTTTAGGATTGACTGGTTTGATCTCCTTGTAGTCCAAGGGACTCTCAAGAGTCTTCTCCAACACCACAGTTCAAAAGCATCAATTCTTTGGTGCTCAGCTTTCTTAGTAGTCCAGCTCTCACATCCATCCATGACTACTGGAAAAACAATAGGTTTGACTAGATGGACCTTTGTTGGCAAAGTAATGTCTCTGCTTTTTAATATGCTGTCTAGGTTGGTCATAACTTTCCTTCCAAGGAGCAAATGTCTTTTAATTTCATGGCTTTAGTCACCATCTGCAGTGATTTTGGAGCCCAAGAAAATAAAGTCTGTCACTATTTTTATTGTTTCCCCATCTATTTCCCATGAAGTGATGGAACCGGATGCCATGACCTTTGTTTTTTGAAGGTTGAGCTTTAAGCCAGCTTTTTCACTCTTCCTTTTCACCTCCATGGAGAAGCTCTTTAGTTCTTCTTCGCTTTTTCTGCCATAAGGGTGGTGTCGTCTGTGTATGTGAGGTTATTGATATTTCTGCCAACTTTTATCTTGTATCTAAACATGTATGGAAGTAATTTATCATTGTCCAATGGTCAGCTCACCTTTGTGGCTCGTGGGCACCAAGCCCTCCACCCTAAGGCTCCGCTTAGATTTGTGGAATCTCTTGTATACATTCCTGATAGTAAAATTTCTCTTTTTTCTACATTCCCCCCCCAAAGTTAGACGTTAAAAACTGCCACAAAATATAGGTGCAGCTTAGTGGATTATAGGTTGTTTCCTTGTACTCTTCTGCGTTTCTCAAGTAGGTTTTTTTTTTGAATATGCATACTTTCACAATCAGAGAAGAAAGCAGAAAAATCATTAAAGTCTGTTTCGAATATGGCAGTAATTAGATACCTTTTTTTTATAGGCCTTCTTAGCATGAGAGGGACAATCAAAAACTCCTTGATCTTAACCTGAAATTTACTTAGAGACTGATATATTTTTCCGAAGGTGGTCTGGTTCTTTTTTTAAAATTAATGTTTACTTTCTGTTTATCTTGCAATTTCAGTATATTCAGCCTACAGGGAAGTGGTAGCTCAGGGAATTCACTCTGCCTGGTGGCTAGCAGAGAGAGGAGCTCTATAGTGGCTCCAGCCTGGACCCTACCACCTTCCTAGCTTGTCTGTCTGGACAGCTCTGCCTTCAGCCCAGTCATTTGTGGGTACAGCTGTCCTGTGTTCTAAGCCAACACAGTGTGCCATGTGGAGGACATCAGGAGACTAAGGCATCATTTCTGTGCCCACTGGGCGTGCCATCTGGAGGGGGAGCAGCACTGTCCACATGCACCTCAGGGTTTAAAGTGTGCTTCCTCACCTGAGGCTCCAGGAACCCATCAGTCAAGGCTAAAAGCAAGTGTTGGTGACCAGGTGCCCACCGTCTCAGGAAGATGGGAATTAGGGCTGAAGATGGGGTCTCTAGAACATTTGTTTCCATGACAGCTGCATATGAGACAGTCCCCTAGGATGTGGGGAGAACACGTTCGCATTTATGTTTCACTTTTTCATTTCACTCATTTAGGTTTTGTCTTTGAACATGTTTTATATGTGTAGTGGTTGTTGTTGTTTTTAAGTTGCTCAGTCGTGTCTGACTCTTTGCAACCCCATGGACTGCAGCACGCCAGGCTTCCCTGTCTTTCACTATCTCCTGGAGTTTGCTCAAATTCATGTCCATTGAGTCGGTGATGCTATCTAACCATCTCATCCTCTGCCGCCCTCTTCTTCTTTTACCTTTAATCTTTCCCAGCATCAGGGTCTTTTCCAATGAGTCCGCTCTTCGCATCCGGCGGCCAGTGTATTGGCGCTTCAGTGTATAGCGGTGCCTGCATACAATTTATCAAATGTGTGAGTGTATATTTGTCATTTTCTCACTGATGAGTGCCTGCATAAAAAAAAAAAAATCAGAGACAGTGCTGAATTAGTGTTCACTTATTTTCCAATACTGAGTCCGATGTCGCATTCAGTATATGACCATGCTATGCAGCAACCCTCTTTGTCTTCACATCCGCAGAGGAAAAAAGGAGTTAATTCTGTAAGAGTAGAGCCGACTCTCAGATGACACAAAGAAGATGAAAGAGGTATGGGGAGGGAGGAGGGAGGAGGGTTCAGGATGGGGAACACATGTATACCTGTGGCGGATCCATTTCGATATTTGGCAAAACTAATACAATATTGTAAAGTTTAAAAATAAAATAAAATTAAAAAAAAAAAAGAAGATGAAAGAGGCAGAGGCATGCAGACAGAAAGGGCAGGATTACAAACAGCATGAGAGAGGGATTTAAAATGTGGAGCTGTTGTTAACTCAGGCAGGAATTCAGGAGCCTTGTTCAGGTGTGTGGTCCTCAAGAGCATAATAGCTGACGGCCCAGGCGGCCGCTTATCCGGGGAGTGTGGTCCACACTTGACTGAGCGTCACTTGCTTCCCAACAGGAGTTTAACAATGAACAGAATTCTTTGGGGTTCCACATAGAATGTTCTTTATTCTGAATTATGCAAGGCGATTTTGACGTTTCTGTGCACCTGGAACAATCCATTTTCAACCCACATTGACCTTATTTCAAAGGCTGTTGAGGGAAGTGACTGTAAGAAGTGGCAGCCAGCAGACAGGCGACCGGCTGCCATGGGAACCCCTGCCCCCCAGGTGCAAAGAGAGAGAGAGCTGGATGCCCCCGTCTGCATTTTGCACTTTGGTTTTATTGTTTTGCTTCTGACCTTGGCCTTCCTCCTCCCCTTCTTGACAGGCACAAGTCAGACATGCTCCTCTCTCCTCAGACCTCACTGCTTCTCCACGGCCTCGTGCTGTTTGTTCCTCCTCCATCTCGGGAAGGCAGGGTCTCAGCTTCTCTCTTTTCCCGCCTCGGTTTGCCGTGTCCCTCCTGTGTTCACCTCCGGCCTCAGCTGGGAGCTGTTTGTGTTTGCGTCAGCTCGATTTCTTTCCTCTTTGTCTGTCTTCGTCCATCTCTCGGTCTTTGTCTCTTTGTCTCTCTGTGTGTCTCTCTGTCTCTCTCTGTTCCTTTGTCTCTTCATGCTCTGTCTCTCTATCACTCTGTTTCTTTCTCTGCTTCCTTCTGTGTTGTGCTCAGTTACTCAGTCATGTCTGACCCTTTGCAACCCCATGGACTGTAGCCCACCAGGCTCCTCTGTCCATGGAATTCTCCAGGCAAGAACACTGGAGTGGGTTGTCGTCTCCTCCTCCAGGAGATCTAGCCAACTTAGGAATTGAACCTGCATCTCCTGCCTTGTCAGGCAGCTTCTTTACCACTGTGCCACCTGGGAAGCTCCCATACTACACTTGATCTTAGTTTCTCTCTCTCTCTGTTTCTCTGTCTCTCTATCTCTGTCGCTTTATCTCTCTGTGTCTCTTTGTCACTCTGTCTCTCTCTGCCTCTCCCTATCTCTCTCTGCCTCTGCCTCCTTACTAGCAGAAGGAGACGTATAGTGTGCAGAGGCTAGGAAGTAAAGATATCACCCCTTTCATTCCTGCCTGTTGTGCCATCTCTCTCCTGCATTGACTCCTGTCTATCCATTCCAGACTGTATTAAGGAGGTGCTGCCCACAGTGTTTCCATCCTCTGGCTCCTGTCTTGTCTCCTGTCTATTTCTTGCCTGTCCTTCAACTGCACTGTCTTGGGACATGAACTTCCTTTTTGTGTCCATGTTCTGCCTTCTCACCTCAGTTGCCCACTTGGGGCTCTGTCTGTCCACCCAGAAGATGCTGTGACTTCATCCACTGTGGACAGAGATACTTTAGCAAGTCCATGTTTCCTTCTAAAACCAGATGGGTTGATCTGACACATCATAGACACTAAAGCCTTCATGGAAATATTCGTTGTTAGATTTGCCCACTTTTGAATATTGAAACAATTTGGTTATACTATCTAATTTTCCAGGGGAGACAAGGATCTAGAATATCTTACTATTTTGAGGGGACTTTGCTAGTGGTTAAAAAATCCACCTTGCAGTGCAGAGGACATGGGTTTGATCCCAGGTTGGGGAACTGAGATCCCAAGTGTTGAGAAACAGCTAAACCCAAATGCCACATCTATATTGCGCATCTGTACTGCGGCAAAAGAAAGGTCCTGTGTGCTGCAACCAAGACCCAAGGCAGCTAAATAAATAAATATTAGAAAAAATTAAATAAAATACCTTACTATTTTGAGATTCAAACTGATAAGACATCTTAAAGCACTTAATTCTACAAAGGTCTGTATAATCTTTAACATGTAACCATTGATCGTTCGCATCAAGAGGCTCTTTAGTTCCTCTTTATTTTCTGCCATTAGGGTGGTATCATCTGTGTATCTAAAGTTGTTGATATTTCTCTATGCAAATTTGATTCGAGCTTGTGATTCATTCAGCTTGGCATTTTGCATGATGTACTCTGCATATAAGTTATATAAGCAGGGTGAAACTATACAGCCTTGATATCCTTTTTTTCCCAATTTTGAAAAAATCTATTGTTCCATGTCTGATTCTAACTGTTGCTTCTTGACTTGCACACAGGTTTCTCTCTCTCTCTCACACACACACACACACACACATATATATATCCTTTTTCAGATTTTTTTTTCATTATAGGTTATTACACGATATTGAAATAGTTCCCTTTGCTATACAGTAGGACCTTGTTTTATCTATTCTATATATAGTAGTGTATATCTGTTAACCCCAAATTCCCAATTTATCCTTTCCCCTTTTGGTAACCATAAGTTTGTTATATATTTCTGTGAATCTGTTTCTGTTTCATAAATAAGTTTATTTGTATCCCTTTTTTAGATTCCACAAACAAGTGATATCATACTTGTCTTTCTCCATCTGACTTACTTCATTTAATATGATAATCTCTAGGCCCATACATGTTGCTGCAAATAGCATTATTTCATTCTTTTTTATGGCTAAGTAGTTGGCACCCCGGAGAAGGCAATGGCAAGCCACTCCAATACTCTTGCCTAGAAAATCCCATGGACGGCAGAGCCTGGTGGGCTGCTGTCTATGGGGTTGCACAGAGTCGGACACGACTGAAGCGACTTAGCAGCAGCAGCAGCAGCAGTATGGCACCCCACTCCAGTACTCTTGCCTGGAAAATCCCATGGACAGAGGAGCCTGGCAGGCTGCAGACCATGGGGTCACAAAGAGTCGGACACGACTGAGCGACTTCTCTTTCACTTTTCCCTTTCATGCATTGGAGAAGGAAATGACAACCCACTCCAGTGTTCTTGCCTGGAGAATCCCAGGGACAGGGGAGCCTGGTGGCCCACCATCTATGGGGTCACACAGAGTCGGACACGACTGAAGCGACTTAGCAGCAGCAGTATTCCGTTGTAAATATGTACCACATCTTCTTTATCCATTCCTCTGTTGATGGACATTGAGGTTGCTTTCCTGTCTTGGCTATTGTAACTAGTGCTACTATGAACACTGGGGTATGTGTATCTTTTTGATTTATAGTCTTGTCCAGATGAAGAGCTTCTCTGGTGGCACAGATGGTAATGAATCTGCTGCAGTGCAGAAGACCTGTATTTGATCCCTGGGTCAGAAGATCCCCTGGAGAAGGAAATGGCAACCCACTCCAGTATTCTTGCCTGAAAAATTCCATGGACAGAGGAGCCTGGTAGGCTGTAGTCCATGGGGTTGCAAAGAGTTGGACACAACTGAGTGACTTCACTTTGTCCAGATGTATGCCCAAGAGTTAGATTATTAGAATATTTTTAGTTCTATTTTTAGTTTTGTAAGAAACCTCCATACTGTTATCCATAGTGGCTACACCAATTTACATTCCCACCAACAGTGTAGGAGGGTTTTCTCCATGCCCTCTCTAACATTTATTATTTGTAGACTTTCTGACCATTGTGGTTTTGATTTGCATTTCTCTAATGATTAGTGATATTGACCATCTCTTTATGTGCCTATTGGTCATTTATATATGAGAAGACAGATCTTTGCCTGCAGCGTCAGAATTAAAAGTGTAGACCAAAGATCTTGGTCACCTGTCACCATTTTCTGCCCCTGATATTTTAGCCCTTCATTGAACACTATTCTGAAAAGGTGGCCTGGAAAATGAAAAAAAGATGACTGTGATTTTGTGTAATAGGAAATGGACAGGAGATTGACTATTACTTAAAACAGAAGGCTCTGCTCACAGACTCCACTGTGGCTTGTGCTGTTCAACCCGAAGTGTGTGTTTTAAATCAGCGATACGATCACTCTGCCCACTGAGATCAATTAAGGAATCAGTCAATATTTAAGGAGGCCTGAGGCTTGGCATGATGCCCAGTGAATCCTCTTTCTTTACTCTGTTCAGTTTCAGTGGCGCCAAGCCATTCCGTGGCGATCACCGTGTGAGCCTGAACTTCAGGCAGGAGTGGGCAGATGTTATGTTCATTGTGCTCTGTGGGCCCCTGTACCTTGACCCTGGATACACCAGTGTGCTCCACTCTGTGCCTATTTCAAGGGGCCTGTCACATTCTTTAAAAGTTGATTATAATAAGAAAGCTGAGCGCCAAAGAATTGATGCTTTTGAACTGTGATGTTGGAGAAGACTCTTGAGAGTCCCTTGGACTGCAAGGAGATCCAACCAGTCCATCCTAAAGGAGATCAGTCCTGGGTGTTCACTGGAAGGGCTGATGCTGAAGCTGAAACTCCAATTAATCAATAGGGATGTCCAAACTCAGATGATTTTTACAAGCTCAAGAGAAACCATTATAGCTTGAGTGTTCCTGATGCATTTTGGCAGGGAGCTGAGAAATCTTAAAGAAAAATTAATTGCTATATCGATGGAAACCCCAGTAGGTAGATATCCAATTTGTCATTAATTAAAACGAGAAGACTTTTAATGATTCAAGGAAGCATTGTCAAGATTATGTGATAGTTTAATTTGCTAATGTGGTATGAACCTGTTAGCTTCAGACGCATGATTAATACAAGTGAAGCTCCTCCTGGAATTTCTCCGACACTCACTTTTAGCGTGCAATCATTTTTAGAGTATGCTCAGTGCTCCTGTCTCATGTGAAGTGAGGTGACAGTTTTGCAGTAACCTTGGCAAAGGTAGGTTAGACGAAATAATACACATACATTGTGGCTCATTTTTGCTTGTGTTTTCCTCCTCACTCCTCTATCCCTGAGTCATACAACAGCTGTATGAACGTTAGCTGCAGAGCAGGCTGCAGACACTCTCTGTGCTGGCCTGCTCCCCTTCCACCTGGGAGTTCACCCCAGGGTGGGTTCTAAATCCCTGATTACAGCCTTCTCAGGTGGGAACCAGCCTTTCTCCTTCTGTGACGTTGATATAAAGATGCCATTTCTTGAACTGGAAGAATTGTATGTGATTATACTATACACGTGTATGTGTGTTCAGTTGCTCAGTTGTGTCCAACTCTTTGTGACCCCATGGACTGTAGCCTGTCAGGCTCCTCTGTCCATGGGATTTCCCAAGCAAGAATACCTGAGCGAGTTGCCATGTCCTCCTTCAGAGGATATTCTTGACCTAGGATCGAACTCGCATCTCTGGCATCTCCTGAACTGGCAGGCGGATTCTTTACCACTGCACCATCTGGGAAGGGCCCTGACGGTATTATGTGCTAAGCCTAAAAAGATAACTTTGTAGCTCTCATTCATTACCCAACAAGGCCTTTTAATGATGCTTCTTTTTTGCTTTTTAAATTTTATTGAAGTACAGTTGATGAAGATGAAGTACATCTTTAGGATAGTGTGTTAATTTCTGCTGTATTAAAGTGACTCAGCAAAGTGACTCAGTTTTCATTTTCTTTTCCATTATGGTTTATCACAGGATATTGAATATAATTCCCTGTACTATACAGTAAGACCTTGTTGTTTATCCATCCTATATATACTAGTTTGCATCTGCTAATCCCAAACTCCCAAGCTGTTAGTTGTGCTTCTTAAAATAAAAGTTTCCCAAAGAAATCATAAAATTATTTAGTGAACAATGTGCAAAGGGACTCACCAAGATGGTGACTTGTGATAGTTACACAAAGCAGTCCGCCTGGGTGGTTTTCTCTGTTATTCTGAGTTTGGGGCAGCAAGGAGAGGTGGCCCGGTTAGGAGCTGTGGTTCTGCACTAGGCACGTCCCACCTGGGCAGGCTGGTCATGGTGCCACACCATTTCACTCTGTAAGTGAACTCAAACCTGTCTCTTTTCACTGACGCTTTGTCTCTAAATTTTCTTGATTTATAGCCATTCAGTGGAAGCTATTTTTGTTTTGATGATGAGGCTTGCCCGCCATGTGGTTACAGGGAGGAGATGGTTCTCAGTGTTGTTTTGGTGCCCATGTGCCCACTTGGGTGGCTTCCTGGAGCATGAAGTGGGGATGCGTTTGTGTAAGTGGTCTCACCTCCTGCTTGCCGAGGGGCAGGGTCTCACCTGGAATGTTTCATCTGATTCTGTGTCTCTGTAAGTGACTACAAGTCCTTTCAGTGAGAAGGATTCACTCTAGTGTATCTGAATGACTTCAGAATGAATTTGGTCCCACCTTTATTTCCTGGGTTGTCAGCACATGGGCCCTTACGTGGCAGCTGTGATAATGGGGCCCTGACTTCTCAAGGCACGTTAGTCCATCCAGGAGGAAGGACTCTCCTCTGAGATCAGTGGGACAGTGTCTGGAGACTCACATCCTGAGAGAGGGACTCGTGAAGGCAAACCAGCCAGCAGTGTGGCCTCAGACTGTGCTTCCCTGTCCAGGTCTGACCCTTGATAATGGCCCCGATACTTTGGGATAGGAGGATTATGGAGGTGGATCAAGAAAGTAGGTATCAGCCTGTTGCTACCACAGTCTATGCTGAGGCATCAGTGTCACCTGAACTCAAGGGTAAGAAAGGAAGGAATGAAACCAGCTATAAGGTTTAGGGAAAAGCTAATACGCTACTCCTGAGAGCAACGACCATATTTCATTTCCAGGACAGAGTTCCATGTGAGGCCTGTTGCTTGGACTCTGTCCCTTCTCATGTGCCTTTTCTACACACACCCTAAGCAGTCTGGCCCCACATTGTCTGATGGAGCCTGACCCATTATAACTTTGGGGAATGTGCGGCTTACCAGGTCAGCGTCTTGCTCTTTTAAGGAAGAGTAAGTAAACACTTGAGAGAAGGCCACAACTTTATTCAAAGTTGTAGAAACGAGAATTCCTGGGATGGGGACTGTGGTTCAGGATAAAATTTCGATCAGGGTGCTTCAAACCCACCACATCATGTGGGCCATGAATATACTGTGGATCTTGTTCCCACACACGGGAGCAGGCATCTCTAAGGATGTGATTTATAAACATTATCTACAACCCCTCAATGCCTCAGTTGATTTCTTGTCCACTCAAAGTCCTGAGTTCAGAACTGTGGAGTTTTTGTTGTTGTCATTGCTTCTCTTTTCTGTTTTTAATGTGGGAGCTTTAGTTGCAGCATGTGAGATCTACTTCCCGGGCCAGGGATAGAACCCAGGCCCCTTGTATTGGGAAAATGGAGTCTTGGCCACTAGACCACCGGGGAAGTCCCAGATCTGCGTTAACTGTATAGTAACAGGCATCTCTCAGGCTTGGCTCAATAGCTGCTCAATGGTGAAATTAACAGTGAAGTTAACATTGCCTTACCAATGGAGACTCAGAATCAGGTTAGAAGCCAGGCATCTGTTTACACAAAGAGTTGTTTTAGTAACAATAATAATGAGCCACTATAGACAGTACTCAGTATTTTCAAGACTGAAGAGGTCAGTCAGTTCAGTTCAGTTCAGTTGCTCAGTCATGTTCAACTCTTTGCGACCCCATGGACTGCGGCACACCAGGCCTTCCTGTCCATCACCAACTCCTGGAGTTTATTCAAACTCATGTCCATTGAGTTGGTGATGCCATCCAACCATCTCATCCTCTGTCATCCCCTTCTCCTCCTGCCTTCAATCTTTCCCATCAATAGGGTCTTTTCCAATGAATCAGTTCTTTGCATCAGATAGCTAAAGTATTGGAGTTTCAGCTTCAACATCAGTCTTTCCAATGAATATTCAGGACTGACTTCCTTTAGGATGGACTGGTTGGATCTCCTTGCTGCCCAAGGGACTCTCAAGAGTCTTCTCCAACACCACAGTTCAAAAGCATCAATTCTTCAGTGCTCAGCTTTCTTTATAGTCCAACTCTCACATCCATACATGACTATTGGAAAAACTATAGCTTTGACTAGATGGACCTTTGTTGGCAAAGTAATGTCTCTGCTTTTTAATATGCTGTCTAGGTTGGTCATAACTTTTCTTCCAAGGAGCAAATGTCTTTTAATTTCATGGCTGCAGTCACCATCTGCAGTGATTTTGGAGCCCCCCAAAATAAAGTCTGTCACTGTTTCCACTGTTTCCCCATCTATTTGCCATGAAGTGATGGGACCAGATACCATGATCTTAGTTTTCAGCCAACTTTTTCACTCTCCTCTTTCACTTTCATCAAGAGGCTTTTTAGTTCCTCTTCACTTTCCATAAGGGTGGTATCATCTGCATATCTGAGGTTATTGGTATTTCTCCCAGCAATCTTGATTCCAGCTTATGCTTCAATCCAGCCCGGCATTTCTCATGATGTACTCTGCATAAAAGTAAATAAGCAGGGTAACAATATACAGCCTTGATGTACTCCTTTCCCGGTTTGGAACCAGTTTGTTGTTCCATGTCCAGTTCTTACTGTTGCTTCCTGACCTGCATACAGAAGAGGTCAAAAGCTCGAAAATCAGCATTTTAATCAGTGACAGGCTACTTAAGAGGTGAAGGACTTTTCTTATTCCCACTGCAAGCTAACACTCTCTTTCTGTGAACCTGTGACTGTTTCTGTGGTTCTGAGTTAGTGGTGACTTTTTTTCCCCTGCAATACTATTGAAGTATATAAAAATTTTATTGAACATTGATTTCCAATGTTGTGTTAATTTTGGCTGTACAGCAAAGTAATTCAACTACACCTATGTATATATATTCTTTTCTATTATGTTTTATCACAGGATATTGAATATAGTGCCTCATGCTGTACAGTAGGACCTTGTTGTATATCCATCCTATATATAATAGTTTACATCTGCCAATGTCAAGCTCCCAATCCTCTCCTCCTCAGTGATCCCCTTGACTACCACAAGTCTGTTCTTTATGTCTGTGAGTTTGTCTCTGTTCATAAGTAATTTCACCTCTGTTGTATTTTAGATTCCACATACAAGTGGTACACTGCGATGTTTTTGTCTCTCTGACTTCATAAGTGGTACACTGCGATGTTCCTGTCTCTCTGACTTCCTTTGCTCAGTATGACAACCTCTAGGTCCATCCTGGTTGTTGCAAGTGCCATTACTTCATTCTTTTTACGGCTGAGTAATATTCCACTGTATATGTGTACCCCATCTTCTTTATCCAGTCATCTGTCAATGGACTTTTAGGTCATTTCTGTTGTTGTAAATAGTGCGGCTGTGAACACAGGGGTCTGCTAACTCTTTTAAATCTAGTTTAGCATTACAATAAAATTAACCAATAATAGCAACCTATGGAGTAGTAATTTTCTCCAAGAAATGTCAAAGCCTACAGAGTCATTTGAAAGATATTTTAGGCCTTGCTCATTAGTGTATTTATTAAGTGTCTAAAGAGCCCTTCTTGGCTCACTGCGTATTCTTCTTAAGTCTTGTGGCTTCTGAAACAGGAGGGAGGCTAGGCTGCAGGGGACACTGTGGTCCCCTTCACTCTAGTGTGTCTCAGGGCTAATGTCCTAACTATTTCGGTGCAAATGAGCCTTCAAGTCCCATCTCCAACTCTGCTTGTTACTCCAAACCCTAAATGAAGTTGAGGCAGCACAGTGTTGGGGGAGGGGTGTTTTTAAAACTACCGGTTATTTCATAGCCTCGGGGCATCAGCAGGGACTCCAGCTTTCTGACCCACAATAGCACCTGTTGTTACCAGTTAGCAGAGAGGAGTGTGCTTTTGAGAAGGAGCTGACCCCAGAAGAGGTACTGAAAATTTGTTCATGAAGAAGGAACTGGTCTGACCTTTCTTGCAGCTACTGCAGGAGAAATTTGGGACAGGAAAAGGAAGTTCCCTCTTCAGTTTACATAGGACGATGAGTTGTGATGCTCTGCTCCATGGTAAAGACTAAACCAGAAGACACAGACACTCCTCCTGGACAGAAGGACCATAGGGTATTTGGAGCCTGAGAGACCAGCCAGTCATTTTCCCAGGACGTGGCTTATTTCTTTATAGCTTCCCTGTTGGGCTTCACTCAGGACCTTTAGTTTGAATGGCTCATCATCACAGGAGACCATCAAAAGAAAACAATCAAACAGACACAATAGTTTTTAAGAACCAAATATTGGTGATTTAAATAGCTCCTAAATACTTGTGTCACAAATACATATTAGAGGATTCATTAATTCAAATGAAAGCATTATGATTGAGACTGTCTGGAGAAATTATTCAAATATTTTCTGGAAAGCTGGAAATGACATGCAATGATGATCTGTATTAACGGCTGACCTTTAATAAGAGATACTGTATGAAGGTAATCCATGAAACACTTGAAATAGATTATTTAAGTGAAGCCTCCCAACAACCTGGTGAGCTGCAGGCTCTGTTATTATCTGAATACATAGGGACCTGAGGCTAGCAGAGATCAAGTGCCTTGCTTCAGATGCCTCAGGGTGTACACTATGGCTGTGTAATCTGTCTGTCTCAAACCCCCTAAGAGTTCCGTTCTCCACGGCTAATGTTGGCACAACTTTCTGGAGTTGGGTATGGGACAGAGGTATGAAACTCGGAAACAGTGTCTTAAAAATGAACTTTTTTTTTTTTTTTGACTTCCCTGGTGGTCCAGAAGATAAGAATATGCCCGCCAATGCAGGGGGCATGGATTTGATCCCTGGTCCGGGAAGATTCCACATGCTACGGGGCAACTAATCCCGTGTGCCACTGAGCCTGCGCTCTGAGGCCTGGAGCCACAGCTACTGAGGCTTTGTGCTGCAGCCACTAAGGCCTGCACTCCCAGAGCTTGTGCTTTGAAGCAAGAAGCCACAGCAACGAGAAACCTGCGCACCACGATTCAAGAAAGCCCACGTGCAGTGCCGTAGACCTAGCGTAGCCAAAAATAAATAAATAAAAGCCCTTTAAAAATGAACCTTTTGGTTTAAATTTCCTTAGTAAGACTTTATTAAAAAATCCCAACTATTGTGGAAATTTTCAAACATATGCAAAGCTAGGGAAATTATAAAGAAGCCCCATGCGCACATCTCACAAATCCAACCATTTTCAGTACGTGGCTGAGCTGATTTCAACTGTCCTCCCCTCCGCTTCACCACTGTTCTAGTTTCCTGCTGCTGCTGAAACACATAACCGTGAATTAAGCAACTTGAAACAACCCAAATTGACTCTCTTCCTGTTCTGGAACCCAGATGTAGGTCTCACTGGGCTACAGTCAGGGTGTTGGCAGGGCTGGTTTCTTCTGGAGGCTCCAGGGGAGGATCTGCTTCATCTCCTTTTCAGCTGCTAGTGGTCGCCTGTGTCCTTGACTGGTGACCCCTTCCTCCATCTTCAGAGCACATCACTCCAACCTCTACTTCTGCCATCATATCATCCTCTGCCTGCCTCTTACAAGAGTCTCTAGATGATGTCATTAGACTGACCAGAAAGCCAAACCTAATCTCATCCCCAAATCCTTAACTTAATTATGTCTGTAAAGTTCCCCTTTGCCATACAAGGTAACATTCATGGGTCCTGAACTTTAGGACTTGAACACCTTTGGGGAGCCACTGTTCAGCCAATGATACCACCCAGCCTCCTACAAGAGTATTTTGAAGGAATCTCATTTTATTTAACCCATAAAAATATCAGTGCTCAGCACTCAGTTACTATGTCGTGTCTGACTTTTAGTGACCCCATAGACCATAGCCCACTCAGGCTTCTCTGTTCACGGGATTTCCCAGGCAAGAATACTGGAGTGGGTTGCCATTTCCATCTCTAGGGGATCTTCTCAACCCAAGGACTGAACCCAAGTCTCCTGTGTCTGCTGCACTGGCAGGCGGATTCTTTACCACTGAACCACCTGGAAAGCCCTAAATATGTCAGTACACATCTGCAAAAAGATAAACATTTAAAAAACAAACAAACAGTAACACCATTGTTGTCGTTCAGTCAGTCATGTCTGACTCTTTGCGACCCCATGGTCTGCAGTGTGCCAGGCTTTCCTGTCCTTCACTGTCTCCTGGAGGTGGCTCAAATTCATGTCCATTGAGTTGATTATACCATCCAACCATCTTGTCCTCTGTCATTCCCTTCTCCTCCTGCCTTAAATCTTTGCCAGCATCAGGGTCTTTTCCAGTGAGTCAGCTCTTCCCATCAGGTATCCAAAATATTTTCAGCCTCAGCATCAGTCCCTGCAATGAATATTCAGGATTGATTTCCTTTAGGATTGACTGGTTTGATCTTGGAGTCCAAGGGACTCTCAAGAGTCTTCTCCAACACCACAGTTCAAAAGCATCAATTCTTTGGCTCTCAGCCTTCTTTATGGCCCAACTCTCACATCCATACATGACTACTGGAAAAACCATAGCTTTGACTATACAAACTTTTGTCAGCAAAGTGACGTCTCTGCTTTTTAATATGCTGTCTAGGTTTGTCATAGCTTTTCTTCCAAGGAGCAAGAGTCTTTTAATTTCATGGCTGCAGTCACCATCTGCAGTGATTTTGGAGCTCAAGAAAATAAAGTCTGTCACTGTTTCTATTGTTTCCTCATCTATTTGCCATGAAGTGTTGGGACCAGATGCCAGGATCTTCATTTTTTGAATGTTGAATTTTAAGCCAGCTTTTTCACTCTCCTCTTTCACTTTCATCAAGAGGCTCTTTAGTTCCTCTTTGCTTTCTGCCATAAGGGTGGTGTCATCTGCATATCTGAGGTTATTGATATTTCTCCCAGCAATAATTCCGGCTTGTGTTTCATCCAGCCCGGCATTTCGCATGATGTACTCTGCATATAAGTTAAATAAGCAGGGTGACATTATACAGCCTTGACATACTCCTTTCCCAATTATGAACCAGCCCATTGTTCTATGTCTGGTTCTAACTGTTGCTTCTTGACTTGCATACATGTTTCACAGGAGACAGGTAAGGTGGTCTGGTATTCCCATGTCTTTAAGAATTTTCCACAGTTTGTTGTGATTCACACAAAGGCTTTAGCATAGTCAATGCAGCAGAAGTAGATGTTTTTCTGGAATTCTTTTGCTTTTTCTATGATCCAACGGATGTTGGCAATTTGATCTTGGTTCCTTTTCTAAATTTGATCTCTGGTTCCTTTTCTAAATCCAGTTTGAACATCTGGAAGTTCTCACTTCATATACTGTTATCACACCTAAAAACACCCTTATCACACCTAAAAACACCCTTATCACACCTAAAAACATTAAGAAGACTTTTTTAATATCGTCAGATACCCAGTTTTCCCAAATTGCCTCATAATTTTATTTTGACATGTGGCTTATTCAAATTAAGAAATGGGTCTTAGGTCTCATTAATCATATAGGTTCCTATTCCTTTTTACTTCACTTGCTTGTTTTTGAAGTCACCAGTATTTTTATCCTACAGAATTTGACTACTTGTATCTTTGTAGTCATTAACATGTTTCTTTTTCCTCATGTATTTTCCATAAACTGGTAGCTAAATCTATAGATTTGATTATATTGAGGTTTGATTTTATTGTTATAGTACTTCATTGATAGTGTTGTGATTTTCTATATAAGGAAGACAATACTATCTGTTTTTCATCTCCTGTGGTGTTGAGACTGGTTGTTGGGTTCAAATTTTGGGAGCCCTGCACTCTGTATCAAATTTTCCATCAGCTTTTTGCCTAAAAAATGTAATTGGTGATTATTGACTGGGTTTATTATTTCATTAGTGGACTGCAAAATAACATTCTATTTCCATCACAGTCATTTATTTTTTTTACGTAAAATTCTTCAGTAAAAAAGAAGTTTCTTTGGGTCATTTCAAAGAGGGTTTGTGGGTATGTGAAAACAGCTCTTAATGCTATGACCAGAGACTAAAGTTCTCCACAGGATGTCTCCACAAAAATGGTGCTGTTTTCCTGAAGAGAAGAAAGATAATTCATGATTGGTGATACGAGAAAGGTAGTAAATGTCTCAGAGTTTAAAGACAAAATTTCCTTCAATATCTATTTGATTGTTCTGATTTATAATTTAAGAAAGGAAATGCTTGATTCTTTTTCTTATGCACCGGTTTCAGAATAATAATTGGTTTTCTAGAATTCCTAAAGGTCAACAAAAAAGTTTGTTTGCACACACATGTGTGTAAAGCATTATGAAGTCATGGATGTTTAACATATTTGTTGTTTCAATTATTTGCAGACATTATCCTTTTTCAAATTTTCCCATCATTGGCTGAGATCCCATTCAGATTGGCTCCTGAATTTCACATCAACCAAAGTACTTCCTTGTTTTCTGATGTAACAAGATGTTTTGGGCTCATCTTGAATATTTTCTGGCCCAAGTCAAGAATCAGTATTCTCTGCAAGGTGCTCTTATTACTCTTAGTAGGAAATGATATTTAGAGACCACAATCTGGGCCCTGGGGATGCTAACAGGTACTGGATTTTTGTTATTTTTAAACTTTTAAGTAGAGCTAGGATTTTTCTTTCAGACAAAGAAATTATATCACAGATTTACACTGTTATTTCCAGTTCAATTTATGATTATATAGTTTTACTTCTTTGATTTTATACTTGCATTTCTTTTTCTCTTATGCTGAAAAATTTTATTCCTTATATCATTAAGAGACTTGTATACCTACCTGTCTTCATTTATCTTTGTTATAAAGTATATCTGAATATATGTAGGCAGTACATTAGGACTTCCCTGGTGGCTCAGATGGTAAAGCGTCTGTCTACAATGCGAGAGACCTGGGTTAGATCCCTGGGTTGGGAAGATCCCCTGAGAAGGAAATGGCAATCCATTCCAGTACTATTGCCTGGGAAATCCCATGGACAGAAGAGCCTGGCAGGCTACAGTCCATGGGGTCACAAAGAGTTGGACACGACTGAGTGACTTCACTTCACTCTCATGCAGTATATTGCATTATATATGTGTGTGTATATCTATATGTATATATAGATATATGTTCTATTGGGGTTTCCCTGCTGACTGCATGTGGTAACGAATCCATGTGCAATGCACAAGATGCAGGAGACATGGGTTTGATCCCTGGGTTGGGAAGATCCCCTAGAGGAGGGATGGCAACCAACTCCAGTGTTCTTGCCTGGACAATCCCATGGGCAAAGAAGCAGCTACAGTCCACAGGGTCACAAAGAGTTGGACGTGACTGAAGTGACAGAGCATGCAGCTCACACAGATATATATTATATTATATTTGGTATAACCATTTTATGTATGGTTTCAGAATAATACTAAACATTTTAATTAACAATATAATAACTGAAAACATCCTAAGACTTCTTTGCATTTCTTTTTGTTCTTAGCATATATCCCACTAGGGATGCAGAGTTAAATTACAGAGTTTCAAAATCACTTTAATTAATTCCCCTTGGTGTCATTCAGCCATCAACTCGGTGCATAGTTAGCTCAATGCACAGTAGGCTAACCATTTTGTCTTTTATTTTAGTGGTTGCTTCTTTTAGAAATATATAATACAAAATTTATTCTCAAAGTTAAATGTACAAAACAAGGTGCAATCAGAGAAGTATAGCTGTCTTTCCATCTCTTCAGCCTCTCCTTGACTTTTTCTTACAGGAACCCATCTTAATTCAATTTTGGCTTATCCTTCCACTGCTTTTTAATAACATACCCATATATTTTCACAACCCTCTCTTAGATGAAAGGTGCAGTACTGCACATGCTGTCTTGCATCTGATAGCATTACTTGTGAATGTAGGCCTTCCCGAGAGTAGGACATAGAACCCACAAATCGTTAAGCATCTTTGTATTGTAAACCCAGCAGTCCATTTAATCAGAAAGGGGTCAAGTCGTAAAGAACAGCAAGCCAGCATCCTCTTTAGATTTCAATTGTGCAGAGCTCTGTTTGTGACCCATTCTGTGCTAACATTTTTATTTTCCTTCTCATACTTAGAGTATGCCACTCCAAGATCTGCCAGGACTCACAATAGTTATAATTAATTGTATAAACTGATTTTGGAAATACTGTTTTTTTTTCCAACCAGGTGGTTTGTCAAAATATTTTTCTCTGTTACCACATGACAATTATAACCACAATTTTCAGAGTAATTAACATTCCAATAAGTACACATATTACAATTTGCTTAACCACATTTCATTGAAGGACATTTTTTGTTTTCCAATTTTTTGTTACATGGAAAACTTAAAAATTAATTTCTTTTTGCTCAAGAGGCTTGAACCTTTGAACTGTTAGGACCAACATCATTTAACTAATAGGCACCTGTGTCCTTTCCTTGGGTCCTTGTTTCCAGGGTTGGAAGTATGAGGAAAGATGTAGCTCTTCCCCAAAAAAGTCTTTTTTCTTAACAATTTCAAAAGAAGAAAACTATGAAACATACACCAGATGAAAATAGACAGGAGGAGGACCTTTAAACAGAACAAACACCTTTGTGAAACTTCTCATTTCTGATTTTTTCCAAAGAAGTTTTTTTATACAAGGCACAGCAAAGTGTGTCATATTAGATTTAATATTAGAATCATGAGAAAGATTGTGATTTGGGTCAGATGACTATCTTAGAGCCTTCTAGGGGAACCTAGACAGCATATTGAAAATCAGAGACATCACTTTGCCGACTATATAAAGGTCTGTATAGTCAAGGCTATGGTTTTTCCAGTAGTCATGTCCAGATGTGAGAGTCAGACCATAAAGAAGGCTGAGAGCCAAAGAATTGATGCTTTTGAACTGTGGTGTTGGAGAAGGCTCTTGAGATTCCCTTGGACTGCAAGGAGATCAAACCAGTCAATCCTAAAGGAAATCAGTCCTGAATATTCATTGGAAGGACTGATGCTGAAGCTGAAGCTCCAATCCTTTGGACACCTAATGTGAAGAGCTGCCTCATTGGAAAAGACCCTGATGCTGGGAAAGATTGAGGACAAGAGGTGAAGGAGATGATAGAGGATGAGATGGTTGGACGTCATCACCGACTCAATGGACATGAATTTGAGCAAACTCTGGGAGATAGTGCAGGACAGGAAAGCCTGGTGTGTGGTAGTTCATGGGGTTGAGAAGAGTCAGACATGACTTAGTGACTGAACAGAACAGAACAGAACAACAAGATCTTAGATTGCCCCAAGGCAGATTCTCCAGACCCTAGAATTCACATTGATCCTCAACCAGAAGGCTGTCAGTTGTCCTCATTCATCCTTGCCCAATATGCATTTGATACCTTACTGGAAGCCACAGAGAACTAAGGAGCTTAGGCATTTCTTTAGATAATATGAGGAAAGACAACATACATGTCTAAAAGATTCCTGCTGTTTTCTGGAGGTGACAGAGGAGTGTGTCAGTGATCCCATGGTTGCCAGTGTTTGTAGAGTGGAAAGTTTGAGTTGTCCCCTACCAGAATCTCGGTGAAGGAGAACCCCTATGAGTGGGCCCTGGGATGAGGGTGGCCTGGCTCACTCATGGGGCTGGGGAGAGCCAGTCTGAACAGGCAGAAGGGCTGTCGCACCTTGATGAACAGTACAGCTTGTTAGGCAGCATGGAGCAAACGTAGGGGGCCTTAGGAGGGAGACAGTATGTTTAGGCTGGAGGAAACAAGTAACAACTGGTCTGTAAAGAAGAGAGGAAGGGCTCAAAGAAAAGCAGGGTTTTAGGAAAATTCATTGGCAACACTATTCAGAATAGATTTAAAAGGAGAAAGAACTTGGAATTAGACAGGCCAGTAAGTAGGCTATTGGACTTCCCAGGTGGCTCAGTGGTAAAGAATCTGCCTGCCAGTGCAAGAGATTCAGGAGACATGGGTCAGAAAGATTACCCAAAGGAGGAAATGGCAACCCGCTCCAGTATTCTTGCCTGGAAAATCCCATGGATAGAGGAGCCTGGTGGGCTATAGTCCATGGGGTCACAAAGAGTCAGACACAACTGAGCGACTGAGCATGCAAGTTATTAAGATAATACAGTCATGAGTTCATAGAGGCAGGACTGATGTGTGGAGAAGGATGGAACTGGAGAAGAGACAGTAGAAGAAAGGGCAAATTTAACTAAAAAAATCTGTGGGTCTTAGTGACCAAGTGTAGGAAGTCACCGATATTGGTGCTTCCAGAATCTGAGGCAGCAGTGACTGGGAGAACAGGTGATAGAAGTAATTCATTACATGTAAAGGCCATTACAACTAGGACCTAGATTCCTCCTTTTTAAAAACAAAACTTTCTTATTCTCCCTTCTCATCTCTTTTATACAGCTATTTATCAAGTGCTCCCACATCTGACCCCTCTTCCCTGTAGCCCCTGCAGCAAACAATCCAGGCGCAGTCTTTGCTGTCACAACTTGGATTTAATTAGGGAAGGAGGCAGAGGAGAGAATAAGATAATTCATGCAGTGATAAGTGTGGTGAAGAAGAGGAAACAGGACCATGTACTAGATGGTGACTGAGGGCTCTTGCAGGTAGAAACCCTGGAAAGTGACTTAGAGGAAATGCCCAAGGAGCCAGTCGTGGAACGGCTTGGTGGGATTTCAGGACATTCTGGAAAATGAAAAAGATATCTTAAGACAAGAAAAGACTTGGAGTGGGGCTTCCCTGGTGGCTCAGTGGTACAGTCCACCTGCCAATGAAAGAGACGAGGGTTCAATCTCTGGTCAAGGAAGATCCCACATGCCACAGAGCAACTAAGCCCGTGTGCGACTGCTGCTGCTGAACCTGCACTATAGAGCCTGGGAGCCGCAACTGCTGAGCCACGTGCCTCAACTACCGAAGGCCGAAAGCCCTAGAACCTGGGTTCTGCGACAAGGGAAGGCACCACAGTGAGAAGCCTGTGCATTGCGACTAGAGAGTAGCCTCTGCTTGCCACAACTAGAGAAAATAGCCCACACCGCAACGAAGACCCAGCACAGCCCCCAAAAAAGAATAGACTTGGAGTGTATGAAAGAAAAAGAAGGCTGAGGGCCCTGGATGGTTCCTAATAAGGGGAAGGAAATGGGAGCAGAGAGTATTTCGGTCAAAGTCTAATAATGAGACAGAACTCAAGACAAGTAACTTGAACAGGGACAGTATTCAGTTCAGTTTGGTTGCTTTAGTTGCTCTTTGTGACCCCGTGGACTGCAGCACGCCAGACCTCCCTGTCCATCACCAACTCCCAGAGTTTACTCAAACTTATGTCTATTGAGTCGGTGATGTGATCCAACCATCTCATCCTCTGTTGTCTCCTTCTCCTCCCACCTTCAATCTTTCCCAGCATCAAGGTCTTTTCGAATGAATCTGTTCTTCGCATCAGGTGGCCAAAGTATTGGAGTTTCAGCTTAAACATTTGTCCTTCCAGTGAACACCCAGGACTGATCTCCTTTAGGATGGACTGGTTGAATCCTCTTGCAGTCCAAGGGACTCTCAAGAGTCTTCTCCAACACCACAGTTCAAAAGCATCAATTCTTCAGCACTCAGCTTTCTTTAGAGTCCAACTGTCACATCCATACATGACCACTGGAAAAACCATAGCCTTGATTAGACGGACCTTTGTTGGCAAGGGACAGTATGTGGGCAGGTTAAGTCATTTTAGTCGTGTCTGACTCTTTGTGACCCCAGGGACTGTAGCCCACCAGGCTCCTCTGTCCATGGGATTGTCCAGGCAAGAATACTGGAGTGGGTTGCCACACCCTCCTCCAAGGGATCTTCCCAACATAGGGATCGAACTGCATCTCTTATGTCTCCTGCATTGGCAGGTGGGTTCTTTACCACTAGCGCCACCTGACAGAGAGCTATTCATTATAACAAAGTATTGAAGTAATGAGGGATCCACCAGAAGAAGTAAACAGCATTTAGCTGCTAATCTCAGGGCTGAGATCAGGAACCGCTGCTCCCAAGCTAAGGGGTATGACCAATGGCAGTCAGGAAGCCTGTGGGGCCACACCAGTGCACCTGCGGCCAGCCTCTACCTGGAACTTCCTGGGACCTACCTTCCAGGGATCCAAAGGAGATGGTTCATAGGGAGTTGTCTCACCAGAGGCAGTCTGCTGACAAAGTACTTGAGGAGGTTCTCAGAGAAGCTGTGGCCTTCCAGGAGCTGCTGACACGCTGGTGTTGGAGCAGCTGTGCCTGCTTCAGGGGCTTGTGCAGCAGAAGCTGTTCACATAAAAGGAACTGGATGCTGGGGAAGGAGCCTGAATGAGCTGGTGCTGCAGAACCCATAAAGCCGAGCACGGGGGACACCACCCTCCCTGCAGGAGCTAGGAACTGGGAGATTCCCACACGTGTTCTGGGCCCTGGGCACTGCAGCAGCTGTATGTGCTCTGGGAGCTGGGTCTAGAGGAGCCATCCCCTTACGATCCTGCTGAGACCCTGTGGACTGTAGCCTGCCAGGCTCCTCAGTCCATGGGATTCTCCAGAAAGGAACACCGGAGTGGGTTGCCATGTCTTCTTCCAGGGGATCTTCCCAACCCAGGGGTTGAACCTGTCTCTTTTGTCTCTTTCATTGGCTGCTGCTGCTGCTAAGTCGCTTCAGTCGTGTCTGACTCTGTGTGACCCCATAGACGTCAGCCCACCAGGCTCTCCTGCCCCTGGGATTCTCCAGGCAAGAACACTGGAGTGGGTTGCCATTTCCTTCTCCAGTGCATGAAAGTGAAAAAGTGAAAGTGAAGTCGCTCAGTCGTGTCTGACTCTTAGCGACCCCAGGGACTGCAGCCTACCAGTCTCCTCCATCCATGGGATTTTCCAGGTAAGAGTACTGGAGTGGGGTGCCATTGCCTTCTCCGCTTTCATTGGCAGGTGGGTTCTTTACTAGTAGCTGCTGCTGCTGCTAAGCCGCTTCAGTCGTGTCTGACTCTGTGCGACCCCATAGAGGGCAGCCTACCAGGCTCCCCCGTCCACCTGAAAAAACCCAAACCAGGACCCACCTCCTCTAAGAAGGTCTCTCCAGCGCCCTCTGCTGGCAAAGGAAAAAGTTTTAAAGGGTCCAGCTAAAATGTTTGCAAAGCAGGCAGTGAGGGAGATTTGGAGCTGAGTCAGGGAACTCTTAACTGGCATATAGTCAGGGCCCTGAACTTGGAGGACCCTGTAATGGAGGTGATGGTGATGATAACAGTAGAAGTATTGGTAGTGGTACCTATCACATCCGGACCTTGTTCTTGGTGCTTTGCATATTTTAATTCATTTTGCTGTCACAATCCAGTGAGATGCTGACATTATCCTCACTTAGCAGATGAGGTAACTGAGGCTCAGAGCAGATAAGTTGCTTGCCTACAGTCAGCGCTCAGCTGTGAGCAGTCTGACCCCGAGTCTGTCTGACAGATTCTGTCAAGTCATTACTGATCTTGGAACAAACAGATGTATCTGTCAGGCAACATAGGTCCTTTAAAGAATTCTGCAGTCACACCTTTTGTGATCAGGCTTCCAAGGTCGTGCAGTGGGAAAGAATCTGCCTGCCAGTGCAGAAGACACGAGACACAGGTTCGATCTCTGGGGTGGGATGATCCCCTGGAGTAGGAAATGGCAACCCACTTCAGGTATTCCTGCCTGGAGAATTCCATAGACAGAGGGGCCTGGCAGGCTACAGTCCATGGGGCCACAAAGAGTTGAATACAACTGAGCGCACGCATGCACACACACACACACACACGCACACACACACACACACACACAATTTTGTGATGAAACCAGCCAACTCTACCTTATATATTTTATAAACACAGGCATTTTAATTACTTTAAGGTACAAATGTACCAGGACATGTGGGGTAGAACACGTGGGGAACGTGAATAAATGGAATAACTGGTGCTACTAAAATACTAGAAAATAGTATTTTGAGTATGGTTTGATGGACTGGGGGCTGCTTTAGTGTAATAAAAACAGAAAAGGGGAAAAGTTCAAAATTATCATTATAGGTATGAAGAGATGTCACTCAGAAGATCTTGACAAGTGTTTCTCATACCCTTAGGTGAGGAGTGGGGCAGAACCATGATCTCAGAGGATGGGCTTGGGGGAAGTGCTTTGCGCAGGATTCATGGTGCCCCAGACCCCAAGCTGGGTGGGTGGGGAAGGGAGACCTGACCTTAGGGAGCTTGCTGCCTGGTGGCTGAGATGTGGCTGCTTCTTTAGTGTAAGGCAAGGTGAGAGTGCCAATAGTCAAGGGAAGGTAGCAAGAAAAGACAGTACCCAAGCTAGAAGAGTTTCCAGGATGTCTGGAGAGAGCAAGGCATTGTCGGTTTGGGGCCAGTGCCTGGCAAGGACCTAGATGGATGAGGGGTTGGGAAGAGGGATGATGCAGGGTCCAGAAGACGGTCCTGGGTCAGATTATCTGATCCTGGCTTCTGTTTTGTGACCAGGTATGCATACTTAGTCACTCAGTCATGTTTGACTGCAGCACCATATACAGCCAGGCTCTTCTGTCCGTGGGATTCCCCAGGTAAGAATACTGGAATGGGTTGCCATTCCTTTCTCCAGGGGATCTTCCCAACCCAGTGATTGAACCAGGGTCTCCTGCATTGCAGGCAGATTCTTTACTGTCTGAGCCACCAAGGAAGTGCCTTCTGACCTGGGAAATTATTTAACCTCTCTAAGTTTCAGTTTTCCTGTTTATTAAAAAGACATATAACAGTGAAACCCTCACAAAGCTATTATGCGGATTAAATGAGATACATCAGGCCTATTTTCACCAATAATGGGATAGGCTCAGTAAATGTTTGTTGCTATTATTATCTGCAAGAATAATATTATTTATAATAATTATGATTGTTACTATCATTATTGAAAAGGCTATTATGATGATTACTATTATTATTGGAAAAGGCTGAATGTTAGAGTTTGCAGAATGTTAAGGATTAGATTAAAAAGTGTGTGTGTATGTGTGTGTATGTATATAGAATTTTGAGATAGTTTTCATTTGAAATCCTTTTTTTGTGTGTGACAGGCAGTCTAGGGAAATGCTCAGTTTTGCACATAATAATGAATGCCTGCTTTGTCTGTTACCATTTACAGCAACTACTGTTATTTCTGTCATCTCAAGAGAGATGTTCCTATGTTGGCACAAAAATGAGCAAGATCTATCACAAAAAAATTATCAGGTATGGGTGACTGTATGGGTCTTTGGCACTTAGGACTTAGAGACCAGTCAAATGAGTCCTTACATGTTTTGTTTGGTTTTAGTATAGAATAGGAAATTGCATTTCCCAGGTGGAGAGGGAAAGTAAATATTTCTCACAAAATGAGTGAAAACCTAATGCCATCAGGTCATGGTTTTGTCATCAGGATGGGATTCAGTCTCAGCTCCACCAACTAGCTAGCTGGATAACTGAGCAAATACCAGACCCTCGAGTCCACACCCTGATCTACAGAGTTGAGAGCATCGTAATAATAATACTCACCTTGGTAGTGAAATCTTACAAGAGGATGAAATAATGTGTGACAAGTGCCTAAAGCCCTGGCAGGCACAGTGAGGGTGGTACCAGTCTCCTCTCAGCCTGCACCCTCTAATTCAGCTCTCCCCATTCCCAGCCTTCCCTGTCTGGGGAGCTCTAGTGGCTAATGGCCAATACATGAAGCTGCCATGTTTATCTGGACCTTGAGGCAGACAGTGATTGGAAATTCAGTGGTGAGGTAGCCGGTGCAGGGGAATGGGTTTTCAGGTGCCATATCAAGTCAGAGAAATCTCTCCTTGTCTTCTTTCCCTGCATGCCTCACCAGATGTTCTATTCTTTTATGACAAATGTACTTCGTGCTGTAGTAGTGTTCTCACCAGGGGTTGAAGGAATTGACAGCATTTCTTTCTTTTTTTTTTTTTTTTTTCAGCAAGAGCCATAACATCCCTTGGTTCAGAGAGATTATAAATCCCGCGTCCTCCAGATTAGATAATGCATGTTCAATATCAGGAGGAAAGAAACAGAGAAGTAAATATTTGCTACAAAATGTCTTTCTGATGTCTTGAAAATTAGTTAATTTCCTACACCTGACAAGTCGGTTCTCAGCTACATCCGCCTCCTATTTAGAGGCAAAGGGAAAACAAGCCCCCACAGCAAGGAGCCTGTCACTTGGGAATCCAGGGGAGATAATGTGACCACAGTGCTGTGGCATTGAATATTGATAAGGATGTGACAGGCCATGCTTAAAGTTTGGTGTCACATTCCAATGACTGGCTGAGAGATGAAAAGAAAACAAAAAATTAATCCCCCTCTTGGAATATCCTGCAAATTCACTTAGCGGTTGGTTGCAGCTCAGCGGTCCATCTCTTTCTTTCCCCATTAATAATCGTAATCAAATATCCATTATTGGTTTTCAGCAACAGTGTAATTGCTTTCCCTTCCTTATTTCCTGGGACAGTAGGTCTGCTGGTGAGAAAGGGCAGTTGTGTAATCGTTCTTTCCACGCAAACTCGGAGAAGTCAGTTGTGCCCTGCGGATATTGATGTCAGCCGCTTTGCTCTCTGGTGAAGGGAAGGAAGGAAATAATTTCATCCTGCTATTTTTAGACTTCAATTTGGATTTCAGCCTTTATGATACTTTGTGTACTGGGGATAGAGCTGTAGATGCACAATCCAGCGGCTGTCAGGAGCTAGGCTTTCTACTTGCCCCCGTAGACTCCTGTCTCAGGACCGCGTCTCAGCACTGCTCAGCCCTCGGGACGCTCCTTGGCGGCCAAAAGCCCAGCCAGGCTGGGAGGGCTAAGACCCACTCTATATCGACAGTCTTTGCCAGTGGAATTTGCTGCCAGAAACCACTTAGGCTTCATTTTGCCTGGAAAGGTTTAATCTGATCTTTCGTATGCATAGATATTCAGCACCACACACATTCTCTATAAACAAAATGAAGTCGCTTGACCATCCTTCTTTTTCCTGTCAGTTTCCCAGAGGTGGTAGATAAAAGCCAAAATGAAGAAAAACTACTCTCTTTGCTGGATTTCCTTCTGAACTCACAAGAAAGGCCCAGGCACCTGGTACTCTGGGTTATCTTTCTTCAGCGGTGATGGAAGCCAGTCTTCCTAGCTCTTCCCTATTAATGATGAGCTGGTCGTAAACTCCAAAGGCATTTAGGAAGTGCCAGTGATACTTGTCTGAGTTTGTCTCTTGTCAGGTATTTCTTGTCACATGTGCTAACATATGGACCGGTCAGCATGGCACTGAACCCTGTGGGTGCAGGCCGGGTCAGCCCCGGAGGCTGTAGGTTTCAGCAGGTAAGACCCTGCTGTTCAAGGTGTGGCTGCAAACTGGCAACACGGGCACCACCCAGATGCGGCTGGAAGGCAGGGTCTCAGGCCCGCCCTGGCTTGGGAACCAAGAATGCCAAGTGAACCATGTGTACATTAATCCCTTTTTCTTTTCTTAAAAAAAAAAAAAAAAAAATCACATGCCTATATTAGAATCTTATGAAATCTGTGGCTCCTATTCTCCTGCACTCTCACATGAGATTTTGCAGGTAATTTCAATGAGTGCAGCCCCCATGAACTTCAGTCAGCCAATCAGGAGCTCTGAGTGCATACCTGGTGGGACCCCCTATGCCATGGGCACCCCCTGCACTGCGGCTCGGTTGTCCTGTGGACCGGCCTTCACTGTGATGCCTGATCTCGTACATTTAAGGAGAACTAGCTCAGGGAAGGTTGTTGCTCATCTCTCCAGCCCCTTCAACACTGAGGCTCTTGTTTACCAGTCCTATTGTTATGATCCTTTTGTGGCCACTCTGCTCTCTGGCTTTCTCTTTCCTTGGTTGGTTTATAGCCAGGGTCTTGGATTTCCCAGGTGGCTTAGTGGTAAAGAATCTGCCTGCCAAGCAGGAGACGTGGGTTTGATCTCTGGGTTGGAAAGATCCCCTGGAGAAGGAAATGGCAACCCACTCCAGTATTTTTGCCTGGAGAATCCCATGGGCAGAGGAGCCTGGTGGGCTACAGTCCATGGGGTGGCACAGAATCAGACATGACTTAGCCACTGAAAAGCAGCAGCAGCAGCAGCCAAGGTCTTAGAATAACCTGCAGCTGCGAGGCATAGGTGCCAAGGCCCTTGCCCAGGCACAGCACATGTTCTCCTGAGAGGTAGGAAGGTTTCCGTAGTCTTCCTGCTCTTTGTGCTGACAGCATCCTTTCTGCCGGCCCGAGGGGAGCTCTGGGCTTTGATCTCCTCCAGCCTTGATGATGGCCTGAGGACAGTGCAAGACAGCCTGAGTGTCACCTTGGACACTAAAGTCTGTTCACTCCCTGATTCATCAAGGGCACACTCTGACCTCGAAGGTGTCCTTGCTTTGAAAGTGAAAGTGTTAGTCACTCAGTCATGTCTGACTCGTTGTGACCCCATAGACTGTAGCCCACCAGTCTCCTCTGTCCATGGAATTCTCCAGACAAGAATACTGAAGTAGGTAGCCATTCCCTTCTCCAGAGGATCTTCCTGTCCCAGAGAAAGAACCCAGGTCCCCTGCATTGCAGGCAGACTCTTTATCGTCTGAACCACCAGGGAAGTCCTGTCCTTGCTTTGGGAGGGAGCAAATATATATTAGATGGTTAGATGGTATCACTGACTCAAAGGACATGAGTTTAAGCAAACTCCGGGAGATCGTGAAGAACAAGGAAACCTGGCATGCTGCAGTCCATGGTGTCGCAGAGAATCAGATACAGCTGAGCAACTGAACTACAACAACAGCAACAAATACATGTGGATGATTACAATCTAGGATACAGGTCAAAGCAGAAGTATGGGCTGCAGGGCCATAAACGAAGGATGTTCGTGTGGTGCGCCCACTGCTCCTAACGTGGTCATCCAGCAGCTCAGTGCCTCATCCCGCTGTGTGGGGCTGTCATAAAGCACCCCTGTTTCACCCCTGCAGTCTATCATCTGTGAAGAAGTCTAAGGTGAGCTCCTTTTGCTTGGAGTATATATTGATCACGTCTTTTGTTCGGGGGATCGGGGCTCAGCCCATGATGAGGCTGCAGCTGGCTGCTGGGCTCCCTTTCGTGTCAGAGGCTCCAGCCCTGGCTGTTTGCTGTCTCTGGAGCCATGATTGTGGTCTGTTTGGAGCTCATGTTACACTTCCTGTGGCTTATGGACTGAGCACTCCAGCACCAGGGAAAGCCCACCTAAGGCTCTCACGATGTCAGCATGAGCTGATGGCCTCCACTGCTCCAGCCCCGCAGAATCTCCAAGGCTCTCACACTGTGCCAGCAGCATCTCCGGGCTGGGGCTCGGGGCATCACTCATTCCCAAGTAGCTTTTACTCTTCTCCATAGAACACAGTTTGGGGACATTTTTCTGTTTTCTTTTCCATAAGGCCAGATGCACATGTCTATGGAGCTGTAGGGATGCTTTCCTCTTTGACACTCTGACTGAACGTTTGTCCCATAAAGCATTCAGTGGGAGCCCTTTGGTAGGTCTCTCTTCCCATCCCAGCCCTGAGCTGTCTGTGGAAAGGTGCCTGCTCCGAGAGGTGGGGAGAATCATAGCCTTCACCTACAGGGTGGGGTCTGGCTCCTTTTCTCTTCAAGTTGAGCTATTGGACAGTACCCAGGAGAGGAGCTGGGGGGCGATTTATGAAGCTCTCTCTCTCTCTTCCTGTCTAGCTCCTGTTTCCCTTTAAAATTCCTTGGCTGCCCTCAGCATGGGCATGTGTTTCTGTTTATCCTGTGGCTCTCAGGACTTAGTGTAGCTCCTACTTCGAAAAGCTCTGATTAGGAAGCCCTTTCCTCAACTGACAGCTTGCACTGATCACACATGTGCCCAGAAACTAGGACAGCATCTCTCTGCAAAGGGGACTGTGCAAATTTTGGCCAAAAGGCCAAAGGAAAAGCAGTGGATAAATTTTTTTAAAATTTAGATTTCCTTTCTGTTATAAAAATAAAGGATACATGTGGTTTATTTGAATGCAAAAAAAAAGAATATATACAGCAGAAAACAGTAAAATATAAAGTAAATCCCCCATGCCCCTCCCAACTATAAGGAAACAATTTCAAGTATATTCTTCCAGAAATATTTTACTTGTGCTTAGGCATATATGGATGTATATGTCTGCCCTTTTGTTATTTTTTAAACTTCAAATGAGGTCTTAACAGGATACTATTTGTTCTGTGCTTTGCCTACTTTGATTTAATTTTTTTAGAAGCCTTTCCATTATTTTGAGAAACATAGCCTAGCCTTCTGTTGTGAATGGTTGCATTGTGTGCAACAGTAAATTTGGTTGATTTGTTTTCTCCCTTTGGTTGTTTCCAGTTGTTTCTTGTGATGCAATTACTGTACTTTTCCATGCAGCTCTTTTTTTCTTGTCTGAATATGTCTGTAGGGTACATGCTTCGAAGTGGAGCAGCTAGATCAAAGACCATGTGCTTTTTTAATCTTAACAAGCATTGCCAAATGACTTTCCTAAAAAAGGGTAATGCTTTATTTGCACATCTTTACCTTGAAATGTTGCTGATCACCTTTTTATGTATTTATTGGTCATTTCTTTTTCTTCTTCTGCTGATTCTGTTTCTTTCTTGGAATGTTTGTTTTTCTTCTTATTGATTTTCAGAACTCTTGAAGGTTAAAGAATTTGATTCTTGGACTGTGCAATGTATTAGAAATATTTTTTCCTAAACAGGCCATTTGAATTTTGATTTTCATTTATGGCATTTTGCTGTCTAGAAGTTGAAATTTGCATGTATCTGGATTTGTCACTTTTTGTCCCTTTTTTGACTTTCGGGTTTTTGTGTCTTCCCCACTTTAAACTTGTAGTCAAATGATTTAAAATTTCCATTTAGTCATTGAACAGCTTAGAAAACAATGCAGCACTGGCCAGTTGAGTGGCATATTGAGACCTTAATTTTTAATGTAGTCAGTCCACTGGGATCACTTATCAGGAAAGCTTTTCCCCTATTAACCTTTATTAGGGTGGATATTTTTTCACTTAATTGTTTTATCTGCTTCAAATTGGAGGAGTTCTTTTAGTGTATCTTTCCCGAAAGTTCATTCAGTTAATTAAATACTTACTGAATTATTATCATGGTTAATACCTTGCTAGACTGTATGATTCACAGGATTTTTTAAAAAAATGAGTATGAATTATTCTCAAACTTCATTAGAAACCTGCAGTAGAATGTATATGTACATCAAAGTCAGACATCAAAGCAGAATATAATAACTGTATTAAGAATACTACCAAATGCCATAGGGGTTCAGAGAATGGAGACTATACATGGTGAGGGATGAGGGAAGAGTTCTTTACTAAAGTGACATTTGAGATGGGCCTTGATGAATTGGTTGGCTTTTTAACAGGTGGGGATTTTGGAAAAGAAAAAGCATGAGAAGTGATTGTCTGAAATTAGAAACTTGTGCATTTGTCCTGGGAAGAGCGAGCGATGCACTTGGGTGTCATCGGGGAACACACAGGGGAGCCGTGGGGAGGTGTCCAGAGTAGGGCTGAGGTCAACGGGAAAGGCCTTGAAAGAGCTGGCTTCCATCTGGCAAGCAATGAAGGCCACTAACGTTTTTGGAGCAATAATAGATGTGCTAGATTAGAAGAGTGGAATGTCTGAAGGCAGAAAGGCTCATAATTAACTGCAGGGGTGACAAGATGAATTGCTTAATGCAAAGTAGAGTCAAAAAAGGAATAACAGACCTAAACAATGTTCTCCGTTTAGGATCTATAGTTTGATGATGGAAAGAAGAACGTTGAAAGTGACCATAATGTCTGGCCTTCATTCAATTCACTCTTCTTTTTTAAATTGAAGTGTAGTTGATGAACAGTGCTGTGTTAATCGGTTTACTCTTTTTTAAACTTTTTATTTTATACTGGAGTATAGCTGATTAACAGTGTTGTGATAGTGTCAGGTGTATAGCCAAGCGATTCAGTTATACATGTACATGTATCTATTCTTTTTCAAATTATTTTCCCATTTAGGTTGTACATAACATTGAGTAGAGCTCCTGGTACTGTGTTGGTTACCTGTTTAAAATATGCCAGTGTGTGCATGTCAGTTGGGGTGCATGTGTTGAGTCTTAGTACACATCACATTGTGCTAGGTGCTGGGAGCAGCAGTCAGCATGGCAGTCAGGATTACTGCTCTCCAAGGATGGAATTCTAATGGTGCAAGAGCAACAAATAAGCCAAGAGGAGGCAGGAATAAAGAGAGCATGAATATAAATGGAGAAATTAAGAGGAGGAGCTGGGTTGATGGAGATTCCTGATAACCTGGATTTCATGTTATAAAACTGAGCATTCAGTTGTTCAAGATAATTATCTGTCTATATATCAATAGCTATTTCTGGTGATATTCTCTTTCCGTTTTTGTCTCGGTGTTTACAGCTGAGTGATGCAGTGGGCAGTGGTGGGGTGGGGCGGCGGGGAGCGGAGTAACGGTTTGAAAGAAGCTGTAAAGTCGGAAAGGACTTCTAAAAGTCCTTTTAGAAGGACTGGCTGATCCCGTGGCTGATCCAATCGTGGCTAATTGGCCTATCTACAAAGGAGAGGGAATTGAGCAGACTTATGGTTAGACTATGTCTTTGGCTTTTGAGGATACCTTAATTTTCTCACCTGTAAAATGGAGATCTCTCCGAGCACAACCATTTTACTTTGCTCACAATTGTGTGGGTCATAACTCAGGAAGTGCATGGCTGGGCAGTTCTCACTAGAGGCTGTAGTCATGAGACTGAGGTTGCTGTCTTGTCAGCTCAGCTGTGCTGGACAGCCAAGGTGCTCACATGACTGGCAGCTGAGAGTAGCCATCAGCTGAGATTGTAGCTGGCATCAGTGACCAATTTGCATTGGCCAATTGCATGTAGTCCCCTCAGTGTGCTGATTTCAGAATAGACAGACTTCTTGATTGGCAGCTAGCTTCCCTCAGGGCAAGTGTCCCAGAACAATTGGTGGAAACTACAGGGCCTTTTCCAGGATCGACTGGTTACAAGGAAGTCAGTAAGGCAGCCCAGAATCAAGAAGAGAGGACGAGACTCCACCTCTCGATTGTAGGAATGTCAAAGAATTTGAATTGTAATTTAAATCTTCCACAGTGTTGCAATACTGACTACTTCTTAAAGTTATTTTGAGGTAACAACTTTTAGAACAACTTCTGACCAATCACTGCTAATTAACAGTAGTGATGATGAGGGTGGTGGTGGTGATGGAGACAGATGATGGGGGTGATGAAGATGATGAAGTTGATGGAGATGATGGAGATGATGGAGATGAAGATTGATGGGGATGCTGGAGATGATGAAGTTGATGGAGATGATGGAGTTGATGAAGATGATGGAGATGATGGGGATGATAGGAATGATGAGAATGATGAAGATGAATAACTGTACCACCTTTCTGAAAAACATCTTTTACATTGTTGGAAGGTTAAATCTTGGGTGGAATTAATTAGTGGTCTCACCCAATTAATAGGAGAAAAATAACTAGGGCCCATGATTATCATATCCTAGCCATCATACATGCACATTTAAGACTGATTTTCATTTTCCTAGTGCTTACCAGTATTCAAGATTTGAGAACTTCAATACTTTTTCTACTACTATTGCTCTTTTATATATTGTATATATCATTTTATATCTTTCTTTTTTATAATCCATCCTCTGAGATAATAAGAGATGTTATATTACAAATGTAGAAACTCAAACTGCGAGAAAGTACTTTCCAAAGATCACCAAACTTTATAGTAGAGGCTAAATTCCAATCAAAGTCATCTGATCTTGACTGAATCAACTCTATGTTCAGCCACAGTTAATAGGCATACAAACTCTAACTGGCTTAAACAAAAGTAGGATGGATACCTGGGTTGATTGAGTTAGCAACTCAGACTTGTCATCAAAAACTCAAAGATTCTTTCCATTTCTTTTTTTTTTCCGATCATTTCCATTCACAATGCATCAGCTTTGCCTGTAGGAAGACTCCATTAGATCACAGGATAGACACAGTGGTTTCTTTGTTCATTGCTGTTTGGGGAGAGAAAACGAAAACTATTCGCCACCCACCACCATCTCAGCATGGGCCATAGAACTTGGTCTGATTGACTTAGTTTAGCTATCTGGATTGCCAACCCCTGTACCATAAAGGATTGCCCAATAGACTGTCATAGGTTATCTGTTTTCATCTAGTCACAGTCTATCTGGGGAGCTAGGCTTATCATCCAGTGAAGTGAAGGTGAAAGTTGCTCAGTCCTGTCTGACTCTTTGTGACCCCATGGACTATAGAGTCCATGGAATTCTCCAGGCCAGAATACTGGAGTGGGTAGCCTTTCCCTTCTCCAGGGGATCTTCCCAACCCACGGATCGAACCCAGGTCTCCTGCATCGCGGGAGGATTCTTTACCAGCTGAGCCCCCAGGGAAGCCCATCCAGTAAGACCCAACAAAGGAGGGTTGTTTACTTGAATACTCCCTGAGTTTTGTTAGGAAGGATAAGAAGAAGAGACATTGGCTCATCAAATAACAGTATTCACTACAGTTTCCTAGACAAACACTTTTTTCATATACTACATTTCCTCTTGTCAGAGTTTCAGATGGCATTTTGGGAAGCAGGCTAAACTATCTACAAGTCTTTGCTCAGGGGAGGATTGTATTAATCTTTCTTTCTTGGAAAATAGAAGACAAAGGAATGATATTTTAAAATTTCTAAGAAAATCAGTTTCTGAAAATTGGAACTTTAATCTATGTTGTGCAAAGAATGAAAATATTTTAGACACATGAGGACTGGTGGTGTCTGAGCAGTTTGCAGTTGAAGGCTTAGTACCACTGGGCATTCATATACGGGTTTGATAGTTTACTCCATTATGGTTCTGTGAAAAGACCTGGTTATTTTCAAGTTTCCTAAAGAATGAGGTAAAATGCTAATACTCTATCATTGAAAATACTAATAGGTCAGGAAAGAGAGTTTAGTAAGAAGAAATGAAGTTGTCAGTGTCTGTGTTCAGATCAGTTCAGTCGCTCAGTCGTGTCCGACTCTTTGTGACCCCATGAATCGCAGCACGCCAAGCCTCCCCGTCCATCACCAACTCCCAGAGTTCACTCAAACTCATGTCCATCGAGTCAGTGATGCCATCCAACCATCTCATGCTCTGTTGTCCCTTTCTCCTCCTGCCCCCAATCGCTCCCAGCATCAGAGTCTTTTCCAATGAGTCAACTCTTCGCATGAGGTGGCCAAAGTACTGGAGTTTCAGCTTTAGCATCTGTGTTAGACACGTACAGTTCTCTCACTGTGAATTGTGTTAGAATTCACTCACTGTGTTAGCATTCTAACTCACTGTAGTAGAACTATTTCTATTTCTAAAATGAGTGGAAACTTGTGCACAAATTTCCTGCCTAGCCCCTCTTTTAACATCATTCTCTGTAAATAGCACACTCATTCCTAAGTTCCACCAAGATTCAAGCTACAATCTGATGATCTCTCTGGGACTTCATTTAGCTTTTAAATGAGGAATAATAGGAATGATGAATCTCTATTCGCTATTCAAGAGCTTCCCCAGAAACACTGAACCTGTGTCTTCAAATTGTCTCATTATTGGTTGTAAAAACATCACCAAAGATCTCACATAGCTCAAATGGCTGTAAGTCATTTGTTTAAGGGATTGTTACTAATGACCTAATTATTCTCCTTCATAGGAGAGACTCAAATTAGCTACTACGCTTCATTACAAATGGATTCAATAAGAAGATATTTTAAAAATCTAAACCTTCATGAAATTATTACATGAACTATAATGAAGCACTGTAATTTCACACCTACATGATTTGCTTACCATTCAGTTTGTGTCTCTAAAACTGATTTCCAAACTTTGACATATGCATTCTAAGAGGTATTTCAGGATAAGTATCTTTCATTTTCACTCCAAGACCACACATAATGTATCTTATTAAATAGGAAATGGACACAGAGTTCTATAATGTAGAAAATTATTTATAGACTCCGCAAACTCTTTCTCCTGGGAACAGGTGTGAATCCAGCCCTGCACACACCATTAGAAAGAAGCCAGAGAGATGCCAGGGGATCTGACAAGTTAATAATAAAAAATAACTGAGGGCCCTCCAGGCCACTGAAGGTGATGTGGTCTCCATGTGGGGAAGAAACAGATGATAAAGTGGAGGAGGGGTTTTGGGACACGCCCTTTTCTTTCTCCCACATTGCCTGGGAAAACCAGTACCCATCGTGTTGCTTCTGGAAAGAGACAAGCGCCTGCCGGCCAGTGAATCAGAGGAGCTGCCCCGGGAAGGTTTGGATCTTCAGCACTGTTCCAGCCCTCTCTGTTCCATGGAGGGTAGATAATTGAGGGAGTCTTGTGTAATTCTGCAAACACAGAAGTACAAATTATTCTATAAGAGACGACAGCCTGCCTATAGGCACAAGTTATGGCCTTGGTGTTATCCCCTTCTCCAAAGACCCATCACCAGCTGAGGTGGTTAATATGCCTAAGCAAACAGAACTCAATGGGATATACATGAGACTTCTTAGGAGGGCAACTGCCGTAAAGGAGCAACAATAATGGAGTCTTGATGAAGCATAATTAGATGCAAGATGTTCAATGGTTGTATCATATACTTCCACAAGGTAAAGGAGAATATTGGAAACAGGAGGTAAAATAGGAAGTCATAAACCCAAATGGAAATTTTTTTTTTTCTTTTTTTTCCGTAAAAAAAAAAAAAAAAAAAAAAATACACCAAATGGAAATTCAGAGAATACAGAATATAAAAGTTGAAAAAAGTCTCAGTAAATGGGTTGAATAGCCAAGTGGATTCAGTTAAAGAACCAATTAGTGAGCCAGACAACTATTCAAATACTCTGAAGGCCTGAGGAGCAGACAGAGAGAAGGAAAAAAAAAATAGAAGCTAAGCAAGGTACAGAATAGAGTTATTTGATCAGTGTTCATATGAAAAAAAAAAAAATCCCAAAAGAAAAGAAAACAATTAATAGAGGAGAGAGAGGAAATATTTGAGAGACTAATGACTGAAAATTTCCCAGAAAAAAGGGAAAGATATAAGACCTTTTGCTAATGGGCTTAATAACTCTAACAGAATAGGAAAGAGTGAGGGGATCAATAGGTTGCAATTAAACTTCATATAAAACCAAGATAAAAAGAAATTGTCTAAGGGCAGATTATCTAGAAAGGGGTAAGAATTAGGCTGATCTCAGACTTTTCAACAACATCATAGAAGGCAAGAAGGCAGAATATTAAACCTAACCATTATTTAGAGTTTGAATATGAAATAAAGATGTTCTCAGACCTGTAGGTCCTTAAAAGATTTACAAAACACGTTTTCTTTGAAGTGTTTTTCAAGGAAATATTTCAACAATACAAACAATAAGTTCAGGAGGGCAACGTGAGTTATGTGAGAGAGAATTGAAAAAAACTTTAGTAAATTTTACTGTTGATGAGATAGAGAACTTACAAATAAAACAAGAAATGTGTCTTAGTAAATATGAAACTAAAATACGGCCTCAGAATGCGTCCAAGTGTATCCCCTTTGAGGTGGAATGAGAATAGAATGAAGGGGCGGTGGAAGTTTGCTAAGAGGCAGCCAGGCAGGCTCATTCCCTCCATGACCCAGTGGGAGCCTCTCAGACAACAAATGAACGTTTAATTTCGCACAGAAACCTGTGCGCAAATGTTCATAGGAGCTTTATTTATAATAATCCCAAGCTGGGAAGAACATCACAGATGTCCTTCAGTGGGTGAATAGTTGAATAAACTGGTTCAGACAGCGTGGAACACTATGTAGCAATAGAAAGAAATGAACTGCTGGTGTGTGGATCTCCGGGGAACTATGTTGAATGAAAAAAGCCAATCCCAAAGTTGCATAATTTATGATTCCATCTATATAATGTTTTTGAAGTGATAAAATTTGGAAACGGATGTAGTGGTTTCCAGACACTAGAGATGGTAGTCAAGGTGGGAAGTGGCAATGTGGTTATAGCAAAGGGTATTAGGATGCTTGGTACCTTGAATGTGGTGGTGGATACATGAACTTGCACAAGGGATAAAATTATGTAGAACTGTAGACACGCACAAACACACATACACACGAGAGAGGACATCTGAATAAGATCAGTGGATTGCGTCAATGGCAGTTACCTGGTTCTGATATTGTACTATATTTTTGCAAAATGTTGCCATTGTCGGAAAATGGGTAAAGGATTCATGGATCTCTCTTTATTCTTTTTCATGATTTTATATAAATTAAGAAAAAGGAAGATAGGAACAAATAAAGACATAAAACTTAAAAATTAAGAATCTTGGTTGTAACAAATCAGAAAAACAACCATAATTATTAAACAGTAATTATGGTAATTCTAAACACATAGGTGAAAGCCACCAATCCCAAAGATTAATTCCAGAATGGATTTTTGTACATTTCAGCCAAATGTGTTGTATTGCATTCATTTCTGGAAAAAGGAAAATCGGTAGGGTGGAGTGGGGGGACTGGGGCAGGTTCAAGAAGGAGGGGACATATGTATACCTATGACTGATTCACACTGTTGTACAGCAGAAGACAACACAGTATTGTTAAACAATTATCCTCCAATTAAAATAAATTAAAAAAAGGAAAAGTGTAAAAAAAAACTGAACATAAGGTGCAGTAAAAGGAAAAATTGAACTAAAAGAGAGTTGGAGTAATAATTATAATATTAGAAAAAACAACAGTATATGTAAAATTGGGGGGCAATAATGTCACAAATTAGAAGTAAGTCAAATTCAATTACAGAAAAATATGAAAAATCAGGAAGTTTGATGGTAGGTATCAGATCAGATCAGATCAGTCACTCAGTCGTGTCCGACTCTTTGCGACCCCATGAATCGCAGCACGCCAGGCCTCCCTGTCCATCACCAACTCCCAGAGTTCACTCAGACTCACGCCCATCGAGTCAGTGATGCCATCCAGCCATCTCATCCTCTGTCGTCCCCTTCTCCTCCTGCCCCCAGTCCCTCCCAGCATCAGAGTCTTTTCCAATGAGTCAACTCTTCGCACGAGGTGGCCAAAGTACTGGAGTTTCAGCTTTAGCATCATTCCTTCCAAAGAAATTCCAGGGCCGGTCTCCTTCAGAATGGACTGGTTGGATCTCCTTGCAGTCCAAGGGACTCTCAAGAGTCTTCTCCAACACCACAGTTCAAAAGCATCAATTCTTCGGTGCTCAGCCTTCTTCACAGTCCAACTCTCACATCCATACATGACCACTGGTAAAACCATAGCCTTGACTAGATGAACCTTTGTTGGCAAAGTAATGTCTCTGCTTTTGAATATGCTATCTAGGTTGGTCATAACTTTCCTTCCAAGGAGTAAGCATCTTTTAATTTCATGGCTGCAGTCACCATCTGCAGTGATTTTGGAGCCCAGAAAAATAAAGTCTGACACTGTTTCCACTGTTTCCCCATCTATTTCCCATGAAGTGATGGGACCGGATGCCATGATCTTCATTTTCTGAATGTTGAGCTTGAAGCCAACTTTTTCACTCTCCACTTTCACTTTCAACAAGAGGCTTTTTAGTTCCTCTTCACTTTCTGCCATAAGGGTGGTGCCATCTGCATATCTGAGGTTATTGATATTTCTCCCGGCAATCTTGATTCCAGCTTGTGCTTCTTCCAGTCCAGCGTTTCTCATGATGTACTCTGCATATAAGTTAAATAAACAGGGTGACAATATACAGCCTTGACAAACTCCTTTTCCTATTTGGAACCAGTCTGTTGTTCCATGTCCAGTTCTAACTGTGGCTTCCTGACCTGCATACAAATTTCTCAAGAGGCAGATCAGGTGGTCTGGTATTCCCATCTCTTGAAGAATTTTCCACAGTTTATTGTGATCCACACAGTCAAAGGCTTTGGCATAGTCAATAAAGCAGAAATAGATGTTTTTCTGGAACTCTCTTGCTTTTTGCATGATCCAGCAGATGTTGGCAATTTGATCTCTGGTTCCTCTGCCTTATACAAGTGTCTTTTAAACTATTTTTCATGTTTTTCTATATATTTAAAATATTTAATAGTTTTAATAGTAAAAAAACATTTTATAATAAAAAACAAAAATATTGGAGACGATTAAGGTATTAGATGAAAATTTAGAGCTTTAAATACTTTTATTAGAAAATTAAAATAGAGAGAAAAATAAAACAAGCATTTGACAGCAGAAGCTAATAAAAAGATGATAAATCTAAAGAATGAGAAAAATAAAGATAAAATCAGAAATTAAGAAAATAGAGAACAAAAATAAGTATCAAAGATGAACAAAGCAAAAGGTTCTTCGAAAAGGTTAATAAGCTAGCAAGACTCTGATAACACTGAACAAGATTAGTCAGAAAAGAGGTAAATGTTTAAATAAAATACAGAATGTAAAGGAAAAATGTCTATGGAGAAAAGTGATTTTAAAATTTATGAACAAACATTTTAATGCATATTAAACCTGTGAGAAAGTGGATTGATTTCTATAAAAGATGCAGTGTTAATGTTAAACTGCTACTGCTGCTGCTAAGTCACTTCAGTCGTGTCCGACTCTGTGCGACCCCATAGACGGCAGCCCACCAGGTTCCCCTGTCCCTGGGATTCTCCAGGCAAGAACACTGGAGTGGGTTGCCATTTCCTTCTCCAGTTCATGAAAGTGAAAAGTGAAAGTGAAGTCGCTCAGTCATGTCTGACTCTTCCCAACCCCATGAACTGCAGCCTACCAGGCTCCTCCATCCATGGGATTTTCCAGGCAAGAGTACTAGAGTAGGGTGCCATTGCCTTCTCTGAATGTTAAACTAGACACTAGAAAAAGGAAAACTGAGTAGACTATAAAAATTAAAGATATTCAACTGGCAATAAAATGCTTCCTTTAACATGGTTCAGTCAGTAAAGAATTTGCCTGCAATTGGGAGACCCAGGTTCAATCCTTGGGTCAGGAAGATCCCCTGGAGAAGAAAAGGGCAATACACTCCAGTATTCTTGCGTGGAGAGTTCCATGGACAGAGGAGCCTGGTGGGCTACAGTCCATGGCATTGCAAAGAGTCGGACACAACTGAGTGACTAACACTTTTCACACTTTCAGCGAAAACCTTAGGAGAAGGATGGGGAACCCAGAAAAGGAATAAACTGACAATGGATCAGAAGAGATATTTCACAGGAGAAAATCTGAGTGTCTAATAAGCGACTGTAGTGGAGAAACTCAACTTCAAGATGCTACTTGTCACATATCAGATTGGCTACAATTAGGAAATTGGAAAAGAGAGTCTAGTGTTTCTAACAAGGATGATCTCTTCTCATGTGTACCAGACCCTATTCCTGTTCTCTTGATCCAGGATGTGGCTAAGGAAATGTGATTTTTCTCTCTTTTTTTTATTATTTTATCCCTTTAAAACTTTTTTTGGATGTGTCATGCAGCACGTGGGATCTTAGTTCCCAGAACCAGGGATGGAACCTTGTCCCTGAAGTGGAAACTTGGATCCCTAACTACTGGACCACCTCTTTTTATTATTTTAGACTGCATATCACACGATGAGAAAGTACATACATGGTGAACACACTGCTTGATGAATATTCACAAAATGAACATACCCATCACCACCACCATGGGCACACAAAACCCTTCTAACATGCCCGCGGGCCTCCTGATGCCTCTCCCTGTCCTTACTCCACTTCTCTCCAAAGAAGCCACTATCTTGATGTCTAATACCATGGATTAATTTTTCATATTTAAAACTATAAAATAAATAGAATCATAGTACCTCCTCTTTGCCTTTTTGTCTAAGCTTATGTTTTTGAGATTCATCCATATTCTTGAAGATTGTACTAATTTGTTCATCTTCTTTGCAAAAATTCCAATGACTGGACACTCCACGATTAATCCATTCTTCTATTTATGGACATCTGTTTTCCCTCCCAGGTTTTGGCTGTTACAAATAACGTCTGATCATACATACAGTTGGTCTTCATTATTAGTGGATTTTGAATTTGTGTGTTTGTCTACTTACGGAAATTTACTTGTAACCCCCAAATCAATACCTGCAGAGTTCTCCCTGTTATTCAAGGACATGCCCAGAGTGGCTAAAATTTTGAGTCACTTGATGGGCACGATTCCAGCTGAGGTTGAACCAGGCAGTGCTCCGCTTCCTGGTTACAGTTGTCATACTGTAGAGACATCCCCCTTTTGCTGACTTTTTAGTGCCATGTTTTTCACATCTTTGTGCTTTTTCTTGGTGATTTTGCTGTTCAAATGGCTATCTCACCAGCAGAGTGATGAAGTGCTGTCTGATGCTCCTAAAGGCAGGAAAGCTGGAATGTGCCTTATAGAGAGCATATGTGTTTGGTGAGCTTTGCTCGGGCATGAGTTATAGTGCTCTGTATGGGACTAGTGTTAGTGAATCAACACTATATATTAAGTAAGGTTTTTTAAAACAGGAACACACATAAAACAAGATTATACATTGATCATGCAAGTGTGCTCAGTTGCGTCTGATTCTTTGTGATTGTGGACTGTAGCCCACCAGGCTCCTTTTGTGCATGGGATTCTCCAGGCAGGAATACTGGAGTGGGTTGCTGTGCCATCTTCCAGGGGATCTTCCTGACCCAGGAATTGAACCCATGTCTCCTGTGTCTCCTGCATTGCAGGTAGATTCTTTACCCACTGAGCCACCTGGGAAGCCCATGATAATGCAACCAAAGGCTGACAGGAGGCTAGCGCTGCATTTCCTCTGAGAGCAGTGGTTCAGCATCTGCCAATTTAGTGCTCATAGTGACTGTAGAAATGACTACTGTGAATTAACACAAGTCCTAAATATATACTCATGAAATGTACGTATTCCTAAGAGTTGTTGCTGGGTCATGTGACTGATGTATTTTCATCATTAGCACATCTGCCAACAAGATTTCACAGGCACTGCACTCGTGCACACCCCCACCAGCAGCACAGGAGAGGACTAGTAATCTTTGCGGGGTTCCCAGGGGTCATGTGCGCATGTGTGTGCTTAGTCACGTCTGATTCTCTCAGTAGGGTCTCACTCTGGAGCTTAGTGTGCATTTTCCTGATGATTGATGTTGTTGTACATCTTTTCATAAAGCACTCATTGGCATTTAGATCCCCTCTTTTGTGAAGTGTCTTTTCCAGTCTTTGACCAAAATGGGGTTGTCTGTCTCTTCCTTGCCTTTTGGGAGTCCTGTTTATAGTCAGGACGCAGTTTTTTTTTGGTTGTATGCATTACAAATAACTTCTTCCACTTTGTGGCTTATCACTTCATTCTCTCAATGGTTTTGTTTTTTGATGAATGTAAATTCTTAATATTTATAGTCAAATTTCTTACTTGTTTTCTTTATAGCTAGTACTTTTTATACCCAGTTTGAGAGATCTTTGTTTACTGCAAAGTCATAAAGATATTATCCTATTCAGACATACCTCAGAGACATCGCAGGTTTACTGTCATGGTCTAGAACCAAACCTGCAGTATCTCTGAGAGTCCTTAAAAAAAAAAAAAAAAACACTAGGAATAAAACCACTATATGACCCAGCAGTCCCATTACTAGGCATACACCCTGAGGAAACCAAAATTGAAAAAGACACATGTACCCCAATGTTCACTGCAACTCTATTTACAATGGCTAGAACATGGAAACAACCTAGATGTCCATTGACAGATGAATGGGTAAAGAAGCTGTGGTGTATATATATGCACAATGGAATACTACTCAGCCATAAAAAGGAACACATTTGAGTCAGTTCTGATGAGGGAGATGAAACTAGAGCCTATCGTACAGAGTGAAGTAAGTCAGAAAGAGAAATATAAATGTCATAATCTAATGCATATATATGGAATCTAGAAAGATGGTACTGATGAATTTATTTGCAGGGCAGCAATGGAGAAACAGACCTAGAGAACAGACTAATGGACACAGTGGGATTTGGGGAGGGAGAGGGTGAGATGTATGGAGAGAGTATAGGAACTTACAATACCTTACGTAAAATAGATAGCCAATGGGAATTTACTGTTGAGGGAACTCAAACAGGGGCTCTGTATCAACCCAGAGGGGTGGGATTGGGGGGGAGATGGGAGGGAGGTTTAGGAGGGAGGGGACATAGGTGTATCTATGGCTTATTCTTAATGTTTGACAGAAAACAACAAAATTCTGTAAAGCAATTGTCCTTCAATTAAAAATAAATAGATTTTTTTTAAAAAGAAAAGATAATGGTGCTGATAGACTTGCTTGACACAGGGTTGCCATAAACCTTCAATTTGCAAAAAAAAAAAAAAAAAGCAGTATCTGTGAAGTAAAATAAAATGAAGCATAATAAAGCAAGATATGCCTGAATTATTTTCTGGAAGTTTTATTCCTTTTTCGCATTTTGATCTGTAGTGCACCTGAAATTGATGTTTGCCTGGTGTGAGCCAATAATCATGAATTAGCTTTTTTTCCCTATAGTGTGTGCGTGCTAAGTTGCTTCAGTTGTGTCCACTTCTTTGCAACACTATGGACTTTAGACCACCAGACTCCTCTGTCTTTGGGATTCTCTAGGCAAGAATACTGGAGTGGGTTGTCGTGCCCTCCTCTGAGGGATCTTCCCAACTCAGGAATTGAACCCAGATCTCTTAATGTCTCCTGCATTGACAGGCAGGTTCTTTACCACTAGCACAACCTGGGAATCCCATTCATATAGTGATATTAATCCAGTTGACCTGAGTATATTGAATAGGCTGTCCTTTACCCATTACACTGTATTTCTTATGCCTTCATGACATATTTCCATTCTTTTGTCTGCAACCTGTTTGTATCCTTATATCTAATGATGTATGTGTCTTATAAGCAACATAGAATTGGATTTTGATTTTTTCTTATTCTAGTCTAAAATCTTTGACTTTTATTTATTTTTTTAAATATAAATTTATTTATTTTAATTGGAGGTTAATTACTTTACAATATTGTATTGGTTTTGCCATACATCAACATGAATCTGCCACAGGTATACACGTGTTCCCCATCCTGAACCCCCCTCCCTCCTCCCTCCCCGTACCATCCCTCTGGGTCGTCCCAGTGCACCAGCCCCAAGCATCCAGTATCGTGCATCAAACCTGGACTGGCGATTCATTTCATATATGATATTATACAAGTTTCAATGCCATTCTCCCAAATCATCCCACCCTCTCCCTCTCCCACAGAGTCCAAAAGACTGTTCTATACCTCTGTGCCTCTTTTGCTGTCTCGCATACAGGGTTATCGTTGCCGTCTTTCTAAATTCCATATATATGCGTTAGTATACTGTATTGGTGTTTTTCTTTCTGGCTTACTTCACTCTATATAATAGGCTCCAGTTTCATCCACCTCATTAGAACTGACTTTTAAATACAGTATTTGTCTATTTATATTTAATGTAATTCCTAACATATTAGGGATAAATAGTTCTATTTTGCCATCTTCCCTATCTATATCACATTCATTCCTATCTTTACTGCTTTCATTAAAACCAATACTTTAGTATATTTTAATTTTAAAGCTCTCACATATTGGCTTGTTAGTTATACATTCTTTAAATCTCTCTGCTTTATGATTACCATAAGGAGTTCAATATGAATCCATGAGTTTTAAAAATTTAATACACTGAGCACTTTACTACTTTCTGGAAACTCAAGGACCTGAAACTATTTTAATGCCTTTCATTCCCTCTTTGTCATGTATTTTAAGTCTTCATATATTTTAGATCACAGAAGAAATTATTGCTTTTTTTTTATATCAACAGTCACTTAAATTTAGCCACATATTTACTCTTCCGTTTTTTTCCATTCCTTTATGCATGTCCTTGGAGAAGGCAATGGCACCCACTCCAGTGCTCTTGCCTGGAAAATCCCATGGACGGAGGAGCCTGGTAGGCGGCAGTCCATGGGGTCGCTGAGGGTCAGACACAACTGAGCGACTTCACTTTCAGTTTTCACTTTCATGCATTGGAGAAGGAAATGGCAACCCACTCCAGTGTTCTTGCCTGGAGAATCCCAGGGATGGGGGAGCCTGGTGGGCTGCCATCTAAGGGGTCACACAGAGTCGGACACGACTGAAGTGACTTAGCAGTAGCAGCAGCCTGCATGTCCTTGGGCTTTCTAGGTGGCTCAGTGATAAAGAATCACCAGGTAATGCAGAAGTTGTGGGTTCAATCCCTGCATTGGGAAGATTCCCTGGAGAAGAAAATGGCAACCAACTCCAGTATTCTTGCCTGGAAAATCCCACGGGTAGAGGAGCCTGGCAGACTATAGTCCATGGGGTCACAAAAGATCTGGACATGACTTAGCAACTAAATAACAACAATAATGCCTGTCCTTGCTTCCAGCTGGGATCATTTCCTTTATTGTGCATATACTGCAAGGAATTCTTTCCATTTTTATTTATTTGAGGATACCTTTTTAACTTTTATTTTTGAATGAAATTAAAATAATCGTATAATTTATAGGATGTTACCTTTTCCCCACTGTTTTTAAGATGTTGCTTTATCACCTCCTGGCTTACACCATTTCTGTCACCCATATTATTGCTTCCTTGAAGTGAATGTCTTTTTTTCCCTCTTTTTAAGAGATTTGATCTGTCTTTGTTGTTCAGCAGTTTCACTAAGATGAACCTGGGTGTGTTTTTAAGTTTGCTTTTTCCTTCCTTGAGATTGTATCTGAATGTGTAGTTTGATGCCCCTTGTCAATTACCTGAAAATTCTCAATAGCTCTTCTAATATATAGCTTCTGTCTCATTTTTCTTACTTACTTTTGGATTCATCATTTATAGTTACAGGCTTTAAAATAATGATGATCCATATATTTAGGAAGATAGAGGAGATGGTGGATAATTTCAGAAGAGAACTGAAATGTAAAAAAAAAAAGTCAACAGAAATTATATAACTGATAAAGTAACCAAAATTTAGAACACAATAAATAAATTGAATAGCAGATTAGATACAGTAGAAGGAAGGATTAATAAATGGAAGATAGTTGTATAGAAAGTGTTTGGTCTGAAGCTGAATGGATGATGAAAAATATGTTTTCATTTAAAATTTTGGGCTTTTGGCTTTCCATTAAAATCAAAATTTTTGTGAACATTGAGTCTACATTCCTCATAGCTTTATCTGGTCTGAGCTGATGAAAGGGCTCCCTGTAAAGGGATATGTCCTTCCTACTAGCAAGAGTTCACATCTCTCTTAGTTCACATCTCTCTTACTGCATTCTGTTACTGAGGCTGAGTATCTGTTGTTATGGTTTATATTACCCTTGCACTGCTTCACTCATTTATGTTACCTGGATGAACATGGGTTGGTAAAGGGAAAAGGTGGGGGAGGGACAATCTAGGCAGATGAAGTTCAGTTCAGTCGCTCAGTCGTGTCCAACTCTTTGCGACCCCATGAATCGCAGCACGTCAGGCCTCCCTGTCCATCACCAACTCCCAGAGTCCACCCAGACCCATGGGTGGTTTGGTATTGGTTTGGTAGGTGATGCCATCCAGCCATCTCATCCTCTGTCATCCCCTTCTCCTCCTGCCCCAAGTCCTTCCCAGCATTAGGGTCTTTTCCAATAAGTCAACTCTTCACATGAGGTGGCCAAAGTATTGGAGTTTCAGCTTCAACATCAGTCCTTCCAATGAACACCCAGGACTGATCTCCTTTAGGATGGACTGGTTGAATCTTCTTATAGTCCAAGGCAGATGAAGTAGCACATGAAAAAGTACTTGCCCTGAGGGAGTTGGGCAAGTCTAGGGACTCAAATTAAGGCAGAAAGACAAGAGGACAAACATGAGTAGGGTTGCTGTATTGAACCACTAAGTCTTGAAAAATATTTAGGATCTTGGATATCCTTACAGACCAAGTAGCTAAGAAGGACTATACTTATTTCACTGTTACTTGATGGTATACAAATTTGGCCCCTCTGAATCTTCTGGTTGAAATAATCCATCATTATGTAAAAGCAAGTTGTTCACTCTAACTTTTTAGCCAGTGGAAAAGCTATTGGTTTGGTATGAAGAAACAGCACTGAATTAATCTTTATGCCTTTGTTTCTTCCTCTGCCTTATAGCTGCAAGTGTCCGCTGCTTGGAAAAGTATGGGAAGCTGACTTGGAAGCTTGTCAGTTGCTTATCCAGAGCTTGCAGCTCCAGGAGGCCAGGGGCAGCCTGTTTGCAGATGAGAGACAGACGGATGACTTAGGGGGGGGTACTTATACAATGGCTCTGGCCACCCCCCTGAGGTCCCACCTTGAAGATGGAAGGAAGAACCCTTTGCAAGCCTTTGAAGAGTGGACGGTGCACCTGACTCCCTCGCCTCACTGTGCTAGCAGTGAACAGAAAGAGGTCTGTCCATCCTCATAGGATTAAGGATTCTTACTCTGAGGGGGGCTTTGGGACCACACTGCAAGTGAGAGCAGTAAATACTGGGTGGGCTTCCCACCGAACCACCCAAACTCTTTAAAGTTTTAACAACTCCTGAACATGATTTCAAAATGATGTAGAATTTTTATAGAAGTTGTTCAATATATAAGAGAATGAAAAAAAAACTTTTGGCATATTTAGTTCTATTTTTATTCTAATTTCATGGCTCTAGTCAGAATATGTAAACTAATATATAATTACTGTATGTATATAGCCCACACTCTATATGTCATATATAACATGTTGCTGTTGTCTGTATACATACTATATATGTCATCTATGATATTTAATGGAGAAGGCAATGGCACACCACTCCAGTACTCTTGCCTGGAAAATCCCATGGACAGAGGAGCCTGGTAGGCTGCAGTCCATGGGGTCGCTAAGAGTCGGACATGACTGAATGACTTCACTTTCAGTTTTCACTTTCATGCATTGGATAAGGAAATGGCAACCCACTCCAGTGTTCTTGCCTGGAGAATCCCAGGGACAGGGGAGCCTGGTGGGATGCTGTCTATGGACACAACTGAAGTGACTTAGCAGTAGCGGCATGACATTTAATTCTATATTTAGAATACATATCCTACAATTTATTCATTAGAATCAAACAAATATATGTATATATTCCATTAACTGTTTTTGCCAAAGCAAGATCATAATGAATGTTAGAATTTGCTCTTTTCATTTAAAAAACTTAAGATATGGCCTGTGATATATGCATTAAAAATTAAAGTGTAGATTTATTCATTGTTTTACCCCAGGGCTGACCTAGATTCACAGAGATCTGAGTTCCCCACCCCTCCCCTCCCTGCTTCATCTCTCCTTTCTCTCCCTTATCCTTGCTCACTTTCCCTTCTAGCCTTAATAAGATCCTTTCAACAAAAGGGCTCTATGAATTTCTTTCCAGTTTCAGTGCCATGACACGAGGCTTCAGAGCACTTTTCTGGCCAGATTCCCTGGTGTTCTGAATATTAAAAGAAAATAAAACCTTGGTGAAACTGGAGGAGGGGCTTCCCAGGTGGTGTAGTAGTAAAGAATCCGTCTGCAAGTGCAGGAGATACAAGAGACATGGGTTCGACCCCTGGGTGGGGAAGATTCCCCAGAGGAGGAAATGGCAATCCACTCCAGTATTCTTGCCTAGAAAATTCCATGGGCAAAGGAGCCTGGCAAGCTGCAGTCCATGGGGTCACAAAGAGTTGGACACGACTGAGCGACTGAGCACGCACACCCAAATCTGGAGGAACGTGTCATTCCACGTCCGTGTCTCACAGTTGACATTGGATGTGCTGCCTCCCTGGGCCTTTGCCACTACTCACCAGGGAACATGTCCATGTGGGTACCCTGCCCCTGTCCTGTCTGCAGGACCCTGGTCTTTAAGAGCACACACCCTCTGATGACCTGTGCTTACTGTCAACGCCTTCTGGACTTGCCTGGATAATTGATACTTGATCATATATTTTCACTGAGCAACCTTATGAGAAAGCAAGCTGCTGTCATTCTCTGGAATCCTGCTGGCTTCATACAAGGAGCCTCTGCACTGAGCTGTGGATGATCTCAACTCCTTTGTTAGCTGAGGCCCTGCAGGGGGCATCCCCTGAAAAGCCTGGCTGCCTCGCTTTTGGCTAGCATTGTTAAAACTTGTGGCCTGTCTTGGTGGGCCAGCTTCGAAGAATATTCTGATGCAAGGGGCATGCTGCCTGGTCATTTCCAGTTGTGTGTCCTTCATGTTCCAATGTGCTCTCCCTGCATTGCGTTCTGGGGTTTGGTCAGAGAGGAAGGTGGGCATCTTTGGAACGCTTGAGCTTACTTTCTGGAAAGGACAAAATTATATAAACAGAAAACTGATCAGTTGTTGCTGGGTACTGGTGCGGAGGGGTGGGGATGAGGGGTTGGTGGGGGTCGGGGGAGGGGTACCTGTCACAAACAGCAACATGAAAGAGTTGGGGGTGGGGCGGTAGTGAGAGAACTACTCAGTTCTTGATTGTAGCAGTGGCTATGTAACTGTGTGTGCATACATGCTAAGTCGCTTCCATCATGTCTGGCTCTTTGCAATGCTATGGGCTGTAGCCCTCCAGGCTCCTCTGTCCATGGGATCTTCCAGACAAGCATACTGGAGTGGGTGTTCATGCCCTCCTCCAGGGGATCTTCCCAACATAGGGATTGAACTGCATCTCTTACCTGGGAAGTCTCTGCATAACTGAGTGCCTACGTCTAAATTTATAATTTTACACCAAAATTTTTACTGCATGTAATGTTACAAAAATGACTGTAATTTTAAAAATGATATCTCCCTGTTTTAAAAGTGAGGCTCTAGCTGTTCGATTTGGTTGCATTTGTCTCAAGGCTATCAGAAGGCAGTACAGCAGATGAGCAGAGCCAAGGCCGCTGGGCTGTATCCAGACTGCGTTTCCTCATCTATTAAAAAACCAAACAAAAAATGAGGACAATGAAAAATATCTCATGAAAGAAGCTTGTGAAGATTTAAATAAAATAATGCACCTAAACGTGAATGATACATACATGTGGTGGCAGTGTAGTTACTAAGTCGCGTCTGACTCTTTGAGACCACATGGACTGTAGCCCACCAGGCTCCTCTGTCCATGGGATTCTCCAGGCAAGAATGCTGGAGTGGGTAGCCATTCCCTTCTCCAGGGAATCTCCTGACCCAGGGATTGAACCTGTGTCTCCTGCATTGCAGGCAGATTCTTTACCATCTGAGCCAGCAGGGGAGCCCTGACACATACATGCTGCTGCTGCTAAGTCGCTTCAGTCGTGTCTGACTCTGTGCGACCCCATAGACGGCAGCCCAACAGACCCCTCCATCTCTGGGATTCTCCAGGCAAGAACACTGGAGTGGGTTGCCATTTCCTTCTCTAATGCATGAAAGTGAAAAGTGAAAGTGAAGTCGCTCAGTCGTGTCCGACTCTTAGCGACCCCATAGACTGCAGCCCACCAGGCTTCTCCGTCCATGGGATTTTCCAGGCAAGAGTGCTGGAGTGGGGTGCCGTTGCCTTCTCTGACACATACATAGTACAGGCTTAACTCATAATCGTGTGTGTGTTTATCACTATGGCAGTCACAACAATCTCTAAGACCTTTTAAAAATAGTATACCCTGCTTCTTTTATTGACAGAAAAGAGAGCAATGAATCCGTGGAAGATATTCAAGTAAAGAAAGGTTTAGTAAAGGGACAGTTTTGTTTGTATTTGGATGAAGGATTCTAAGCTACTGAAATGTGAACAATAACCAAGGGTCTCATTCGGAGGAAGGTGCTTCTGTTTTCCTGCCTTGCTTTCCAGGGACTCACTGGATTCTGGCTCCTCGTGTGTTTATCCTGAGGCCATGGTGTCTGTTTGCTTTGCAGCACTGAGTTGCTTTGCTGTGGAACTCCCTGCTGGGTCTGGCCACCCCGCACTGGTTTCTCTCTTGAAACCTGGTGCCCTGAAGGCAGTCAATTACTTTCTAACCTAAATCTTCCATGAAAAATTGCTGACTTCTTCTGGAGGTCCACAGGGAGATGGATTTTCAAAGCCTTCCCTGTGCTTATCTGCCCCACGTGGGTACATGCATTTTGGTTGCACCGGTTCTCACAAGTACTTTGTCATTAATTAGAGATTTTGCTGTGTTTAGGGTCCCACCGGGCTTCTCAGCACCATTTCCCCCATTTACAACTGGGCCCATTAAGGCATAGTAATTTGCTGTGGGCTTTGTTACCTAGGAAGCTGGCCACAGGGCGAAGGGCCAATTTTCACTTGCGCTTCTTCAATGGTAAGAGCCCTCTTCTTTTTCAGCTTCATTACAGCTCTCCTGCAAGCGTTGCCTCAGCCTCTGGAAACAATCAGCTGCTGTTGGCCCTGCTTTATAGACATTACAGAAATTGCATGGGGGCCAGACAGAAGCTGGGGAAATCAGTGAGCCAGCTTCCTCCACTCTGAAGTTGCTCTTTTGTACTTGGTGTTCTGGCCATTATACCTGCGTAATTCTCTCTTTCCTGTCTGCAGCCTGTCCTGCTGGGGTGCTTTCTGTTTTTACTACAAAGTGGGCTTCCCTCCCGCCGAGTTCCCCTGGACAGCATCACTCTCCCTGCCTTTTGCCTCCAGCTGCTTCCTTTCCCAGCCAGGAGCTGCTCAAAGAGGCTCAAAGAGGCTAAAAAAGGCCCAGCAGCTTTGAGCATCTCACACAGGATTTGAGTAGCCAGGGTGTTGAGATGTCTGCAGTAAAGGGCATTAGCAGTAAGATACAGGGTAATTTTATGTTGTTAGTTTCTGTTTTGTGATTGAAGTCTAGTTGACTTACAGTTTTCGTTATTATTGTTGTGGTTGTGGTTTAGTCTCCAAGTTGTAGCCGACTCTTTGTGATACCATGGACTGTAGCCTGCCAGGCTCCTCTGTCCATGGGATTTCCCAGGCAAGAAAAGTGGAGTGGGTTGCCATGCCCTCTCCAGGGGATCTTCCCGACCCACAGATTGAACCCAGCAGGTCTCTTGCATTGCAGTGGATTCTTCGCCATCTAACCCACCAGGGAAGCCCTTTAGTTATTATATAGGTCTCCAAAAATGATTGCCAATGTCTCCCAATTTCATTTTATTCCATTTCACATGAAAGGAAAGCTGAAAAAAAAAACCAATATGCGGTGAAGAAGTGTGTCCTCACCATCTTAAACTGATTTATAATTCTAGAAACATCTGTAGTGGTTGAAGGGCTTATTCTCCAGTCCTGGCAGATGCAGTTTTGCTTCTCTCTCTTTCTCATCACTTCCTGGCTCCCATAAGCAGGGCAGCAGCCTCACCAGTGAAGCAGGGTAAAAAGAGCAGGGCCTGAACTACATGTCTTCTTCTTCTTCTTTTTTTTTTTTTTTTGTATTTTTAATTGGAGGATAATTGCTTTACAAAAGCATTGTATGGTTTCTGCCATACATCACCATGAATCGGCCATAAGTATACATACGTCTCCTCCCTCTTTGACCCTCCCTCCCACCCCCACCACCTCACCCCTCTGCGTTGTCCCAGAGCACCGGGCTGAGCTCCCTGTGTTATACAGCAGCTTTCCACTGGCTCTCTACTTTACACACCGTAATGTGTATGTTTCAGTGCTACTCTCTGAGTTGGTCCCACCCTCTCCCGCCTCCACTGTGTCAAGCGTGTTCTCTCTGTCAGCGTCTCTATTCCTGCCCTGCAAGGAGGTTCAGCAGTGCCGTCTTTCTAGATCCCATATATGCATTAATAGACAATGTTTGTCTTTCTCTTTTGACTTTGTATAACAGGCTCTAGCATCCACCTCACTAGAACAGACTCAAATGCATTCTTTTTTATGTAACAGTCCATTGGATATATGTACAACTTCTTTATCCGTTCACTTGTGAATGGACATGCTCTTGGTAGCTCATCTAACTTGAAATTTGTGAGACAACCCCCAGGGTAGAATGCCCACTTAATCATTAGCTTCTTTTTCTCTTTCTGTCTAAGGCCTTTGAGGAGAAAGCAGAAAACTTGGGCATGAAAAGAAATTCCATCCTTTCTACAATTTAAGATTTTGTGTTGCAAACCCAACCTCCTTACCCCAAGAGGAGAGCAGTAGAAGCAATTAGGTTGCCATGGGGATTGGTAATTGATTGATTGATTGATTTAAAAGCCAGAGAATTGTAAAAAAATGATATATGTGCATTGAAATTTTTTTTTAAGTTTATCTCCTAATTGTTGCTACTTATAAGACCAAGGCTTGGCACACGTTTGTACAGGTTTTCCTGACTGGCTTTTCCCATGGCTCTTCTTGCAGAAACCTCACCAATAATGCATCATCAACAAATTTCCAGTTTGTGTTTCTTTAAAGAGGCCTGGAAATTTCTAGAACACTTACATAACAGTCCTCAGTCCCTCCCTGCTTAAATATTATTGAGTTTTCCCAAGGTTTTCAACATAGTTTAGATGGACACAGGAACTCCTCTTCTTTCCCACTAATATTTCATTACTTTACATAGTATTTATTTAAATTATGTAATTAGAATTTTTTTTTTTTTACTTTAAAATATTGTATTGGTTTTGTGTAATTAGAATTTTAAGTACAGCTGGCACCAAAAGGTTTAGAAAACACTCCGTCAGTAGGATGGGAAGTTGGCAGGCTCACCAGCGCCACCCTGGCCCTGGCCTTGGCCCCTGGCTTTGGGGGAGGGCTCTGAGCTCCGGACACCTGTCTGGTGGGAGGAGGGGGCTTCTAGGCCACCATTTAACTGGTTCCTGTCGCTTCTCTCAGTTAATTGATATTATCGGCCTGCTAGCCTCCTGCCCAAGGAGAGGAAGTGGATGCCTCTGATCTGTCTGCTCTCCCTGCTTTTGGAAAATTACGGAACCACTCTCTTTGCTCCAGGGCCTAACTGTGGCGCCTCTTCTACTAATTAAAAATAGTTCTGTGCTTCTGAGGAAAACTACCTCAGGGCCTTCGGAGCCTCCTTCACCTTGGAAATTCCTTGTCGCTCACTGATGAACACTTGAGGGGTTGAGAGAGGCTGGTCACAGGCTGGGTGGAGAGGACTGTTACACTTGTGGCACAGTTTCCGTTGAGAAACTGAGAGATTTTGAATCCAGGCTTTTACATCTCTGGAAAGTGTACTAATACTCTGTTCAAAGCAGTGATTCTAGTCGTCTCATAGTTGCATAACTCACAGAAAAACATGTAGAAATTCAAAACAACTTTAATTTAAGATGAACACAAGTGGAAACTGGCATTTGAGTCTGAGCTCCTTGTAGTTCAGTGCTTCTTAGCAACAGGCAGCTGGCAGGGCTTCCCAGGTGACGCAGTTGGTAGAGCATCCACCTGCCAGTGCAGGAGACGCAGGTTTGATTCCCCGGTTGGGAAGATCCCCTGGAGTAGGAAATGGCAACCCACTCCAGTATTCTTACCTGGGAAATCCCATGGACAGAGGAGCCTGGAAGGTTACAGTCCACGGGGTCCCAAAGAGTTGGACACGACCAAGCACGCACGCTTTGCCAACAAAGGTCCGTCTAGTCAAGGCTATGGTTTTCCTGTGGTCATGTATAGATGTGAGTGTTGGACTGTGAAGAAGGCTGAGCGCTGAAGAATTGATGCTTTTGAACTGTGGTGTTGGAGAAGACTCTTGAGAGTCCCTTGGACTGCACGGAGATCCAACCAGTCCATTCTGAAGGAGATCAGCCCTGGGATTTCTTTAGAAGGAATGATGCTGAGGCTGAAACTCCAGTACTTTGGCCACCTCATGTGAAGAGTTGACTCATTGGAAGACTCTGATGCTGGGAGGGATTGGGGGCAGGAGGAGAAGGGGACAGCAGAGGATGAGATGGCTGGATGGCATCACTGACTCTATGGACGTGAGTCTGAGTGAAGTCCAGGAGTTGGTGATGGACAGGGAGGGAGGCCTGGCGTGCTGCGATTCATGGGATCGCAGAGAGTCGGACACAACTGAGTGACTGAACTGAAGCACACATGCACACACACACACACAGGACACATCCCCTGAAAGGCAACCCCCCCAGAGGTGTTCTGTCTTCATTTTCTCATGCAAAAGGACCTTAGAGTTTATGTGGCTATCACCAGAATCTGAAGTCTTGTGTTAAACAGATTGTTTAGGTATTCACTGATTCTATCAATCTCCTTTACAAATAGATTTTTTTCCTCCAAAGTTTCCAGTACAGTTTGGCCTTGGGCAACATTGGTGTGTCAAAGGAAGCAGACCAAATTCTCTCATGTGATCATGGGCTAGGAAATATGGCTTTCTAAAGCTTGCCTTTCGTGTGAACTAGAAACCACAGGCCAATGAACATACATGAATTACCAGGCCATTTCTTCTTTCAGCCATATCTTTTGTTCTATGAATGGTTCTATTTAGAACTCATTTCTTAGTGTCTTCTTTGAAATAAGCATGCAGATTTGTCATTTCGTTGTTTTAGTCACTAAGTCATGTCTGAGTCTTTTGTGATCCTGTGGATTATAGCCCACCAGGCTCCTTTGTCCCTGGGATTCTCCAGGCAAGAATACTGGAGTGAGTTGCCATTTTCTTCTCCAGGGGATATTCCCCCAACTCAGTGTGCAGATACTTGAAGACAAATAATTGACTTGTTCTGACCTAAAGACATCTAAACATTTCAGATGCTTTCCTTACCACCACCAACATCTGGATGCTTTTGAAAGAAATACCCACTTACTCAGGGTGTAACCATATAATCTGAATATTTGGATGAATACATGTATCTTATGGAGTAGTAACGATGTACCATTAGTGTCACCATGTGCCTCTCTGCTTTTTGGCATTACATAATGACTGCAGAACTCAGCATTTATGTGAAAACCTGAATACTTACAAAATCTATTTCAAATAGATTGTGAAAGATATCCTTTGTGGTATTGGACGGGAGTTTGAGGTAAATATTCTTTATGTGGACAATAGAAAAAGGAAAACCATATAGCATTTCTGGAATGTATTTGCCAAGCTTGTATTTTGGAAAACAGCCCAAAGGAACATATTTAAGGCTGTGACTTTAATACTGAACTAAGGAAATGCTTTAATGTATCAGCTAAGCTCATGGATGGTGGTAATCACATCTGGTTTACCTCAAGCTATAGTAGAGGGAATGAAACTTAAGAACAGAACACACATCATGAGGCTCAAGATCCATTTTTCGTTTGCAAGGATGCATGTGTGCAGTGCAGGGTTTTTAACTGATTTTGAAACATAAGTACTAAATGCAGGTTGCTCTGTCGCCCGTCCTTTCTTTGTGACGTAGCCTGTGACTTTCACTGCAGGAATTAGATATTTTTATGGATAGGCCCCTATTGCTGTTGCCTTATTACATGGCCAAGGAAAGTAGGGATCTGAGTAGGCTGGTAGGACAGAGAGGGGGCTGTCCAAGTCAGAGACCTTCCCTGTTAGCACAGATCCTGGCTACTAACTGTGGGAAATATTGATGGCTAATTTTTTCTTTTTCTTTTTTTTAAATTGAAGTATAGTTGATTTAAAATGTTTCAGTTAATAGGTAACACTATGATGGACGTGAGTCTGAGTGAACTGTGGGAGTTGGTGATGGACAGGGAGGCCTGGCGTGCTGTGATTTATGGGGTTGCAAAGAGTTGGACACGACTGAGCGACTGAACTGAACTGTGTGTAAAACAGATGGCTAGTGGGAAGATGCTGAATAGCACAGGGAGCTCAGCTCAGTGCTCTGTGATGACCTAAAGGGGTGGGATAGGTGGTGTGGGAAGGAGGCTCAAGAGGGAGGGATATACGTATATATATGTATAATTCATGTTTTTATACAGCAGAAACTAACACAACATTGTAAAACAATGATATGCCAATTTTAAAGAGCGATTCCATTATATACATATGTTTTTTCAGATTCTTTTCCATTATAAATTATTACAAGATATTGAATATGGTTCCCTGTGTTATACATTAGGTCCTTATTGTCCATCTTATATATAGTAGTGTATATATGTTAATCCCAAAGTGAAAGTGAAAGTTGCTCAGTTGTGTCTGACTGTTTGTGACCCCGTGGTCTATACAGTCCATGGAATTCTCCAGGCCAGAATACTGGAGTGGGTAGCCTTTCCCTTCTCCAGGGGATCTTCCCAACCCAGGGATTGAACCCAGGTCTCCTGCATTGCAGGCGGATTCTTTACCAGCTGAGCTGCAAGGGAAGCCCTGTTAATCTCAAACTCCTCATTTATTCCTCCTTTCCCTTTCCCTTTTTGTAACCATAAGTCTGTTCTCTATGTCTGTGAGTCTGTTTTGTACATAAGTTCATTTGCATCTGTTTTTAGATTCCAGATATAAGTGATATCATAAGGTATTTGTCTTTGGCTTACTTCACTTGGTATGATACTCTCTAGGTCCATCCATGTTTCTGCAAATGGCATTACATCATTCTTTTTCGTGGCTGAGTAGTACTCCGTTACATATGTAATGGAATATATCTGTGTGCCTCACGTCTTCTTTGTCCACTCATTCATACTGATGAGTTCCTTAAGCACATCGCCCAGCACAATGCATTTCTCACATGGGATACAGTCCTGAAGGGTACTTGTTGATTTCCTCAGCTTAATTTGTAAATCACAGCAAGGCTTCTTACCTCAGTTATCAGGTTTCTCTTGTCCTGCTGCTTATTATCATTTCAGACATCATACTGCCTTGCCCTTTAGAACTACTTTTGTCAGCATTTTAAAACATCAGCTATTTCAATGTTCTTTATCCAGTGACTTAACCCAAGGTGGAGCCGGTCTGCTCAAATCTGCAGCAGGTCACCGCTGATGAATAACATTTCTGAAAGCATATGCTGTGTTAGGTGTGGCAGTCTTTCATAAGTAAAGTTGGCAGCTACAGCAGTACTTAACCTAACTAGCAATGTAACCTAAACAGTTTCTATTCCAAATACATTTTATTCAGGAAATAATGTGTGTGTGTGTGTGTGTGTGTGTATGATACATATGATTCTCTCATCACTCTAGATGTAGCCAGATGAGATGTTACCAGATACTTGTTCTTATCAAAGCAATTATTGTTATAATATAATATAATCCTTACCCTTTTTTTTTAGTACTTTTTATGAGGACCATTTTGAAAGTCTTTATTGAATTTGTTACATTGTTTCTGTTTTGTGTTTTGGTTTTTGGCTATGAGGCATGTGGGATCTTAGCTTCCCAAAAAGGGATCGAACCTGTACCCACTGCATTGGAACGCAAAGTCTTAACCACTAGACTGCCAGGGAAGTCCCCCCTTCCCTTTCAATATGAGCTCTAGTTTTAAAACTTTAAATGTTTTTATCTTCCAAATTTCATAGGCAAGGGCATAGTCTTCTTTATGGGAAAATCACTAAGTAATAAAGTCCTTGGAGAGCCTGACCACGGAGCCTGCGAGTGTGGTTTTCAGCAGTGTGTGGGGTGCAGGCATCTGCTCAGGCTAGCAACTGAATGTATTTTTGGATCCAAGTATAAACCTTTCTAGATAAATGTTTTTAGAAAGTCACTTTAATGAGAAAATCCTGCCCAACAAAGGAAATCCTTTTTTCTGTTTTAAATCACGCTTCCCCAGTTTAGTGAGTAGGACAGAAATTTGACATCAGCCCTAATTCAACACAGCTGGAAATTTCTGCCCGAACACTCAAGTCTACGGGTTTTGATCATGAGGTGAGTTACGCAAATTCTCTTTGAAATATTGCCTGACCAAGTTAGGGCTACCGAATCAGACATGTGTGGAAGGACAGGAGGGAAGATTTAGGGCTCTTCTTGAGGCTGATAAAAGGCAAGTGTGTGTGGAAGAGTGGGGACAGACACACAAGACCCGCTAGTTGCCCTAGAGGCAGGAGATCATCCCAGGCAAGCTACTCTTGGCTGCATCCAGGGAAGGGACCGAGTCTAGGGACATCTCACAGGTCTCTGCCTGGCTCTTCACACTTGGTGAGAGGCGGCCTTGGCCAAGGCAGGCTGAGAAACCGCATCGCTTCCTCAAGACCTGGCAAAAAAGAAGTCTCCATTCCTTGCTTCAACAAATGTGTCCTGAGCATCTTTTGAAAACTAGGCAAGTTGCACTGGAACTCCAGGGATGGAAGGACCCCATTCTAACCCCGTCTAGTTGGAGAGATAAGCAGGTGCATACATGTGAGAGAAGTTCTGTCCATGGTATGGGAGGAACACCCCAGCCTGGAGCTGCGGTAGTAAGAGATTCAGGGATTCAGGAGCATGTCTGGAGGAAGTGAGGTTTGCAGGGTTTCTTAGAGGAGAGGGGGCGTCAGCCAGGCAGAGAAGGGAAAAGCTCACTAAGAGGCTCTATTCCTGCTATAGCTTTTTTTCATTCTGGCCTGTGGTGAAAATAGTTACTCCTAGGGCTAAATGATGGAATAAATGTGTAGAAAGAAAAAAATAATAATTTGAATGGCTGAAAAGACTGCCTGATGGGACAAATTACTAGAGAGTTTTCAAAGCCACTTTGAAATGCCAAACAACCTGTACTTTATCTGTTCAGAATTGCAAATACTACAGAAGTCCATTTCAGCCAGGAATACCAATGATTTTGTTGTGGGGGATATTTTAATCTTCAAGTATCAGTCATGTAGTCATGTAACATTTTGGGGGCCACATTTAATTTAATAACTAAGTGGGAGCAAATGTTACCAATTTCACACTAAGAGGAGCCCAGTGCATGAAGAACTACTGAATATGGTTCAGAGAATGTCCATTGGGAATCTAGCAAGTAGATGGGAAAGATGGGCAGTTAAGGCTCTCAAATCTCAGAGGGGTAGTGGTAAAGAATGCAGGTTCCATCCCTAGATCAGGAAGTCCCTTGGAGTAGGAAATGGAAACCCACTCCAGTATTCATGCCTGGAAAATTCTGTGGACACAGGAGCCTGGCCAGCGACAGTCCATGGGGTCACAATCGAACATGACTGAGCAACTGAACACACAGATACATGTTCTTATTCAGAAAGGAAAACAGGCCATCCTTCCCATGTGACTCACCCGCTGTCCTCTGCCTCCAGCCTTGGGTTTCATGGACTTGGAGACCAAAGGTCCCTCACTCACCACTGCATCCCGGATTGTCCTGGTTATCATCACCAACAGCTAGGTGACGTGTATGCAAGTCATGGAGGAGGTACCTCTCTGGATGAGGCTGAGCCCTCTGGGAAACAGGACAGACTTTGCTGAGTTTTGAGGGAGGAAGGAAGAGAAGAGACAGCTTCTGATGTTGTTTTCTTCTCTGATTCTTTCTGTCATCACTTATAGCCCCCTCAGTCCTGCCATGGGTCAGCCCTGCACAAATCCCTTTCTGTGTCCTTCATTCCCCCTCCTTGCATCATGGTTAAGTCCAGATCCAGAGGAAAGAGCTGGGTAGATGTGGGAAGACCTCTGTCTTGAACCCCAAGCTACCACTTTCTCTCTGTGTGACCTTCGGCAAGTCACAAGACTCTTAGAGATGCTTCTGGTGTGTGTATAAGGAGGAACTGAATTAGATGAGACCTAAGTTCCTAGGCCCACCAGCTCCAATTCTCTCTGCTTAGGCATGAAGGTGCTTGGGGAAGCATCTGTGACATTCTCAGCAGCCCTGACTGAGGTGGCCCTTTGTACACGCTTGTGTGTGATGTCCTGGGAAACAGGCGAGAGTGAAAATGAAGGACTCCACTTTCTTGCAGTTACATCCCAAGCTGGGGCCTCAGGAGCAGTGCACTGCTTTAAGAGTGCGCTTATTTTGGCTGAAAGAGAAATGCCAGCATTGCCAAAGATCTGTTGAAAGACAACTGCTTTGAACAGAAGTTCCCTTTCTGTTAAAACTAACAAACAAACAAAAGCCCTTCTATGGCTCCTATTTACTTTACCTTTTTATTTGATTTTTTTTTTATCGGATGATAATCGCTGTATAATATTGTGTTGGTTTCTGCCATACCTGAACGTGAATCAGCCACAGTAAGGAAGTCAAGAGACAGCTTCTGGTGCTCTTTGCTTCTCTGATTTCTTTCTGTAATCATTTTGTCGTCCCCTCAGTCCTGCCCTAGGTCAACCCTACACAAATCCCTTTTGGTGTCCCTCCCTATTTCATCACAGGTTAGGCAAATGATATGGATAAAATTAGAGACTAGGGTAAAGTTGACAATGAAGCCCCCTACTCTCCTGACCGGGGACCTCTGAATCAGATCAGATCAGTCGCTCAGTCGTGTCTGACTCTTTGCGACCCCATGAATCGCAGCACGCCAGGCCTCCCTGTCCATCACCAACTCCGGGGGTTCACTGAGACTCACATCCATCGAGTCAGTGATGCCATCCAGCCATCTCATCCTCTGTCGTTCCCTTCTCCTCCTGCCCCCAATCCCTCCCAGCATCAGGGTCTTTTCCAATGAGTCAACTCTTCACATGAGGTGGCCAAAGTACTGGAGTTTCAGCTTTAGCATCATTCCTTCCAAAGAAATCCCAGGGCTTATCTCCTTCAGAATGGACTGCTTGGATCTCCTTGCAGTCCAAGGGACTCTCAAGAGTCTTCTCCAACACCACAGTTCAAAAGCATCAATTCTTCGGCGCTCAGCTTTCTTCACAGTCCAACTCTCACATCCATACATGACCACAGGAAAAACCATAGCCTTGACTAGACGAACCTTTGTTGGCAAAGTAATGTCTCTGCTTTTGAATATGCTATCTAGGTTGTTCATAACTTTCCTTCCAAGGAGTGAGCCTAAAAACCAATGACTTAAAAAAGACATACTTGAGAAAAGTGTTCTCAAAGCAAGAGGGATATAATGGTAACAGGCCTGATGCCTCCCGCCAACACCCTGCCACCCTGGGCCAATGGAGCACATGCACACGTATGTTCCTAGGAGGATATAATCCTTGGGGATTTACATAGGATGGCGATTTTGTTCTTCATCCTAGGCAGTGTGTCCCCAAGGGGGCTGTGAGATCTAGAGATGAATCCATTCATCTAGTACACTTCTGCCTCTCATGAGGAAACATCTTGCTGTACAATATCCACTAAACAGTCATTTGCCCCAAAGCTAGAGGGAAGCAAGCTCCCACTGGTTACATCCTGAGCAAATATGTTATTCAGACTATGCACCTGCATATTTGACCAGAATTCGGGGATCTGGGGACTAGTGACCAACAGCAGTGACCACTCATTGCAATCTTTTTCTTACGCTCATGGCTCCAGTTCCCAGCACAGCTGGGCACTCCCTACCCTGAGACAAGTCTGGGTGTTAGCACTTTCGTGCACTTCTGGTCTAGGGACCAGAAGGGGATACCTCCTGCTAATGTTGTACAGGGGTCCTGTCCATTCAGGCAGGCTCCCATGTGGTGTATACCCATGCATCCTACTGTTTTAGCTACTATGATTCTTGACACATCACGCTCAGCTTAGTGATTAAAAAAATTTTTTTCATATATGCATGGACCTGTGAGGAGGACTGTCTTTGCCCCACATGGTCTGAGTGTTTAATGAATCACTTGAAGGCGGGTCCTCAAATTGTCTGAAGGCTCAGTCCCACTCATACCTGGCTATTGACTGGGCCTTTCGCTGGGGCATTCAGCCAGACACCTACACCTGGCCAAACCAAGTGACTTGGGCTTCCTCATGACATGGACCCTGGGTTCCAGGGCAAGTGATCTGAGAAGACATACCACCTATTATGATGTTGATCTGGAAGTCAGGCGTGTCAGCTCCAGAGGATCCTTAAAGGACCAGCCAGGTTCAAGGGGGAGAAGTATTAATAATACTCTGTCTCCTGGCAGCACAGGGAAGGTTCTGGAAGGCCATACTGCTGTGGCCACACACACATTCTGCCCTGCCTGGGCACAGCATGGGAACCGCAAGGAGGCTCTACCCGGCCCCTCCAGGGTGTGCTCCACAGGCAGGGCTTCCACAGCTTCGTCCATCTGGTGCTCATGACTCTGGTTCCGTCTGGCCCTCTGTGGACAGACGGAATTTCTTTGAATGATGGAGAATTTTTTTATCAGATTGATAAAATGTGTAAATCTTTCCTCTCGTTAGCTGTCACTTCTCAATTTAGGTCTTAAGCGAATTCCATCCCCATGGATCCATATGAGAGCATTATGGTAAAGCCATAAGTCATTCAAATAATGCCCAGGTCACATGCAGTGTCCTTTCAGTACAGGATCAGAATCTGTCCGCAGTGATCTGTGCAGGAGTGTTGTGGAGATTCTGTAACTTGAAGAGGCGGTCCCACCAGAGCATGCCAGTCAGCTCTTCTGTTGCTGATCAGAGAACCTTGATCTCACTGAGTTTGTTTCCCTGTGCCTGTTTGTGCCTTTTCATCTTTTTTTTCAGTTATTGAAGTATGGTTGATTTACAAGGTGTGTTAGTTTCAGGTGTGTAGCAAAATGATTCAGTTATTACATTTTCCATTGTAGGTCATTGAAAGTGAAAGTGAAGTCGCTCAGTCGTGTCCGACTCTTTGCGACCCCATGGACTGCAGCCTACCAGGCTCTTCCATCCATGGGATTTTCCAGGCAAGAGTACTGGAGTGGGGTGCCATTTCCTTTTCCAGGGGATCTTCCCAATCCAGGGATCAAACCCGGGTCTCCTGCACTGCAGGCAGACGCTTTACCATCTGAGCCACCAGGAATTATAGGTCATTACAAGATATTAAAAATAGTTCTCTATACTATACAGTTGGTCCTTGTCAGTTATCTATTTTATCTGGAGTGGTTTGTATCTGTTAATTGCATACTCCTGATTTATCCCCTGCCCTTCCCCTTTAGTAACCGTATGTCTTGTTTTCTATTTCCTGTGTTTTTTAAGCTTTAAAAAATTAAAAAAAAAATATTCAGTTGTATGTCTTCCATACTTTTTCATTATGGCCTGAATTAATGTTCTTAGTGACTTTTTTCTTTATTATATTTCAGAGATGTGGAAAATACAACAAAACATTGAGAAGAAAATAAAAACGTACTGTAATGCTGGCCCTCCAAATAATTGTTAATATTTTAGAGCTTTGCCTATTTGAGTATTTCCTCATTATTAAATATTCTTCTATTAAAATGATTTTAATGGCTAAGTACAAATTGAATATACCAGGACTTATTTTAACCACTCTCTTTATTGTTGGACATATGTTATTTCCTCTTTCTTATACTCTTAATGCAATTACTTTTGCATTACTAAAATAACAATAACTTTTTATTTAACATATGATAGAGATTTTCAATATTTATTAAAATGCTTAATAAAAATTATTTAAATTTAAATATATAAATTCCAATAAAGGGACTATTGAATCATAGACTATAAATAATTTAAAGTTTTGCTGTTGTTGTTGTTTAGTCACTAAGTTGTGTCTGACTCTGTTGCAACCCCATGGACTGTAGCCTGCCAGCCTCCTCTGTCCCTGGAATTTTCCAGACAAGAATACTGGAGTGGGTTATCATTTTCTTCTCCAGGGGATCTTCCTGACCTGAAGATCGAACCTCCTTCTCCTGCATCGGCAGGCAGGTGCTTTACCACTAGCATTATCAGGAAAGCCCAAAGTTTTTCTATATGGTCTTAAATCACTTTTCCAAATTCACACAATCACTATCAATCTGCACATAATTTTGAAATAAAAACAGGCAGGAATTATGTATTTGGGGAAATATGTAAAGCCATATTTTAAATGGACTCAATTTAGCTTTGATTTCTATTTGTTTTAGCCCCAAGATGAAAATTGAATCATTTGATTCCATCAAAGAGTGTTTTCAATTCCTCAGCTTCATGTTCTGATTCTATGCTTTTGTGTCTCTTTAAAGTGTAATCTCTGTCGTATATATTTTCCCACTAACACTGTATTTTTCTCCTTCATGTATGCCTTGTGGTTTCGCTGCTGTCAATCATTTTGCTCCAGATGTTCCTTTTCTTGGTGTCTCATTTAGTTCATGCATGACTATGCCATTACTCATTGCCTGTTGTCTTAACTTCCATGTAATTTGTCTACTCTGTAATTCTACATCTTTGAATGATAATGTTACTACTTTTAGAGCAGGAAAATATATATGTATATGTGATTTCTACATATTTACTGTTTTCTCCTCACCACTACTATGGTCAGTTATGAACAAACCTTCACACATGCTTCACATGCTTTCTTGTATAATCGTGTCCATTTGTCTGCAAAATTGTATGTTGTCACTAAGTTTTTTGTACATATATTAACTTATAATATATTAGATGTCTTCAGTATTTATGGTAGTTATGGGTACTTCATCTGCGCTGTTTTCTTCTAATGTAGTTGACCATTTGGGATATAAACTTTAGGGAATGATGGAGTTGATATAGTGAATGTTAAATTACATATCTTGATTAAATAGTTATTTTTGGACTCCAATTATAGTATTATACAACTTGTGAACTCTAAGGACTTTTTAAATATTGCCACACCTGGGCATTTTGTTGTTTCTTTTCTAGCCATTAATTATAGCTTTTTTAGTAACTCTGCAATTTAATCTGAATGTATATCTCAATTCTTTTCCCTATGCAAAATTATTTTTATATACCTTCTAGGACTCTCACCATTAGTTGGAAAAATATTAGTTTTACTTTTGGTTACTTTTAAATTCTGAGCTCACTTTTTGCTGCTTATTTATTTATTTATTATATTTTTATTGAGATATAATTGACATATAACACTGTGTAAGTTGAGATGTACATTGTTTTTATATGATGCAGGTTATTACAAGATATTGAATATAGTTCCCTGTGCTACACAGTAGGTCCTGGTTTATCCATTTTAATGTATAGTAGTATGTATACGTTAATCCCAATCTCCTAATTTATCCCTCCTCCCCCTTTCCCCTTTGGTAACCATAAGTCTTTTTTCTATGTCTGTGAGTCTGATTCTGTTTTATGATAAGTTCATTTGTATCATTTTCTTAGACTCCACATATAAACAATATCATATGACATTTGTCTTTCTCTGTCTGACTTACTTAGTATAGTAGAGATTCTAGGTCCTGTCATACTGCAAATGGCATTATTTTGTTCTTTTTATGGCTGAGTAATATTCCATTGTGTATATATGTACCACATCTTCTTTATCCATTCATCTGTGGGTGGACATTTAGGTTGCTTCCATGTCTTGGATATTGTGAATAGTGCTACTATGAACACTGGGGTGCATGCATCCTTTTGAATTATAGTTTTTTTTGGATATACATCCAGGGGTATGATTGCTGGTTCATACAGTAGCTCTGTTTTTCATTTTTAAAGTAACCTTCATATTATTCTCCACATGGTGATTTTGTACAGAAAAGTGACATAAAGAGGGCTCTTTTCTGGTTCATGTGTTGGATACAAGTGTGAAGGGGAAACGTTTCAGAAGGCGGGAGGTCCCAGACTTGGCTATTCATTCATGGAAACAATGAATGCCATGTGCCTACCATGTGTCTGACATTGTGCCAGGAGCTCTGAACCTAGTAGTGAGCAAGCCGCCATCGTCCGAGCTCTTATGGGGCTTGACGTGGATTGTCCCTTCTTTTATGGAACTTATGCCCTGGTGTGAGAGAGGGAAAATGAGTATTTGCACTGGTGCTGATAGCAGCTACATATAACATACATATAATACAGGTCTCCTGGCATTTAAAGTCTCCTTGGGAACGCTCTTGCACTTTGGTGGGAATGTAAATTGATACATCCACTACGGAAGAAGGTATGGAGATGCCTTTAAAAACTAGGAATAAAACCACCATATGACCCAGCAATCCCACTCGTAGGGATATACCCTGAGGAAATCAAAATTGAAAAAGACACATGTATCCCATTGTTCAATGCAGCACTATTTATAATAGCTGGAACATGGAAGCAACCTAGATGTCCATCGACAGGTGAATGGATATAAAAGTTGTGGTACTTATACACAGTGGAATATTACTCAGCCATAAAAAGGAATGCATTTGAATCAGTTCTAATGAGGTGGATGAACCTAGAACCTATTATACAGAGTGAAGCAAGTCAGAAAGAGAAAGATAAATATCGTATACTCATGCATATATACAGAATCTAGAAAAATGGTACTGAAGAATTTATTTGCAGGGTAGCAATGGAGAAACAGACATAGAGAATAGATTTATGGACATGGGGAGAGGAAAAGAGAGGGTGAGATGTATGGAGAGAGTAACATGGAAAGTTCAGTTCAGTTCAGTTCAGTCGCTCAGTCATGTCCTACTCTTTGTGACCCCGTGAACCGCAGCACGCCAGGCCTCACTGTCCATCACCAACTCCCAGAGTCCACCCAAACCCATGTCCATTGAGTCGGTGATGCCATCCAACCATCTCATCCTCTGTCATCCCTTTCTCCTCCTGCCCTCAATCTTTCCCAGCATCAGGGTCTTTTCAAATGAGTCAGCTCTTTGCATCAGGTGGCCAGAGTATTGGAGTTTCAGTTTCAGCATCAGTCCTTCCAATGAATATTCAGGACTGATTTTCTTTAGGATAGACTGGTTGTATCTCCTTGCAGTCCAAGGGACTCTCAAGAGTCTTCTCCAACACCACAGTTCAAAAGCATCAATTCTTCAGCGCTCAGCTTTCTTTATAGTCCAACTCTCACATCCATATATGACCACTGGAAAACCTTACATTACCATATAGATAGCCAACAGGAATTCGCTGTATGGCTCAGGAAACCCAAACAGGGGCTGGGGTGGGATGCGGAGGGTGATGAGAGGGAGGTTCAGGAAGGAGGGGGCATGGGTGTACCTATGGCTGATTCATGTTGAAGTTTGACAGAAAACAACAAAATTCTGTAAGACAATTATCCTTCAATTAAAAAACAAATAAAAGTTTAAAAAAATCATAAAAAGTCTCCTAAATATTCTAGCTTTCAGGGACTGTGACCAGTGTACAGATACGTGTTCAGTGCCCTATTGGAGCCCTGTGCCCCTAAAGGAACATCTCTCTGTTATTACAGGTCAGCCTCTCTTTGGTTAGAATTCCTAGTCCAGTGTGAGTTTGCCTATGAATGCAGTTCAAAGACCCAGGCTTCCCCTTTGATAAATCCACTTTAGGAGTTGATATACTGGATATAAGTCTTAGAAATGACTGGATGCAGGAGATAAACTGTGGAGTCATGTAGATACAGCTTATCATTCAGTAATAACCTGAAATTGCCATTCTCAAGAATGGCCTCCAGGGAAGACAAAGTTTCTGGCATGATTCCAATGGGATGCAGAGGGTAGCAGAGCTGTGTTGGGGAGTCTTCCCTTTGCAGACCATTGGATAAATCACAGATGTGTTCATAGCCCTGAAAATATCTGTAGTTTACTAATGGTATATTTTTCTTTTTCCCTGGCCAGGAATCTTACATCTTTTCAGCAGAACTTGGAGAAAAATGTGAAACCATAGGCAAGAAGCTATTGTACTTAGAAGATCAACTGCACGTGGCAATCCACAGTCATGATGAAGATCTCATTCATATCCTTTTAATCCTGCAGATGGAGCACCTGTTAAGTTACTTTGTAAAAGAAAGTCTTAAAAAATTGCACAGTTTTCCTATGCCTCAGCAGATGGAAACAAATAGATACTCCTGGTATTTAGAGTTCAACACACCTCTGATCTCTGAGATTATTCAGTATGCGATGTTTTCTCTCTAGGTTTTGGTAAGTTGGCATTTTTGATGACTAAACCTGACTGCTAATAATTACCAAAGAAATTCAGACATGCACAAAATGAGGCCAAATAAAAATGCAGTTTGGGGCTGTGCAGCTGGGTTTGTGGGGCTCACACGGTTGTGAGTCTGACTGCATCGGTTTTCTAGGGGCTTTCTGAATACCGAGAAACCCAAATCCATCTTCAGCTTCCTCTTCCATGCGATTCTGCTTTATAAGGGGCAGGAGAGTATCACACTAGTGGGACTTCATATCACTCCCTTCCAATTTTTTCTCATACAAGATTCAGTGCATTTCCTGTCATATCTGCAAATCCCTTTATCAAAACTAGTTGCCAGTGAGCAAGATGGCACAAGAAACTGCTGGCTTAGGTGTCTGTCCACGTGAAGCATTGAATCGCGTATTAATCAGTGTGTGGTTTGTCCCTGGTTAGTTCTTCTGAGGGCAGAGGAGTGCATGCAAGATGGATGAAGGCATATACAGCTCCATCCTGTATTTTTTTTTAGGTATTTAATCATAAGTTGAAACTTCTCTAGATGAAAGTACATCTTTGTTCATTTATCCTTTCTGTTCAGTAGTATGACTTTTATTAGATGTATTTGTGAGAAATGTAGCTATTTTGAACTTTGTTTCTCATTGCTGTCTTTTCAGAATTCTAGTTCTTATCAGACTTTATCTGGAATACGTGTGTATGTTTAAAGAGATTTGAATGGTCAAGCATTAATCATAATCACAAGTATTCAGATCCACAGTCTAATGATGGATTCAGTGTTGTGTTTCCTTTCTCCTTATAACCTGAAATCTTTCACCTTGCTTATTAAATTTAGGAGGAAAAAATTTTTCAACTTAATCAGTGATTATTTCCAATTGCTCAAGGTACATTTTTAAAAGCAGACATTCTGTTTTTTGTAAGTCCCTGCCCCTAATAAACTGTTATTTAAGCTCTTATTAAAAAGCTGGCCAAAGAAGCAGTAGCAGTATATTTGCCTTTTACTTTTGTTTATTTCATGTTCATGGATCCCACAGATTTGACAGTTGTTAGGGGAGTATGGCCTCCAGCAGATGGACAAGTGACAGTCTGCGCCGGGGCATCTGGGAGCAGGGTCCTGCCGAGGGCCAGTGCACACTGAGCGGCTCCTGGCCAGCAGGTGGGCTTGTTCGTCAGTGGGAAAACCCCTCAGCTTCTGGTGGGCTCAGGTAACAGTTCTGACAGCTGCATTTGAGGTCTGTGTTAGCCTCTCATTTAGACATTTTCAAAAACGTTAGTTTGACTCTAGGGAATTGGGTTTTCTCTTTAATAGATTTGGGTAGTGGGAAGGAGGCTGAGAGGGGACAGAGATGTGTATAAATGGGATGCTTTTAGTGTTCCCAACCCAGATTCAGGAGCAATGGGATCATGGACAGTGGATAATGCCTCTATCAGTTCAGTTCAGTTCAGTTCAGTCTCTCAGTCATGTCCGACTCTTTGCAACCCCATGAACTGCAGCACACCAGGCCTCCCTGTCCATCACAAACTCCCGGAGTTCACTCAGACTCATGTCCATTGAGTCAGTGATGCCATCCAGCCATCTCATCCTCTGTCGTCCCCTTCTCCTCCTGCCCCCAATCCCTCCCAGCATCAGGGTCTTTTCCAATGAGTCAACTCTTCGCATGAGGTGGCCAAAGTACTGGAGTTTCAGCTTTAACATCAGTCCTTCCAATGGACACCCAGGACTGATCTCCTTTAGGATGGACTGGTTGGATCTCCTTGCAGTCCAAGGGACTCTCAAGAGTCTTCTCCAACACCACAATTCAAAAGCATCAATTCTTCAGCACTCAGCTTTCTTCACAGTCCAACTCTCACATCCATCCATGACCACTGGAAAAACCATAGCCTTGACTAGACGAACCTTTGTTGGCAAAGTAATGTCTCTGCTTTTTAATATGCTGTTTAGGTTGGTCATAACTTTCCTTCCAAAGAGTAAGCGTCTTTTAATTTCATGGCTGCATTCACCATCTGCAGTGATTTTGGAGCCCCCAAAAATAAAGTCAGCCACTGTTTCCACTGTTTCCCCATCTATCTGCCATGAAGTGATGGGACCAGATGCCATGATCTTTGTTTTCTGAATGTTGAGCTTTAAGCCAACTTTTTCACTCTCCTCTTTCACTTTCATCAAGAGGCTTTTTAGTTCCTCTTCACTTTCTGCCATAAGGGTAGTGTCATCTGCATATCTGAGGTTATTGATATTTCTCCCAGCAATCTTGATTCCAGCTTGTGCTTCATCCAGCCCAGCGTTTCTCATGATGTACTCTGCATAGAAGTTAAATAAGCAGGGTGACAATATACAGCCTTGACATACTCCTTTTCCTATTTGGAACCAGTCTGTTGTTCCATGTCCAGTTCTATCTGTTGCCCCCTGCCCTGCATATAGGTTTCTATAGGTTTAGAGATGCCTCTATAAGCATCTCTAAAGTCAGATAACAACAGGTACCTGTAAGGTTCCCAGGTGCCACAAGTAAGCACCTGCCTGCCAGTGCAGGAGATGTGAGAGATGTGGATTTGATCCGTGAGTCAGGAAGATCCTCTGGACGGGAGGGCATGATAACCCACTCCAGTATTCTTTCCCTGGAGAATCCCATGGACAGAGGAGCCTGGCTGCTTCAGTCCATAGGGTCATAAAGAGTCGGACACAACGGAAGTGACTGAGCATGCACCCACTAAGGTTTTTATTTGAGTTAAATGGGTTAAGATTCAGAAAATGTGTTGAACATAGTTCTTTTTTTTTTTTTTTTAAATCTAATTTTATTTTTTATTTTTTTTTTTAAACTTTGCATAATTGTATTAGTTTTGCCAAATATCAAAATGAATCCGCCACAGGTATACATGTGTTCCCCATCCCGAACCCTCCTCCCTCCTCCCTCCCCATACCATCCCTCTGGGCCGTCCCAGTGCACCAGCCCCAAGCATCCAGCATCATGCATCGAACCTGGACTGGCAACTCGTTTCCTACATGATATTTTACATGTTTCATTGCCATTCTCCCAAATCTTCCCACCCTCTCCCTCCCCCACAGAGTCCATAAGACTGTTCTATACATCAGTGTCTCTTTTGCTGTCTCGTACACCGGGTTATTGTTACCATCTTTCTAAATTTCATATATATGCGTTAGTATACTGTATTTATGTTTTTCCTTCTGGCTTACTTCACTAGTTCTTATACATGGTTAAGTGCTTGGTTTTAGGAAGAAAAACATTTTCAGTGTCAGTGTCACAAGATCAAACCACATCCCATTTTTATATGAGGTTTCAAGATAGATTTTTTTCAATCATTTTGTAATAAATCCTTGAGAGAACTGATTGGTAACCCTACAATGACTTATATGAAAAGTCATTTCATTCTGATAAAATTTCTATAGACAAATAGGGATTATTATTTCTACTTGATAGTTGAGAAGACTGAGGCTTAGAAATTGCATGACTGTCCAAGATCATTTCTGACGAACGGCAAAGCATCCAGCCACCTGCCCATGGTCCTTCATGGCCAATCAGGAGGCAGCCATGCCTGTACATAGCTGGACAGGCTTGTTCTGTGGAACACACAATTACTATCAAAATGTTAAGCTTTAATAAGAGGTGTTAAGTGAAGATATGTTTATTGAGAATTTTGCTAGTCCTTGCTGAAATAAATGGAAACATAGAGGGAACAGGTCAAACCAGGATTGGGAAGCACTGGTTTTGGTACTGAAGTCACCCTCCACCAATAACATTTACACCACAATATGGATTTCAATGCAGACTTTCCTCTGCAACTCTGGCTTTGTTCTGTGTCACTGATTGAGAGTAAATACAAAGAAGGTATCTTTGAATTCAAACAGAGTGGTGCTTAGTGGATCTCGGTGCCTTCAGATAGAAAGGCACATTTACAAGGCACTGCTGAAGCTTCTTACACAAACTGAAGCTCTTGTTTCAAATGAGAGCTTATCTCGATTCAAAGAGGCTGCTGAAATCCTCCAGCCAAACTCCAACTGGTTTGTGTTTCCATTCTTCATCAAAGAGACAAAGCTGAGTGCAGTTGAAAGAAACAGCTTGCCATCAACAACAGGAAAGAATTTCCCAGCGAGTGTAGTACTTTTGTTTGATTCCATTAAGGACTCTGCCAGAGCCTCCTGTGTGTAGGCTGCAGAGTGAAAACATGATTAATTCGAGCCCACATCAATGTCCATGTCCAGAAGATTCAAGCCTTGAACACTGCAGATGCGGGAGGCACGGAACTTTGCATAAGCCATGAGTGTGAGAAAGCCCTGGGGCTGTAGCATCAGGGGAGGGTGGGCCAGTCACAAGCAGCGGGGCTGATCTTCCCAGCAGATCCTCTGGGCATCCTGATTTAACATCAAGGCTGTGGACAGCTGACTTGTAGTCTCTTGCTTTTATGAAGAAGACACTGGATTGACAGAGTGGAGGAAGGGAAGAAGACAGGCCGTGTCTCTTCATCCTCCTGACAGGCTCACTAAATCACACCGAGTAACAGCACCAACCCGTCAGGAAGCACATGGCAAGCATCTGAGAAGAGTCTGCAGCCTTAATTGGAAGAGCCGGCATCACAGAGGTGACTCACGCCTGGCATCTAAGGCGAGGACGGGAGGTGCGACTTCACTGCCACTCAAGCCGGGATTTCCAGGAGTGTTTGTCTGAGTCTGTAGTATAATTTCACAGTCACTTTGGATCCTAATTAGCAGTTGTGTTTTGAAAAAACATGTTAAGGGGATGGAATCATTCCTCCCCGTACATAGTGCTTTAACTGAAAACCACCTAAGTTAGGTGGATGTTTTAGCAGCGATTTTTCTCTTTCTCCTTCATCTTCTACAACACACTTTCAGAAGGAAAGAAGGACACCTAGGAGTGGGACACTTAGCATATTTCAGAGCCCCCAGGGTAGTTCTGCACGCCTCTGAATCCTAGATGAGATGGGACAGACTGATTCTATCTGTGGTTCTATTTGCATTCATGTCCAGGAAACCCTCCTGGATTTCTGTTCTTTCTCTTTACTTGGAATGCGTGGTGCCCAATCCATTAGTTTTGGTGGTGCTTGATGGCATGCAAACACTAAATACATCCAGATACATGCACAGATGCCACATGAGCTTAAGAGCCCTTGTTTGGTTCAGCTTTAAAACATGCAGCTGTAACTGACAAAGGAAATGGGAGTTTGGGGGGCTTGCTCTTGCCTCCTTGGAAATGCTTTCATCTTCTAGAACTGAAGAGCTGGAAGAGGGATTGTGACCATCATGGTGTCATAGATGAAAGAACCGAGACCCTAAGATGCTGCAGTTTGACCATTGTGTGCACTGGTCTGATGCGAATATGGGGGCCGGGGTTCTTCCCTCTGGCCCCCATGAAAAGGAGTGGAATGGGAAGAGGAGGAGTGGGAGCCCAGGAGAGGTGTGGACACCTGGCTCCTACTGCAGGCTTAGCACAGGTGAACTTGGCCCTGGGTGGCACCAAAGGAAGTGGGCCTGCGCAAGCTTCACAACCTTTGAGGCTGCTGCCTGTGGACGGGGCTTTCCTCTTTGCTCGTCAACAACTGTGCCCCTCACTTTTGGCTTTGGGAATGAAGGAAAGTTCCCAGGACTGTGGCCACAGGGCCTGCAGAGGAATCACTGTTGATAAGGAAAAAATAATTTAGCAAATGAGTAACTTACTTCTTTTGGAAGCAAAGGAGATCAGATGAACTGAAGACCGTCGTTTGACCCAGCTAATAAAATGATCGCTTGGAATCACAATTGGCAGTAAAATTCTCAATTGTTTTTGATATATAAACAAAGACCCCTTTGAAAAAATCTGAGGATCTTTGGACATGGCTGCCCTAAAGGACAGTGTTGTCTTAGCACTAGAAGACTCATGTGAAACGTGCCTTTATTCATTGCAAACACACTCTGCACAATTTTACTATCAAGAAGTAATGTTCTTGGCGCTTCCCTGTTGGTGCACTAGTTAAGAATCCGCCTTTCAATGGAGGGGACATGGATTCAATCCCTAGTCAAGGAGCAAAGATCTCACTTGCTTCCAGGCAGCCAAGCCCGTGTGGCAAAACTCCCAAGCTCATGTGCTACAGCGAAGACCCAGCACAGCCAAAATTTTAAAAAACATTTTTTAATTGTAAAAAAAATTTTTAAAGAAGTAATACTCCTGCCTAATACACCTGTAGTCTACAGCAAGGTGGTCTCGGGTTCCAAGGGGTTTTTAAAGATACTGGCATGCCAATCCTTGTGTCATTGTTGTAATTAATGGGCTGATTTTCTTAGCTGCCACAGATCTTTGGTGGCGTATCTGTTACAGAGGATGAAATACCCACTTGGCTGAGAGGCTGCTAGAGCACAGGCATACTAAGAATCATTTAACTCCTTTTAGACCTCTTCTTGCACTTAGATGTAATGAGCACCTCTGTCACATATACATAAATTCCAACACCGAAGTTTTACTCTGTTTCCTCAGAACTTTCACAAAACACATGGTCAAACGCCAATCGGCTTTAACTATGAACTTATTGGGGGAGCAGTCAGGAAAATCTGCGTTTTATGAGTAAGATAATGAAAGCATCGGACGGTTTGCCAGCTTCCCAGAGCTGATGGGCACATCCTCAAATTTCCATCTTCTCATTCCTCCCTGTGTCCCTGGAGATTATTGTCTGAGGGCTGAGATTGTCTGAGATTATTGTCTGAGTGTTATTTTAGTTGTATAACATAGTCTTTCTCTTTTGTGGCTTCTCTCTCACTTTCTTTTCAAAACCCTTTTTCAGTGTGTTCTCCCAGTGCTAGACATTTTATGACTAGACATTTTATGAGTTCTTTAAGAGGCAGTTGAGTTTGGTTCAGTTTCTCTCTCTAAAAACCTTGGTTGTCATTCAGCATATCACAAGAGTGGGGCCTGTAGTCCCAGACTACCTATCAGAGGTAATGAAGTCTCAGGAGTTTGTCAAGATTCATAAACTGCTTAAGCTCTATGCTTACTCTTTATAAACGTAGCTTAACTTTGTGATTAATTGGCAGCTTGGTATTTGGTCTGGGACGACTTATGCTCTTGCTTGTGTAAAGTCATATGTGTTTTCACTAAAGATTAACAGAGCTGTTCAGAGAAACAGAAGAAAACGAAATCTTTTAAAAAAGGAAAAAGACAAGTATTGGATACTTTCTTCTCTTGGATCTCAACTCCACCCTTGTTCCCCCCCACCCTCAAGTTCAAGTGCAAAGAGTGAATCATCATAGTAGACGTATGTAAATTATGTAAATGATGAAGTCTGGTGAGGCTTCAAGAGCAAGAATAACTGCCAAAGCCTTGTCAGGGTGGCTCAGCGATTTTTGCTTAGGTGAGGTTCATTTGCATAATTCCCAGGATCCTTTGGAATTCCTTATTTAAAAAAGAAAAAAGAACGCTTCCTATAGTCATAACCTGAAGGTATCTGTATCTCTTGACACTGCATCAACATCGCATTTGGATAAAACAACATTGTAGTAGATGTAGGCAGTCTGAGTGGGAAGATTTCTGCAAGCTGCTTACCCTAAAGCTTTCTGTCTTCTCCATATCTGATCTAGTAATATTTAAGTGGTCTGACCTCGTGCAATGACTTAACAGTATTTAAGTGGTATCAACATGTTTCTGTGTTTCTTCTTAAGTTCCTGTTGGATGAAGTTAAATTAGTTTGCTTATTAAACTAAGAGAATCTAAGCCACCACTCATTCTGTATTTGTCTTAGAATTGTTCTGACTGCAGGCACACCAGGAAAAGCAGAGTTAGCTGTGGACAGACAGGAAGACAACTGTTGGTTAAATGTTCCTGAGCTTAAACACCTAGAAGAGAGCTCATCTCTTTAAAGGATGGCAGTCATATTATTTATTCCATAGGATTACTTGCCAAGTTCCCTGTGATTGCTTTATCTACAGGAGAAACAACTTTATAGGTTAGGAAACTAAGAGCCCAACAGTTTAAAGAAAAATATATCAACCAACTAGCCAACCTAGAGAATGCAAGCTCCCTGCCTTATGTCAAGTCTCTAGTGCCCCGAATGGCTGTTTTACAAGTACCCTAGAGCATAATAACACATGAGAGCAGTTTAGAACTAAAGGTGTTTTGAAGTCATTGTTTCAGGAGAAAACTGAGATTCAAAATGATTTACACAAGGTGACAAGGCTGGCCAATGGCCAACAGGCACTGTAACTCATGACTCAATGTGGACCTGTGGTGGTGCCCAGTCCTGGCTTTCTCCAGAAGACTCTGGTTTCCAGCCTTCTTTCCTTTCCACTGTCAGAGCACTTGGATGTGCCAGGGGCCCCCACCCCAGCAGGGGGCTTAGCAGGAGTACAGTCACTCTGACCATATTCCGTGGAGCATCCTAGCTTGCCATCTGTCTCAGTCTAAAAGCTGACTCTTCTTTTTCCTGTTGGAAACCTTCCTTGAGACAGTCAATGACCTCGGGCCTCGTAGGAACTGCAGTCACTCTTAAAAGAAGTGTAACATTTGTATTAATATTTAATTGGTCCAATTTGGAGGAACTTGAAACTGCAATTAGAGGGCAGTGCCCATCTGCTTTCAGCAGGCACGTGGCTCTTCCCAGATCCCTGGGAGGCTGCAGGGGCCGCCCGTCACCTTCACGTGTGTTCCTTAACAACATGCGCACAGTCTCTCAAGGGGGAGCTCCAGATGGTGAAGGAAACTCTCCAGGCCATGGCCCTGCAGCTCCAGCCAGCAAAGGAGGCAGAGGAGAGGGAGGCTGCAGCTTCCTGTGTGACAGCTGGCATCCGGGAAGCACAGTCCTGAGGCCTGACAGGATGGAGGGTGAGTGACTGTGTCATCAGCATGAGTGCTGGGGGCCTCTCCCATCTCTTCTGCATAACCAGTGTGCCTGAACCCATTACGGAGATGCGCAGCCTGGATGCCCAGCCAAAGGGTGGTCCTCTCTCCTGGGGCTGAGTTCAGGGGAGTTTGCAGATTGGAATATGCAGGGCAGGGGGTCATCTGCTGATTTCCTTCTGTCAGTCTGAGACACTTTTACTGTGTCATTAACAAGAGCATCCTGCAGAGGACTTGAAAAAAATCTCTCCATTACAGACCCCATTAGACAGACAGTGAAAGTGAAAGTGTTAGTCGCTCAGTCGTGTCCAACTCTTTGCGACCCCATGAACTGTAGCCCCCCAGGCTCCTCTGTCCATGGAATTTTCCAGGCAAGAATACTGAGGTGGGTTGCCATTCTCTTCTCCAGGGAATCTTCCCAACCTTGGGATCAAACCTGGGTCTCCTGCCTTGCAGGCAGATTCCTTACCATCTGAACCTCATTCCACCAAGGGAGCCTCATTAGACAGAAGTTGGGGTGAATTCTCCTAGAAAGATGTCTCTTTTCCTGCATCATCTTGCTTTCCTTTGCAGTTAAAATAGCTCCTGATTTAAGGAACTTATAAAAAAGGAAAGCATACATGTCTCTCTCATCATACCTGCTACATTTTCCTACAGGCGCACGATATAAGGGAGCTAATTAACCCTAGAATCTGGAAGTAACAGCTTTTCACCTTAACTTCTCCTGTGATTCTTCATCATCTCAGGAGAATTAAGATCAAAATTTCCAGAAGGTATTTTTAAAGAGACAGCCTATCAGGAACCCCAGCTGTCTGGTTTTCCTGTTGTGGCAATGCCTATCTTTATAGGATGGTCCCTGATGTTTCATCAGGACTTGCTGAAATTCACCGACAACTAGAGCAGGAAGGGAGTAGGGGCCATAAGTGGGTTGGGAAATTATTTAAATGTTTAAACCTCTCCTATATTCCCCTGAACCAGTCTCACCCAGGGTCAGGCAGGACATGGAAATGGAAAGCTCCAGTGCAGTATAGTACTCAGCGAGGCAGGGCTGTACTCAGATAATCAGTGCTATACTCAGTTAATCACTGCTGTGCTTGGTTAACCAGTGCTGTACTCAGTCATGCAGTGTTATATTCAGTGAGGCAGTGCTGAACTCAGTTAACCAGTGCTGTACTCAGTGAGGCAGTGCTGAACTCAGTTAACCAGTGCTGTACTCAGTGAGGAAGGACTGTAGTCAGTAATAGTAATGTGGAGCACTGAAGGCCCCTCCCTGCTGAAGCAGCTGTAGAACAGGCTGAGCTCACCCAACAGCACTTCCCAAGGTGCACTGAGGAAGGCAGCCTTGAGAGATGCTCTGCAGACACACCGCTCTCCTTTGGCATGTTTGGGAAGATTCCTATGCCATCATTTCTGCTGGAAAGCAATGGTGCAATCAGCATATTAGCCTTTGAGAGTGCTTCAAGTAAGAAAACCCTCCTGATTCCGTCTCACCCCAAACTCCCCAAGTTTAATGGATCATAGTTTTTAAATTTAAATTCTATTAATATTCCATCAGTCAACTGCATTCTCTAGGGGTGTCATGATCCATATGCTGGTTTATATCACTTATGTATGCATTAGAGATGAAACTCAAAACCTTTGCTATGCTGTGTTGTCCTTAGCTGCTCAGTCATGTCTGACTCTGCGATCCCATGGACTGCAGCCCACCACGCTCCTCTGTCCATGGGGATTCTCCAGGCGAGAATACTGGAGTGGGTTGCCATGCTCTCCTCCATGGGATTTTCCCAACCCAGGGATTGAATCCAGGTTTTGACGGGGTCCAGCCCCGGCTGATCCAGGGTATTCGAAGCGGGGACAGCGTCGGCGAGCATCAGGATACAATAGCTTCAATTAAATATTAATTAGAGATATAAAGAGTAATAGAATGAGGATAGCTCAGTAGGAAAATTCAGTGGAGAAAAGAGGCTGAGTAGCTTGGTTTACACGGGAGACCAATAAAACTTCAAGACAAGAAGCTTGCACCACTTACGTAGGCCGCAGGCATCCTTCCGTTTTCCCGAAGGAGAGGAGACACTGAGGCCTCCCCAGTCGGATCTTAGAAGCCCAGGCATAATTAGTAAGCTTGGTGGGTTCCGCGCTCCAGATGGAGACTCAGCCAGAGTTTGAGAGGGAGAAAGACATGGGGAGACCAGTATTTTGAGGAACTGATCCCAATTCTTTATTTTCCGGGGTCTGTTTTTATACACTAAGATGTTATACAAAAGTCACGTGGGGACAGCAGTCCTGACTTTTATTAAAGTCAGGTACTTCATACAAATGTATACAGAGGTCTTAGGGGTGTTACATCATCTTCTGGCCAGGGGGCCTGCTGACAATTTATGACCTTCTCCTTGTGACAGTGGTCAGTCAACCAGAACACTTATTTCTCCAAGGGTGATTATTCTTAAAACAGATGCCACCCAAATAAAGTTACATTCCTATAGGGTGAGGGTGTAGTGGGTTTTAGTTAAGGAAAGAATTTACTTAGCCTAAGGTCTGACGTGATTTATATCAAAATTTAATACTTATTTCTTCTATATATTCATTAATGTGTGTAAGGGCAGGGGATGTGGAGACTTAGCAACAAACATTGGCTCAACAAATGAAAAACCCTTCACCAATACAATTTCTAATCAGCCCACTATACTTATACCAATGGTTTTCTAACTTTTCTAAGGAACCTGTTTTTAGAAGGTTTAAAGCATCTCATGCCTCTCACGGTTGGGAGGCTGTGGGCAATCACATGGGGCCGGACAAGCCTGTCAGGCAGGCTAGAGAACCTTCAGAGGAGTTTGTATGTTAAAACACTCTTGTCATGCCCAGGAATTATTACTAACTGGAGCTCTAAGTTAACTCCTTCTCCAAAAGAGGTGGTGGGGGACAGCCCCCCGTAAAGTCAGAGGTGTAGGTGAGAGCACAAAGTAGTAAAGTAGGCAGGCTCTGGTTATGGGGGTAGATGCTCGAGGATTTCCAGGGGGACTCCTGAGGCTCGATCTCGCCTTTGAGTATGTCGAGCCTCCTTCCTCATGACCTTTGCCACGGGCGGAGTGCCTCACGCTGGCCCCCAACAAGGTTTCCCACATTGCAGGCAGATTCTTTACTGACTGAGCTACCAGTAAAGCCCCAAACTTTTGCAGTGTTGAGTTAGTAAGGACTGGCCACAGTTCGTAAGTGTAATTGACTAACTGGTGTTTTTATATTTCTGTCTCTTGATGCTCACAGGAGGAGTGACGCTCCTGTCTTCATTCAGATCCATGGACAGTTGACAATCTTTGTCATTTCCTGAAGTCACACTGCCATTACCAAAGGCAGCTGGTGCTTTGCTCAGCCTTCCATGCTGTGCAGTGCTTCCGTCAGGAGATGGCCCTGCTTAAGCCAGCAGGTGGCTGTGGTCCAGGGAACAAGCAAAAGCACAGCATATGAATTTTCTGATTGTTTTTTCTAAAATTTTCTGGTGAGCACTTAAAAATATATACTATGCATATTTTAGTAATTATATAATTAGTTTGTTCTAGGAATGCTTTTCAGTGTTTTTCAATGATGGAGCAAATTCCTGAATTATTTATCATGTCTAAGCAATATTATGTACTAGTCACATGGCACATGGAATTCCTCAGTCCTTGAATTAATTCCAGTGAAGCAAAACTTGTAGAGTCAGAATTGTCTCTAATGAATCCCTACTTTGAGAAGTGTCATCTTAAAAAACCCCACAAGACATTTTGGGAGTCACCTAACGCAAGTATTTTATATTACTCAGGTACCATCATGAATAATTCTGTGAGGTTATGATGTAGCTGAAAATTCTGGAAGCTAATGACTATCTGAGTGTGCCCCAAATAAGTGTTCTCCAGTGCCCCAGTGGGCAGCATATCCATCTCCTTGTTGAGATGCCAGATCAAGGTGGGTGAATGATGCTTTAACCACCTGCTGCAGCTCATCCCTAGCCTGTGCTGGTGTCAGAGGCAACCAGGAAGCCTGCACAAGGCCAGGGTGTTTCTTCTGCCCACACGACCTTCTCACACCCCTCTTCAGCCACTGTGATCCCCAAAAACCCAGGGCTGTGTATCCGAAACCATAATATAGGACAGTTTCTGTCAGGGCAACATAAGAGGAGATTAGAACTTGAATTTAAAAGCCACAAAGCAATAACAATAAAAAAGCTAAGCTTTTATGGAGACAGTCAGGACCACAAGCACAAGTGCAGGTGGAAAATGATGACTTTGGGTCTGATTCCATGGCACCATGCAAGAGAATCAATGATGAATCACGTGGTAGTCTGCACTGAGCTGCTGGCACCTGAACGCCAGCCATTTGTCTTCCACCAGCCTGAGCCGTGGCATGTTCTCAGTCAGTGACATTCCCGGCTCCTTCTAACTTCTTGAAATTTCAACATCAAATGATCTTCCTCAAATCAGATGAACATGTAATATTAGAAACGATTCGCCCTGTGTAGTAGGGGTGGATTCCCCAGCACAGGAGCATGAAAATGCTCACGTGTGTGTTGGGACTGTTCCCACACCTTTGCAATCATTATCATCTTAATTCTTACTCCAACCTTAGGGGGCAGGTGTTTGTAGTTGATGGAACTGCACCTCGGGAGACTGATGAACATTACCCACAGCACAGAGCAGGTGAATAGGGGACCAGAAGCAACAGTTAGACCCCCGAAGACAGGTAGACCACTCTTACCTGTGTTCTTACTAAAGTGCTTTCAATGTCTTTGGGGGACTATTTGTTCCCCTAGAGCTTATTTGTTCCCTTGAGAACAGGTGGTCATCTTGGAACTCCTGCTTAAGAATCAGAGAACTGAGCCTAGGGAAACCCTGGCTCCTCACACCCTGAGTTGAGCCTCGCTGCACTGTGACCATGAAGTCTAGGCTCAGACAGGCTTCAAGGACCTGCCACCCACCACTGTCCTAATCCACCATTCATTCCCCATCCCCTGTAAAGTCATGCCAGGAACAACCACCTACTCCCCGACAACAGGCAGATTTTCTTGAAAACGTCCATCTAATCGGTGTTTTTCAGAAAACATTAGAGAAAGCAGCTTTACACTCACTGTTTAATGGCTTACATTAAGAAGTAACTTGATGCTCTAATTTTGAATACCCTCATCTTATCTAATCTTTGAATTTTGTCATGTAATTTATTACTTCATGAAATTTACTTTTTATGTGTTAAACTAAAAATGTTACCCAAGTCATTGGTGCACCTTTAACAATTTTTTTTTCTTTTTTTTTTTATCTTCTGGAGTATGGAGGATAGAAAAATGTAACAGCTTTACTCGTCTCATCTTTCTGTTATAGGATGAGTCATGTACTTACATTGCACAAAATGTTTGTAATAAAGCAATGCTTTAAAAGTGTGTATATGCTTACTTTCAGATATTAACCAGTCATAAAATGATAGAATTTTCTATTCCAGACCCTTTGAAGCAATTGAAAATAACATTACTATTAAATGGGGAACAGGACAGAGTGTCCACTAACAACACTGAAATATTTTACTGGAGGTACTGGCTTAGGCCAGAAAAATAAATGAGAGTTACAATCTGGAAAGAAAGAGATACAACATTAATAGTGACAGGTGATGTCATTGTTAGCCAGACAATCTAAGAGAATTAACGAACACAAAACTTACTTACACAAATAACAACACAATCAGCTTACCAAAATCAATATGCTTTACATATACAAATAATAATCAGAACATAAAGTATAAGAAAAGACCTACTTTCAATAGCAACAAGAAAAGAAAACAGCTAGGAACAAATATAAATAAGAAACATATAAGCCTTGTCTGAAGGAAATTTTAAGATGAAGAACACAAGAGGAGAATTGAATACAGAGAATGACGTTAACTTTTGGGTAGAAAGTCATCATAAATTATCAGACCTCTGTAAATAAATTCTTAAATATTACCTGATCCCAACAGAGTCACAAATGTATAGATATTCTCAGCAACCATTCTCTGCTTCATCCTTCCTAGAAATTCTTCATTCAGGTGCTTAAATTACAAATGTACTCACACATGAGCGGAGTTGCCATATGCATTTATACTGTTAAAGCAGTTAAACGAGGAATCCATTAGCCTGGGGGAGCTCCAGTGCCCTGGCACCTATACCAGCAAGCCCACATCTAAGCCTGTAAATGCTTCAAGGTTATGAAATTGAGGCCTGAGGACGACCAGTCACAAACAGCCAATTAGGCTTTGAACTATAGCCAATCAGTCCTTCCCTTGCTTCCACATTTTCTCTGTGAAACTTTTTCTTCCTCCTGTCAGTGGTGTCTCCCAATTACTTCTGGTTTGGCACTGATTCAGATTGATTTTTGCTCAAAAAAAAAAAAAAAATCTTAAAAAGTTTAAAATGCCTCAGTATATTTTTTAACAGCCCTATTGTTTGTAAGAGAGAAAATTGGAAACAAGCTAAATTTTCATCCATAGCAAACTTTTTAAATAAATTATGGCACAGCCACACTACGGAATGCTTTGAAGTTGCTAAAAGGTCTTTCTATACATGCCTACTTGCGTCTGCAGAAATATCCCTGCAAAGGGGCCCACTTAACTTGGGGAAGAGGGTTGGAAGGAGATTTACTTTTTCTGTGTCCTGTTCTTTTAAAAATTTGTACCAAGTGCTTCTGCTTTTTATTCAAAAAATCAATTCTTTAAGAAAAAAGCCATGATCACGGAGACTGGAAGTGGGGCCTTGGGTAGGACAGGGCACTTGGGCCCAGGCCCCCAGCACTGCCTCAGAATTTACCCCCTTGTAAGCACCCACTGTGTACCCAGCACCATACTGGGGAGTGTGCCACATACTGGTGATAAAAAGACAACTGTCAGATGTTATGATCAAATGATCTGAAGGAAGTAACTAATAATATTTATAATTACAAATATTATGTTATAAAATATAAATATTACCATTTTAAAGACAAGGGATGAATTTTGTTTTGACACTTGAACAATGATGTCAGGTGGTAGAGTACCAAAAACTCAGTCCCTTCTGTAATTCCAGTTCTGGTCCTGGGTTAGGGAGTTGGGCAAAGCCTCCTTCCTCGGAACACAAGATCGAAGAGATCTAAGAGAGCTATAGTTGGCTGTGAAGTCAGAGTGCGGCTGGGGGATGGAGTTACATCTCTTCCCCATTGCTTCTTAGGAGTTACTTCTGCAATCAGTGTTTTATTCAAATAGGTAGGCCTTTAAAGGGGAGAAGGCGATGGCACCCCACTCCAGCACTCTTGCCTGGAAAATCCCATGGACAGAGGAGCCTGGTGGGCTGCAGTCCGTGGGGTCGCTAAGAGTCGGACACGACTGAGCGACTTCCCTTTCACTTTGCACTTTCATGCATTGGAGAAGGAAATGGCAACCCACTCCAGCGTTCTTGCCTGGAGAATCCCAGGGACGGGGGAGCCTGGTGGGCTGCCGTCTATGGGGTCGCCCAGAGTCGGACACGACTGAAGTGACTTAGCAGCAGCAGCAGCATGCCTTGAAAGGGACCTACCACATTTACTTTCACACTGGAGAAAGGAGGTTCTGACAGACACCAGAGTGAAGAACAGTCCAGAAAATATCTCTTCTCATTATTAAAATAACACATAAGAACTGATTGATTTTACTCTTCTGTTTTCAAGAGTTTGAAGCATCTATTGGAAACAGCTCAAGTGCATGACAGGAATTTGATCTCTTCCCATTGTCTATTTATTCACTCCAGAAATATTTATTGAATTCTTATTATAAAAATTGTTCTTTCTATGTTGAAAAGCAGAAACATTACTTTGCCAACAAAGGTTCGTCTAGTCAAGGCTATGGTTTTTCCAGTGGTCATGGATGGATGTGAGAGTTGGACTGTGAAGAAAGCTGAGCACCAAGGAATTGATGCTTTTGAACTGTGGTGTTGGAGAAGACTTGAGAGTCCCTTGGACTGTAAGGAGATCCAACCAGTCCATTCTAAAGGAGATCAGCCCTGGATGTTCTTTGGAAGGAATGATGCTAAAGCTGAAACTCCAGTACTTTGGCCACCTGATGCGAAGAGTTGACTCATTGGAAAAGACCCTGATGCTGGGAGGAATTGGGGCAGGAGGAGAAGGGGACGGCAGAGAATGAGATGGCTGGATGGCATCACTGACTCGATGGACATGAGTCTGAGTGAACTCTGGGAGTTGGTGATGGACAGGGAAGCCTGGCGTGCTGCGGTTCATGGGGTCGCAAAGAGTCAGACATGACTGAGCAACTGAACTGAACTGAACTGATGATGGATAAATTTTTGACTATTTATAAATTTATAGAGGTTAAAATCTTAGTGAAAATCATTCAGCCAGTAATGAAAATATGCGTTGTTTCTCAGAACTCTTGGTTTTACATCTACATGATAAATTGTAAGACAATGCACACACAGAAAGACACCCAATAGCAGTTAAGTTCATATTAAGCAATAGTCACTCATTATTTTGTTTCCTATATTATTTTATTTATAAGAACAACATTAAAAATTGTTTTAAAAGATTCATGTATAATCTTCATTTTTCTATTCATCTACACAAAAATATATTTTCATTAAATTGCAGCTAGTATATTTTTTATTCTGCTTTTTATGTTTAAGATGATGGTATTTTCCATTTTGCTACATAATCATTGTAATCTTTGTATTTGTTGCTGCATAATGTTCTATCAAGTTGATCTGCTGTAACTTAGATATTCCTATGTCCATCCATCTGTCCTAAGTCACTTCAGTTTTCTCTGGCTCTTTGTGACTCTCAGGCTCCTCATGTCCATTTTGCCTGGGATTCTCCAGGCAAAAATACTGGGATGGGTTGCCATGCCCTCCTTCAGGGGATCTTCCTGACCCAGGGAAAGAACCAGTGTCTCTTAGGTGCCCTGCACCAGCAGGTGGGTTCTTTACCACTAGCACTACCTGGGAAATCCCTATTTCTGTGTCAGTTCAGTTCAGTTCAGTTGCTCAGTCGTGTCCGACTCTTTGTGACCCCATGCACTGCAGCACTCCAGGCCTCCCTGTCCATCAGCAATTCCCGGGGCTTACTTAAACTCATGTCCATCGAGTCGGTGATGCCATCTCATTCTCTGTCATCCCATTGTCCTCCTGCCTTCAGTCCTTCCCAGCATGAGGATTTTTTTCAAATGAGTCAGCTCTTCATATCAGGTGGCCAAAGTATCGGGGCTTCAGCTTCAGAATCAGTCCTTCCAATGAATATTCAGGACTGATTTCCTTTAGGATGGACTGGCTGGATCTCCTTGCAGGCCAACGGTCTCTCAACAGTCTTTTCCAACACCACAGTTCAAAAGCATCAATTCTTCAGTGCTCAGCTTTCTTTATAGTCCAACTCTCACATCCATACATGACTGCTGGAAAAACCATAGTTTGGACTAGACAGACCTTTGTCGGCAAAGTAATGTCTCTGCTTTTTAATATGTTGTCTAGGTTGGTCATAGCTTTTCTTCCAAGGAGCAAGCCTCTTTTAATTTCATGACTGCCATGATTTTGGGGCCCAAGAAAATAGTCTGTCACCGTTTCCACTGTTTTCCCATATATTTGCCATGAAGTGATGGGACCAGGTGCCATGATCTTAGTTTTCTGAATGTTGAGCTTTAAGCCAACTTTTTCACTCTCCTCTTTCACTTTCATCAAGAGGCTCTTTAGTTCTTCTTCTCTTTCTGCCATAAGGGTGGTAGCATCTGCATATCTGAGGTTATTGATATTTCTCCTAGCAATCTTGATTCCAGCTTGTGCTTCATCAACCCAGCGTTTCTCATGATGTACTCTGCATGTAAGTTAAAGAAGCAGGGTGACAATATATAGCTTTGACATACTCTTTTCCCTATTTGGAACCAGTCTGTTGTTTTAAGTCCAGTTCTAACTGTTGCTTCTTGACCTGCATACAGGTTTCTCAGTAGGCAGGTCAGGTGGTCTGATATTCCATCTCTTTCAGAACTTTCCACAATTTATTGTGATCCACACATTCAAAGGCTTTAGCATAGTCAATAAGCAGAAGTAGATGTTTTTCTGGAACTCTCTTGCTTTTTCTATGATCCAAAGGATGTTGGCAATTTGATCTCTGGTTCCTCTGCCTTTTCTAAATCCAGCTTGAACATCTGGACATTCATTGTTCATGTACTATTGAAGCTTGGTTTGGAGAATTGTGAGCATCAGTTTGCTTGCATGTGAGATGCATGCAATTGTGTGGTGGTTTGAGCACTCTTTGGCATTGCCTTTCTTTGGGATTGGAATGAAAACTGACCTTTTCCAGTCCTGTGTCCACTGCCGAGTTTTCCAAATTTGCTGGCATATTGAGTGCAGTACTTTCACAGCATCATCTTTCAGGATTTGAAATAGCTCAACTGGAATTCCATCACCTCCACTAGGTTTGTTCGTAGTAATGCTTCGAAGTAAGGCCCACTTGACTTTGAATTCCAGGATGTCTGGCTCTAGGTGAGTGATCACACCATCGTGATTATCTGGGTCGTGAAGATCTTTTTTGTATAGTTCTTCTGTATTCTTGCCACCTCTTCTTAGTATCCTCTGCTTCTGTTAGGCCCATACCATTTCTGTCATTTATTGTGCCCATCTTTGCATGAAATGTTCCCTTGGTATCTCTAATTTTCTTGATGAGATCTCTAATCTTTCCCATTTTATTATTTTCCTCTATTTCTTTCCTATGTCATTCAGTTCACTTCAGTTCAGTCAGTCATGTCCGACTCTTTGCGACCCCATGAATTGCAGCATGCCAGGCCTCCCTGTCTATCACCATCTCCTGGAGTTCACTCAAACTCACGTCCATCGAGTAAGTGATGCCATCCAGCCATCTCATCCTCTGTCGTCCCCTTTTCCTCTTGCCGCCAATCCTTCCCAGCATCAGAGTCTTTTCCAATGAGTCAACTCTTCTCATGAGGTGGCCAAAGTACTGGAGTTTCAGCTTTAGCATCATTCCTTCCAAAGAACACCGAGGTCTTATCTCCTTTAGAATAGACTGGTTGGATCTCCTTACAGTCCAAGGGACTCTTAAGAGTCTTCTCCAACACCACAGTTCAAAAGCATCAATTCCTTGGCGCTCAGCTTTCTTCACAGTCCAACTCTCGCATCCATACATGACCACTGGAAAAACCATAGCCTTGACTAGATGGACCTTTGATGGCAAAGTAATGTCTCTGCTTTTGAATATGCTATCTAGGTTGGTCATAACTTTTCTTCCAAGGACTAAGCGTCTTTTAATTTCATGGCTTGAATCACCATCTGCAGTGATTTTGGAGCCCACAAAAATAAAGTCAGCCACTGTTTCCACTGTTTCCCCATCTATCTGCCATGAAGTGATGGGACCAGATGCCATGATCTTCGTTTTCTGAATGTTGAGCTTAAAGCCAACTTTTTTCACTCTCCTCTTTTACTTTCATCAAGAGGCTTTTTAGTTCTTCACTTTCTGCCATAAGGGTGGTGTCATCTGCATATCTGAGTTTATTGATATTTCTCCCGGCAATCTTGATTCCAGCTTGTGATTCCTCCAGCCCAGTGTTTCTCATAATGTACTCTGCATATAAGTTACAGAAGCAGGGTGACAATATGCAGCCTTGATGTACTCCTTTTCCTATTTGGAACCAGTCTGTTCCAGTCTGAACCCTGTCCAGTTCTAACTGTTGCTTCCTGACCTGCATGTAGGTTTCTTGAGAGATATTAAATCTTTCCAATATTTTGCTGTTATAGACAAAGCTGCAACAATATTTTCATGCATATAGATTTTCCTTTCCTTTGAATTTTGTTCCTGGGAGGAATTCCCAGGAGTGAGAATTCTGGAGTAAAAGGTAAGGAAGAGTGACGCATTTGCAATGAAGCTTAAATTAGGGAACAAATTGACGACAGCAACCAGCTTGCAAGCAGTCCTTCCTCTGCTGAGGGGATTCCCGACCAGGTATTGATTGGTTTCATTGATTTTGTGGTGCTTCCTCTTGTCACGGATATATCCACAATTACCACAGCAGGCAAATCACAGCTGGGCAATTTCTGCCATTAAAACGAGCAGCTTCAACTCTGCAGCGGCATTTCACTGCCCTCCTCACCGATGCTGCCCTCTTGTAGGTCTGTGCTCTGCCTCTTGAAGGTCTGGATTCTCTCCAGGTAAGTGTGTGGGGTCCCACAAGCATCCAGGATTTAGAAGACCAAAGACCTGGACTGAAGTCATTTCCCACTTGCCAGTTGTCTTCTTGATCCTTTGTTTGAATATCTGCAAATTGAAATTGATAATAATAAACCCTTCCATTTGGCATGGTGGAAAGACAAAGAGATCAATATAAATGAAAGAACTGAAAGATAAATCAGCATATATAGGCTTTAAAATGAGGAAAATTTCTAGTATAGAAAGTGAACAGAATCAATTTAAGGGTGAATGCAACCCAGTCAAGACCACTGTGTATGCCCCAAAGGGAATAACTTGAGTTGTATGTGGGGTTTTCTATTTCTACTTGTTCTTTAACTCTGTATTTTAGTATTCTGATTTTAAAAATTTAATCTTATAGTTTTTATAGTATATTATACAATTATTAATATATTTGCTTATTACATTGTGTTAATAATGTAAATGTTTTTGCATAACATTTTACTTTGTGCATTGTTTATTATATAAATTTTGCTCTATTTTATTATTGATTAGTATTTCTTGGGATGTTCCTTGAAATCATCTTGGTTTCTCTGGAGAATCAGGTACATATACTTAAATAAAGAGATCCTTTCTTGTTCAATTAAAAAACGTGTTTCACATTTGTGGCTTTGTGTGCCCCTTCTCCCAACTCCCAGAGTGGTCTCAGATACTCAAGAGAACATGAAAGGTTGACATAGAAAGTGCTTTGGGGAACGTCTGTTTAATCTACTCAGTCCAGCCTAGCTGAGGGGTAAATAATCATAAACACTCATGGCTCCTTCTAAAGCATCCTCCCAACCTGCAGACTTGCATATGAACTAGAGCTTGGCTTTGAATGACCAGAGCCAAAACATTCCCCCTACCTGGCCCCCACACATTTCACATCCTTAGCCCCTGAGCAATGTAGGAATGCAGATTCCAGGCCCCTGTGAGTTACCCCAGCTCTTGGTCTCCTTCCAAAGGTGTATTTCAGTACCCTGTCCCTTGACGCTCCATCCTTTTTATCTCCACCCCACTTCAACCACCTACTTTCCTAACTTTTACTGATCCTTCCTTCTTAGGGCTTTGATGATTTCCATCTCTTTTTCTTACCTAATTTATTTGCTTTTCCTCTTTAGAGGGGAAAGGAAAAGTAGCAGTTCCTGATGACTTGAGAGCTCCAGGGTGAACTCTGGTTCGAAAGCACCCTCTTCGTTTATTAACCTTGAAGGGACTCTGGCTGGGCTCCGGCATTTATCTCGCCTTCACTGGGGACTCCTGCTCTCAGCAGGATAAAAGCATCTGTAACAACCACACAGCTGGAGATGCTGGGAATGGAGACTCTGCTTCCATAGGAGTCTTTGTAAATAGGAGCCCTGCACCAAGGCTTTCTTCATCGGGATGGAAGTGTCTGATGCTTTGTGTCCACCAGAGTTCCATTCTTTACAAGCAGAGTGAGTAAGAATTCCTTGACAGGAACATGAGGGGACCCAGAAAGACTTTGATAATCCCTGCTGTGGGCAAAGACACTGCTGAAGGGTGTTTTTAAAAATGAAGATGACAATAAAACATGCACTCTTACAAAAGATGGGAGAAAATAAGAAAGTAGTAATGAGGCCAGGGGGAGGCAAAAGATACGTTGTAACTCTGGGGGGAAAAAATAAACATGTAAAAGACTTTTGTGCAATGGCAGGTCCCACACAAAGCACAGGAAATCTCTAATTAATTATTTGTCACACAAGGAAAATCAGATGCATGCCCGGCACAAGCCAAGTGGGATCTTGCTAAGTGGAGTTTTGACTTTTAAGGACAAGTGTACATAGGCATCTCTTCTGGGCTTGAAGAGCTGGCAGTCACCAGAGAGACACTTAACCTCAAGGGGTTTGAAGTGAATTAAAGTGTCTGGATATTTTAAAAATATTTCATGTATTTGGCTGCTCTGGGTCTTAGTTGCAGCATGAGGAATCTTTAGTCACAGCATGCGAACTCTTAGTTGCGGCATGCGGTATCTTAGTTCCCTGACCAAGCATGGAAACTGAGTTCCCTGCATTGGGAGCGCAGAGTCTTAACCACTGGACTAGCAGGGAACTCCCCGTCTGGATATTTTGTGCTTGGAAGACCCTGAGCTCTTTCCTACTGTGAGGCCAATGAACCATGGTAGGTCTCAGATGTAAGGAAGATTCTAGACTACGAATTCACAGATAAAGGGTTTCTTTGGTTCTGTGTTTCTTTCCCATGAACAAGCAGTACTTGAGGTGCATGGAGTCAGGTCTGGACCTTGTCCTGGGAGGCTGTGCCCTGCTAGATGCCCGGAATGGAATTCTAAAAGCAGTCAGGAGACAGGCCAGTAGAAGACTGACCCAAAGCAAGTGTCCTCGGGGATGACACCAGCCCATCCACGTCGGGAATTGAGACTGACTCAGTTGGGGAGGTTGGGAACCAACATTGAATCATTTCCTTGCTCTCCCCACCCCAGCCCACCCCTTCTCCCTTTCTCTCTCTTGTTAAACCACTTTCTTGTTAAATCAGCTATTCATTGGTGATGGTTATGGCAAATCTGAAATCATAGCCACTAAGAAGATTGCAATAATTGCTCTCAAATTGCCTAGTTCTTATTTTTTCCCTTTGTTATATTATCAAGACACTATGACTCACTCTGCCATAATGCTTTTCCCTGAATCATAAAGATACGCCTCTCTCCCATAGAGGAAGTGAAGGATTTTCTTGAACTACTGAAAGACTTCCCCAATTAGGGGGAAAAAAATTCATAAAGGCACACAGAATGAAACCTTTTATCCCCCAGACATTTCCAGAGGTAGACATGTGATTCCCACAAGTCAGCCTAGTGGCGTTGTTGGGATAAAAATTGTATTTTGGTTTTGAACCACGATGGGAAGTCGAATAGAACTGTCAAAATGGGCATGTTTCCTGGGCTCATCAGAAATAGTTACCTGTATGGACTGAAGGGCTAAAATATTCATTCATGCTGATGCAACTACCAGAGACCTGGGAAACTTGACCATGGAAGCATCTGGGATAAAGATTCAGTACTAGAAGTTATTGCTGCATCCTTGTGCTCTCAGATCCCATGCTCACTCTGTAGTCCCCAGGGGGTGACTCTTGTCTCCCCCACCTCATTAAAACTCTTTTTGTGTATGGCCTTCCAAATCCCATAGCGTTTTCTGTCTTCATTCCACTTGACATTTTGGTAGCAAAGTCCAGTGTTGAAACAAATCTATTCTTCATTGAATCTCTCTCTCCCCTCTGGGGTTCTAGGACTCTACACCCACCAAGGTCTCATCCTGCGTCAGTATTGCTGCTTGATTATTCCTTCTCCTGCTTCAAAGATTGATACCCTGAGCCTCTGTCCTCAGATCTCCTTTCTCACTGGGTAATTTCATCTGCTCCAACAATTTTAACATTATCTTTCTAGAGATCATTCCCAAAGTTATGAGACAATTGAAACTATTTATTGAGCACCCCCCATATGTTAAGTGGTTGTGGTTGTTGGCTCACTAAGTGTTGTTGTTGCATCTCTTTTGTGACCCCAAAGACTGTAGCCTGCCAGGCTTCTTTGTCCATGGGATCTCCCAGCAAGAATACTGGAGTGGGTTGCCATTTTTAGGTGCTGGGTCCCAGATTCCAAACTGTGTGTGGCTCCCGACCCAGGTATTGAACCCGGGTCTCCCACACTGCAGGTGCACTCTTTACTGTCTGAGCTACCAGGGAAGCTACATGTGGCTCAGTATTTTCCTATCATTCTCAGATTTTGTCTTCTTTTCAGAGCTTTAGATTCTGCTGGAGATTCCTGTCACTACACCATCCCAAATTCAACATGTCTAAAGCCAATTTCATTTTGTTTTTCCTTCTAAAAATCTGTCTATCATTCAGCTGTCTTTGACCATAGTTCCTGGCATATTTATCTTCTGGGAAACAAGACAAGAACCCTCACTATTACCTTATACTCCTTCTTCCTTATCCCAAATCCAAACAGGAAAGTCTTAATGCTTTTAGCATTTCAAGTTTTTATATCTCTCTTATTTTCTCTATTCACTATCTTTTCCAGTTTTTCATCACACTTGAACTATTGCTATAGGTTTCTAATTGGTTTCTTTGTCTTGCATGTCTCATAATTCAAATTCGTGGTCAAAGTTATCTTCCTAAACCAATGGTTAGATCAGGCTCAAAATCTTCATTTGTTGTTGCCCAGAAAATAAAATTTTTATTCAAGGGTGATCATTGTCTGTAACCAGACTATCCTTCCAAACCCATCTTAAGCAACCTCCTCCCAGTTACTCTGGGTTACTCACTATTCCTCAAATTCTCACCTGTTTCCATACCAGCCTTTGCTCATGGTTGTGCTCACAGCCTTGATTCTTGGGTTTCATGTATCTCACTTTATAATCATTTGTCCAGAGTGTGAGGGAAGAAAAGCAATGAAGCCCTGGGTTTGGGTTCTGAGCAAGTGAGTAAATATCATTATGATATCATTATGGAGGTAGAGAAGAGCTTGAGGAAGAGGGTGAGTGTGTGTGTGTGTGTGTGTTGCAAGAGGGGTGCAGGGAATGGAAATTGCCAGCCAGAATATTGAGTAGGCAGCATATATTTAAGCTGGACCAGGGAGTCATGTCCTGTTGTGTTGTCGCTAAATTGTGTCCGACTCTTTGTGACCCCATGGACTACAGCATGCCAGGCTTCCCTGTCCATCACCATCTTTCAGAGTTGGTGATGGTGCTTAAATGATGATGCCATATAGATAGTGCTTAAAGCCATAGAACCGTGTAGAACAAGTAGGAAGAGAGGAATACTTAAAAGAAAGAGAAGTGTAAGTGGAGAAAAGGAAAGAAAGTCACAGGAGATTATAAGAGTAAACAAAATCCTTGGGAGGAGTTTTAATGTGAAGAAGAGCAGAAACATGATTCCATATTCAGCAGAGAACTTCCAAGGGATTTGCATGAATAATCTTAATTATAACAACAACCCCACAGGTAGTTACTGTTATCCCTCTTCTACAGATAAGGAAACTTAAACTTATGGATCCCTACCTATAAGGAGGATATATTGGATTGCCTCAGTCCAAAATCTGAAAAGAGCAATGTTACCAGGAGACAGAAACACATTGATTCCATTTTCATGTTGTCTTATGATTAAAATGCAGTGACTTTTAGCTAACGCACTGGCTGATTCGCTTCTCTTCTTACGGAGTCTTGCACAGTATTTAGGTGTCACTGAACTAATATATCAATGGCTTGTGATGCATGTTGCTGCTGTTGAGTCGCTAAGTCTTGTCCGACTCTTGCGACCACGTGGACTGTAACCCGCCAGGCTCCTCTGTCCATGGAATTTTCCAGGCAAGAATACTGATAGGTTGCCATTTCCTTCTCCAAGGGATTTTACCTGCTGAGGGACTGAACCTGTGTCTGCTGCATTACCCGGGGGATTCTTTACCACTGAGCCACTTGGGGAGCCCTTGTAATATATATGACCAGTCTATCTTAGGTAACCTTTGAAAATGGAGGAGCTGATGGGCACCCACTGTTTATTGGTAAACTGTTTAATTGGAACTTGGCAGCAGAGTTCATCTTCAATATGATTACAACTTACTCAAAGTTTATAATTAGGGTCTTCCTTCTTTCTACATCATTTTCTTTCTTTTTAGGAACTTCTGTTCCTCAAAGTACTTGGCTCTTTGATCTCTGGCACTCCAGATTTATGCATATATGATAGTCTAATCTGCCCTTCTTGAGACCAGTTTTGGTCCCCTACTCCTTCCCTTGGAAGCCTGGACACCCACACGACATGTGAATAAGGTAAGTCCCTTCCCTGGGTCTTCTGCAATTGTAGTTTTTGTTCTGTCTACCTTCTGAAACATGGTCCACTGGAGAAAGGAATGGCAAACCACTTCAGCATTCTTGCCTTGAGAACCCCATGAATAGTATGAAAGGCAAAAAGATATGACAATAAAAGATGAACCCCCCAGGTCGGGAGGTGTCCAATATGCTACTGGAGAAGAGTGGAGAAATAGCTCCAGAAGGAATGAAGAAGCTGAGCCAAAGTGGAAAAGATGCCAGTCATAGATGCAACAGGTGGTGTAAGTAAAGTCCGATGCTGTAAAGAACAATATTGCATAGGAACCTGGAGTGTTAGGTCCATGAATCAAGGTAAAGTGGAAGTGGTCAAACAGGAGATGGCAAGAGTGAACATCACATTTTAGGAATTGGTGAACTAAAATGGACGGGAATGGGTGAATTTCATTCAGATGACCATTATATCTACTACTGTGAGCTAGAATCCCTTAGAAGGAATGGAGTAGCCCTCATAGTCAACAAAAGAGTCTGAAATGCAGTACTTGGGTGCAATCTCAAAGATGACAGAATGATCTCAGTTTGTTTTTAAGGCAAACCACTCAATATCAGAGTAATCCAGATCTATGCCCCAACCACTAATGCTGAAGAAAATGAAGTTGAATGGTTCTAATGAAGACCTATGAGACCTTTAAAGGACACCAATAAAAGGTGTCCTTTTCATCATAGGGGAGTCAAGAGATACCTTGAGTAACAGGCAAGTTTGGCCTTGGAGTACAAAATAAGAGGGCAAAGGCTAACAGAATTTTGCCAAGAGAATGCACTGATCATAGCAAACAACCCTTTTCCAACAACACGAGGGATGACTCTACACTTGAACATCACCAGATGGTCAATACTGAAATCAGATTGATTTTATTCTTTGCAACTGAAGATGAAGATGCTCTATACAGTCAACAAAACTGACCAGTAGCTGACTGTGGCTCAGATCATGAACTACTTACTTGAAATTCAGACTTAAATTGAAGAAAGTAGGGAAAACCACTAGGTCATTCAGTTATGGCCTAAATCAAATCCCTCGTGATTATACAGTGTAAGTGACAAATGGATTCAAGGGATTAGATCTGATAGAGTGCCTGAAGAACTATGGATGGAGGTTCATAACATTGTATAGAAAGCAGTGATCAAAACCATCCCAAAAGGAAAGAAGTACAAGAAGGCAAATAATTTTCTGAGGAGGCCTTACAAATAACTGAGAAAAGAAGAGAAATGAAAGGCAAAGAAGAAAAGGAAAGATATACCCATCTGAATGCAGAGCTCCGAAGAATAGAAAGGAGAGAAAAGAAAGCCTTCCTCAGTGATCAGTGCAAAGAAATAGAGGAAAACAATAGAATGGGAAACACTAGAGATCTCTTCTAGAAAATTGAAGATACCAAGGGAACATTTCATGCAAAGATGGGCACAGTGAAGGACAGAAACAGTATGAACCTAAAAGAAGCAGAAGATATTAAGTAGAGGTGGTAGAAATACACAGAAGAACCATACAAAAAAGATCTTCATGACCCAGATAAGCACAATGATGTGATCACTCACCTAGAGCCAGACATCCTGGAGTGTGAAGTTAAATGGGCCTTAGGAAGCATCACTACAGACAAAGCTAGTGGAGGTGATGGAATTCCAGCTGAGCTATTTCAAGTCCTAAAAGATGGTGTTGTTAAAGTGCTGCACTCAGTATGCCAGCAAATTTGGGAAACTCGGCAGTGGACACAGGACTGGAAAAGGTCACTTTTCATTCCAATCTCAAAGAAGGGCAATGCCAAAGAATGTTCAGACTACCACACAAATGCACTCACTTCACATGCTAGCAAGGTCATGTCAAAATCTTTCAAGCTAGGCTCAAAATTCTCCAAGCCGGGCTTCAACAGTACATAAATTGAGAACTTCCAGATGTTCAAATTGGATTTAGAAAAGGCAGAAGAACCAGAGATCAAATTGCTAACATCTGTTGAATCTTAGAAAAAGCAAGGGAATTTCAGAAAAACATCTGCTTCATTGACTAAGCTAAAGCCTTTAACTGTGTGGATCACAACAAACTGTTGAAAATTCTGAAAGAAATGGGAATACCAGACCACTTTACCTATCTCCTGAGAAACCTGTATCCAGATCAAGAAGTGGCAGTTAGAACTGGACATTGAAGAACAGACTGGTTCAAAATTGGGAAAAGAGTATGTTAAGGCTGTATATTGTCACCCTGCTTATCTAACATAAATGCAGAGGACATCATGAAAAATGCTGGGCTGGATGAAGCACAAGCTGGAATCAAGATTGCTAGGAGAAATATCAGTAATCTCAGATATGCATATGACACCACCCTAATGACAGAAAGCAAAGAGTAAATAAAGAGCCTTTTGATGAAGGTGAAAGGGAAGAGTGAAAAAGCTGGCTTAAAATTCAGCATTCAAAAAATGAAAACCATGGCATCCAGTCCCATCACTTCATGGCAAATAGTTGGGGAGGAAATGGAAACAGTGACAGACTTTATTTTCTTGGGCTCCAAAATCACTGTAGATGGTGACTACAGACATGCTATTAAAAGATGCTTGTTCCTTGGAAGAAAAGCTATGACAAACTTACACATCAAATTAAAAAGCAGAGACATCACTTTGCCAACAAAGGTCCGACTAGTCAAAGCTATGGTTTTTCCAGTAGTCATGTGGGGATGTGAGAGTTGGACCATAAAGAATGCTGAGCACTGAAGGACTGATGCTTTCAATATGTGGTGCTGGAGAAGACTCTTGAGAGTCCCTTAGACTGCAAGGAGATCAAATCAGTCAATACTAAAGGAAATCAGTTCATTGGAAGAACTGATGCTTAAGCTGAAACTCCATTGCTTTGGCCACGTGATGTGAAGAGCTGACTCCCTGGAAAGACCCTGATGCTGGGAAAGATTGAGGGCAGAAGGAGAAGAGGGCAACAGAAGATGAGATGGTTGCATGGCATCTTCAACTTAATGGACATGAGTTTGAGCAAATCAGGGGGATAGTGAAGGACAGGGAAGCCAGCCATGCTGCACTCCATGGGGTCACAAAGAGTTAGACACGGCTGGTTGACTAAACAACAACTTCCCCATGTGGAGTGCTAATTAGACTTTTGTCTGGTGTCATTGAATCACAGGACAATAGTCATGAAAAATACAAGAAGCAACTGGTCAAGTCAATTCTTCCCTGTTCCAGAGGTTTCAGAAGGAGAAAAAATAGAAATGGTAGTGGTAGGAGATATTTCTTTCTTTCCCTGATTAATAATCCTTATGTTCCCTAACATAGAAGGAAGATCTGAGCAGAATACTCCGAAGAATGATTAAGAATTAATGAAGTATATAACAACCAATAGACCAAAGCTTATTCATTCAAGGGACTAATGTTTAAAAGGTAGGCTTTCCATGAGATGATATTCTTACTTTAATGAGTCTAATTCCTCTTTTTGAATTGTCTTCAGATCCAATTTCTACACCTCACCTCCCTGGGCACACAAGCCTATGCACAATTGCCCTCGTCCAGAGAAGTGACATGAATTTGGCCACCATGCCCCAATTTCACAAGGGGTTATCTCCTTCCATTCAAATGATTGGAAGCAAGGTTGTCTGAGAAATCTAGTTCTTCCCTGGGTTACAGTGAAGAGATGAGAAGGAAGTGAGAATGGATGCTGGTTCCTGAAAACAACTAGCACGATTACTGCTCACATTTGTTACTTTAAGAAAACTGTTGTGGAAACTGAAGGGAAGAGCTGTGATCTGAATACAGGTTTACTGTAATCAGGACTTCCCTGATAGCTCAGTTGGTAAAGAACCTGCCTGCAGTGCAGGAGACCCCGGTTTGATTCCTGGGTGGAGAAGATCCCCTGGAGAAGGGATAGGCTACCCACTCCAGTATTCTTGGACTTCCTATGGCTCAGCTGCTAAAGAATCTGCCTGCAGTGTGGAAGACCTGGGTTTGATACCTGGGTTGGAAGATCCCTTGGAGAAGGGAACGGCTACCCACTCTAGTATTTTGGCCTGAAGAATTCCGTGGACTACAATCCATGGGGTCACAAAGAGTCAGACATGACTGAGCCACTTTCGCTTTCAATTTACCTTAACCTAAGCTCATACTCTTAACTGGTACAATGCACTTGGCTGTGTTTGACTGTGATTAACTTCAGGTTGTTTTCAAAGAACAATATATGCCTTCAAAAAAGAAGATCTGGCACATTTTAAGTTTTCTAAAACTGACTCTGAAGACAATTTCGAAACTGAAGTTTCAAAAATGTTTTGCATTATGACAGTAGCACTAGAAAAAAGTTAAAAAGCTTCCCAAAGAATCAAGACCATTTTGGTGGTTGTATAAATTATGAAATTTTCAATGACTCAAAATTCCTGCTAAAACATGGCATCTACCACCTCTGCTTGTTTTCCATTGGTGGGAGCACGTCACAGGGCCCAGGTCCAACGTCAGTAGAGTTTGAGCGATTCCCCCCTCATTGGAGGCACGAACATCCTATAACTGCTTGGCAATACGGCAGAGGGGAAAGTAAATGTTTGGAAAAAACAAAATAATCTACCATAGCTTATGAAAAAGGAAAAAGAGGACGGGGAAACAAACTAGACAAGGAGCCAACTTTATAACAACAAAGTTGGAAAGTAAAATGCATTTTCCAAGAGTCATAAAAGGAAATAGAAACATATTGGTCTGTTTATTAGATTCAGGGCAAGATTGAATGGAAAGACTTCTCTTAACTGAAAAGGAAAGAAATAATTTTGCAACTGAAAATACAGACATTTCCAGAGACTGCCCCCTTGGAAATCAAATAATTTGGACCTAATCATGTCGAACAACTGTGTTGCCACCACACACACTGGATCAGGGAAGAATATAGTTAAAATTGCTCAGATTAATGGAATATGTTAAAATCTGAAAAACCTAATAATTAAATCCTAAATTAGCCGAGAGTCACAAAGTAATCTTTAGAAAATTATAAAGGACTGGCACATAAAGGGGCTTCCCAGGTGGCTGAGTGGCAAAGAATCCACCTGCCAATGCAAGGGACGCAAGAGATGTGGGTTCGATCTCTGGATCAGGATGATCCCATGGAGAAGGAAATGGCAATGTACTCCACTATTCTTGCTTGGAAAACCCCATGGACAGAGGAGCCTGGTGGGCTACAGTCCATTGGGTTGCAAAGAATCAGACATTAACTTAGTGACTGAGCACACAGCACAGCATATAAACAGTGAAAAATATTGTGCATTATCATTTAATTATTTTTTCCTTTTTTGTTTTAGTGTTATGGATAAACTAACATAGTAAAAATTTATTTAATGTTTGTTCCCAGAAAAATATATAACAATAAAATAGTTCCAAGAATATATAATAATATATTATGACCAAGTGGGATCTATTCCAAGAATACAAGGATAATTAAATATCTTTAAATCCTTTAATGTAATTCAAAATACTACTGAATCACAGGGCAAGTCATATGATCTTTTCCATCGGTGCTGAAAAACCCTGGAAAAAAATAGAAGAAGTCAAGATACTTCCTAAACATAAAAAGTATACAAGTATACTATATCTTGTATATCTATCTCTATAGATCTCTATATCTATCTCAGCTCCCAAACTAGCATCTTATTTGATGAGGATACTCTGGCATCCTTGCTAAAATCAGGAATAGTAAAGTCACTACTACTTCTCATTGTCTTTGAAATATTGTTGTGGTTCAGTTGCTCAGTCGTGTCCGACTCTTTGCAACCCCATAGACTGTAGCATGTCAGGCTTCCCTGTCTACTGTTTCCCAGAGCTTGCTCAAACTCATGTGCATTGAATCAGTGATGCCATCTGACCATTTCATTCTCTGTCACCCCCTTCTCCTCCTGTCCTCAATCTTTCCCAGCATCAAGGCAAGCATCATTGCCCTGTAGCATGTGAGGTCTTAGTTCTCCGACCAGGGATGGAACCCATGTCCTTTGCACTGCAAGGCAGATTCATAACCACAGGGCCACCAGGGAAGTCCCTTTTGAAATATTAGTCAACAGTTTAACACACACATGCCTAATAGTCTCTACACAGAGAAATAGAACATAAAAGAGTAGAACACCTATTAGAAGATGAAAACAAAGATTTCATCTACAATATTGATGTGGCATAAAAAAATACTTAGCCATATCTGAACATGTGAATAAAACTTGGAAACACTCCTGAAAGCCATGAAGATAGAATCAGACACGTGGAAAAGCATATGTACTTTGGATAGAAAGACTCAGCATCACTGGTGCTCTGGGGGTGGTGACGTTGGTGGACACATTTCCTTTATGGCCCTTCATCAAGTCCTGTGACTTCACCTGTGCAAGTCTGCACATGTGTAAGTGTAGGGACAGGAATAATAAATGGGATCAATAGCTAAAAGTTATCCTGAATGCTAAATATGACTCTTCCTGAAGTCTAAAGAAGAAATTAACATTTTATAGAGGCACTCCCTGTATTGAAATCTGTCCTCTCTCTTTCCTTGGAAGGACAGCCACTCACTTCTATTTTAAGTAGTACAAACTACCTTATTCTTTTGGAAAAACCCACTGCTTTCTTGCAGGATTAGAATCCTACTGCCTTCTACCATCAGGGCAATAATGCACTCTACTCCCAAATTCTGAGCTAGTCAGCGAAGCTGCTGTGCTGGGAAGTGAGTAGAGACGGCAAACGCTCAATCCCTGGGTTGGGAAACACTTTTAAAAAATTATTGGGGTATAGTTGCTTTACAATGTTGTGTTAGTTTCTGCTGTAGAGCAAAGTGAGTCAACTATACATATACATATATTCTGTCTTTTTTGGATTTCCTTCCCATTTAGGTCACAGAGCAATGAGCAGAGCTCTCTTGTGCTATACAGTAGATTCTCATTAGTTGTCTATTTTATTCATAATATCAAGTGTATACACGTCAATCCTGATCTTCCAATCCATTCCATCCCTCCTTCCCCACTTGGTATCATGCACTTGTCCTCTATTTCTGCTTTGCAAATAAGTTCATCCATATAATTTTTTCTGGATTGAAGATGTGGTACATACATACAATGGAATATTGCTCAGCCATAAAAAGGAACGGGATTGTGCCATTTGCAGAGCTGTGGATGAACCTGGAGACTATCACATGACTAAAGTAAGTCAGAAAGAGAAAAACACTTCACCTCAAATCCAGCATTGCGTCCCGATGAGGTCTCTTATTTGCTGTGAGGTGGACATACACCTTGTTCTTCCTGGGACCCTCCAGTGGCCATCTGCTAGGTGAAACATACAGGCTTGCATCTCAGATTTCACAATTTAAATCAACAGAAAGGAAGAGATAGGTTTTCTTCAATGCCACATAATATCCAAAAGTTGCCTTGTCTACACTGGAGGTGATGTTCCAGCAGAGGAATATAGTTCCACCTTGTTCAGCCTCCTACTTTCAGACGCTGACAAATCTCTTCTGATGCACAAGAAACAGGATCCAGCGCGATGCCTTGTCTAACAACACAGCCATGGCCATCTACCTTCAGCGGCCAATCTTGGGCCACACACAAATAGGGCTAAACTTTGCAATGACCCTCGGCTGGACTAAGGTTTGACAGGAGAGAGTCCCTCACTTGCTTCAGTAAATGGACAATAACTAGCATAAAGATATATAATCTTTTATTCCTGGTAAGGGAGATACCTATTATATCAATATCCATATCATTTATATATGGACTTCCACGTAGGCTCAGTGGTAAAGAATCCACCTGTCAAGCAAGAGACCCAGGGTCAATCCCTGGGTTGGGAAGATCCCCTGGAGAAGGAAATGGCAACCCACTCCAGTATTCTTGCCGGGGAAATCCCATGGACAGAGGAGCCTGGTGGGCTACAGCAGTACATGGGGTCGCAAAAGAGTCAGACACCACTTAGCAACTAAACAACAACACCTCCTTTACCCTGAGTAAGGGACTTCTTGATCCTCCAGTTACAGATTCACCAAAATGTTTATACTACTTATTACTGGGTGGCAGGGGAAAATTTTTTTGTGTGTTTATTTTTGTTGATATTTTCCACTATGGAGTCTGCTTCTCTTGCACTTAAACATAAGTCTTTATAGGGTAAAATGAGGAATAACTAAGCTACAGAAATAAGAAATGCCTCACTGTGTGTAAAAATAGTTTCTGGGTAATCACAATCAAGGAATTTACACAGGCCAGTACATTAAGCAACATTCAACAATAAAATCCAAAGAATAAAAAAAAAAAAAAACATAGCTGTAATACCAGCCCTATATTTTAGGTTTTTTAGTTTCATAGTTATTTATTGAGCTCTGTGATATGCTAAGTGCACAGAGTCGGATACGACTGAAGCAACTTAGCAGCAGCAGCAGAGATATAAAAATAATTAAAATATAACCTTGAATTATGGCTACTGGTCTCTGTTCTTTTCTTTAGGTGGCCTCATATGAAAAAATATCTCCACACAATAAGACATTCCCTTCATACTTCATCAAATTCTGTAGTTGTGAATTAACAACATACAAGATGATCAAGTCAGCAGCCAGGGCTGCTGGAGTCTGGGTCTGACTTCTGTAGACCCTCCAACCTTGACAGCTCCACCCACATCATTGGGTAATAACACCCGACACTGGATGTCATTTCATGTTGAAAAGACTTTCTCCCTAGGGGCAAAACTTTGTCCTTTTCATTCAAGGTTGAATCTCCAGAACCTGATATGAAAACAATCAGTCCTTATAGAATAAAGAATGATTGCAAATTATACCCGGAGAAGGCAATGGCACCCCACTACCATACTCTTGCTTGGAAAATCCCATGGACAGAGGAGTCTGGTAGGCTGCAGTCCATGAGGTCACAAAGAGTCGGAAACGACTGAATGACTTCACTTTCACTTTTCACTTTCATACATTGGAGAAGGAACTGGCAACCCACTCCAGTGTTCTTGCCTGGAGAATCCCAGGGATAGGGGTGCTTGGTGGGCTGCCGTCTATGGGGTCTCACAGAGTCGGACACGACTGAAGCAACTTAGCAGCAGCAGTAAATAGTACCTTCAATTTATTGTTGGCTGTGTCTCATCCAAACATGAGCTTACTCAGAAATTTGTGGATTAGAAATTCTAACCCACAAATTATTTTCAAATGCAGTGTATTTATGAGTAATAATTTAATGTGTAATGGATAGATGTAATGTTAAATGAATGTTGCGGCTGCTAAGTCGCTTCAGTCGTGTCCGACTCCTAGCAACCCCATGGACTGCAGCCCACCAGGCCCCTCCGTCCATGGAATTTTCCAGGCAAGAGTACTGGAGTGGGGTGCCATTGCCTTCTCCGAATAATCCTATGTTAATTTTGATATGGTTGGGAGTATTTTAAGTGCATTGTTTTTCATGTTTTAGGTATTTTGATAAAGTAACAGTTGTGTGTTGTTGTTTAGTTGCTAAGCTGTGTCCACCTCTTTTTGAGACCCTGTGGACAGTAACCCACCAAGCACCTCTGTCCCTGGGATTTCCCAGGCAAGAACACTGGAGTGGCTTGCCATTTCCTCCTCCAGGGCATCTTCCTGACCGAGGGATCGAACCCAGGTCTCCTGCATTGGAATTCTCTACTGCTGAGCCACCGTGGTGGGTTTGTGTTCCCTCTAAAGAGCCTAAGGATATAGTGTGGGATGTGGAGAGGCAGTGAAGGTAGCCTTCATGGAGGGGAAGGGAGTGTGGCAACTTCTTGCCGTTAGAGTCCAGCCAGTCTGAGTCGCCCACTCCTTACGGGTGGGGGCCCACTTCCAGATGAGGCCTGACACTGGTTTTGGTTGAGCTGCCGCTTGAAACTTGTTCGCAACCCGGCTCAGTGCAAAAAGTCCTCTCCCAGCTTGTCTCCAGGATTCCCATGGGTGGCTTCCCTCTTCCGTATGTTCCCCTGAAACTGTGCTGCCAACGTCTTGCTTTGAGGTTCCCTGCAAATGCATCTCTGAAGTGCCGGATGTGCTCTTTCTGGATGCCACCCAATTAGCCTCTTGAAATCAGCATTGCAGGGCACATGCTTCTAAGGAGAGAAAACAAAGGAGTCCCCGGGGGGTTTAAACAGTCTGGAGCCTCGGGTGGGAAATGAGGGCTGTAGGAAGAAAGCTGGCAGAAGGGGCTGGAGGCAGACAGAGGGGCAGTTAGAATCATGGTCAATAGAGGTCATCGATCCCAACCCCACCCGCTGCTAACACTCCTCTCCTCTGGGTCACGCCTAAGGAAGCCAGTCTCATCACCAGAGAATACTCTGAGTATCAGTTAAAAGTGATGACCACAGCTGACTAATTTACACCTGAATCTGACTGCCTGCTGTATGAAAACAATGTCTCTAACAAAGCCTTCGAGAGCCAAAAAAAAAAAAAGATGAAGGATGTTATTTTTCTTATGTATAGCTTGTGCTGATTTTGTGCTTACTCAGGCATTTATCACATTTAATTCACAAAGTCACAGGAAGGGATAGATTGATTCAGACCACACATCCAGCAAGTGGCGGATCTGACCTGTATACCAAGGATGATGGGACCAAAGTCAGGGCTAAACTATCTCCATCTCATTGAAGATCCACCCTCTCTATTTCCAGACCTAGTGTCCTTTTGGATATGAGCCCTGCCTTCTTGCCTGCGGGACACAGATGCTTTCACAGTCCTGCTCTCTGTCCTTGGGTTTTTCTTCGTCCACAGTGATCTGGTGCACAGCACTCTGTTGGGTCACCTGACCAGCACTGGGTTATGACTGTTTCCTTTGTTCTGTCGAGATGGCAACTATGTAGCTTTGGTCAGCTCTCTCAGAAGCAGATTCTGAGAGAGGATTTGAGTGCAAGTGGCTTATTGTTGAGTCGATTCCAGGAAGCCCTGGTAGGGAGTGTGGAGAAGAGACAGACAAGGAAGGAATCCAGTTAGGAAGACCCTCTGGGCAGTTCAGTGCCCTGGGACTGAGCCAATGCTGGGAGACCTCTGAATACTCCCTTCAAAGGGGTGCAGGAGCTAAAGATAACTTCCTTCTCAAAATCAGTTCTCCAGGCGGGGACTTCTCATCAATTAGAGTTGATATCCAAGGTGGAACCCAATTCATATCCTTCCTACCTACTAGTTTATGCAGCCACTAAAGACTTCATGTAATGGTAAAGCTGGGGCAGATGACCTCTAATGTCACCTACAGTCATAATCTTCTATGATTATGTCACCATACATATCAATGGACTTGACTTTGGTCAAATTAGTTTTCTTGCAAGTTTTTCTATAAGCATTGGCGCCAACTAAACACTCAAGTTCTGTTTTTTTTTTTTTTTAATTGAAGTATAGTTGATTTACAATGCTGTTTTAATTTCTGCTCAAGGTCGTTTTCATAGACATTGCTATCATTGGTGTCTCATATTATGTACAGGTGAGGTTGACACTCTGAACCTGAGTTAAGGACTTCACGTTAATTCCTTTAGCATTTTATCATGTTAGCTTTGGGAACTATCATTCCAGTTATTATTATTTTTTTTCTCACAGTGCAGTTCTGTTATCTAAGAAATGAACCATCTCCTCAAACTTCGGGCAGCTGCAAATCTGATAATCAGGTTGGTTTTACAAACATTGTTAGAAATGTTTAGCAGGGTGGGGCTGAAGACAAAGGCCTTGATTAGAGACCTCCCATCCTGTGACATGTGGTTCACTATAAATGGAGTCACTGGAGGGTCCCAGGGTAGGGATGCTTGAGGTCACTATGCATGCTGGACTCCCAGCCATTTGAACCAACCTAATGGAGATAGTGCAGGGCAAGGACCCTGGGCATTTGCCCCATCAGGATGACTCATTGCCCTTGATCAAGTAGATCATTTCCCTTAATGGATTCCCTCAGTCAAAATGGAAGTGACAGCTCTTCTCTAGGGATGCTTGTAAAGCCCTCAGATCTCTGGCTGGGAGCTGGTATGTATAACCCATATTTAGGTAACACTTCATGATTGCTACTGCAGTTTCTAAAGCATCTTCTTCCTCCCTCTCCAGCTCGGTGTGTCCTGTGTTTCTCCTTCAGCATTTCCCTGTGGCTAGCATCTGCTCAGTTCTATTCTAACTCTCCCTCCTGAGAGCCAGCCAGCTGTCCACACCAGGTGAATCTTTGGGAGGACACTGGACTTGGAAGTATTTGCAAGTGTGTATCTATGAATGTACCTATGTGTGTCTGGGAGTGTTCGTGGAAGGGGATGGGGTGAAAAGGAAGGTGTAAAGTGGCTCCAGCCCAACTGCTTCACATGAAAGATTTCCAACCAGTGCCATTCACACCACTTCCTACAGGAGATGGGGGAGTAGCCTCCTGCCAGCATCGCCTGGGCACTTGTTCCACGCAGCCTTCTTTGTGCCTCTGCTGATGGCAGTGGCTTCCTCCAGGCTGCTCTGCTCTCCCCACATCCTCTGAAATACTGTTCCATCCCAAGCAGCCCTTCCCAAAGAGTGGAAATGTATAGGCTGCAATGAATAAGTACAAGGGGCGGCATGAAAAAGACAAAGTGCTTGGGTCCAATGGCCATTTCAAGAGGGACTTGACTCCTTTTGCCAGCATTTGTGACCTGGACCTCTGATACTTGGGTGACCCCTTGTTCCACCCCATAGACTTTGATGTTCATCAAAATACATCATTTATGAAAGGACTCAGAATAAAGTGCTTTGAAAATTTTAAAGCTTTGTAAAACATGTAAAATATTTGTGGTGTGTGATTTGTGAAGCCTTTATAGACCCCCATCTATAGTTCATGTGCATTTACATGCACACACTCACGCACACATACAACAGTCATGTTTTCCTCACTTCACATCTGTTGAGCCGGCCCTGAAGGACACAGTCTAGTGGCCTGTTATCATGAATAAGTAATGCCAATAGAGCAACAAAGAAGAAGGAGCAAGCAGAAAGCATCTGTGCATATGATACTCGGAATTTCTGTTTCTAGTTGCTTCATTTCCATTCCATTTACCTGTCTGCAGACCAGAGGGCTAAGTGATGGATATGATGCTACACTTCTGCACACCCTAGAATGGACACACCCTGCCTGGCTGACCTTCCCATAGTGAGATGAGGATATTAGCTATGACTATGTCCTCATGCATAAAGAATGATGCTGCTACGACTGTTATTTCATTCTTTCTGGGTAATGCTTCCTGCGATCTGTGTCTATGTACATGGAACCCTTCTAAATTCTTCCAGCTCTTCCAGAGGGACTGTCCTTTTCCTGTCCCAGCTCCATGGGCTAGCTGTGTGTCCTGTTGCAAACTGTTATTTGAAGTATGAAGAAAATAAGAGTGGTTCTAACCAAGACAGCGCCTGCAGCCAGGCCAGAAAGCACTCACCAGCTGCTCCAGCCCCTGTCTGTTCTCTTCTCCCATCGGGCATTACCCCAATTTTATGCAGTGTGTTTATGTATTGAGAGCAGCTCTTAACTCATTTGATCTTCACAGCAGCCTTGTAAAGTCTGGAAGGCAAGGGCTTTATGAGCCCCATTTGAGACATAATGATGTAGGTGTCTCTGGAACCTTAAACATAGAAGACTAGGTCCTATACTCCCTTTTATGACAGGGTGAATTACTGAAAAATTAACAATAATGCTATCAGTTTTGATCTTTGGACTTACCAGCTAAGAAGAGAGAACACAGAATTGCCTACTGCACCCTCATAGGCGGGATCACTGGGCCACCAGGATCTGGATTCTGGCTAAATCACCCTCTGGGCAAGCTGACTTCTCTAAAAAGTATAAGGGTTAGTTGCTCAGTCATGTCCAACTCTTTTGCTTCCCCATAGACTGTAGCCCACCAGGCTCCTCTGTCCATGGGATTCTACAGGCAAGAATACTGGAGAGGGTAGCCATTCCCTTCTCCGGGGCATCTTCCCAACCCAGAGATTGAATTCAGGTCTCCTGCTTTGCACGCAGATTCTTTACCATCTGAGCCACCAGAAAAAGTTTATTTTGTTGCCAACCTTAGAATACTGGGGAGACTGTCCCATAAATTATAGATATCTGACTTCTCTTGGAAATGTTGGAAGTCTCCCATGCTGGAGATCTTCAAGGTGGGTGGATAGTTGCTATAGGGAGCAGGAAGTAATAAGGTCCCATGGCAGGGTCTGATGGGGAGACGGGAGAAGGGCACATGTGGGGGTCTCCCTCCTAGCCCCATGTCACCCAGCAGCCAGAGTTCTGGAATGCAGTCTCCAAAGGCTGAAACCTGGAAGGCCTTCTCCAATGTCCCAGGCCACATTAGCCACGAGGCTTTTATAAAACTCCAAGAAGGCCAAAAGAAAGGGGGACTCCCTGAAAATGACTGAGACTGAATCTTTTTAAAGCCTTAGAGCCAGATATAATTTATTTCAAAAATGAAAAAACAAAACAAAACATGACGTGCTGACTGGAGCTTTGGGGACTTGGTGATAACCAAGCTTTTCTATGTAAAGGCTTTTTCCTGTAGAGATCTAGGGTCTCTCCCTACAGAGAGGAAGTCTCTTTACTCCTAAACAGAGTCTTTCTACTTGAAAATACAACATTCTCTGAAGATTTATTTTTCCAATCAATAATTTTAAATTTGATTTAGAGGTTCTTCCTTTTAAAGTAATACATGTTCTTTGTAGATAATTTAGAAAATTCAGAGGAAAAAACTCACACTTGAATTCCTACTGTTCAGGTATACTCTTAATATTTTGGTATAGATGTACAAAGAAGCTATAGAGAAAAAAGACTGAAATAATACCATTTGCTGCAACATGAATGGACCTAGAGATGATCGTATTAAGTAAATCAGACAGAGAAAGAAAAATATCATATATTACTTATATGTGGACTTTAAAAAATATGATACAAAAGACCGTATTTACAAAATAGAAATAGATGCACAGACATTGAAAACAAACTTAATGATTACCAAAGGGGAAAGGCCACCAGAGGGATAAATTATAAGTTAGAGATTAACAGATACACACCACTATATATAAAATAGATAAACAACAAGGACCTGCTTATAGCACAGGAACTGTACTCATATCTTGTAATAACCTACAGTGGGAAAGAATCCTAAAAGGTTTATATATATATATTTATATAGATAGATATGAAATTAAATCACTTTGCTGTAGACATAAAACTAATACAACATTGTAAATTAACTACATTTCAGTTAAAAAAAAAATGATACCCTACAGGTACAATCTTACTATTGCTGCTGCTGCTGCTGCTGCTAAGTCACTTCAGTCTGTCCGACTCTGTGCGACACCATAGACGGCAGCCCACCAGGCTCCCCCGTCCCTGGGATTCTCCAGGCAAGAACACTGGAGTGGGTTGCCATTTCCTTCTCCAATGCATGAAAGTGAAAAGTGAAAGGGAAGTCGCTCAGTAGTGTCCGACTCTAGTGACCCCATGGACTGCAGCCTGCCAGGCTCCTCCGTCCACGGGATTTTCCAGGCAAAAGTACTGGAGTGGGGTGCCATTGCCTTGCAAATACACTCCAAATAAAATGAAAGTTAAGTCACTCAGTTGTGTCTGACTCTTTGTGACCCCATGGATTGTAGCCTACCATGCTCCTCCGTCCATGGAATTTTCCAGGCAAGAATACTGGATCTGGTTGCCATTTCCTTCTCCAGGAGATCTTCCCAATCCAGATATTGAACCTGAGTCTCTTGAGTCTCCTGCATTGGCAGGCAGGTTCTTTACCAGCTGAGCCACCAGGGAACCCCCGTGTATGTGTGTGTGCACGTGTGTGTGTGCTCGTGTGTGTATATATGTAACCGTTTACCCATAATTTTATTCATATGTACTTATATCTATGTACAACTATATAGACACGGTTTGCCAAAACCAAAATCTTTCCCACTTTTAAATCAGAGTTGAAGGCCTCCTTCCTCCAGGGAACCTTAAAATCAGTTTCCAGCACACCTTTGTCCTCCGTCTTCACCTCAAAATATTCCTCCCTACTGATTATTTCTTTTTCCACTTGGCATGATATTTCGGCTTCCCAAGCCTCTCCTATTTGTAAATACTTCAAATGAAGATGGACGTGTTTGAAAGTGAGCATGTAATTACTTGCTTCCAAGTAACAGGGACTTCCCAGGTGGCTTAGTGGTAAAGAATCTGCCTGCAATTCAGGAGATCCAGGTTCGATCCCTGGGTGGAGAAGATCCCCTGGAGGAGGAAATGGCAACCCACTCTAGTAATCTTGCCTGGAAAAGCCTGTGGACAGAGGAGCTTGGCAGGCTACAGTCCAGAGGGTCACAAAGGGTTAGACGTGGCTGAAGCGACTTAGCATGCATAGCATGCATGTAATTACAAAGGGACTTCAAATATTGTCCAGTCGACTTCTCCAGGTGTGGTGCTGTGAGCATGCTTCTGCCTGCCAATGGCTCCATCTGAGCAACTTTGCCATCTTTGCTTCTTGGTCGTGGCTCATGCAGTCATTTATTTATTTTGTGTTTTACCACTCTTTGTTTATAAAGTGAATAGGGAATGGACAGATAAAAGAGTTGTATTCCAGTGATGAGAAGATTAAATGAACTGATACAAAGTTAGAGCATTTAGATGGGCTCAAAGTATCACATTCAGCCTCAGCAAAATAGCAATTGGACTTAAGCCAGGGACTATATTGGACTATAGCCAATGAAACATTTATTGGCTATAAATAGGAGGCAAGAAAAGTCACTTAACAATTCTAAGTAACTTGAGAACTCAGTTATAAAATTATTAATCTAACTGTATCTAGAGATTTACAATTCTCAATTTCCAAATTATTCTCCTCTTCTCCACTCCTCATTTCATTACCTCCATCAAAAAAAAAAAGTATTTTTTCTTAGGTAATTCTTTTTTCAAAACAGGTGATTAATTTATGTTTCAGGGAAACAGAAACAATGGACAATGCTAGAAGTTTGGAGCTTTCAACTTTTGACAGAATTTGCATTCCAGTGTAAACAAAAATAGGACACGAGCAAATGACATCTAATAATATCTCATTAAACTCATTTGTGGTGATTTCTAACCAGTTCATTTGTGATTTTTTAACCAGTTCATTACTTCAACTCAAAGTAGACAGATTGAGTCAGTCTCAGCAAACCTGTACTTATGTGGGCCCTTGATTTTTGACAAAGATACTCTTGCTATGTGAGGGGAGAAGTGTGGTCTTTTCAATAAATATTCATGTGTGGAAGAGGGGAATGTTAAATGAATATCTGTATTAAAAAACTTAAATCCTACCTCACACAACACAAAAAACTGTTACTAATTCTAGGTGAATTGTGCATCTAAATGGGCACAATAAACAGTAAATTTCTAGAAGACAGTTTCGACCCTGAGAAATCAAAGATTTTTTTTAAAAGACACACATACAAAAACAGTATAGAAGACTGATAAATTGGACCTCGTTAGTATTTAGAGCATTTGTTGATCAAAAGATATGAATAAAGGAGTTAAAAAAGAAATCTACGAAGTGAAAGATATTAACAGTATATTTAACTGACAAAGGACTCAATCCAGAATATTTTTAAAACTCCTAAAAGCCATTAAGAAAAAAATAGGCAACCAATTAAAAATGGGCCAAAAACTTTAATGGGTATTTCATAGAAGATGAGACCAAGCAAGCAGCTCAAAATCATTATTAATTGAGGAAATTAAAAAGTAAAACACAAGGTATTGCAGCACCCCCAAACCCTCCCTCCCCTTCATCCTCGGACAGAAATACCAGAAATGCCAAGAAAAATGATGTCAGAAATACCAAGTATACAGAATGCAACAGTGGGGCTTGGATCTCCTCTTTGCTCATATACCTGAGCAGATCATATATATTCCTACAAACCAGCCTTTCTACCTTAGATGTCTACCAGTAAAACTGAACACATACGTGTTCCAAAAGATTTGTATGGCAATGTTTTTAGCAGCATTGTTTTTATTACATCAGAGATGCAAATAGTAGCATGAATACTATGCAGCCGTGGAAATGAATAAATTACTGCTACATCCAGTAACATGGGGGAATTTCACAAATATAATGTTAACTGAAACAAGTCATTCACAAAATAATATATGCTATATAATTCCATGTATGTAAAGTTAAAAAATAGTCAAACCTATGGTATTAGAAGTTGAAATATAGGTTGCCTTTAAGTAGAGACTAATGACTCCACCTTAATGCACTTTTCTGTTTAAATATTATACTTCATTAAAATTAAAATCTTGTATAAAAATAATCATTCTTGGCAAAACCTTCCTTTCATTCTCATCTTTGAATTTATGAGCAACTGGCAGAACCCCATCATACATTTCCTTGAAGGCTTTTTCAATTACTTCTGTGCCTAGAATGTTAACTCCAGATATTTTATTTATATTTGATACTATGTTCTTCTACCGTTCTTTACTTTTAAATATTCATATCAAACATTTATATGGTGTAGTTTATGGTGTATTATCATATATTATGGTATGCTCATGCTCAATCGCTACAGTCATACCTGACTCTTTGCAGCCCAATGGACCACAGCCCTCCAGGCTCTTCTGTCCATGGGATTTTCCAGGCGAGAATAATGGAGTAGGTTGCCATGCTCTCCTCCAGCAGGTCTTCCCCACCCAGGGATCAAATCCTGCATTGCAAGTGTATTCTTTACCATCTGAGTCACCCCCTGGTATGGCATGGTATAATGAGAATTTAATACATTTTCTCACATGGTAGAGATGGGGAAACAGTGGAAACAGTGTCAGACTTTATTTTTCTGGGCTCCAAAATCATTGCAGATGGTGATTGCAGCCATGAAATTAAAAGACACTTACTCCTTGGAAGGAAAGTTATGATCAACCTAGATAGCATATTAAAAAGCAGAGACATTACTTTGCCAACAAAGCTCCATCTAGTCAAGGCTCTATGGGATCGCACAAAGTCGGACACGACTGAAGTGACTTAGCAGCGCAGCAGCAGCAGCAGTCAAGGCTATGGTTTTTCCAGTGGTCCTGTACGGATGTGAGAGTTGGACTGTAAAGAAAGCTGAGTGTCGAAGAATTGATGCTTTTGAACTATGGTGTTGGAGAAGACTCTTGAGAGTCCCTTGGACTGCAAGGAGATCCAACCAGTCCATCCTAAAGGAGATCAGTCCTGGGTGTTCATTGGAAGGACTGATGCTAAAGCTGAAACTCCAATACTTTGGCCACCTCATGCGAAGAGTTGACTCACTGGAAAAGACTCTGATGCTGGGAAGGATTGGGAGCAGGAGGAGAAGGGGACGACAGAGGATGAGATGGTTGGATGGCATCACTGACTTGATGGACATGAGTTTGAGTGAACTCCGGGAGTTGGTGATGGACAGGGAGGCCCGGCATGCTGCAATTCATGGGGTTGCAAAGAGTCGGATGCGACTAAGTGACTGAACTGAACTCATACTGAGAATCTAACACATCCTAAAGGAAATCAGTCCTGAATATTCATTGAAAGGACTGATGCTGAAGCTGAAACTCCAACACTTTGGCCACCTGATGCGAAGAACTGACTCATTTGAAAAGACCCTGATGCTGGGAAAGATTGAAGGTAGGAAGAGAAGGGGACAACAGAAGATGAGATAGTTGGATGGCATCACCGACTCGATGGACATGAGTTTGAGTAAGCACCGGGAGTTGGTGATGGACAGGGAAGCCCGGTTTTCTGCATTCCGTGGGGATCACAAAGAGTTGGAAATGACTGAGTGACTAAACTGAATACATTTTCCCCAAAATTACTTACTTATTATCTGAATGCAATTTACTACATAATAGTCTCATTCCTTTTGACAATTCTGAATACAAAGGAAGTGTATATTCTATTCCAATGACTTAATTCTATATTCTTGCACCAATACATTTTAATTATAGTTAGATTGTAATGTATTTGTAACTCACTGTCATTTGCCAGTTTAAAAATTTTTCTCCCAGAATTGTTTCTATATTCTCTAAAAAAATTTTTTAATGGAGGATAATTGCTTTAGAATGTTGTGTTGGTTTATGCCTTACAACATGAATTAGTTATGAATATATATATATATATGCACACATATATCCCCTATCTCTTGAGCTTCCCTTCCCGCTCCCATTCCACCCCTCTAGGTGGTCACAGAGCACCAAGGTGGGCTCCCTGTGTTATATAGCAGCTTCCAACTAGTTAGCTGGTTTACACAATAATGTATATACGTCAACAGTACTGCCTCAACATGTCCCACCCTCTCTGTCCCAAAAGTCCATTTTCTATGTTTGTGTCTATATTCTTTCATATTGATTGTTCTGATAAAATTCAGAATTACTTGTTTATGATGCAAGAAGAAAACTGATACCATGCATGCATGCTAAGTCGCTTCAGTTGTGTCCAATTCTTTGCAACCCTATGGACTGTAGCCTGCCAGACTCTTCTGTCCATGGCATTCTTCAGGCAAGCATACTGGAATTGGTTGCTGTGCCCTCCTCCAAGGGATCTTTCTGACCCAGGGATCAAACCCATGTCTCTTATGTCTTCTTTTTTAGCAGGAGGATTCTTTACCACTAGTGCCACTTGAGAAGCCCATTAATAGTATATAACTGCAATTCACTTGGAAACAATTATCATTGTAGTACTTAGTTGTCTCCTGCTCTTAAATGTTTTCCACATTTGTTGACATCAGGCACCATTCCCTTGATATAATAGAAAAGAAGTCAGGAGGTCTAAATTTTAGTCCTTGTTTTACAACTAAATCCTTGTGTGGCTTTGAGACAGTCAATTCACCACAGGGATATTGTATTTCTCCCTTTGTGAATTGACTTTTCATATCTTTTAATCACTTTTTCTTTGAAAGAGTTTGCTTTTATTAACTTTGATACATCATTGTTTTGTTTGCTTTCTGTGTAGAGAGTGCTGAATTTCCTTTGTGTGGTTTTATTATTTTATTGGGGTTTAATTCATATGATGACATATATATGTAATGGTTAATGATTTCTGACAAAACAAACACTCCCCTGTATTACACAGCCTGTTCAGATATATAACTTATATCACATCAAAAAGCTGCTTCATGACACTTGTTAGCAATATCTATTCCCCATCCCACCAGAGATAACCTCTATTCTGCAGATTTCACTGTAGATGAGCTCTGCCTGTCCTAGAAAATTACATATATAGAATAATTATGGCTGAGTCTCCTTTTTCATGGATTCTCTATTAGTGAATTTGTCTACTATGCACAATTTATCTGCTGCTGCTGCTAAGTCGCTTCAGTCGTGTCCGACTCTGTGCAACCCCATAGACAGCAGCCCACTCGGCTCCCCCGTCCCTGGGATTCTCCAGGCAAGAACACTGGAGTGGGTTGCCATTTCCTTCTCCAATGCATGAAAGTGAAAAGTGAAAGTGAAGTCGCTCAGTCGTGTCTGACTCTTAGCGACCTCATGTACTGCAGACTACCAGGCTCCTCTGTCCGTGGGATTTTCCAGGAAAGAGTACTGGAGTGGGGTGCCATTGCCTTCTCCTACAATTTATCTGTAACCCCCCCAAATACTGCAATTTTTGTGGTGATTTTGTGGTCATTCATGGACATGGGCAGAGCAGCAAAAACTGTGAGTTGAGCTGATGTGCTCAGAGTTGAGACAGAACAGCGCGACGTTCACTTTCTTGCTTCAGCTCTCGTACTGCCCGCAAGTGCTCTGTGTGTGGTCTACCCCTTGTGCTTAGCACTTGTGATTTTGCTCTTTAAAATAGCCCCAAGTATTGTGCTGAAGTTATGGCTAGTATTCCTAATCAAGAAGGCTGCGATGTGCCATATGGAGAAGGTATGTGTGTTAGATGTGGTTGTTTCATAAGTTACACTGTTATTGGCCATTAGTTCAATGCTAACAAATCAACCATACATATTAAGTTGCCTTTAAACAAAAACACACTTAGAACAAGTTGATGTATTGATAGATTGATGAAAATATTGTGACCAGAGGCTCTCAGGGACCTAATCCTTTACTCTCCCTAGGAGTAATAGTTTGGTATTTACTAATTCAGTGCTCAGAGTGGATTTATAGAACCAAACTACCACGAGTAAGTAACAAGAGCTGACTACAGTATAAATACATCTGAATTATGAAAATAGAGTATGAAACATATGAGTATGTTTTCATTTATCTTAGGTAAACACCTAGAGGTGGAATTGCTGAATCATAAGGTAAGTATACACAATTTTAGAGACGCTGCCCTCACGGTTTACAAAGTGGTTGAAACTTTCCGCCAACACATTATGAAAATTCCAGTGGCTGTTCAGCAAATCGAAAGAGTGTCCAATGATATTTTACCATGGTTTTAATTTGCACTTTCTTGTTGAAAGGTGATATTGAACATTTTTTCTTATTCATAGTAGCTATTTGTTTATCTCTCTTTGGGAATTGATTTTTAAAGCCTTTTGAAAAAAAAATTTAAATCGAATGTTTTTCTTTTTATGATTGAGTCACAGGAGAAGTTAAACCATTCTGGATGCAAGTCCTTTAAGTCTTTTGTCAGATAAATATATTATGAACATTATCTCCTGATCTATGGTTTGCCTATTTGTTCTTTTAGTAAATGTTATTCATAAACCTTTCATGAGTAAAATTATTTAATTTGATAAGCTTAATTTTCTGTATTTTCTTCTTTCTGAAGTTTAGTTAAGAAATCTTATACATATTTTCTAAAGCTTTATGATTTTAGCTTTTACATTTAAGTCTGTGATTTATTTTAAATTAATTTCTATATGGAATGAGTAGGAGTTGAGCTTTTTTTTTCTTTCAAAGAGATGACCAATTATTTGAGAATCATTTGTTGAAAATCCTTTCTGCTTTGAAATGTTTTGGTAGCTTGCCCTAAAATCAGTTGACTGTATAAATGTATGTCTATTTCAGATAGATACCATTTACCGATTTTTATGACAATAAAACATATCCCTCATTACCGTAAGTTTATATCTTCAAAAAAGTTAGTATAAGTGCTTCAATTTTGTTCTTCTTGTTCAAGATTGTGATAGCTTATGGTGAGTGGTGTCGGATTCGTTATCTCCGTAGAAGATTTAACTTCGGGACCAAGGACCAGGCTTGATCACTCAAGGGCTTTTGTAGAGAAGAGTTTTACTAAAGTGAAAAGGGCCAGAGAAAGCTTCTGACACAGACAGCAGAAGGGGGATGGAGCGTGCCCCCTGCTAGTTTTAGCAAGCTGTTTTATGCCTGTTGGAAAGCAGCTAATCAGATAAGAGAGCCCCCTCAAGGCTGACAGGCCCCCTCCCACAATATGCATTTTTGAGATAAGATGGCTTGAGGTCTGTCATCCCCCAGCCATAAAACAATTGACATGAATACTGGTTTGCTGAGCTATTATCAGCCAAAAGTTAGTTTTAGGTGGAACCCTTTTGAAGAAAGGCAAATTTCAAAGCAAATACATAGTTTCATTAATATAGCTTAAGAAAAGCATTTCCATAAGAAAAACCCACTGGCTAGCTCAAGGTTTGAGAAATGCTGAGTTCAGGTGGAACCAGGTGTTGTCATAACAACACAGAATTTTAAGAGACACTTGCAGCCTATTTCCTCCCTTTGGAGACTCCTGGCCTTCCTGCCTGTTACCCTCTCAACTGTTTAGTCTATTTGAAGCCCCTTTCATGTACACATAAATTTTAAAAGTAGCTTATCAATTTCTGCAAAATAGGCTGCTGGGATTTGGCTAAAAATAATTTGATGTATTGATTTACTGGGGAAGTTATTTGGTATTAGTATTTATTCTTTAAATGATTGATAGAATTAAAATAATGGTAGGGGAAAAAAATGATAGGGGGAATTCCATAGTGAGTCCATCTGGACTTAGAATCTTGTGGGAAATTTTTTTAAACTATAAATTTAATTTATTTAATACATACAGGGCTACTCAGGTTTTCTATTTTTTACTTTTAGAATTTTATATCACTGAGCTGCTTATAATATCTGTGGGATCTGTAGTGATATCCCCTCTTTCATCCTGATATTCTTTTATTTCTTTTTTTCCTTGTCCACTCTAGCCAGGAAATTATCACTTTATTAATAATTTCAGAGAACAAGCTTGGTATTTTTTATCTATTTTATTGATTTCTTCTATTACAAATATCCTTTTTCCCCTTTACCTTGGTTTGATTTGCTCTTATCCTTGCCTCTTAAGATGGATTTTAAAGCTTTGGTTTTAAGTCTTTCCCCTTTCTAATATAAGCATCTGGGTTTCTTATTGTCAGTGTTTTTTATTTAATTTCCTTGTGGTTGAAGAATATACTCTGCCTAATTTCAATCTTTCTAGGTTTCTTCAGACTGGTTTTATGGCCCAACATATGATCTGTCTTGGTGTTTATTTATGTGCACTGGAAAAGAATGCATTTTCTATGGTGTTGGATGTACAATCAGGTAAAGTTGGTTTTCCAGTAAGTGTTCTGGATGATGGTGAAGGTTCTGGTTTCTCATTTGGCCTCTAACATTAGTCCTGGCAGGTATGATGAGCCTGGAGCACTTCCTTGCTACTGAATGAGAGTCCAGGATCCTCACATGTGGGGATGTATCATTACTGCCAGGTAGAAATAAAACTACCAGCTCCTCAATCAATGACCCTGAGACCATCCCAGCAGGGGTAGGAGACTAGTCTAAGGAGTACTGCTTTCTTTCTTGCTGTTTGTTCTCTATTTGTTGGTTCTTTGACTACAGGTAGCAGTCTTTCCTTGGGCTCCTTTTGCCTTTAGTGTTTTTTACTTTCCATTTCCCTATTACCTATTTTCCAGGCAACCAGTCTGAGATATAAAAGGCAAAAAGAAAATCCAAGAACTCACTGCATGTAATTCTTTGGGTCTTGAGGTCTCTAGCTGATCTGTTTACTTCTCTCCACCTTCCACAGTCTTTAATATTTGTTTTAGATATAATGAGCTTCCCTCATGGCTCAGATGGTAAAAAATCTGCTCACAATATGGAAGACCTGAGTTCGATCCCTGGGTCAGGAATATCCTGGAGAAGGGAATGGTTACCCACTCCAGTATTCTTTGTCTGGTGAATTCTATGGACTGAGTAGCCTGGTGGGCTACAGTCCATGGGCTCGCAAAGAGTTGGACATGACTGAACAATGCTTTTACTTTTCACTTAGATACAATAGAACATTTTTTAAAAACATAACTTAGGAGGAGGAGCATAAAGAAGTGCATCTATTACATTTTTGTACTTTGAATTTTGAAGGATATTTTTGCTGGACTTCTAGTTGGCAATGGAAATATCTTTTCTTACAGAGGAAATATTTCATTCCATTGTCTTCTGACTCGCCTTGTTCGTGATGAAAAGTCAGAAATCATTCTTACTGTTTCTCAAGCATGTATAATGTATCTCTATGTCCTCTGGTTGTTTTTAATGTTTTATTTTTATTATTGGCTTTCAACAGTTTGGGTATGATGTGCTTTACTGTGGTTTTATATACATTTATCTTACTTGGGTTTTTTGATCTTCAATCATTCATCAAAATCGGAAAATATGTGATCATGATGTCTTCAAATAGTTTTGCTCTCCCATGTCTCTCTCCTCTACTTCTGTACTGTAGTTAGGCATATTTTAACCTGATTGCTATTATTTTATAGATTAATGAGGCACTCTTTATTTTTTCCCCAGTATTTTTTTTTCACTCTGTGCTTTAGTTTGGATAATTTCCCTAGCCCTGAATTTAAATTCACTCTTCCTTTCTGTGTCTACTCAGCTGTCAGACCCATGAAGTAAATTTTGTATTTTAGAGTTATATTATTTAGTCCTAACATTTTTATACATCTTATTTCTCTACTGAAACTCCTTATTTGTTTCTTCATTATATTCATGCTTTTATTGAAAGCCTTTACCATATTTGTGATAGCATTTTAAAAGTATGTGTCTATTAATTCCATTGTTTCTGTCATTTCAAGAAAACTTTCATATCAGAATTTTTCTGATTATTTTTAATATTTGTCTGTGTTTGTTTGGTCATCATTGTTGTATTCTAAGTATCATAAATGCTGTGTTTAGTTTTTTTCCCCAATTGTGTGTCAATTTTTATTCTGAAAGGTTGTTAATTTAGTCACAAGCTTCAAGCCATTAAGAAGTGTTTTTAATATGTTGTTGGATTTTGTTTGCTAGAATTCTGTTGAGGATTTTTGCATCTCTGTTCATCAGTGATACTGGCCTGTAGTTTTGTTTTTTGTGTGGCATCTTTGTCTGGTTTTGGTATTAGGGTGATGGTGGCCTCATAGAATGAGTTTGGGAGTTTATCTTCCTCTGTGATTTTCTGGAAGAGTTTGCATTAGGATAGGTGTTAGCTCTTCTCTAAATTTTTGGTAGAATTCATCCGTAAAGCCGTCTGGTCCTGGGCTTTTGTTTATTGTAAGATTTTTGATTACAATTTTGATTTCCATGGTTGTGATGGGTCTGTAAGATTTTCTATTTTTTCCTAATTCAGTTTTGGACGGTTATTCTTTTCTAAGAATTCGTCCATTTCTTCCAAGTTGTCCATTTTATTGGTATATAGTTGCTGATAGTAGTCTCTTATGATCCTTTGTATTTCTCTGTTACCTGTTGTGATTTCTCCGTTTTCATTTCTAATTTTGTTGATTTCATTCTTCTCCCTTTTTTCCTTGATGAGTCTGGCTAATGGTTTGTCTGTTTTATTTATCTTCTCAAAGAACCAGCTTTTAGTTTTGTTGATTGTTGCTATAGTCTCCTTTGTTTCTTTTTCATTTATTTATGCCCTAATTTTTATTATTTCTTTCCTTCTTCATTGGGGTTCTTCATTTCTTCTTTTTCTAGTTGTTTTAGGTATAAACTTAGGTTATTTATTTGACTTTTTTCTTGTTTCTTGAGGTAAGCTTGTATTGCTATGAATCTTCCCCTTAGCATTGCTTTTACTGAATCCCATAGGTTTTGGGTTGTTGTGTTTTCATTTTCTATGCATATTTTTATTTCTTTTTTGATTTCTTCTGTGATTTATTGGTTATTCAGAAGCGTGTTGTTTAGCTTCCATATGTTTGTACTTTTAATAGTTTTTTTTTCCTGTAGTTGACATCTAATCTTACTGCATTGTGATTAGAAAAGATGCTTGAAATGATTTTAACTTTTTTAATTTATCAAGGCTAGATTTATGGCCCAGGATGTGATCTAGCAAACAGAATCCAAAAACATATTAAAAAGAACATATATCATGACCAAGTGGGCTTTATCCCAGGGATGCAAGGATTTTTCAATATTTGCAAACCAATCAATGTGATACACCACATTAACAAATTGAAAGATAAAAGCCATATGATTATCTCAATAGATGCAGAGAAATCCTTTGACAAAAGTCAGCATTCATTTATGATAAAAACCCTCCAGAAAGCAGGCATAGAAGGAGCATACCTCAATATAATAAAAGCCATATATGATAAACCCATAGCAAACATTATCTCAATGGTGAAAAATTGAAAGCATTTCTCCTAAAGCCAGGAACAAGACAAGGGTGCCCACTCTCACCACTACTATTTAATGTAGTTTTGGAAGTTCTAGCCACAGCAATCAGAGAAGAAAAAGAAATAAAAGGAACCCAAATTGGAAAAGAAGAAGTAAAACTCTCACTGTTGGCAGATGACATGATCTTCTACATGGAAAACCCTAAAGACACCACCAGAAAATTGCTAGAGCTAATCAATGAATACAGTAAAGTTGCAGGATATAAAATTAGCACACAGAAATCCCTTGCATTCCTATACACTAACAATGAGAAAACAGAAAGGGAAATTAAGGAAACAATTCCATTCACCATTGCAACGAAAAGAATAAAATACTTAGGAATAAATCTGCCTAAAGAAACAAAAGTGAAAGTGAAAGTCACTCAGTCGTGTCCAACTCTTTGCAACCCCCATACAGTCCAGGGAATTCTCCAGGCCAGAATACTGGAGTGGGTAGCCTTTCCCCTCTCCAGGGGATTTTCCCAACCCAGGGAATGAACCCAGGTCTCCCACATTGCAGGTGGATTCTTTACCAGCTGAGCCACACAAAAGACCTATATATAGCAAACTATAAATCACTGATGAAAGAAAGAAAAAATGACACAAATAGATGGAGAAATATACCATGTTCATGGGTCAGAAGAATCAATATAGTGAAAATGAATATATTACCCAAAGCAATCTATAGATTCAATGCAATCCCTATCAAGCTACCAATGGTATTTTTCACAGAACTAAAACAAATAATTTCACAATTTGTATGGAAATACAAAAAACCTCGAATAGCCAAAGCAATCTTGAGAAAGAAGAATGGAACTGGAGGAATCAACCTGCCTGACTTCAGGCTATACTACAAAGCTACAGTCATCAAGACAGTATGGTACTGGCACAAGGACAGAAATATAGATCAATGGAACAAAATAGAAAGCCCAGAGATAAATCCACACTCGTATGGACACCTTATCTTTGACAAAGGAGGCAAGAATATACAATGGAGAAAAGACAATCTCTTTAACAAGTGGTGCTGGGAAAACTGGTCAACCACTTGTAAAAGAATGAAACTAGAACACTTTCTAACACCATACACAGCAATAAACTCAAAATGGATAAAGATCTAAATGTAAGACCAGAAACTATAAAACTCCTAGAGGAAGACATAGGGAAAACACTCTCTGACATAAAACACAGCAGGATCCTCTATGACCCACCTCCCAGAGTATTAGAAATAAAAGCAAAAATAAACAAATAGGATCTAATTAAACTTAAAAGCTTCTGCACAATGAAAGAAACTATAAGCAAGGTGAAAAGACAGCCTTCAGAATGGGAGAAAATACTAGCAAATGAGGCAACTGACAAAGAATTAATCTCAAAAATATACAAGCAGCTCCTGCAGCTCAATACCAGAAAAATAAACGACCCAGTCAAAAAATGGGCCAAAGAACTAAACAGACATTTCTCCAAAGAAGACATACAGATGGCTAACAAACACATGAAAAGATGGTCAACATCACTCATTATCAGAGAAATGCAAATCAAAACTACAATGAGGTACCACCTCAAGCTGGTCAGAATAGGTGCTATCAAAAAGTCTATAAACAATAAATGCTGGATAGGGTGTGGAGAAAGGGGAACCCTCTTACACTGTCAGTGGGAATGCAAACTAGTACAACCACTATGGAGAACAGTGTGGAGATTCCTTAAAAAACTGGAAAAAGAACTGCCATATGACCCAGCAATCCCACTGCTGGGCATACACACTGAGGAAACCAGAACTGAAAGAGACACATGTATCCCAATGTTCACTGCACACTGTTTACAATAGCCAGGACATGGAAGCAACCTAGATGTTCACTGGCAGATGAATGTATAAGAAAGTTGTGGTACATATACACAATGGAATATTACTCAGCCATTAAAACTAATGCATTTGAATCAGTTCTAATGAGGGGGATGAAACTGAAGCTTATTATACAAAGTGAAATAAGTCAGAAAGAAAAACGCCAATATAGTATATTAATGCATATATATGGAATTTAGAAATATGGTAATTATGACCCTATATGCAAGACAGCAAAAGAGACACAGATATAAAGAACGGACTTTTAGATTCTGTGGGAGAAGGTGAGGGTGATATGATTTGAGAGAATAGCATTGAAACATGTATATTACCATAAGTGAAATAGACCACCAGTTCAAGTTCGATGCATGAGACAGGGTGCTCAGGGCTGGTGCACTGGGATGATCCTGAGGGATGGGATGGGGAGGGAGGTGGGTGGGGGTTTTGGATGGGGGACACATGTGCACCCATGGTTGATTCATGTCAATGTATGGAAAAAACCACTACAATATTATGAAGTAATTAGCCTCCAATTAAAATAAATACATTAACTAATTAAAAGAAAGAAGTATTTCTAAAAGTTTTGTTTGGATGCATGTAAAATAATTTTTTCTCTGTGACTGGAATATCCTACTCTTATGGCCTTGTCTTGCTGGAGTCTTTGCTGAAAGCTCAGCACATTCAATCATGTCTTAAGTGTCTTCCTACTTGTACAAATTTTAATAGCTTCCAGGAAATGTTCTTTTTCCTAGTACTTGTTTTATATCCAGTTGTTATTTGCTAGAATTAGTGGTTTCTTGCTCTTTGTATGAAAGCTTAGTATTTGACCAAAGCCTCAGGAGTGCTCTAGTGCAGCCTTCTTTTTACATTCTGAAAATTTCAACTGATTTGGTACTCCAAACTCCAATGTCTGTCTTCTCTGCTCAGTGAAATCACTGTGGTCTGTTTTATCACCATCTGGAAAGTGCTTCCCATAAAAAAGTTTGAGTAATTGTGAGGTTTTCCTCAGTTTTTCCTTTCTATAGAAATCACAGACCTGTGCTGCCTGTTGTCCAGTCTCCAAAAACAGGAATTTTATATATTTTTTCTGTTGCAGATTTATAAATGACAGAGGAAGATTTCTCAGCATGGTTTATGGTAAAATCTTTCACAATAGAAAATTTTTGCAATGTCTATCAAAAACAACAATGTATTCTTCTCTTCCAAACCAATAAAATATTAATTCTAAGAATGTAACTTAAATAAATCATCCAAACACATAAAAATACACATGCATCAAAATATTTTTTAGTATAACTAATAGCAAATAAAAAATTATGAGAAACCCAAATAACTAAAATATAGGAGTGGTTATATAAATTATGATTAACTAGCTTAATGGAATATTATATGGTGATTACAAATTATGATTTTGCAAATTTTGAAATAAAACAAAAATTTTAATATAATAATAGATGAAAAGAGGAATACTATTTGTTCCTACAATGATAATTATTAATCTAAAGATATCTACATATGAAAAATTATATAAATTTAAGTCACTATCATAAGGTGGTGGGGCTTAGATTTTCTCTCTGCTGCTGTCACTTCAGTCGTGTCCGACTCCGTGCTACCCCATAGACGGCAGCCCACCAGGCTCCCCTGTCCCTGGGATTCTCCAGGCAAAAGCACTGGAATGGATTGCTATTTCCTTCTCCAATGCATGAAAGTGAAAAGTGAAAGTTAAGTTGCTCAGTCGTGTCCGACTCTTTGCAACCCCATGGATTGCAGCCTACCAGGCTCCTCTGCCCATGGAATTTTCCAGGCAAGAGTACTGGAGTGGGGTGCCATTGTCTTCTCCCAGATTTTCTCTCATCTAAGTCCAAATATTTTGTTAACGTGAACAGATTTTTTTCTATATCACTTTGAACTGTAGAAGGTGATATGGGGTTTAGTGAACAGCTGGGTTTAACACCAAAGGGAATCAGGGTTCTAAATTTTCAGGAACATTGTCAGGTAAGTAAATAAAAAGGAGGAACTACAAAATTTCATTCATGAGAATAAATCATGTGAAGATTTGAGGATGGGTCATTAAAGCTTAGGAGACTTGAGAAGGACAAACACCAGGTAGAGAGCAGGGGTAGTATCAAACCTGAACTCATTCAGGACTAGTCAAACTTATGTATGGAGCTATTTTGTTGGTGTTGTGTTTGTTCACTTATTTTTTAAATTCATAATTCAAAATGGGATGTAAGTAAAAGGGAAACACATCAGAAAGTAGTTATAAAGACTTAATAGGTTAAGAGTTGAAACCAGCGAGGAACCAAGGAGAGAACATGGCTGAGATAACCTCAGAGGAAGGCAGAGCTGGAATAAATCCATTCATAGGACCATGAAATCAGGGGAACAGCATTAGCAAGATTTGTTCAGTGATATATGATTTAAATAAAAAATCCCCATGTCCACACACACACGTGCTTACTCAGTTGTGTCCAACTCTTTGTGACACCATGGACTGCAGCCTGCCAGGCTCCTCTGTCCATGGGGATTCTCCAGGCAAGAAAACTGGAGAGGGTTACCATGCCCTCCTCCAGAGGATCTTTTCAACCCAGGGATCAAACCCAGGTATCCCGCATTGCAGGCAGAGTCTTCACTATCTGAGCCACCAGCGAAGCCCAAGAATACTGGAAGGGTAGCCTATCCCTTCTCCAGGGGATCTTCTCAGCCCAGGAATCAAACCAGGGTCTCCTCTACTGCAGGCAGATTCTTTACCAACAGAGCTATCAGGGAACCCCCACAGGTGCATATTGCTCTATAATTTATTGTTGTTTAGTCAAAAAGTCGTGTTCCCTGTGGACTCTTTGTGACCCCAAGGACTGCAGTGCTCCAGGCTTCCCTGGCCTTCGCTATCTCCCAGAGTTTGATCAAACTCATGTCCATTGAGTCGGTGATGCCATCCAACCATCTCATTCTCTGTCACCCACTACCCCTCCTGCCCTCAATATTTCCCAGCATTAGAGTCTTTTCCAGTGAGTCAGCTCTTGACATAAAGTGTCCAAAGTATTGGAGTTTCACCTTCGGCATCAATCCTTCCAATGCATGTTCAGGGTTAATTTCCTTTATGATTAACTGGTTTGATCTTCTTGCGATTTAAGGGACTCTCAAGAGTCTTCTCCAGCACTGCAGTTTGAAAGCATCAATTCTTTGGCATGCTATGATTTACTTTCCATGTAAATACATAAAGATCTGCATTATCTGTTTCTATGGCTTTACAGTAGTCCACTGGAATTATTTAATCATTCCCTTCAATTGCTTCTAATAAGGGCTCTCAAGAGCAGTGCCTTTTAACAGTTTGTACAATTATGAGCAATATTACAAAGTTCCAGGAAGAAAAAGGATCCTGGAGAAAACAGGGCAAATAATCAATGAGCAGGATTAGCATTAATGCACCAAATCAAATTTTGTACAGCATAAGATAAACAACTTGGCCATTTACAGGGTGATATAGACCATGAAGGAAAATTTGTAAGTTTGTATTAGTTCTGGATTTAAGTACCCTGTGCTTACATGAAATAGCTTGTCATAACTATTTTATGAGCAAACGTGGGTCATTATTTAACTATTAAGATTAGCTTGACTCAGAATCATGGGCCAAAACTTTTCTGCAGAAGTAGTGGAGGTAAGAGGCTGAGGCTTCTTGCACCTCTTTTGGCTCTGTTATACTCCTCTCAAAAATCTTGAATCCCCATATTTCAGATTTTTATTTTCCTCAGACTATGCCCATCCAGTATCCCATTCTCTTTTAAGTATCATTAGCTGCTTTTATTGTTCAGTTGCTAAGTCGTGTCTGACTGCTTGTGACCCCATGGACTGCAGCAAGCCTAGGTCCTTTGTCTTATGCTATCTCCTGGGAGTTTGCTCAAACTCATGTCCACTGAGTCCATGATGCCATTCAGCTATCTCATCCTCTGTCACTCCCTTCTTCCCCTGCCTTCAATCTTTCCCAGCATCACGATCTTTTCCAACTAATTGACTCTTTGCTGGGGCCAACCTTCAGCATCAGTCCTTCCAATGAATATTCAGGGTTGATTTCCCTTCTGATTGACTGGTTTGACCTCCTTGCTGTTTGAGGGGCTCTCAAGTCTTCTCCAGCACCACAATTCAAAAGCATCAGTTCTTGGACGCTCAGCCTTCTTTATGATCTGACTCTCACATCTGTATATGACTACTGGAAAAACCATAGCTCTGACAATGGGACCTGACTTTGGATGGGTTATCTGCTGACTGAGATGCTGGAGGGACAGGACACTGGAAGGAAGTCTCATGGGACCACTGGCTTTTCCTTTCCCATCCTGTCACCCTTCCACAAATAGCCTTCTTTGGTTCATTATTAAGAGGATAGTTTAACCATTTGAAAACACAGATTTCCTTATGCCTGAATTTCCTTATAGATTAGTCTTTCTCCTGCTTGGGAAATCTCATAGCTCTGTGCTGGTACTTCTCTGCTTGTATTGGAAGTTCCTTTAACTTAGACTTCTCTGAAATGATCCAAACTCACCCCCTTTCCCACTGGAGCACACATCAGTCCCCCTGCTGCTGCTGCTGCTAAGTTGCTTCAGTCGTGTCTGACTGTGTGTGACCCCACAGATGGCAGCCCACCAGGCCCCACCGTCCCTGGGATTCTCCAGGCAAGAACACTGGAATGGGTTGCCATTTCCTCCTCCAATGCATGAAAGTGAAAGTGAAAGTGAAGTCGTATCTGACTCTTAGCGACCCCGTGGACTGCAGCCTACCAGGCTCCTCCGTCTATGGAATTTTCCAGGCAAGAGTACTGGAGTGGGTTGCCATTGCCTTCTCCGCATCAGTCCCCCAGTGGACTCTAAATCCTTCGTTCTTCTTGCAGCTCTAGACCAGCACTGCTGATGGAACAAGCAGCAAGCTGTAATTTTAAATTTTCCCATGATTGCTTTGGCTATTCGAGGTTTTTTCTATTTCCATACAAATTGTGAAATTATTTGTTCTAGCTCTGTGAAAAATACTGTTGTTAGCTTGATAGGGATTGCATTGAATCTATAGATTGCTTTGGGTATTATACTCATTTTCACTATATTGATTCTTCTGATCCATGAACATGGTATATTTCTCCATCTATTAGTGTCCTCTTTGATTTCTTTCTCCAGTGTTTTATAGTTTTCTATATATAGGTCTTTAGTTTAAGTAGATATATTCCTAAGTATTTTATTCTTTTCATTGCAATGGTGAATGGAATTGTTTTCTTAATTTCTCTATTTTCTCATCATTAGTGTGTAGGAATGCAAGAGATTTCTGTGTGTTGATTTTATATCCTGCAACTTTACTATATTCATTGATTAGCTTTAGTAATTTTCTGGTAGAGTCTTTAGTGTTTTCTATGTAGAGGATCATGTCATCTGCAAACAGTGAGAGTTTTACTTCTTCTTTTCCAATTTGGATTCCTTTTATTTCTTTTTCTGCTCTGATTGCTAAGGCCAAAATTTCCAAAACTATGTTGAATAGTACTGGTGAGAGGGGCACCCTTGTCTTGTTCCTGACTTTAAGGGAAATGCTTTCAAATTTTCACCATTTAGGATAATGTTTGCTGTGGGTTGTCATATATAGCTTTTATTATGTTGAGGTATGTTGCTTCTATTCCTGCTTTCTGGAGAGTTTTTATCATAAATGGATGTTGAATTTTGTCAAAGGCTTTCTCTGTATCTATTGAGATAATCATATGGCTTTTATTTTTCAATTTGTTAATGTGGTGTATTACATTGATTGATTTGTGGATATTGAAGAATCCTTGCATCCCTGGGATAAAGCCCACTTGGTAATGGTGTATGATCTTTTTAATTTGTTGTTGGATTCTGATTGCTAGAATTTTGTTAAGGATTTTTGCATCTATGTTTATCAGTGATACTGGCCTGCAGTTTTCTTTTTTTGTGGTATCTTTGTCAGGTTTTGGTATTAGGGTGATGGTGGCCTCATAGAATGAGTTTGGAAGTTTACCTTGCTCTGCAATTTTCTGGAAGAGTTTGAGTAGGATAGGTGTCAGCTCTTCTCTAAATTTTTGGTAGAATTCAGCTGTGAAGCCATCTGGACCTGGGCTTTTGTTTGCTGGAAGATTTCTGATTACAGTTTCAATTTCTGTGCTTGTGATGGGTCTATTAAGATTTTCTATTTCTTTCTGGTTCAGTTTTGGAAAGTTGTACTTTTCTAAGAATTTGTCCATTTCTTCCACATTGTCCATTTTATTGACATATAATTGCTGATAGTAGTCTCTTATGATCCTTTGTACTTCTGTGTTGCCTGTTGTGATCCCTCCATTTTCATTTCTAACTTTATTGATTTGAAACTGGAGGAATCAACCTGCCTGACTTCAGGCTATACTACAAAGCTACAGTCATCAAGACAGTATGGTACTGGCACAAAAACAGAAATATAGATCAATGGAACAAAATAGAAAGCCCAGAGATAAATCCACGCACCTATGGACACCTTATCTTTGACAAAGGAGGCAAGAATATACAATGGATTAAAGACAATCTCTTTAACAAGTGGTGCTGGGAAAACTGGTCAACCACTTGTAAAAGAATGAAACTAGAACACTTTCTAACACCATACACAAAAATAAACTCAAAATGGATTAAAGATCTAAATGTAAGACCAGAAACTATAAAACTCCTAGAGGAGAACATAGGCAAAAGACTCTTCAACATACATCACAGCAGGATCCTCTATGACCCACCTCCCAGAATGTTGGAAATAAAAGCAAAAATAAACAAATGGGACCTAATTAAACTTGAAAGCTTCTGCACAACAAAGGAAACTATAAGCAAGGTGAAAAGACAGCCTTCAGAATGGGAAAAAATAATAGCAAATGAAGCAACTGACAAACAACTAATCTCAAAAATATACAAGCAACTCCTACAGCTCAATTCCAGAAAAATAAACGACCCAATCAAAAAATGGGCCAAAGAACTAAATAGACATTTCTCCAAAAAAGACATACAGATGGCTAACAAACACATGAAAAGATGGTCAACATCACTCATTATCAGAGAAATGCAAATCAAAACCACAATGAGCTACCATTTCATGCCAGTCAAAATGGCTATGATACAAAAGTCTACAAGCAATAAATGCTGGAGAGGGTGTAGAGAAAAGGGAACCCTCTTACGCTGTTGGTGGGAATGCAAACTAGTACAGCCACTATGGAGAACAGTGTGGAGATTCCTTAAAAAACTGGAAATAGAACTGCCTTATGACCCAGCAATCCTACTGCTGGGCATACACACTAAGGAAATCAGAATTGAAAGAGATACGTGTACCCCAATGTTCATTGCAGCACTGTTTATAATAGCCAGGACATGGAAGCAACCTAGATGTCCATCAGCAGATGAATGGATAAGAAAGCTGTGGTACATATACACAATGGAGTATTACTCAGCCATTAAAAAGAATACATTTGAATCAGTTCTAATGAGGTGGATGAAACTGGAGCCTATTATACAGAGTGAAGTAAGCCAGAAAGAAAAAACACCAATACAGTATACTAATGCATATATATGGAATTTAGAAAGATGGTAATGATAACCCTGTATGCGAGACAGCAAAAGAGACACAGATGTATAGAACAGTCTTTTGGACTCTGTGGGAGAGGGAGAGGGTGGGATGATTTGGGAGAATGGCATTGAAACATGTATAATATCATATATGAAACGAATCGCCAGCCCAAGTTTGATGCATGATACTGGATGCTTGGGGCTGGTGCACTGGGACAACCCAGAGGGATGGTATTGGGAGGGAGGAGGGAGGGGGGGTTTGGGATGGGGAACATGTGTATACCTGTGGCAGATTCATGTTGATGTATGGCAAAACCAATACTATATTGTAAAGTAGTTAACCTCCAATTAAAAAAATAATAATAATAAATTTTCCAATCAGTTCAGTTCAGTCACTCTGTCGTGTCTGACTCTTTGCAACCCCATGAATCGCAGCACGCCAGGCCTCCCTGTCCATCACCAACTCCTGGAGTTCACTTAGACTCACATCCATCGAGTCAGTGATGCCATCTAGCCATCTCATCCTCTGTCGTCCCCTTCTCCTCCTGCCCCCAATCCCTCCCAGCATCAGAGTCTTTTCCAATGAGTCAACTCTTCGCAAGAGGTGGCCAAAGTACTGGAATTTTCCAATAGCCACCTTTAAAGAAAATAAAAAGAAATGGATGGTGTATATTAAGTTTAATCATGCTATACACCTTGAAGGTACGCAATATTGTATGTCACTTACAGGGGCTTCCCAGGTGGGGCTAGTGGTAAACAATCTGCCTGCCTAATTCAGGAAACATTAGAGACTCAGGTTTGATATCTGGGTTGGGAAGATCTCCTGGAGGAGGCAGGGAAACCCACCCCAGTGTTCTTGCCTGGAGAATCCCATGGACAGAAGTAGGCTACAGTGCATAGGGTTGCACAGAGTTGGACACTACAGAAGCAACTTAGCATGCATGTATACCAGCATGTCAAATACATCCCAATAAAACTCGGGGAAAAAAAGAAATGAATAAAAGTAATTGTAAGAATCTATTTTATTTAACCCAGTATATCCAATAGATATTGTTTTTCCAGTAGTCATGTACAGATATGAGAATTGGACCATAGAAAAAAATTGAGTACTGAAGAACTGATGCTTTCAAACTGTGGTGCTGGAGAAGACTCTTGAGAGTCCCTTGGACAGCAAGGAGATCAAACCAGTCAGTCCTAAAGGATATCAATCCTGAATATTCATTGGCAAGACTGATGTTAAAGGTGAAGCTCCAATATTTTGGCCACCTAATGGGATGAGCCAATTCATTGAAAAAGACCCTGATGCTGAGAAAGATTAAGGGTAGGAGGAGACGGGAGCACACAGGATGAGACGGTTGGATGGTATCAACGATTCAGTGGATGTGAGTTTGAGCAAATTCCAGGACAGAGTGAAGGCCAGGGAAGCCTGGTGTGCTGCAGTTCACGGGGTCACAAAGAGTCAGACATGACTTGGCGACTGAACAACAAAAGAGTCAGACACGACTTAGTGACTGAATGACAAAAAGGATCCAATATATTGGGCTTCCCATGTGGCTCAGTGGTAAAGAATCTGCCTGCAATGCAGGAGACGTGGGTTCGATCCTTGAGTCAGGAAGATGCCCTGGAGAAAGGAAATGGCAACCCACTCCAGTATTCTTGCCTGGGTAATCCCAATCCATGGGGTTGCAAAAGAGTCAGACACAACTAGGTGACTAAACAACAGCAGCAATGTCCAATATATTATCTTTTCAAGATGTAATCATATAAAATTGTTAATGAGATTTTTCATTCTTTCACACTCTTCTCTGCTTTGAAACTCAGTGTGTGTTTTGCACTCAGGGTGCATCTCAGTGGCTCCTGTATTGCGGCTCCCTTAGGGCTTGTAGCTACCATATTGTGCAGTGTAGATCTTGACCTTTGTTCAGGCTCATTCCCCACAGGAAAAATCCCTCCCCTTCCTCCAGCAGGTTTAATCCCAGCCATTGCTCAAGGCCCAGCCTTCTTAGAGGGAAATTTCTCCAATCTCTTAGCTCAGGCTCACCTCCCCTTGACTGTGTGCAGCTGACACTTCTAACCACCCCCTCAGAGGGCTCCCCTCTGCCCTTTCACAGCCAACACCTTTTCTGTGTGTCCACACACCTCCTCTCCCCATGCAGCACAGCTTCCCCACCCTGTTTCTCCGAGGCTGCTTTCCAAGTTCATGATCACTCCTCTGGGCTCTTGTTGCTTAACTCTTCCCAATGTCCTAACATACAATCATTGCTCCTTCTCAACACTCTCCTACCTTTGCCCATATGATATCATATTTTCTTGACTTTCTTTCTCCTACTTCGGGCACTTCTTAAGATCATACAAACTCTTCTATTCTTCTACCATTCTTCATATATTCAGTATTTCCCTTATAATTCATATCAACCCCTCCCCACAATTCTTTTCTCATTCCTCAGTCCCTACTTAGACAACTTCATAAAATTACTTGTGTTTCAATGATGCTAAATAAGCTGAAGGTACTCTCATCCTTGGCTCTAGCCCAAATTTTTCCCTTCGTGTGAAGTAAGAAAATATGATTCAGATTTGACATCTCCTTGGATTTGTCTATTCAACTCTGATACACCATGCACAGAGCAAGCCTGTTTTCCCCTTTGCCTTCCTTGTCTCAATAAATGCCATGACAACCACACTGCTGCTTTATAAAGACCCCAGGGTCTCCCCTAGTTCCTTCTTCCCCTCACTTCTCATACCCAGTCCATCAGCTGCTCGACTCCTCTCAAATCCAGCCTCTTCTCTTTATCTCCTGGTGGCCACACTGGTCCAAAGCAATCATGAGCCCCTGGACTTTCACCTCCTGAGCTCTCTTTGTTTCAAGTTCAAAGCCCTGACCATGGCCCTCTTACTCTAGCCCAAATCCTCTTCAACTCATATCCTACATTTCTTCTCTTTCAGGGCACTCCAAACCTGTAGAATTTCTGTGATTAACACTTTATTATACCATAATTTATGATAAAAGAGAATCCTTTTAATTTTTAAGCAGTAGAAATTCAGTGTTTCCTAAAAAATAAAAATAGTCCTCAGAATGGGCAACAGAGCCCTAGACAGCCTCAGATTTGTTTTTATGTACCTCTGGGTGAGATAGTGAGGGTAGAGACAAAATAGTGGAAGAAATTTTAAATTCATTTCCAATATTTAGGGCTGTATTACAACTTGCACTATTCCTCAGCTTAAACTTTTGCTATACTTTTTTTTCTTACAAGAGCACTTCAAAACCACTTTTTAAAAACTAATTTATTTTTTTAGTTGATTTACAATATTGTGTTAGTTTCAGTGGTACATCAAACTGATATACATATATCTTTTTCAGATTCTCTTCCCAATAGGATATAACAAAATACTGAGTGTAGTTCCTCGTGCTATACAGTAGGTCCTTGTTGTCTATTTTATATATAGTAGTGTATATATGTTACTCCCCAATTTTGAATTTATCTGTCCCCTGCTACCACCTTCCCCTTGGTAACCATAAGTTTGTTTTCTATGTTTGTGAGTCTGTTCTACTTTGTAAATAGGTTCATTTGTGTCATTTTTTAGACTCCGCATTTAAGCAATGTCATATATTTGTCTTTGTCTGACTTCCTTCACTTAGTATGCTCATCTCTAGGTCCATCTATATTGCTGCAAATGGCATTATTTCATTCCTTTTTGTGACTGAGTAGTATTCCTTTGTATACATGTACCACATCTTTTTTACCCATTCCTCTGTCAATGGACATTTAGGTTGCTTCCATGTCTTTATTATTGTAAATAGTGTTGCTATGAGAAATGCTGGACTGGAAGAAGCACAAGCTGGAATCAAGATTGCTGGGAGAAATATCAATAACCTCAGATATGCAGATGACACCACCCTTATGGCAGAAAGTGAAGAGGAACTAAAACGCCTCTTGATAAAAGTGAAAGTGGAGAGTGAAAAAGTTGACTTAAAGCTCAACACTCAGAAAACGAAGATCATGGCATCTGGTCCCATCACTTCATGGGAATTAGATGGGGAAACAGTGGAAACAGTGTCAGACTTTATTTTTCTGGGGTCCAAAATCACTGCAGATGGTGACTGCAGCCATGAAATTAAAAGACGCTTACTCCTTGGAAGGAAAGTTATGACCAACCTGGATAGCATATTCAAAAGCAGAGACATTACTTTGCCAACAAAGGTTCGTCTAGTCAAGGCTATGGTTTTTCCTGTGGTCATATATGGATGTGAGAGTTGGACTGTGAAGAAGGCTGAGTGCTGAAGAATTGATGCTTTTGAACTGTGGCGTTGGAGAAGACTCTTGAGAGTCCCTTGGACTGCAAGGAGATCTAACCAGTCCATTCTGAAGGAGATCGGCCCTGGGGTTTCTTTGGAAGGAATGATGCTAAAGCTGAAACTCCAGTACTTTGGCCACCTCATGCGAAGAGTTGACTCATTGGAAAAGACTCTGATGCTGGGAGGGATTGGGGGCAGGAGGAGAAGGGGACAACAGAGGATGAGATGGCTGGATGGCATCACTGACTCGATGGATGTGAGTCTGAGTGAACTCTGGGAGTAGGTGATGGACAGGGAGGCCTGGCATGCTGCGATTCATGGGTTTACAGAGTTGGACATGACTGAGCGTCTGATCTTATCTATTCTATTCTCCATAGTGGCTGTACCAATTTGCATTTCCACCAACAGTGTAGAAGGATTCCCTTTACTCCAGAACCATTTTTAATGTCTTTTCACCTTTTGAACCAGGAAGTTCTTTTTAATTTCCAACTTGCATCCTTCAGCTTTAGTTCAGTTTCAGCTGACCCATTTTACGTGGGCTCTGGTGGGCGTGCCCAGCCCCACAGGGAAACCTGCAGAAAGGTAGGTGCTGGGCCAAAGCAGAAGGGCCACAGTAGAGCTGGGCTTCCAGAGGACCTTCCTTTCCTCCTGAACCTGGATGCTAGACAAGATGCTGTCTGCAAGCTGTGACTTCTGAGGGGGTCCATCTCTGCATTGCTCCACTGGGCACCAAAGATACTTAGTGTCACCAACTCTCCCATCCAAGCAAGCCCTACAGGGTCCGTGCTGACTCCAGATTAACACTCCAGACCACATGGAACACCTTCTGAGAGCAAAAGTATGAAAGGTGCAAGGATTCCTGCTACCTACCTGGTGCAGACACGCGTTTTTTCCTCTCTCCCCAGCCCAGGTGGTTCCATGGCTACTTCCCAAGAGAGATCACCTAGAGCGTAAGCTCTAGATCTCTGAGTTTGACATGCAGTTGTTAAGGATCTCGTCTTCCTCATCTTTTCCCGTAAAAGAGAATGACAGAAGAGAATGGATGTGTGTGCATGTGTATATGTGTGCAGGGGAGGTGAGGTCAATAATACATCGGCATGGTTTTAATTTTCATACTGCCTTTCATGTTGTGTATAAAAATAATTGGCAAATTCATTTACATTTGCAAGACTTTTCTCAATAAATGAGAAAGTGCTTGTAATACTTTTTTGGAAAAATAAGAACTTTTTGTACCTGACAAATAACAGAGGCTGAATAGATATTACTGAATGAATAAACATTATGAAATTAAAAAAAAAAACAAAAACCTTCCTCCTGTTTTCCTGCAGTGAGGAGTGTGCCTCACTCCTGAGACCTGTATGTCTGGGGTTAAGAGGGAGTGTTTGCTAGGATGAGTCTGGACACACTACTGTTCTCAGAATATTTATAAACCCTGGATAATCCCATGCTCCTGGGTGGCTTCATGGTAAAGAATCCACCTGCCAGTGCAGGAGATGCAGGAGACATGGGTTCGATCCCTGGGTCAGGAAGATCCTCTGGAGGAGGAAATGGCAAGCTACTCCAGAATTCTTGCTTGGGAAATCCCATGGGCAGGGGATCCTAGCGGGCTACAGTCCACAGTGTTGCAAAGAGTCGGACACCACTGAGCACGTATATGCCGAATAATCTAATTTCACTCTCTTAAGGAATGTCTGTTTACCTGAGTTTTATAGAGAATTCAGGAAATTCTGATTATTAGGGATTTTAGTCTAATTCTCTTTTAGCAGTGTTTAGCACAAAGGATGGCTTAAAACTCAACATTCAGAAAATTAAGATCATGGCATCCGTTTCCATCACTTCATGGGAAATAGATGGGGAAACAATGGAAACAGTGACAGATTTTATTCTTTTGGGCTCCAAAATGACTGCAGATGGTGACTGCAGCCATGGAATTAAAAGACGCTTGCTCCGTGAAAGAAAAGCTATGACCAACCTAGACAGAATATTAAAAAGCAGAGACATTACTTTTCCAACAAAGGTCTGTCTAGTCAAAGCTATGGTTTTTCCAGTAGTCATGTATGTATGTGAGAGTTGGACTACAAAAAAAAGCTGAGTGCCAAAGAATTGATGCTTTTGAACTGTGGTGTTGGAGAAGATTCTTGAGAGTCCCTTGGACTGCAAGGGGATTCAATCAGTCCATCCTAAAGGAAATCAGTCCTGAATATTCATTGGAAGGACTGATGCTGAAGCTGAAACTCCAATCCTTTGGCCAACTGATGTGAATAACTGACTCACTGGAAAAGACCCTGATGCTGGGAAAGATTGAAGGTGGGAGGAGAAGGGGATAACAGAGGGTGAGAGGTTGGATGGCATCACCGACTCAATGGGCATGAGTCTGAGTAAGCTCTGGGAGTTGGTGAAGGACAGGGATGCCTGGCATGCTGCAGTCCATGGGGTTGCAAAGAGTTGGACATGACTGAGCGGATAAACTGAACTGAACTGAGAACAAAGGATGACGAAATCTGCAGTTTTCCAGCTATAGTATGGAGACTTGAAGGTGTGTCTGGGAAAATCAGATAAGCAGGCTGGATGCAGTTACAGCCTTCTGGGGGTTCTATTTTGCTCAAAGCATGAGGGGAAGATTTCAATTTTGTGCAAACATAAAGCATATCAAAGATGTGGCAGCTGCCTCTTTAGGCTACCCTCCATGAGGAAGTTTATAATATAAAAGTTGAGGGGAGGATTTAAAGAGAACCCCTGGGTTTGGGGTATTTAAGAGAGGTTGAGGGGCAGGACTGATGGTGAGGGTTGGGGTTAGGATTTAAATGACAGACATGAGAGTTTGAGGTTTTTTTCTCTGAAGTCTGAGACTTGCAGATTAGTGTGAACAGAACTGTAGACTTACTGTAAATACATTTAGGAAAGTAAGCACTATTTAAGAAGGCATGTGCGTGCTAAGTCCCTTCAGTCATGTCTGACTCTTTGCAACCCTATGGACTATAGTCCCAGGCTCCTCTGAACATGGGATCCTCCAGGCAAGAATACTGGAGTGGATTGCCGTGGCCTCCTCCAAGGAGAAAACCAGCATCTCTTATGTTTCCTGCATTGGCAGGCAGGTTCTTTACCACTAGTGCCACCTGGGAAACCCATTTAAGAAAGGAGAACATGTAAGAATTACCTGTAGGATCTCATGGGATACTTTGATTCACAAGTAGATCCCAGAAGATCAAATAATGTATAGTGCCCTCTTCCATTTTCCCTACCCAACACCAAATTTGTATCAAGAGGTGGAGCCACAGAAGGGTAGGGATTCATGCTTTACATCCATAAACCAGCACCCCTCTCCCCTCACTGTGGGACTCTGCCCCCCACCCTCGCCAGAGATAAGGACCAGGAAGCTCCATCTGGTCCCTGAGCTCCTATTTTTGCCATCTGCAGAACGACACCCATTCTTCCTAAGGGATGACATTGTATGCTTGTAAATTTCCATTAATCAACAAAGTCAGTTGGAGTTTTACATTTCTCCACCCCAGGGTAGAAACTTCATGCTGAAGACAAGATTTAAAAGACCATTTTGATGTCTTATTACTTCCACCATTTTTCAAAAATAACAATTGCCAGGAATGTACTGGTTTCCAGCTGTTTTCTTTCAGTCTGGTTCACAGGCCACACTGCATTAAAAATTCAAGTTCTATAAAGAGGGCTTCACAGCATTGTCCTGTCTCATATTTTAACAAGGATAAAATATGAAATTTGAGCTGGGAGCAATATTACAATTTTGATATCAGCAACTCTGCACATGTGGTTTTACCTCCCACGTCTTCCTTTTCCTCAGAGGAAGTTTTCTTAAAGATTTTTCAGCAGGCAGATTTATTACTTGTCATGATTTGGGGATTATCTGTTGGACAGTCTTACTATTTTTTCTGATACCAGAAACTAAAAAGAGCAGATCATTTGGCTTAAAGAGACGTAGGCTGCATTGTAATCACTTCCATCCTGTGAATACGACCTGCAGTAACACACGTGTAATTCCTGTCACTAATTGAGAGACTCTGTTTTCATGGACCTAATATAGAAATATCAGATTGTTGACTGTCTTTTGAGGCTATTTTTCACCAGATGATTTGTTGATGTGAGGGGATTAGCGGAGTTTAATCCAATAAACTGTTATCTCCAAGGAATATTTATGATGGGGTATCTTATAGTGACATATGTCATATTTTAGTTTTAATACAAAGGGCATTCTGAAAAGTGCATTCTGTCACATGGAGACAGATCGAGACCCTGATGCCAGAGACAATTTGACAGCGTTATCATCAGTTTTCAGTTATCTGCTTCTCCTTCCATCTCTCTTTCTCCTCTCACCATTTTCTCTATTCTTTCATTTTATTTTTCTTCTCTAATTCTCTTTCCCTCCATTTTCATTTAATCTTATTTCCAATTTCCTTCATAATTTCCATCCCCTCTTTTTGTTTCAGTCCTCTCTATAAGCCCTAGACTTCCAATAAGGATCTAGCATTGCTTGATCTCAGAAAAAGTAGATCTAAAGTAATGGAATAGTGTCACACTTTAATCATCATCTTTATTTCTATATTAGGTCATTGCATTGCAGTGGTTCTACACCAGTTATTATGTCTAGAAATGAAATAATTCTAGCAAAATCCTAGTTGCAACTTGACGAACAGTGTTAAACATAAAATATTAATAAGTTTAAGAAATATATCCATCGATTAGGAGATCAAAGTTTTAGAAATCCCTATACAAACCAGAGACAGGCTAATTACTTTGTATTCTTATTTCCATTAAAGCAAAGTTCTCAAAAGTCTTACAAACAACTCTGTTAGTGACTCATTTTTTCAAACTGCCTACAGTAAAATGAGAGATGAGAGAAATGAATTAAAGAATGAATCAATCAGTTTTTAATAAAATTTAAAGAAAATATTAAAAGCCCAGATCTGTCCTTTCAGCCAGAAGAATTTGCAAATTAAGAAAAGGCCTCAGGTCAAAGGTGGATTTCCCAGGTGGTGCTAGTGGTAAAGAATCTGCCTTCAATGCAGGAGATGCAGATGTGAATTCAACCCCTGGGTTGGAAGATCCCCTGGAGTAGAAAATGGCAACCCACTTCAATATTCTTGCCTGGAAAATTCCATGGAAAGAGGAGATGAGTGGGCTGCTGTTGATGGGATTGCAAAGAGTCGGACATGACTAAGCATGCATGCACGCAGGTCAAAGGAACTGACAACTGAATCCAGCAGCTTTCAGAGCTGTGATGGGCAGTTGACTCCATGTCTTTCCCTTTTCCCATGTTTTTGAACAAAGGTATCTAATGGGTATCCTCTCCCTGTCCAGTCTTTCTACGTCAGCTTTTCTCTAGTTCACATGTCTTCAGATTGAGGGGAACTAAGTTCAGGCAGCTCAACTGAAGGAAATATAACTTGAGGTACCTCATTTGCAAAAGGAATAAGACCTCAAACCTGAACCTGGTGTCAAATTGATGAGGCCTTCTGGAAGATTTTAGAAAGAGGAAGTATCTTTTGTACTTAGGAGGAATTATATAATTACTGTCTAGGAGTAGATTTTGCTGCTTTGCATATTTCCAAATTTTTTGGCACTCCCTGCTGCAGCAGAGGAGGGATCTATGTCTCTTTTCCTTAAATCTAGGCAGAACTAGTTGGTACCAAATGGACACCATGTTAAGTGATGCTATGAAACAGACTAGGTTTGAAGAAGCCCTGAAACTTCTGTGTACTTCTCTTGGGACACACACTTTTAAAACCTGAGGACACTGTGCAGCGCAGAAGCCCAAGCCACAGACATGTGAGTGAAGACAGCTTCTATGGATTTCAGCTCCAGACTTTGAACGACCCCAACCTTCTAGTCTTCCACATTGAGATCCTAGACGTTATGGTGCAGAGACAAGACATCTTAGCTGTGCCTTGCCTGTATTTTTGGCCCACAGAATCTGTGACCATCATAAAATTATTTGGGGGATAGCAATAGTAATGGGGACATTGACATTATTGTGTAAGAGTGTAAGGAGTTGGTTTTATTGCATATAAATCTATAGAAAATAATGCAATGAAAACCTTATAACTGCCACATATAAATCTATAGAAAATAATGCAATGACCACCTTCCAATATTATCTGTCATTTTTACTTCAGGGTATTACTTTTTTTAAGTAATAAAATATTATGAACATTGTTGCAGATTTCATGTCCTATCTTTTTCCTTGGAGGAAATAGAATTTTGTATGTGTTATTTCCATTCATTTTTTGTGTTATTATTACATACAAAGGTGTCAAAAATAATTTGGAAAATTGTACTTGAATTTGAACTTTACATAAATGGAATCATAAAGTGTTTGGCATTTTGTAACTATCTTCACACTCAGCATTACCTTTTTGTAGTTACCCATGTTTACATCTTTAATTCCTACTTATTCATTTTCATTGCTGGGTAATATTTCCTCATCTGTACATATGATAATAAGAGGATCAAAAGAATCAAACAATAACAACAAAAACTTGACCTTGAAAGAAATGGGCTAATTTCTTTTTTTTTATTTTTGCTAATTTCTGTAGAGAGTATAAAATAGCTTCAAATTAAATGTTGTTTCTACAGATTCAATAAGTTACTGTACCCACAAAATGAGGGGGAGAAGGATTTCAAAAAATTAGAGGGCTTAACAAAAATTGATTGCTAAAATAAGAGAAATTCAGTACACAGTTTGGGAGATAAAGTCAAAGTAATCTCCCAGAATGTAGACGCAAATATCAAGAGCTGAGACAAATAAAAGATTAAGAGATTTGGAGATGGCTCAACATTTCACTACTAACATTTCCAGAAAGAGATAACAAAGAAAACAGATACTTTATCAGGGAAGTAACACAAGGAAACCCCTAAGCAGAAGAGAGACCATTTTTCCCAACTGAAAGTCATATAAGTGAAAAAGACTCACATCTAGAAACATCACTGCAAATTCCCAGGACACAAAGAAGGAAGATAAGATCATAAAAGCCTTGAAAAAGAGAGAAGGAAAAACAAAAAAGATATGTTCTTATAGATCGATTGAAGAGAAATGAGAATTGAGTTGACATTTGCTATGAGACTGCACAGAATCAAGACTGGCATGAAAAAACCACAGGAAAGAAATGATGACCAACTGTATATGAAACATAGGGCCTAAACATGCTGTAATTTTCAGCAAATCCTGAGTAGGAGGGAAAGAAGCTCCTTTTGAATGCTGTTGACACTAGAAGTTGACATCGGAAAGGAGGAGATGTGTGTGCAAGATAAAACTGTGCAAACTATTTCACCAAGCAAATGCCATTCAGAAGCCCAGCCTGAGGTTCTGGGGACAGTCGCCTGTCACAACACGGCTCAAGGAGGAGGCAGAGTCCGGGCTGTGACTGTAAGTCTCTCCTGACACTACCGTTCCCTTCCGAGGGTGCCTGGTGGGGGTGAAGCTCTAGTGGTCGTCGTACTGGAGGGAGTTAAGGGTGCCATGTATCTTATGCTGGTGCTGAGAGCTAACACAAAGGGCTGCTCTCCTCTCCTCTGGGTTCAGCTGCTAGCGAACAACATTAAAGCTGGTCCTCTCTGAGGCCATCAGGTTGGTGAAGGGGATAATGAGCGAGAGGTCAGGGGGGAAAGTGTATCTCAGTTAGAAAGAGAAGCACAATTCACCTGCCCCTGCCCCCAGGGGACGTTCTCTCTCCATTGTCAGTCATGAGAGTATAGGTTTTCATGGGTTTTACTCATTTGGTCAACCAACATTTATTGACTATTTACTATGTGCCAGTGCTATTAATAAGTGCTGGTTGGTGAACAAGTCAAAATCCCTATTCTAGTGGATTAAAGGAGACAAACAATATCATTATCTCAAGTATATGAGATGAAATTCAAAGTTCATTTATCATAAATTTCTTTGCAGACTAAAAGTGGAAGAAACCTACCCAGTGTGTGGATGTTGTAATTTAATTGAATCTCCAGGAATTACATTTATTTTGAAGTTATTTTCTGTTATCTGCAGAAATTAGCCTATTTCTTCCAAGTGAAAATGAAGTGAAAATGTGAGTCAATCAATCGTGTTCGACTCTTTGCGACCCCATGGACCATAGCCTGCCAGGCTCCTCTGCCCATGGAATTCCTCAGACAAGAATATTGGAGTAGGTAGCCATCTCCTTCCCCAGGGAATCTTCCTGACCCAGGGATTGAACTTGAGTCTCACACATTGCAGGACGATTCATTACCATCTGAGCCACTAGGGAAGTCCAAGTCAGGTTTTTGTTGTTATTGTTTGTTGGCTCAGACGGTAAAGAATCTGCCTGCAATGCAGGAGATCTGGGTTTGATTCCTGGGGCGGGAAGATCCCCTGGAGAAGGGAATGGCTACTCACTCCAGTGTTCTTGTCTGGAGAATCCCATGGACAGAGGAATCTGGTGAGCTACAGTCCACGGGGTCGCAAAGAGTCGGACATGACTGAAGCGCCTGAGCATGCATGCATATCAAGCCATGAAAAGACATGGAGGAAGCTGAGATGCATATTACTAAGTGAAAAAATCCAATTGGAAAAGCCTCCATACTGTGTGATTACAACTTTGTGATGCTATGGAAAACGCAAGACAATGGAGACAGTTAAAGGATCAGTGGTCGCCAAGGGTTAGGAGTGGAAGTAGGAATGGTAAGCAGAGCTCAGAGGCTTTTTAGAGCAATGAAACTACTCTGTAGGAGACTAAACTGACGGATAGATGTCATTACACATTTGTTCAAACTCATAGAATATACGGCACCAAGATTGAGCCCTAATGTAACTTTCCTTCAAAAGATTCAAGTTCCATGTTTCATGTCTGATCTTTAATATATCTAGAATTGCATGGTGTGAGGTAAGAAATCTAAATTTATTTTAGTCCACGTGGATAATCAACTGCCACAGCACCTTTATGGAAAATGTTATTCCTCACCTATAAATTACAATGCTGCCTCTATGCTCAGTCATGTTTCATTGTGTGTTTAGGTCAGTTTCTGGGTTCCCTACTGTATGGTGTCAGACTATAAACTGGGCTGTGCCTGTGGGCCAGACAATGGATAAATAATGCCCGCTTTATGAAACATGAGAGGATCAAAGCCCACTGCCTGAGAATGGACTAGCATGGTAGTAAATGTTCCTGAAATGGAAAGACATCAACTCTTCTCCTTGGTATTTTTCAGAGGAGAGTTCCAGAGTGGATTTCAACCTCTTGCCTGGGACATGGGAATGAAGGTTTCCTTGTAGAAGAGGATTTGCATCCTGCTCTTCTGTTTAGATGGTAGTTATAATGCCAAACACATTGTAAAGAGGATAGTCACATCTGTGTTTACATCTTTGAATTCTGGGTTCTCTCATTTATCAATTCCCTCACGTGCTATTTGCCATGGCACACTCACAGTTATTTCAAATTGGGCTGTGACTTTAGTAGAGGGCCCAAAGGGAATGCAGTTGTGGGGTACAGAGTCTCTGAGTAGAGACGGGTTTGTGGCAGAGTTTTGAGCTGTATTTGAAGCAGAGGCCAATTGCATTTTCTTTGAGCTGGTAAATTCACAGGGGTCTTGTCTAAGTTACCAGAATACAACAGGAGCATTTCCGGGGGAAGTCTAGGATATTGGGATGAAGGACTTTCTTATTTATTAGGTACTTATGTGTATGTGGACTAGACCTAGAAAGGTGGACCTAAAAGAACAGGGAGAATTATTACCCTTGTGCAGATCCATTGGAAGGACTGATGCTGAAACTCCAACGCTTTATCCACCTGATGTGAAAAGCCAGCTCATTGGAAAAGGCCCTGATGCTGGGAAAGATAGAAGACAGGAGAAGAAGGGGGTAACAGGGGATGAGATGGTTGCATGACATCACTGATTCAACAGCATAACTTTGAGCAAACTCTGGGAGATAGTGAAGGACAGGGAGGCCTGATGTGCTGCAATCCATGGAGTCACAAAGAGTTGGACATGACAGAGCACGCACGCCAAGAGTTAAGAACCCACATACCTTCCAGACATAAAATCAGAACATAAACAACAGAAGTAATATTGTAGCATATTCAATAAAGACTTTAAAAAGTGGTCCACACCAGAAAAAAGTCACTTTGCTGTACACATAAAACTAACACAACATTGTAAATCAATTATAATCCAATATAAAATTTAAAAATGTAAAAAGGCTGTCTCATTACCAGCCCTAAAAGATGTCTTCATTTCAGCTGGTGTTTGTTATGTACCAAGCATCCAACATGCTTTTCTGAGGCAATCAAAAGAAGAACGAGATGCTGTTCCTGGAATCAAGAACGTAATCATGCCTTTGGGACTTTGACATTTACTCTTATGAAACAAGTAAACAAACGGTTCAAGATGGAGTGTTCAGTTTGGAGGGAGACAGTGAGTAAAGACAGCAGGTCTAGAAAGGCCATGGTTTTATCGCTGCTTCAACAGTGAAGGTCATATTATGTCAAGTGGTGGCAACTGTTATTGCTTTACTTTATGTCAGCTAGCTTTTTAAATATTAATAAAAGGAGAGCAAACATTTCCCATGGCCTCTTTGGTGGATTCTTGATGGCTATTGGACTCTTAGGTAGTTTGACAGATGTGAGAAGGAGGGGTGGCTTTTCTCCAGGGCTAAGTATCCAGAAAGAAATGGGTTGTCATAACTGTTTTCTCTTGTGTGCAAAATACTGAAAATTATATACTAGAGGAATAAAGATTTAAGTCTTTAACATAAGTTATATGAGGAGGAGCACATTCTCCTGGGACGTGGCTCTGGGCAGTCATACACTGCGTAATGAGGAGGCCCTCCAATCTGGTGGCCGAAGCAAGGAATAAGCCAGCTACCCTGGGTCATTGCTGGTCAAGGACAGTGATGCTTAGAAAATTGATTGTGGGTCTCTGTTTTCTTTTCAAGCATTCTTTTGTTTTCTAGACTTGAAACTGCAATGAAGTTACCACTGGCAATATTTAAATACCATTCTACATCTCTAACAGATGGCAAGAGATTCCTGGGTGCAGTTCCTGGAGTTAGATACAGTCCACTCCCTTCTGATGCTTTGGTAGAGTTCAAATTCCACAGAGCCCCTTATCCAATGCTGTGATGGCTCACTGTTTTCACAAGAAAACTTTTCAATCAGCTGGTCCCCTGGAATATGGCTTTTCTTTCAACTAGCCTATAGTTTTATCAACAATTTTGTTAAAAAATGATACAAATTACCAAAACAGAAACAGACTCCCAGATTTCAAAAATAAATTTATGAAAAAAAATAAATTTATGGTTACCAAAGAGAAATGGGTGACATAACTTAGAAGTTTGGGATTAACATATACACACTACTATATATAAAATGGATAAATAAGAAGAACCTATTATACAGCACATGAAACTCTGCTCAATATTCTGTAATAAGCTAAATGGGAAAAGAATTTGAAAAAGAATAGATATATGTATAATGGAATCACTTTGCTATACACCTAAAACTAACATAACATTGTAAATCAAGTACACTTCAATATAAAATAAAGAAACTAAATTAAAAAATCTTTCTGTCTTGGAGGAAGCAGATGAGAGTCAGCATTATTTGGGATCCCATACTTTCTAAGTTTAAAGCTCATTATCCCCACCTCATCCCCCAAACTCCAGCATAACTTGCCCAATAAAAAAGAAAATAGAGCCTCAAAGAGATGGATGGACTTGCCCAGAGTCACACAGATGGTGGCAGATTCCAGGAGAAAGTATGACCTTTAGATGTCTCAGACATCAAAAGGTTTGAGTGCCACCTACTAGCACTCCACTCCCCAGACCACAAGTCAACATCAATGCAATGCATAACCATAAAATAATTATGAAGAAGTGCAATGCAATTTTAATTTTTTCTCCTGGTGTTAACTTTCTTTTATTTTTTGAGATTTCAACAGTCAAGCTCTTAACTGTCTTTGAATGATTTTTGCTTTGCAGACGCATTTAGCCAACACAGGGACTGCTGACATCAACTTGGACCCAGTTCTTTTGCCTCTTGGTCCATACCATACCTACTGCAATCCATCCCCTCCTGCCGTCCACAACTGGCATACCCGTCATTATTTCCGGTCCTTGTCCTCTGTGACCCTTTGTGATGTTTTCCACAAAGGTGGCTTGCTTGCCTTTCCTTCATCCATCACAATAATCCAAGCTGGCTTCCTCCAGGCAGTCTCCCCAGACTTTAGATGACTGTCCTTTTGTAAAACGTGTGGCCTTCTCTCACTGAGGACTTCCCTGATAGCTCAGCTGGCAAAGAATCCACCTGCCCATTCAGGAGACCTAAGAGATGTGGCAGAGAAGGCAGTGGCACCCCACTCCAGTACTCTTGCCTGGGAAATCCCATGGACGGAGGAGCCTGGTAGGCTGCAGTCCATGGGGTCGCGAAGAGTCGGACATGACTGAGCGACTTCACTTTCATTTTTCACTTTCATGCATTGGAGAAGGAAATGGCAACCCACTCCAGTGTTCTTGCCTGGAGGATCCCAGGGACAGGGGAGCCTGGTGGGCTGCCCTCTATGGGGTCGCACAGAGTCGGACACAACTGAAGCGACTTAGCAGCAGCAGCATCGAGAGACGTGGGTTTGATCCCTGAGTCAGAAAGATCTCCTGGAGAAGGAAATGGCGACCCACTCCAGTATTTTGGCCTGGAAAATCCCATAGATAAAGGAGACTGGTGGGCTACAGTCATGAGGTTGCAAAGAGTCAGACATGACTGAGCACATATACATGCACATACGCTGTCACCAAATGTCCTAACTGGCAAAAAGAGCATTAGAACCCTGTTTTTACTAGAAAAATTGTTTCTTTAAGCTTCTTTCCCTTCTCTCCTCGTCCTCAAATGTGTGAGGGATGGAAGAGAGACAACTAACGTGGGGGCATCAGAAACCCTGAGGAACCTTATCATTATATCTCTGCCAGGCAAAATAATGAACAAAAAGCGAAAGTGAAAGTGTTATTTGCTTAGTTGTGTCAAACTCTGCGAACCCATGGATGATAAGCCACCAGGCTCCTCTGTCCATGGGATTCTCCAGGCAATACTGGAGTGGGTTGCCATTCCCTTCTCCAAGGGATCTCGCAGGCCCAAGGATTGAACCAGGGTTTCCTGCATTACAGTCAGATTCTTCACCATCTGAGCCACCAGGGAAGTGACAGGATAAACAAAAGGTTTTACATAGCTCGAAATTTCAGGCACCGTTTTTCTCTCCTTCTGCTGCAGCCCAGCGGACACGGGGACATTTGGCCTGGGGCAGGTACTGAACACAAAGTCTGTCTGGGGCTGCAAGAAAATGAAGCCCTAATCAGGGAGAGAAGAGATAATCCATCTAAACCCTCCGTGATCTTAACCACAGAAAGAGCAGGCGAAAAGAAGCTTGAAGTCTAGACATCTGAGGGGATGTTGCCCTTTGAAGATCCTTTCAAGTACAAAGCACAGGGGCTCATATGATTCTGACACAGGCAGGGAAATAAATATCTACAAACACACACACATCAGGCAGAGCCGGGCACATGAGGTGCCCAGCAGGGTGAGTTTTCCAAGGCTTAAGCTTTTCTATTCCTCACCTCCAACCTCCAGGCCTTGAACCATGAAAATCCAAGTAAATAAACCTTCTCTCGCTTTGTGTCTGACTCCCAGAACTCTTTTGTTACTGGTAACAAAAGAAAGCACTATGATGGCGTAGGAAACTCGGTCTAAGGAACGGTGCTGTTGATGAGTGGCTGGGAAGATTTCTGACTCCTTCTCTGCCCTTCACCGGAGGGCAGGTGGGGCTACTGAGCCATGTGCCTCCACAGGGAGCTGAGTCCTGCAACACTGTTCTAGCCGTTTACAAAAGCAGTAGGTATAATGATTGCACACTAGCCTCCTATTCTGGCCCTGTCACCACCTGGGTGATCTTGGGCAAAGTCAGTTTCCTCACATGTAAGATGGGTATAAGGAGAGCACCTACCTCGAAGAGTTAGGATAAGGATGGAAGGGATTCTGGTGGTGCTCAAGAACCACAGGACACACAACAGACACTAGGACGCTCGGCGCTTTTAATGTTTAATGCCGTCTTCCCTCCAAATCAAACTGCACTGATTCAATTAATGCCAACAAGATAACCGAACAGCCTACCATTCTGGTCAAGTCACTGAAAACAGTCAAGCTGGTTGCCTGACATTTAGTAGATGAACATCAACCTTTCCTCTCTCCCATTTGTAGTTATGATGTCACATAGCTAACTGTTTTCAAATCCACGATTTCACCTGAGATCAAATGGAGTAATTGATCTGCATGTTGTGGATGGTAAGGGAGGTTGGACAAGCGGAGTGTACAGTCCTGGGTACCAGGCACCATGGAGAAGATGCTCCGAGGAAATGGTCAACACTTGAGCAAGTGTGCCTGCTAAGACTCCACCCTGTACTCATTATCCCAGGCCAAGGATCAAGGTCGCAGAGGTTCAGCTGTGAATCAAGTCTATTTCCTTCTAAAAATAGCATCCAGTTCTTGGCTTCTGCTCCAGACAGCCAGTTTGGACTACTTTTAGGCACATATCTGTGTAGCAGGCAAAACTGTAGCGAAAATACTGAAGGGAATTTAGGAGATTTTCAAACACTTTGCAGGTTGGAGCTCAATCTGATGGAGGCTTAGGAGAGACTGGGCTGTAGGCTGGTCACTGACTGCCTAATTTAGGGTAAATTTGCTCTACAAAGGAGGGCAATATACAAAAAGTTTGAATCCTTGCTTATAAAGAAGCTTGCACACCTAATAGAACTTTGGGGTTGGAGTGAATTATATGATTATAAATTATTTTCCAGCTATAGGATTTCATGATTACTTATGAAGATTGTTAATGTAGCGGGGTTGAGTTTGAAAGGTCATACATATGTTGGATTGGAATCTGTTCAGTTATTTGTAGCTCCATTACTGTAAGCAAGGGGATTAGTCCCCTAAACCTTAGTTTCCACATCTATTAAATAAAATGAGGGTATCTACCACAATGAATTATTATAAAATTGCTATGTGTTGAAATTAGTTAAGGCTCTCTCAGATTGCAATCTTATACATTTATAGCCAAGATGATATATATAGGCAGAAATGCTTTTAAAAAATCATGATACCTGAATATGATTTAGGAGACCTATTAAATATATTGGGTATACCAGAAAATGGAATAGTGCCCTCATTAAGGGTGAAAATGGGGTTTATCTATATAGTTTGACATAAAAATGTTTATAACACACTAACTGAAATAAAAGCAGGTTACAAAACAATACTTTTGTTTTCCTTCAAACTTTAAATTTTGTATTGGGGTTCAGTTCAGTTCAGTTGCTCAGTCATATCTGACTCTTTGCAACCCCATGAACCACAGCACACCAGGCCTCCCTGTCTATCACCAACTCCCGGAGTCCACCCAAACCCATGTCCATTGAGTCGGTGATACCATCCAACCATCTCATCCTCTGTTGTCCCCTTCTCCTCCTGCCCTCAATCTTTCCCAGCATTAGGGTCTTTTCAAATGAGTCAGCTCTTCACATCAGGTGGCCAAAGGATTGGAGTTTCAGCTTCAACATCAGTGAACACCCAGGACTGATCTCCTTTAGGATGGACTGGTTGGATCTCCTTGCAGTCCAAGGGACTCTCAAGAGTCTTCTCCAACACCACTCTAACTCCAAAAGCATCAATTCTTCAGCATTCAGCTTTCTTTATAGTCCAACTCTCACATCCATACATGACCACTGGAAAAACCATAGCCTTGACTAGACGGACCTTTGTTGACAAAGTAATGTCTCTGCTTTTTAATATGCTGTCTAGGTTGGTCATAACTTTCCTTCCAAGGAGTAAGCGTCTTTTAATTTCATGGCTGCAGTCACCATCTGCAGTGATTTTGGAGCCCCCAAAAATAAAGTCAGCCACTGTTTCCCCATCTGTTTGCCATGAAGTGATGGGACCAGATGCCATGATATTACTTTTCTGAATGTTGAGTTTTAAGGCGGCTTTTCCACTCTCCTCTTTCACTTTGATCAAGAGGCTTTTTAGTTCCTCTTCACTTTCTGCCATAAGGGTGGTGTCATCTGCATATCTGAGGTTATTGATATTTCTCCCGGCAATCTTGATTCCAGCTTGTGCTTCTTCCAGTCCAGCGTTTCTCATGATGTACTCTGCATAGAAGTTAAATAAGCAGGGTGACAATATACAGCCTCAGTGTACTCCTTTTCCTATTTGGAACCAGTCTGTTGTTCCATGTACAGTTCTAACTGTTCCTTCCTGATCGGCATACAGGCTTCTCAAGAGCAGGTCAGGTGATCTGGTATTCCCATCTCTTTCAGAATTTTCCACAGTTTATTGTGATCCACACAGTCAAAGGCTTTGGCATAGTCAATAAAGCAGAAATAGATGTTTTTCTGGAACTCTCCTGCCTTTTCAATGTTCCAGCGGATGTTGGCAATTTGATCTCTGGTTCATCTGCCTTTTCTAAAACCAGCTTGAACATCTGGAAGTTCACAGTTCACGTATTGCTGAAGCCTGGATTGGATAATTTTAAACACTAATTTACTAGCATGTGAGATGAGTGCAATTGAGTATTCTTTGAGCATTTTTTGGCATTGCCTTTCTTTGGGATTGGAATGAAAACTGACCTTTTCCAGTCCTGGGGCCACTGCTGAGTTTTCCAAATTTTGGAATTTTTGGGGGTTTTGGGGTATAGCCGATTAACAATGTTCTGGTAGTTTGAGGTGAACAGTGAAGGGACTCAGTCATACATATGCAGGTATCCATTCTCCCACAAACCCCCTTCCCATTCAGGCTGACACATAAAGTTGAGCAGAGGACCAGACCTTTGCCGTAGTGCACATTTCACTCCCACACCTCCAATTTCCCCTGACATGTAGTTTACTGGAAGTGTAAGTAGGATCACATCACTGCCCAGCTTTAAGTCAAATCAGGGGTTCCCATGAGTGGCCTTAGCTCCTTCTTTACCTGCCCTACCCCCTCCCACAATTCTTCACTCCTTCACAGAGTTCTATGCCTTTGCTTGTAGTGTCATCCTTCTTTGTTAGTCTATTGATTTGTACCCATCTTTCCAGTTTCAGCTGGTAAATTTCTTCTCCGAAGTCTTCTCAGATTGATCTTCTGTCTACTCCCATTCCCAGCCTTCCAACATCCATGTGTTTAGTCACTCACTCCTATCTGACTCTTCATGGCCCCATGGACTGTGGCCCTCCAGGCTCCTCTGTGCATGGGATTTTTCAGGCAAGAATACTGGAGTGGGTTGCCATTTCCTTCTCCAGGGGATCTTCCCGACCCAGGGCTCGAACCTGTGAATCCTGTGTCTCCTGCACTGTAGGCGGATTCTTTACCCACTGAGCCACTGGCAAAGCCTCCAACAGCCATACCTCACTCCAAAAGACTTAGGGATTCATTTCTCTGAATCCACACACACTTCTCTCTAAACACCTACCTCAGTGTCCTCTGCTTATGGGTTTATAAATCTTCTTCATTCTTTTAAATAGGTATTTCTTTTTTAATGTAAATTATTTATTTGTTGTGTTTAAGCCATTGTTTAGCGCTATGGTCCGATTAAATCAATCTTGTTTTTTGGCCTCATCACACATGGGACCTTCATTCCCTGACCAGCGATCAAATTCTAACTCCTGCAGTGAAAGTGTGGAGTCTTCTTTTTTTTTAAATTAATTTATTTATTATACTCCAGTATAGGAGCCTGGTAGGCTGCAGTCCATGGGGTCGCTGAGAGTTAGACATGACTGAGCGACTTCACTTTCACTTTTACTTTTCACTTTCCTGCATTGGAAAAGGAAATGGCAACCCACTCCAGTGTTCTTGCCTGGAGAATCCCAGGGACGGGGGAGCCTGGTGGGCTGCCGTCTCTGGGGTCGCACAGAGTCAGACACGACTGAAGCGACTTAGCAGCAGCAGCAGCAGCATAGTTGCTTTACCGTGTTGTGTTAGTTTCTGCTGTACAGCCATGTGACTCAGCTATAACTACACATACATCCCCTTCCTCTTGAGCCGCCCTCTCACCCCTGCCTCTCACCCCTCTAGATCATCACGGAGCATCGAGCTGAACTCCTGTGCTACACAGCAGCTTCCCACTAGCTCTTTTACACGTGGTATTGTATATATGTGACTACTACTTTCTCGATCTGTCCCACCTTCTCCACCCCACCATGTCCACAAGTCCATTCTCTATGTCTAAGCATGTAGTATTAGCCATGGGACAACTAGGTAATTCCCTTAACTAGGAATTTCCTGATATTAGAGAATCTATTGCATTTACCCACCACTCCCCTTTTTTGCATTCCCAGCATTTAGTAAGTGCTGAACAAATATTTCTTTAACAAATGAATGAATGACTGCATAAATGGATTTTAATTGAATTCCAGAGCTAAAAGACCTTTTTAAGGCCATCTGTTTTATCCCCCATCCCCCACTCCCACCCTGCAACACATGTGTTAGATAGCATCATGACTCAATGGCCATGAATCTGAGCAAACTCCAGGAGATATAGCCACTCCAGTATTCTTGCCTGGGATAACCCATGGACAGAAAAGCCTGGCAAGCCACAGTCCACAGGGTTGCAAAACGTCAGACAGGACTCAGTGACTGAACAGAAACAACAACAAATGAGGGTGTGAAAAGGGAGAATTACAAACTCTCAATGGCTGAGACTTTCAAAAGTCTTTCAGAAATTGATCATTCATCAAAAATGTTATGCTGGCTGCTATGTATAGACAATAGGAGATCAGGGAACAAACAGGAAGCCTGGTTAGGAGGCTACAGTCAGTAATCCAAGCCAGAGATGGTGCATCTCAGATCAGTCAATGGCAGTGGGAGTGGTGAGAAGGAGTTGTTTATTCGATCAGTTGTATCCAACTCTTTGCCATCCCATGGACTGTAGTCCGCCAAGCTCTGCTGTCCACGGGTTATCACAGGCAAGAATACTGGAGTGGGTTGCTGTTCTCTTCTCCAGGGGATCTTCCTGAATCAGGGATTGAATCCACACCTCCTGCATTTCCAGGTGGGTTCTTTACCATTGAGCCACGAGGGAAGCCCAAGAAGGAATTAGTGTGTGTATGTGTGTCAGTATTAGAGCCAACAAGATTTCTGCCCAACTTAGTGTGGAGCAAGAAGGAAAGAACATGTAATAGACAACATGTTTAGTACTTAAGTGAATTCTCTCCATTAATTCTTTAAATACTTGAAGAGCTAGGACAAATCAGAGTCTCTTCATTCCATGCCATCATGGCCTCTTATTTCAGTGTTTCTTTGAGCACAATTTTGTTTTAGTTTGCAGGCTTTGGGACCACAGGTTTCAATAAGCAACTTTGATGTAGAGTTGTAAGTGACATTAGATAAACTTCCTTTTGAGTAAAAATGAGTTAGAAACTAAACAAAAGGTACCATTTGTTGAGTGTTAATGCATGCTCCCTTTAAGCCCTTGAGCAAAAATGTGGGGTGCACATTGTTTTCTCCCATTTCACAGATGAGAAAACTGAGGATAGTCAGGATTAAGTAATCTGCCCTAAATCACATGGGTATCACATAACAAAGTGGAGATCTGGACAAAGTTTTGACTCTCAGCCTTTTCCTTCTGTGCCTTTTCTACAAGCCCAGGGATGTTTCTGACCCCTGGGGTAGAGATGGGGGACTGAAGATGGTGAGTGTATGGAAACAAGGAGGAAAGGTCTTGAAAGTAGGAGTTCTAAGAAAATGAAGTGAATGTGAATGTGAAGTCGCTCAGTCGTGTCCGACTCTTTGTGACCCCATGGACTAGAGCCTACCAGGCTCCTCCGTCCATGGGATTTTCCAGGCAAGAGTACTGGAGTAGGTTGCCATTTCCTTCTCCAGGGGATCTTCCTGACACAGGGATCGAATCCAGGTCTCCCACATTGTAGGCAGACGCTTTACCATCTGAGCCACCAGGGAGTCAATGGAGGATGTCAAGAAAATGAAGATTACTGCTTTAACTCTTAGGTTACTGTAGTTGCCATTGTCCACAGAGGGGAGGAGAAGACTCATCTGCTGGTCATGCTTACAGACGGATTGTTAGTCAATTAAAATTGTTTTTCTTTCCACTTTCTTGTTGAGTTGCTCATATAAGCAATTGACCAACTCAAGGGTCTTAGCAATTTCAGCCCTGGATTCTTCCCCACTGCTCTTTGTCTACCCTGCAAGTCCTTAGAATTCCTTTTGGCCTTTTGCTTTTTTCTTCACTGTTTGACTTGAGTAACCTCAGCTCCCTTATGAACTCTTTTCCCAACTCCCAGGGCACCCGACACAAGAGCATGGAGTGCTAAAGAATGCATGTAAATAACCAACTGGAGTCTGCAGTCATTTTCCTACCCACCCGAAGTCTCCAGAAAAAGAGAAATTCCCTTTGGCCATATACGTCTGGATCCCATATGGGATGAAACAATGGTGCCCACAGTTCAGGTCTAGCAATATGAGATGCAATCAAAAAAGGAAGTAACTTGACCCTAAGACTGAATAAGACTCACCATTGCCCCTAATAACTAACTTAGCTTGAGTAAGAGAATCAGCCAACCAGTCCATCCTAAAGGAAATCAGTCCTGAATATGCATTGGAAGGACTGATGCTAAAGCTGAAACTCCAATACTTTGGCCACCTGATGTGAAGAACTGAGTCACTGGGAAAAACCCTGGAAAAAGATTCATTGGAAAAGATTTTGGGAAAGATTGAAGGCAGGAGAAGAAGGGGGTGACAGAAAATGAGATGGTTGGATGACATCACTGACTGTATGGACATGAGTTTGAGTAAGCTCTGGGAGTTGGTGATGGACAGGGAAGGCTGGGGTGCTGCAGTCCATGGGGTCGCAAAGAGTTGGACATGACTGAGCGACTGAACTGAACTGAAGACAATCAGACCCACAGCTGTGAGCTCTTCCCTCAGGTGTCAATGCCATCCCATCTCCCCTCCAAAGACAGCAACGCCAATACTCTTCCCCATCACCAACCATCCACTCTCTCACAGCTGTACCTCTGACCAGGTGGTCTGCGTGGTCACCCACCCTCAGTGACTGTTGACTCTGTATCCCACAATCACCAGTGGAGTTCAGTATTAGCGTGAGAGCCCAGAGAGGTGAAACCGGGGGAGGGCATGGGATGTGGACATCTGGGAACCACTCCCCCAACACTGCCCTGCCCTTTTGCCTCCTGGCCATCTGAGCAATTTGTAACCTCAGACCCCAGCTGTGAGTCACTCTTGTCTCTCTGGATACAAAGCCAGAAACCCGGTAGGGGGGTGAGAAAGGAAAGATACTGTCATCGACTCCATACCACACTGTGTCTGTGCTTATAAAAAGGGCAGGTTGGGGGGTGGGGGTGGGATAAACAGCAGCACCTAGACTGACCTAATGGTTTGGGCTTTGGGGCTTTTGAAGGCACTGACATTCTGCTCCCTGCCTCTTGTTCGCACAGTGCAAGAAATGCGACCAAGGAGAAACACTTCAGATAAGTTCCTCTGGCAATCCAGAGGTGAAATGACAAATACTTAACCCAACTGCTCTGCTAGGAGGTCAGGCTGAATTGAACGATAATTATGGAGGCAGATGAATCAGGGGTAGTTAAAGCCTGACTTCTTTTGTGGTTATGTTTCTGGGGGGACATTTAGCCCAGTAGACTATCCAGAAGGTAGTAAGGATCATCAGAGACTTTGGAAGGTGATTAGAAAAGGTGGAGTTTACTCGCAAAGGGAATATGCTGAGAGGCTGGCCCTCTTCCTGTCTTAACTTTGATTTAAATCTATGACTTAAAACTCAAACTCCTTTTTCCAGGCAGACTTGAGGGAAAGAACTTGAAAAAATTTTTTAATCTTGTTTTTTTATTGAAGTTTACAACATGATGTTAGTTGCAGGTGTACTGCAAAGTGATTCTGCTATGTGTGTGTGTGTGTGTGTGTATACAAATATGTATATATACATATATATATATACATACATATATAAAGTTGTCCAAAATGTTCGTTCAAGTTTTTCTGTAACATCTTATGCAATTTAATGTGCATTATGCATACCATATATATATATACATCTAAGTGAAGTCAGACAGAAAAAAGACAAATATCAGGATCTTTATATTAAAAAATATAAAACAATAAAAATATAAAACAATAAAAGAATATATTTTATTCTTATTTACAAAATAGAAATAGACTCACAGACATAGAAGACAAATATATGGTTACCAAAGGGGAAGTGTGGAGAAGGATAGATTAGGAATATGAGACTAACAGATACACACTATTATATATAAAATAGATAAACAAAAGGATCTAAACAGCACAGGGAGTTATATTCAGTATTTTGTAATAACCTATAATGGAGAAGAATCAGAAAGGACCTTGAACTGTTAACAAAATAAGGAGATCGACTGAGGGTGCCGTATGTAAACACTTGAGTTTGATGATCGATGATCATGAAAGATGCTTCTAAAGTTTTCCTGGCCACTGTGTTTCAGGTTGAATTTGTTTCTGTTACCATAAGAAAGAAATCTTAAAAACATGCAGTCTACTTGTCTCAGACATCATCCATTGCTAATTTTTAAAAATTAATTATTTTTTAATTGAAGGATAATTGCTTTAAAGAATTTTGTTTTCTGTCAAACCTCAACAGGAATTAGCCATAGGTATACATATATCCCCTTCCTTTTGAACCTCCCTCCCAACTCCTTCCTCACCCCACCTCTCTAGGTTGATACAGCATTCCTGTTTGGATTTCCTGAGCCATACAGCAAATTCCTATTGGCTATCTATTTTACATATAGTAATGTAAGGTTCCATGTTACTCTTTCCATACATCTCACCCTTTCTTCCCCTCTCCCCATGCCCATAAGTCTATTCTCTATGTCTGTTTCTCCATTGCTGCCTTGCAAATAAATTCTTCATTTTTCTAGATTCTGTATATATGTGCTAGAATACAATATTTATCTTTCTCTTTCTGACTTGCTTCACTCTGTGTAATATGTTCTAGGTTCATCCACCTCATTAGAACTGATTCAAATGAGTTCCTTTTTATGGCTGAGTAATATTCCATAGTGAGTGCTAGGCTGCTACGGTGTAGGAGCAGCCTAGAGGAGCTACACCACGTCCCAGGTCAGGGACGGCGGCTGTGAGTTCCAGGCTGTGACGGCACAGGAGCAGCCAGAGGAGCTACCCCCGGCCCGAGGCCGGGGCGGCGGCCAAGAGGAGCAACCCCACGTCCAAAGAGCAGTGGCTGCGCAGGCACGTGATGGCCGAGAGGAGCTACTCCACGTTCAAGGTCAGGAGGGGGGGCGGTGAGGAGATATCCCTCGTCATAGGCAAGGAGCAGTGGCTGCGCTTTGCTGGAGCAGCCGTGAACAGATACCCCACATCCAAGGTAAGAAAAACCCAAGTAAGACAGTAGGTGTTGCAAGAGGGCATCAGAGGGCAGACAATCAAAGAAAACTAGTCAATCTAACCACCCTAGGACCACAGCCTTGTCTAACTCAATGAAACTAAGCCAAGCCCTGTGGGGCCACCCAGGATGGGCGGGTCATGGTGGAGAGGTCTGACACAATGTGGTCCACTGGAGAAGGGAATGGCAAGCCGCTTCAGTATTCTTGCCTTGAGAACCCCATGAACAGTATGAAAAGGCAAAATGATAGGATACTGTAAGAGGAACTCCCCAGGTTGATAGGTGCCCAATATGCTACTGGAGATCAGTGGAGAAATAACTCCAGAAAGAATGAAGGGATGGAGCCAAAGCAAAAACAATACCCAGTTGTGGATGTGACTGGTGATAGAAGCAAGGTCTGATGCTATAAAGAACAATATTGCATAGGAACCTGGAATGTTAGGTTCATGAATCAAGGCAAATTGGAAGTGGTTAAACAGGAGATGGCAAGAGTGAACATCAGCATTCTAGGAATCAGTGAACTAAAATGGACTGGAATGGGTGAATTTAACTCAGATGACCATTATATCTACTACTGCGGGCAGGAATCCCTTAGAAGAAATGGAGTAGCCATCATGGTCAACAAAAGAGTCTGAAATGCAGTACTTGGATGCAATCTCAAAAATGACAGAATGATCTCTGTTTGTTTCCAAGGCAAACCATTCAATATCACAGTAATCCAAGTCTATGCCCCAACCAGTAACACTGAAGAAGCTAAAGTTGAATGGTTCTATGAAGACCTACAAGACCTTTTAGAACTGACACCCAAAAAAGATGTCCTTTTCGTTATAGGGGACTGGAATGCAAAAGTAGGAAGTCAAGAAACACCTGGAGTAACAGGCAAATTTGGCCTTGGAATATGGAATGAAGCAGGGCAAAGACTAATAGAGTTTTGCAAGAGAACACACTGGTCATAGCAAACACCCTCTTCCAACAACACAAGAGAAGACTCTACGCAGGGACATCACCAGGTGGTCAACACTGAAATCAGATTGATTATATTCTTTGCAGCCAAAGATGGAGAAGCTCTATACAGTCAGCAAAAACAAGACCAGGAGCTGACTGTGGCTCAGATCATGAACTCCTTGTTGCCAAATTCAGACTTAAATTGAAGAAAGTGGGGAAAACCACTAGACCATTCAGGTATGACCTAAATCAAATCCCTTATGATTATACAGTGGAAGGGAGAAATAGATTTAAGGGCCTAGATCTGATAGATAAAGTGCCTGATGAACTATGGACTGAGGTTCATGACATTGTACAGGAGACAGGGATCAAGACCATCTCCATGGAAAAGAAATGCAAAAGCAAAATGGCTGTCTGGAGAGGCCTTACAAATAGCTGTGAAAAGAAGAGAAGCCAAAAGCAAAGGAGAAAAAGAAAGATATAAGCATCTGAATGCAGAGTTCCAAAGAATAGCAAGGAGAGATAAGAAAGCCTTCCTCAGCAATCAAGCAAAGAAATAGAGGAAAACAACAGAATGGGAAAGACTAGAGATCTTATAAGGAAAATTAGAGATACCAAGGGAATATTTCATGCAAAGATGGGCTCAATAAAGGACAGAAATGGTATGGACCTAACAGAAGCAGAGCATATTAAGAAGCCATGGCAAGAAAACACAGAAGAACTGTACAAAAAAGATCTTCAAGACCAAGATAATCAGGATGGTATGATCACTCACCTAGAGCCAGACATCCTGGAATGTGAAGTCAAGTGGATCTTAGAAAGCATCACTATGAACAAAGCTAGTGGAGGTGATGGAATTCCAGTGGAGCTATTTCAAATCCTGGAAGATGATGCTGTGAAAGTGCTGCACTCAATATGCCAGCAAATTTGGAAAACTCAGCAGTGGCCCCAGGACTGGAAAAGGTCAGTTTTCATCCCAATCCCAAAGAAAGGCAATGCCAAAGAATGCTCAAACTACTGCACAATTGCACTCATCTCACATGCTAGTAAAGTAATGCTCAAAATTCTCCAAGCCAGGCTTCAGCAATACGTGAACCGTGAACTTCCAGATGTTTGAGCTGGTTTTAGAAAAGGCAGAGGAACCAGAGATCAAATTGCCAACATCCGCTGGATCATCAAAAAAGCAACAGAGTTCCTGAAAAACATCTATTTCTGCTTTATTGACTATGCCAAAGACTTTGACTTTGTGGATCACAATAAACTGTGGAAAATTATGAAAGAGATGGAGATACCAGACCACCTGACCTGCCTCTTGAGAAACCTGTATGCAGGTCAGGAAGGAACAGTTAGAACTGTACATGGAACAACAGACTGGTTCCAAATAGGAAAAGGAGTACACCAAGGCTGTATATTGTCACCCTGCTTATTTAACTTATATGCAGAGTACATCATGAGAAACACTGGGCTGGAAGAAGCACAAGCTGGAATCAAGATTGTCAGGAGAAATATCAATAACCTCAGATATGCAGATGACACCACCCTTATGGCAGAAAGAGAAGAGGAACTAAAAGGCCTCTTGATGAAAGTGAAAGAGGAGAGTGAAAAGGTTGGCTTAAAGCTCAATATTCAGAAAACGAAGATCATGGCATCTGGTCCCATCACTTCATGGGAAATAGATGGGGAAACAGTGGAAACAGTGTCAGAATTTATTTTGGGGGGCTCCAAAATCACTGCAGATGGTGACTGCAGCCATGAAATTAAAAGATGCTTACTCCTTGGAAGCAAAGTTATGACCAACCTAGATAGCATATTCAAAAGCAGAGACATTACTTTGTCAACAAAGGTCCTTCTAGTCAAAGCTATGGTTTTTCCAGTAGTCATGTATGGATGTGAGAGTTGGACTGTGAAGAAAGCTGAGTGCCGAAGAATTGATGCTTTTGAACTGTGCTATTGGAGAAGACTCTTGAGAGTCCCTTGGACTGCAAGGAGATCCAACCAGTCCATTGTAAAAGAGATCAGTCCTGGGTGTTCTTTAGAAGGAATGATGCTAAAGCTGAAACTCCAGTACTTTGGCTACCTCATGTGAAGAGTTGACTCATTGGAAAAGACTCTGATGCTGGGAGGGATTGGGGGCAGGAGGAAAAGGGGATGACAGAGGATGGAATGGCTGGATGGCATCACAGACTCGATGGACATGAGTTTGAGTGAACTCCGGGAGTTGGTGATGGACAGGGAGGCCTGGTGTGCTGCAATTCATGGGTTCGCAAAGAGTCGGACATGACTGAGCAACTGAACTGAATTGAATATTCCATAGTGTATATGTACCACGACTTATTTATCCATTCATCTGTTGATAGACATCTAGGTTGCCTTCCATGTTCTAGCTATTGTCAATAGTGCTGTAATGAACAATGGTATACATGCATCTTTTCCAATTTTGGATTCCTCAGGGTATGCCTAAGAGTGGGATTGCTGGATCATATAGTGGTTTTATTCCTAATTATTTTAAAGGAATCTCCGTACTGTCTTCCATACTGGCTATATGAGTTTACCTTCACACCAACAGTGCAAGAGTGTTCCCTTTTCTCCACACCCTCTTTAGCATTTATTGTTTGCAGACATTTTGATGATGGCCATTCTGACTGGTGTGAGGTGATATAAATAAAAGGAATCCAGATCAGAAAAGAAGAAGTAAAGAGCTCACTGTTTTCAGATGACATGAAACTGTACATAGAAAACCCTAAAGATAGTATCAGAAAATTACTAGAGCTAATCAGTGAATTTAGCAAAGTTTCAGGATAAAAAAAAATCAATACACAGAAATTACTTACATTTCTATATACTAACAATGAAAAATCAGAAAGAGAAATTAAGGAATCAATCCCATTCACCATAGCAAAAAAAAAAAAGAACTAAATATCTAGAAATAAACGTACATAAGGAGGCAAAAGAACTGTACACAGAAAATTATAAAACACTATAAAGAAAGCTGAGCACCAAAGAATTGATGCTTTTGAACTGTGGTATTGGAAAAGACTCTTGAGAGTTCCTTGGACTACAAGGAGATCCAACCAGTCCATTCTACAGAAGATCAGTGTTCATTGGAAGGACTGATGTTGAAGCTGAAACTCCAATACTTTGGCCACCTGATGTGAAGATCTGACTCATTTGAAAAGACCCTGGTGCTGGGAAAGATTGAGGGCAGGAACAGAAGGGGACGACAGGATAAGATAGTTGGATGGCATCACCAACTCAATGGATGTGGGTTTGGGTAGACTCTGGGAGTTGGTGATGGACAGGGAGGCCTGGCATGCTGCAGTTTATGGGGTCGCAATGAGTCAGACACGACTGAGCGACTGAACTGAACTGAACTGAATGAAAGAAATCAAAGATGACATAAACAGATGGAGAGGTATTCCATGTTCCTGGGTAGAAAGAATCAATATTGTGAAAATGATTATACTACCAAATGCAATCTACAGATTCAATGTGATCCCTATCAAATTACCAATGGTGTTTTTCACAGAACTAGAACAAAAAATTTCACAATTCATATGGAAACACAAAAGACCTTGAATAGCCAAAGGAGTCTTGAGAAAGAATGGAGCTGAAGGAATCAACCTTCCTGACTTCAGATTATACTACAAAACTACAGTCTTCAAGACAGTATGGTTCTGGCACAAAAATAGAAGTATAGACCAATGGAACAAGATAGAAAGCCCAGGAATAAACCCATACACCTCTGGGTACCTTATTTTTGACAAAGGAGGCAAGAATATACAATGGGGCAAAGACAGCCTCTTCAATAAATGGGGCTGGGAAAACTGGACAGCTACATGTAAAAGAATGAAATTATAACACTTCCTAACACCATACACAAAGATAAACTCAAAATGGATTAAAGACCTAAATGTAAGACCAGAAACTATAAAACTCTTAGAGGAAAACATACGGAGACCACTCAACTCAATCAAAGAAAGATCTTCTATGACCCACCTCCTAGAGTAATGGAAATAAAAACAAAAGTAAACAAGTGGGAGCTGATTAAACTTAAAAGTTTTTGCACAGCAAAGGAAGCTGTAAGTACGGTGAAAAGATAATCCTCAGAATGGGAGAAAATATAGCAAGTAAAACCACTGACAAAGGATTAATTTCCAAAGTATACAAGCAGCTCATACAACTCAGTGGCTTCCCTCATGGCTCAGTCAGTAAAGAATCTGCCTGCAATGCAGAAGACCTGGGTTTGATTCCTCGGTTGGGAAGATCCCCTAGAGAAGGAAATGGCAACCCACTCCAGTATTCTTGCTTGGAAAATCTCATGAACAGAGGAGCCTGGCAGGCTACAGTCCATGGAGTCGCAAGAGTTGGACATGACTTAGCGACTAAACCACCACCATACAACTCAATACCAGAAAAACAAACAACTCAATCAAAAAGTGGGAAAAAAGACATAAACAGTCATTTCTCCAAAGAAGACATACAAATGACTAACAGACACGTGAAAAGATGCTCAGATATCAACATTGCTCCTTATTAGAGAAATACAAATCAAAACTCCATTGCTAAATTAACTTACAAGTCAGAGACTTTTTATCCCAATAAAAGCTTTGGACTCTCTACTAATCCTAATTGTCAATATCAAACTGGTTAAATGGTAATGAGGCAGGAAGCTGTAGATGGCTGTGACATCCCAGGAGGGTATCACCCTCTCTGCCAAATATGTGGAACAACAGCCAGCCATCAGCGGCAGTGTGATGTAATTATGTTGGAAGAGCTTTGTACAGATGGCTGAGATGTTTCTGTTTGCAGTACAATTCTTCCCCTTACTCCAGGTGATCTCTCTCAGGCTAAGCATTTTGAAAGAATAACCTGTTCACTTTTTTTCCTCTCCAGAACTCCCCTTTTTTTAAAACATCTCTTTGCCCTGAGTTTCTGTTACAAGAACATGGAAAGATGAAAAGTCTCGAAAGTTGACTTTAAACTGACCAGTAAACCCTATAAGCCAACCTGTATAAAGCAAGAGGGCACCAGAGCTCTGTCAGCTGTGACAAGATAATCTCAGAAACAGATCCTGCTCAAGTTCAAATTCAATGCAGGTGGAGATTTTAAAAATAAAGTGGGCTGGGAGGGAGAATGATCCTAGTTGACCTAACTCCAAAGCAAAAGGCATGATCTGGCCCAAATTTCAAAAATAGAGAACAGTCCAAGAATAATAATAGTATCTTGCTGGGAAAGACTTTTTATCTTAGCTTAGGCAGAAAAAATAGAACATAAAGCTTTTCCCAGTCTCTCCAGCCCCTCGGTGGGAACCCTGGGTTCCTAAGCCATGAGTGGGTAGGAATGGCTGTGAGTAGCTTGCCAAGGAGGGACTGTAGATAGGTAGAGACACAGATGGTAGATGGAAATCAATGGGTGAGGACCATGAGGACAGGATCCTTGCCAGAACTGCTTGTAGTCTCCTGAACAGCCCTGCTATGCTTTTGCAATGTGCCCTTGCACTCTCTCTGATGACCATTGTTTCCTTGTCTGGTTTATCCCACAAAACTCAGTTGGTGAGGGCCTTCTCTGGGAATCCCTCCTTTTTTTCGTGATTGAATCAACAGCCTCAGACCATCTCCCAGAGTGGAATGGACTCTCTGTCTTGGAGACTACCCTGTGATTTCTTTAGGTGCAGGGACATTTTGCATCTGTCTGTGTCCCATGTGATGTCAAAGGAACCAGTGGATGTTTACTGAATTGGATTGAATTGGAATGGAGTTGAACTGAATTGACAGATTCCCCTTTTCAGTGGCTTCTAGCTTCTAGAGTGTTAATGATGTAGAAACCTTTCTTTACCTAGTGGGAGTAAGGCCAGAGAGAGAGATGACTTTGAGCTGTACCTAAAACCCCAAACTCAAGTGAATCTCTCTCTTTTCAACCAACATAAAGCCGTCGATCCCAAACTGGCAGGTAGTGGTTCGAAAGTGACTGCAAATAAAGACTGTGGACATTTTAAACCTAAACACCTGATAAATGCGAGACTCAATCAACAGTGTATGTTAAAGATTTTGTTTTTTCCTTTATACATACATTGTTAGGATCTTGGTGAGGAATCTTCAGTTCAGTTCAGTTCAGTCGCTCAGTCATGTCCAACTCTTTGCAACCCTATGAATTGCAGCATGCCAGGCCTCCCTGTCCATCACCAACTCCCGGAGTTCACTCAAACTCACGTCCATTGAGTTGGTGATGCTATCCAGCCATCTCATCCTCTGTTTTCCCCTTTTCCTCCAGCCCCCAATCCCTCCCAGCATCAGAGTTTTTTCCAATGAGTCAACTCTTTGCAAGAGGTGGCCGAAATACTGGAGTCTCAGCTTTAGCATCAGTCCTTCCAAAGAACACCCAGGGCTGATCTCCTTTAGAATGGACTGGTTAGATCTCCTTGCAGTTCAAGGGACTCTCAAGAGTCTTCTCCAATACCACAGTTCAAAAGCATCAATTCTTCGGCACTCAGCTTTCTTCATAGTCCAACTCTCACATCCATACATGACCACTGGAAAAACCATAGCCTTGACTAGACGGACGTTTGTTGGCAAAGTAATGTCGCTGCTTTTGAATATGCTATCTAGGTTGGTCATAACTTTCCTTCCAAGGAATTAATTTCATGGCTGCAGTCACCATCTGCAGTGATTTTGGAGCCCCCCAAAAATAAAGTCTGACACTGTTTCCACTGTTTCCCCATCTATTTCCCATGAAGTGATGGAACCAGATGCCATGATCTTTGTTTTCTGAATGTTTAGCTTTAAGCCAACCTTTTCACTCCCCTCTTTCACTTTCATCAAGAGGCTTTTTAGTTCCTCTTCACTTTCTGCCATAAGGATGGTGTCATCTGCATATCTGAGGTTATTGATATTTCTCCCAGCAATCTTGATTCCAGCTTGTGCTTCTTCCAGCCCAGTGTTTCTCATGATGTACTCTGCATATAAGTTAAATAAGCAAGGTGACAATATACAGCCTTGACGTACTTCTTTTCCTATTTGGAACCAGTCTGTTGTTCTTACAGATAATAAAAAAAAAATTCTAGCCAGTTGTACAAAGCACACTTTAAGCTCCTAACAATCTTTCATTAAATCAAATTGAAATTAGCCAAAGAGAAAATCTCACTTGATTTTTTGTGTGTTCTCTTGGGGTTAAGAGAAACATTATGGTGTGAAAGGCTCTAGAAAAATGATGATAGTTTAGCAGTCAGATAGACTTGGGTTCAGATAAAAGTACCACATAAAAGTAGAATATTTAGCCTTTCTAGTTGTTTCTTTTTAAAGTGAAATTATATAGAGTAAATCACATAGCACAGGGCCTAGCACATAGGAAGACATTAATACACAGTCATTACTGTTATTATTATCTACCACCAGACGTTCTAACCCAAGGTGATGAGATCAGGCAATTTGCTGCATGCTTTTATTCATCACCATCTTCTGAGTAATCACTTTCAACTCCTGATGTAATGCTTGCAGTATATAAATAACACAATTTGAACTTAGCATCTTGGCTACCAAGTCAATTTTATTCCAGCATATTGAATTTGATTATGGCATTTAATAAGGGAACAATTAGAGGAGACTTGTTTTATAAAGTGATTAAAAGCTATCACTTAAAAAGATCTAATTCATACCTTGCTTGGCAACAGCATTAATTCAGCTCTCAATACACATAGCAGAGTAGGTTCAGAACAAGTTGACAGGATACCAAAGATTTGAGTATTCATTTGAGCATGCAAGGTCTTCCCTCTCTAACTCATTCTACTTTACATCATACCAGTTACAATAAAGTTCATATAGCTCTCTGTTGACAATGAGCAATAAGCACATAAGTTAGTACAATGAAGTTGAGAGAGCACATACAAGAAGATGGACACAAGAGCTGAATTCACAAAAGAATTCAGTAGAAATGAAAACTCATGTGGTTAGTGCACTTGTCTAGTTTGGGATCATTATTTTGACTTAAAGATTAAGCTTATTCTGTACCTGATCTAGGCCTAGTGGATTATGAAATAAATAAAGAACATGATGGGATAGCTCCTGTCTAAACAGCATTGTGGAACCACTCTAAGTATCAGCAAAATCCATTACATATGGGAACTTGATTAATGGCAAGATTTGGCTAAGATCAGGGTTATCTGATTATTAATCAAAATTACTAACTAGAGTTTCGAATAATATCAGGAAAAATACATTCCCCAGATAAACAGATAATGTCCTCATTGACTCATTTTCAATTACTTGGGAGTATATGCATAAGATCTACATTATACATAAGATCTATACACTATATCTACTACTGTGGACAAGAATCCCTTAGAAGAAATGGAGTAGCCATCATAGTCAACAAAAGAGTCCAAAATGCAGTACTAGGATGAAATCTCAAAAATGACAGAATGATCTCTGTTGGTTTCCAATACTTCAATATGACAATAATCCAAGTCTATGCCCTGAACAATAATGCTGAAGAAGCTGAAGTTGAATAGTTCTATGAAGATCTACAAGACCTTCTAGAACTAACACCCAAAAAAGATGTCCTTTTCATTATAGGGGACTGGAATGCAAAAGTAGGAAGTCAAGAAACACCTGGAGTAACAGACAAATTTGGCCTTGGAATACAGAATGAAGCAGGGCAAAGGCTAATAGAGTTTTGCCAAGAGAACACACTGGTCATAGCAAACACCCTCTTCCAACAATACAAGAGAAGATTCTACATATGGACATCACCAGATGGTCAATACTGAAATCGGATTGATTATATTCTTTGCAGCCAAAGATGGAGAAGCTCTATACAGTCAGCAAAAACAAGACTGGGAGCTGACTTTGGCTCAGATCATGAACTCCTTATTGCCAAATTCAGACTTAAATTGAAGAAAGTAGGGAAAATCACTAGGCCATGCAGGTATGACCTAACTCAAATCCCTTACGATTATACAGTGGAAGTGAGAAATAGATTCAAGGGATTAGATCTGATAGATAGAGTGCCTGAAAAACTATGGACTGAAGTTCATGACATTATACAGGAGACAGGGATCAAGACCATCCCCAAGAAAAGAAATGCAAAAAGGCAAAATAGCTGTCAGAGGAGGCCTTACAAATAGCTGTGAAAAGAAGAGAAGCAAAAAACAAAGGAGAAAAGGAAAGATATACCCATTTGAATGCAGAGTTCCAAAGAATAGCAAGGAGAGATAAGAAAACCTTCCTCAGTGATCAGTGCAAAGAAATAGAGGAAAACAACAGAATGGGAAAGACTAGAGATCTCGTCAAGAAAATTAGAGATACCAAGGGAACATTTTGTGCAAAGATGAGCTCAGTAAAGGACAGAAATGGTATGGACCTACCAGAAGCAGAAGATATTAAGAAGAGGTGGCAAGATTACACAGAAGAACTGTACAAAAAAGATCTTCATGACCCAGATAATCACAGTGGTGTGCTCACTCACCTAAAGCCAGACATCCTGGAATGTGAAGTCAAGTGGGCCTTCGAAAGCATCACCATGAACAAAGCTAGTGGAGGTGATGGAATTCCAGTTGAGCTATTTCAAATCCTGAAAGATGATGCTGTGAAAGTGCTGCATTCAATATGTCAGCAAATTTGGAAAACTCAGCAGTGGCCACAGGACTGGAAAAGGTCAGTTTTCATCCCAATCCCAAAGAAAGGCAATGCCAAAGAATGCTCAAACTACCACACAATCGCACTCATCTCACATGCCAGCAAAGTAACGCTCAAAATTCTCCAAACCAGGCTGCAACAGTACGCGAACCACAAACTTCCAGATGTTTGAGCTGGTTTTAGAAAAGACAGAGGAACCAGAGATCAAATTGCCAATATGGGTTGGATTATCAAAAAAGCAAGAGAGTTCCAGAAAAACATCTATTTCTGCTTTATTGACTATGCCAAAACCTTTGACTGTGTGGATTGCTACAAACTGGAAAATTCTGAAAGAGATAGGAATACCAGATCACCTGACCTGCCTCCTGAGAAATCTGTATGCAGGTCAAGAAGCAACAGTTAGAACTGAACATGGAACAACAGACTGGTTCCAAATAGGACAAGGAGTATGTCAAGGCTGTGTAAGGTCACTCTGCTTATTTAACTTATATGCAGGGTACATCATGAGAAACACTGGGCTGGATGAAGCACAAGCTGGAATCACAATTGCCAGGAAAAATATTAATAACCTCGGATATGCAGATGACACCACCTTTATGGCAGAAAGAAGAAGAAGAACTAAAAAGCCTATTGATGAAAGTGAAAGAGGAGAGTGAAAAAGTTGGCTTAAAGCTCAATATTCAGAAAACGAAGATCATGGCATCCGGCCCCATCACTTCTTGGCAAATAGATGGGGAAACAGTGGAAACAGTGTCAGACTTTATTTTGCTGGGCTCCAAAATCACTGCAGATGGTGACTGCAGCCATTAAATTAAAAGACGCTTACTCCTTGGAAGGAAAGTTATGACCAACCTAGACAACATATTCAAAAGCAGAGACATTACTTTGCCAACAAAGGTCCATCTAGTTAAAGCTATTGTTTTTCCAGTAGTCATGTATGGATGTGAGAGTTGGACTATAAAGAAAGCTGAGCATGGAAGAATTGATGCTTTTGAACTGTGGTGTTGGAGAAGACTCTTGAGAGTCCCTTGGACTGCAAAGAGATCCAACCAGTCCATCCTAAAGGAAATGACTGTATAGTCATCCTATACAGTCTGAGCCATCAGGGAAGTCCTGCGTGAGTTCCAAAACAGAGACAAGCAAAAAAACAATGAACAGCTTGTATCAGTTCTTCAAGTAGCCTCCATACAGAATATAAGAGACAAACACAATAATTTTTTTTCTTAAATATCTGCTTGGTTATCTCCAAAAGCAGAAACTAGGTTCCCACACTGAGAATGCAAGTTGCCATTCTCAAGACCTCTACTGAACTAGTGGAGCAAGGGCAAATAAAAATACCACAAGGCTCTCCTCCTGTTTTTAACTTGCCTCTTCTTGATTCAGCATTTACTTGCTTCTCTAAGCCTTGGACGGTCTTCCAGAGTTCTGTCAGTATCGGTTCTGGCAGTTCTGCTTGTTGTTCTAATGTTTCTGTGGAAGGATGCAAGTTTGGAGCTACCTACTCTCCCATTTTGCTGATACCATTGTAATTTTTTCTTGATAAATTTTTTCTCTGTTCTATGTGTTGACACTGATAGGCTTCGATTGCCAAGTGTAATATTTTATACTGTCTATGGTAACTTAGCCATGTGATTGCTGAAATGCTTGAAAAGTGTTCCATTAAATTAAAAACAAACTAAAGGAGTCAAGTGTGAAGCAATTCACTTGTTTACAGTTTCAACTTTGCTCTACAAAAAATAAGCAATCACAGATGAAGTCAGGGGAAAAAAGAATTTAAATAAGAGCATAGCTTATGAAGGGGGAAAGATGGGGGAAGGGATAGTTAGGGAGTTTAGGATGGATATGTACACATTGCCATATTTGAAGTGGATAACCAAAAAGGACCTACAGTTTAGCACATGGAACTCCGCTCAATGTTATGTGGCAGCCTGGATGGAAAGGGACTTTGGGGAGAATGGATACATTTTATATCTATGTCTGAGTCCCTTCAATGTTTACCTGAAACTATCACATTGTTAATTGGCTATATATCCCAATACAAAATAAAAAAAGGTTTATTTATTTATTTTTAAGTTTGAATTTATTTATTTTAATTAGAGGCTAATTACTTTACAATATTGTATTGGTTTTGCCATACATCAACATGAATCCTCCATGGGTAAAAGGATTAATATAAATAAACACTCGAAAAATAAAAAGAACTCAGCTTATGATAGTTGCTTAGATGTGGAAGAGTATAAAAAACTCAAGTAATGATGAATAGTTAGCTATGAACTGAGAGTTCAGAGCCACAGGGCCTCATAACCAGTAGGGTAACTGAGGCACATCCTAGTGACCTCTCTATGGCTTGTCCTCTCCTGGCAAATGAATGGGATGGACCTCATCATTAGTTTCTAAACTGAGTTCCAAAGAGGTTGGAAGAGGTTCACAGGGGAAAGGGGTACTGGAGAGATTTTCAGGCTCTCTTTCCAATCTGAGATGTTCCACTTCTGTTATTTATTTATTTTAAATTTTTTATTTTTATTATTATTTTTTTTACTTTACAATATTGTATTGGTTTTGCCATACATCAACATGCATCTGCCATGGGTTAAGTTCTATGTAAGATTTTATTTGACAATATGATTCTTCAATTTGAAAAGCCTGAAACCATAGAATTAGATAATCTCTAGGATTTTTTCAGATACAAAAATCTTTTCTGCATTCTGTCAAGGGCATAGCCTAATTTAGGAGAGGATTAGAAATTAGAATACATAGACTGGCTCTTCTGTTTACAGCCCTGGAATTTTAATCATGTTTATCATCATTCTGTCTTCATTTTCTTCACCTACAAAAGAGACATACTGCTAATTCTCTATGTACTTTCTGGAGCTATAGAGCAATTAATAAAAGAAAACAGATGTGAAGTACCTTGAGAAGTTAAAAGTATTAGGCAAGTGTAAGCTTATTATCAATTGTTTTTAAAGCCCTTGACTGTACCAACCATAATGAATCTGAGATCTTGAAAGACTGGACTGAGTCTTATAAAAAAACAACAAGAAATAAGTTCTTGTTTTGCAAGGATGACTCTATGTAATGTACTACATCACCCTAGCTCTAGTACATAATGGCCCAGCCCCTGATGTCCCCATTCAGGGTGTTTGATAGAATGTCCCTGAGTAAGGGAAGAAATAAGGAAAAGCCAAGGAGGAGCCCTGATGTGGAAGTGTTTAATGCTATCTCTGATTGCGGGGTCTCTGACATCTTAGGCACACCTGGCCCATGTCTGATCTTGACTCTCATTCCCTCTCCATCTTGACTAATCATGCCCCAAACTTTCTGGTCTTGCTTTAGACTTGCAATCTGTTGACATCACTCACAGCTGAGTGACCTCATGCTGCTGCTGCTGCTGCTAAGTCGCTTCAGTCGTGTCTGACTCTGTGCGACCCCATAGAGGGCAGCCCACCAGGCTCCCCTGTCCCTGGGATTCTCCAGGCAAGAATACTGGAGTGGGTTGCCATTTCCTTCTCCAATGCACGAAAGTGAAAAGTGAAAGTGAAGTCGCTCAGTTGTGTCTAACTCTTCATAACCCCATGGACTGCAGCCCACCAGGCTCCTCCATCCATGGGATTTTCCAGGCAAGAATGCTGGAGTGGGGTGCCATTGCCTTCTCCATATTCCAAAACATAATGTATTAATTAAAAAAAAAAAAAAGTATAATAAGACCAGGGCTTCCCTGGTGGCTCAGTGGTAAAGAATCTTCATGCCAAGTAGCAGACTCAGGTTCAGTCTTTGAGTTGGGAAGATCCCCTGGAGAAGGAAATGGCAACCCACTCTAGTATTCTTGCCTGAAGAATTCCATGGAAAGAGGAGCTTGGTGGGCTGCACTCCATGGGGTTGCAAAGAATCAGACATGACTTATCAACTAAACAACAACAACAACATAGAAAGGCCAACAGATCAGGAGACAGCCTCCGATGAAAAAAGAGTTTGTTACCCTTGGCTCCCAAGAGGAGGGGCAGCTATGCTACCCAGGGCACAAGGGAAGCACCAGGGTGGTCAGGAGGCAGGGGGAGGGGGAACCCAGAAGGGGGTCTTTACTGTGGATTCTGGGATGAGGGAGTGTCAGAGGCTCAGGACTGGCCAGTTTGAATCATTTCAGTGGACTCTGGGTGTAAGCGCTGTCCCTGGATTTCCGGTCTGGCCCCGGGGGCCACTAGGGTGGAGGGAATACTGATCCTGAGTGTGAGATTCCCATGGAGGAGGTGGTCAGAGTATAGACTGTGGCAGATATTTTGTATTTAAAAGCTATGCTCCAAGACCAGTTGTTCACCTTCTCCAGGAACTCGCTAACCCTGGGACAGGTCAGCAAGGCCCCAGATGTCAAATCACTGGAATATAAAAAATAGCTAATACAATATAAAACTTAAGAAAATAATGACCACCCCTAAAAAGGTCTCTGTTACCTTGCTTGGCACCTGTGATTCTTATGGAATCAGTTTCTGGGACCTGGGGTCCCATTGCCCTCAGTGTCAGTCACCCCAGGAGGACCTGCAGTCTGCTGTTCTGCAGTGGGAGATGAACTCTCAGGAGCTGAAATGCCAACGTGGCCAAGGCTTCATTTATCCTGTTTAGCCAAACGCAAGTCCTATTGACTGGCAAGACTGTGAGAATACAGAGACCAGTGCTGGGCTGTGTTAATGATGTTGAATAAAATCATTTTCCATTATTTGGGGAGAAAAGAGAGGACGGGGAGACAGGTAGATGGCTTGCTGTACTAGCCACCTACATCAGTCACTCTCCCTCCAAGGAACTTCTCCCTGATTATGGTCCCTGGGGGGCCATGCTGCTCGCTGAGGCCCACCTGGCTCCCTCTCGTGTGGGCTTTTGCCTCTCAAACCTGCTATTTTCAGCTCTGGACACTAAGATTAGTGCCCAATTATTGTGATTTGATCAAAAGCTGCACAGAAGTGCTACCATGTTTATTTTTCCCCCGTGCCAGCCTGGAGGGAGAGAGCTTTTGTTTGGTTCTGTTGTTCCTCTGTCTCCTGGTAAGCATAAATCCTAAGCAAAGTCTAGCGATGAAAGAGCAAAGCAAAACCCACGTCCAAGCATAAGCAGGCCCAGGACGCTAGAGGGCTTGAGAAAACAAACACTTCTTCCTTCTTGCTGGGATGTAGCTGACGTCCTCCCATTAAAGGAACGGGGGAGAGAGTATCAAGTTAAAGCTACAGCAGTAAAGGTCCTTAAAGTGAGACAAGGGCTTTCACACGCATCTTTTGATCTGCAGTGAACATGCCTGACCACTCATAGCCCTTCTGTTCAGCTTTCAGTAAGACATTATGAGTTTCTTTGTGGATTACAGTTTCCTAAAGATTGTTGCTATAGAGATAAAAGACCTGACTATTTAATTTCACTTTATTTAATTCCATTCCCTCATAGCTTAGTTGGTAAATAATCCACCTGCAATGCAGGAGACCCCAGTTTGATTCCTGGATGGGAAAGATCTGCTGGAGAAGGGATAGGCCACCCATTCTGGTATTCTTGGCCTTCTCTTGTGGCTCAGCTGGTAAAAAATGCACCTGCAATACAGGAGACCCCAGTTGGACCCCTGGGTTGGGAAAATCCCCTGGAGAAGGGAAAGTCTACCCACTCCAGATTCTAGCCTGGAGAATTCCATAGACTGTATATAGTCCTTGGGGTCACAAAGAGTTGGACATGGCTGAGTGACTTTCTTCAATTAAATTTCACTAATTTCTTTAAATTAATTTCATTAAGTTCTTTTTCATGAAATGTCATTTAACTTCTCTTTTTTTTTTTGGTCTTGAATAATGCCTTGATCTGTCTGTGATCTATTGGGTAAGTTAGTTTGGGTTTTTCACAACATCTTACAGAAAAACCAGAACAAACTTTTTGGCCAGCCCAATATTAAAGAAATAATGCTTGCTGTTGTGATTTAGTCACTCAGTCATGTCCAACTCTTTGAGGCCATGTGGACTGTAGCATGCCAGGTTCCGCATCCTTCACTGTCTCCCAGAGGTTGCTCAGACTCATGTCCGTTGAGTTGATGGTACCATCAACCATCTCATCCTCTGTCACTCCCCTCCATTCTTGCCCTCAATCTTTCCCAGCATCAGGGTCTTTTCCAATAAGTCAGCTCTCAGCATCAGGTGGCAAGTCTACAAGTCAACTTTTCCAAATTGCCTTTAACTGTTTACTTGGGAAAATGTGAGTTGCTCTGAAGTGGAGCAAAGATAAATGGGTACAGAAACCTCCAGAGCCTTTTCTATTTTTCTTTCATGTCATTGCTGTGAGGATGGGCCAGTTCACATCCAAACTCAACTGGCTGGACTGCAACAGAGTGGGTTGCCCCAAAAGTTCTGTTTTGGGCACCTGGCTTGCAGGAGCAATTCCACAGAATCCTGGGCTCTGCTCCCTGAAATCTGCCTGCTCCATAATCCTGACTTGATTCAGTGATGCAAGACCATCAGTAACTCAAGGCCGCTATCTCGAGTACTTTGCAGAATCCTCCCTAATATCCAAGTCAAAAGGGGAGAGTGAGTACCTGCACAGACCTAGCTGAGGGAGAAGGGGCTCTGCTAAGGCTGCTTTTTTTGTGGTGTTTTGCAGATTCATACCCAGCTGTTCTGTCTACTCCCTGCCTAACATAAGCTGGGCAACCTCAGAACACTTGTGGACCTTGAAAACCATTTTCTTCATACTTTCTAGATGTCTTTTCTATTGAAGTTCTAAATAAAAACTTCTAATTTCATCTTGGAAGTTATTAATTTCCTTTAGCCCATACCCTTCACAAAAGTCATTCTTTGTTCATTTTCCTGGAAGAATGGCCACCATCTCTTCTAAGACAACTTTATATAATAGACTAAAATGGTAACTAGAAAAAAATTTTTTTAAAAGAACAGGAAACCATCTGTGAGGAAATTCGATGTAATTGTATATACTGTGTTTGGCACCAGATATTTTTCTGAAAGAAGAAAAAAAAAAGCAAAACACCAAACTTGTAAGTAAACTACATGAAGTAATGTGCTGGGAGGTTCTTTTCTATCCACATCCTTTATAGATTGGTTTTAATGAAATATTGTAGCTCCTTTAAAGTATTCTGTTTTGAAAAAAGTCCTTGGAGGAAAGCCTGTGGCTTTAAATGTGGAGGTTCTTACCCAGTGTCAGAATAAATAACTTTTGTGGTTTGTAACACAGCTTGTTAGGTATTTCATCCCTTTCTTCAGCAAATGGTTATCTGGTACCTGCCTGCTCTGTGCCAGGTGCGACCCACAGCCTCAATTGTTCACTCCGCCTAATGTACCTTGTCTATTTCCAGGTGTCTCTAAAAAGACTTATGAGGTATTACTGTAGGAAAGCTTGAAATTTAAGGACAACAAAAATAACATCAATAGTACCCTATTTCTATTCAGTTATTGCTAAAAACAATTTTCTTTGCTTTATTTGAAAGTTAGATTTATTGGTTTCCATAAGCAGCAGCTGGAATACATTTGTACTTTGCTTTCCATCTCACCTTTGCCAATTATTAGTCTGACCATGAGATGGAATTGGGAGTTTGGGGTCAGTAAGAAGGGATCATGGTTCTGTGTCCCATATGTTCTTTATCCATTCATCCATCGATGGACATTTAGGTTGCTTCCATGTCAACAGTGCTGCAACACATGCAGAGAATGGGCTTGTGGACGCTAGTGAAAAGGAGTGGGTGCGGCAAATTGAGAGAGCAGCATTAACATATATACACTACCATGTGTAAAATAAATAGTGATGGGAAGCTTTTGTGTAACATGAGGAGCTCAGCTCAGTGCTCTGTGATGACCTAGAAGGGTGGGATGGGGGTGGTGGGAGGGAGACCCAAGAGGGAGGTGATGTATGCTTATGGTTGATTCATGTTGTGCCACAGAAACTAACACAACATTGTAAGATAATTATACTCCAATTTAAGAAAATATTTCATGTTCTATATGGGAGGAAGGTTTTATTTTTTAAAAAATCAACACGACTTATTCAGAAAAAAGTCCATTGGGATTTTGACAAAATGAATTCCAAATTTAACCTGACAAAGTCATGGAAGTGTTAGCTGCTCAGTTATGTCCAGCTTTTTGTGACCCCAAAGACTATATACCCGCCAGACTCCTCTGTGATGGAATTCTCCAGGCAAGAATACTGGAGTGGGTTGCCGTGTCCTTACTCCAGGGGATCTCCTCCAGTCAGGGATCAAACCTGGATCTCCTACATCGGAAGCAGATCACTTACCATCTGAGCCACCAGGAAAACCTGGGCCAAGGGACAGTTTAAACTTACAGCATCTCTCTGAATACAGGCAACTGGCTGGAAATTTCATTGCAGATACTTTGACTGCAGTTCTTAAATCTCTCTGCAAAGTTTCATGAAAATTAAGAAAGAAATGCACAAAAATACGGTACCAGAAGAATCATGCCATTCAGTACTCTCTTCTTAGTAGTAACAATGGCCCCAGTGCATTCCTCTAACTGGGTGATAGGGGTGGTACCCACCACTTGGGCTGTGGTTGAAAGTGGAATCCTCTAGTTCAGTGAGGAGGGTGGTGACAGCACCTCCCCTACGAAGGAATTTTCCAAGATATTTGTACAGGAAAAGGGCAAAGCATAACTACCTCCTCATCTATGAGGGGAAGCAGGGGACTACACACCTATGACTACAGAGTATGTTTTTCTTAAACTTCTCCATTTGAAATTAGATTATTGATGTGCTAGAAAATTTATGATGAAATGGATATTCAGTTCAGTTCAGTTCAGTCTCTCAGTCATGTCCAACTCTTTGCGACCCCATGAATTGCAGCACGCCAGGCCTCCCTGTCCATCACCAACTCCCAGAGTTCACCCAAACTCACATCTATCGAGTCAGTGATGCCATCCAGCCATCTCATCCTCTGTCGTCACCTTCTTCTCCTGCCCCCAATCCCTCCCAGCATCAGAGTTTTTTCCAATGAGTCAACTTTTCGCATGAGGTGGCCAAAGTACTGGAGTATCAGCTTTAGCATCATTCCTTCCAAAGAAATCCCAGGGCTGATCTTCTTTAGAATGGACTGGTTGGATCTCCTTGCAGTCCAAGGGACTCTCAAGAGTCTTCTCCAACACCACAGTTCAAAAGCATCAATTCTTCGGCGCTCAGACTTCTTCACAGTCCAACTCTCACATCCATACATGACCACAGGAAAAACCATAGCCTTGACTAGACGAACTTTTGTTGGCAAAGTAATGTCTCTGCTTTTGAATATGCTATCTAGGTTGGTCATAAGTTTCCTTCCAAGAAGTAAGCGTCTTTTAATTTCATGGCTGCAGTCACCATCTGCAGTGATTTTGGAGCCCAGAAAAATAAAGTCTGACACTGTTTCCAGTTTCCCCATCTATTTCCCATGAAGTGATGGGACCAGATGCCATGATCTTCGTTTTCTGAATGTTGAGCTTTAAGGCAACTTTTTCACTCTCCTCTTTCACTTTTATCAAGAGGCTCATTAGTTCCTCTTCACTTTCTGCCATAAGGGTGGTGTCATCTGCATATCTGAGGCTATTGATATTTCTCCCGGCAATCTTGATTCCAGCTTGTGTTTCTTCCAGCCCAGCGTTTCTCATGATGTATTTTGCATATAAGTTAAATAAGCAAGGTGATAATATACAGCCTTTACGTACTCTTTTTCCTATTTGGAACCAGTCTGTTGTTCCATGTCCAGTTCTAACTGTTGGATGTTAAATGGAAATGGATATTAAAATACCTTAAATAAGTGCCTATGGGTGGGTGAATGGATACACAAAATGTGGCATATCTATACAATTGAATATTATTCAGCCTTCAAAAGGAAGGAAATTCTGACACCTGCTACTACATGGATGAAACTTGAGGACATGATGCTGAAAATAAGCCAGTCACTAAAGGACAAATACACGATTCCATTCATATGATATACCTAGAGGAAATAAATTCATAGAGACAGCAAGTAGAATGGTGTTTGCTATGTCTTGTGGGCAGGCAGAATGGGGAGTTATTATTTAATAGGTACAGTTTGAATTTTACAAATGAAAAGAATTCTGAGGATGGATGGTGGTGAGTACATTCACTCAACAATGTGAATGTATGTAATGCCATTGAATAGTACATATAAAAACAGTTAAGATGGTAAATTTCAGGTTATATGTATTTAAATACAATTAAAAAAAATTTAAGTCCATTAAACATCATTTTCAGTGTTGATGGGAATGGGATTATTAAGGTGAAATTTTCTCCAAATGTGTTTGGGTGATGTTTAGCCAATCTACAATTCACATATTAATGATCCCATGACTAGAAACTTACCAGTTTGCTGAGATTGCTAAGTGTGTGAATGGTTCATATTGTCATAGTGAAAACCTATAGCAACTCAAATTTCCATTAATGCAAGGCAATTAAATAAATTATAGTGCTTCTATAAAAGAAAGACTATGCAACCATTATAAGGGCAGTTGTGTCAGTATGCAAAGAAATGCAAAGTTAAACGTGTAAAATAGAGAATGCAGATCAGTGAGCATAATATGATTTCACTAAGAAGAGGAAAACAAAAATAAATATAATAAATATGTAAATATATGCTACATATATGTGTATGCTTGGAAAATCTCTCAAAATGGTATCTCACAAAATGGTAATAGTGGTTACCTCAACAAGTCTTAAATATGGCATAAGAAACTCACATAAAAAGGAAAATCAGAAAAACCCAAACAGTGATTAATGTGAGGAAAGTGCTGTTGGTTTTGGGACTTGATTTTTCATTTTCCATGTTTTTATATTGCTTAATTTTTTATACTTTATTTTATGAAGAGCAAGTAAAAATAATTGAAGTGTTCAAAAATCAAAATAAATTTATGATTATTTTTATTTTCCTAATATATTTGCATAATAAAAATAAAAGAAAAAAGTAATTACAAATAAATGTGAGGACAAGGAACTACCAGAAAACAATGTGTGAGGAAGTGATTTCTTCCAAATGCCCAGGGAACAGACTCAAAACGCTCAGTGATTTCCTGTGCTTATGTCTGTGAAGCTTGGGAAACACAAGAGTGTTTGACCAACAGCCAGTTGAAAATAAGCTCTTGTTTGCCATTGTTGTGGAATTTGCGGACTCTGGTTCTTGGCCTCACAGAGGGCTTTGTGAGCCCCTGAGCATGAAAAGTGACATTTATAACTCCCGCTGGAATTTCCATGCACCCAGGATCCTGCCAAGCCAAAGGATGAATCACAGTTTCTTAGAATTGTGGAAGCCATTTTGGAAACAGCTGCCAAGTAACTCATGCTCTTAAAAATAGCTCTCACTCCCTAAAAAATGAATTGCTTATTTTAAGAAGACAACAGTGGCTTGAGTCTGTCCTGCTTGTGTTTTTCATCTCCTTGGGCATAGTGCCAGTGGGTCCAAGAAAGCCTTGTTTGTCCGATGGGAATGCCATCTGTGCCCGTGATGCCAAGTCTGGGAGAGATCCTGGCATTTCTGGGCTGGGGTGACTGGGGTAGAGAGTCTGAGTCACCGTGCCTGGAATCAACCTCTTATGGGGTTAGGACTGTGGGGCATAAATTTTAACTTGGCTTCCCTGCCTAGAAGTTTGCTCTTCAGATCAGGGGTCCTAAAACTATGAAGTGTGCATCAGGGCATGGGTAAGATGGTCCACTGGAATACAGAAAGAAAATACTAGAAGGTCAATCAACATTTTTTTTTTTTTTGGTATAATGAAAAACCCCTGGAGTAGGAAATGGCACCTCACTCCAGTATTCTTGCCTGGAAAATTCCATGGGCAGAGGAGACTGGGGGGTTTCTGTCCATGGGGCCACAAAGAGTCAGACAGGACTGATCATGCACTAATGAAAAATAAGAAAACATTTAAACATTATTTAATATGGAGATTGATGCTGGCATCTTGATGAAGTCTGTATCGGGCAACTGCCCTTCCCTGGAAATTCCACATGGCCTTGGGGTTAACAACAGCAAGGTCTCATGGTTGTTTGTCTATACTGTGATCTACTGCAGTTAACCAATTTTTGGCTTAAATAATGTCAAATATAAATAAAGCTGGACACTAATGTGGTAAGGACAGGTTTTAATCAGTAACATATTATTGTAAAAGGAAACTGAACTGAACTTTGATTTGTACAGATGTGACTGGGTCTCCTAAAGGGCAAATGAGGGAGCAGGTGTAGTCAGGGAAAGGAAAATTACAAACTACCGGAAGGAGAGGGTGGATCCATATGAAACCATCCTGGTTTGCTAATTGGCATTAGCAAGTTAGGCTCCTACCCTCCCACAGAGCTGGACCATACGAGCTCTATCTTCAGGTACTGGCTGGAACCAGTGGTAAATTATTTTGCAGTCTTGAGCAGACTCTTTAAGGAGGTGTGTGTGGGTCACTCTATGGATGTGGCCTTGAGCTGTTGGAAAGTATGTTTTTCTTCAAGTCTTTATAGACATAAATGATCATTGAGCTCAGAGAAGCCTGGCTAGAGTTTGAGCAAGGAGGACCCTTTGTCAATAGTCCTATAGATGTTATCTTAGAAAAGGGAGTCATTGTAAAATTTTGTAATAATATGAGGGAATGACCATGAAAATAATTTATACCTCTTAATCCCAGGGCAAATAGACTGGAGTGGTAAAGTTTAAATTAGAATGGGTTAAATTAGGTGAATTAGAGGGTTTTCATTTACAAAAAAAAACAAATGTCCCAAATTTGGAGACTGTTTGGTGATGACATCATTGTCTGTAGGATGTTTTTAAAAACCAGACAGAACATGCATTCAGGAAGAGCACACGCCCATACACAACACAGAGGCGACAAGTTAACAGTGAGATGGGAGGCTTCTCAGACGCATCTCATGTTGTGGGGAGCGCAGTCTGCAAATATTTGCAATGGTCATTTGATTTATTTTTCCAAAAATGATGTATCTTTACTCTTCCAAACCCTACTATCTGTGTTGCTACAAGACCCAGTTCATTACATCAGCACTCCCTCTCGGCCCTGCCCTGTGGAGAGCCTGGCAGCCACCTGCCCTCATTCCCAACCTACCTGCTATCCCTCCTACCCCAGGGGCCAAATGCCAAACCTCAGTCAGTCTCACCCAGCATGTAGGAGCCACAGCAGAGCCCTGGTCCAGCCCCATGGCTCTCCCCAAACCTGTGGCTCTCCCCAAGCCTCTCCCCAGAAGTCTCTGCCTGCATCTGAGAAAGGACATAACCCAAAAGTTGCAGGAGTTAAACTAGTTCATTTCATCTTTTCCCATTGTTACATTTCCTGTTTTTGAGCAGGTGTGCATAATGTAATATATTTGTTTATATTTGTAATAATACATAGGAAGCCCATGCTCCAGTGTTTTTCACTAATAGGGCTTTGCAATCAGAAAAGTTAAAAGTCCATTGCTTTAGACTGTGTGCTTAGAAATACACTCATTCCTGGTTGGGGGCAGGGGAAGGGAGGAACTTCTCACCTGCCATATACCTGTGGGTGGAAGAGCAGCTTCCTGGAGAGACTACAGAGGAAGATGGAGTGATCTTGAAAGACGTCAAGTCTTTAGAGGACCCAACTCCTAATATCACCCAGACTACTTTCTGTGGGGGTCTTCCCATTAGATGTGATGTACAGAGCATGCTCAGTGCCTTTTTGGGCAACAATTGGCTCCTAAGAATTCACTCACACCTTAGCCATCATCAGCTCTGCCCCTCTTTTTGTTCTGGCATTATTTTCATCCTCCGTAGGGCCAGGTTAAGTCTCCATAAGTTCTACACATAGAAAATAAGGGGACCCGAACCTATCCCCTGAGTTGTAATTAAAACAGTGTAAGAACAGAGTTCTGACAATTTGAAGAGTTTGAGGGTTCTTTTTTTCCAATATCCTGTATCAAATTTTATTCCAAAATTTTTTTTTATTTCAAAAATATTGACTCACTATTTTCAGTGTCTCTGATTTGGTATGAACCTTGCTTCATCTGCCTATGATGAGTATAACACAGGGTCTCCTCCTCACGTTGGGGCCTTGGAAAGTAAGCAAGGACTGATGCTGATTAGGTGGAGAGAGTTCATGAGATCCTGGCACTGTTTGTGAGAAGCAGTGCTATTATTAAACAAGTTGTGATGACATGAAGGCTCACACGTGTGCCAGGGCATGGACACACAGGCCACTAGCTTAAGAAGTTCTGTGAGCTGGGCACCTGGTTTGAGCTTCTGCAAAGCTTCTAGAACTAACACCACAAAAAGATGTCCTTTTCATTATAGGGACTGAAATGCAAAAGTAGGAAGTCAAGAAGCACCTGGAGTAACAGGTAAATTTAGCCTTGGAGTAGAGAACAAAGCAGGGCAGAGGCTAACAGAGTTTTGCCAAGAGAACACACTGGTCATAGCAAACACCCTCTTCCAGCAACACAAGAGAAGACTCTACACATGGACATCATCAGATGGTCAATATCGAAATCTTTGCAGCCAAAGATGGGGAGTTTCTACACAATCAGCAAAAACAAGACTGGGAGTGGACTATGGCTCAGATCATGAATTCTTTATTGCCAAATTCAGACTGAAATTGAAGAAAGTGGAGAAAACCACTAGACCATTCAGGTATGACCTAACTCAAATCCCTTAGAATTATACAGTGGAAGTGAGAAATAGATTCAAGGGATTAGATCTGATAGACAGAGCGCTTGATGAACTAGGGACAGAGTTCCATGACATTGTACAGGAGACAGGGATTAAGACCATCCCCAAGAAAAAGAAATGCAAAAAAGCAAAATGGCTGTCTGAGGAGGCCTTACAATAGCTGTGAAACAAAGCTGTTTCAACAGCTGTGAATCAAAGAAAAGTGAAAAACAAGGGAGAAAAGGAAAGATATGCCCATTTGAATGCAGACTTCCAAAGAAGAGCAAGGAGAGATAAGAAAGCCTTCCTCAGGGATCAGTGCAAAGAAATAGAGGAAAACAACAGAATGACAAAGACTAGAGATCTCTTCAAGAAATTTAGAGATACCAAGGGAACATTTCATGCAAAAATGGGCTCAATAAAGGACAGAAATGGTATGGACCTAACAGAAGCAGAAGATATTAAGAGGTGGCAAGAATACACTGAAGAACTATACAAAAGAGATCTTCATGACCCAGATAATCACAATGGTGTGGTCACTCACCTAGAGCCAGACATCCTGGAATTCGAAGTCAAGTGGACTGTAGAAAGTATCACTATGAACAAAGCCAGTGGGGGTGATGGAATTGAAGTTGAGCTATTTCAATCCTAAAAAGTGATGCTGAAAGTGCTGCACTCAATATACCAGCAAATTTGGAAAACTTGGCAGTGGCCCCAGGACTGGAAAAGGTCAGTTAGTTGCATTCCATCGCAAAGTAAGGCAATGCCAAAGAATGCTCAAACTACTGCACAATTGCACTCATCTCACATGCTAGTAAAGGAATGCTCAAAATTCTCCAAACCAGGCTGAAACAGTATGTGAACTGTGAACTTGTAGATGTTCAAGCTGGTTTTAGAAAAGGCAGAGGAACCAGAGGTCAAGTTGCCAATGTCTGTTGGATCATCGAAAAAGCAAGAGAGTTCTAGAAAAGCATCTATTTCTGCTTTATTGACTATGTCAAAGCCTTTGACTGTGGATCACAATAAACTGTGGAAAATTCTGAAAGAGATGGGAATACCAGACCACCTGACCTGCCTCTTGAGAAAACTATATGTAGGTTAGGAAGCAACAATTGGAACTGGACATGGAAAAACAGACTGGTTCCAAATCGGGAAAGGAATATGTAAAGGCTGTGCATTGTCACCCTGTTTATTTAACTTATATGCAGAGTACATCATGTGAAACACTGGGCTGGATGAAGCACAAGCTGGAATCAAGATTTCTGGGAGAAATATCAATAACCTCAGATATGCAGATGACACCACCCTATGGCAGAAAGAGAAGAACTAAAGAGCTTCTTGATGAAAGTGAAAGAGAAGAGTGAAAAAGCTGCCTTAAAACTCAGTATTCAGAAAACTAAGATCATGGCATCTGGTCCCATTACTTCATGGTAAATAGATGGGGAAACAATGGAAACAGTGGCGGACTTTATTTTGGGGGGCTCTAAAATCACTGAAGATGGTGAATGCATCCTTGAAATTAAAAGACGCTTTCTCCTTGGAAGAAAAGCTATGACCAACCTAGACAGCATATTAAAAAGCAGAGGCATTACTTTGCCAACAAAGGTCCATCTAGTCAAAGCTATGGACTTTCTAGTAGTCATGTATGGAAGTGAGAATTGGACTATAAAGATAGCTAAGTGCCAAAGAGTTGATGCTTTTGAGGTGTGGTGTTGGAGAAGACTCTTGAGAGTCCTTTGGATCACAAGGAGATCCAACCAGTCCATCGTAAAGGAAATCAGTCCTGAATATTCATGAAAAGGACTGATGTTGAAGCTGAAACTCCGATCCTTTGGCCACCTGATGCAAAGACCTGACTCATTGGAAAAGACCCTGATGCTGGGAAACAGTGAAGGCAGGCGGAGCAGGGGATGGCAGAGGATGAGATGGTTGGATGGCATCACTGACTCAATGGACATGAGTTTGGGTGAACTCTGGGAGTTGTTCTCTTGGCAAAACTCTATTAGCCTTTGCCCTCCTTCATTCTGCATTCCAAGGCCAAATTTGCCTGTTACCCCAGGTGTTTCTTGACTTCCTACTTTTGCATTCCAGTCCCCTATAATGAAAAGGACATCTTTTGGGGGTGTTAGTTCTACAAGGTCTTATAGGTCTTCATTGAACCATTCAATTTCAGGACAGGATGGACAGGAAGGCCTGGCATGCTGTGGTCCATGGGGTCGCAAAGAGTCAGACATGACTGAGCGGCTGAACTAAACTGAAGGCAGTACTCAGGAAACTTCTGGTTGGAGCACCACCTTGCTCTGTCTGGGAGCTCCTGCTGGCTTTGTGCTATACCCCACTTCCTGCTATCATGTGCTGGCTCTTTCCCGGCTTTACTCTTGTTTGTCTTGTCCCCCTTAATCTTGTCTTCTTACACTGACTCTTGGCCATTTTCAATCCATTTTCCATGCTGCCATAACAGATCTTACTAAATGCAGTTTTGAACCTGTATCTCCCTTTATTTTGGAGAAGGCAATGTCACCCAATATGCTACTAGAGATCAGTGGAGAAATAACTCTAGAAAGAATGAAGGGATAGAGCCAAAGCAAAAACAATACCCAGTTGTGGATATGACTGGTGATAGAAGCAAGGTCTGATGCTGTAAAGAGCAATATTGCATAGGAACCTGGAATGTCAGGTCCGAGAATCAAGGCAAATTAGAAGTGGTCAAACAGGAGGTGGCAAGAGAGGATGTCGACATTCTAGGAATTAGCGAACTTAAATAGACTAGAATGGGTGAATTTAACTCAGATGACCATTATATCTACTACTGTGGGCAGGAATCCCATAGAAGAAATGGAGTAGCTCTCATGGTCAACAAGAGAGTCCGAAATGCAGTACTTGGATGCAATCTCAAAAACGACAAAATGATCTCAGTTCATTTCCAAGGCAAACCATTCAGTATCACAGTAATCCAAGTCTATGCCCCGACAAGTACCACTGAAGAAGCTGAAATTGAATGGTTCAATGAAGACCTATAAGACCTTGTAGAACTAACACCCAAAAAAGATGTCCTTTTCATTATAGGGGACTGGAATGCAAAAGTAGGAAGTCAAGAAACACCTGGGGTAACAGGCAAATTTGGCCTTGGAATGCAGAATGAAGGAGGGCAAAGGCTAATAGAGTTTTGCCAAGAGAACGCACTGGTCATAGCAAACACCCTCTTCCAACAACACAAGAGAAGACTCCACACAGAGACATCGCCAGATGGTCAACACCGAAATCAGGTTGATTATATTCTTTGCAGCCAAAGATGGAGAAGCTCTATACAATCAGCAAAAACATGACCAGGAGCTGACTGTGGCTCAGATCATGAACTCCTTATTGCCAAATTCAGACTGAAATTGAAGAAAGTAGGGAAAACCACTAGACCATTCAGGTATGACCTAAATCAAATCCCTTATGATTATACCTTGGAAGTGAGAAATAGATTTAAGGGACTAGATTTGATAGAGTGCCTGATCAACTATGGATGGAGGTTCATGACATTGTACAGGAGACAGGGATCAAGACCATCTCCATGGAAAAGAAATGCAATAAGGCAAAATGGCTGTCTGGGGAGGCCTTACAAATAGCTGTGAAAAGAAGAGAAGTGAAAAGCAAAGGAGAAAAGGAAAGATATAAGCATCTGAATGCAGAGTTCCAAAGAATAGCAAGGAGAGATAAGAAAGCCTTCCTCAGTGATCAATGAAAAGAAATAGAGGAAAACAACAAAATGGGAAAGACTAGAGATCTCTTCAAGAAAATTAGAGATACCAAGGGAACATTTCATGCAAAGATGGGCTCGATAAAGGACAAAAATCGTATGGACCTAAAAGAAGCAGAAGATATTAAGAAGAGGTGGCAAGAATACACAGAAAAACTACAAAAAAGATCTTCATGACCCAGATAGTCACGATGGTGTGATCACTCACCTAGAGCCAGACATCCTGGAATGTGAAGTCAAGTGGGCCTTACAAACCATCACTACAAACAAAGCTAGTGGAGGTGAAGGGATTCCAGTTGAGCTATTTCAAATCCTGGGAGATGATGCTGTGAAAGTGCTGCACTCAATATGCCAGCAAATTTGGAAAACTCAGCAGTGGCCACAGGACTGGAAAAGGTCAGTTTTCATTCCAATCCCAAAGAAAGGCAATGCCAAAGAATGCTCAAACTACCACACAACTGCACTCATCTCACACGCTAGTAAAGTAATGCTCAAAATTCTCCAAGCCAGGCTTCAGCAATACGTGAACTGTGAAATTCCAGATGTTCAAGCTGGTTTTAGAAAAGGCAGAGGAACCAGAGATCAAATTGCCAACATCCGCTGGATCATGGAAAAAGCAAGAGAGTTCCAGAAAAACATCTATTTCTGCTTTATTGACTATGCCAAAGCCTTTGACTGTGTGGATCACAATAAACTGTGGAAAATTCTGAAAGAGATGGGAATATCAGACCACCTGACCTGCCTCTTGAGAAACCTATATGCAGGTCAGGAAGCAACAATTAGAACTGGACGTGGAACCACAGACTGGTTCCAAATAGGAAAAGGAGTATGTCAAGGCTGTATATTGTCACCCTGCTTATTTAACTTATATGCAGAGTACATCATGAGAAATGCTGGGCTGGAAGAAGCACAAGCTGTAATCAAGATTTCTGGGAGAAATATCAATAACCTCAGATATGCAGATGACACCACCCTTATGGCAGAAAGTGAAGAGGAGCTAAAACACCTGTTGATGAAAGTGAAAGAGGAGAGTGAAAAAGTTGGCTTAAAGCTCAACATTCAGAAAACTAAGATAATGACATCTGGTCCCATCACTTCATGGGAAATGGATGGAGAAACAGTGGAAACAGTGTCAGACTTTATTTTCTTGGGCTCCAAAATCACTGCAGATGGTGACTGCAGCCATGACATTAAAAGACACTTACTCCTTTGAAGAAAAGTTATGATCAACCTAGATAGCATATTCAAAAGCAGAGACATTACTTTGCCAACAAAGGTCCTTCTAGTCAAGGCTATGGTTTTTCCAGTAGTCATGTATGGATGTGAGAGTTGGACTGTGAAGAAAGCTGAGCACCAAAGAATTGATGCTTTTGAACTGCATTGTTGGAAAAGACTCTTGAGAGTCCCTTGGACTGCAAGGAGATCTAACCAGTCCATCCTAAAGGAGATCAGTCCTGGGTGTTCTTTGGAAGGAATGATGCTAAAGCTGAAACTCCAGTACTTTGGCCACCTCATGCGAAGAGTTGACTCATTGGAAAAGACTCTGATGCTGGGACGGATTGGGGGCAGGAGGAGAAGGGGACGACAGAGGATGAGATGGCTGGATGGTGTCACCAACTTGATGGACGTGAGTGTGAGTGAACTCTGGGAGTTGATGATGGACAGGGAGGCCTGGAGTGCTGCAATTCGTAGGGTAGCAAAGAGTCGGACACTACTCAGCAACTGAACTGAATGCCACCCCACTCCAGTACTCTTGCCTGGAAAATCCCATGGACAGGGGAGCCTGATGGGCTGCAGTCCATGGGGTCACTAAGAGTCGGACACAACTGAACGACTTCACATTCACTTTTCACTTTCATGCATTGCAGAAGGAAATGGCAACCCACTCTGGTGTTCTTGCCTGGAGAATCCCAGGGAAGGCAGAGCCTGGTGGGCTGCAGTCTATGGGGTTGCACAGAGTCGGACACAACTGAAGTGACTTAGCAGTAGTAGCAGCAGCAGGCTTATCCATTGTGCCATGGTTGCACCTCTGAAAAAGGGCCAAGGATCTGAATAGACATCTCTGCAAAAAAGTTAAAAAACAAGTGTATGAAAATAAGCTCAACGTCATTAGCCACTATGTGCGTGCATGTGTATGTGCTCAGTTGCTTCAGTTGTGTCCAACTCTTTGCATCCCTATGGACTGTAGCCTGCCAGGTACAGACTGTAGTTCTGCCAGGCAAGAATACTGGAGTGGGCTGCAATGCCCTCTTCCAAGGGCAAATTCTTTACCATCTGAGCCACCAGGGAAGCCCAGTCAGTCAGTTCAATTGCTTAGTCATGTCTGACTCTTTGCGACCCCATGGCTTCCCTGTCCATCACCAACTCCAGGAGTTTACTCAGACTCACGTCCATTGAGTCAGTGATGCCATCCAACCATCTCATCCTCTGTCGTCCCCTTCTCCTCCTGCCTTCAGTCTTTCCCAGCATCAGGGTCTTTTCAAATGAGTCAGTTCTTTGCATAAAGTGGCCAAAGGATTCGAGTTTCATCTTCAGCATCAATCCTTCTAATGAATATTCAGGACTGATTTCCTTTAGGATGAACTGGTTGGATCTCCTTGGAGTCCAAGAGGCTCTCAAGAGTCTTCTCCAACACCACAATTCAAAAGCATCAATTCTTCGGCGCTCAGCTCTGTTTATACTCCAACTCTCCTATCCATACATGACTACTGGAAAACCATAATTTTGACTAGATGGACATTTGTCGTCAGAGTCATGTCTCTGCTTTTTAATATGCTGTCTAGGTTGATCATAGCTTTTCTTCCAAGGAGCAAGGGCCTTTTAATTTCATGGCTTCAGTCACCATCTGTAGTGATTTTGGAGCCCAAGAAAATAAAGTCTGTCACTGTTTCCATTGTTTCCCCATCTATTTGCCATGAAGTGATGGGACTGGATGCCATGATCTTAGTTTTCTGAATGTTGAGTTTTAAGCCAACTTTTTCACTCTCAGCCACTATGTAAATGAAAATAAAATCCTAATGAAGTATCAGTTCACATCCAATAGTGCAGCTATAATCAAAAAGACAGTAAGAAGTTTTGGCACAGATGTGGGAAAATTGGAACCTTGCACACTGTTGATGGAAATGTTAAATGATGTAGCTACTTTGAAAAACAGTTTGTGTGTGTGTGTGTGTGTGTTAGTTGCTTAGTTGTCTGACTCTTTGAGACCTCATGGACTGTAGCTTGCCAGGCTTCCCTGTCCATGGGATTCTCCAGGCAAGAATTCTGGAGTGTGTTGCCATTTCCTCCTCCAGGGGATCTTCCCAATCCAGGGATTGAACCCAAGTCTCTTATGTCTCCTGCTTTGGCAGGCAGGTTTTTTATGTCTAGTGGTACCTGGGAAGCACTGAGAAACAGTTTGGCAGTTCTTGAAAATGTTACACCTACAATGACCATATGACCCTTCAATTCTATGAATACTAGGTATATAGTATTATTCAGAATAGGTGAAAAGTGGAAACAGCCTAAATGCCCACCAATGGATCAATGGCTGAACTAAAGCGTTTTATCCACACAATGGAATATTACTCAGCTATGAAAAGGAATAACATATTGATACAGTTTACAACATGGATGAAGCTTGAAAACTCTATAGAAAAAGTGAATAAAATCAATCTCAAAGACCAGGTATTGTATGATTATATTTAGATGAAATATCCAGAATGAGCAAGTCTACAGAGACAGAAGGTTGCTGTCATGACTGTGCTGTACTGGGAGAGGAGGTTGGGAGACACAGGTAGTAACTGCTAATGGGTATAGGATTTCTTTTCAGGGTGATGAAAATATTGTAAAATTGTAGTGACAGTTGCACAGCTTTATGAATAAGCTACAAACCATCAAGTTTTAGACTTTTAAAAATTCAAAAAAAAAAAACCTCTTAGGACAGTGAAACTTTGTATGATACTATAATGATGGATGTATGTCCTGCTGCTGCTGCTGCTGCTAAGTCGCTTCAGTCGTGCCCGACTCTGTGCGACCCCACAGACGGCAGCCCACCAGCATCCCCCATCCCTGCGATTCTCCAGGCAAGAACACTGGAGTGGGTTGCCATTTCCTTCTGCAATGCATGAAAGTGAAAAGTGAAAGTGAAGTCGCTCAGTTGTGTCCGACGCTTAGTCACCTCATAGACTGCAGCCTGCAAGGCTCCTCCGTCCATGGGATTTTCCAGGCAAGAGTACTGGAGTGGGGTGCCATTGCCTTCTCCGGGATATATGTCCTACATTTGTCAAAATCCATAGACTGCTCAACACCGAGAGTGAATCCCAATGTAAACTATGGACTCTGGGGGACGGTGATATGTCAGTGTAGGCTCATTCATTGTAACCAATGTTCCCTTCTGGTGGGGAATGTCGATATTTTGGGGAAGTCTGAGTGTATATGTTGTGGAGGGTATATGGAACTCTGTACTTCCTGCTTATATTTTCTGTGAACCTGAAGATGCCCTAAAAAAATAAACCTATGAAAACAATTACAATGACAAGAACTCTGGATGTCTTCCCACCATACTAGAGATAAATGCATCTTCATTATCATTACCATGGGGGACAGGGCCCTGGGCCTTTGGACACACTGCTTCCCTTACTTAGAATGCTTTCCTCACTCCTCCCACTTCCACCTCTAATTCCTACTCAGCTCAGCATGCATATGCCTAAGAAAGCTTCCTCTGATTCCCTGGACCTGGCCATTGAGGTCTTGAAGTGAAAGGCTTATTGTTCATTGTCCATCTCATTAAGTGAAGTTTTGAACCTGTGTCTCTCCTTATTTAAACTACTCTGTGCTATCCATGGTGCCACGGAGCTGCCTTTAAAAACGGGCCAAGGTATACTGAAAGTATAGACCATCAGCGTAGGATAACTTCTTATTCACGACTGTGTGCCTAGAATGCAATGCAGAGTCACTCAGTACATATTTGAGGAATGCCTGAGCAAAGCTGCTTAATATTTACAGAGTGACTGCATTCATTTCCTATTTAAACTGCTCAAACTTGGAAGATCGGCATATTTACTTCATTTGATAAATAAAGAAAGCTGAGACTCAAACAAGTTAGATGACACTTTTAAAAAGCAGCAGTTTGGATTAGAATGTGTATATTGTAAATTCAAGTCCAATATTCCCTCCACTATTCCACAGTGCTGATCTCCAACATTTAAAATGTATTAGTCATTTAAATATATTATACATATTTGTTCTAACTGATGCTTTTGTGAGTGTTGGGGATTTTCCTACTCATATTATTATCTAAGACACTATGCTTTCAGCAAAGTGTCTATTTCATCTATGCAAACTTCAGTCACTTTATTCCTAGTTGCATATAAACACTGAGAACTGCATACACAGTGTACCTATGCATGAGTAAATGCAAGTGGTATATCTACTATATAGTTTATAACATACTAAAATATCTTAAACATCCTGTGTATATCCTGCAGAGGAACAGTTGGTTTGCAGACCTTGCTTAAGTATGTTCGATGTGGCAGAGGGCTCCTTTTTACAAGGTAAAAAATGATAGTGTACATATGTACATATGTTTAGACATAGTGGAGAGAAAGTAGGGACTGCAACCCTGGCCCCATCCAGGAGAGTTCAAGGAGAGGTCAGACAGGCAAGACCTCCCCAGCGGGCCCTCCCTGGAGGCTGCAGTAACTGAGTATTATCAAGAGAAAAGCAAGACTGTTGGTTTCTTATAATCAGAAAGAAGCTATTTTTCAAAGAAGATTAATTTCTCCTGATGACCAGATGTTTGTTCCAAGAGGGACGATACAAACCAAAGCAGAAGGGAAACAAAACAAATATATGTAAGTAGTCAATGTACAGGCAAATATTCCAAAATAAATGAGCTTTGAGGGTCAACAGCATTAAATCATTTAAAAATCTGTTTGAGAACCTATGATGAGTTGAGTGCTATACAAGATAGCATGGGCAAAGTATGTCATTAGAGTCCCTTCCCTCAGGGATAGGATCAAAATATTATCATTTCACTAATTTTGCATTTTATTGTAAGTGCTTGAACCCAGAAAACATTTTCTCATGCCTCAAAAAATAGTGCTATTTATCCTGTACTCTGGATATTATTGATTCTAACTCTTTGAACCATAGCAGCCAAGTTGCAAAAAATAAAATTGAACACCTGAGAGCTCATCAAAATAGCTGCATTGATAGTGCATTTCGATATAGCTACAAAATACATAATGTCAAGAATGGTTTTCTGGGTGATGGTATTAAAATTTTTAAGTATAAAACTAAAAACATATTTCAAACCAAAAAATACTCTCTTTTCTAACATAATATTCCCTACGGTACCCTTAGGATACATAAAAAAACCTCCTTTCCTTTGTCTTCTGAAAGGGCTCTTACCTGATCTACAGCCCTCATTCAAATTTCACCAATTATCCTATGAGCTTTTCTAACCCAGGACCCAATTCAGGATCACACATGGCCTTTAGTCATCATGTTTCCTGTAGCTGTTACTCTGGAATCATCTTGTAGTCTTTCTTTTCTCCTTTACGATCTTAACACTTTTCAAGAATCCTGGCCAGGTACTTTGGATTGTGTTCCTCAGTGTGGGTTTGTCTGCTGTGTACTCGTACTTAGATTCAGATTATGCGTCTTGGGCAGACACGCCACAGAAGTCCTGTGTGTGTCTCAGTGCCTCACGCAAAGGGTCACATAGCCTCAACTTGTCTGTCCCACTCCTAGTGATGGTAACTCTGGTCGCTTGGGCCAGTTTCCTTCTGTAAATCAATGACTTTTCTCTTTGTGGGTAATAAGCATCTAGTGAGAGATACCTTGAGACCATGTAAGTATCCTATTTCTCACCACAATTTTGCCCTTTAAATTTAGCCTCCATTGATGATTCTTGCTTAGAATCTGTGTATGTGTGTGCACGTGCTTGTGTGCATGTGTGTGTGCTCAGTCACTCAGTCATGTCTAACGCTTTGTGACCCATGAATTGTAGGCTGCGAAGCCTCTTTGTTTATGGTATTTTCCAGGCAAGAATACTGGAGTGCATTGCCATTTTCTACTCCAGGGGACCTTCTCGACCCAAGGATCAAAACCGAGTCTTGGGACTCCTGCATTGACAGATGTATTCTTTACCACTGCATCACCTGGGAAGCCCAGTGATCTCTGTGGTATTTGCCAAATGGTGATTTTATATGTCTCCTACTGAGCAAAGAGCTCCCCCTCCTTTACTGATTTCTTAATTCAATTACATATTTATATCGGTAGAAAACATGAATATGCTCCTAGTTCTGTTCACTGAGGGGGTCTAGGAGCAATGGCACCCGATACCAATAAACTCGCCTGGTGTCCAAACTTCTACCCCATTCGGATTCCAGGTCAGGGCCAAAGGAAATACTAGAGAAGCCTGGGGCGTCTTAAGGTGAGAGGAAGTAAGGAAGATCTCAAAAAATCATGAGAATGTATCAAAAGTAGTACACTGAGGTACTATTTGTAAATAGATAACTAATGAGAAGCTACTGTATAGTACAAGGTGTGTGTGTGCTGGTGTGTGTGTGCTGGTGTGTGTGCTGGTGTGTGTGTGCTGGTGTGTGTGCTGGTGTGTGTGTGCTCAGTCGTGTCTGATTCTTTGCGACCCCCTAGACTGTAGCCCACCAGGCTCCTCTGTCTATGCAATTTTCCAGACAAGAATACTGGAGTGGGTTGCCATTTCCTACTCCAAGGGGTCTTTCCAATCCAGGGATCAAACCTGAGTCTCTTTCAGCTCCTGCATTGGCAGGCAGATCCTTATCACTGTGCCACCTGAGAAGCCCATAGCACAAGGAACTCTACTCAGTTCTACTCAATGCTCTGTGGTGACCTAAATGGGAAGGAAATCCAAAAAAAAAAAAAAAAAACCAAAAACAAAATCAAAAACAAAAACAGGGACATATGCAAACATACAGCTAATTCACTTTGCTGTACAGCAGAAACTAACACAACACTGTAAAGCAACTATACTCCAATAAAAGCAAAAGAAAAAAAGTGCAAGGATGAACCCAACCTGAATGCACTCCTAATGGCCAGATCTGAAACCATCTGGAAAAAATAAGAAACAGCCAGTTGCAGCCCTTAATAAGAATCCAATAGATATAAAAAAATAACTGGATATGCTTTTAAATGACGTCTCATTGATTTATGTTTTCAGTAGCCATAGCTTTAGTGATAAAATATCTGAATTCCAGGCATGTGGATCTTCTTGACAGCACTGGCAGAAAGCTGCTTCTGATGCTTCAAGTACGAGAGGCAGATGGAGCTCCTCCAACATGCCCATACCAGAAGAGTGGCCAGCATGTAGGAAGTCCTCTAGAAGTTCTAAATTTTTCTTCTTTTTCTTTTCTTTATTAAAATTAAAAAAAATTTTTTTTCTAAGATTTTATAAGTACTATTTTTCCTTCTTGGTTGACTTGACTATTTCACTGCTACATACCTCTTTATACCACTGAGGATTCTAAGACAAAAGTTGCATTTTTTTCCTGAAAACAAACAAAAGCTATATAAAATGCCAGACAGAAAGGAAGGAGGAAAGCTGCATTTAGAGAGTGCCTGTTAGAAGTTAGGCATCATGGTGGGTATTTTACATACGGTGTCTCTTTTAGGACAGGTCAGATGATATCCCCAATATCTCACCAGTCTTTTTTGGCTGGATTCAGCTATGAAAGTGCTTAAAGATACATCTCACTAGAGGAACCAGGAGATCGATGAAACACACGCCTTTCAGTGGCATCTCCCGATCCAACTCTACTCCTGCACGGTTAGATTGTTTGTGCTCCTACCTGGTTGTCATTTCGAGATTCCCAAGGTCACTGCACATGATGAAATATTTAGATCTACTCAACCTCAGAATGATATTCTGTACATGACCTCACAGGGTGCTCACCTGCTTGGCTATGGGTTAAGTAAAGATTACACAGAAGCCTGAATTCAACTTCTGATTGCTAACGTGAATGCAGAGGGAATAGGAAATAAGTTACCAACATACAAGCCTCAAGGATCTGGGGCTCTGTGACCCCTCAAAACTGGGCCTCGGGTGCTAGGATGCAGTTTTGGGCTGGCCCTCATGAAAACTCCAATTCTCCAAATAGTGCTTCAGGAACAGGTATAGGTGTGCTGAGGTGTTGATCCTCTGAGCCCTCGGGATTGCCAGGTAGACTCTGGAGCAACTGGACCCCCAGAATCAGTTGCCTCCAGCCAGAAGCTTCTTTGTCAGCATTGTAGAACACTGTCTGTCCAGTACACAACACGAAAGACATGAAGGAAACTGGGAGGCAGTCCCCCAAGGACCTACTGATTTCCTCCCCCGATGAACCCTCTCCCTGAAGTCTGCAACCCCAGCCTCAGTTCTCCACTCTTGGACGGTGTCAAAGATCTGGTACTTTTGGTGAAAAAATGAGCCTGGGAGGGGCAAGCAAGAGAGAAGCACTGCATTTAGCATCACATTGAAGGCTTTTATTTGGCTAAAGATTAGTTAGCCCAGAGAAAACATGGTTTTTATGCTTGTCAAAATCTTTCAATGACATATGCTCTAGTGGAGAAAACCTAGCTCCAAATATTTTCTTCTAAAATGTGCCATCATGCTGCTGTTGCCTATGGGACTGTTACCTATGGGACCATGGCCAGGGTCATTAGCAGATGAAGCTTCTGTTTTCCTGTCTGTAATAACTATTGGACTATATGACTTCAGTGGTTATTTCTAGTTCTAAAATCCCATGAATCCATGTGAAAGCATAAAGATATTGTCCATGTGCTAAAACTGGGTGGAAGAATGGCTTTTAAAATGGCACCAGGATCTCTAATTGAGTTAATTGGATTGAACTGGGATAAATGAGATCCCGGGAGAAAATAGTGACTTTCTGCTTACCCCAAGTGAAGTCCTCATTATAAAAACCATTAATATTTTCTTTCCTTCAGTGTCCTTCTGGAACAATTGTGAAAAATGAAGGGTTCATTTCAATCAGTCAGAACTGTTTATCACATTACTCATTCTGTATTTAGCATCGAAATTAAATGAATGCATTATCACAGGTAAAGGTTTTTGTTTTATGAGGTATATGACTTACGGTGGTGTTAGCACTATAAAGCTCAAAAAACAAGGATGTTAGTGGCATCTTCTTGAGCTGAGAGGTAGAGATGGTAAGATGGGATTCCAGCGCACAGAGAGACCACCTGCCCAAACTGGGAGCTCTCATTGCTGTGAGGCTTGAGGCTGTTTGATAAGATTAGCAAGAGCTTCTGAATTTGTAGAAGAATGTCCAACAGACTAATGTGGGGAAATCCAGCCTGAGGGCATAGGTTTCCCTTCCAGATACTAGAACTTAGGGGGAGCTCAGGGTCAGCAGGATGGATCCTCTGATTTCTTAAGTCCCCACTTGCCATTCCAAGGACAGTGGACTTCCAGGCTGCCTCCAAAAGACACTGTGCACTGAATATGAGATTATGGGGGCTTCATTTCTTTCCTATTGAACAACCACTCTCCCGGCATCTATTATGTACTACAAAGAAGAGTAAGAGGAGCTCCCTCCACGGGAGAATACCAAGGTCAAGTTGAATAGGAAAGTGACCTGAGGGTGGGGTAAGGAGAAGTTAAAAATGTAAATCAAGACCAAAATGTAACAGTGCCTCAAATCCAAGGTCAGTCATTAGGACATTATCATCTATGAAAATCAGGCACCAGCGAACATTTTTAGCAATGGAGTGCAGTTTTAGAGGTAGATAACCAGAAATGCCAGGTTTATGGGTCATCAGCTTCCATCCACCAGCATCCTCTCCTTCTCTGTTCCTGGAGCAGAAAGAAGGCTGGGAGTGGGGGAAGTGTAGGCCTGTAATTGATTGCAAAGGCATAAAACCATAACAGTGACACAAAGGGCTGAAGGACAGAGTAGCTGCTGCTGCTCCTGGGTCTGTGTGTTTGTTAGTGTAGATCCGAGGTGATGGATTAGGCAGCTTGTCTGGTTTACATCCAGCTTTGAAGGTGTGCACCGCTCAGGCAGCTGCACATACCAGAGATCAATTTCTGTAAATCTGAAAAATAAACATCAGTAAGAGAAATCATAAACTAAGCTGTATCCCTCTGGGGCCGGAGATGGGGCAGTGGGCGGGAAATCTCCTGGGTTCATGTTTGAGGTCATTTGGATAAGGCCCCTCCCTTATCCTCATGCAAATTCATCAATCCCCTTCAATGCAGGGGGCCAGGGAAGGGGCCCTGGATGCTCATGTGACTGATATGGTAAGTTCCTGGGTGGGGAAGTGGAAGCCATCTCGGGGAAGAGAAGAAAAGAGAAGAGATACAGGGATCATCAGAAAACCCTGCTTCCCTTAGATACAAAGGAGACAGTATTTTCCTTCTGGTTCCCAGGGTCTTTGCTCTTGCTGCTGCTATCATTGTTTTTCTGACTCAGCTACTTTGCAAATGTCACCTCTAAGATTTAATCTTTTAAGAATAAAAAAGTCTGATGATGTGTGGTAGACAGAGACAGCCCTCCTATGGAGGGAGAGAAGGCATTCATGGTGCCTGGAGTGCCCTGTGCCAGTGGCACCAGAATGGAAGGGCCAGGGGTGGAACCACCCAAGTGTCCGCTGATGGAGACAATCTTTGTCCAGGACTATTATCCCAACAGTGAGATGGTATTCCTTGCTCAGAGTAGCATTTCATCAAGACTGAAATATTTCTACATAACATTTTGTTCTTGTGAAAGCAAGAACTTATGTCTAGTGTCAGCCACCCGGAGTCTAGTTCTGAGAACCGGAAAGAAAAGGCACGTTACAGAGGAGGAGACTGAGCTCCTGACTTTTCCCAGGGTTGCTCTCCAGTTAGCAATCTGTGAATTCAGGGTGAGACCCCCAGCCTGACTGCCGTCTTCACACAACCGAGGGACCCACGAAGTCTTAGCTTCCTTATGCAAGAAGAAAATGATTGCAAAAGCATCTCACCTTGAACTTGGCATTGTGTTTTTGCAACAACTTACCTTTTTTCCCTCTGTAACCCTCTCCAAGGGCAAAGGAGAGCAGTGGATTGATAAAAAGTAAGACAAGGAGTATTGAGAGACCAAGGAAGAAAGAAGAAACAGTAGGGAAAATGGCACCAGACTGGCTTTCTTTGAGTTCCAGGGCTTTGGTTCAACAACTGTGGAAAACAGTACAGTTGTTCCTCAAAAAGTTAGGCTTAGTGTTACCAATGATCCAGCAATTCCCCTTCTGCATATATTAGGAAAATAATTAAAAACAGGGAGTCTAACTTACATTCCACATCCATGTCCAAAGCAGCATTATTCACAATAGCCAAAAGGTGGAGGCAACTCAAGTGTCCATCAGCAGATGAACGGATACACACACACACACAAACACACACACACACATGCGCATATGTATGTATGTATATGAGAAAAGAAAGAGAAGTCGTTTAGTCATGTCTGACTCTTTGCAACCCCATGGACTGTGGCCTACCAGGTTCCTATGTCCATGGGGTTCTCCAGGCAAGAATACTGGAGTGGGTTGCCATTTCCTTCTCCAGGGTATCTTCCCAACCCAAGGATTGAACCCAGGTCTCTCAGATTGCAGATGGACGCTTTACCGTCTGAGCCACCAAGAGGACTCATGTATGTATATATAGTCATGTATATAAGTATAGACACACAATGAGCTATTACTCAGCCTTCAGAAAGAAATAAATTCTGGCACATGGATGAAAACTGAAGACATTAGGCTAAGTTAAATAAGCCAGACAAAATGGCAAACACTATGATTCCACTTGTATGAAAGTCTTAGAATAAGCTCATTGTTTATGAGACAGAAAGTAGAATGGTGGGTACCAGGGATGGGGGAAGGGGGATAGGAGTTAAGATTTAAAAGTGGACAGAGTTTCAGTTTGGGAGGAACAGAAGGTTATGGAGATGGAAGGTGGGGGTGGTTGCACAAAAATATGAATATATTTAATACCACTGAAGCTTATACTTGCATGCATGTGTGCTCAGTTATGTCAGACTCTTTGCAACCCCATGAGCTATAGCCCACCAGGCTCCTCTGTCCATGGGATTCTCCAGGCAAAAATACTTGAGTGGGTTGCCATTTCTTACTCCAGGGGATCTTCCTGACCCAGGGATCAAACCTTCATCTCTTGCATCTCCTGCATTGGCAGGCTGATTCTTCACTACCTGGGAAGGCCTTGAATCTTAAACTTAAAAATGGTTAAATGGTAGATTTCATGTTAGGTATTTCTTGCTACAGTAAAGAAAAAAAATGTCAAAAATTGCTGGGCGGTGGACTAAGATCAAATCAGTGTAATTCTGGGGAGAATCAATTATTCCAGCACAGGGATCTCAGGATGTTCGCTGTCAGACCCTGCTGGATGATAACTGCCCGCCCCATGAGACTGGTGATGGGGGTGTGCATGTGAGGCACAAGGGCACATGCAGTACTTGATAAAATTAGCTTCTATTATTGTTCTGGGGATTGAGTTATTGTTATTATTCTTTCTCAGAAGGTGAACTACATTTGGTCCTTCATATTTAGACTACTATTTTAAAAATACATTGTTTTTTTAAATTAAAAAATACATGGTTGTTAGAGAAAATTTTGAAAATATAGATTGGCAAAAAAAATAAAGCCCAAATCACCCACATCCTATCAACTGACCAATTATCATATTTTGGTTTAAAAAATACAATTATATAGTATGTATCATTTGTAATTTGTCTTTTTCACTTCATTCATTCATTCACAATTATTTATTGAGCGGTTTCTATGTTTTGGGTTTTCTAAACAGAAAGAGGAACATGTACAATGGCCTTGGTGCAGGCATTATATTGTGGATCTTTTAATATATCTATGCATTTGGAAGCTTTTCTGTTTAATCCATTAGTATCACATTGTATTCCCCTGGATGGACAAAGTATCATTTATTTAATACTCTCTCATTTGGGGACATCTAAGTTGTTCTCAGATCTTTCTTTGCACAAACAGCGTAACGATGAAATTCTTACTTACAAATCCTTGGTCATGTCCGTTTTTCACTATTGTTTACTAGTGCCTATCAGAGTGTCTGGGTCAATCAGATGGTCAAAGGGCAGATGGTCAGTGGTCCCTAGTGTTTGTTGAATAATTTTAAAAAGCTATGATTTCAGGCTTAGAGTAATACCAGTAGTGACATTGTAAGCTCAAATAAAAGTTAATTTCTCTAGTACCTTGAAGCTTAGCTCTGTTCTAAAATCTTTATAAAGATTAACTCACTTAATCATCCCCACAACCCTCCGGACTAGATACTATGAGAATACTTATTGTATGGGTGAGAAAACAGGCAGAGTAATTCAATAATCGGCTCAAGGTCACATAGCTCGAGGTCACCCTTCCAAAACATTAAAGGCAACAGATTTACCAAATTTTTGCCACATTTAGAGAGCTCGCTAACCATCCAGCCTACTCCATCGATTTTCTTGTCTACCTGTCACTCAATCACTAAGCTCTTGCTATATTAAAGCTTTTCATTATGGCAGCTGGCTTCCAGCATTTTCAAAAAGATCTCTGACAGCAGTGATCATTAGCTAATATTACTATAAACCTCCATCCTTAGTGGTTTAGCACAGAAGAATTTTACTCCTTGTCCATGAAGAACAAAATGGCAGCAGGTTGGTGAGAGGGCGCTTGTTGCACTCAGGCTTTTTCTATCTGGTGGCTTCCTAGGACCTCCGGGTCCTCTCCTGGGTCCTCTGCCTCTGGTCAGCAGTCAGGCAGAAAGCAGCAAAGAGGCTCACCTGCCTGGCATCCATGGGCAGGCCTGGAAGTCGTGGGCTTCACTGCTGCCCACTTTCCTTTGGCCAACATTTCATTGTATGGCCACATCTGTTTTCAAAGGCGGCTGGGAAATGTAGTCCAGCTGAAACCCAGAAGAAAGGGAAACTGGTTTGGCAAACAGCTGGCTAGTCCACACAGCATGGGATCAGTATAATCTGAAGGAACTCTACCTAGGGGACTTAACACCCCGCAAACAATACACAACCCATAGACAGTGGATTCATGCTTCCCTCAAGTCTTCATAGACACTGAATACCATTTAAAGTGAAGTCTTTGACATGCTAAAGCGGTATTTCAAATGTTCTAATTTGCAATTTCTTGGACTTCTTTATGAAGTTGAACATGTTTTCATCTGTTTACTTGTCAATTTTATGTCTCAGTTTATGAGTTGACTTCTGTTCTACATTTCCTTTTTCTTTAGAAATTTATCTCTTATTAATTTATTTATAAGAGAATTTGTATGTTAAAGACATTAAACTTTGTCTCCAAAAATAGCTCAAAAGTTTTCTTCCAGTTTGCCATTTTTTTCACTTAGATTTTTAATGCTTTTGGAATTTCTTTTGGCATAGGATATGAAGTAGGGAATCTAATTTTTTATCTAAATGCTTGACTCTTTCTCTCCTAAATCTTAAGATCACTTAGAGAATAATCTATCTTGCCCCCAAAAGATTAATTGCTAGATGTGTCTCCTTCATCAAGGGGAATGGGGTGACATGAGGAACTTGGTTCAGTTAGCCACTGATGCTGAAATACTGCTCTGAAAATAGTCCTCAAAACCATTGGCTGGCCTTGTCATTCGGATTTCAAAAAATAAGAAATTACTATACAACATCTGCAATTCTAATAAGTGATGCCCATGCCAAAACAACCAGCCTGGAATGGCTTAAAGGGGAAACCCAGGACACACCCATCACTTGCAGTCTCAGTTCTGATCTGTACTCCTGGGTCCTTTCTCAAGCCTGAAGTCTTCTGCTTGGAGGCTCCAATTACTGACCTATGCCCCAGGCTTGCCCTTGAATCACAAGTTTTGGTTTGCTGCTGAGTGCCAATTTTCTCATCAGAACCTTGGCTCCCCTTGACAATAATTCTAGTTTTCCCCTATTTGCCAGTCTTCCTGATTTAGCTTGTCCCCAAGATGCTCCTGCTGTGGCCAGATGGCTCTCTTACTCAGCTCTTCTGATTGCATACAAGGAACTCAGTGACATTTGCCATGACCAATTTCTCCACTTCCTCGACCAGTAGAACCTCCAGGTTATAGGCACATACACTGTTAGAGCTGTGAAGTGTTCTGGAGACCCAAAGGGGTGCTATCCCCTCATTTGCCAAATGAGGAAACTGAGATGACCTTGTCCAGGGTCACAGAGCTACTTAATGGTAGAGCTGGGATTCCAACCTGGGACTCTGGTCCCTTAATTCAGTTTTCTTTCTGAGTCTCTGTCATAGTCCATATTCTGAACTGTCTTTTTGGTTCAAGAACTTAGCTGATCCAGCAGGAGATGTTGTATAAACGTCTAAGTGCCAGTGTTATGACCCAGTGCTCCTGCTTCATTAGACTCACCCATCATATAAAGGAGCCAGTACACATCAGGTATAATCAATGCATATACCTAAAAAAGGAAATAGCAGTGGCGTTGCTAGGATTCTCCACTGTTATTACATCTTAGATATTTTAGATGAGGAGAGACTGTGGGGAAGAAAGGACCAAATTCAATGCCTATGAAATATAGATGAGGTAATTTATAAATTAATTACATGCCATCCATTTTGAATAACATTAACATTTTAACTCTCCCCTACAAATAAAGGCACCAATTCAACAATTTATGAACAAAAATCTGATTAACCCTCCTACTCTCATATTCAGAATACCACAGTAGAAGCCTCGGGTGATCTTTCTGGATACTTGAGTAATAAGGGGAAGCATCTCTCTTCCCACTCTGTGGATTATGGAACCCCAGGCTTGTTCTTTGTGTTGCTTTCAGGGGGTAAGTTAGAGCTGGCCATTGTTGATCTTTCTCTAGTGTAGCCACAGGCTGAGGTGCAGAGTGAGTTAACATCCCTCTACATCATTTTGTGTGGCTACGCCTCTCTTCCCTGGGTGGGCCTCTGCTTCTACTACTTCCCTTGTAACTTTGAGCATCTCTGCTGATGAATACTGTGATCATACTTTCCAAATCTTGAATCAGGGTCTATAAAAGAAAAGCTTCCTGAGTTTCATACCACTGGCAGAAGGAATGGGTTGTTAGAAGCTGTGATGACCAATATAGGGGCATATGTCAGTGGACAAGAAAGAGCTGGAAGATGTTTGAGGAGATGGCTGACCCCACCGAGGATGACCTTCTGCGGTACTGAATGAGAAATAGCATGTGGAGAAATTTTTTACTTAATTTAATGGCAAGAGATTATCTTTCAAGGGCCTAAAAGACCCCTAGTCCATGATATTATAATTAAGAATCAGCCATTTCTCTCCCTTCCCCTACTGACTGGCTCAGTATCACACAGTATTCTCTGTGAATTAAACATCTTAATTCTATGTTAAGAGTGTTCCTAAAACATTTTCTTATACAGCACTTACTGCTGGCCCAGAAATCACGGATGTAAGTGCTTCATATTTTTAAGACTGGAAGCTCTTGGACTTGCTCATTACACTAGCAATAGCACAAAGTAACAGTCAGTGACCTACAAAACCAGCAAGCCCAGATAATAAATAACAGGGCTAAAAGGCTCTGAAAGCCCCAGGAAGCTGGGCAGGAAATTGCAGTCAAATCTATAAGGTTACGATCCTCCCTCAACCCAGCCAAGCTGAACCAGCAGCATTTCCATCTGAAATGGTCCACTCAGGGCTCCCTAGTCCCACGCAAAATCAGAAGGAAAAAAAAAAAAAGAAAGAAAGAAAAATAATTTGCAGGAAAGGAATTGCTATAACAAAAAGACTCAGTTTGTTGAATCTTTCTCAGAAATAGAAGCTCCTGTTTTTTTAAAAATAATTACCCACCATGGGCAGTAATACTGATATGTTTGCATAGTTGAGTCCCCAGGGAACATCCTTTCTCTAGAAGTTCCAGGGGCAACTATACAGGCCTTTCATAGGATCTGAATTGGTCAGGGCTGCAAGGCAATAGCAACCCACTCCAGTACTCTTGCCTGGAAAATCCCATGGACGGAGGAGCCTGGTGGGCTGCAGTCCATGGGGTCGCTAAGAGTTGGACACGACTGAGCGATTTCACTTTCACTTTTCACTTTCATGCATTGGAGAAGGAAATGGCAACCCACTCCAGTGTTCTTGCCTGGAGAATTCCAGGGACGGGGAAGCCTGGTGGGCTGCCGTCTCTGGGGTCGTACAGAGTCGGATATGACTGAAGCGACTTAGCAGCAGCAGCAGCAGACCAGGGCAAAATCCAAAAAGATGCAAGACTTTGGGGAGAAAATGACCACTGGTTTAAGTATATGTCCCTAATACATGCTGCATATGCCCACATACGCGTGCATGTGTATACCATAAGGAGCCTTCCAGGTGGTCCAGTGGTAAAGAACCTGCCTGCCAGTGCAGGAGCAGCACGAGATGTGGCGTGGATCCCTGGGTCGGGAAGCCCCCTGGACAGTGAAATGGCAACCCACTCTAGTATTCTTGCCTGGAAAATTCCATGGACAGAGGAACCTGATGGACTACAGTCCATGGGGTCGTAAGGAGTCGGACATCACTGCACACAGACCCATGGTATTTAACTGTGTGTTTGAGTAGACTGTACTATAAATAGCAGTCTAAAGATTCTAAATTTAGGGGTGATGAATCATTTTATAAAGGGCCCTTATGTTTAAATAGGTATCTTTATAGGCTTTCTTTAAATAGCAGAATTCTTTCCCTTAGTGCATTTTAAAGTGGTGCGTATTAATATTTACATATGACTTGTCAAGACCACATCTGTTTTAGAGAATAATTTTTTCATCAGTACATAAGCTCCCGTGTATGTATAGATTTTACACTAACATCTAGTGATGTTTTAACAAAATTAATTTCATAAGTTATAGCCAAATAAATGTATTATCTAACATAATTTTTGTGATGACATGCAGAGATTCACACAAATGAGATTATGTCACTGCCACTTCTTTCTCTGAAGATGAGCTGTGAGATCACTGACCTCCTGCATAGGACTTAACAGGCATACTCAGCAGGCCTCCCCTGCATCACTAATGTATGTATATATGGCCCCTGACTCAGAAACCACAGTCCTGTCCCTGGGTCCCTCATGAGTAACTTCTGTCCTCCAAGTAGAACCAACTCTAGTCCAGGGCACCTGTCTCCAGTGGGAATTAAGAGACAACTCTCACACTCTCTGTCCCTAACCCTCTCCATGACCTTACCCTAGAGCCTGAATCAGCGCCAAGAGATATTTCTCTGAACTAAAACTTTGTCAGTTAGGAAGTTGCCAGGTGGTCCAGCGGCTGGGAATCCTGGCTTCCGGTGCGGGCAGCCAGGTTTGATCGCTGGTCGGGGAACTAGGATCCCACATGCAATACGACCAGAAATAAATACAGGAAGAAAAATAAGCCCAGATTTTTGCACTTTCCCTTCAGAAAAGTGCTATATGCACTGGCTTCCTTTAATTAAAAATTTTTTTTTATCAATTAAAGGACCTTCCTGGGCTTCCCAGGTGACACTAGTGGTATAAAACCTGCCTGCCAATGCAGAGGATGTAAGAGACATGGGTTCGATCTCTAGGTTGGAAAGATCCCCTGGAGGAGGGCAATTCACTCCAGTATTCTTGCCTGGAGAATCCCGTGGACAGAGGAGCCTGGTGGGCTACAGTCCATGGGGTCACAAAGAGCTGGACATGACTGAAGTGACAGCATGCACTCTCGCAAAGGGCTTTCCTAACACTGGCACACTGACCCACTCAGTATGTAGCATAACTTTCTTTGTCACCCCATGACAAGTGACGTCCTAAGACTGGGGAAAGGCCCAGTCTGGAGTGCCAGACAGGAGCGCTGAGGCCATCACTGGAGGGGGGACCTGGCTAGAGCAACCATGTGCCCACACGTCGGGGAGGATGGGAAGGGAGGACGAGGGGTGGCAGGAGCTCTGTATGGCCCTGCCCTCCAGGACTTGGAGGTGGCCGTGACAACAGTGGGACAGTAGAGGGGGATTCCTTTCCTGGCTTTCCCATGGGAGTGCATGGGCCCTTCTGGTATATTCTCCCCATGCCATGTCCCGTGGACGGTGTCAATACAGAGATGCTGAAAATGCCAACAGACCCAGTTAGCAGCCTTTTCTTCACCAGCTTGGCCTTTGGGGTGTGGGGGCAGGAGACATTAAACTACTTTTTAAAAGACAACTTGATTCAAATAAATGTAATGGTGATTTAGCCTACTGAACTTTTAGGTGATCCTGAATGTGGTGTTGGGGTTTCCCCAGTGGCTTAGTGGTAAAGAATCCACCTGCCAATGCAGGAAACATGAGTTCAACCCTGGGTCAGGAAGATCCCCTGGAGGAGGAAATGGCAACCCACTGCAGTTTTCTTGCCGGGGAAATGCCATGGACAGAAGAGACTGGGGGGCTACGGTCCATGGGGTCACAAGGACTCAGGCACAGCTGAGCACACGCAATGTGGTGTCACAGTTTCCCCGGTAATTGCCATCAGGTTCTCCAAACAGGATCACGGGTCCTTTGGACTACGTCATTTTAATGTTTCCACCCAGAACGTTGGACATCTTCTTTCAGAACCTCCTCTAACTTTACTCATTTAGAATAACAATAATGATGACAAAGCCATTTTTAACCACCGTTTAAATTGATCCAGTAGATACTAATCAATTTCCCATAATCCCCAAGAAACACATTTACTCCTGTACTCCTGTACTTCAATGTTCCAAGGATCTCATATCTGCTTCTGCCAGTAGTTATTTTCAAAAAGATTCTATTGCCCCATCATTGTCTGTATTTTCCTTTTTATTTCTGTTGCTAAAGACAGTTTTGAAGAATGAGTTCAATATCTTGGCCATTTCAGACCCATCGTTAATTTCATGCCCAGCCTGATTTATTAGCAGACCTATTCTCACTTCAGTATCTCTTTCCCCTGATGCATTAGTAAAAAACCCTCCTATTCCTTTAACCCTTTTTACTAGCATTATCTTTACAACCTTCCTGCCAGTCACACATGATATTATTCTGTCCATCTTTCTTTTCTCTCCCTCTAATTCTCTGCATGGCTTTTCCTAACCAGGAAATCTGTACAGAATCATTCTTCAAATCACAACAGGGCCTTTCAGTGTTCTTTATTTTTTTCTCTCCTTGGTGGAATTGTGGACTTTCTGATATTAATTATTCCAATAGACAGTCTGGTCCTCTATGACAGGTGTGGGTTGCTTTCTTTGCTTGTTTGCAAAGTGCTGCGTACATGCGGGCTTCTGATTGGTGTCTGTTGTTAGAGAGCTGAGCCTGAGAGTCTGCCCTCTGCTCGAGCAGCCAGCCCTGCTCTGTCATTACAGATCCTCTTCCTTCCAACTCTGAGACAGACAAGACCCAGGCAGTATGGGCACTTGTCTGCTGGTTAGGAGGATCCAGCTTCATTTCAGGTGTCCCTAAGGCAAAGCTGAGACAGGGGTAGACAGACTCCACTACCGGCCTTCCCCCTTTTCCTCTTGGAGCATTTGTAGCTCACAGGGGTGCAGCATCTTGGTCTGGTCCCTGAGTGCCTTACAACTTTCCACAAGCACATCATGACCAGGTCTGCTCTCCCAGGAATGCATCCCTTCAAGGACTGTCCCTGCTTTGCCCCCAGCACTGCTTAGAGGCAGCAGATGGAGCTGGGCTCAGCCGCTTCTCAAGAGATTGACAAGCCCCCAGTGATGCTGCCTAACGGCTCTGCTTCTTAGAGGAATCACACTGTCCTGAGCCCCTCTCCTTCTCCAGAATAGCTGTGCTCACATAGTGGCCTCTTCATTTACTTAATAAGTTTAAAGAAATAAATCGAGCATCAGCAACAGGCCAGATTGGCTGGGGGAGCAGAGAGGGAAGTAATTATTCCTGTGGACACACGCTGAGAACTCCAGACCCATCACCTGACTCAGTCCTCACACAGCTCAGAAACGAAGAGGCACTCTTCAGGTTTGCCCAGATGGATCAGTTGGTAAAGAGTAGTTAAGCCATTGCTTAGGACTCAGGAATGTGTGTGTCCAAGGTTTGGGATGGTTCTGTGGTCTCTTTCCTTTGGCATGTTTTGGTGTGATGTCACCACTCGTAGGAGATGGGTCTGGCTGGTGTGGGCAGGACTGGGTGTCCCCATCAACAAGTCCACTCTGACCAGAGTCATTTAGTACTAATTCCACCTAAAGGGATCGAGACCTGGAAGGGGGAGATCAGAGCTGACATGTAGGTGGCCTTCCAATCATAGGCGTTAAGTTAGCAGCCTAAGATCTTTGCTTAGGTGAAAGGTGGGGACCTTTGGTATCACTTGCAAGGAAGTCAGCTGTGGAGCTAGTAACCCTAGAAGGGGTAGGATCCTTGCACTGCAAGCCTCCTGGGGCCGTACTGTGCACATGCTTACTGGAATCCTCTGGAGAATTTAGAGAGGTGGGGCCCATGGCCCCATCCTCCTCCAACTGACAAAGCCTAGGTTCAGAGAGGCTGAATTTCTTGCCAAAGCCACGCAACTAGTGAGGGGCTGGGCCTGGATTTGGGCCAGACAAGTTTAAATGGTGCTTCCCATTTAAACGGGTGGCTCAGAGGTGAAGAATTTGACTGCAATGCAAGAGCCACAGGAGATGCGAACTCGATCCCTGGGTTGAAAATAACCCCTCAAGGAGAGCATGGCAACCCACTCCAGTATTCTTACCTGGAGAATCCCATGGACAGAGGAGCCTAGAAGACTACAGTCTATAGGACCTCACAGAGTCAGACAGAAATGAAGCTTTTAAGCATGCATGCGTGCACTCACACAAGTTTGAATGGGTGAATATCTTCTCCCCGCTGTAGCTATTAAAGTGCCAGGATTCAATTCAGAATTTACCCTGAGAAACATATGGACCATGTAGTTGCCTGAGAACTGGAGGAAAGAAGCAGAAACTTGGGATGGGGGTGAGGCTAGGAGAGTGAGAGATGGAGGTGCTCATTGGAGCAGGAGTGGGGGTCCCCATCAAGTAGCCAGAGCAGAGATGTGCACCTGAGTAGCACACAAGGGCACAAAACTATCTCTGGAATAAATCTGGCTGATCTTGGCCCCCACACCCACCTCACCTAACTATGTCGGATATGAACCCTGACACAGTGGGTTAAGCTAGAGTGGACACTGCAAATAAACAAGCTAATAAAACAGTAACGAGAAAACATGAAAGATCCCAGAAAGAGAAAGAAGGAAGGAAGTACATTGCTCACCCAGGCAGATTCCCATCCTCTGCAGGTTCATCATGTTCATGAGCTTTCATGGCAGCTAAAAACTGACAGTCGGTTTGAATTTTGTGAACGAACAAAGCGTACTCTGGTGCTACTATTAAGAATGCATTTTGTTATTTAAATTTTAAGCTCTTGTTTATGCCCCCTAAGAAGCTACTTCCTTTCAGAAGTTACTGAAAAGACTGAAAAGAGGAGAATGAACAGAAAACAGTGAGACATATTTTACCAGACATCTAGCTTTTTATTTTTTAAAGCATCAATTCCTCGGCTAGTAGAAACAAATGATGAAAGGAGTTGGTTTTTCTCTAGTCATTAACAGAAAATCGGTTTCTCCTTGGCCCTAATAAATTTTTATTGAACAAATATTTAAAGTGCATTATCTTGAAGGTGTGCCAAGTTACAAGCCTTCCTAGGGTGCCCACATGCCTGTCTGGCCCTAGTTTCAGATAGGACCTGGAGCCAGCACCACAAATCTGGCTGGGAGGATAGAGGGAAGGTCAGAAAAGGTCAGCACAGGACCAAGCTGGAAGCCAGGCAACAGCCAAACCTATTCTAAAGGCTTGGAAGGCCAAGATGGAGTCTCATTCATAGCCTCTGTCACTTTTCCAGGACAGATCTGAGTGTTCCCAGATAGCCCTGCCCTGGGGAGCTAATGAAACCATGTCCTCTGTGACGCTGAGTCTCCAGGAAGGGAGGGGCACTCAGGGGAGGTGAGGATGGAAGATAAGGACATGCAGGTCTCCTTAGCCAAATGAATATCTGCGTGGGCGGCAGACTTGCTAGCTGAGCAGGTAACAAGGAGAAGGGGGCCCAGAGCACAGGGCAGAGAGGAAGGGCAGTCAGTGCTCCCACAGATGGGTATGGCACAAGTGTGGGGGCCTCTCGGGCCCCAAGGCTGCAGAAGGTCCACTCTCCTGCCAGGGAGGTGGCACCTGCCTGACAACTAAAGGACGTTGATCTTTTCCTCAGTCCCTCCTTCCTGAACAAATTCTACAGCAGAGACACTCAGAAGACAGAGGAGGAAGGATGAGAAGACTGCTTCCCTCCCCATTCCAGTCCCGCAGCTGGAGAGTGGTTGTGGGCAGGACAGGAGGAAGGAATTCATCATTAAACTGCATGTGAAATTGACGTGTGAAGCTAGACTGCATTGTCTGTGTTACTGAAAGTGCCTAGAATGTTATGAAATCTGCACCAAATGTCATTAAGTGATGGAAAAGGGTGTAGTTGCAGGAAGTGACTAATTAAAAAAACATAAAAATCACTTCCCATTTGAATTCATACTGGATTCAGACAGTTCAATATATCAGCTACCCGTGTCACAAAGGGTCTGGCGCTCGGGGGCAGAGCTTTGCCTATCTGGATAGACTTAGAGGTAAAGCTGGGAGGGCTGGGACCCTATAGAGGTGAACACATAGCCAGAAACCAGAGGGCAGACCTGTGGGCTAGACAGCCAGAGGGGACAGAGATGCGGGAGGCAAGACTTTGTGTGGAGAAGGGGCAGCCATGGGGACAAAGATATGCCAAACATACAAGGCACATGTCAGTGAAAAATGGCAGGGGCGTAGGGCAGCCAGGTGAAGGACCTACATTCAGAAATAACTTCTCTGCATGGGCCTTCATGCCTGAATTGCTTCTTAAACCTCTAGAACCCAGCCCCCGCATGTATCGGGATTCACTTTCATGCTGCAGCCTTTCAACTTTGGTAAATGATAGGAAGGTCTAATTCTTAGCCGTCACAATAGCAGCTCTTGATTATTGTGTGATTACCATTGAACTTTCATGCCGACCATAAGAGCCAGGTATTACTATTATCATCCCCAGTTCACTGAGGAAGAAACTGTAGCACAGACAGTGTGGCAGACGGAACCATCCACACGAGTCTGTCCTCGCCTTCCATCATTGCCTTTCAGTGGCTGCTGAGATTTGGCTGCCCAGCTAAGGATATTTCCCAACTCTGCTTGCAACAAAATGCAGTTCTGCATTTTCTCCCATACTTTCTGGACACTGACAATTCTGAGGGGACGATGGGGCTGCAAGACAGACGGAGACGGGGTCCCTGAATCAGAGTGTGGAGGGCAGCCTTGCTCCAGTTAGGAGCATTGCTATGGAGCACAGACGTAAATGAGTAAACTTCTACCATGCAGAGCTCCTGCGATGTTGACATTTATACGCTACACAGCAGCTAGCATTATTCCAACTAGAAGAGAGAAGGGGAATAACTAAGCCAAGGTCACACAGCCAAGGTCACACAGGGAGTGGGAAGATGGGCAATAAACTCAGCTTTACCTGGAACACTCAGGTGTCTCCTTTCAAAACAGGTACCATTTAGGGCTCCTGCTCCCTCTGCCCACACAGGCTCCGCTTCCTTATCTCCACACCCAGTATTTATATTCATGTCAGGAGAGATCTGGCTGAGCCACGGAATGGACACAGGACAACTCTTGCATCTGTGGGGTCCACTCGGGGACTGGAGACTCAGCTGAGCTTGGGCCATCCAGCGGCTTCCACTTTTGCGTTTGCCAAAGACAGATGTGAACAGTGACAGTGACAAGAATAAATATTCTCATTCAGGTGGTGTGCTTGCTTATTTCATCTTCAGTCTTACAAGTGAGGGTCTTCTGTCAAGTGTATGCTGTAAGTGAGGAAACAAGGGTGTTGAGAGGCTAAACACTGACCTGGGGTCACACAAGCTGAGAGCGGCAGAGCCAGGACTCCCAGTAACTCTCTGACCAAGATTCCTGCTGTGAATCACTGGTCTCCAGATGTTCTGGATTGTGTACTCCATCAAAGAAAGATAAACCACAAGTCAGTTTTTAAATGCATTTCATACATTACATTGCCGACAAAGGCACGTATAGTCAAAGCTATGGTTTTTCCAGTAGTCATGTACGGATGTGAGAGTTGGACCATAAAGAAGGCTGAGCATCAAAGATTTGATGCTTTTGAATTGTGGTGTTCGAGAAGACTCTTGAGAGTCCCTTGGAAGGTAAGGATATCAAACAAGTCAAGTCTAAAGGAGACCAGCCTTGAATATTCATTGGAAGGACTGATGCTGAAGCTCCAATACTATGGCCACCTAGTGTGAAGTTCAGTTCAGTCGTTCAGATGTGTCCCACTCTTTGCGACCCTAAGAACCGCAGGCACGCCAGGCCTCCCTACCCATCACCAATTCCCAGAGTCCACCAAACCCATGTCCATTGAGTTGGTGATGCCATCCAACCATGTAATCCTCTGTCATCCCCTTCTCCTCCTGCCCTCAATCTTTCCCAGCATCAGGGTCTTTTCCAATGAGTCAGCTCTTCGCATCAGGTGGCCAAAGGATTGGAGTTTCAGCTTCAACATCGGTGCTTCCAATGAACACCCAGGACTGATCTTTAGGATGAACTGGTTGGATCTTCTTGCAGTCCAAGGGACTCTCAAGAATCTTCTCCAACACCACAGTTCAAAAGAATCAATTCTTCGGCACTCAGCTTTCTTTATAGTCCAACTCTCACATCCATACATGACTACTGGATAAACCATAGCCTTGACTAGATGGACCTTTGTTGGCAAAGTAATGTCTCTGTTTTTGAATATGCTATCTAGGTTGGTCATAACTTTCCTTCCAAGGAGTAAGCGTCTTTTAATTTCATGACTGCAATCACCATCTGCAGTGATTTTGGAGCCCCCCAAAATAAAGTCAGCCACTGTTTCCCCATCTATTTGCCATGAAGTGATGGGACCGGATGCCATGATCTTCATTTTCTGGATGTTGAGCTATAAGGCAACTTTTTCACTCTCCTCTTTCACTTTCATCAAGAGCCTCTTTAGTTCTTCACTTTCTGCCATAAGGATGGGGTCATCTGCATATCTGAGGTTATTGATATTCCTCCCAGCAATCTTGATTCCAGCTTGTGCTTCCTCCAGCCCAGCATTTCTCATGATGTACTCTGCATTTAAGTTAAATAAGCAGGGTGACAATATACAGCCTTGATGTACTGTTTCCTATTTGGAACCAGTCCGTTGTTCCATGTCCAGTTTTATCTGTTGCTTCCTGATCTGCATACAGGTTTCTCAAGAGGCAGGTAGGTGGTCTGGTATTCCCATCTCTTTTGGAATTTTCCACAGTTTATTGTGATCTACACAGTCAACGGCGTTGGCATAGTCAATAAAGCAGAAATAAGTGTTTTTCTGGAACTCTCTGAGCGCCAAAGAATTGATGCTTTTGAACTGTGGTGTTGGAGAAGACTCTTGAGAGTCCCTTGGACTGCAAGGAGGTCCAGCCAGTCCATTCTGAAGGAGATCAGCCCTGGGATTTCTTTGGAAGGAATGATGCTAAAGCTGAAACTCCAGTACTTTGACCACCTCATGTGAAGAGTTGACTCATTGGAAAAGACTCTGATGCTGGGAGGGATTGGGGGCAGTAGGAGAAGGGGACGACAGAGGATGAGATGGCTGGATGGCATCACTGACTCAATGGACATGAGTGTGAGTGAACTCCGGGAGTTGGTGATGGACAGGGAGGCCTGGCATGCTGCGATTCATGGGGTCACAAAGAGTCAGACACAACTGAGCAACTGAACTGAACTTGGTTTTTTGATGATCCAGCAGATGGTGGCAATTTGATCTCTGGTTCCTCTGCCTTTTCTAAAACCAGCTTGAACATCTGGAAATTCATGGTTCACGTACTGTTGCAGCCTGGCTTGGAGAATTTTGAGCATTACTTTTCTAGTGTGTGAGATGAGTGCAATTGTGCAGTAGTTTGAGCATTCTTTGGCATTCCCCTTCTTTGGGATTGGAATGAAGACTGACCTTTTCCAGTCCTGTGGCCACTGCTGAGTTTTCCAAATTTGCTGGCATAATGAGTGCAGCACTTTCACAGCATCATCTTTCAGGATTTGAAATAGCTCCACTAAATTCCATCACCTCCACTAGCTTTGTTTGTAGTGATGCTTTCTAAGGCCCACTTGACTTCACATTCCAGGATGTCTGGCTCTAGGTGAGTGACCACACCATCGTGATTATCTGGGTCATGAAGATCTTTTCTATACAGTTTTTCTGTGTATTCTTGCCACCTCTTCTTAATATCTTCTGCTTCTGTTAGGTCCATACCATTTTTGCCCTTTATCGAGCCCATCTTTGCATGAAATGTTCCCTTGGTATCTTTAATTTTCTTGAAGAGATCTCTAATCATTCCCATTCTATTGTTTTCCTCTATTTCTTTGCACTGATCGCTGAGGAAGGCTTTCTTATCTTTTCTTGCTATTCTTTGGAACTGTTGATTCAAATGGGTATATCTTTCCTTTTCTCCTTTGCTTTTCACTTCCCTTATTTTCACAGCTCTTTATAAGGCCTCCTCACACAGCCATTTTGCTTTTTTGCATTTCTTTTTCTTGGGGATGGTCTTGATCCCTGTCTCCTGTACAATGTCATGAACCTCAGTCCATAGTTCATCAGGCACTCTATCTAGCAGATCTAGTCCCTTAAATCTATTTCTCACTTCTAAGGTATAATCATAAGGGATTTGATTTAGGTCTACCTGAATGGTCTAGTGGTTTTCTCCACTTTCTTCAATTTCAGTCTGAATTTGGCAATAAGGTATGATCTGAGCCACAGTCAGCTCCTGGTCTTGTTTTTGCTGACTGTATAGAGCTTCTCCATCTTTGGCTGCAAGGAATATAACCAATCTGATTTCGATGTAGACCATCTGGTGATGTCCATGTGTGGAGTCTTCTCTTGTGTTGTTGGAAGAGGGTGTTTGCTATGACCAGTGCGTTCTCTTGGCAAAACTCTATTAGCCTTTGCCCTGCTTCATTGTGTATTCCAAGGACAAATTTGCCTGTTACTCCAGGTGTTTCTTGACTTCCTACTTTTGCATTCCAATCTCTTGGACATCTATAATGAAAAGGACATCTCTTTTGGGTGTTAGTTCTAGAAGGTCTTGTAGGTCTTCATAGAACTGTTCACCTTCAGCTTCTTCAGCATTACTGGTCGGGGCATAGATTTGAATTACCATTATATTGAATGGTTTGCCTTAGAAATGAACTGAGATCATTCTGTCGTTTTTGAGATTGCATCCAAGTACTGCATTTTGGACTCTTTTGTTGACCATGATGGCTACTCCATTTCTTCTAAGGGATTCCTGCCCACAGTAGTAGATATAATGATCATCTGAGTTAAATTCACCTATTCCAGTCCATTTTAGTTTGCTGATTCCTAGAATGTCGATGTTCGCTCTTGCCATCTCCTGTTTGACCACTCCAATTTGCCTTGATTCATGAACCTAACATTCCAGGTTCCTATGCAATATTGCTCTTACAGCATCGAACCTTGCTTCTATCACTGTCCCATCCACAACTGGGTGTTGTTTTTGCTTTGGCTCCATCCCTTCATTCTTTCTGGAGTTATTTCTCCACTGATCTCCAGTAGCATATTGGGCCCCTACCGACCTGGGGAGTTAATCTTTCAGTGTTCTATCTTTTTGCCTTTTCATACTGTTCATGGGGTTCTCAAGGCAAGAATACTGAAGTGGTTTGCCATTTCCTTCTCCAGTGGACCACATTCTGTCAGACCTCTCCACCTGGACCAGTCCATCTTGGGTGGCCCCATGCGACATGGCTTAGTTTCACTGAGTTAGACAAGGCTGTGGTCCATGTGATCAGATTGGCCTGTTTTCTGTGATTGTGGTTTCAGTCTGTCTGCCCGCTGATACCCTCTCTCACCGCCTACCTTCTTACTTGGGTTTCTCTTACCTTGGATGTGGGGTATCCCTTCACGGCTGCTCCAGCAAAGCGCAGCTGCCACTCCTTACCTCTGATGTGGGTAGCTCCTCTCAGCCGCCATCCCCCAACCTCAGGCCTGGGGTAGCTCCTCTCATCCACACCTGTGCACCTTCGAAGCCACCGTGCCTGTGAAGAGCTGACTCATTGGAAAAGACCCTGATGCTGGGAAAGATTGAAGACAAAAGGAGAAGAGGGTGGCAGAAGGTGAGATGGTTGGATGTCATCACTGACTCAATGGACATGAGGTTTAGCAAACTCTGGGTGATGGTAAAGGACAGGGAACCCTGGAGTGCTGTGGTCTATGGGGTCACAAAGAGCTGGACATGACTTAATGACTGAACAACAGCAACAAACATAGTTGCTGTGTACATCAGTATCAGTAAAGTATGATTCATTTTCTATATCTTGAGACAGGAAAAATGGATGATTTCTCTATTTCTCCCCTCCTTTGGTGGATAGTCCTGTCCCCCCAAGGATGGGCATGCTCCATTTAGAAACATGGTCTGGATCATGCTGTAGATTGCCTGTGGATGCCAGGCCACGTGTGCTCCAGTGACAGGATCTTTTTCCCGATGGGCATCTCTGCTCTAGAAGCAGACCCAGGACATTCAGGAAGGGGGAAAGCTCTGAGTGACACTCTTTCCCCAGTGTCATCTTCCTCACAAGAGACAGCTCTTGTGGTTTCAAAGGCTTCAGACCAGTAGAAAGGTCGCTTTTTCTGTAAAAATGTCCAGATTGGGCTGAGAGGTGGAGGTGGTGACTAAAGCCGGGAGACCCCAGGGGCTCTGGTTAGTGCTCTGTCAGCCAAAGGTGGAGACAGCCCAGTGGGAGACCAGGTAAATGTTCCACAAGGGGAGAAAAAGGCCCTGATCACCCTACTTCCATTAGGTCCAGAACCTGCAATTGTCTACCTTGGCAAGGAGCTGGTGCTGATGGAGGCTAGCCAGTGCCATCTGCACCTTCTCAGCAGGCACGGCCTCTTCCCTGGAGCACATCAGGATGTCAGCGCGGCAGGCATCCCAGCCTGGGCCAGCCCATCTTGGACAGTGTCATTCATAAAATATTGAAACAGCGAGGGTGCAGGGCACACACCAAATGGCCATGGCAGGTTACATGCAGGGGAGCCTGTGACGGAACCCGACCCCCATTCATTCCTGACTCTTGTCTGGCTCAGGGCCTGCACTTCCTGGGGTCTTGGGATATGAACTCAGGCCAGGAGAGCCAGCCTGATAGTTCTGGAATCAGCAGAAGCAAGCACTCATTCGTTGTGGATGGTCACTTTGTAAGGGTATCACAGGCACTTTTAAAATGTTTTTCCACTTTCTTACTTTTATATATGTGTGTGTGTATGTATATATATTTCCCAGGTGTATGTATATATATTTCCCCCTGCGACCCCATGGACAGCAGCTCACCAGGCCTCCCTGTCCATCATCAACTTCTGGAGTTTACTGAAACTTATATCCATTCAGTCAGTGATGCCATCCAACCATCTCATCCTCTGTCGTCCCCTTTTCCTCCTGCCCTCAATCTTTCCCAGCATCAAGGTCTTTTCAAATGAGTCAGTTCTTCACATCAGGTGGTCAAAGCATTGAAGTTTCAGCTTCAACACCAGTCCTTCCAATCAATATTCAGGGTTGATCTCCTTTAGGATGGACTGGTTGGATCTACTTGCAGTCCAAGGGACTCTCAAGAGTCTTCTCTAACACCACAGTTCAAAAGCATCAATTCTTCGGTGCTCAGCTTTCTTTATAGTCCAATTCTCATATCCATACATGACTACTAGAAAAACCATAGTCTTGACTAGACGGACCTTTGTTGGCGAAGTAATGTCTCCACTTTTTAATATGCTATCTAGGTTGGTCATAATTTTCCTACCAAGCATCTTTTCATTTCATGGCTGTAGTCACCATCTGCAGTGATTTTGGAGCCCCCAAAAATAACTGTTTCCCCATCTATTTGCTATGAAGTGATGGGACCAGATGCCATGATCTTAGTTTTTTTAATGTTAAGCTTTAAGCCAACTTTTTCACTCGCCTCTCACTTTCATCAAGAGGCTCTTTAGTTCTTCACTTTCTACCATAAGGGTGGTGTCATCTGCATATCTGAGGTTATTGATATTTCTCCCGGCAATCTTGATTCCAGCCTGTGCTTCATCCAACCCAGCATTTCTTATGATGTACTCTGTGTATAAGTTAAATAAGCAGGGTGACAATACACAGCCTTGACATACTCCCTTTCCTATTTGGAACTAGTCTGTTGTTCCATATCCAGTTCTAACTATTATTTCCTGACTTTCATACAGATTTTTCAAGAGGCAAGTCAGGTGGTCTGGTATTCCCATCTCTTTCAGAATTTTCCACAGTTTATTGTGATCCACACAGTCAAAGGCTTTGGCGTAGTCAATAAAGCAGAAATAGATGTCTTTCTGGAACACTCTTGCTTTTTTGATGATCCAGCAGATGTTGGCAATTTGATCTCTGGTTTCTCTGCCTTTTCTAAAACCAGCTTGAACATCTGGAAGTTCACAGTTCACGTACTATTGCAGCCTGGCTTGGAGAATTTTGAATGTTACTTTACTAGCGTGTGAGATGAGTGCAATTGTGTGGTAGTTTGAACGTTCTTTGGCATTGCCTTTCTTAGGGATTTTCTTAGGGACCTTTTCCAGTCCTGTGGCCACTGCTGAGTTTTCCAAATTTGCTGGCATGTTAAGTGCAGCATTTTCACAGCATCATCTTTCAGGATTTGAAATAGCTCCACTGAATTCCATAACCTCCACTAGCTTTGTTTGTAGTGATGCTTCCTAAGGCCCATTTGACTTTACATTCCAGGATGTGTGGCTCTAGGTCAGTGATCACACCATCATGATTATCTGGCCTGTGAAGATCTTTTTTGTACAGTTCTTCTGTATACTCTTGCCATCTCTTCTTAATATCTTCTGCTTCTGTTAGGTCCATACCATTTCTGTCCTTTATTTAGCCCATCTTTGCATGAAATGTTTCCTTGGTATCTCTAATTTTCTTGAAAAGACCTCTAGTCTTTCCCATTATATTGTTTTCCTCTATTTCTTTGCACTGATCACTGAGGAAGGTGGTGCTAGTGGTAAAGAATCCACCTGCCACTGCAGGAGCTTCAAGAGACATGGGTTTGATCTCCAGGTCAGGAAGATCCCCTGGAGGAGGACATAGCAACCTACTCCAGTGTTCTTGCCTAGAGAATCCTATGGACAGAGGAGCCTGGCAAACTGTAGTCCATAGGGTTGCAAAGAGTCAGACACGATTAAGCATGCATGCAGATCAATACATATTTATAAGCATAAAATGGGAAAGAATGGCTGATAAACCTTTGTACTAGAGCCATTTGCTATAACTCTGAAAAATCATTGTGCACAAAAAAGGGTGCAGATCTTCCTGCTGACCATGCCAAGGATCTTGGAGTAGCACATCAGTCCTATGGGGGAGAGGCAGGATGCAGGAAAGAGGGATATGATAGGACATTGGATTCTACAAGGACAGGTCCTGACATCTGTGAATCCTGTAGTGAAGGGCCCTCTTCTGTAGAGTGTGCTGGGACAACCCGGGCCCGAGCGGGCTCCCCTGAGAGTCACTTCCCTATGTGAATGATGTGGAGACAGTGTGCACTTTCTCAGCAGGTGCCACCCCTGACTGCTTCTCCCCTCCCTATAGAACCCACCACAGCCCTGTTCAGGGAGCCCTTTGCAGCCCGGCCAGGTGGACAGAGGGAAAAGGGAATCTGTCGCTGCCAGTTGGTTGGACTCCACCCCTCCCTACCTCCACTAAGATGGGCCTATTGCATCTTCTTTCCTTGAATTTGGAGTCAGGGCCAGAAGACACTCAGAATTCCCTCTGGGATCTTGAAATATGAAGTGATTTAACACTGAGGCTGGGGCAGCCAGGTCTGGCCCACATGTCAACGAAGGAGGAGAAACAGAGAGAAGAGGGGCATGGTAGTATGCAGAAATGGTGGAGCAGCCCTGGAGAACGTGGGCTGGGAAACCTCCGGTCTCCAGTCTCCAGATCCCAGCTCTGCCTGTGCTCTGCCCGTGGGTTCTGTGAGCCTCTTTCTGGCTCCAATAAATCCCCTTGGAGATTAGCTGGTAGGAACATTTCTCATGCCCAGGGACCCTGGATGGGGTGGGGCAGTTAACCTTGTAGCCCACATCTTACTTGTGTAGTCATGAGATTCTGACCCAGCTTCCTCCTCTTTCACCCAGTGTGTGGTTATCAGGACCACCTTGGGATGCAGGGACGAGACACGGGATTACACTCAAGTCACCCACATGCTTTCTCTCAACGCTCATTTAAGTTGCTTGAGAGAGGAAATAGCAGAGTCACTTCCCTTTCCTCAATTGCCATCTGTGTTCCTGCTTCAGTGACCCCATTCGTAGCTCCAACATCCTTCCTCAAGTAGGATGTGAGCTGGAAAGTGGGCGGCAGTGGCAACAACAGTGTTTATTTCTATGCTTCTCCCTTAAGCGGGCGAATCTAGGGGAAATATTTTGTGAGCTCCACTTCATGCAGACCTAAAGGGTGGGGGCGGTAACTGCTTCCCTTCTTTCTGGGCGGAAGAGCTTGAGGTGAGAGCTTCACAGGCTCCCTGGGATGTCACACACTTGGTGGCTGGAGCAGGAAACAAAATTCAGAATACCCACTCTCAGCAGGGCACTCACCTCTGTGCGGCTACAGCCTGGAAGGATGAGCAGAAGACAGAGACCCACACCTGGGCTGCGGCTCAACTTACTTGCTCCCCAGGCAGATCCCCCCAGTCCTGAGGGGCAGAGGAGCATTAAATGCCTCTCGTCATGCCCCTCCCAACCCCTGGAGCTTCCAGTTCAGTCCAGGGCCCTGGTGATGCCAATGGCACTTTCCAAGGTCGCACTCGGAGGTGCAGGGAGAGCCATTCTGTTCTCCCTGTCCTCAAGAGCTAGGCTAAAATGAGAGACCAGTTCAAACGTCCAGTTTCTATGTACACAGTTGAGATTACGATCCCTTTGCTTCTCTGACTGCAGCAGAAGGGTAGGATGCACGTGGCCCCTGACTCTCTAGCTGCAGATCGGGACCCCACACCTGCAACCAATCATCGCACGTGGGCACCTTCTCTGCCTGCTCTTCACAAACAGAGGTGATGGGCAGGTCACAGACACTTCTGGGTTTGGGTCTGCAGCAGTTCCACCCCGGCAGGGGCTGAGAGATGTGGTGGGTGTGTCCTGGAACCACCCGGAGTTCCCTTCCTGCATCCTGCTTCTGTGGCCCTCTAAAACTGTGTTGCGGGGGCTGCAGGGGCCCTGAGATTCGGGTGACACACCCCACCTCTGTTGTGCCTCTAGATAGGCCTGTTCTGACCTGGTCTTAGTTCAGCCAATGACTCCACTCCCATCTCCATGACCAAGCCCCATCTTGGGACTCGAGCAAGTGGGTCTCTCTCACTTTTTTCCTATTCCCGAGCTTCTTTCTTGATGATCTGCTTCTGCCTTTGTTTCCCAAAGCTGGGAGTTTATCTTCATGTCTTCTGAGACCTCCTGTCAGGGAGGGGCTGTGGAGCTACCTCTTGTCCGCTGACTGATCCTGTCACTGAAGTGACCCCTGTGGGGGAGACCCCAGCAGAATCTCTGGTCTGCCTGCCTCTCCTCCCACCATCTCCCTGCCCGGGGGTGCCCACTGGCCCAGCTAAACAGGTCCTGGCCCCTCCTCACCAGCCAGGCTGAGGCCTAGATCTGACAGAATCAAAGCCCGTTGGAGACGTCACCTCATAGAGTATAATTATTATTTCTCATTTAGCTTCTGAACTGGATTGAAGTTTCACAGTCAGGACTCTTGGTTAGGAAACTGGCGGCATTGTGGCTTAACCAAAAAGTAAGACCTTGTGAAGGAAAGAAATATGAGGGTGGGAGCAGGGAGGAGAGAGAAGAAGGCAGGAGACCCTGGTCTTTCCCCTCATGCTTTCTCTGTGTCTTGGCCTGTGTTTCCTTTGAATAAACTGCTCACAGATATTCACATGACTGTGATCCTTGGACACAGGGTCAGTACTAGTCACAGAAGAACTCAGTTAGCTTGCTGGCCTGACGGGGAGATGAGGGCACCTGTCTTGCCCTTGAGCCCTTCCATGGAAGGCATTTCTTGTTTTATTTTGGAGACCTTTTAAATGAAGTGGAGGGACACTGAAGAGAAAGAACTTTTCTATATTCACTGTGTTCTACCCCATATCAATATACTGCTATGCCTCTTTTCAGCCCTAACATGTTCTTACCAGGGTAACTAACACCGAATATGTGTCTACGCTATGCAGTCATTGAAGAATTAATAAAGGATCTCTAGCATCTATGACTGGTCTCACAATGTGAGCACAGAGGTAGTCATGTGAAACATGTCACATTATACCCGTAACAACTCCCCATATCACCTGGTGTGATCTGTGTTCCTCAGAGGAGGGTCTAAGGGGTAGTAACAAGTTAAAGGTCACCCAGCTTGTCGGGGTGGAGCCGGGAGGTGGGCTCCACATTCCTAACTCTGACTCAGTTCCCTTTCTGAGACGCTCTGGTCATGATTAGATGGTTTTTCAATGGGGTTTAAGGCTCTGAGAGACAGAAACAGTATTATCCATCTCAAGCTACTGGAAAATAAGTGACTTCTCCAGATTCTTCGTCCCAGCCTGAGGAGGAGGAGGTGGCTGGTTTGGAAACTCCATCCTTAGCTCATGAGCAGCCAATTCCAAGCTCAAGCGGATCCGAGTCCTTGAAGCCACAAAGAGAGGTCCAGGCAGAACTGTGAATGTTGGCAAAAGGAAGAGGGCTCTGGAGAGGGCCAGGAGGCACAGGAGGTGGCAGAGATGGCTAGCCACACTGTGTTCAGCCTCCTGAGGCCCAGTGTTTCATTTTATTTTTTAAAAGTTTTAAGGTCTTTATGTCTTTTTGGGTACTCTGTGGGGCATGCAGGATCTTGGTTCCCTGATCAGGGATCAAACCCCAGCCCCCTTCCATGGAAAAGGGGAGCCTTAACCGCTGGACCACCAGGGAAGTCCCTAGTGTTTCATTTTAAATTCCTTACAGTGCGGCTCCTGAAACCCTACCAGGTGAATTCATTTTCCACACAAAGGCACTGGCTGAGGGTCTTTGAATGATTCCGGGAAAGGATCTAGGAAACCCCCATATTTTTGTTGACACCAGGGTATAAATAAAGAGCTAAATGACACAAAGGGGATGGTTGGCATTTAGGGGAGACAGACTTCCAGGGCCAGAGGTGTCTGAGGAGGAAAATTCCCAAGAAGTCACAGAAATCTTAGGAAGGCAAGCGGGTCTCTGTGGGGGATTGAAGAGGGCTTTGAGCTGATTTCGTCTAAATCTTCAGAAAAGGCTTCACCTGCTCCCCAGTCACATCTTGGTGATGCTCAGACATCTTTGTGTGAAACACATCCTTCCACGTCTCTGCTGGGCCCTTTCAGCTTTGAAATGTTGATTTTTCCTTAAATGAATATCCCTAATGGTCTGGAGAATCCCAGGGACGGGGGAGCCTGGTGGGCTGAAGTCTATGGGGTCGCACAGAGTCGGACACAACTGAAGAGACTTAGCAGCAGCAGAAGCAATGGTCCCAGCACTTGAAAAAGATGGCAGTTTCTCAATCAGGACTCCCCTACAAAAATGGGGTTCCAATGCCCAGACCAGGGCAGCCTTAGGATGTAGCAAGGGAACTACGCTGCTTCTAGATGGTGCACATTCTGTGTGGTTCTTGGGAGAGGCAAGTCAGGCTTCGCATCTTCCGGGTTCCATGTTTCTTTCAAGGACACGTGGTCCTGGCAGAGGGTGGGAGACAATGGCAGCAGCCGCAGGTCTCCAGCTTTGTGAACCCGTCTGCTTGTGACTCATCTCAGCTCTTCTCCTTGTGAGCCACACCTGGTGCTCTGTCACTTTCCCCATCCTTATTCTGGCTGGCTGCCCACCTGAGATGAGAATCCATTGTGAAATTCTACCTCCTAAGTGCAAGGGCTAAGGGCGTGTCATCCGGTCCCATCACTTCTGGCAAATAGATGGGGAAACAGTGGAAACAGTGACAGACTTTATTTTCTAGGGGTCCAAAATCACTGCAGATGGTGACTGCAGCCATGAAATTAAAAGACATTTGCTCCTTGGAAGAAAAGTTATGACTAACCTAGATAGCATATTAAAAAATAGAGACATTACTTTGCCAACAAAGGTCCATCTAGTCAAGGTTATGGTTTTTCCAGTAGTCACATATGGATAAGAGTTGGACTATAAAGAAAGCTGAGCACCAAAGAATTGATTCTTTTGAACTGTGATGTTGGAGAAAACTTTTGAGAGTCTGTTGGACTGCAAGGAAATCCAACCAGTCCATCCTAAAGGAAATCAGTCCTGAATATTCATTGAAAGGACTGATGTTGAAGCTGAAACTCCAATACTTTGGTCACCTGATGCATTTGAAAAGACCCCAATGCTGGGAAAGATTGGAGGCAGGAAGAGAAGGGGACAACAGAGAATGAAATGGGTGGATGGCATCACCAACTCAATGGACATGAGTGAGTAAACTCCAGAAGTTGGTGATGGACAGGGAGGCCTGGCGTGCTGCAGTCCATGGGGTTGCAAAGAGTAGGACACGATTGAGAGACTGAACCGAACTGAACTGAAGACAACCTAGGTTTCTCCATGTTTCCATCCTTTCTGTTCCTTCCATCTCTTTTTCAAGCAGTATGAATAAATTGGCATGATTTATTGGCAGTGTGGCATAAATTGGCAGTATGACATGATTTCTGGAGGCAGACAGAGTCCACCATTTACTTACCTTGTAAAATCAGTGAGTTCCTTAACCTCATGCCCTCATCTCTAAAAGGGACTTAATATTGACATCTGCCTTGAAGCATTTGTGAAGTGTAAAGATGTGATACAGGTAAAGCCCTTAGAATTAGAATTTAGACCTCCTTTATTTTAGCCATTATATTAACATCATGTCAAACTTGGATCTCCTCAGAACCTTCATGACCTGGTAAACTTTGTCCTAACCACTCCTTCTCTTCATGCTGGTCCCCACAACTGTTAGAATCCCATAGAGAGAAAGCAGCCATCCCGGGAGAAGCTGTGGAGGGAGCTGTCAGTCACCAGTCACTCACCTATTGACCCAACATCTGATTTCTTTCACAGTCTTTCCTTTGTGCTCCTGGATCAGTGTTACACACCATTAACTTTCTTTTCTGCTGCTGCTGCTGCTGCTGCTGCTGCTGCTAAGTCGCTTCAGTTATGTCCGACTCTGTGCGACCCCATAGACGGCAGCCCACCAGGCTCCCCCGTCCCTGGGATTCTCCAGGCAAGAACACTGGAGTGGGCTGCCATTTCCTTCTCCAATGCATGAAAGTGAAAAGTGAAAGTGAATTCGCTCAGTCGTGTCCGACTCTTAGCGACCCCATGGACTGCAGCCTACCAGACTCCTCCGTCCATGGGGTTTTCCAGGCAAGAGTACTGGAGTGGGGTGCCCCTGCCTTCTCCGACTTTCTTTCCTAGCATCTCAGTATTCCAGACCATCCCAACACACAGCCACTGGTATCTCTCCCCTCAGGAGTGATTCTCCGTAACGCAGGCTTTCCCAGAAGCCCAGTAAGAGGATCCTACCCAGGGGGAACTGTGCCCCTGCCATGGTCCATGCCAGCAGCGCTGCCACAGATGGAGCTGCTGTTTCCCATAATTGCAACACAATGGTGTCAGAGGTCTCCTCCCAGGTAAAGGCTGTGTACACAGCGTGAGCTCCTCTCATCACTGACTTCAGGAGACTACATCCTCCTACACCTCCCTGCAGTGGGATCTGCCGGGTGGCCTTTGGGAAATTTTTAGGGGGGTGTTTTTTGTGCTCTCCTGGGCATTATGCCATTTGCCCCTGCCCCACCTGCTCTAACCATATCCCTTCTTCTTTCTTTGTTCTCACGGTCTGCCTCTGGTAGGGGATCTTAGATGAGTATTGTCTTTAATGAAAAGTGGGAGAAGGTAATAGATAGACACAGGATGTAGTCAAGATAAGATTTCATTTTGAAAACATCTGATGCAGAGTCACAAGTCACTGTGACTCCAGGCACATGCATTTGGGATACTTCTATTGTTTGTGAGGGAGGGGACTGATTGTGTTCACTTGGAGATCTCTAATCTAGAAGGGATTAAGGAACTTGATCATTTGACCTGGATTCAGCTGCATCTTTAATCCTCACCGAGACATAACCCGAGACACTTTTAATGGCTTCCCATTGCCTACTCAGTTAAATTGAAACTTTTATTTGTTATATAAGACCCTCACTCTCTCTCAATTATTTTTTGTTCTTATTTCATGTTTGCTTTATGTGTACGGTTTTCTCAAACCAAACAGAATTGTCACTGATTTTCCAGAGACCATGCTTCCAATCCCCCACACCACCTAGGACCGCCACCTCAATACTTTTACTTCTGCTGTTCTTTCTGCTTTGAATAACTTCATTCACTCTCACATCATGTTGAAATTCAACTTATTTTCTTAAATATGCTTTATTTTTAGAGCAGTTTAATTTCATAGAAAAATTGAGTGAGAAGTACAGAGCATTCCCATATACCTACTCTTCCCTCACACCACAAGCAGAGCTTCCTATTATCAACGCCGCCCACCAGAGTGGGACGTTGGTTACAACAGATGAACCTATGCTAAAACATCTTTAACATGAAGAGGCCATGGTTTACATTAGGGTACACCCTGGCAGTTGTATGTTCTATGGGCCATAATGCCATGTGTCCACTATTATAGGATCATACAGAATAATTTCACTGCCCTAAAACTGACTTACTTACAGCTCAAGGTCAAAAACAAATGCTTCTTGTTTTAATCCAATATGTATTCAGTAAGCCTTTCGTGAGTGTTTACTCTGTTTTAAGTACAAGGGACACAAAACTGAGTAATACCCAGACTTTGAGCTTAGGAGATAACAATACTACAAGAAAGACTTCCCTGGTGGTCTGGTGGTTAGGACTCTGTACTTCCATCGTAGGAGGCATGGGTTCCATTCCTGGTCAGGGAACTAAGATCCTGCATGCCACATGGCATGACCTAAAAAAAAATAAGTAAATAAAAATAAAACAACAACAACACCACACACACACACACACACACACACACACATGAAAACAATTAAGGGGGCAGAAAATGCAAGTATTTATTTATACTTAAATAAATATAGAAAAATAAGAAAGCAATATGACAAGAAAGATGGTGACATCAATGGATAATGACACAGGGTGTCTCAGAGAATTCTGGGGGGAAAAATATCCTTCAGCAATTTCCAAGTATTTTTGATCTTTTATATGCACTACCAATTTTTGATCCATAATTTTATCTGTCTCTTGGGTATCCCACCTGAAAAATCAGTGATGTCTCAGGTAAATGGCCAACATCAGGTCCTAAACCGATCTATCCAATATAAGTCAATAAATTTGTCCTTTAATATCAAAAGTGTTGGGTCCTCTTGACTGCTAAGTGCTGTGTCTTCTGGATTCAGACAGTAGTCTTGGAACTTGGCGATTCTGCCAACAAGCCTGGAGTCCCACAGGGCACCTCAGTTAAGCTACAGCTCTTCTGGTGGCAATTCCTCCAGCAAGAGCCTACGGAAGTCTTTGCAGTTTATTGCCATTAAAAGTCCCTAAGGGACATGTACATATGCTAACGCCATGTGGATACATGGAAAATGAAGGTTCTCCATCAACATGGAATATTCTAGACACAGTCATCACAGACACCTTCTGTGATGAGAGCTGGAAAAATTCTGACATCATCAGCAGAGCGAAGAGGGCTTGTTAGCTCCTTAGGTTGGAGCTTAAAGAAAGGCAGTTTCATTAGTCTTTAGCTTGCCTCTCAGATCTCTGCATGAATCACAGCTCCGACAGAGCAAATTCCTGTAATTTCATTGCAGAGTGAGTCCCTGCCTTATTCAAATCTTTTCTCAACCTGCTTAACAGCTGCCCGCTGGCAAACGTGCCACAGCCCGCCACCACTTCACTCACATTTTACGAAATCCAAGTTAAACTGATGGCCTGTTAACATTCTTGGTCTGGCACGGGCTGCAGAAAAAATACACCTAAAAACGAAAAGAACCGATAGGCTGCCAAAAAAATATTATCTCCCTGACTAAAGACCTAAATTATTGAAACACTGTGGCCTAAAGGAGAAATTCTGCTGAAATGATGTGAATGCAGTACTTTGAGAGTAATCACACCTGAGGTTGTGGCTTTATTAAATTTCCCTACTTAACTTTGATCTGTAAAGCCTCTGGCAAAGTGCCTGGAATTTTGGACGCTAGTAACCAACTTAAGATGGGTTTGTTTCATTTACTTGGAATGATAGATTCTTCTGATGGGACTCCTCACTGCAGACAGTGTTCCTCTTTTGTTTCACAATTCCATCATGCAGTCACACAGTTGCACACTAGAGAGTCCCCTGTGTGATCCATCCTGACTATTGACCAGGCCATCTAAGAGGGATATAACAAAAGACCACTGGGGAATATGCTGTGGAGGTAAGACTGTGAGTACGTGCCACAGGTACCTCAGGACCACTGCATAGGGAATTGAGAAGCATAGGTAAGCCTGGGTACAGCCTTTGGCTCCAAATCTGAGCAGGTCAGAGAGTACAAGTCTGACCAATGTCTTAAAAATATGATTAAGGCTTGCAGCTAAAGTGACTACTCCCTGTTTGCTGTGTATAAGATTTATTCTTAGAGGAGGGAGATCCAAAATTGAGCTGAAATTGAGGATGATATTGTGGTATTATCAAGGAAGGTGAAAGAGGTTCTGGACACCTTATGAGAATATATGCAGACCAGACTGGGCTGTAAAGAAGATGATGAGACAATTAGCTAGAGGAAAGAGTGATGATAACAGTAACTAACATTTATGTAGTTAATTATTGAATTTTCACAGCAGCCCTATAGGTATATGCTATTCATATGTGCTCTTTTAAATTTTTATTTTTTTTTCTATTTTTTAATTTTCAATTTTATATTGGAGCACAGTTTCTTAACAATGATGTGTTAATTTCAGGTGTACAGCAAAATGTTTCAGTTATACATTTGTCTATTCTTTTTCAAATTGTTTTCCTTTTTATGTTGTTACATAGTATTGAGCAGAGTTCCCTGTGCTGTGCCCGCTGCCCACAGAGATACCCCTGTGCTGAACCACACTCACAATAGTCTTTTGTGCCCCAGTAGGCAATGGCACCCCACTCCAGTACTCTTGCCTGGAAAATCCCATGGATGGAGGAGCCTGGTAGGCTGCAGTCCATGGGGTTGCTGAGAGTTGGCCACAACTCAGTGACTTCACTTTTACTTTTCACTTTCATGAACTGAAGAAGGAAATGGCAACCCACTCCAGTGTTCTTGCCTGCAGAATCTCAGGGACGGGGGAGCCTGGTGGGCTGCCGTCTATGGAGTCACACAGAGTCGGACATGACTTAAAGCGACTTAGCAGCAGCAGGTCCTTGTTGGTAATCCATTTTAAATCTAGCAGCGTGTAATCATATACCCCTTTTTGGATGAAGAAACTGAAGTTGGCTGAGTTGAGTGACCTGCCTGAGACCTCTCAGGTGCTAAGTGATTGAGCTGGGACTTGAAGCTGCCGTGTCACACTGTCTCTCAGAGACCCCACATAGGAAAGGAACAAGGGGTAAGTTGTGAGTGGGACCAAACCCATATGCCACACAAGACCAGGCTGAGAGGGAGGGAAGCAGCAAGAGTCAGCTTCTCTCAATTGCTGAGACCTTAGGGGGACCGAGCAGAACAGAGCCACGGAGGTAATGGTCTCTGAAGACAACCAGAAGAGTGGGCATAGTTCCTCAGGGAGCATTGTGAGGGGAAGGAAGCGAGCACTTGTGGAGGGGGTCAGGCAAGCATTTAGAAATAAATGATCAGGGCAGGGACCTGGGGCAGACAAAGAGAGAAAAGGGAAAGAATTTGAATGACTCACTGGGCAAAGCGGAAGTAGTTCAAGTCGAATCTTGTGTATTTTCTAAGCTTCTATAAGAATTTGAAGGAAATCATCCAAGAGAGCTCAGAGTTTATCTTTTCAAAAACTTTACCTTCAATTTCCATCCTGGGGGTTAGGCTTCTGGGGGAAGTGAACACTTCCTGGACTGGTGCGTGTGCACTGGATCCCACGGCTGTGCATTTGAAAGGAAGTCTGAAGCTTGGAGAAGGCAATGACACCCCACTCCAGTACTCTTGTCTGGAAAATCCCACGGATGGAGGAGCCTGGTGGGCTGCAGTCCATGGGGTCACACAGAGTCAGACACGACTCAAGCGACTTAGCAGCTTAGCAGCTGAAGCTTATAGAGACAACAAGCACTTTCTGGACGAGGCTTCTGTTGTGTGAGAAGCCCTGGCTGATGATGCCTAGCTGTCTGATGTCTCTGGGTGAGACCAGCAGAAAGGGAGAGCTCTTCCCCTTGGTGCTTGTAGTCTCCAGGCCCCCAGTGGATCCAACCTCCTGATGCTGCTAGGCTCACCTGAATTTGTTGGTAGAATTCTTCATCTTGGCTGGAGTCTGGGAACAGAAAATCCATCCCCCTACCCAGAGACATCAAATGGATTGCTGTTGGGGAAGCTCCTTCCATAGCCTCAAGTAGTAATAGGGCAAAGTGGGAGCCATCTCAGACCAAAATGTATCACTGCCTATGAAATAGGTCAGAAATTGTGTGCTAAACTACACAGGGTGACTGCATCCTAAAATGAAATGTTTCAGTAGGACTCAGAATCTCCTAAGATAATAGCCCAAATGACAAGGATACAATAAAAAATCACCCATCATAATAAAAACCAGGAAATCACAACTTGATTGAGAAAGTCCAATCAACAGATACCAACACCAAGGTGAATCAGATGTTGGGATTATCCAGTAAGGATTTTAAGGCAGCTATCATAAAAATGCTTCCACAGCAGTTGCAAATTCTCTTGAAACAAATGAAAAGAAAGAAGAAGAAGAAGTCTCAGTGAAGAAATAGAAGGTGAAAAGTGAAAGTGTTAGTAACTCAGTTGTGCCTGACTCTTTGTGACTCCATGGACTGTAGCCCACCAGGCTCCTCTGTCCATGAAATTATCCAGGCAAGAACACTGGAGTGGGTTGCAATTCGCTTCTCCAGGGGATCTTCCCAACCCAGGGATCGAACCCAAGTCTCCTGCATTGCAGGCAGATTCTTTACTATTAACACCACCTATATTAAAAAAACAAATGTAAATTGCACAACTGAAAAATATAGTAAGAGGTTTTTAGAACTCATAGGACAGACTCAACACTAGAGGTGAGGGAAGATGGGATTACTGCATTTGAGGACAGACCAATAGTATTTATTCAATCTGAACCATAGAGAGAAAATAAACTGGAAAAAATAAGTAAACAGATTCCCAGGAACATGTGGAACAAAAGCAAAGAGTCAACATGCATATCACTGGTTTCCTAGGAAGAGAGAAGAGAGAGTGGTGTGAGTAAAAAAGTATTCAAAGAAATAATAGTTTTCAAAGAAAACTTTTCAATTTGGTGAAAAGCGTGAACCTGAAGAATCAAGAAGCTGGTAAACCCCAAATGTGACAAACCCAGAGACATCCATTGGGACACATCGTAATTAAAATTCTGACAAGAAAAAAAGCCTTGAAAGCAGCCAGAGAGAAATAACGCAAGCCTATAGAAGAAGATCAGTTCAAGACACAGTGAATTTCCCATCTGAAACTGTGGGGACAACTTCGTTCCAAGTAATGAAGCACAAATTCTATATCTGGTCAAACTACTCTTCAGGAATAAATGGAAAATAAATATATTCTCAGATGAAAGAAAATGGAAAGAATTTGTTAGTTACCCACTCTTGTACAATATTGAAGCTGAAATTCCAATCCTTTGGCCACCTGATGCAAAGAGCTGACTCACTGGAAAAAACCCTGATGCTGGGAAAGATTGAGGGCAGGAGGAGAAGGGGACAACAGAGGATGAGATGGTTGGATGGCATCACCGACTCAACGGACATGGGTTTGGGTGGACTCCGGGAGTTGGTGATGGACAGGGAGGCCTGGCGTGCTGCAGTTCTTGGGGTCCCAAAGAGTTGGACACGACTGAGCGACTGAACTGAACTGATTGGACATTGGCTAATGAAAGTTCGTCAAACACAAGAAGTGATGAAAGAAGAAAGCTTGGAGCATGAGGAAGGAAGAAAAAAACAATGAAAAGGACACAAAGGGGGGCACACACCAGACTATGTTTCTCTTCTTGAGTTTTCAAACCATTTGTGATGACTGAAGCAAACATTCTAACACCATCTGATGCTAACAACAATGATATTAAAAGTGGGGTAGGTAAATGTGCCTTACTAGAAGTAAGAGTCTTGTACTTCACTCAGAGTGATGAAGTACTGACACTAGGAGGCTAGTAGACACTAGTTACACACGCATATTACAAGATCCAGAGAAACCACTAAGAAAACCACACAAAGAGTTAGACTTAGAAACACTATAAACGAAGCAAAACGAAACCCTTAAAAATATTCAAAGCACACAAAAGCTTTAGAAAAGAGAAACAGAAAAATGAGCTTTAGAGGAAATAAATGGGAAATAAATGATGAATGTGTCAGTTCTATCAATAATTATGTTAAAAGGAAATGAAAAAGTAAATAAATAAAAAAAGAACAGAGATTAGGGGAGTGGATTTTAAAAACAGAGCTACCATATGATCCAGCTATCCCATTTTTGGGCATTTAGCTGAAGAAAACCATAATTTGAAAATATACATGCACCCCAATGTTCATTGCAGCACTATTTACAATGGTCAAGACATGGAAGCCACCTAAATGTCCATCAGCAGATGAATGGATAAAGAAGACGTGGTACATAGAGACCAAGCAATGCTGCTGAGCCAGAAAAAGAATGAGATAGTGCCATTTGCAGCAACGTGGATGGAGATTATCACACTAAGTGAAGTAAGTCAGACAGAGAAAAATAAACATCATATGATACCACTTATATATGAGGTCTAAAAAAGAATTATACAAAAGGACTTATTTACAAAGCAAAAACAGACTCAGACTTAGAAAACAAACTTATGGTTACCAAAGGGGAAAAGTTGAGTGTGTGGGAGGGTGTAAATTAGGAGTTTGGGATTGACATATACACACTACTATATAAAAAATAGACAATGAACAAGGACCTACTGTATAGCAAGCATAGGGAACGCTACTTGATATACTAATGGCCTAAAGGGGAAAAGAATTTGAAACAAGAGACATACATACATATATATAAATTAATCACTTTGCTGTACACCTGAAACTAACACAATGTTGTAACTCAACTATACTCCAACTTAAAATAAAAAATTAAAAAACCCATACTAGTTGAATACTGCTGCTGCTGCTGAGTCACTTCAATCGTGTCCGACTCTGTGCAACCCCATAGACGGGATTCTCCAGGCAAGAACATTGGAATGGGTTGCCAGTTCCTTCTCCAATGCATGAACGTGAAAAGTGAAAGTGAAGTCGCTCAGTTGTGAATACTACTCAACAGTTAAAAGAGAGAACTGTGGATATACACAACAATGTGGCTGAATCTCCAGAGAATTATGCCGAGTGACAAAAAACAATCTTACAAGGCTACATATTGCATGATGCCATTCATATAACATTCTTTAAATGTCAAAATTCTAGAAATGGAGACCAGAATAGTGTTTGTCACGGGTTAGAGATGCGGGTGATAGGGTGGTAGAAAGATGTGTAGATCAAAGGTGGGTGTGATTATAACCAGGCAACAGGAGGGATCCACGTGGCAACCGAATTGCTGTGTATCTTACCTGTGGTGGTGGACACACAAGCCTACATGCGATAAAACTGTATAGAAACAAACACATGCAAGTAAAATGAGAAATCTGAATAAGAGTAGCCAGTTGTACTAATATTGATACCCTAGTTGTGATATTCTATGGTTTTTTTAAGATGTTGTCATTGGGGAACAGGGCGGGAGATGTGGGTTTGAACCTTGGGTTGAGAAGAACCCCTGGAGAAGGAAGTGGCGACCCACCCCAGTATTCTTGCCCAGGAAATCCCATGAACAGAGGAGCCTGGCAGCCTACAGTCCATGGGGTAGCAAAAGAGTCGGACGTGACTTACCGACTAAACAACCACCATTTGGGAAAAATGGGTGCAGAATACATATGATCTTTCTGTATTATTTCTTACAAGTGGATATAAATCTACAGTGTTCTCAAAATAAAAAGTTCAATTGAATTCACCATTTGACCATATTTAAGTGCATTTTTTTTTTTCAAAGCCTTAAAAGAAAGAACTCTTACATTTGCTCTTTAACAGTTCCTTGCCCTGGTTGAGGGCCTTTGTCCCTCCTCCTTCCAGTAATCTCCTTGCCACTAAACATTACAGGGTTAAAATGAAAAATAAGATACATTTTAATTTTGTCATTTAGGGTTTTGTGCCTTTCTTGAGTTTATGTGATAAAATCATGACTGCTCTTTCCATTAACTAAAGGTCTTCACTCTCTGTTAGACCCAACAATATCTTCCATTTAAATGGAACACAACAGTGAGCATCATTCCTTTCTTTGTTTTCTACAACTAACTTATGAATTGAAGGATAATTTTTAACATTTAGAAGAAAGAATTTTTTTTCTGCTGATAGTAGTTATAATATTACTTTAAGCAAATCTGCTTAAAGTAATTCCAATTGTCCTAAAAAATAAATTGTGGTGAGGAGTCTTTTCAAGAGAATTCAACAGTTTTTGTTATAAACAGCATGATTAACTGTGATTAACAGGACTTCCCTGGTGGCACAATGGATAAGAATCCACCTGCTAATGCAAGGGATATGGGTTTGATTCCAGGCCTGGGGAGACTCCACATATTGTTGTTGTTCAGTCACTCAGTCATATCAGACTCTTCGTGATCCCATGGACTGCAGCACACCATGCTTCTCTGTCCTTCACCATCTCCCAGAGTTTGCTCAAACTCATGTTCATTGAGTTGGTGATGCCATCCAACCATCTCATCCTCTGTTAACCCCTTCTTCTCCTGCCCTCAATCTTTCCCAGCATCAGGGATTTTTTCCAGTGAGTTGGCTCTTTGCATCAGGTGGCCAAAGTATTGGAGCTTCAGCTTCAGCATCAGTCCTTCCAATGAATATTCAGGGTTGATTTCCTTTAGGATTAACTGGTTTGATCTCATTGCTGTCCAAGGAACTCTCAAGAGTCTTCTCCAGCACCACAAATTGAAAGCATTAATTCTTCAAAGCTTAGCCTTCTTTATGGTCCAACTCTCACAACCGTACATGATTATTGGAAAAATCATTGCTTTGACTATATGGACCTTTGTTGGCAAAGTGATGTCTCTGTTTTTTAATACACTGCCTAGGTTTGTCATAGCTTTTCTTCCAAGGAGCAAGCGTCTTTTCATTTCAAGGCTGCAGTCACCATCTGCAGTGATTTTGGAGCCCAAGAAAATAAAGTCTGTCACTGTTTCCATTTTTTCCCATCTATTTGCCATGAAGTGATGGGACTGGATGCCATGATCTTCATTTTTTAAATGTTGAGTTCTAAGCCAACTTTTTCACTCTCCTCTTTCACATTCATCATGAGGCTCTTCAGTTCCTTTTTGATTTCTGCCATTAGGGTGGTGTCTTCTGCATATCTGAAGTTATTGATATTTTCCCTGGCAATCTTGATTCCAGCTTGGTGATCCATTCAGCTCAGCATTTCCCTGATGTACTCTGTATAGAAGTTAGATAAGTAGGGTGATAATATACAGCCTTGTTGTAACCCTTTCCTAATTTTGAGCCAATCTTCTTTTTTGTGTTTGATTCTTACTGTTGCTTCTTGACCTGCAAGAAGGAGGCAGATAAGGTTGTCTGGTATTCCCATATTTTTAAGAACGTTGCACAGTTTGTTGCAATCCACAATCAAAGACTAGCGTAGTTAAGGAAGCAGAAATAGATGCTTTTCTGGAATTCCCTTGTTTTTTCAATGATCCAATGGATGTTGGCAATTTGATCTATGGTTCCTTGGCCTTTGCTATATCCAGCTTGTACATCCAGAAGTTTTCGATTCACATACTAGCGAAGCCTAGCTTGAAGGATTTTGAGCATTACGTTGCTAGCATGTGAAATGAGTGCAGTTGTGTGGTAGTTTGAGCATTCTCTGGCATTTCACTTCTTTGGGATTGAAATGAAATTTGACCTTTTCCAGTCCTGTGGCCACTGCTGAGTTTTCCAAATTTGCTGGCATATTGAGTGCAGCACTTTAATAGTATCATCTTTTAGGATTTGAAATAGCTCAGCTGGAATTCCATCACTTCCACTAGCTTTGTTTGCAGTATTGCCTTCTAGGGCCCACTTAACTTCACATTCCAGGGTGTCTGGCTCTAGCTGAGTGGCCACGCCATCATGGTTTAACACCTTCTGCTTCTGTTAGGTCCAGATCATCTTTGTCCTTTATTATGCCCATCTTTGATGAAATGTTCCCTTGTGTCACTAATCTTCTTGAAAAGATCTTAATCTTTCCCATTCTACTGCTCTCCTCTATTTCTCTGCTTTCTATGTGCTGCAGGGCAACTAAGCCCATGTGCCACAACTGCTGAGAATGTGTACTGTGGCTACTGAAGCCTGTATGTCTGGAACCTGTTCTCTGCAACTACAGAAGCCAAGGCATGGAGAAGCCCATGCACTGCAACTAAAGAATAGCCCCTCCTGGCCTCAAGCAGAGAAAGCCCACACAGCAACAAAGACTCAATGCAGCCAGAAATGAAATTAATTAATTAATTTTTTAAAATTAAACAATAATGAAAAAAAGTAAAATGTGATCAGCAAAGTGCTATGTACCCACAGATGTGTGTTGTGTGGAGTTAGGTAGACCTGAGTTATATTAATAGAGGTACTCTCCAGGGGCCACTCTGCGAGATCTCTGTGGCTGCAGCCCTCTCCTCTCTAGCAGAGCAGTAACCTAACCGTCCTTTGTGTATGCATGCTAAGTTGCTTCAGTCGTGTCCAACTCTTTGCAACCCCATGGTCTGTAACCCACCAGGCCCCTCTGTCTATGGGGATTCTCTAGGCAAGAAAACTGGAGTGGTTTGCCATTTTCTTCTCCAGGGGATCTTCCCAGCCCAGGGATTGAAACCATGTCTCTTATATCTCCAGCATTGGCAGGCAGATTCTTTACTTGTGCCACCTGGGAAGCCTAACTATCAATCATCCCTAAAACAGCTAGCAACAAATAGAGAAACGTTCTAAGCCAGGGTTGACAATTTTTTTTCTGTAGAGTCAGAGTAAGTTACTTTGGCTTTTGAGCTGTAATGGTCTGTGTTACAATTGTTCAGCTCTGTTCTTTCAACAGGAAGGCAGCCAAAGATAATCTGTAAAGAAATGGTGTGGCTGTGTCCAATAAAACTGTATGTATGGAAGCTGAAATTTGCATTTCATACAGTTGTCATATGTCATGAACTATTATTGTTTTTTGGGTTTTCTTCAACCATTGCAAAATGTACACAGGCCATGCAAGAACAGGTGGGGGACTGCAGGCAACCCCTGCTTTAGGCCATGACATGAACCTGGCAACTAACCCACCTTTGGGAAAGAAAACCTGGGATATTAAACTTGGTTATGAATATCTTAACGTGCATTTTGTAGCATTAAGCTCATTTGGGTAGTTTTTCCAAAAATTAACAAGAAGCATTTCATAAGTGGAGAAACATTTTATTAAGAGGTTTTACATATATTCAATATATATATAGTTTATATAAATTTAATATATGTAATTTTTATATATTATATGTATATTATATTCATATTCATTGAACAAATAAATAATAATGGAAGTTATTTTAGTGTTCCTTTTCCATAAGCAAAGCATTAACCTGTAGACCATTAATTGCTCCTAAAAGCCACACTTCTTGCTGCTGCTGACACCACAGAAACAGACTATCCCTATTCTAATCTGACAAACCTTGAGAAATGCTGCTGCTGAAGCTTGAGTAAATTTGCTCTCACCTGCAGATTGCCTTCACCGTGCCGCTCACAGGAATGTGAGCTCTGGCATTGTCGGGGCTGTCAGTCAGAGCAACTGATATCCTGGGTGAAACTAACTGAGTCACAGAAACATCAGATAACTGTCTGAGGAAGGATGGTGATACTATCTCCTTACCTACCTGGGGGAACCAGCCTGTCCTTCTGAAAGGAGCTGTTTGTTCAACTCTTTACTCTAGGCTTGACAGGAAAGTTTGGACATCACTGGAGTCTCAGACGTGACAAGTTGTCATCTTCTTCAGTGATACATTCATATCCAATGAGAACTGTCAAAAAATCCAGGTGATTTTAACTTGAGAGCAAGCCTCAAACATTTTTCAGAGCCTGTTATCATTTTGTCTTACTTGGTTTTAAGAGGTTCCCCATTAGTGGTTGGAACTCTCATTTCTAGCAGGGGGTAACTCCATTCCTTAACTTAAAGCTTTGTGTAAAAAAAAAAAAAAGTGTGTCATTTTAAGCCAAATATAGCTGTTAGAGATATAAACTTCTGACAAGTAATTTTGACATCAGACAGCCATTTTTCCCAAAAGCTACTTCTCAGTTTTTTTTTCCCCAAACTTCATCCTCCTAAAACACTCCCTCAAGCTATTTTTTGCGTATCTGCAACAGAAAAGAATTTTGTAAAGCACAATACGCTTTTTCAGACTACCCGAGTCTCACCTTTCCCCTGTGAGTCTCAGAAGTTCCCCTCTCCAGCTCCCTCTTTGAGAAGCTATTTGCTCGAATGTCGAGGTTGGAATCATATCACTCAAGAGTCCTTTACACCTCTGACTCTCAGATTTCTCTATGGCACTCAGAGTAATTTACCATTATGGACTATTTTTTTTCTTCCTCAAAAGTCACTAAGCCATGTACAGTTTGATACAGGATAAGGAATGACATCACTTTCTTCCACTATGATTTCTCACTGACCACTGTCAGAAAAAGAATCAAAGCATCTACCTCATGCAAAATCCTTATCAGGGTCCAACTATCTCAAAACAGTTGATCAATTTCTCAGTACTGTAGCGATGCCTCTAGATCTCTTTTGTACTTTTCCAGCAATGATGTGGGAGATCCTGAGTGACTGAGGAGGGGGAAGCGCAGTGTGGCTGGCCTTCCAGGCAATCATAGCTACGGATCTCTTTCCTGGTCATAGTCCATTCAACTCTGAGCCTGTGCCTGTGCTATCTCAGCACATCTGCCACTTGCTCAGTGTTTAAGAAGGAATACCCACTTGCCATGGAAGGAGAAACCCTTTGAGGGAAGATAAAGCCTGATCTGAGCAATACAGTCAGCGGGAAGAAGCCTCAGGGTGGAGGTCAAATGGTTTGACCCCAGGCTTTGACTCTCTTCACGCCTCCTTTAGGGGACCCGGCACTGATGCAGCGCTGTGGGCCAGGCCACGTCAGAACTGAGCGGTGTCATGAATGTTCTGGTGCCCACACCTTTCTTAAGGACCGAGGTGCTCATCTGTTTCCTGATCTGTTGGACAGCTGGAGGCTGATGGCCAGACTGTTTGGCCAAGGTCATGCCTCCTCCCAAGACACTGCTTGATCAGGAGGGCATAAAACACTGAACCCATGGTCCCAAGGCAGGACTATGCTGAAAGTTCATCTAGGTCCCCAAGGATTGGCTGGGGCCTCTTGTGACCGCACTGGGGCCTCTTGTGATCGCATTGGGGATCAATTCTTCCCTCTCCACAGTTCTGCTTTCCTCAGTTCCCCAGAACCACCCAAATTAAGGATACTCCCCAGTAAACTCCTTTTATACAAATCCCTAGGCAGAATCTGTTTTTCCAGGGAACCCAGTTTAAAACAAGCAAAAGTCTTTCAGGACAGATTGCTATCTCTTAAAAAGTTCCTTCTTTTTATTCCTTTACCCTTATGTACTGAGCTCCTATGATGTTCCAGACACTGTATTAGCTTTTACAATTATGAGGTGAAGAAGAGCTGCAATGAAGATTGTTAGCTAGGATCAGTGAAGAATGCATTTGGAAGATTTAAAATATAATTAAATAGAAGTATTGAGAGTAGGAAAGCAATGTTTGGGTGGTGGGAGAAGGTTACTAGCATCAGCGAATTCAAAACTCATGGGCCTGAGTGGCTACGTCGGTGTTCCTGCAGCAGCTGAGATTTGAAATTGGGTCTGGGAGGAAAACTGCTGACGGGGGAAAAGAAGTTTAAATATCTGTTCATGTAGCACACAGGCCACTGCCTACTTCCTCAGCCTTTTTCCTTCCATTCTTTAGTCACAACTTTATGCTCCACTAAGACCATCTTGCTTGCAGTTCCCCTGCAATATGTCAACTGTTTCTCCCATCTTTTTTCTTTGCCCAAGCTGTCATTTCTGCATTAATAAGCTTTTCCTCTATTCACTCTTTCAAGCTTAGTTTGGATATCAGTGAAAATGGCAAAGTAAGGTCCTCTGAAAACTCTCTTCTCCATAAACTCAATGAGAACACTGGCAAAAAAATGGTAAGAAATGACCATTTTCAGACGTCTCAGACGTAACTAAACACTTGCAACAATCCAGGAAGCGTTTTCCAGGGAAAACTGCTAGATCTCAGTAAGAACAGCTTTGTGTCACTTTAAGTTGCCCTTATCCCATTGCCTCTGCACAGCTCCACAATACTGTTGAAACCAAAAGCCGCAATCAGGTGAAAACCAGAAACCTGGCAGCCGCTGGCAGGGGGGCGGGGGGCGGTGGAGAGGAAGGGGGAGAAGTTTAGAGATGGAATAGCTTGTTAGCAGATGCTGCTGGAGATTTGGGCAGAGATAAGATTCTAAAAGAATTTATATACTCTGTTATTGAATTTGCATTTTATCCTGAAAGTAATGAAGAATTAAGCAAAGCTTAAAGTTTCATTCCCAGGTAACATTATTTGACCTGTCTTGTAGTTCTCTGTTTTTATTTGACCTGACTTGGTTGACTAATGCGGTTTTTCCCAGGGTGTGAGTGAGGGTGGGAGCATTTGTTGAAAACAATCAGAGGCAATTTTTTAGTATCTTGGTTGTCTGGAGCAGTGGATAACAGTTGTAACAAGCAATAGGTTAACCAAAAAGCGAAAAAGAAAATCTGGGAAATGAGATGCCCAAGGGGTTTTGAAGATCTTAGGTAGAGTCCTTGGAATTTAGAAGGCCATTTACATGTATAGGGCTGTGTGCATGCCCAGGAAAGACCTCTCTGCTAACACAGCCCCGCTTTCCACAATGAACTCCAGAATAGCACAGGGCATGTATGGGTCAAGCAGGGTTTCCAGGACAGGATGCTGAACACAGAAAGGACTGAAGCCCCAGACTTTTTCTCTCTGGGCAGCAGGAGCCCATTTCATCAATGGTGGCAGGAGTTGGCAACAGACTATGGGAGCCTTGGGCCAAAGGCTGAGGAGAACAGACTTCCAGGAGGATTGATTCACTGCAACCTCACCGGAAGCCAATGCCCAGGACCTTGCAGCCAACCCTCTGCTACTCAGGTCCTGCCAGACAGGAGCAGCAGGCACAGGCACCCAGGCAGAAGAGAGGTTGGTGAGCAGGAAGGGCCTGGTGCCAGATGGCAGAGCTGGACAGAGGGCCTGCCAGCCAGCACCAGCCATGTGCCAATTGTTAGCAGGGCCCAAGGAGCACCGAGGCAGGCAGGAAGCATAGTGACTGCTCCAGCCACTCCCAGATGCCCAGCCTGACCACTTTAGACCTGCCCCAGTACGTGTGGTGAGCACCATGAAAAGAGAGCCAATCCTGGGGTCATAAGACAGGAGTTCAAACCAGCGACATCTTAGTCATGGGACCTTGAGCAAATTACATTACCTTTCCTGCTCTAAGCAGGGGCTGTTGTGGTGACAAATGAACACACAGACAGCTTTTGCCAATAGCAAACTATAAATACGTATTACAGCAGTGATGTGATCCTCCGATACATTCATCTTCAACTGCTCTGTTTGTAGTTCACCTTTGAATGTGAAAAATGTGTACCCACTTAAGGGATTAAAGGCTAACACAACACTGAAACAGTGAGTGGTGATCATAGATCAATTACTACACAGTTGAAGTGTCTCACTGTCTGTAAAGCATGTGTGGTCTGGCCACCAGCTGGGTCAGCCTCCCCATCCTCATTTGAGATATATCTTTCACCGCCCTGCCCACCCTCTCCTACAGCTTCGAGGCCACTTGCTGCAACCGAAGTGTCGTGTGGCTGTGTCCCTGGCTGGTGTTGGTGACTCTTACGTCTCCCTCTCAAGTTCACCTCCACCCCTCCACTCAATGCCCATTCCCTCAGTGCCCCTGGATGGACATTATAGAGACAGTGGGTGCAATGAGTTGAAGCAAAAACAAACGTACATGTTGATCGGAACTGGTCAGCTCTTCAAACCCAGAAATGTTTTCACTCACATGTGTGTGCCACTTGCTGGCTGAACTCCTCAGGTTCCACACCTGTCTGGTGTTGGGGGCTACCGCCTCACCTGGGGGAAAACTAGGACAATGGAGGCAGGCTGAATTCCCTTATTTCTAAATCTAGAAAATGTCTAGCAACTCGAGTCTCTTTCCAATGAGATACTGTAGATTTTGTAAGTCTCTAAGCTTTTTATTCACCTAATTTATGTCAATTTTGTCTAAACGGTTAGTCATGGTGTCCCTGCAAGGAGACAGATGCTGTGCTAGAAACTAGATGCTCAAATGCGGATATGACACAGCTGTGCCTCAGGCTCTCACAGATCTTTCAGAAGGGTTTCCAGAGGAGGGGTCAGTTCCATAAGGGTGTCCCAGGAGGCGCCCCCAAGGAGAAGGTCTTTGAGCAGAGTCTTAAAGAATATATGTTTTGCCCGATATCTTAGCCCCTCCCAGCAGTTGTAAACCACCAGTTGGGTGGTTTATAAACTACAGAAATTGATTCCTCACAGTTCCAAAGGCTGGAAGTCCCAGATCAAGGCCCCAGCAGGACTGAGGGATGACCCTCTTTCTGGCCCCAGCCACCTCATCCTCTCTGTGTCCTCACATGGCAGAAGGGGCTGGGCATTCTGGGAGCCTCTTTTATAAGATACTAAATCTATTTGTGAGGGCTCCACCCTCAGGACCTCAGCACTAGCATCAAGGTTTCAACATAAGAACATGGGGGGCTGTGGAGCACACATTCAGACCACATTACCAGGTGGGAGCCCCAGGTACATTCCCAGGTGAGGCAGAGTTTCCAAAGATGCAGGACATGAGGGCACACAAACAAGTGGGTGATGCTGGGTGCTGTGTGTGTCAGGCAGGGTGAGAGAGTGAAGGAGGCCAGAGAGGAAATTTCCAAGCAGAGGCCTTCGTGGAGGGGACAGCTAATATCACCATGAAGGAAACCAGGTCAGAGTGGGTGCATCTGTGAACTTCCAAAAGATGTCAGTGATGCTGATTTTCTACAAATTTCCTGAATTTTAATCATTGGTCATCATCGTGCATGCTCAGTCATTTCGGACTCCTTGTAACCCTTTGAATTGTAGCTCACCAGGCTCCTCTGTTCATGCAATTCCCAGGCAAGAATACTGGAGTGGCTTGCCATTTCCTCTTCCAGGGGATCTTCCTGACCCAGGGAGCAAACCCACGTCTCCTGCAGCTCTTGCACTGCAGGTGAATTCTTTACCTGCTGAGACATCAGGGAAGCCCCCTTAATTCTTGGCAACCAATTTTAAAAAAGAACCGTCAGGCCAACTGTAGTGGATGCTGTTGTACCATCCAGAGCCCCACCCCCCAGCTCCTCCCAGTTTTGGCCAGCTTTCCCCTTCCCAGCCTCTCTCTCCACTTACCCCTGCATCCCACCTTCTCCTCTTTGCAATGTTTCTTTCTGTCTCCATCACAGCTGTTTCCTGACACGTCCAAGCCAGGTCCCAGGTACTACAACTGTTGAACCTGACCTGTCACCGAGACATCAAGGAGTCCAGAGGTGGCCTTCGGTCCATCTGTTTGAGAACTTTGAGCTAGAGTGTGGGAAGAGTGGGGGCAGCGGGGGGCGGTGGTCAAGGAGGGAGTTGAGGTGGGGCAAAGAGACCAGGCCATGTGGCTGAGCTGGAAGCTCATTATCCCATCAGGAAAAGTCATTTGACAGGCACTCTGGAGCCAGTGCAGGCCTTTTTTTTTTTTTTTTTTTTTTTTACACCAAGACTCAAATCAAATTAGGTTTCTGTAAGAGTATGCTGGCCTCAGCAGAAGATGAATGAGAGAAGTTCTGCAGTGGGGCACCTCGTGCTTGGATGATGGCAGCTGTTATTGATCTGTACCTTGCTGGGTTCCCCCTCCGGTTTGCAGCCAGAGCCCCTGGCACAGCCAGTCAGGCCAGGTGTCCTCTCGTGGCCCAGACCCCTACATGCCCTTCCCCTCATATTTCCCCCACGCCAGTCACCCTGCTCCCCCTCTCCCTTCTGCACCCCTCCTGGCAGCCTCCCCACTCAGGACCTGCACCTACCCCTTCCTGCCCCCTCACTCTTTCAGGTCACCACACGATGCCACCTCCCCAGGAGGGCTGCCTTGGCCTCACTGCACAGAATCACACAAGCCTGTGCACATGCACATGTGCACCGTCCATCTGATAACTGCTGCGTTGTAGTGGGGATGGAGGGGCAGGCAGTTTCTGAAGTCCAGTCCCCATTCCCCTTGCTAGGTCCCAGTCCCCTGGGCCTCATCCCCAGAGTAAGGGAGCTGAGCTGGGCACACAGGCTAAGCCATGTCCTCACACAGAGGACATCTGTCCATGATCTAGGCGCTGTACCTGTACTAACCTGCATAATCAATTTGATCTCATTCTATACTATTGTAGTTTAGTTGCTCAGTCCTGTCCAACTCTGCAACCCCATGGACTGCAGCACACCAGGCTGCCCTCCTGTCCTTCATTGTCTCCTATATATATATTCTGCATTATAGCCTTCACTTTACTATCATCATCCTACACGGTCTATATTTTTTTCTTGTTTATAGTCTTTGTCCCTTACTAAAATGTTGGCACTATTAATTTCAATCAAAGTTATTTCCCAGGACCTAGAATAATGCTTGATCTACAATAGATAGACAGATCTATAGATAGATCTACAATAGATGTATTGTAGATATAATGCCTGATTTTAGTAAATGTGATGCCTGATACATAGTAGCTCAATAATGTGTGTGGAATGAGTCATGAGTGAGTAGATGGAAGGAAGGATGGAAGGAGAAGGGGGGGAACAAGACAGATTAGAGGCAGGGAAATCCATTTGCAGGTGGTTTTAATAATTAATATGGGAGAGAGTGGTGGAGACTAAGGTGGATACAGTGAAATCCGAAAGAAAGGGTTACAGTTGCTCTGAACGTCCTATCTTTCCCTTTTGACCTGCTGCAGCCAATTCCATTAACCCGTGGATCTCTGTAAACTCCAGGGTATACTGTTCCCAGTCGTATGATTCCAAATTCTACACACTCAGTTGGAGGTGGCTTCTATGTGAGCCCGGTGCCCGTCATTTCAGTCTCTTGGTTCCTGGTTAGCTCTTTCATGTTAAAAACTATTTTTAACATCTCTCCCTCCATTTGTCACATTTGAATTTTCACTTAAACCCCACTGATTTCCTAAGAACTTGAATTCCTTATTGAGTCATTTGTCTTAGGACTGATGCAGGATGATAGCTGTGCTTCCTCTGGGGTCCTTGAGCTGTGGCTTCACCAGGAGTCTGGGGTCTAAAGCCATCTAAGGAATCTGCCTTCCTGGCCTGACCCCGCACTCCTGCCATTCTGAATGGCCCCTGCCAGTGACCTCCCCCACTTCCCAGAGGTATTTTTGGGACAGAAGCCTCCTCCCCTGGTTCTGCTCCCTACTCAAGGGAAACACTTGCAGTCTGGGTGCCATTTAATACAGAAGGGTTCACAGATGAAAAGTTAGTCAGGTTTTGTCTTTTCAATGAAAGCCCTGGGTCCTGTTCTGAAATGAAGCAGAGCAAGTGGGCACAAGCTCCTCTCATTTACAAAGCTGTCACACATTTGTGACTGGAGGTGGTTTTGCGTTTTTAAGCAAACTGGGAAACCCTGTGTACCTGCTGGTCAGGCTTAGCTTTGGTAGGAGGGGTGGGGGGAGGAAGCGAGCATGATGCTGGACTCCCCTCCTTCTTTAGGGACCCACTTTGGAGACAGAGTGACTGTCGTCTCTACCAGAAAATTCAAATGTGATTTTTTTTTCTCCATCTCAAAGGAAATTGCTGTCCATGAAAGCTAAAAACAGCTCCACCCACTGAGCACATTTAAGTATATATACATATTCACATTTGTGATGATCTTACCCTCCAGAATACATTTTTTTTTTAAGGTAAAAGATCAGAGTCTGATGACTATAACTGTCTTTCCTCTTTGAGTTATTCAGGGTGGAATGGAGTAGGTGTGGGCTGGAGAATTCTGTGGGTAATTTCTTAATTTAGAACTAGGGGCCAAGGCAGCCATCCAAGCAAACCGACATTAATGTATTCAAAAGAAATAAAGCAAGAAGATTACTGGAATTGCCCGGCAAGGAGTACCTTCTGCATTTGCCATTTTGCTAATGGAGAGCTGGATTGGGATATTTTCTGAGCTTTCAGGGTTTCTCAAGAGAATTCGGTTTGGCTCTTTGAATCTCAGCTTTTCAATTCCTGGCCAACTTTTGGAAAGATCCTGTTGGAGACCCTGCCTCTTTCTCTTCTCCTATTGAGTTTACACAGGTAGGATCTTTCAGAATGAAGAGAATGTCACTTAATGAGCGTTCAGTCAAAGGAGGCAGAACCTTGGTATGGAACCTAACCCCTTCCCTGGAGGCAGAGGTTGGGCAGCTGGGAGACTGCTCAGCCCTCAAGGGTTGGGCGGCTCTCAGGAGGAAAGGCTTGTCACCTGATACAGATTTGACATGGGATGAATTGGCACTCCTGAGTTATTAATAACTCATTTTTGGATAAGTTTTCTGATTTTTTTAAAGCCTCTCAAAAGCCTCTTCTCATGTGTGATTCTCAAGGACCCTCCAAGAGAGAAATTAGTCTCTTAATAGTAATAAGAGTATGCTTTGGCCCAGGCTCCATGTCTGTCTTCAATAATGTCTCCCAATATTGAATAGTAGAATCAAAGTAAAGTTTCAGTTCAGTTCGGTTGCTCAGTCGTGTCCCACTCTTTGTGATGCCATGAATCACAGCACGCCAGGCCTCCTTGTCCATCACCATCTCCTGGAGTTCACTCAAACACACTTCCATTGAGTTGGTGATGCCATCCAGCCATCTCATCCTCTGTCGTCCCCTTTTCCTCCTGCCCCCAATCCCTCCCAGCATCAGAGTCTTTTCCAACGAGTCAACTCTTCACATGAGGTGGCCAAAGTACTGGAGTTTCAGCCTCAGCATCATACCTTCCAAAGAACACCCAGGGCTGATCTCCTTTAGAATGGGCTGGTTGGATCTCCTTGCAGTCCAAGGGACTCTCAAGAGTCTTCTCCAACACCACAGTTCAAATGCATCAATTCTTTGGCGCTCAACTTTCTTCACAGTCCAACTCTCACACCCATACATGACCACTGGAAAAACCATAGCCTTGACTAGACGGACCTTTGTTGGCAAAGTAATGTCTCTGCTTTTCAATATGCTGTCTAGGTTGGTCATAACTTTCCTTCCAAAGAGTAAGCGTCTTTTAAATTCATGGCTGCAATCACCATCTGCAGTGATTTTGGAGCCCCAAAAAATAAAGTCTGACACTGTTTCCACTGTTTCCCCATCTATTTCCCATGAAGTAAGTGATGGGACCAGATGCCATGATCTTAGTTTTCTGAATGTTGAGCTTTAAGCTAACTTTTTCACTCTCCTCTTTCACTTTCATCAACAGGCTTTTTAGTTCCTCTTCACTTTCTGCCATAAGGGTGGTGTCATCTGCATATCTGAGGCTATTGATATTTCTCCTGGCAATCTTGATTCCAGCTTGTGCTTCTTCCAGCCCAGCGTTTCTCATGATGTACTCTGCATAGAAGTTAAAAAAGCAGGGTGACAATATACAGCCATGACGTACTCCTTTTCCTATTTGGAACCAGTCTGTTGTTCCATGTCTAGTTCTAACTGTTGCTTCCTGACCTGCATACAGATTTCTCAAGAGGCAGGTCAGGTGGTCTGGTATTCCCATCTCTTTCAGAATTTTCCACAGTTTATTGTGATCCACACAGTCAAAGGCTTTGACATAGTCAGTAAGCAGAAATAGATGTTTTTCTGGAACTCTCTTGCTTTTTCCATGATCCAGTGGATGTTGGCAATTTGATCTCTGGTTCCTCTGCCTTTTCTAAAACCGCTTGAACATCTGAAAGTTCATGGTTGACGTATTACTGAAGCCTGGCTTGGAGAATTTTGAGCATTACTTTACTAGCGTGTGAGATGAGTGCAATTGTGCAGTAGTTTGAGCATTCTTTAATTCCTCCTAATTCCTTTTCAGTACAGTATCTTAGATGTCAAAAGTTCTCATGTCTACATAAGGCACATTTTACAGAAAAACAGGGAAATTTATATAAACAAATTTAAATATGGCTAAGGAGAGGTAGCCATATCGCAGCGCAGGTGGCTGCGATGGTGCACAAGCGTGGCAGAGAGGAACTACTCCACGTCTGAGGTCAGGGGCAGAAGTCGGGAAGACCCCATGCCCGAGGGGTGGCGGCCAAGGGGAGCTACCCCACATCCGAGGTCACGAGCGGCAGCCAGGAGGAGCTACCCCACGTCCGAGGTGAGGGGCGGTGGCCGGGAGGAGCTACCTCATACCCGAGGTCAGGGGCAGCGGCCGAGAGGAGCAACTCCATGTCCAAGGAGCGGTAGCTGTGCGGGAGCAGGAGGGCCTAGAGGAGCTACTCCACATTCAAGGTCAGGAGGGGTGGTGCAGAGGAGGTAAGGAGCAGCGGCTGTGCTTTGCTGGAGTAGCCATGAATCGATACCCCACGTCCAAGGTAAGAGAATCCCAAGTAAGATGGTAGGTGTTGCAAGAGGGCATCAGAGGGCAGACACACTGAAACCATAATCACAGAAAACCAGTCAATCTAATCACACTAGGACCACAGCCTTGTCTAACTCAATGAACTAAGCCATGCCCTGTGGGGCCACCCAAGATAGGCGGGTCATGGTGGAGAGGTCTGACAGAATGTGGTCCACTGGAGAAGGGAATGACAAACCACTTCAGTATTCTTGCCTTGAGAACCCCATGAACAGTATGAAAAGGCAAAATGATAGGATACTGAAAGAGAAACTTCCCAGGTCAGTAAGTGCCCAATATGCTACTAGAGATCAGTGGAGAAATAACTCCATAAAAATTGAACGGATGGAGCCAAAGCAAAAACAATACCCAGTTGTGGATGTGACTGATGATGGAAGCAAAGTCCGATGCTGTAAAGAGCAATATTGCATAGGAACCTGGAATGTTAGGTCCATGAATCAAGGCAAACTGGAAGTGGTCAAACAGGAGATGGCAAGAGTGAACGTTGACATTCCAGGAATCAGTGAACTAAAATGGACTGGAATGGGTGAATTTAACTCAGATGATCATGATATCTACTACTGTGGGCAGGGATCCCTTAGCAGAAATGGAGTAGCCATCATGGTCAACAAAAGAGTCCGAAATGCAGTACTTGGATGCAATCTCATAAACAACAGAATGATCTCTGTTCATTTCCAAGGCAAACTATTCAATATCACAGTAATCCAAGTCTATGCCCCAACCAGTAAGGCTGAAGAAGCTGAAGTTGAATGGTTCTATGAAGACCTACAAGAACTTTTAGAACTAACACCCAAAAAAGATGTCCTTTTCATTATAGGGGACTGGAATGCAAAAGTAGGAAGTCAAGAAACACCTGGGATAACAGGCAAATTTGGCCTTGGAATACAGAATGAAGCACTGCAAAGGCTAATAGAATTTTGCCAAGAGAATACACTGGTCATAGCAAACACCCTCTTCCAACAACACAAGAGAAGACTCTATGCAGGGACATCAACAGATGGTCAACACTGAAATCAGATTGATTATATTCTTTGCAGCCAAAGATGGAGAAGCTCTATACAGTCAGCAAAAACAAGACCAGGAGCTGACTATGGCTCAGATCATGAGCTCCTTATTGCCAAATTCAGACTTAAATTGAAGAAAGTAGGGAAAACCACTAGACCATTCAGGTATGACCTAAATCAAATCCCTTATGATTATACAGTGGAAGTGAGAAATAGATTTAAGGGACTAGATTTGATAGATAGAGTGCCTGATGAACTATGGACGGAGGTTCGTGACATTGTACAGGAGACAGGGATCAAGACCATCCCCATGGAAAAGAAATGCAATAAAGCAAAATGGCTGTCTGAGGAGGCCTTACAAATAGCTGTGAAAAGAAGAGAAGTGAAAAGCAAAGGAGAAAAGGAAAGATATAAGCATCTGAATGTAGAGTTCCAAAGAATAGCAAGAAGAGATAAGAAAGCCTTCCTCAGCGATCAATGCAAAGAAATAGAGGAAAACAACAGAATGGGAAAGACTAGAGATCTCTTTAAGAAAATTAGAGATACCAAGGGAACATTTCATGGAAAGATGGGCTCGATAAGGGACAGAAATGGTTTGGACTAACAGAAGCAGAAGATATTAAGAAGAGATGGCAAGAATACACAGAAGAACTATACAAAAAAGATCTTCATGACCAATATAATCATGATGGTGTGATCACTCACCTAGAGCCAGACATCCTGGAATGTGAATTCAAATGGGCCTTAGAAAGCATCACTACAAAGCTAGTGGAGGTGATGGAATTCCAGTTGAGCTATTCCAAATCCTGAAAGATGATGCTGTGAAAGTGCTGCACTCAATATGCCAGCAAATTTGGAAAACTCAGCAGTGGCCACAGGACTGGAAAAGGTCAGTTTTCATTCCAATCCCAAAGAAAGGCAATGCCAAAGAATGCTCAAACTACTGCACAATTGCACTCATCTCACCCGCTAGTAAAGTAATGCTCAAAATTCCCCAAGCCAGGCCTCAGCAATACGCGAACTGTGAACTTCCAGATGTTCATGCTGGTTTTAGAAAAGGCAGAGGAACCAGAGATCAAATTGCCAACATCCACTGGATCATGGAAAAAGCAAGAGAGTTCCAGAAAAACATCTATTTCTGCTTACTGACTATGTCAAAGCCTTTGACTGTGTGGATCACAATAAACTGTGGAAAATTCTGAAAGAGATGGGAATACCAGACCACCTGACCTGCCTCTTGAGAAATCTGTATGCAGGTCAGGAAGCAACAGTTAGAACTAGACATGGAACAACAGACTGGTTCCAAATAGGAAAAGGAGTACGTCAAGGCTGTATATTGTCACCCTGCTTATTTAACTTCTATGCAGAGTACACCATGAGAAATGCTGGGCTGGAAGAAGCACAAGCTGGAATCAAGATTGCCAGGAGAAATATCAATAGCCTCAGATATGCAGATGACACCACCCTTATGGCAGAAAGTGAAGAGGAACTAAAAAGCCTGTTGATGAAAGTGAAAGAGGAGAGTGAAAAAGTTAGCTCAACATTCAGAAAACTAAGATCATGGCATCTGGTCCCATCACTTACTTCATGGGAAATAGATGGGGAAACAGTGGAAACAGTGTCAGACTTTATTTTTTGGGGCTCCAAAATCACTGCAGATGGTGATTGCAGCCATGAATTTAAAAGACGCTTACTCTTTGGAAGGAAAGTTATGACCAACCTAGACAGCATATTGAAAAGCAGAGACATTACTTTGCCAACAAAGGTCCGTCTAGTCAAGGCTATGGTTTTTCCAGTGGTCATGTATGGATGTGAGAGTTGGACTGTGAAGAAAGTTGAGTGCCAGAGAATTGATGCGTTTGAACTGTGGTGTTGGAGAAGACTCTTGAGAGTCCCCTGGACTGCAAGGAGATCCAACCAGCCCATTCTAAAGGTGATCAGCCCTGGGTGTTCATTGGAAGGACTGATGCTGAGGCTGAAACTCCAATACTTTGGCCACCTCATGCAAAGAGTTGATTCTTTGGAAAAGACTCTGATGCTGGGAGGGATTGGGGGCAGGAAGAGAAGGGGACAACAGAAGATGTGATGGCTGGATGGCATCACTGACTTGATGGACTTGAGTTTGAGTGAACTCCGGGAGTTGGTGATGGACAGGGAGGCCTGGTGTGTTGCAATTCATGGGGTTACAAAGAGTCAGACATGAGTGAGTGACTGAACTGAACTGAAGGAGAGATATTTCTCTGGTTTTGAACTTGCTTTTACATACACACACGTATATGTACATACTTATGTATTGCTTTCCTGAAAGACATCTCTTTCCATTCTGGAAGATACAATCCAGATTGTGGTCAATTAGTTCTCAGTTCTTCTAAAAGGAAGCTTTTATATATAGGATGGATAAACAACAAGGTCCAACTGTATAGCACAGGGAACTATATTCAGTATCTTATGATAAACTGTAATGGAACAAATATGGGATAGGAAATGGCAACCCACTCCAGTGTTCTTGCCTGGAGAATCCCAGGGATGGCAGAGCCTGTTGGGCTGCCATCTATGAGGTCGCACAGAGTTGGACACAACTGAAGTGACTTAGCAGCAGCAGCAGCAGCATTCGTGTTAAGACACTTCAGTCATGTCTCTTTGTGACTCCATGGGCTGTATCTCACTGGACTCCTCTGACCACAGGATTCTCCAAGCAAGAATACTGGAGTGAGTTGCCCACCTTCCTCCAGAGGATCTTCCTGACCCAAGGATTGAAATCATGTCTCTTAGATCTCCTGCACTAGCAGGCAAGTTCTTTAACACTAGCATCACCTGGGAAGCCCTTAATTTTGTATTGAAGTATAAATCAAGTATACTTCAATGTAAAATTAAAACAAGCAAACAAAAGCCTCTCAGAGATAATGTACTTTTGTTGTTGCTGTTCTCTATTTTGTAGTCCAAGATAGTGTCTAAAAGTATGACCTCCAAAATATTATTGCTCAACATCTTCCTCCACCTGTGGGGCATCCTCCGTCCCTCCCCAGACAGCACAGTGTCGGGAAGTCACAGGTACCTGAATCCCTGCTGAAGGACTTGAGTGATTTACGTGAACAAGAAGTTATATGTCAACGACAGGACTCAGGTGACCCTCTTTAGAAAAGTATAAATGGTATTTTCACTAATTGAGAAACAATAAATTTTGTTTTTTCTTTCCTGTGCCTAACTTATACCCAAGATATATTCCAAAGGTAAAAAGATCTATGTGATACTGATACCAAGCTTGTTCCTGCAGAATCATACCACTGTCCTTCCCTTGAATGGAAACCAATTACTCTTATCCAAGTTTCAGGAAGAAGCTGTGAAGAAGATACAGTTAACCAAGAATTGGTCAGAACCAACTAGGTTCAAGATGGTGGAAGACAACTTCCAGTAGACTTTGGAACCTCATTATATGATAATTATAATATATTAGCATATTAAATGCCACATTCACCAGTGCCAGGACAGTTGATATCTGCCATGACAACAATCAGAAAAACCCATACAAGGACTGAAAAGAAGAATTGCATCAGTTCCACATCCCGGTTGTTGGATAAGTCATGAATATTCCTCCCACTTTTTCCAACTCCCTCTGTTTTACCTTGACCCTCCTATATATTTGGTGTCTCCACCCAAATTTAATTGAGAAGTTGATTTGTGACCTAGGTTCCCCCTTGTCTCTTCTTTGGATGTTGACTAAAGCTTGTCCTGCTCCAGCCTCAGCCTTGGTTTCATTATTGGCTGCAGGAATCTGATCAGAGAAAGAAACTTCCTGACGGAAACAAGGGGTCTCCACCCAGGCTAGGACCTCAGCACAGGTCCAGCCCATCAATTTAGTAACAATATTACCACACTGTTATATTTGGAACCCTACGACTAGAGGCTGTCCTTTAACCAAGCTAGTCAGAAGAAATGGCAATGGCCAATGTAGTGAGCATGTATTTTGATTACAGTACAACTTAGAAACTTACATTTTTGATAAGGTGATTGTTTAACATTTAAATTCACTAGACAGAAGGAGAGAAAGAGCATGATGGTGTGGGAGAGTAAGCGGTTTCTATATAAGGTTATGGCAATGACACCTCATTTCTTAAGCATGTATACAAACACACACACATACATGCAAATAAATCAGATTAGTTTAGTCCAGAAGAAAGCGGGTATGTGTTTTGTTTGCTCTGTTTTAACCCTGATCTCACTGAATGTTAAACAAGGACAAAAGCACTCATTAGAATATGCAATGACTTTGTAGAAAACAGAGCATCGATTTATTCATTCATAATGAGAAAACCATCAAGCAGATTGGAGACTCATGTTTGCTTTTCAGTTTATTCTATCCCTCTAGGCAAACTTACAGGGAAACCAAATTAAAATCAGAGTTTTTCCTCGTGAGTGTGGACTCTGAGGAGCAGGGGAGGGTTGGATGATTTGAAACGCTGGTGTCACAGACCTGAGACAGTCTGGCCCTCTCCCTGACGGGCATGCCGCCTGCAGATGAGCCACCTGTGCCCCTGGGCCATGCTGCCCTCTCTCTTGAGTGAGGATGGAGGCACCTGGTCAAAAGGAACCTCTCATTCTTGTTTTCCTGTAGCTTGTTGACTGGCCAGCTCCCTTTTTTCTACCTCCCATATTTTAGGCACTGTGTTCTTTTCTAGAACAGTATTTTGATCCTATTTAACTGTTTTGTTCGATCAAAGACCTATGGTCATTGTAAAACCTTTGGACAAAGGAAAGGCTCCCCACGACCTAGAGATCACCTCTGGTCTGTGGCAGCAGGGACTACTTCCATTGCAGTGAGGAGAAGTACGTGTGGATAGAATTGAGGACATGGTCCAGGACATCAGGAAAGCTCAGGATTATCTTCGTCCTCCCTTTAAATATTCTTTCCTTCAAGCTTCAGCAAACATTTTCTTTAAATAGCCAGATAGTTAATAATTTAGGCTTTGTGGATTGCATTATCTCCATTACAATGCTTAGCTCTATGGCTGAAGCACAAAAGCAACCATAGGCTCAGTTGAATAGATGTGGCTGTGTTCCAGTAAAACTTTATTTACGAAGAAGCGAGTATGTCACATTGGGCTCACAGGTCTTACTACACCCTTTCCTGTAAAGTGGCTTCAGAGGGCTTCCCAGTGGTGTAGTGGTAAAGAATCCACCTGCCAAAGTAAGAGACATGGGTTTGATCCCTGATCTGGGAGGATCCCAATGCCTTGGGGCAACTAAGCATGTGTGCCACAACTACTGAGCCTGTGCCCTAGAGCCTGGGAGCCGCAGCTATGAAGTCTTCGTGCTCTAGAGCCCAGGCTCTGCAACAAGAGAAGCCACCGCAATGAGGAGCACGTGCACCGCAACTAGAGAGGATCCCCCACTTGCTGCAACTGGAGAAAAGTCAGAGCAGCAATAAAGACCCAGCACAGCCAAAAATAAATAAAATTCTCTCAAAAAAATAAAGTAGCTTCAGAATAAAGCGTGCATTTTGTAATTAAGAAAATGTTTTAATTTCTAGTCAAACTATTTTGAAATGATTCTTCCCTTAGCTTCTGAAATATACATTTTTGTCTGGTATCTGGATCAATTTATAATTGCTCAATATCCTTGTTGGAAGTGATGGCTGCATGAGAAATGGAACATGTTTTCTGCCTGTAAATATTAACAGCACATTACTTTTTAACTTTTAATTGAAATATGATTGTTGTACAATGTTAGTTTCTGTTATACAGCGAAGTGATTCAGTTATTCTATAAATATAGCTTCCCAGGTGGCTCAGTGGTAAAGAATCCACCTGCCAATTTAGGAGCTGCAGGAGACACAGATTCAATCCCTGAGTCAGGAAGGTCCCCTGGAGGAGCGTATGGCAACCCACTCCAGTATTCTTGCTGGGATAATCCTATGGACAGAGGCGCACAGTCCACAGTATCGCAAAGAGTCAGAGACGACTAAGTAGCTGGGCACACACACACATATTCTTTTTCATATTCCCTTCCATTACAGTTTATTACAGGATACTGAATATAGTTCCTTGTCTACACGGCAGGACCTTGTTGACTGTTTATTCTATATACAGAAGTTTGTATCTGTTAATCCCAAACTTCCGCTCCATCCCCCCCCCCGTTCGTGAGCTTGTTTCTAGTTTGTAAATAAGGTCATTTGTGTCATATTTTAGCTTCCACATATAAGTGATGTCGTAGATACTTATCTTTCTCTTTTTGACTCACTTCATTTAGTGTGATAACCTCTAGGTGCAACCATATTGCTGCAATTGGCATTGTTTCATCCTTTCTATGGCTGAGTAGTATTCCATTGTATATACGCATCACATCTCTTTTATCCTTCATCCATTGATGGGCATTTAGATTGCTTCCACATCTTGGCTATTGCACATAGTGCTGCAGTGAACATAGGGGTATATGTATCTTTTTGAATTATAGTTTTCTCCAGATATATCCCTAGGAGTGGGATTGCTGGATCACATGGCAACTCTATTCTTAGTTTTTGAAGAACTTCCATTTTTCAGTGGCTGCAACAATTTATATTCCCACTAATTGTGTGGGAGAGTTCCCTTTTCCACCTCGTCTCCAGCATTTGTTATTTATAGACTTTTAATAATGGCCATTAACAGCCCATTGAATGGCCCAGTGACCTAGGTATTCCTCCTCTCCGTATATATTCTACACATGTTCACTAAGATACACATACAAGATATTCATGGCAGAACAAAGTAATATTTCAAAACTGTATGCACTCTAACTGTCCATAGAATAGGAGGGATAAATAAATCATTGTAGATCATAGCATGAAATAATATATGGCAATAAGGATGAACAGACTACAACCACAGGCATCCATGCGGATGTATCTCACAAATAGCACTGAGTAAAGAAAGAACATAGAGTTTGATTCTATTTTCATAAAGTTCAAAAATTAATCCATGATTCTGAAGGGAAGAATAATGATTTCTCTTGAGAGGGGTAGTTAGTGACTAGGAAAGGGAAGGGGTCCCCTGGAGTGTTAATAGTACTGTATATCTTAATATGGATGCTGATTTCAAAGCTGCACTCAATTTTCTGAGTATATTTAATTTTTTTTAATTACCACAGTCATAATAACAGCTGACTTTTCTTAAAAGACAACAATATACCAGGAACTGTGTTAAGCACTTCATAAATATCATCTCATTTGCTGCTGCTAAGTCGCTTCAGTCATGTCCGACTCTGTGCGACCCCATAGATGGCAGCCCACCAGGCTCCCCGGTCCCTGGGATTCTCCAGGCAAGAACACTGGAGTGGGTTGCCATTTCCTTCTTCAGTTCATGAAAGTGAAAAGTGAAAGTGAAGTCATTGAGTTGTGGCCAACTCTCAGCGACCCCATGGACTGCAGCCTACCAGGCTCCTCCGTCCATGGGATTTTCCAGGCAAGAGTACTGGAGTGGGGTGCCATTGCCTTCTCCATTATCTCATTGACTCCTCACAAAACTCCTCAAAAGTGGAATATAATGAAAACAAGGTTCAGAGAGGTTAAGAAATTTGCTCAAAGTCACACAACTAGTGAGCTTCAAAACTGCCACTGACATATATCAGAATGATACACAACTTTGTGGAATAGTCACTAGAATGGGCATCATAGTGAGAGAGCCTTATGGGGTTGCAGGGAGTGAGAAGTCTCAGAGACGAGTAAGAGGGGAGACCTGTTCTGTTTTGAAAGGTGGGACTAGAACATCTAAACACCAACTCTCCAGTTTCTGTAGCCACAGGGCAAGCAGATGGACTGGAAATGGAAGGTTTTTCCTGCTCAGCTCATCAGTTCTAAATCAAAATATACGGAAGCCCAAGCATGGGCATAATGCAAAGGCTGGTTTTCTTCCAGGAGTGGCATATGGTTCCAGAATGAATCGATGTACAGACAGAGCCTCCATGGGCTATGACCTTGACTGTCATACTGGAAATCAAAAAAGATGGAAATGATCTTGGGGCTTGGACTCTGAGGGATAAATACAGGGGAAACAAAGAATGTCAAAGAACCAGGCTTCTCTCAGACAGCTGTGAGTCTCTCTGCTCCTCTTCCCTCCCTCCCGCCTCCCCTCTTGCAAACTCTGATTGGATACTTGCTATTTGCAAGGCCAGTGCTAGGCACTGCAACATCTCATTTTTTTAAATGATGATGTCACTATAACCTGACTCGTATATTAGGTTGTGAAATTATTCATATGTCCCCGAATAGAAATAGGAGAATCTATGGCCCAATAAACCAATATTGAGAACATTAGGAGCTTTCAAATAAAGCTGATTTCCTGCACAGACAGTGGAATGTGAGCTTTTGAAACATTTGTCTGAGTCCCTGAAGGTATCAATAAACTTTTATATGGAGGAAACAATGTAGATAGTAGAATATACACACTATAACATTTTATGTTTTATTTAGCAGCAGTACATAAACTCCCCAAGGCCCACAAACAGTCCTGGAGGGCTGTGCCTTCCGGCATTTAAAAGAGATTCTCAGAATACTCATCTTAGCCATCCGACTGCAATGCTTTTTCCTTTGGGGAATCTGTGATTGCTGCTTTCAAAAGACTATTTCCAAAATTTAGTGAAGTAAAAACTATACAAAAGGTAATAATTTTTGAGTCATCTATGTTTTGTGTGCTAAGTGTGCATCGGAATCAGTTGCTTTAATTGTGTCTAAATACCTTCTCTTTTATACTGATTTTCTTTATATATGCATATGCTGGCAAGGAGATAGCTATTATGACTATAAATTATTTCTGATACTGAGATTAATAGCTATACAAAGAGTGCTCGAGGGACTTAGGGGTCTGGTTTAACCATCTCTGTAATGTTTTTACTCCAAGAGCGATATTTCATGGGCGCTGTAAAATTTATAAGCCTATATTCACGAGGTCTGCATGGTTCCAACCAGACAAGACCAGAAGTGTATTCTCAGCATCTAGTGCCTGAGAGAAGCTGCCTTCTGCTCCAGGTATCAAAATAAACACGGTATCAGTGGTTAGAGAAGCTGAACTCCATACTGGGTTTTTGAACCTACACCAGGAAGGCAAAGATCAATGGAAAACTGCCCTTTCTTTTCCATAACAACTCGGGGGTGGAGAGGCCATGGGTGGAGGGGAGGAGGATGGACAGGGTCATATCTCTGTAACTGCCACTTCATTAATCCCACCACTGTGGCTGGACAGGAAGAGGCAAGGACTGACTCTGGGCCTGTCACAGCAAGGATGCAGACACATATCTTGCCCTGCTGCTGGGCTGGGGACGGCATCATCAGCTTGTGAGAGGGGATCATTAAATTTGCAGGGATTTTGTGAGCCTGTTGTTCAACACGGCCTTGATTAAAGACAGACTCATGTAAAGTTACAGTTAATGAACTGTATTAAAAGGCCACATCAAATGCTCAACATTCTTCCTTTCCTCATTTTGCTGCTGTCCGTGTCCTGCGGGGCAGTAGCCCCTGTGCGGCAGGGCTGTGTGACCTGTGCCCCTGTCCTTCTCTGCCCGGCTCCAGAGTCAGTGATGCCAGAGTGCTGGTTTGGACTTGGCCATGGCGGGAATGCTCTTGCCACAGAGATGAGCAGATGCTACATATCAGGGCCAGCGTGTGTGTGAGTGTTGTTTTTTGGAAGCCAGTTGTGAAACATTAACCAGCCATCATGGCTACATCCTGGTTTTGGTTTTTTTTTTTTGGTCACCCCAGTTGCCTCCTCTGCTCCCCTCCCCAACTCCACCTTTCCCCTACTCCTTCCTTCCTCCACTCCTCCCCTCCCCTGCTTGGTCTTTCTGGAAACAATTGGAATAGGCTTTCCTTATGTGGTTGAAGAGGAACACCACCCCTACAACCAAAAAAGCAGATGCCCCCTTCCATGTGACTCTTCACTGAGCATAAAATCCCCATTAATAGTGTGTCTAGGGGCTTCCCTGGAAGTCCAGGGATTAAGACACCACACTTCCACTGCAGGGAACTAGAGTTCGATTTCTGGTAAGGGAACTAAGATGCGGTATTCCACGGAGCAACTAAGCCACAACTACTGAGCCCATGTGCTCTGGAGCCCAAGTACCACAACTATTGAGCCAACGCGCCACAACTAGAGAGCTCCTGCTCCCCAGTAAAGATCTTGCATGATGCAATGAAGATCTGGCATGTTGCAAATTATTTCTTTGACCTGATGCATCAAATAAATAAATATTTTTTTAAAAAGCACCTCTATTGGCATCCCGAAGCCCCCAAAGCACTGTCTACTCTTTCTGCCAGTCTAGTAGCCCCAGGGCCTCAGGCACACTCTGAGTTTGCAGGCTAGGAGGCAGGAGAGCAGAGCCTAGTGAGTGGGTACATATAGGAATCAGAAAACTGGGATTTTAAGCTAATAGTTTGTTACATCTTGACCTGTGACTTTTGAAACATCACAGACATTGTGTGAACCCTTACTTTTTTGATCAGGAAAATAAAGATGAGAAGAGTATCTTTCTTCCTTCCTTTGTAGAGTTGTTGAACCTCAGTTCGATGTAATCAAACATATATGAGATTATTTGTAAATGATTAAGGGCTCTATAATGGCCTTGTCACTCCTTACACTGCTGGGTTTTCAAAATATCCTTGTAAGAAGTCTTTTTTTAGCATGTAACAGAGATAATACACTAACAGAAGTTTGTTTAGCATCACAGAATGCTAAACCTGGAAGAAATCTTTCAGATCACCTATCTGCCTGGTGCTCTAACTCATGGAAAGCTTAAGAATTTACAAAAATGTCCACAACTGGTAAGATCAGGACCTGAATGTGGAACTCAGATCTCCCTGCAACCCAGCCTCCTCAGGAATTCTTTCAACCCAAACCAAAGGGCTGCTTGAGGATCTTTGGGTCACAAGACACAAAGACTCCTTCAGTTCCCCCCAGAAGAGAACCAGGGGAGGAGGGCATGTTTTCACAAAGACAGATGTGGGGTGATGGGGAAGCTCATGGAAATGACAGTGATGCTGGAAACAGTCTGGTACTGCTTTCTGCGTGCCATGTATTACTTTGTTTAATCGTCACAGGCTGGGTGATGATTTTACAGATGAGGGGCCAGAGGCATAGACAGGTCAGGCGAGTGCAGTCACAGCCAGCACTGTGCCAAGCTAAGATGTGAACTTGGACCTGTCTGACCTCAGAGCCTGGGCTCATAACCTGTGTGTTGTGCTCTTCCAGGAAAGCAGACAGCAGAACAGCTTGTCCTTTGGGAACAAAAACCGAGGGGCATTTGCTGAATTTCAGGGGGAAGCAGATCTCTCTTGTAGTGTCTGCTTCTCTCTCAGCCTCTAGCCCTTGCTCCCGGCTTCTAACTTCCAGATGCCCGCTGACCACAGTGGTGATTCCAGCCCCCCTGGGCATGTCCTCCTGCTAGCGCATCTCTGAGGTTCCAAATTCCAAACTGCCAAGGGCACCTTCTCCCTGGCCTTGCTCCTCTTTTCTAGCTGGGCTGTAATTCACAGCACTTGCAGCCTTCAGGTCGGGTCTCCGCCCCTGGTCCAATCAGCTGTGGGCATGCTGCCTAGACCAGCACATCCAGGACAGTCATCCTGTTACAGTTGGACCTCCTGGTACCTCTCATGGTCTCCTCATTGGTAGCTCTTTGTGTATTCATCATATCTTCTCCAGTATATGGCAGGGGCCGTGAACACAACATCCATATCCAATCTGGCTTGCAGTCCTAGCATCTGATACAAGAGTGGGTGGTCTTGGAGGGCTGAGTAAATAGGTGAACTATTTTGGCTGATGGAGAGGCCAGGCCATACTAGTTAAGAGAAGTGTCTAATTTAAGTAGTAATCCAGGAAACTGAATGTTTACTACTTTGCCTCAATTCTCTGATTCTGTCAGTGAAAATATAAAATCTTTGGTCTTTATTATTTAGATTATTAGGTTAACTCCCAGTTTCACTTGGCTGGTACCCATAAGATGCTGAGAGTGAGTGTGCTCCTTGGCAACAGTGATTGAGTGTATCTGTGACCCAGAAAAGGGAGGAAAGGGAGCAGCCCCAGTGTCTCCCAGCCCCCAGGCCACTCCAAGCTGAGCAGGAGGGAGCAGACTTGCTAGTGGTCACCCTGTCCTTTCCTCCTCATCTTCCTGGGCACATCAGAACACTTGCCATCACTCCTGACAGCTGTGCGGGGCTGTGTAATTAGTCACACCCATGGACTCTGAGCAGAAGTGAAGCGAGTCATTTCCGGAGACGGTCGAGAGTGGGTGTGAATTTTCTGTTTCTTCTTTTTCCCAGAGTGGGAGGCTGCAGGCTGAGATGACAGAAACACCAGATAGATCATCACAGACAGATCCCCTGGAGAGTCACCTGGCTGGCATCTCACTTTGCATGAACCAAAAATAAACCTTAGTTGTATTAAGCTCTTGAGAGTTTGTTACTAAGGAATGTCATAACCTATCCTGATTAAGGCAACTTCCAGAACCCTCCACCCATAGCTCTGGGTGGACTCCCTCAGAGGTCACCTTCCTCTATTCAGGCCCATCAGGCGCGTAGCTCAGTGACTCAGAGGTAGCAGAGGTGATGAACATTTTTTAAGCACTGATCAGATAGACCCAGATTCGAATTATTTCTGATACTTCATAGGCATATGACCTTGGGAGGGTTAGATTCTCTGCTTCTCCTTTTCTTTATCTGTAGAATGGTGTGCGGTGATGTCACAGGCAATGCACAAGGATAAAATAAGAAAATATATGACTGAGTATCCTTCTATTATTTCATAGCCCCTTCTTTTCCCTCCTGTATCTTGTGCTCAGTCATGTCTGACTCTTTGCATCCCATGGGCTATAGCCCGCCAGGTTCCTCTATCCATGGAATTTTCCAGGCAAGAACACTGGAGTGAGTTGCCATTTTTTATCATGTCTCAAACTTGCATAGGATCACTCAATGAAAGGGTCTTCTCAGAGTCTCTTACCAGCACAGTGCCATGTATCTGCTACCATTTCGTTGGGTCAGGGTAAAGGGAACTGAATTAAACTGGAAGATGAGCGTAAGCTATGAGAGTCTCTGGCAATGGCCCATCTTGTCAAACCCCAAACCACAAATCAGCGTGCCCAGGAGGGACAGAGTTTCCAGGAATACATAGTAATTACTTGCTTCTTTATCGTGGCTTTGGAGCAACATATTATAGAGGGGGGGGCTTCCCCAGTGGCTCAGTGGGTAAAAAAATCTGCCTGCAAGGCAGGAGACATAGTAGACACAGGTTTGATCCCTGGGTCAGGAAGATCCCCTGGAGAAAATGGCAACCCACTCCAGTATTTTTCCCTGGAGATTCCCATGGACAGAGGAGCCTGGTGTGCTACAGTCCATGGGGTCACCAAGAGTTGGACATGACTGAGTGACTAAGCACGCGCACGCGCACACAAGCACACACACACACACACACACACTGGGTCTAGATAAAAGTCAGGAAGTGTTCGATAAGTACCTTCAGCCTTAGAGAAGGTTCTTAGTCCAATGTTTACCCCTTGGGGTTACCTAACGAGCCACCATCCAATAATTCTGGTTCTTTTTTCACTTGCCCCCCAGAAATGATCCTATAAAAGTCCAGGCTCTGATCATCTCTGATGTGTGAATGTATATGTGTGTGTGTTGGCAGGAGCGGGGGGTGGGGGAGTGGTCATGAGACCAGGTAGTCCCAAAAAGTCCCACCTGCGACATCTAGACCATTCCCCTTTCAGAGCATTCCACAACATTGGAGTGATTCTGCTGCTGCTGCTGCTGCTGCTAAGTCACTTCAGTCGTGTCCGACTCTGTGTGACCCCACAGACGGCAGCCAACCAGGCTCCCCCGTCCCTGGGATTCTCCAGGCAAGAACATTGGAGTGGGTTGCCATTTCCTTCTCCAATGCATGAAAGTGAAAAGTGAAAGTCAAGTCACTCAGTCGTGTCCAACTCTTCTCGACCCCATGGACTGCAGCCTACCAGGCTCCTCTGCCCATGGGGTTTTCCAGGCAAGAGTACTGGAGTGGGGTGCCATTGCCTTCTCCATGGAGTGATTCTAGGTAGCTCCAAAAAAAAAATGACCCCAGTTCAGCACATTTACTAAGATAAAATAAGAATTTTAATATATTCCCTAAATAGAGATGGAAAAATAACATATAGGAAATTATGTGTGTGAAATAAATGGGAAAGAGTTTACTATTTAAAAAGTAAAAATAATGTCCTTAGAGCTTTAACTAAATAGGATATTGAGGGGAAAAAACTTTACTAAATTACAACCTCTAAGTGTTCCTCAAAAGAAATCCAGATGTAGGAATAGAACATATAGGACACCCCCCAGGCACAGGTTCTGTCAAACCTCCTGTGCTCAAAGCTGGCCCGTATCATCTCTGGCACCAGTGATGGGTTATACAGGCGGCTTATCCCCCAAAGTTTCAACCATTACTTAACTGGGTAAACTAGAGTGAACACCAGGAGAGGGGCTGGAATTAGATGTAACAGTGCCCTTGGCTTATGAGCAAACTGGAAAACATTAAGGTGGGGTGTTGGGGGTGTCTGCTTGCTCCTCAGGGGTTCACTGAGCTGGTGAAAGAAATTATCATCCATAGACCATCTTTTCATTTTTGTTTCAGATACAACTATTGTCTTCTACTAGAAAACCCACAGTATTTCTCTTGACTTCTCCCCTGAAACCTTCAGCCATGGGATTTGGAAGACATTGAGAATATCATTTCTGCAGAATGCCTGGGGCTCCATGTCCACTGGGATTCTAGGCAGAAGTCATGAACAGTGGCTCTGCTATGCTGGGAGCTTTTCTCTGCCCTGACCAGTTGGGGCTAGAACAAACTAGACGTTAGATCTTTGAGGATCCGATGACCTGGACAACCACGGAACAAAAGCACTTATATGCACAGGACCTGATGAGAAATGCAGCACTGCCCACTTTGCTCTCCGTTTCACTCCTGCTTTGATGAGGATCTGTGTTTATAAGGAAGTTCTGTCTGCTTCTGTTGCAGGCAGCTGCTTGCATTTCCTCCTCCTGAGAAAGGGGCTGTAAAAAAAGATAAATGACATGGGGCTCAAGCAAATTTTGCAAGCCTGGCAGATATTGTTTCTACATGGTGGTTTTTTGAAAATTCCTATATAACGAGCCTGAATGGTCTTCTTGTCCACTTCCTCATCTTTAACTTTTCCATGTAGAGAGAGAGGGACAAAGGCATTGTCAAGATTACCAAGGACGACCCCACAGCCCTCCGGACTGTTTGTGGCACACAGGAAGTCCTGCCCAGTATCGAGCCAGAACCTCTCCCGCTCTTGTCTGAACTATTAAAAAAAAACAGTCATCCACAGTGGCTGTGAAAAAGCAATTCATTTTTCCCTCCTCCTTTATTCCTCTTCTACCTTTCTCTTTTATTCCCCAAAGGTAGAATTTAGACAGATGCAAATCAGAAAGCACCACAGACTCCACTGTGAGCTGGAAACAAGAAAATGAAATCATAAAATGCTTAGCCCTCTCTTTGCTGGTTGGGGTCCTCTAATTAAACAGCTGATTGAATATACTCACCCACATCTCCTATGGTGCGTATCATAAAATCCAAGCACTAAACGTAGGGACTCTATTGGAAAGATTTTTCACACAGTACTAAGACAGAAGCAGCCTTTACCTTAACAAAGCTCTAGCTCTTTCCTGATGCTAATAGTTGGGTTTAAATATGAAAAATCATTTTTGTGTCCTCTGCTCTTTAAGGATGTTCACTAACCTATGAAAGTCCCGGTGAATTCCCAGCCAAATTAGGCTTGAGAAAATGAAAGTTACTAAGCTAGTGTTTCCTTTTCTGTTGGTCTATCAGCGTGAAGACCCGCTCTCTCCCTGCAGTGTTAATAACCGAATATGAAATATTTAAATGGCTGCAAATTGCATCAATTAAAATTGTTTCCATTCCAAGTAAGCTCAGATGGCATGCATGTTTTGATCCAATGTCTTTTTATGTTTGATATACTTTCTTAATTATAAAGTACATTATATTAAGCAGAAAAAAGCATTGGTAATTGTAGCAGAAATGTTTCTTTAAGTGCAAAATTAAGAAAAAAGTTTAAAAAGAAAGGCTGAGGTAGGTTTCTTTTGTAAGACACATACTTTATAAGATATATACTATGTATTCAGTTCAGTCGCTCAGTTGTGTCCGACTCTGCGACCCCATGAACTGCAGCACGCCAGGCCTCCCTGTCCATCACCAACTCCCGGAGTCCACCCAAACCCATGCCCATTGTGTCGGTGATGCCATCCAACCATCTTATCCTCTGTCGTCCTCTTCTCCTCCTGCCCTCAGTCTTCGCCAGCATCAGGGTCTTTTCAAATGAGTCAGCTCTCCGCATCAGGTGGCCAAAGCATTGGAGTTTCAGCTTCAACATCAGTCCTATGTATTACTATTTCATTATCTTGGCAACGCAACAAGCCATGGATAGAAGCACTGCTTTTTAATTCTGAAGGTGACCTTGGTTTCTGTCTCTAGGACATGCTGACCACTTGGTATGGCCAGGACTTAAGAAGCAGAGACAATGTGCAAGGGATCTAAGAGAGGATGGCAGTGAGTCCTGAGCACGGGTCACTTCCAGCATTTAATGATACCTTTTAGAAAAGTAAATCAGATCAGCCTTTCTCTTACTTAATAACCCCTCCCCCCAAATGCTTCCATTTAGAACAAATCCAGGCCATTGATGGAAGACCCCAGGGCCCTGTACGAGCAGACCCACATTTCTCTCTTTCCCTCACCCACCTCCCTCTAGCCACGCTGACTTTGTTTCCTTGGGAACTGAGATTACCCCACCTCAAAACCTTTGCCCTTTCTGCTCCCTCTGCTAAGAGGGACATCTCTTTAGAGAGATCTTCTCTTTAAAGAGAGAACAGAACATCTTCCTGACATATTTTTTGCCTTGCTGACTCTCTTTTTTTAGGCTCTGTTCAGAACTTCATTTCTTTAGAGAGATTTTCTCTGACCTCTCAATCTCCCCCTGTGCCTCCTCCCCCTGTCACAGTGGTGGCACATTTGATAAAGGCCAAATGAATACTAGTGATCAGAAATACGGGGGCTTCAAAGAAAGGGAGAGAGGACTCTGGGCTGGGCAGCTTATAAAAGATCATCAGAGACTATATTTAAGGCTAAAGCCTTGAGACATGGACACGCATCTGTCCCTGTTTTGGGGACAATTGATTGGGTTGGACCAAATATCCAAACTTTTGATTCTGAGGTCACTGCTCAACACTTGTGGTTACTTAACCTACTATGATGGGGTTTTCCATGATGGCTCAGTGTTAACGAATCTGCCTACAATGCAGGAGACACAGGAGATGCGGGTTCAATCCCTGGGTCCAGAAGATCCCTTCCCTTGGAGGAGGAAATGGCAACTCCAGTGTTCTTGCCAGAAAAATTCCATGGACAGATGAGCCTGGAGGGCTACAGTCCAAATGGTCGCACAGAATCGGACATGACTGAGTGCCTAAGCACACAAGCTAGCACAATGAGGTTGATCACATTGATCCCTCAGGGTATCATCACACAGGGAAAGAACCTGATTGCCCACATTTATGTTTTTTGATTGAAGATTTTGAATTCATCTATTTCAAGCTCAAGATTACATAGATGAATGCATTATTTGAGAGAAGAGCAAGACCTTTTTCCTACTCTGCCAGTTGCCTGCTGGAGGTCTGACAATATTGGTTTTATTGCTACAATATTGGTTTTATTGCTACAATGCCTGGAATTTCTTGAGGTTAGCTCTTGAAAAGTGGGTTAGCAAATCCAGTTTTTGCTCCCTTGACCAGGGAAGTACCAAGAAGATAACATCTTGAAGGAGACCCTGAATTCATGTAAGGAATCTCTTGTATGGAATCACGGGGCTTCCATCAGCTCCACCTCTGTGCTGCTCTGCGTTCACTGCCTCTGAGCAAGACACTGCCCTACTCACACAACACTGCCCACACCTTAGCCGCAGGCGCCAGCTGCCAACCCATCTGGGGTTCCTGCTGCCAAATGCCAGAGGGTCAGAGGCAGGGAGGGACCTGCATCTTCTGCATTCCCTTCCATTTTAAGTCGGGGCGAGCCTCCATCTGTTGGGTTCTTGGGTGTGGAGCTAGTCTTAAACATTAATCATTTTACGAGAGTGGTGAAGAGGGCTTCCCTGGTGGCTCAGATGGTAAAGAATCTGCCTGCAATGCAGGAGATGCAGGTTTGACCCCTGGGTCAGGAAGATCCCCTGGAGGAGGGCATGGCAACCCACTCCAGCATTCTTGCCTGGAGAATCCCATGGACAGAGGAGCCTGACAGGCTACAGTCCCTAAGGTCACAAAGAGTCAGACATGACTGAGTGACTAACACACTTGGTAAGGCAGACATTTGAGGATTGTTCCTTTGCTGTAGGAAGACAGGATACAGAGGAGCTTGCCTAGAGAATGGCATCTGATGGGCAGATGCTTTATTAGAGATAGCTTGTTAACTGTGCCGTATAGATATAGATTTAGATATATAGATATAGATATCCCACTCTGACAGTATATATACACACCCATACATGTAAGTATAGATGCAAAAATATATTTCTTTTTCCATCCAAATGCTGAATGTTCTGTTAAGGCATCTGATGAAATGCTACCTCGGAGGGAAAATGAAAGATTGTCTCTTATTACAGGCTGTTTCCATGGTAGCTTAATACCCTCGGGTAGCACCCTAATGATGAGTTATTACTTTTTAGCTAAAACATATTGTAGGGAACTGATTAATAATATAACTTGCATAGCCAAACAACAGGTTAATTTTTCTTACGTTTGTTCTCAGAAAGGAACACACACTGATACATGTGATAATTTCTCTCTACGTCTGACTCACTCATCTTAGCTCTTTCTTCACAGCTAACAAAGGAAGGGAAAAGGAGGATGGATAGACCCTTGGGGACTCCCTCAAGCAAAGCATATAGGTGGCATCTTAGAGGTTGTCCCGGGAAGGAGGGTTTTAATCAGGAGAGTCCCCTCTTAAAACTGCCAGACCAAGTGTTCCAGCAGCTGTATTCTGTCAGATGCGATTGTAGCCCTGGCGCATCTTCAGCGCTGTGGCAGGACTAATATAACAAAATGGGCTGACTGTTTACAAGGGCTTCTGGGAGGCAGTTGTGCCTGACATCCTGAGAAACCTCTTCCCTGGAGGAGTAACTGAATCTGTGGTTCTCGTGTTTAACCTGCCAGCTTTAGAGGCTTGGGGCAGTGTCCCCCTTGCAGCGGAGATGCAAAGACGGCCTAGGGCCCTTCGCAGAATCGCCTGTGGGAAAGGGGTGATGACAGGGGTTAATACAGACCAGAGACCAAACAAGGAAACCCTGGGCTGTGTCAGAGCTAAAAGGCTTACGGAATTCTCTTAGGAACGGAGAGTGTATTTGGTAGCTTAAGAGGTTAAATCCCTGAATTTCACACAGCTACTGCATTCCTAAGATGCCTTCCACTTCCTCCTAAGTCCCATTTCCCCAGGCAAGTCTTGACACAGGGAAAGACCACATAACATACATACTCAACAAAGGAACACAATCAAGAAGTGGCGGGGTGGGGGGTAAACATTTTGAGGGCTTCCCTGGTAACTCAGCTGGTAAAGAACCCACCTGCAATGCAAGCGACCCCAGTTCCATTCCTGGGTTGAGAAGATATCCTGGAGAAGTGATAGCCTACCCACTCCAGTATTCATGGGCTTCCCTGGTGGCTCAGAAGGTAAAGAATTCGCCTGCAATGTAGGAGACATGGGTTCTATCCCTGGGTGGAGAAGATTGCCTGGAGGAGCGGGTGGGAATCCACTCCAGTATTCTTGCCAGGAGAATCCTGGTAGGCTACAGTCCATGGGGTTGCAAAGAGTTGGAAAGGACTGAGTGACTAAGCATAGCACAACACAGGCATTTTAAATCTCCCCAATGCATAGAAATCAGATTATCATCTTCGATTTAAAGATTTTCAGGCCACATATTTATCCAAGTATAAAGAGAATATAAAATAACAAACAGTAGATAAAATTACAATAAATAACTAAGATATCTTCCATCTTCTGTCCTGGATCCACTAATACTTGGAGACAGTTACCAAAAATATGTATTCTCAAATTGATTACACACACACACACACACACACACACATGACGGGGCTTCCCTGGTAGCTCAGCTGGTAAAGAATCCACCTGCAATGCAGGAGACCTTGGTTCAATTCCTTGGTCAAGAAGATTCCCTGGAGAAGGGCTAGGCTACCCACTCCAGTATTCTTGGGCTTCTCTGGTGGCTCAGAAGGTAAAAAATCTGCCTGCAATGCAGGAGGCCTGGGTTGGGAAGATCCACTGGAGGAGGACGTGGCAACCCACTCCAGTGTTCTTGCCTGGAGAATCCCCATGGACAGAGGAGCCTGGGGGGCTACAGTCCATTGGGTCACAATGAGTCAGACATGACTGAGCGACTAAGCTGCAGCAGCATACATATAATACTTATTATATTACATATAATGCTATATACACACACACACACACATATTAAAGTCAATGGAGAAAGTTGGAGAATAGAAAATGTACTATTATATTACTAGATTTATTTGTGTCATAATCCAGTTCAACTGAATTTAAATTTCAAAATAAACCAGTAAGAGAAGGTTGTCAATAAGTATGTTTTAATTGGTCCAAAAGATTTTCAACCATTTGTTAAAAAATTGAATTGAGGATTATTTTAACACAGTTTGAAAAAGAAGACATGCCAAGATATTTTACCTAGAAATAGCTTCTGGTGGTTACCAGGTGAAGAATAAAAAGGAAAAAGTAGTGATATATCTGAGAGGAGGGGAAAGACTGGTGTATTTATAGAAGAGAGAAGAACTGTTTTTTTAATTAAGGTATAATTGTCTTACAACATAATGTTAGTTGTAGGTATACATCATGATTCAGTATTTGTATATGCTGACAGATGGTCACTACAATAAGTTTAATTAACACTCATCACCACACACAGTTAGTTTTTTTTTTTTTTCCTTCTGATGAAACTTTTAAGATATTCAAGCTTCCCTTGGGGATGTTGTGGGTTTGGTTCCAGACTATCCCAATAAAGTGAACACTGTAATAAAATTTATTACATGAATTTTTGGCTTTGCAGTGCATATAAATGTTTTAACTATACTATACTATAGTCCAATGGCATTATGTCTAAAAAAGGTACATAATTTTTTAAAAGTACTGTATTGCTACAAAAAGTGCTTACTACCAACTGAGACTTCGGTGAGTCAGAATCTTTTTGCTAATGGAAGACCTTGCCTCAGTATTGATGGCTGCTAACTAATCAGGGTGGTGGTTGCTGAAGACTGGGGTGACTATAATGATTCCTTAAAATAAGACAACAATAAAGTTAGCTACACCTACTGAAGCTTTTTTTCACAAACAAGTTCTCTGTAGTGTGCATTGCTTTTTGATAGTGTTTTACCCACAGTAGGAAGTGAAAAGTGAAAGTGCGGCTTCCCTGGTGTCTCAGATGATCAACAATTTACCTATAACGCGTTGCTTTTTATAGTGTTTTACTAAGAGTAGAACTTCTTTCAATATTCGAGTCAATCCTCTCAGGTCGACTAAGTTTATGTCATATTCTGAATCCTTTGCTGTCATTTCAACAATCATCATATCATCTTCACCAGGAGTGATTGCATCTCAAGAAACCTCTTTCTTGGCTCACCCATATGAAGCAACTCCTCACCCATTCAATTTTTCCCAAGATTTCAAGAATTCAGTGACATCTTCAAGTTCCACTCCTACTTCTCTTGCTGTTTCCACTACAGCCACAGTTACCTCCTCTACTAAAGCCTGGAACCCCTCATCCATGAGGGCTAGAATCAACTTCTTCCAAACTCTTGTTAATGTTGATATTTTGGCCTCTTCCCATGAGTTGAGAATGTTCTTACTGGCTCTAAGATGGTGAATCCTTTCCAGACTATTTTTAATTTCCTTTGCCCAGATTCATCAGAAGACTCACTATCTATGGCAGCCTCATGAAATGTATTTCTTAAGCGAAAGACTTGAAAGTTGGAATCAGTCCTTGATCCATAGGCTGCAGAGCAGATGTTGTGTCAGCAGATATGAAAACATCATGAATCTCCTGCGTTTCCACCAGAGCTCTTGCGTGACCAGGTGCATTATCAATGAGAAGTAATATTTCGAAAGGGATCTTTTATTCTGAGTGGTAGGTCTCAACACGGGGCTTAAAATATTCAGTAACCATGTTGTTAACAGATGTGCTGTCATACAGGCTTGAGAAGAAGAATAGAGTCCCTCAGTTGTTTGGGTTACCTTAGACCTCAAGTGATTTGGTTTATAAGTGGTAAAAAATAGTATTTAAGAGCACTGGTTCACAACTCAATCTGCTACTTTCTAATGTGTGATTGGTAAGGGCCACATTATAAACTGCTCTGATTTTTTGCTTTCTTGTCCATAAAATGGGGAAAATGATATTACTTTGTAAAGTTTTAGGGAGTTTAAAAAGTGATATGTATGTTTTAACTAAACCTAATATCACTGAATGTATTAACTTATCACAACAGTAGATTAAGTGTAAGATATTATAAATCATGATGATGTGTTACTCATTTCCTCTGTTAACTGAAATTTTCATTTTCCAATTGATGATGTTGAGACTTTGCACTAAATTTTGTGTCTCCCATGATCTATAAGAAATCACAAGAGTTAGGTTTTCCATACTGAACAAATAACAAAGTAGCAGAATTCTTAATTTCTAGTTATATATAGAACAAAAGCATAAATCAGTAAAAGAAGCAGAAAATAATAGAGAAAACAACCAATTAATGCAAAATCTAGTTATTTGAAAGAACCAGAAAATAAAATTGATAATTTCTTTAAACTGATAGGGAAGAGAGATAGAAAGCACAGATTGCCAATTGCAGAAAGAAAAAAATAGACTATCACTACAGACCCTACAGACAGGAAAATCGTAATCAATACTATTATTAAATATTTTACATTGATAATAATCATAGTTTCGATGAAGCAGACACATTTTATAAAAGACACAAGCTATCAAATCCCATTCAAAGAACAATAGCTAGCCTGCCTCTTTATCTATTAAATAAATAGATTATTGGTTAAAAACTTCCCACAAAGAAAACTCCAGGCCCAGATGCTATCACTGATGAACTCTACTAAATATTTAAGGAAGTCATATTACCAATTTATCACAAAATTTTCTAAAAAATTAAAGAGAAATCAAACTCTCCCTGCTATTTTGTAAGATTAATGTTGTCCTAATACTAAAATCTAGCAAAATAATTACAAGAAAAAAAAATCAGAGACAGCTATCTCTCCTAAACATGGATTAAAAAGAAAAACTTTAACAAAACTTTAGTGAGTTGAATATATTAATCTGTAAAAAAGAAAATGCACCATGACAAGTTGGATTTTATCTCTGGATTGCCAGACTGATTCAATATTTAAAATCCAGCTTTCTTTGGATTAGTGTTTGAATTATATACCTTTTTCATCCTTTTATTTTTAAACTTTGAGTTGTTGTTGCTCAGTCGCTCAGTCATGTCATACTCTTTGAGACCCCATGGACTGCAGCATGCAAGGCTTTCCTGTCCTTCACTATCTCTCAGAGTTTAATCAAACTCATATCAATTGAGTCAATCATGCCATCCAACCGTCTCATCTTCTGTCATCCCCTTCTCCTCCTGCCCTCAATCTTTCCCAGCATTAGAGTCTTTTCCAATGTGTCAGCTCTTTGCATCAAGTGGCCAAAGTACTGGAGCTTCAGCTTCAGCATCAGTCCTTGCAATGAATATTCAGGGTTGATTTCCTTTAGGATTGACTGGTTTGATTTGCTGGCTGCCCAGGGGATTTGCAAGAGTCCCTTTCAGTATGGTTATATCTAAATCGTGTCTCTTACAAGCAGTGCACAGTGAGTTTTTGTGTTTCAATACAGTTACTGGGAAAAGGCTATAGGTTTTCTAAAGCTCCCTTTTAATTCTGCTTTTGTTTTCTTTTTGCTCTTCCTCTTTTGAAATTACATTATTAGTTGCAACAAATTGGGAAACAAAATATCTTGTTTGTTGAACATTTTTTTCATGATGTATTATTTCTATCTCTACAAATAATTTTTACTTTAATAGCTATTTGTCTGATAAATTAGGCTAGATGAAAATTAAAAACTGCCCATCAGATATACTATTAAGGCCATTTCAAATATCAAGATATAAGTGGAAAAAGACATATGCAACACATATGTCTGAAAAAAACGCATATTCCAGAGTATATAAAGAATATATAAACCACAAAGAAAGTGTCAGATACTCTGTTGCAAAATGGGCAAGACGTTTGGTCGGGCACTTCAAAAAATGGTATCTAAATGTCCACAAGATGTATGAAAAGGTGCTCAATCTCATTAGCAATCAAGAAAACTTAAACCACAATGAGTAACCACCACACTGGAAGGGCTAACATTTGTTTATTTATTCATTTTATTTTTTGGCCATGCCACACAGCATGCGGGATCTTAGTTTGCCGGCCAGGGATCAAACCCACGCCCACTGCAGTGGACGCTTGGAGTCCTAACCACTGGACCACCAGGAAATTCCCAGAAGAGCCAAAATTTAAATCTGAAAATGTTAAGAACTGGCAAACACGTGGAACAATAGGACGTCTCATATAAATCCAGAGTCCATTAGTACATATTGGTATATTTTGGTTAACCATTTTAGTAAACTTTGACAGTATGCACTATATATATATATACCTTGTATTCTGGCTGCTGCACTCCTAAATACATTTCTGCAAGAAATATGTGCACAGGTACAGCAAAAAATATGTATAAGAATATTCACAGCAGCACTATTCATAATCACCAAAAATTGCAAGCAATCCAGCTACTTACCAGTGGTAGAATGGATAAACTTGGTATATCAATAGACTGGAATATTACACAGCAACTAAAATGATTGAACTGTTTCATGCAACAATTTGGATAAAAGTTACAAAGAGTGTTGAGCAATAGAAGACACAAGAAAATACACACCATATAATCCATTCATGTGTGTGTTAGTCACTCAGTCATGTCCAACTCTTTGTGACCCCATGGACTGTAGTCGACCAGGCTTCTCTGTCCACGGAATTATCCAGGCAGGAATACTGGAGTGGGTTGCCATTTCCTTCTCCAGGGGACCTTCTTGACTCAGGGATCGAATCTGGGTCTCCTGCACTGCAAGCAGACTCTTTACCATCTGAGGTACAAGGGAAGCCCAATCCATGTATACAAAGCTCAAAAACAGACAACCTCTTGTGTTAGAGATCAGAGTAGTGGAAGGAGTATAGTGTAATTTTGGGAAGGAGAGTAAGGTATTTCTGGGGTTCAGTTACTTTCAATTTATTGAACTAGGAAGTGGTCACACGGCTGTCTTTACTTTGTAGTAATCCAGCAAGCTCTGAATTTATAATTTTTGCACTTTTCTAAATCGAGGTTGTGCCACACTTTAAATATTAATAAAAGTTCTTAACATTTTGATTGAAACTGAATTTAAATCCTTTCCTGGGTGCCTTGACAGTGAAACTATACATGAAAGATATTAAATTATGTGAAATTTACTTTCCTACGCAAAGAAAAATCTAGGTACTCTCAGTGCACCGTGTTCTGCTAGCCTTTTCTGGTTAATGCTATGCCTCCACTAACAGATCCTTCATGTAACTTTCCACATCTGTTTCCCCATGGGGAAAAGACTGTGTTGGATACCCTCTGGCTGGTCATCAAATTCCAGGGAAGCAGGAAAGAAGGTAGAGAAGGTGACTTTTTCATCACAGTTTTTTAGTTTCTAATCAAAACCATCAGTAATGAGAGAAAGTCTTGAGCAACAAAGGCTTTGAGGTCATGGGAGAAAATTTTAACTTATATCCAAAAAGAAATAAAATAAGAGCCTTAGCTGATAGCCAGTGAAAAGAGAAAAGCATTCAAAACATTACACCCATCGCATAGCTCTGCAGTTAATGAAAAATCACATCCGCTGTGAGCTTTTTGGAAAAAGGCTTCTAGATAAGATCCTTTGAAAAAGTCTCACATGGAGAACTATTGACCAGACCATTTGTTTTCCTTCTATGCTCTTGCTGCGATTGTAAACTTTGCTTGCTTGATAAGGGCCCTTCATGTGAAGGAGCCATAGATAACATCCTCTGAGGTCTCTGGCTCATGCTCAAATGATAAATCATGTCAAGATAAGGAAATTATTTGGTTCTTTAAAGTTGAAAAGAAGATGTGATTAAACATGTCATTTGGTGGATATATGAAAAAGTTTCCTATAATCAGTTACCCAAAATAAACCATATATTTAGAGGATGTCTGCAGGGAGACAACCAAACAGATATTTAAGACAATGAAGGAAGGTTGGAGATATCACCAATATTTAAGTGCTTTCAAAAAATGTGTATTGATTTTGAAGTAAGGCAGTAAGAGATAAATGTTTATTTTTAAAAGGATAGCCTCACATTGCTGTTATGGGACAGACTGTTTTCTACATAATATAGAAATTAATGCCATGAATTTTTATTTTCAAGTCTGGGAGGAAAACTATAAGATGAAATCTATGTACAATTAAGATTTTGAACTTTAAAGAATGTCTCCTTCAAATACATAAAATCACATATTAGAAATCACAGGTAAATTGTATCCAGGAGAGTAGTGAAGGAGGAAAGGAGAACTGAATACTTTTAGAGTCACAATTATTTTGTTGCAATTTAACCCTGGGATAGAAGGCAGGGGGCTACTTTCTTCGGTTGGACTGTAACCTACACACAGATCCCACCTCTGTTCCCTTCCTTTCTGCTCTCAGCCCTCTTCTCCAAACAACCCATGCTTCTCTTTCTATTCCAAACAACCTGTATGTCTAGTCTGTCCCATAGAAACATGTATATCATATAAGAAACAAATTGCCAGTCCAGGTTTGATGCAGGATACAGGATGCTTGGGGCTGGTGCACTGGGATGACCCAGAGGCATGGTATGGGGAGGGAGGTGGGAGGGGGGTTCAGGATTGGGAACATGTGTACACCCGTGGCAGATTCATGTTGATGTATGGCAAAACCAATACAATATTGTAAAGTAATTAACCTCTAATTAAAATAAATAAATTAAAAAAAAAAAAGAACTGCCTCTTTTCTACCTCAGGATGTCCAGCTTCTGAGGGGATTGTGGCCAAAACAAAGAACATACAAGCTTCACCTGCACAAAGACTAAAGTCTGGGAGAAAGGACCCAGCAGGTAAATGATCCCACAAGTTCTTTTCCTTGAGATGGGAAAGACGTCGATTTCTTGATGTAAAAGAGGGCAAGAATGGGCAAGGTCTAGAATCAGAAAATGGAGACACTTTGTACAAACTGGATATTCCCAATCTTCATTTCTCCCTCATGGCCAGGTACATACCATTCAGAATCATGCAGATAGCAGCTGAAAGGCTTGCCCAGAGTCCCTCAGGATCACCCACGTGGATTCCAGGGTTTGGGGCAGGCCTGCTTTAGAAATGATGGTAGAGATCCCTGAATGAACGTGGTGGACATTAGCAAGCATTCCTGGGTGTAGAGACTTTCCTCTCCATGTCTTTCCTGACCTGTTCTTCTAATATAATCTCAGACGGGATAATGTCCCCAAAGGGGAACTATGGAGAGACAAGGACAGCACATCAAATCTATGAATCTCTTTTGCACCAGTTACTCTTCTAGCCACTTACAAGGAAGCTCCAGCTTTAGAGCAATGGGAGAAGATCCACACAGATGTACCTGCCAGCAGCCTGGGGCGGGGCGTGTTAAAACGGAGTAGGACCCCGTGGTCCTTGCTGCACATACCCGCATATCCTCAGCCTGCCTGTTGTCTGTGGGAAAGTTTAGTCAAAGAGTAAGTTTAATTTAAAAAAAATTAGAACAAGTGAAAACAAAGGAACACAGTGAAAGGAGACCAAATAATAATGTCCTCATTAAGCATAGTTAATGAGTACATGCTCTAGTTCTTTCTCAAGGGCTACAGATAATATTCTGAGCCATATCCTGTGAGCTGACTTATAGATACTCAAACACCAAGTAGAAGAAGTTAACTACATGATGACCACACTGTACCTATGACAGCAGTTCAGTTCAGTCACTCAGTCATGTCCGACTCTTTGCGACCCCATGAATTGCAGCACACCAGGCTTCCCTGTCAGAGAAGGCAATGGCACCCCACTCCAGTATTCTTGCCTAGAAAATCCCATGGACAGAGGAGCCCGGAAGGCTTCAGTCCATGGGGTCGCTGAGGGTCAGACACGACTGAGTGACTTCACTTTCGCGCATTGGAGAAGGAAATGGCAACCCACTCCAGTGTTCTTGCCTGGAGAATCCCAGGGACGGCGGAGCCTGGTGGGCTGCTGTCTATGGGGTTGCACAGAGTCAGGCACGACTGAGGCGGCTTAGCAGCAGCAGCAGCAGCAGCAGTCTTCCCTGTCCACCACCAACTCCTGGAGCTTGCTCACTCATGTCCATTGAGTCGGTGATGCCATCCAACCTTCTCATCCTCTGCCATCCCCTTCTCCTTTCCCAGCCTTCAATTTTCCCCAGTATCAGGGTCTTTTCCAATGAATCAGCTCTTCCCATCATATGGCCAAACTATTGGAGCTTCAGCTTCAGCATCAGTCCTTCTAATGAATATTTAGGACTAATTTCCTTTAGGATTAACTGGTTGGATCTTGCAGTCCCAGAGACTGTCAAGAGTCTTCTCCAACACCACAGTTCAGAAGCACCAATTCTTCAGTGCTCAGCTTTCTTTACAGTCCAACTCTCACATCCCTACACGACTACTGGCAAAACCATAGCTTTGACTAGACGGACCTCTATCAGCAAAATAATGTCTCTTTTTTTTAATATGTTGTCTAGTTTGGTCACAGCTTTTCTTCTAAGGAGCAAGCTGCAGTCACCATCAGCTGTGATTTTGGAGCCCCAAAAAATGAAGTCTGTCATTGTTTCCATTTTTTCCCCATATATTTGCCATGAAGTGATGGAACTGGATGCCATGATCTCCTTTTTTTGAATGTTGAGTTTTAAGCCAATTTTTTCATTCTCCTCTTTCACCTTCATCAAGAGGCTTTTTAGTTCCTCTTCACTTTCTGCCATAAGGATGGTGTCATCTGCATAACTAAGGTTGTTGATATTTCTTCTGGAAATCTTGATTCCAGCTTGTAGTTCATCCAACCTGACATTTCGCATGATGTACTCTACATATAAGTTAAACAATCAGGGTGACAATATACAGCCTTGATGTACTCCTTTCCCAATTTGGAACCTGTCTGTTGTTCCATGTTTGGTTCTAACTGTTGCTTCTTTACCTGCATATATTCTCAGGAGACAGGTAAGGTGGTCTGGTATTCCCATCTCTTTAAGAATTTTCCACAGTTTGTTGTGATCCACATAGTCAAAGGCTTTGTCGTATCGACATAAGCTGCCACAATTCTGAGAACTGGCCTCAAAGAAATAGGAATGAACAGCCCCTGGGACTGAAGATTAACTGTGCCTAAAACAACGAAGACAACAGTGGTCAGCCCACCGATGATCACCTTGAAGATGACTGTCAGAGCTGACTGTGCTCTTTCTGCATGTAGTCCCTCCTTTTGTCTCTAAAAGCTCCTGCCCCACTGGTTGCCAGTAGTGGCTGCTTGGGGGGGAGGCGGGGGTGGCCCCTGGACAGATGCTCACCTTCCCCACCAGTTGCTGGCATCTGAAATAAAGCAAACGTTCCTTTCCACCAACCAGGCCTGTTTATTGGCTTTTGGGTAGCGAGTAGCACACCCCACACCTTTCAGTAACAGTGTGACACAGCCTCATGTAACCTGAAGTGAAGGCAGGAGGTCTGGGGTTCTTTCCGGGTCAGAAGCACTTTTCAGTGTGAGAAGGGAGAGACAAGAAGAGGGGTGGGGTGGGGTGGTGCAGTGGTGTTTCCCCTCCTCCAGGATTGTGAGCCCTACACAAAGCTGAGGAGGGCCTTTGTCTCCTTCTTTTCTCCTCTTCTTCTTCTTCTTCCTCCTTTCCTCCCCTATCCCTGTCCCTCTGAAATTCTGAGCCCAGTGGTGGACAGGAGGTATGTGCGAGAGCCTGTGAGAGTGTGTATATTAGTGAGGGGTGGGCATTTGGAAGGACGATCAAATTTGTTTTGGAGGAAGGGAACAGGTTTCTGTGTAGGGTCCTTTCATTCTTTTTTATTTTATTATTTTTACCCAGAAGGTTGGGATAGCTTTGCCCTTTCATTACCTCCAAACACATTGTTCACATGAGTTTCCCAGGTGGTGCTAGTAGTAAAAAACCCATCTGCCAATGCAGGAGACCTAAGAAATGTGGGTTCGATCCCTGTGTTGAAACGATCCCCTAGAGGAGGGCATGGCGACTCACTCTAGTATTCTTGCCTGGAGAATCGTATGGACAGAAGAGCCTGCAGGCTACAGTCCATAGGGTGGCACAGAGTTGGACACAACTGAAGTGACTTAGCACATGCACAACACTTTGCCCACAGGTCAAGCTCCTCTCCTCCTTCCACAAGCTTCAGCATTTTTGCATTTCCCCTCTTTATTCCAGTGTCTGGCAGGTAGGTAAGAGATGAATGAATGAGGACCCTAATAAAGACGAAGGGCTGAGTTTCTGGAGCATCTTTTCTATCCCATCATGCTTCATGAGAAGGAGCAGCAGAGCAGCGTTAGTCTGACCAGCCCAGACTGAACAGGCATCTTCTCATTTTCCTTTGCAGCAAAGCAGCTGCGCTGGCCACCAAGACTGAGAAGTGCCCTGAAGGCTCAGGGCCCGGCTGCCAGTCCAGCTCTGCCTCTGACGTGCACACAGGATCACCAAATTGGCTCCCCCTGGTCCTTCCACAACACAGCATGAATATTCTTGTGCACTTGAGATCACTGGGCTTTCCATCGTAAAGGCAGAATTTGAGAGGCCAAGAAAGTGGGTGGAAAATTAAAAACATACTCCGGCCTCACTATCAGACAGGAGAAACCAAACCACATAAAGCCTGAGTGATTATAAGCTACAGCTTCTCTCCTATTGGAAAAAAAAAAAAAAAAAAGATGAATGAAATCAGTTAAAGAGTCTTTCAAACTATACCTGAGATCCTGAATGGTCGTTTAAAGAAAACAGAGGATCACTCACTCGGGGACAGCCAGTCTTATGTTTCTCTGTCCAGTTTTCCCCTATCTTGGAAAAAATATGTTTGACCTAAATATGTCAAACATATTTTAAAAATATGCTTGACCAAAAAATATGTTTGAACCTTCTCAGCTCAAAACTGGGCTGAGAAGGTAACAGTGTGGAGCCTCCCCAAGATGAAGCCCTCTCATAAAGAGGGAGACCTTCTTCTTCTGACTGGTTAACAAGATTTTCCTTCCTGGGGCCTGCTGTCCTGAGAATATTATTGGTGTTCAGTCCCTCAGCCATGTCTGACTCTTTGCCACCCCCATGGACTGCAGCACACCAGGCTTCCCTGTCCTTCACTATCTCCCAGAGTTTGTGCAAACTCATGTGCATTGAGTCAGTGATGCCATCCAACCATCTCATCCTCTGTTGTCCCCTTCTCCTCCTTCCCTCAATATGTCCCAACATCAGGGACTTTTCCAATGAGTCAGTTCTTCACATCAGGTGTCAAAAAAACTGGAGCTTCAGCTTCAACATCAGTCCTTCCAATGAATATTCAGGTTGATTTCCCTTGGAATTGACTGGCTCTAGGTGAGTGATCACACCATCGTGGCTATCTGGGTCATTAAGATCTTTTTGGTATAGTTCTCTGTGTATTCTGGCCACCTTTTCTTAATCTCTCTGCTTCTGTTAGGTCCATACCATTTCTGTCCTTTACTGTGCCCATCTTTGCCTGAAATATTCCTTTAGTATCTCTAATTTTCTTGAAGAGATCTCTAGACTTTCCCATTCTATTGTTTTCCTCTGTTTCTTCACAATGATCACTGAAGAAGGCTTTTTTATCTCTCCTTGCTATTCTTTGGAACTCTGCATTCAGATGGGTATATCTTTCCTTTTCTCCTTTGCCTTTAGCTTCTCTTCTTTTCTCTGCTATTTGTAAGGCCTCCTCACACAACTATTTTGCCTTTTTGCATTTCTTTTCCTTGGGGATGGTCTTGATTCCTGCCTCCTGTACAGTTTCACAAACCTCTGTCCATAGTCCTTCAGGCACTCTGTCTATCAGATCTAATACCTTGAATCTATTTGTTATTTCCACTGTGTAATCATAAAGGATTTGATTTAGGTCATACCTGAATGGTCCGTTGGCTTTCCTTACTTTCTTCAATTTAAGTATGAATTTTGCAATAAGGAGTTCTTTAATTTTAGTGCTTCCATAATGTTAGTGCTTAGCCTAAATCTTCAGTGTTAGTGAAATCTTTCCCTTCTCCTTCACATCTGGGGTTCAGCCTGACTCGCACTTGGCTAATCTGGCATCCATTTAAAAGAGAAGGAACATGTCATTTTCCTGACAAGGTAATAGAGTATAGCAGAGTGGTCCCATGATTTCAGAGGCTGTAGGACAGAGGTCCTCATGGACCACCTCGTGGGTCACCATAAGGTGACCATGATTTGTATTCAAAAGTGGCTACTCAGGGTCTCTGTTGGAGTAACCTGCTGGAAAGAGTGCATATGTGTTCTTCCTGGCTGTGAAAACTCCAAGTTCAGATCTTGGGAAATTCCATGAGTCTTTTGGTATCTGTTCCTAAATACCTTTTTCTGCTTAACCAACCTAGAATGGATTCCGTTCTTGCAACACTAATTAATACAAGAGGATATTGAGAGGATCTGATTCGAGTGAGTCTGCTGATTCTCTAACAAGATGGTAAATCCTTGAAGGGGCCTATTTCATCTTCTTGACAGTCTCTGCAGCACCTCGACTATAATAGGCATTTCATACGCGATAGTGGCCACACAATCTGATTGAGAATCTTCTGATTCTCTGGTTTTTAAAGCCAGACTTGGCGCTTGTTGTTCATTGCTAAGTTGTGTCCTACTCTTTGCAACCTCATGGACTGCAGCATACCAGTCTTCCCTGTCCTTCACTATATTCTGGAGTTGGCTCAAACTCATGTCCATTGAGTCCATGATGCCATCCAATCATCTCATCCTCTGATGCCCCCTTCTCCTCCTACCCTCAATCTTTCCCAGCAACAGGGAAAGATGCTTTCCCAACTCTTTTCAATGAGTTGGCCCTTTGCATCAAGAGGCCAAAATATTGGAGCTTCAGCATCAGTCCTTCCAATGAAAATTCAGGGTTAATTTGCTTTAGGATTGACTGGTTTGATTTCCTTGGGGTCCAAGGGACTCTCAAGAGTCCATTCCAGCATCACAGTTGGAAAGCATCAATTCTTCAGCACTCAGCCTTCTTTATGGCCTTGATATAATTTCATACACATAGTCAGTGACCTTCATAGCTCTCAGCTAGGTTAGGTATCCTTTAGGGTAAGTAATCTTTCTCCATCTGTTAAGCAGAAGCTAGAAGGAATATCTAGTGGGTACCTGTTGATGAAACACATGGGCTCTTGGAAAGGGTGCTGTTTCAGACCAATATGGCTCAGAAGACAGAACTTCTCCAATAGAAATTGAAGTGGTCTCTAACATTTGATCTGACCATAGGAATAAGAGAATTCAGCATGACGGAGGCTTAGGTTGGATCTGTTATTTGCCTGAACGACTTGTGCATTTTTGAGTTTCACTTCCTGTTTTATGTCCAGAAGAAAATAAAATAAAACAGAAAAGTCTCCAGCTGAGGTAGGAAATGTTCATATTAAAAATCCTATTTGCTTTCCTGGACGGGCAGTGACCTCTGAGTTTGAATAATATTTACCGCTTCAAGGAAAGCCGAGGTGAGGGTGCTCTAATGGGCTGGGCTGCTTGCATGTAAGCACTGGTTTCCATCCTCATCCATCATCCATCCATTAGAGGCCTATTTTCCCTGTTTTTTATCTCAAACTCCTTTGCTCTGATGGGAGAGAAGTTGCAAAGAACTAGGAGAACAATCAGGGTTTCCCAGGTGGCGCTAGTGGTAAAGAACCTGCCTGCCAATACAGGAGGCATAAAAGATGCGAGAGATGCAGGTTCAATCCCTGGGTGGGGAAGATCCCCTAGAGGAGGGCATGGCAGCCCACTCCAGTAGTCTTGCCTGGAGAATCTCTTGGACAGAGGAGCCTGGCAGGCTACCATCCATAGGGTCACAAAGAGTCAACACGACTGAAATGAGCATCAGGAGAAGAATCTCCATGATTGCGATGTCAGCAAAGCCAGGCTTTGAGTTTGCAGAGCAAGAGCCCCTGGATGCTTTCATCAGGATAATTACTCTCTGGACTTCCCTGGTGGTCCAGTGGTTAAGAATCTGCCTGCCAATGCAGGAGACACAGGTTTGACCCCCGGTCAGAGAAGATCCCACATGCCTTGGAGCAATTCAGCCCATACACCCAAACTACTGAAGCCCACTCACCTAGAGCCCGTAATCCACAGCAAGAAGAAGCCACTTCAATGAGAAGCCCTCGCAGCACAACAAAGAGAAGCCCCTACTTGCCACAGTTAGAAAAAGCCGGAGTGCAACAATGAAGACCCAGCACAGCCATAATCAATCAATTAATTAATTAATTAAAAATTTAAAAATCAGCTAAAAAAAGAAATGACACCTACAATTGCATCAATCCTGCGAGATGGGGCCCCAGGGGACAAGGGCCTCACCTGGAAGCAACTGAACACAGCAGCTAGTCTGAGAGACGGAAACACCAAGGAAACTGAACGCAAGCTTAAGTGTCAAAACAAAGAAGAACCGTGAAACAGGAAAGTGGAGTTTCCCACGTGACACCCTTGGCGTTTAGAGCAGGCTTCCTTGAACACACCTAACACTAAGCACAGATCACTGCCATGTAAGCCTGTGTAGCAACTCTGGCCATTTCACAGAACAAGATTTACTCAGAGTTAAACAGTGCTGTGGGGGGAGGGCCTGTGGTTTGAATCAATAACACCCTCTTCTTAATGGCACGATGTTATCTTTACAATTTCCTTAAAGTTCAGGGGTATCACTAGGAGAAAATTTAATGATTTTGTGTTGGATTTTCTCAGTCACTGAAATGTCTGTTTGGGTGACTTTTGCTCTTTTTCTCAACCAGTTTAAGAGTAATAACTATTTATAGTTTTATAACCAGACAGTCCTAAAGGAAATCAACCCTGAATATTCCCTGGAAGGATTGATGCTGAAGCTGAAGCGCCAACATTTTGGCCACCTGATGCAAAGAGCCAGATCATTGGAAAAGACCCTGATGCTGGGGAAGATTGAGGGCTAGAGGAGATGGAGGTGACAGAGGATGAGATGGTTGGATGGCATCATTGACTCAGTGGACATGAATTTGCACAAATGCTGGGAGATAGTGAAGGACAGGAAAGCCTGGCGTCACTTCAAGAGTCACATCATGAGTCACTTCAAGAGTCACGTCATGCACTTCAAGAGTTAGACAGGACTTTGCCACTGAACAACAATAGAGCTTTACTGTTTCAGATACATCCTAAACATTATCCCACTGCGTTTTAACCCTATGTGGGAGTATTTCTAACTGTCTTACTTTACAGATGAGGAAACTGGGGCTCAGGGAAGTGAAACTACCTCCCCATGTCTTGCAGCAGAAAGACAGGCTGCAGCTGGACTTGCCTTTGCCCATTCGCTGTGAGGTTCTAAACGATGCTGACCCTCCATGCCACCACATCAGCCTCTGTTTGTGATGGGATAAAGGCCAGTATTGTCTCTCCTATAGTAAAGACCTGGAAGACTTTCAGTGGAGGACAACAAAACACATTCACATGTGATAAGTCTGCCATCCCCGGCAAAACAGACCAGAAACTGTTTTCTGTCCCCCTGGTGGCACCAGCATTTGGTTTGTCTGTTTCCCTGGCCTCGTGCTGGGCTCATGCCGCTGCTTCTGCTCTGTTGTAGGGCTGAATCACTGAATGGCAGAACCACACTCAGCAACTGATTGGTGGCAGGACTTCTGTTGAATGACTCACCACCTCTCCAAATCAGTGTGCTTGAAAGTCAAATGAAAATAGGGAAAAACACTGCACTGCAAAGTGCTATTGAAGTGCTTCATGCTGTTGTTAGGAAAGTGGGCCTGTCAGCAAAACTGTTCTGCACTGGGAAAGTGCCTGCAAAATTACCCAGGACCGAGCCCCACTGCACAGAGCTAAACCCAGTCAAATTTTCAGGGTTTGTGGGAGGAGGTGGCCATCACATCCCTCCAGATTCTCTTCCACACACAGATCAGCCTCTGTGTCTTCCAAGACTAGAGTCTGTGTTTCCCCAATCCTGTGAAAAGTTTTGTAATCAAATCCCGCGGGCCTTCAAGGTCAGATTCCCTGGGGGTTCCCAGTCCCTTTGCTGGATCCTCAGGCTGGGAAGCCTGAGGTGGGGTTCAGAGCCTTCACAAAAGTGAGAGAATTCCTTTGGTATTATTGTTCTCCAGTCTGTGGGTCACCCACCCGGTGGGTATAGGATTTGATTTTATCGTGATTGCACCCCTCCAAACATCTTACTACCTCTTCTTCTTTGTCTTTGGACGTGTGGTATCTTCTTCTGGTGGGTCCCAGCATCCTTCTGTCAATGGCTGCTTAATAGCTAGTTGCAATTTTGGTGCTCTCGCAGGAGGTGATGAACACATGTCCTGCTAGTCCTCCATCTTGAACCGGAAGCCCCACACATAGATCAGACTCTGGGACATTCTGCCCCACTAGCCAATCTGATCGTTTGTATAAAACCCCAGGGACAGTTTCATACATGAGACTGAGGGGAGCTGTGGTGTCTACTGGGAATGGTTTGGGCTGGAGACCCTGGCAACCCCAGCCCTGGGCTCAATACGGATGCACTTCACTCTGTTATTCTCACTGATCTTTTGTGATCAGAGCAGTGGATGGTGCTCCAGCTCAACCCAAAAAGCTGAGGGTAAACCAAACTGTGACTGATGGCAGAGAAACTGGCTCTGAGTCAAGATGTGTCCGGTAGAGCGAGCTCCCCATGGTAAATCTAAACTAAATCTGTCCAAACAGGCTTGCTCTGTTTCCCATTCTGGGCTGACATGTCTTTAAATAAAAAGCATAAGAATTGAATCAAGCTCTTTTTCTCTTTTGTCTTTCTTGTTCTCTCCTTCTCTCCCCTCTTCCTCCCTTTCCCCCTTATTTTAAGCACATTTTTAATACATAAAATCCTACTAGAGATGAATTTTAAGATTGGTTTCCAGGGCTGTGTCATAGCTATCCTAAAACCAAGAGAGTAACTCATTATATTAGTAAATTAACATAATTAAACATTTCTCTCTGTAGAAACCGCGGGACAATTCAACAGCTGGTAGCTGCTTTTGGCTAAGGATAGAGGTGGGGGCTGGAGGGTGGCAGTTCAGAGCAACCTCAAAAGTGGGAGCGTTTGAATGGGGATGGATTTGAAGGAGGGATGGTTCTCAGCGGACATCCAGAGCAGACTCTCCACTGGGGGTGATCTAGGGGTGCATGGTTCCTTTCTTCAGGTCATGACAGGGGATGATGCCAGCTGTCAGACGAAGGAGCAGATTGGGGCTGTACATCAGAGATGTTGCTAAAAGTTAATTAAATCTCCCTGGGATGGTGGAAGTTGGAGGCAAGTACTCATATTTTACTAGGAATGTTCATCATCATAAATGCCAAGTCCTAACTGCTACTAAACTCCTAGAGGTTCTTGTCAGTTTGCTCAGTAGGATTTATTTCTGACTCATTAGAGGAAAGAGGGTTTTTTTCCTCACTTCAAATTATTGTCCTTGCATAACAGTTGTACTTTTCACTTTTTCATCTCAGTAAATTAACAAATCTTCAAAACACTCTTATAAAGCAGGTACCATCCCCACATTCATCGCTCACACCATCTAGAGTCTAAAAAAAAAAGAAGCTGTCTACAATACTAAGCAGTTAATAATAACACCTTAGATGTTCCTGGTTTTACCATCTATTCCTTGATTTAAAATTCACATCCATGCCTAGTACCCCAGTTGCACAGTGCCCCTTCTATCTTACTTTTTGTATGTCTTCCTGAATGACATGGGCTGGAAAGACAGAATATCCATTTTACAGACTCTGCATGCAAGGGCCTGGATGGTTCATTATGATGAGCTCTCATGATTTGGAAGGTGGAGATGAGGTAGGAGCTACCTGCCTGTGACCTCAGCTACAGCTCCTAGGAGTGGCAGTCCTGGTAATACTGGGCTGCCTGACTCAACACCCAGGGCTTAGCCACCTGCTCCAGGGGTGCAGAAAAGACACCGTGGTTCCCAACTGCCAGGCAGCAACTGGTGACGTGTTCTTGAACTCTGCTGCATGGTTCTCAACTGCCAGACAGCAACCGGTGATGTGTTCTTGAACTCTGCTGCTTCAGTGCTGGTCTCTTGATCCCCACTTCTTTAGCAGAGGTATTCATTTTTTCCAGTGGGCCAATTTGGTTTTGTTCTGGGAGCTATCCTACATTTTCAATTCCCCAAGGATTCTATAGTCTTCTTTTTTAAATTAACTTATTTTTTAACTGAAGGATAATTGCTTTACAGAATTATGTTGTTTTCTGTCTGATATTGAATATTTTTGTGTTGAAAGTAGCTAAGGTATTTTCACTTTCATGCACTTGAACCCTGACTGATATGCACTCCTTCTCTCCAGGACTAATCAGATATGGAAGTCCCAACCAATATGTCATGTCTGCCTGTAGTCATAGCATCCCACTTCCCAGGTGATGATGGTCATAGTTCCCAAGTTTTCTTCTCCTCCTGCTCCTTGTAATGACACCTACTGCTCAGATGTCTGATGCCCATGAAGGCCCTTTTCTGCTTTCACTGCTGTTGGAAACTGAAGGGCACTGAAGGTGCCAACCGGTGCTCTGCTGGAACTCTTCTGTGGGGGCCCTCCATCCTTTGGTTCCCTCAATATGGCAGCACAGTGGGAACTTCTGTTAAAACGGGAAGAATCTCTTTCTCACCCCAGTATCACTTTGCCACACCTGCTGTATTTTTCCAATGACTCAGAGACTGTTGCACAAATATGCTCTTCAGTTAGACTTTGCCAACTATGGATTGATGCTTGCTGTCTACTTCTATAAGTATTCAGTCATCAGTGCTGAAGCTCCTGGCCTTCAACACCCCCTGGAAGGGGTTCAGGGTGAAGATCAGGAATGAGGCACTCTGTGCTCTGGGAAAAACTGGCAGAATAGTTAGATATTTTCAGAAGATTTTATGAACCCGATTGTTGCATGTTCTCATATCTAGAAAAGCACTAAGCTCATTAACGGGACATCTGCTCCTTGTGACTAGCAGCAGGACTGCCAAAATGCATGCTTGACTCTATGCACCCCACTTCACTAGATTATAGATGGCACGGGCCTTTCCCATTACCTCTTTGGAGCAGTTTCTCGGAGCTATCCGAAGTGCTGTCTCCAGATTATAGTCCTCATTTTACTCCAAATAAAACGTACAAGTCCCATGTTGTGCATTTTTTTTCTGTTGACAGCTTGGAGGTTCTCACTCTCTGATACTTGCCCTAACTTCACTGACTGAAGAACTTATTCCACAAGTATTTGTAGGGCACCCAATGTAAGGCAGGCATGAGGCTACATGCAAAACCATCTGTTTATTCTGATAACTGAAAATTGTCGCCTTATCGAGTTTGTGTCTGGATGCTTTGTTCCTGCTGAATGATGTCCCTCTGGGCATGAATGAGTTCCTCCAGCCACCATGCAAATACTCTGCAGGGCTTCCCAGCAGGTCTGCCAGACACCCCTGCCAGCTACGGGGGAAATAGTACCACCTGGACGTCAGCCAGGAGGAGCGTGTGGAGGTTGGAGAGGGTATCTGTGGATGCCGGGTCCTGGTTCCTCCCAGGGTGACCTCCCCAAGACCACGATCACTCATCCATGATGTCGCCCCATGGATCCCAAGAAGTGTGATACAGTGGAGGAGGGGACTCTTTAAATAGCTGAGCTTAGGAAGTCATTGCTTTTGCTGACTCGCATTACCACTGCCTTCCTGAACCCAGTCCATTGTTGGAAGATGAAACAAATATACCCAGTGGTCTCATTACAAAGTTTGTGTGTTTGAAAGTTTCTCTAAGTATTGCACAACACCCCTCAGTATTGTACATAAAATCTTGTTTGTTTCATGTTTTGAAAACTTTTTTTTTATTTCTCTAATAACACATCGATCATTTTAGATATAACAATTATGAAAAAAGTTCATAGAATTAGAGAAGGAAAAAACATTTTAAATCTTTACTTAAATATTATTACATTTACATTTACTTGAGTTGTGCCATACTTTGCTATGGGAAGAAAAAGTAAGAGGAAACCTTTCCAAAAATGCTTTTTGGGAGAAGATTTTCTTCAAAAATATACTCAATCATCTCCATAAGACAGAAAAGGGAAGAGAAAGGTCTTGGGAATTTGGAGGGGGAAAGTTGTTTTTAATAAAACAGTGATTCAAGAAATATTTATTTACTTATTTGCCCAGTTTCAGAAGATGACCTCCAGGACTGAGACCCTGAACAGAGCAATGTATTGTCTCCTGAGGTTGGTGGGGAAAGGGAGGCAGGGGTCTAACACATGAGCAAGCAATTCACAGAGAAGCAAAGTCCGAGAATTGGCTGGTGGCCCCTTGCTCCCACTGAGACCCAGAAACTAAGAGAAATGATAGTTAAAATTGCAAAATGTTTCCCTGAAAGATCCAACTTTGAGGCAAAGGGACTGTTTACTCTCTAAATTTGCATATCTGGAGGAAATTTTATGAGCTTTGTGTGTGTACATGTGACCATCTCTTTCTTGCTCTCATAGATTTTAAGATTTTTTTCCTTACACTTTTATGTCCCAAACTTATACTAAAATGTGTCAAAGTATGGATTTTTGAAAACATGTATTCTGCTTAGCACATTGTGAGGTGTTTTTTTTTTTTTTTCCTGAGGCCTCAGACCTCTCTCTTTCCTTCTGGAAAACTTCCAGGCAACACTCTTCAAATGTTGCCCCTCAAAGATCCTCTCTGTCTTCCACCTTGAGAACTCAGCAGATAAATATGGGAATTTCTAGATTAACCCTCCACACCCCTTAGCCTCTCTTCCATATTTTCTTATTCTTTACTTCTGTGTGATCCATTCTAGAAGATTCCTCCAGTTTCATCTTTCTTTCATAAATTCACTCTCGAGCTGTACTCAGATTCTGCTCATCTCTTGGGTTTTTGTTCAATAACTCTATCCCTCATTTCCAAACTTTCTAATTTATTTTTTCTGCAACCACTCATTCCCAGTAGAGCTGTTTTTTGCTCTCTCCTCCCTGAAGATGCAACCATACTTCCTTCCGTTGTAAGCTGGTCCTTGTGGGCACTTCCTGCCTGTCTTTCACGCTGCTCTGCTTCCTCCAGGGGTCTCTTCCTTACTCATGTAGGGTCTGAGGGTTTCTAGAGAGATGATCTTATTCTCACTGTGGCTTCAGCCTGGGCTCTGGCAGGACTGGGTGTCTGGGTTCCCACACCCAGAAGTTGGGCTCCAGCCCAGACACATGGGAGAGGTTTGCTGCCAGGCCCAGACCAAAGGTGGGCATATATTAATAGTTCTGACCCCCAGCCTCTCCTGGATGACTCCTGCTGGTACAGAGACCCATCTCCTGCCCTATGCGTGTGCCAGGCTCCAGACCTGGTCCCTTTTATGAATATGCGCCAACCCACACTTACAATTGTGGGGTTCCTTCTGGCTCTGTCATTTACAGTGACTGCTTTGTTTCTTGTCTTTTCTGTTTTTTTTGCATGTGCTTATAAATACATTAAAAAAATTTTTTATATGTGTTGAGGAGAAAAGGGAAGTTGTAGCCTGTGCTTCATCCAACATCTGGATCCTTCTGACTATTCAAAGCTATGAGTTTCTCAGGAGAGGACAGAACACTTGAAGTTCAGTAAAGACAGACTCTCCTCCTCATCTCTTCAAACTCTCAGAAAGATAGGGATGGAGTGAGAAATAACACAAGAGCAAAGAAAAAGACAAGGAAAAGCAGAATATCCCCACAGAGAGCTAAAAAAGACAGCATGAGAGTCCCTGAGGATTGTAGGGGCTCAAGTTGAGTCTCTCCATCTTTCAGATTTCAGTCATGATTTTGGTTGATACATTCTGGGAAAGGAAGTTTAGCAAGTGATTATTTGTAAACATTTTTCTCATATTCACTTCATACCATAACATATGTTCATAGAATTTAAGTTTTACAGAATAAAAGTTTTTTATTGACTGTGGTTAGTAACATGTGGTGAGCATAGCATATTTCATTGCTTCTGCTTTTATAATAAAAATTAAATGTAAGCAAAGTCCCTGTGGGTATTTGATAGGAGAAAGATGGAAGGTTGCCTTCCAACCTTCTAGGACTTCTTTGGAAGCCCCACTAAAATTTAAATCTAATATTGCGGTTAATAACCTTGTCTCAGTGTTGCTGAGTAAGAGATATTTCTTTCCTAAGCCAAATGTAAATGTTTGGAGTTAATAATTCAGGCCAAATTCAAACCCTGAGAGGATAAGCCTGGCTTGATGCCCAGAGAGTCAGTAGACTTGGACTCTTAAATGCTATTTAGGAAAAGCAGTCCCAAGACAAGAGTTCCTCATTAAAATGTAAAATCCAGAGACTTCTGAATTCATTTTTGATATCGTTACCCTACATACCTACACAGATAAATACCCACTCTACTGGGCTGAACAGTGTCCTCAAAATGCATGTCCAACTGGGACCCTCTGAAGGAGACTTTGTTTAGGAATAGGGTCTTTGCAATGTAAGTAACTAAGATGAGGTCATTCTGGATTAAAGTAGGCTGTAAATACAATGGCTGGTGTCCTTATAAAGAGAAGAAGATTTGGAGATGCCTGGAGAATCCCAGGGATGGGGGAGCCTGGTGGGCTGCCGTCTATGGGGTCGCACAGAGTCGGACACGACTGAAGCGACTTAGCAGCAGCAGCAGCAGGAGACAGAAAGAAGAAGGCCATGAGATGATGGAGGCAGTGATCGCCAGGGCCAAGGAACACCATGGATGCTGACAACCACCAGACACGAGGAAAAGATAAGGAAAGATTCGCCCCTAGAGCCTTCAGAAGGAGTGTGGCCTGCCAACATTTTGATTTCAGAATTCTAATCTCTAGAACTATGTAAGAATAAACTTCTGATGTTTTGAAGTCTCTCATTTGAGGTTTTCTGTTACAGCAGCCCTAGGAAATTTATACACCAGGGGGATGAGTAGACACAGAGCCCATGTGACATATCTATGATTAACATCCAACCTTCAGTGCTAAGGAAGGCAAAGGATCTCTTTAGGAGAGGGCCACTGTCAGGCTCTTCTGCACTTTGGAGACATCTGTCTGATGACCCAGGGTCAACTTTCACTATGGGCTCCCCATCATAGACTTGTGGGATTCAGATCAGACTTACTCGTAAGGCTCTGCCCTTGAAAGCTTGCCAACTCTTGACCTACACAAAGAGTCGCAGTCTGACTTAGAGAAAATCAGACAAGGCCCGGGAAGATCATTTAGAGCAATTGCTTTGATGGTCTTGCTTTAACTACAGTAGAGCATCAGAACCCTCTGTCTGAGGCTTACCCCTCTAACCTACAAGTTAGGTGGGAGTTCCTATAACTTCTTTGATTAATAAGGTCTTCTGTCTGAAGTTTTTCTCATTTGTTTGATCAACCTACTTCACTGGGAAGAGGCTCAAAATGGGAGGAAAAAAAAACAACAACAAAGAGCTGTAAACAACATCAGCTCTTACTTTTATGTAACAAGTTGGCAACATTTTATGATCCAAATAGTTGGCTCCAGAATTCCTCTTGGGAAAGGAACTGTCTTTCCCTGAGAAAATTCCTTGATAAGGCTTTCTAGATCCCTTTGGACCTGCGTGCTGGTTGGTACCAAGGCTGCTATCAGGAAAGTTTTGCACATGGTTAGGCTGGCTACAGTCCATAGGGTCGAAAAGAGTCAGACACAATTAATCATGATATGCGTGCACACACACACATACACACATATGTATAACTGAATCACATTGCCATACAACAAAAATTAACACAATATAGTAAATCAACTATACTTCAACAACATAACAAATTTTTAAAATACTACAATGCCAAGAAACAACAAAAAATTAGCAGTTTGAAGTACTAAGAGAACTTGAAGTGAAGTGACAGTTGCTCACTCTCACATCATGTCTGACTTTTTTGTGACCCTATGGACTGTAAGCCTGCCAGGCTCCTCTCTCTGTGGGATTCTCCAGGCAGGAATACTGGAGTGGGTAACCATTCCTTTTTCCAGGAGATCTTCCTGACCCAGGGATCAAACCCAGGTCTCCTGCATTGCAGGCAGATTCTTTACCATCTGAGCCACCTGCGGCAATTATTTAATCCAGTCCCTGTCATTTTGAAGATAAGGAAACAGACCTGGAAAATCTGCTTTATTTTCACTTGGTGACATAACTAATTAGAAGCATAGCTAGTGTTAGAATCCGGTTCACCTAAATACTGGAGATAAGTGATGGCAGCCTGTGAAATGTTCAGTTCAGTTCAGTTCAGTCGCTCAGTTGTGTCCGACTCTGTGAGACCCCATGAATCGCAGCACGCCAGCCCTCTTTTTTAGTTACGTAGAATTGTAAGACTGTGCTGTACGCTCAGATTTGGGCATTTCTTTCAAGTCTGGATAAGACATAGTGTTTTCTGGCAGAAAGGATTTATGATTAGAAACCATGTGACTAACGAAAGACCACTATGAATAGGAAGGTGACTCTACATATCTCTAGAACTCCAGAAGGAAGAGTTCATAAAGAAAGAAAAAGGAATCCAGAATGAGGAAAACAACCAAACAAAAACAGGACAGGAAAAGTCTTAATAATTTCCATCATTAGCATTTTCTGAATGAAAAAAAAAAGTTCTACATCACCAGGACAGATTAAAATCTCTTCAAAGATAAGGAGACCAGAGAGGGAAAAAAAAAAAAAGAAAAGCTTAGACAAAAGGAAAGACTCCCCAGAGGAAATGACAGCAGAATGAGGCAGACAGCCACAACAGAAGAAGACAAGGGGACAGCAAGAGACGGAAAGAAAGAATGCAAAACCAACATCAAAGTGTCCCCACCCCCAGCCCCTCACCCCACGCCCCCACTGCACACCTGGGAAAGCAGAGTTGGCAAATCGGCCTCCATGGTGCTGGGAAAAGCAATTTCTGACAAGGTGCATGCTAATCAGCCCGAAATGCAGGCTCAGTCGCTGCATCCATTATTCATGACTCGGTTTTACAAGAAATGCCCTCCCGCAGGAAGCAGGACGAAAGGGAGGTGATAACTGCCAAGCACGGTGGGGCCACTTCCCACCGTCTACACCCCAGTGACCCTCTAAGGATTCCCCGACTCCCATCTGAGAGAAGAAATAAAAGGAGTCTCCTTGGGGGAGGTCATTTTCAAAATGGAAAATGAACCAAGGCCTGAAAGGTGAGGACCAAAAGCATCAGAATTAACTGAGGATGCGATGGAAAGAGGCAGGGAAAGTGCATTTGTCTCTGTCTGCCAGCTAGAGGAGCCCCTTTGTTCTGTCCTGATGACAAGAAATCAGAAATAAAAGGAGAGCTTCTCAAAAAGAAGCATTTTCCTGAAAGAGAAGAATGATTAAGAGCTGGGCTTTCATTTTTTTTGGTAGGGGGGAGGGGCAGATGGCAAAAAGAATCCGCCTGCCAATGCAGGAGACACAAGAGATGTGGGTTTGATCCCTGGGTCAAAAAGATCCCCTGTGAAGGAAATGGCAACCCACTCCAGTACTCTTGCCTGGAGAATCCCATGGACAGAGGAATCTGGAGGGCTACAGTCCTTGGGGCTACAGTCCTTGGGGTCACAAAGAGTCACGGATGACTGAGTATACACCACCACCACAGTTGAGAAGGGTAAGGAATTGGATCAGGTAGATGACAGAGCTGCATGAAGGGAATGTGAGTGAATGAGTTTTGAGATATGAGTGGGGTTTAATCAATGGAGGTGAAATCCAGGAGGGACAGGATCTCCATACATGAAGGACACAAGTGCGGGTGTTCCATCCATCTTCAATCCTTCCCCAACGTGAAGCACATGTCCACCAGTCAGTGAATGCTGCCCCAGATGGCATTCTGAAGTGCTTGCTCTTTGCTGGGATGGTGAGCCCAGAGCTGACTGTCCCCCCAACCCCAGTTAGTTGATGTGGCGTGGTCCCCTGTTTGGCACTCACGACCTGCCTGGCTCAGGTCTCACCACTGCGTTGAAATGTGACTTGCTCTTCTCTGGTCACTGCCAATTCTCAACAAAGAGCAGCTCCCAGCACCTCTAAGGATGTCAGATTTGAGACTACATAATCAGCAACCTGGGGCTTCCCTGATGGCTCAGTGGTCGAGTCTGCTTGTGATGCAAAAGACATGGGTTTGATCCCTGGGTTGGGAAGATCCCCTGGAGAAGGACATGGCAACCCACTCCAGTATTCTTGCCTGGGAAATCCCATGGACGGAGGAGCCTGGTGGGCTACAGTCCATGTGGTCACAAAGAGTCAGACCTAGCAACTAAATCACCACCAATCAGCAACCTGAATGTCACTTCTGATCAAGGTAGATGGGAGCAACAGAAGCGAGTCAGGCACCAAAAACCACGGTCCAGCCTGTGAGCCACCTCTAACTATTTGTGTGACATGCATGCATGCTAAAAGTCCCTTCAGTTGTGTCGACTGTGCGACTCCATGGACTGTAGCCTGCCAGGCTCCTCTGCCCATGGGGATTCTCCAGGCAAGAATACCGGAGTGGTTTACCGTGCCCTCCTCCAAGGGATCTTCCCGACCCAGGGATCGAACCCACGTCTGTTACATCTCCTGCATTGGCAGGAAGGTTCTTTACTACTAGTGCCATCTGGGAAGCCCATTTACGTGACCCAGAGTCTTAAACTTGGCTGGTTCCTCTAACAGTCTATGAATCTATCTCAGCTGTGTGTTCTAACATCATATTCCATTTCCCTTTGTCTCTGTACAAGACAAAGTTGCATTAAGCTTTAAGATAACAGCGAGGAAAACATCTGGAGTCAGAACTGTGTGGGAGGGGATCCTGTGATAGAGACTGAAAAGGTAGTCCATGGAGCAAGAAGAGAACCAATGGGAGATTGGTAGGAAAGAGAACTGACCCCCTGCCGGATAAAAACAGCCATGGAACAAACAGGGATGGGATGGTTCCAGCTTTAGTTCAGCACCATCCCCACCCTCCTCTCCAGTTCCAGGAGGACCTACAGGACACTGCAGTCACAAACGCCTACCTCTCTTCCATGTGGCACGAGCATCTTCCTAAATTTCAAACTAAAAATCAAGCTGGTGCTCTCTCCCTGAGTAACGCTCTTGTTTATAAGCCTTGCAGGCATTTGGTAAAGATGAATTGGAGATCTTCAAACCTAAATTCCTCAGAAGAAATGGTAACAGTTGACTGCGTTTCTGCAGCCCCAGTCTCCAAGCCATCCTAACAGCTCACGAAAGATAATTTTTAAATTCCTGTTTAACACTTTCTGTAGAAGGGAAAGCAAGGAGAGTATAATTCTGATTCCATTTTACAGATCCAGAAACTGAGGCCCAGAGACCCAAGGTGACTGGGTAGAGTTGTACCCTGATAAGGCAACTGCAGAGTCGTTGCACCTCAGATTTCTGATGATCAACTGTTTAAATCATTGGAAAACAGGTCATTCAAACAACGTGTGCATTGCAAGAGGTTCTCTTTTATTGCCCAGTGGAAAATAACAAGACTACATCAGGACAGGAAATATGTGTTAAATTTTTAACACCGAAAACAAAGCCCAAAAAAGTAAGAAAGGAAAAATCCATCCAAACTAATAAAACTTTCTGAGCAGCTCTCCTTGGGATGACTCTTCAATGTTTACTTAAATTTGCTGAGAATGGCTAGAGACTGTGGGTGATGAAAAAGAGGACGCTCTGCACTTGGTAAGAGTCCCGCAGAGCCTCAAGTCCAATTTAACTAGGAAAACATTTATATAATCATCTTATTCAGCATTTCCATGGTGTGAGAACGACTGAGTGAGAAAACATCCTCAGTGCCACAGGCTTTTAAACCATGAGATGCTACCTTTAAAGGTCTCACTCTTCGGACTTCTGACTGTCTAAGGCTACCTTTAAAGGTCTCACTCTTTGGACTTCTGACTGTCTAAGGCTACCTTTAAAGGTCTCGATCTTTGGACTTCTGACTGTCTAAGGCGAGCTCCAGCCAGACTAGAGACGGCTTGCGCTTTTGTTGGAAAAACAAGCCCGTTTCTTCCAAAGGAGGGTGGACAGTGTGCACAGACCTTGGGTCCACCCAGGGACTGGGTGAGGTCAGTGGCCAGGTCCAGCCTGTAAACCTCACACCCATGTGATTGGCCTCTGGACAATTGTCTAGTTGAAAAAGACTGTGCCATGTGGACCCCTGCACCGTGACAGGCGTGAAAGTTCTCCCAAACCCCCTTTTCAGAATGCACTCCTACATGCCTCATAGCACACGTTGTCAAGTTTAACACACGTGTACATGTGTAAAATAAACACTAATGTTTGCACTGTGACTCTATTCACAGAGACCATTCCTGTCTCTCCTTATTTTCATTCTCCACTCTGTGTGCCAGGCATTCTGTGTGCTAAGCTCTGCTCATGTATGACTGCACTTAACCACCCACAGCAGCCCCGACACACTATCCTAACCCCCGTTTTACAGAAGAGGAAACTGAGACTTGGTGATTAAAAAGTCATGCTAGTCACTTGCTACTCAGTAGTGTAACCGGACCTGAAAGCACCTCTGTTAGACTCAAAGCCTGTGTCCTTAATCACTACAGTGCTCTCTCCGTCTCTGTGTGAAACGGGTTCAGAGACGCATGGGTCAACCCCTAGGAAGTGGGAGAAAGCAGGAGACTCAGTCGTCTTAGCTTGTGCTACTACACTAGCACCACACTTCTTAGCTTGCTGCTGTCACTTTGTTCATATGGATTCATATGGATTTCAAAATAACTCAAGAAACACTTCCAAACTCATTGTACAAGACCCTGATATCAAAGCCAAATAAAAACACTATAAGAAAACTATAGCACAATATTCCTGAGGAATATAGGTGCAAAAAACTCAATAAAATACTAACAAACCAAATTCAGTGGCACATTAAAAGTATCATTCACCATGATCAAGTGGGATTTATCTCTGGGATGCAAGGATGGTTCAACATACTCGAGTCAGTAAATGTGATATATAACATTAAAAGAATGAAAGTGAAAATCATAGGATGGTCTCTAGAGATACAGGAAAAGGATTTGACAAAATTTGACATCCACTCATGATTTAAAAAAAATAACATTTAGCATATTAGGTATAGAAATAATGTATGTCAAAGTAATAAAAGCCATATATGAAATATATGTCAAAGAGGCCATATATAACAACTAACATCATACTCAATGGTGAAAGGCTGAAAGCTTTTATTCCTTGGAATAAAACAAGATAGTCCATTCTCACCAGTGTTATTCAAGATTGTACTGGAAGTTCTAGCCACAACAATCAGATGAGAAAAAGAAATAAAAGAAATCAGAACTGGAAAAGAAGTAAAATTGTCTCTATTTTCCAATGACATGATTTTGTATATACAGAAAATATGAAAGACTCTATTAACTAACTGTCAGATCTAACCAACAAACTCAGTAAAGTTTCAGCATACAAAATTAACATATAAATTAGTAGCCTTTCTATACTCCAATATAAATTATCTGAAATAAAGAGAAAAATTCCATTTACAATAACATCAAAAACAATAAAACATTTAGGAATAAACTTATTCAAGGAAGGAAAAAATCTCCACATTGAAAACTACAAGACATTTATGCAAGAAAGAAAAGACACAAATAGTGGAAAGATACCATGTTTATGGATTGGAAGGGTTAGTATTGTTAAAATGTCCATACTATCCAAAGCCACCTATAGATTCAATATAATCCCTATTAAGATTCCAATGACTTTTTTTTACAGAAGTAGAAAAAATAATCTTAAAACTTGTATTGAACCAAAAAAAAAAAAAAAAAAAAGCTTTCACTAGCCAAAGCAATTTTGAGGAAGAAGAAAGCAGGAGACATTACACTTTTGGATTTCAACATATATTATAATATCTTTATTCTTTTCTCTCTTTTGTGTATACAGAAATGGAAATAGAAGTTAATTAAGCTTATTGGACTTAGAAAGCATCACTATGAGCAAAGCTAGTGGAGGTAATGGAATTCCAGTGGAGCTATTTCAAATCCTGAAAGATGATGCTGTGAAAGTGCTGCAATCAATATGCCAGCAAATTTGGAAAACTCAGCAGTGGCAACAGGACTGGAAAAGGTCAGTTTTCATTCCAATCCCAAAGAAAGGGAATGCCATAGAATGCTCAAACTACCACACAATTGCACTCATCTCACATGCTGGTAAAGTAATGCTCAAAATTCTCCAAGCCAGGCTTCAGCAAAACATGAACCGTGAACTTCCAGATGTTCAAGCTGGTTTTAGAAAAGGCAGAGGAACCAGAGACCAAATTGCCAACATCCGCTGGATCATCAAAACAGCAAGAGAGTTTCAGAAAACCATCTATTTCTGCTTTATTGACTATGCCAAAGCCTTTGACTCTGTGGATCACAACAAACTGTGGAAAATTCTGAAAGAGATGGGAATACCAGACCATCTGACCTGCCTCTTGAGAAACCTATATGCAGGTTAGGAAGCAACAGTTAGAACTTGACATGGAACAACAGACTGGTTCCAGATAGGAAAAGGAGTACGTCAGGCTATATATAGTCACCCTGCTTATTTAACTTCTATGCAGAGTACATCATGAGAAATGCTGGGCTGGAAGAAGCACAAGCTGAAATCAAGATTCCCGGGAGAAATATCAGTAACGTCAGATATGCAGATGACACCACCCTTATGGCAGAAAGTGAAGAAGAACTAAAAAGCCTCTTGATGAAAGTGAAAGAGGACAGTGGAAAAAGTTGGCTTAAAGCTCAACATTCAGAAAACGAAGATCATGGCATCTGGTCCCATCACTTTATGGAAAATAGATGGGGGAACAGTGGAAACAGTGGATGACTTTATTTTTAGGGGCTCCAAAATCACTGCAGATGGTGATTGCAGCCATGAAATTAAAAGACCCTTACTCCCTGGAAGGAAAGTTATGACCAACCTAGAGCATATTAAAAAGCAGAGACATTACTTTGCCAACAAAGGTCCGCCTAGTCAAGGCTATGGTTTTTCCAGTGGTCACGTATGGATATGAGAGTTGGACTGTGAAGAAAGCTGAGCGCCGAAGAATTGATGCTTTTGAACTGTGGTGTTGGAGAAGACTCTTGAGAGTCCCTTGAACTGCAAGGAAATCCAACCAATCCATCCTAAAGGAGATCAGTCCTGGGTGTCCATTGGAAGGGCTGATGCTAAAGCTGAAACTCCAGTACTTTGGCCACCTCATGTGAAAAGTTGACTCATTGGAAAAGACCCTGATGCTGGGAGGGATTGAGAGCAGGAGGAGGAAGGGAGGACAGAGGATGAGATGGCTGGATGGCATCACTGACTTGATGGACGTGAGTTTGGGTGAACTCCCGGAGTTGGTGATGGACAGGGAGGCCTGGAGTGCTGTGATTCATGGGGTCCAAAGAGTCAGACAGGACTGAGCAACTGAACTGAACTGAACTGAAGCTTATTGTAGTGATCGTTTCACAATATAGGTATGTCAGGACATTTTGCCATATATCTTAAGCTTGCCTAGTGCTGTGTGTGGATTATATCTCAATAAAACTTAAAGTTAAAAAAAAAAAGACTCAAGAAATATCTCAAGGCAACTCAGAGCAGTGTCCTTTTTTTTGAGTTTGGCACTCATTTGACTTAACCACAAGGTGAAAAGGCATAATAACATCTAACAATGTTCTGAGAGAACCAAATTAGAGAATGATTTACTCTTTCTGCTCTTCTTGGAATCTTAATCTCAGTGTTCAGAGCGTCCTAGCTGTGTGTGCTGGTGCACTGCCAATTCAGCCAACTCCTTCCCCCTTCTTCAAACTGAGGGTACTTTTATTATAGAAAAAACAAAGAAATATGAGCTCATTTTCTTTTAACTTGCATTATGGTCCTGATAGTCCAGCTAACAGGTAACCTTTGAAATTCAGAGGCCAAACTAGTTAATCCTAAAGGAAATCAACCCTGAATATTCATTAGAAGGACTAGGGCTGAAGCTGAAGCTCCAATACTTTGGCCACTTGATGCAAAGACCAACTCATTGTAAAAGACCCTGATGCTGGGAAAGATTGAAGGCAAGAGGAGAAGAGGGCAACAGAGGATGAGATGGTTAGACAGCCTCACTGATTCAATGGACATGAACTTGAGCAAACTCTGGGAGATAGTGGAGGACAGGGAAGCCTGGTGTGTCACAGCCCGTGGCGTCACAAACAGTCGGACACGACTTAGCAACTGAACAGCAGCAACAGTCAAGCTCATGGGTAGCCTTCGAAATTCAGAGGAGTTTGTTTTATGGCAAATTTGTTAGCTCAAATTCCATCAGGCTATCAGAAACAGGTCAGGCTTATCCTAGCCACCATTTTTCTTTAATGTACCCAAATGCTTTTGTTTCTACAATAAATAAATCTTCCTTCACAATACAAAAAAAAAAAAAGTTAAAATAAAAACAGATTTTGACTCATTGCTTTCTCTTACCTTAAGGCCCTTCCTTTGGGATGCTTGAGAAAAGTGTCTTAAATTTGAATGCGCGAGCATATCCCATGGTCAGGATCCCAAGTACTTTAAGAGTTTCTGAAAGGCTTTATGGAGGCTGCAATGTATGAACTGAGGAAGCTGGTAAAAGGAGACAAATTAAATGGACTTATAAGTGTGCCACTAAAGCAAAACACTCTTTCACTCTAAGGGGAGGGTGAGAGGTTGTTGCTCTGTATTATTTATTTCAAAACTTTGGTTAGAGATGCAGTTTATATACACAAATCATTTTACTTTTCATTTGCATCTTTGTGAGTCACTTAATTGTTGATCATTTAATTAAGAAATGGCTCATACTGAATCTCTGTAGTATTTTCTCCACTCACCTTGGGGATACTGTCTCTCCCCAAATTGGAACTTCAACATAGTTTATATAAAAATTTGCACTGTAATTTTAGCATGTGGAATATGTAATATAAATGTCCATTTTTCCACGCACGTGTGTTAAGAGATAACACTTTTGGTGCGCAAAATGCTTATAGACAAAACTATTTTTGATACATTTTGCACATGCATGTTAATATTAAAAAGAACTATTGTCTTCTTCCTTCTTTTTTATTGAGATATAATTGACATATAACATTGTATTTGTTTCAGATGTACAACATTATGACTTGATATTTGCATGTATTGTGAAATATTCACACAATAGTTTCAAGAATTTTCTTATGATGACAACTTTTAGGATTTATTCTTTTAGTAACTCTCAAAGTACAACCTAGTATTATTAACTTTAGTTGCCATGCTGTACACTACATCTCCAGCATCTACTCATTTGATAACTGGAGATACATGCTTTTTGGCCCTCTTTAGGCATTTTGCCTATTCCCCACCCAAAGCTGCTTCTTGCTGACAGTCTGCTTAGTGTTACTGGCAAATACTCAGTTTGAGAGGAACTAACCTCCCAAGCTTGCTGCCCTTTCTTCTTCTATCTTCCCAAATAGAGTTAATCCCTCCACTTCCAAACTGTTTCCCTTTTCTTTGCTAATTAATCTAAGTTTCTCTTGCAGGCAGCCTCAGCTCTGTCCTCCTGCAGTTACTTACATGACTATTCCCAACCCCTCCCTTCTGTGTTTCTTCACTGTTTATCTCCCCTGTCACTGAAAGAAAATTTACAGGGAGCCACTTTTTCTAGCATATTTAAGAGAGCCATGATTTAGAGACAGCATCATTAAAATCAAAGCACCACAAAAGTCTGGGATAGAGCCATCCCCTCTCAGGGTTTCTTGAGGATCCACTGGATCAGAGATGAACATCTTCCAATAATTCAGCTTCACCCAGAGAGAAGTAGCTAGAAGTTGACCCAACTCAAGCAGAAGGTTTGTTCAGTAGATGCAGATCCTTCACCTTCCTTTTGCTCTTCACTGACCTCCCAAGCATGAGCTGAAACACATAAAATCTGGGATGAGAGGCTGCCAACAGCAACCATTGCAGCATAAGGCTGGTGTGCCGATGCTTTCCTTCCACGCTCCATGCTGGGATATGAGACTGATGGTGAGTTTCAGCCAGTCCTCGGGCACCGGGTCTCCAGCTGTGGGCTGTGGCACTAAGACACACATGATTTTTTTTTTTTTCCTAGTAAAATGAAGCAGGAAGTTAAGCCAACTGAGCAAATATTTCAGCCACATTCTCCCAAATCACACACCCAAGACATTGACCAATCATCTCCAAAGAATGCTAGCTGTTGTTTTCATTGTTATTCAGCTCTGAGTCGTGTCTCAGTCTTCATGTGCCCAAGAATTGCAGCACACTGGGCTTCCCTGTCCTTCAGTATTTCCCAGATTTTGCTCAAACTCATGTCCATTGAGTCGGTGATGCCATCAAACCATCTCCTCCTCTGTTGCCCCCTTTCTCCTCCTACCCTCAATTTTTCCCAGCATCAGGGTCTTTTCCCATGAGTCAGCTCTTTGCATAGGGTGGCCAAAGTATTGGAGCTTCAGCTTAACACCAATCCGTCCAGTGAATATTCAAGGTTGTTTCCTTTAGGAATGACTAGTTTAATGGCTAGGGAAAGTCTATAAAGTGTGACAAAATTATTGAAAAAACAGTAGAGGCAGGAATCTATCTAAAGAAAAACAAACTCACTTGAACGGTAGCTTCCTCTTTACAGTTGATTGGTTACCTTCCTTACTCCTTAGGGTTTGCTTAGGTCCAATTGCCACCTGTAAAGTACTGCCTCCAAAACAAAATAAAAGACTTCACCATCTTTCTTCTCAGAACCACCATTTCTTCCCTGAAGATTCTTTCCCTTCCTCTATTCTCTACTTCTCAGCCTTTTTGGGCTATATATATACATATATATATAAATGTATATATATACATATATATATAAATGTATATATATACATATATATATATGTATATATATACATATATATATATATATTTACATTTTACTTGTTTTTCATTGTCTCCTATTACAGACCTTCTAACTAGGATGCATCTTTTAGAATTTTCTTAGTGAGTGTCTATGGGTGGCAAACTCAATTTCTGCTTATCTGTCTTTACTTTGCTATTTTTAACAAAATATATTGTATAGAATTATAAGATGCTTCTTTCAGCACATAGCTTCCCTGGTAGCTCAGCTGGTAAAGAATCCGCCTGCAATGTGGGAGACCTGGGTTCGATCCCTGGGTTGGGAAGGTCCCCTGGAGAAAGCAACAGCTACCCACTCCGGTATTCTGGCCTGGAGAATTCCATGGACTCTATAATCCCTGGGATCTGAAAGAGTCAGAGACAACTGAGTGACTTTCACTTTTCTTTCAGCATATTGAAGATATAATTCCATTGTTTTCTGGCTCTCATTGTAACAGTAGAGAAGTCATTTAACTTCTGGTATAAATCAGATATAAATCTGATTTATTATGATTCCTTTGAAAATAATGCTTTTTTGCTGGCTGCTTTTGAGATTCTCTATATTTTGGGATTCTGCATTTCCATGAAAATGTGCCTAAGATTGTCTTTCCTTTTATTTGTCTTGCTGGAAATTAACTGGGATACTTGAATTTGTGGACTGGTGTCTTTAACCAGTTCTGGGAAGTCCTCAGACATTATTTTCATAAATATAGATTTTTGGCCCCATTTTCTCTCACCTCTCCTTCTGGAAGTCTGATTTGATGTATGTTAGACCTCTTTTCTCCATATTTCTTATCTTCTCATTAAAAAAAAAATCTTACTTTTTTTGTGTGTGTGTACTACACTCTGGCTAATTTGTTCTGTCTTTCAGTATACAAAACTTCTCTTTATCTGGGTTTAATATGTTTTTATACACATCTATTGTTCTTAAACTTTCAATTATTAAAATTTTTCTGAAAGCTCTATCATTTTAGTTCTGCTAAGTCTTTTCAAAAATTTCCCTATTTCCTACATATATTTTAAAACTTTCCTTTCATTGTGTTAAATGTGGTTGCTTTAGAGTTTCTATAACTTGCATTATTCTATTATATGAAATCTTTATTCATCTGTTTCTGTTGAGTCTCATGATACATAGTCACTTATTACTGTAAGTTGCTCGGTTTTATGGAAAACTACATTTGAAATCCTTGGATTTCTTTTTTTTTTTTTTATTTTTTCTTTTTCTAATTTTATTTTATTTTTAAACTTTACCTAAATGTATTAGTTTTGCCAAATATCAAAATGAATCCGCCACAGGTATACATGTGTTCTCCATCCCGAACCCTCCTCCCTCCTCCCTCCCCATACCATCCCTCTGGGCCGTCCCAGTGCACCAGCCCCAAGCATCCAGCATCGTGCATCGAACCTGGACTGGCAACTCGTTTCCTACATGATATTTTACATGTTTCAATGCCACTCTCCCAAATCTTCCCACCCTCTCCCTCTCCCACAGAGTCCATAAGACTGTTCTATACATCAGTGTCTCTTTTGCTGTCTCGTACACCGGGTTATTGTTACCATCTTTCTAAATTCCATATATATGCGTTAGTATACTGTATTTATGTTTTTCCTTCTGGCTTACTTCACTCTGTATAATAGGCTCCAGTTTCATCCACCTCATTAGAACTGATTCAAATGTATTCTTTTTAATGGCTGAGTAATACTCCATTGTGTATATGTACCACAGCTTTCTTATCCATTCATCTGCTGATGGACATCCAGGTTGCTTCCATGTCTTGGCTATTATAAACAGTGCTGCAATGAACATTGGTGGATTAAAGACAATCTCTTTAACAAGTGGTGCTGGGAAATCTGGTCAACCACTTGTAAAAGAATGAAACTAGACCACTTTCTAACACCATACACAAAAATAAACTCAAAATGGATTAAAGATCTAAACGTAAGACCAGAAACTATAAAACTCCTAGAGGAGAACATAGGCAAAACACTCTCCGACATACATCACAGCAGGATCCTCTATGACCCACCTCCCAGAATATTGGAAATAAAAGCAAAAATAAACAAATGGGACCTAATTAACCTTAAAAGCTGCTGCACATCAAAGGAAACTATTAGCAAGGTGAAAAGACAGCCTTCAGAATGGGAGAAAATAATAGCAAATGAAGCAACCGACAAACAACTAATCTCAAAAATATACAAGCAACTCCTATAGCTCAACTCCAGAAAAATAAACGACCCAATCAAAATATGGGCCAAAGAACTAAATAGACATTTCTCCAAAGAAGACATACAGATGGCTAACAAACACATGAAAAGATGCTCAACATCACTCATTATCAGAGAAATGCAAATCAAAACCACTATGAGGTACCATTTCACACCAGTCAGAATGGCTGCGATCCAAACGTCTACAAATAATAAACGCTGGAGAGGGTGTGGAGAAAAGGGAACCTTCTTACACTGTTGGTGGGAATGCAAACTAGTACAGCCACTATGGAGAACAGTGTGGAGATTCCTTAAAAAACTGGAAATAGAACTGCCTTATGATCTAGCAATCCCACTGCTGGGCATACACACTGAGGAAATCCTTGGATTTCAAATAAAAGCACCTTTCTTCAAAAGGAGTTTGCATTGGCTTTGCCAGTTGCCAAGTATCCTTATTTGTCTAAAAGTATTTTAAATTAAAATCACAGCTTGAGGGTTTGGAGATGACATATATGATATGATAGGGTTTGGGAATACACAAGAAGGACTGCTTGTAGCTCCAACTTCCCAAAGACTTATTTTGCTGATTCTGGCTTTGCTCCGTGCCAAGGATACGTTCCTTCAGCCTTTGGGTGCAGGCAGTTGTCACTAGTGGTTAAGAACGTGCCTCCCAATGCAGGAGACATAAGGGACGTGAGTTGGATCCCCGGGTCGAGAAGATCCCCTAGAGGAGGGCATGACAGCCCACTCCAGTATTCTTGCCTGGAGAATCCCATGGACAGAGGAGCCTGGCGGGCTGCAGTCCATGGGGTCACAAAGAGTCAACACACCTGGAGCGGCTGAGCACACAGACACACACACTGCGGTGGTGCAGGAAGTGTCGGCTCACCCGGACCTAGTTACGTAGCGTTTTGTGTTCTTGGTGTTATGGGAAGAGGGTCCTCTGTTAGAGTCCAGCATTGGACAGCACCTTGGTGTACTTTCTTACAATCTCAACTCCTCTTCCTTCCCTCTCAGTTAGCATTCTATCCACTCCGGGCTGTCCTCTCTACTGAATGTACATGACCACCATGTGGAAAGGGCAGGATTGTTTCCTGGTTGGCCTCTGAAGGACCAGATAATGCAACACAGATGTGTAGGATGTTTCTTCCTGATGGGATGAAACTTGACCCTCCTTGTAATGGAGGATGGGACGAAGGCACACAGGTAAATTTCTCTTTCACCTGGACAATTCCAAGATGTGGGTCATTCTTATGACCCTTTCCAGGAGTCCCACATACTACCTAAACACAGCTTCTGTGTAGCCAGCGGTGCCTAGTATCAGCTCCTTATGATGCTGTAACCAACATGGAATGTATTTTTTCTTATCTCACTTACCTCACTTTCACTGGCCTGGGCCTGCACCTCTTAAATCACCTTAGAGCTGCCCTGGCTCTGCTTTCAGGAGGAGCTTGTCTGAGAAAACCTCCTTCATTGTGAAGTTCTGAGTTTTAAATTCTATCTGGTCTCCTCTGTGAGGGCATCAAAATCAAGTTTCAAGCCCCCTTGGGCTGATAAATAACCTCAGGGCAAAAGTGGTTTGATGCTCTGTTTATCTTGCTTCATCTCAAAGCTTGGCTTGATAATTCTTTATTATCTTGTCAGATTTTTGATGCCATTTAAGATCTATTTATATTTATCTAACATTTTTGAGTGCTTTCATTGGAAGGGTTGATCTCAACAACCTAGGGCCCATGATTCCCCAATCTATTTTTCTCACAGCCATCAGAATGCTATTTTAAAGATTAATATCTGACAGTGCCCCCGCCCCCTTTGCTTAAAACCCTTTTAGAACCCAGAATCCTGACAATGAAATCCAGGACATCCATCATGGTTTCCATGATCATCTGATCTGGCTTCTGCCTCCTTCTCGTTCTCACGTTTTTTACTGTTGTTATATTGAGAATCTTTCAGTTCCTCCAATAATATATCCCTGATGTGAGGCATTTGCACACACTGCTCCCTCGGCCAGGAATCCTTTTCTTCCATAACCTCCATACCCTTCAGTAGCTATCTTCTACTCACCTTTAAACTAAGCATCAATTCTCCTAAGGGGACTTCCCAGGGGGAACACTTTCCACTACGTCAAATATCCTTTACATTTTTGCTTTTGTAGCATTCCTGATACTGCAGTTAGGTTTTTCCAGGACTCTGTCTATTGTTTCTGCGCTGCTGTAACCCTAGGCCAACTGTCCCCAGCACGTGGTCGGCCCCCAGTAAATGTTTGTTGAATTGAATTCTTTTCTTTCTCAAAGGCATCAGAAGTGATCTCTGACACTTTTAATCAGTTTATCCTGAGGTTACCCTGGTACCCAATAGGCAGAGTATTCTACCTTCACGTCTGCTGTGGCCATAAGTGACTTCTGGAGGTTCCACAGAGCAAGCTTGAAGGTTGTAAGAACCCCTCAGAACTCTACACACTTGGCTGGAATGATGGCTTTCCAATTAGGAGGTGGATCAAATGGGCTCTTTGAGGAGAAATGAGTCTTGGTGAGTTTGTCAACTGTGAATTGAAGACACTGATTTTACATCACATCAGCAGTTTCTTTAGAGTCCCTTGGACAGCAAGAAGTTCAAACCAGTCAATTCTAAAGGAAATCAACCCTGAATATTCATTGGAAGACTGATACTGAACATGAAGCTCCAATACTTTGGCCACTTTATGAGAAGAACTGACTCATCGGAGAAGACCGTGATGCCAGAAAAGACTGAGGGGAAGGAGGAGAAGGGGGTGACAGAGAATGAGATGGTTGGAGGGCATCACCGACTCAATGGACATGAGTTTGAGCTAACTCTGGGAGAGAGTGAAGGACAGGGAATCCTGGCGTGGTTCAGTTCATGGGGTCAGAAAGAGCTGGACACAGTTTAGTGACTGAACAATGGCCAACAGCAGCTTTGCATGTCTGCTCTGTGTGGCCACCGTGTTAATATTGGACTCATCGACATGTGATTGGTGTGGTGCTGCTCTCATAGAGCCTGAGCCTGGTAAGAGAGATAAGCTATAAAAATGAGATCATTGCAGTACTAAGGCAGTTTTCCCAAGGGTCAGATGAGGATTCTGAAGAGTTTGAGTCATTTCTGAAGGTTTCTTCAGTTGGAGATGGGTCTCTGAAACTGCCTAGTTTTGGCATATACTGTAGGAAGGAACTTAGCCAGAGGTTGGTCAGTCTGGCCAAACTGATGATGGTCACAAGCTCAAAACATTGTAGAGGATAAAGGTCAATTAATGATGTAAGTCAAGAATACAATGAGGAGTAGAGGGGCCTGTGGCAAACCAGAAGAGAATGATCTGTCTAAAGGGAATGAAGGCATCTCAACTCCTTGATATTGTCAAGGTGTGAGACCACGGACCCTGGGATGCTACAGTTACTGCATTTAAAGGAAATGCTGGAAATCAATTGTCTATGTGGTGATTCTTAATTTTTACAGCCCTGTTCTAATTCCATTCCTAAAGCCATATCTGTATGGTGAAATTGACCCATAGGTCACCTGTTTTCTATCTCTACTTTAGATGAAAACCCAAGTTTGGTAAATCACCTCATTTCAAAGTGTTTGCTCCTGTCTTTCTGCATAACTACCCTAATAAACTGGTAATCAGGAAGATACCTGATTCTGTATCTTCCATCACAGTCTACATCCTGAGCTTTATACCAATATTTATTTGCCTATCTGCTGTCTTCATCTGGAAAAGCACCTCAATCTCAGTATGTCTAGAACTAAATCTTTCTGCCCAACCCCCAATCTACTCCAGGTACTATTAATAGTGCAGTTGTTTGACACTGGGCCTCAGTTTTAAGTCTCAGGAATAACAGGAATAATAGAAATAACTTGCCCTACTTAACCTTGAGGGTTGCTTGGAAGAGTAGGTAAAATGATATGTGTGCTGGCCAGGAGACTGCACATCAACCATGACTTTACAAACTGCCTCTGGGATGACTGTGTGCCCTGAGTCACGCCTGTCCAGACCCATCTGCTGAGAGGAGACAGAAGAGAGACAGAGAGAGAGAGTCAGAGCTACGATTTCATCACAGCCATTTGACTGTTAGCCTAGACAAAGAAGAGGCAATAAAACATGAATTTTGTAATAGCCTTTGGGTATTCAGACTAGAATGTCCTCCAGAGCATCCGTGTGGAGCGTGGGGAGCACTGCTGAGGCTGTCAGTCATGAAGCATCTCACTGTTGCATTCAAGCAGCGTGAACTTATTGAACGTTCTACAAAAATAATTGTAGAAACTAGGAAGCACTCCATTGGTTTTCTGTTGTATTGGCCTCATCACCACCAATAAAGTATGTGTGACTCTTCCCAAAGTCAGGGGTCTAAGATCCAGTGCCGGGTTACATGGGATGGAAAGTGAGTTCTGCTGAGGCTGGGCAATGGCTATAGAAATAACCTATGATGATGGCAGCTTTCATGGAGAGTAGGAGGAAGACAAGGGCACACAACAGAGGAAAATCCTTTCTAAGTGTAGACACAAATATTAGAAAGTATAGTTATTACTTTTCATTTTTTAAGGTAAGGGTGTTACATTCAATGAATGACTTCAGTGGGAACAATCTCCAACAATTCTGTTATCCTGATTATTCAAGTCAGTCAGGTACCCATTCTGTCACTGTAACTGCTACATGTCTGGAATCCACATTCTAGATCCTAATAAACTGGTATCCTTACCACTGCCCCGATTCTAATACAGCTCTCACTATCTGGTGCTGGATGGTTTAACATCTTTCTGATTAGGGTTCCTCCCTCCATCTCACATCTCAACAACTCATCCTCCACTCTATGACTTGAGGTATCTTTCTTTTTCTTTTTTGGTATCTTTTTTTTTTTTTTTTTTGGCTGAGCTGAGTCTTAGTTATGGCATGCAGAATCTAGTCCCTGACCAGGGATTGAATCCAGGCCCCCTCCACTAGGAGCACAGAGTCGTAATCGCTGGACCACCAGGGAAATCCCCTGAGCTGTCTTGCTAAGCACACGTCTAAGCCATGTCTCTCTAGCTCATAAAGTGCTTAGTTTGCCACCTTTTAAGTCCCGGCTCCTGCTACCATTTCGTCCTCAGTGAGTCACTTTTCCCACACATGCCCTGTGCTCCTGCCAAGCCTGATTGCTCATAAGCTCTCCAAGCCCACCTGTATGCGTCAGATGTCCTCCATGGAGGTCAGGCATTTAGAGATCCAGACACTCAGAAGTGGTTGTAGTGAGAGAGGAGAGAGGCAGGGGACACGAGGAGTCACTGAGACAAGGCAGATTTTTCTGGACTCGTTTCCCAAGCCCCACCTAGGTTCTTCCTAGGATACCTGTGGCTACCAAGGAGGGCAAGAGCATACAAGTCAATCCAGACTTCAAGTTGGCACATCTGAAGTAGAAGTCAGTCACCCAGAATCTTGTGAATTTCTCAAATGCCCCCTTATTAAAATATCTACACAAAATAAACAAAACTCCAATGACAGATACTGATGTAAATATTATGACATCAGCATAAAGCTATTGTAGAGAAAACGTATTTACATACCAAACTTGCCCTAAGCACTAATTATTACTAATCTAAACTTTGAATTTATTCCCATCTTTTTTTGTTGGATATCTATCATTAGTCATTTCATCACTTATTACTTCTATTTCTGCCTCAGTACACCCCTGCCTTCATCTCATCTCCCCTCATCTCTCCTCCCAGCTCATAGAGTGCATATTCCTCCAGGTGGGTTTAACTACTACCACTTATTCATGATCTTTGTGGGGAAGTCTCCCAGATCTCTGGAGAAGGAAATGGCAACCCACTCCTATTTTCTTGCCTGGAGAATCCCATGGACAGAGGAGCCTGGCCGACTACAGTCCATGGGGTCACAAAGAGTCGGACACAACTGAGCATGCACACACACACACACACACACACACTCCCAGATTTCTAGCCCAGACTTCTCTGGGGCTTTCGAAACTGTCAACCATGCATTTCACAACTCTGTGTCTCACAGCCATCTCAAACAGAACAGATCCCTATATGGAGCTTTCCACTTGAATGTCTCTTATCTTAAAAAGGCACTACTATCCTTTCCTCCATGTTATTCTTTGGTGGCTCAGACAGGAAAGAATCTGTCTGCAATGCAGGAGACCCGAGTTTGATCCTTGTATTGGGCAGATCCCCTGGAGAAGGGAATGGCGAGCCACTCCAGTCTTCTTGCCTGGAGAATCCCATGGAAGAGGATCCTGGCAGGTTAAAGCCCATGGGGTCACGAAGAGTCAGACATGGCTGAGTGACTAACACACACATCCTTCCCTCCAGGGCCTTCATCTCCCTCTGCCTTTCAGTCACAGAACTATGGGATCCTGCTTCTTAAACATTACCCTGATGCATCTATTATCTCTTTCTTCACCTTGGGTTCTTTAGTTCAGATGCCATGGTTTCTAGCCTGAGTGATTGCAACAGTCTCTAACGGGGTTTGATGCCCCTTGCTTTGTCCTTCTGTGTTGTACTGTAAAGTTTGGCCACATTCTTTCCAAACAGAAAGAATGAAATACCATCTGCCTCTTCCTCAGACTAGTCCCTTCATTTCAGTTCAGTTGCTCAATCATGTCCAACTCTTTGCGACCCCATGAACTGCAGCACGCCAGGCCTCCCTGTCTATCACCAGCTCCTGGAGCCTATCCAAACTCATGTCCATCGAGTCAGTGATGCCATCCAACTGTCTCATCCTCTGTTGTCCCTTCTCCTCCCACCTTCAGTCTTTCCCAGAATCAGGGTCTTTTCAAATGAGTCAGTTCTTTGCATCAGGTAGCCAAAGTATTGGAGTTTCAGCTTCAGAATCAGTCTTTCCAATGAATATTTAGGACTTATTCCTTTAAAATGGACTGGTTGGATCTCCTTGCAGTCCCGTAGGTGGGTGCAAATCAGAGTCAACACACCACATCAACACCTTGTTTCATTTAGCCAACAGTGTACTTAGGCTGACTTGGTAATAAGGGAAAATGATCGCATTAGAGAAGAAAACTGAGTGATCTTTGTAGTTGCCCTGGTGTTTCCTCTGCCATCCTTTGCAGCTAATGGTGACATCCTCTCAGGCCCAGCGGAGCAGAACACCAGCTTCTTGAATGGTGCTTGTAGAACAGTCTGTATTTTGCACAGCACGGCTGTGGCTGAGCCTCAGAAAGAAGGCACAGGTGATCAAGGGGAGGGAAACGAGTCCTTCCAGGACTGTCCACGTTCTGGTTCTGTGCTTCCCCCAAGAGGACACCCTGAAGGCAGGACTTGGTTTCAATGAGATTAAACTGGAGTGGACAGAAAACCTGGTGTTGGAAATCAAGGAAGAAAAAGTGAAGCTGCAGCAGGTTGTCCTCCTGCAATCTTCAGATCAAAGCCTCAGGCAGGCAAGGTACTTATCTCCCAGATGGGCAGGTGCTGGTGCTTGGGATTAAAATACTCCCCTGGGGCTGGAGCATCCAGGGAGTGGGGACATAGTAAAGGAATGGAGTGCTTAAGAAGGAGCAAAGCAAAAGTCCTCTTCTTAAAAATAAAAAGAAAGCCCCAAACTGCCCTCCCAACAAGGCTGAGTTATAGCACCAGTAAGCAGGGACTAAATAATAGTTAGCAGCAGTGACGACCTGGCCCACACATTCTGCAAAGCTCTTGCTGGCATCTAGAGCTGGCAGGGCAGGCACCCACCCCTCCTCCCTTGTACTCTGCAGTGGCCTCCGCCTGCTCACCACCAGTCATGCCCCACCCACTCCCTGGTCCCCAGCCAGTCCCACCCACCCTCTGAAAGTGGTCCTTCCACAACTGCCAAGCCCTGGCCAGCCGGCGGTGTGTCCTTCTCAATCGTCACAGAAGAGGTTTGTGGGAAAGCGGGAAAATCTCTTCAGATCTCCCTCCAAACCAATGTGTGCCATGCAAGTCTGCCGATGCCTGCATCCAATCCCTGCTATGTGTTCATCCACAAGGGTGATAGGTCGTAACTGACCTCATCAGAAGTATAGAGGTGCAGAAGGTCCACTCAGATGGTCCAAGAGCAGCATCGTTTGAATGGGTTTAAAGGAGGCAAGTGTCTTTTGAGAAGCAATGGCCACCAGGTTCTTTGCTTTTCAGATCTCACTGTTATCAATCAGACAAGCCTGCTTTCCTCACCCAGAGAGAAGTAACTAAGTAACACAGTAACTAAGTCAAGTAACTAAGTCACACAGCTGGTCTGTGGCAGGACAAGATTGCAACCCAGGTCTCTCTGGCTCCAACACTGTGACTGTTCTCTGTAGCAGGAACATGCATGTCTATACCCAATGTCCATCTACGACCAGTCTGCAAAGCACATCACACACATGACAGGTAAGTTACGGTTATGGTATCAAAGGCAATCCCTGCAGTCTATTCTGAACCTGATCGTTTTCACTTTCTCTCATGGCTCCAGGCACTTGTGCCAGAAAGCTGAAATAAATACACTCCCTGACTGCCAGGCACATCCTGTCTAAACAGATGGACCAACGTGTGGAAGGAAAAATGTGGGGGAGGTGGGAAAGAGGGAATAGGAAAAACAGAAAGAAGGCCAAGCCCCAAGTGGAATAAATTATTTTATTAGTGTTTGATTTTGACTGAGGGTGGATGCATTAGAAACCATCCAAAATGCCCACACAGTAGATATCTAACGAGAAGATGCACTTAACTTCAAAGGGCAGTTGATTCAGAACCGCTCCATGCCGTGCAACCCATGGGACCCATTTCAGGCCTTGCTCTTGACAGTGTTTGCTGTCTGGGGCCTTGTTCCCAACTCTGCTGAGATTCCAGAGAAAACTGCCTTGATTTCACAGGCTCTCAGGGCTGTTTTCTGGGAGTGACAACAATGGGACCGTAGCTGTGACAAGTCTCCAAAAGGCAGTCATGACCAGCCTCATAGTCATACGTCTGTTTAAAGCTTTAATGTTTTCACACATGTGACTCCATCCGATCTTCATAATAACATGTGAGGTAGTCAAGGCAGGTCACATTATGGATTATTATTATACAATAATGTGTGTGCTAAGTCGCCTCAATTATGTCCGACTCTTTGCGACGCTATGGAATGTGGCCCGCCAGGCTCCTCTGTCCATATGATTCTCCAGGCAAGAATACTGGAGCAGGTTGCCATGCCCTCCTCTGGGCATCTTCCCGACCGAGGGATCAAACCCACATCTCTTTACTTGACAGGTGTGTTCTTTACCACTAGCGCCACTTGGGAAGCCCATTATGCAATAGTATGACATACTTAATAGGGCGGCATGATATTAGTATTACGTCAGTCTTATCCAGGAGGAAACTAGAGTTCAGTGAAGTGACACGACTTATTCATATTTGTACAGTCAGTGTCAGAACCAGGATTCAGGCCAGACCTTCAGCTCTCTGTCTGGTAGGTTTTGGCTGCATATGTAATGCCAAGGTCAAATAGCAAGTTCCCTGGCTTGATTATAGATCTTGTTTCTTAACTTTCAAGGAGGAGGCAGAGGTTGAAAACTGATTCTTCTTGTTCCTTTTATTTGCAGTCTTCACTGTCAAGTCCTAACTTTTTTCTTCCCTTTATGTGTACAGCTGATACATTCTGAGCAAGACTTTATCAGCTGGACTTGTAACATATGGTCTATGATGGCAGAATGGGGTTGGGCCCCCCATTTCCATCTGAATTGACCTTCAGAGTCAATATATGTCGAGATGAAGAATTTCAAAGGCAGACCCTCCAGAGCTACCACGACAGCCCTTCAACTTGGCAAGTTATTTAACCAATAGGATCCTTGCTTTCCTTGTCTTTCCTATGGGGGCAGCAATGTCTATCTTGCAGGGACATTATGAATACTAAATGATAGACTAAAGGTCTTGGCCCTAAAGAGATTCTTTGTCAATGGTGGCAATTCTCCTTATCCTGGAGTTATTTCCCTGTATACTTAAATTTTATACTTAAGTGAAATTGATACTTCCCTCCTTATCAAAAGTGTTAGTTGTTCAGTCGTGTTTGACTCTTTATGACGCTATGGACCGTAGCCCGCCAACCTCCTCTGTCCGTGGAATTCTCTGGGCAAGAATACTGGAGTGGGTAGCCATCCCCTTTTCCAGGGGATCTTTCTGACCCAGGGATCGAACCTGTGTCTCCTGAATTTCAGGTAGATTTTTTACCATCTGACCCACTAGGGAAGCCCTCCTTATCAAAAGTTGCTCCATATACAGGATTGGGAAGGCAGAGGGAGGGAGGAGGAGTAGGGAAGCTCTTTCTAAATAGCTCATCATTATTTTAAAATGTTACATTATGGCAATTGACTTAGGCATCAAACCTGAGTTCAAGTTTCAGCTCCAGGATGAGTCCTGGGAAAACCGTGTATTCTTTTTCAATGTCAGCTCACTCACGGGCTGAGTGGGAGCCACAGTTCCCACTGAACAACAGCTGTGACAATGGACATGAAATGACACTTGCCCCGAGCCCAGCCCAGAGGTACAGCTGGATGAGCGCTGCCTGCTGTTCTGACTTGTTTACAAAGGCCGAACCCGTGGGACCTGAGGAGATTACAGTGGGGCTCAGTGAGTTGCCTCTCTGGCTCCCATCTCTGAAGCTAGTGCTATGGGCACCTCCTCCCATGCTCCTTAGAGCCTCCTGGGAAGATGAAGTTGGGGTTGTTCAGCTGGAGAAAAGCGTCTTAAGGAAGCCTAGCCATGCTCTCCCCCATCGTTCCTCTGTCTCCACAGGGACCAGAAACAGGGATGACTTGCAGGAGGAGGGAGCATCAGTGAAAAGAAGAGCTTCCTGCTCAGAAGGCGAACAGATCATAGAAGGATGTCAGTCCAGGGATCTGGGATACCGTTAAAGGAGACCTTTAAATGCGGGAATGACACTTATGCTTAGTAGCTGATCTGTTACAAAACAGGGGCCAGAGCCAAAGGATTTCTGAGGATTTCTTCAGTTCATGATTCCATGGTTTCTAGAGGCCAAAATCCCAAAGATTTCCTGTGCATTAGTATGATATATGCTCAGAACAGAAAGTCAACCAGGGTGAACACACACACACACCCATTCATGTCACTCTCTGTGCTCAGGGAGCTCCGCGCAGGCAGGCTCTTGTGAGGTCTCTTAACCTAATGAACTGGTGAGAAGAGGAGACAGGAAGGTTTGTGCAGGAGGGACACATGGGGAACTGCACTGAAATAGCAGTGGGGAGTCGGGGGTGGTTTGTGCTGTCGAAATTGAGAGCCACCAGAGTTTAGGTCCTTGAATGGACTGTGCTGTCAGCCAAGTTCAAGGACTTACACTTGACAGCCCATAATGTGCTTGGCTCTTTCTTGGAAGCTTGGTGAGGCCACTGTGTAGATGAGGAGAGAGAGGAGGCTTGGTCTGTGAGCCCCTAGTTCTGAATTGGGCCGTTGAACTTGTCCCTCCCTTTTCCTGATATTCTTCCTCAGGCCCCTGTGTACCTGGCACCTTCTTATCATCACCTGGTGTCCTCACAGGCCACCGATACACGGCTCTGCCCCACAACCTGCTCTCTTCAAGCTCCTCAGGATGCGCCTTGCTCTCTAAAGTGTTTTATCTGTTTATTTTTTTCCCTTTCCCAGAGAGAGAATCCTCTGGGTCAGGGGCCTTATGTCCTTTCACCTTTTCATCCCCTCAGTGAACCCAGCACACAGAGGTGCTCCATACAGACTCATTGAGGGAAGAATGAAGCTGAATTTCCCCTAGTCTAATAGCTGGAGAGGGCAAGTGGGCTGGTAGCTGCCCAGCTCTGTACCCCACCCCCTATCCCCACCTCCTGCCAACTGGCTTGCTGCTTCTGGAGGGAGTCAATCATGGTCAAAAATAAATCCTAGAGAACTTGCCTGGTGGTCCAGTGGTTAAGAATCCATCTGCCAATGCAGAGGATGCAGGTTCCATCGCTGGTCCGTGAAGGTCCCACATGCCATGGGGCAGCTAAGTCTGAGTACCAGAACTGCTGAGCCCATACTCTAGAGCCTGTGCTCCGCAGCAAGAGAAGTCAATGCAATGAGAAGCCCGGGTGTGGAAGCTAGAGATTCGGCCACACTTGCCGCAACTAGAGAAAACATGCCTGTAGCAATGAAGACCTAATATAGCCAAACATAAATAAAATAAATAAATAAATCCTAGAATATTGACCAAAAATCTTCATCTGGACCTGCAGCTGGGCCCTGCCTGATTCTCCCCTTCAGCCCCAGTATTCTAGAAGCTTCCTTGATTTTCTCTTCTAGCAGATACCTTGAAAACTTGTTCCCAGGTGAGTTTCACCTTCCACTGAGCCCGCTGCCAATGAGAACTCATTTCCAGGTGTGCCTGTGTGTGTTGTCGGGGATTTCCCAGCCTTGGGGCTCTTGGGTGTTGCCTGTCTCGCCCTGAGGGCAAAGGCCTAAGGCAAGCTGAGCCTGTGGGCCTCAGCATCTCCTTGAACCAAACACACTTCCTGACATCTCCCAGAGCTGGTTCTCTCATTGAGAGATCCCGGTAGGACCCCAGTGCCCGGGCCCAGTTCCTTGACTCCCATTTGGGAAATGATATCCCCACGGAGAAGACATTTGATGGCCAGATAGGAGGGAGGCACCCCCACCTCCCTTCCCACACTCTGTGCTGTGATTGTGAACTTGGTTCCCTGAGAACAAAAATAGCATCCTGTGTTTGCTTCCTCTTGGTGGCCAGGCAGTCCAGCAGGCCATTTGGCAGTCAGCCGAAGAAGGGAGTCTCCAGATACCACTGCAGAGTGGGCGCCAGAGGGAGGACAGTTTGTATTGACCTCATTCGGTCTATGGGGTCGCACAGAGTCAGACACGACTGAAGCAACTTAGCAGAAGCAGCAGCAGCATGATCCAAAGGGCAAAGCAGCTGGGTGGGGGGGCAGGGGCCTCTAACCAGAGGGAAGTGGGAGGTGCCTGGCTGCTGAGATTCCCAGGGAGACCTTCAGATCTCTCGTCCATGAGGAAGGAGCCCAAGCCCTCAGTCATCCAGACCACCATGGTGGGGGCACAGAGCTGGGGCACCGGGGCACTTTTATGCCTTTGCCTCTCGGGCAGTCACACCCACTAATTGTTGGGAAGGCAGCCATGTGAGTGGGGACAGCAAGCGTTACTGAAAATCTGAAGACATGAATGGTTTGGGACATCCTGGCTGTTCCCAGTGAGTGATTTTGTTCCTCTTTGTTCATTATCCACTTAGAGGAAAATAGAAACTTCTTTCCAGTTCTCCAGGGCCTAGACAGGGCAAGCTGCCAGACCCTTCTTCAAGGAAACAAAAAGGCTTGCAAAGTAAGTGTTCCCAGGAGATGTGATCAAATGCCCTCAAGTCAACCAGAGAGGGTTGCGACCCTGGAAATGGCACCACTCTCAGGGTTGGTGAGTCACCTTGAATGACTGGAGACCACCCTCTAGCCTGGTGCTCAAGGAGACCACCAGCTGTTCCAACCCCTCAGGAGACCACGCCCTACCCCATACCCCAGAGACACCAAGAGCACACAGGCTGTGCTACCCAAGCCAAAGTGAGTGGCCACTGGTTTAATAGCAACTGCTGCCTTCCTCCCTTTCAGGAGCAAGAGCTGTGGGTCGGTTTTACAAAATGCACCAAAGTTCTGAAAATAAACACTCTATCAATAATAAATGGGCTTGGAAATAGGAGCAAACAAGTCAAAGGAAGATGAGGTGGAAGAAAAACCAGTCAATTTTCTTTTAATTGCCCTCATATCCATAAATATCAAAGGAACAGAAACCCTGAAAGTTTCCTATTCACACAGAATGCCAGGAAGAAAAAAATCTCTTTTGGGGAAGATGCAGAGAAACTTGAGTTTAATAAGCCAAAACGTATTAGCCAGAAATAGGAAACCTGCTGCAAAATTCAATTCTAAAAACAGAAACTGGTTATTGTAACTTTTTCAAGCTCTCCAAATTTTTAGGACAATTTTTTTAGAATTCTATTCACAGACACAAATTGAAAAACAAGCATTTTAATGTCCAGTTAAGTTCAGTAAGAGTGGCTTTTTTTGGTAAAGCATCTCTCCACCAAACATCTCAGCCATCTAGGGAAGACTCAGTTAAACTCCCAAAGGAAGTGTGTGCTAAGTTGCTTCAATCACATCCAACTCTTCGCAGCCCTATGGACTGCAGCCTGCCAGGCTCCTCTGTCCATGGGGATTCTCTTTCAGGAATACTGGAGTGGGTTTCCAGGCCCTCCTCCAGGGGATCTTCCCGACCCAGGATGTCTCTTATGTCTCCTGCATTGGCAGGCGGGTTCTTTACCACTAGCACCACCTGGATATGGTTGTTTTTGTTCAGTGGCTAAGTCGTGTCTGACTCTTTGTGACCCTGTGGACTGCAGCACACCAGGCTTCCGTCCTTCACCATCTCCTGGAGTTTGCTTAAACTCATGTCTATTGAGTCTTTGATGGCATTCAACCATCTTGTCCTCTGGCACCCGCTTCTCCTCCTGCCCTCAATCTTTCCCAGCATCTGGGTCTTTTCCAGTGAGTCGGCTCTTCACATCAGGTGGCCAAAGTATTAGAGCCTCAGCTTCAGCAACAGTCCTTCCAATGAAGATTCAGGGCTGATTCCTTTAGGATTAACTGGTTTGATCTCCTTGGTGTCCAAGGGTCTCAAGAGTCGTCCAGCACCACAGTTCAAAAGCATCAATCCTTCAGCGCTCAGGCTTCTTTATGGTCCAACTCTCACAACCATACATGACCACTAGAAAAACCATAGCCTTGACTAGGAACTTTGTCTCTGCTTTTTAATACATTGCCTAGATTGGTCATAGCTTTTCTTCCAGGGAGCAAGCATCTTTTAATTTCATGGCTGCAGTCACCATCTGCAGTGATTTTGGACCCCAAGAAAATAAAGTCTGTCACTGTTTCCATTGTTTCCCCATCTATTTGCCATGAAGTGATGGGACTGGATGCCATGACCTTCATTTCTTGTATGTTGAGTTGTAAGCCAGCTTTTTCACTCTCCTCTTTCACTTAGCACCACCTGTATCTATAACTTGAACATTGAAAGTATCTATAAACTTGAACATTATCTTCAAAAACTTTTCCCTCCAGAGCCCTAGTTCTCACCCCGTGCTCCACTAATAAGTATTGTCATTTAACACAGATCAAATCTTTAGTGGACGAAGTCCTTTCTGACAACGAAATCTCAAACATCAGCCTGTGGATAGATAAGGAGAAGACAGGCATCAGCGTGCACCACTGAACCCATACCACATACAGCTTTGCGTCAGGAGAGCTAAACCTTCCCCAAAACAAATCACACACACACACACACACACACACACACACACAAATCAGTGAATTTTCAGAAGAAGAAGTAGGGCAAGGTAATATGTGTGCTGCAGAGAAGGCAATGGCACCCCACTCCAGTACTCTTGCCTGAAAAATCCCATGGACAAGAGAGCCTGGTAGGCTGCAGTTCACGGGGTCGCTAAGAGTCGGACATGACTGAGTGACTTCACTTTCACTTTTCACTTTCATGCGTTGGAGAAGGAAATGGCAACCCACTCCAGTGTTCTTTCCTGGAGAATCCCAGGGATGGGGGAGCCTGGTGGGCTGCCGTCTATGGGGTCACACAGAGTCGGACACGACTGAAGTGACTGAGCAGCAGCAGCAGCAGTGTGTTTGCTGTGTGTCTCCATTCTATCTCTTTCCTCTAATGAAATTTGCACTAGTTCACTCGCTAATTGTGGGACTTCCCTAGTGGCTCAGACGGTAAAGAATCTGCCTACAGTGCAAGAGAACTGGATTCAAGCCCTGGGTCAGGAAATTCCGCTTGGAAGGGAATGGCAACCCACTCTAGCGTTCTTGCCTAGAGAATCCCATGGACAGAGGAACCTCTTGGGCTACAGTCCATGGGATCAAAAAGAGTTGGACATAACTGAGTGACAAACACTCACTTTTCACTTGCTAATTAACTTCAGAGACCTAGAGTTGTATTTCATCCCCAGGTATGAAGCTATTAACAGCAAACATGGTGTTTTTAGTAATATTTTAATAAAATTTTATCACTACAAATATATTTGAATGTTTTATAGCATTATCATTATCACTTATTAATTCATCAAATATTTATTGTATTCCTACCTGTGTGCTCTGGAAACTACAAAGATGAATTTAAGACCTAGTGTACTGGGAGAGTTTGCTAAACTTATAATTTGAATCTACTATTATTAGCTGTAGAAATTATTATAACATGAGGCAGTCTGTGGTAAGTGACACTTAGAGTGGGAACAATCAAGGGGGCCAGAGGGACAACTTCATTTGACCAATGTAGACCCAGGGCTGACACATGGCAATCACTTAGTCAACATTATTACATGAAGAAGGAACCAAACAAGGTAACAAGTGATTCTATAGACTGAAACTTTGTGGCCACTCAGAATTTATATTTTAAACCCTAATCCCCATGTAATTATATTCAATCAGTTCAGTTCAGTCACTCTGTCCTGTCTGACTCTTTGCAACCCCATGCACTTCAGCACTCCAGGCTTCCCTGTCCATCACCAATCTCCAGAGCTTGCTCAAACTCATGTCCATTGAGTCAGTGATGCCATGCAACCATCTCATCCTCTCTCGTCCCCTTCTCCTCCTGCCTTCAATCTTTCCCAGCATCAGGGTCTTTTCAAATGAGTCAGTTCTTTGCATCAGGTGGCCAAAGTATTGGGGCTTCAGCTTCAGAATCAGTCCTTCCAATTAATATTCAGTAATGATTTCTTTTAAGATTGACTGGTTTGATCTCCTTGCAGTCCAAGGACCTCAAGAGTCTTCTCCAACACCACAGTATATTAAATAATATGAAAAAGAATATATATATATAAATATATAAAGTACATATATAACTATATATAAAAAAGAATGCTGTGGTGGTGGTTTAGTCGCTAAGTCGTGTCCTACTCTTTGTGATCCCATGGATTGTAACTTGCATGGCTCCTCTGTCCATAGGATATCCCAGGCAAGAATACTGGAGTGGGTTGCCATTGCCTTCTCCAAGCATCTTCCTGACTCAGGGATAGAACCCATATCTCCTGCTTTGCAAGCAGATTCTTTACTGCTGAGCCACCAGGGAAGCCCAAAAAAGAAAATGTGTATGTGTGTGTATCTGAATCACTGTGATGTACAGCAGAAAAGAACACAACATTGTAAACCAACTATATTTCAATAAAAAAATCCCGACCTCCTATGTGATAATATTACGAGGTAGGGGCTTTTGGAAATGATTAAATCGTAAGGGCAGAGCCCTCACAAAATGGAGCAGTGACCTTATAAGAAAAGATATGAAAGCTGGCTTTCTGCTCTCCTGTGAGGGCACAGTGAGAAGCTGGCTGTCCATGAATCAGGAAGTGGCTTCTCACCAGATACTAGATCTGCTAGTACTTTGACCTTGGACTTCCCAGCTTCTGCATCTGTGAGAAATAAATTTGTATTGTTTCTTAGCCACCTGGTCTATGGTGCTCTGTGTTAGCAGCCCAAACGAACTATGGAGAAAGGTCTTAGAAGAAAAATATGGGGAAACTAGGAGATGGCCAAGTCACAGATGAGACTGTCTCAAGAATGAAAGCACATAAGGTAGGGCTGAGAAAAGTTGTTAAGAAGTGTTCAGTTTCAGCAAGCTGAAAAATAAATCCTAATGTTTGTTTAATTTTTAAACAAACAAACAAACAAACAAACTAGTAGCTAGATAATGTTTTGAAATTAATTTGAAAGTTTTTCCTCCTATATTTTCTCTTTTTTCCCCCATTGCGCATTGGCTGCTCTCCTCCCCAAGCCATTCAAATGGAATAAAGTCCTGCACTCCATTGCTCCAGGGGAAATGTGCCTGTAAGTTGTCCTGGGTACGCTCAGAGGAGAAAGAGGATTCACAGAGGCAGTAGAAGAGAACCAGGGCTTGGCTGAAAGAAGCAGAGGGACTTGGAAGAAGTTAAAGGCAAAGAGGCACTTGATGTAAAAGAAAAGAGTGGGAGAGAGCGAGAGAGAGAGAATTTCCCAGGACTGGGGAGGAGGAGTGAGATGGGTGTGTGATGGTCGGGTACCCACACTGCCTCCAGAGGCACAGCAAGCTCCCAGAAGGAAGGGCAAACCTGAGATCACAGGGGCAGTAGCTCCCAGGTTCTCCCTAAGTTCCATGTCCAAAGAGGCACTTACCTTGGAGAGCCTCTGGTGGGAGAGCAATGGACACCCCAGCAGGAACTTGGGTGAGCAGGTGACAATGACCAGGGGTCACCATCAGTGTTTGACTCACATGTAGCCTCAGAATCTCAAAAAGACTCCAAGTAAAAAACCCCAAATGTGTGCGTCTAAATTTAATGTCGGGAGAAGGCAATGGCACCCCACTCCAGTACTCTTTCCTGGAAAATCCCATGGATGGAGGAGCCTGGTAGGCTGCAGTCCATGGGGTCTCGAAGAGTGGGATGCGACTGAGAGACTTCACTTTCACTTTTCACTTTCATGCATTGGAGAAGGAAGTGGCAACCCACTCCAGTATTCTTGCCTGGAGAATCCCAGGGATGGCGGAGCCTGGTGGGCTGCCGTCTATGGGGTCACACAGAGTCAGACACGACTGAAGCGACTTAGCAGCAGCAGCAGCAGCAGCAGCAAATTTAATGTCAGAGCCCTCCCTCTTAATCACCATGCCTTTCTGGTTCTGATGGTTTAAAGTTTATCCAAATAATTTATACAGAAAAGAAAGAAATAATCAAAACATATGTGAATGTTTGTATACACACACACACGGACATACCTTCAATAAGCATATAATCCTCCTTTTCCAGATTTTGCAGGATTTAACTGCATCTTCTAGTGAACAGTCAAGTCCTACAATTCTTTCGATCTGGTCTAGAAAAAGTTGCCAGGATAGAAACAATAATAATAACAATAGTAAGGCAGACTTGGAGGGAAAAGGTCTCATAAGAAGAGAGATGAAAAATGATGATTCATTTTCTCTGCTCATACCCAGGAATGGGTTAATGGTAGTCAGTGGGGGGTCACTTTTAGTGAATAAGAAACTGATAGAAAAGGGAGAAACAAAGAGAGTGTGGGGTGGAGAAGAATAATGCAAATAAAGGTAGAGCAAAAAGAGAGAAAAGGCTTGATGGAGAGGAAAAAAATACGGAGGGAGGAATATGATGGGCAGAAAGCAAGGAGATGAGTGTGTCCCCAGCAATCCAGCCCCAGGAAATCCTATTAGGCAGGAAAAATGAGATTATTGTGTTTTCACTTTGCCACTATATGCAAATGACTCAATTTAACTGCTAAACATGTTGTTATTGAATTCTGAGAAATCCCCTTCATAAAATGTAATATTTTTGTGACAATATTGTCAGCAATACCAGATTGCTTTTCTATTTTGGTTAAGCTTTTATCCGAGTCTAGTATATGTCATCTACTCTCAGATTCCAAGTGATTGCTTTTATGTAATTTTTGTGTAAGCAAGAAATAATAACATGCTTAGAAATGTGAGAAATGTGTTAACCTTCCCATTATTTTTCCATGCCCAGGAGAATTAGAGGGTGGGCCAAAATGGGGAATGTAATTATTTCTCATGATGAATTTTTATTTATGTTAATATCCTTGAGAGCCTACATATCTGTTATTAACCACATTCATTTGTTTTGTCCCAGCCTTTATATCCTGTGGCTTTAATCCTTCTACTTTTAGAAGCTTTTTGCATAAACTGACAAAGATTTTTAAAGCCTGTAAACAAAGGATTGTGAAATCACACTTTCTACCTCTGACACATTTACTACTCTTTGGTCACATCATTGTAATTCCAACCAAATTTAATTTAAAAAAAAGTGGAAACTCCACTCCTGCAATCCCTAACACTATCCTATCAAAGTGGAATTCCATGTATTTTTTATTTCCTAAATTTCTATTCATTTAGATGACTACTCAGATGCATAGCTTTCCCTCCTCCAGAATTCATCAGTGAGAATTAAGGAGGGAAGCAAATGGAGGGAATGTTTGCTATGATTCATTAGTCATAAACAATGCACACATCCCAGATCATAACCATGCAGAAATCTACTATATCCAGCCTCCTAGGCTAGACAGTTCTATATGGTCAAGAACAAGTGACTTTCTCAGGTATGATGACTTTGTCTGGGGAGTCAGTCAGCAACAGGATGAGTGTGATGATTAATCTTATGTGTCAACTTGGCTGGGCCACAGTAAACAGATATTTGGTCAAACATTATGGCAGATGTTTTGGTGAAGGCATCTTAGATGTGATTTACAGTTAAATCAGTGGGCTTTGAGTAAAGCAGATTGCCCTCTATAATGTGGTGGGCCTCACCAGATCAGTTGAAGCCATAATAGGAAAAAGACTAAGATCCCCTGATGAACAGGGAATTATGCCTCCAGATAGCCTTTGAACATGAATTACAACCTCAGTTCCTCCCTGGATCTCTAGCCTGTCCATCTGCTCTCCAGATTTTAGACGTATCAGCCCTCAAAATTGTATGAGTCATTCTCTTAAGATAAATAACTCTCTGTCTATACACACACATGCACACACACACACACACACACACAACACACACACACTATTGGTTCTGTTTCTCTGTAGATCCCTGACTAATGCGAATAGGTAGAGTCTATTTCGCAATTATAAACCATTGATCAGCTGGGCTTATTGTCCACTACTGAGTCACTGCTGATATCAAGGTTTGTCCACAACTGAAAAGCAGGCACAGAAATCATATTCTAAGACCATTTTCCTGAATTACACTGTCTTTTTTTTTTTTTAACTGCCATATCAAGAGTTACCTATGTAAATTAAGACCTCTCAGGAGATACTTAACTCTTGCTTGAAGCAAGGTGATACCTGAACACCCCCTATGCATCCATTTTAAAGACCTCCAGCAAAGCAAGTGACCTCAAATGGGACAAAGATATTGAGGCAAAAAAGGATAAAGGTCCCTATATTGATATGGGCTTTCCTGGTGGCTCATTGTAAAGAATCTGCCTGCCAGTCAAGAGACTCAGGTTCATTCCCTGGATCAAGAAGATACCCTGGAGGAGGAAATGGCAACCCACCCCAGTCTTCTTGCCTGGAGAATTCCATCGGCTAAGGAGCCTGGTGGGCTACAGTACACTGGGTCGCAGAGAGTTGGACAAGACTCAGCAACTGAGCGTGAGGATGATACTCATACAAACCCAGTTGTTGCCGGTGTATCAATTAGTTTTTGCTGTGTAACACTTCAACCCAAATACAAAGATTTAACTTTCTTCCTATTGCTCCCAAGTCGTGGTTCCCTGAGCAGTTCTGCAGTCAGCCCTGGAGCTGGCTGGTGCTTTGTCTCAGATGACTGACTCGGATATCTGGCCAGAAGGGCTGGCTGTCCACTGGTGCCGGTTGAGCTCCATGTCTCTCCTCGTTCTTCAGGTTTTCTTGGTCTTATTCGTGTGGAGGCAAGGGTTTCTAGCAGTAAAAGAGGCAAAGCCCCAGTGCACAAGCGTTTCCAAGCCTCAGATTGTGGATCACATCACACTTGTTTATGTACCATGGGCTAAAGCCACCCTGCCACGCCCAGATTTAGGGAAATGGGAAGAATGGCCGGGTCACATAAATAATCATGGTAGTCACATTGCAAAGAGGCATTTAGATAGGGACGGGAGGAACTTTGGGCCACATTTCACCACCCACAGACCCCTGAGTGGAGCCACGGTAGAGTACATGTGAGGAAAGGGTACCCAGCTGGCAAATGACCTCTCTGAGAAATGCATTAAAAGAAATGGTAAAAATTAAGTGGAAGCTACAGTGATCAGGAGGGCCAAAGATGAGTTTATTTCTTACTTAGGTTCTTTGAAAAAGCTGAGACATAATGGAAAAGAATCAATGACATGTAAGAGACTCAAGATTTTGTAAAAAGAAGAGGTGCACAGGTGAGGTGAGGTCAAGCCAGGGAAAGTCTCCTTTTATCTGCTTCACAAATTGGACTCTGTGGAAAATTCTGTTTAAAAAAATAAAAGGATTCCATTTACTGAAAAACCTTTGCATAAAGTCACTACCTTCATAAAGGGAGAGTACTTTTGAGACTTTGAGACTCAAAAGCAAATGGGCAGAGAGATTTACACAGAAAAGGACTGAGGTCAGAGGATGGAGAGACCATAAATGGGAGACGGAGTCAGCTCTTGAAGACCAGTGGCAGGGGTGATGACCCTGGGGGAGGGGAGGGAATCATCTAGGGAAGAGCTCTGACTAGGGTGGCCTTGAGGGCACTTATGGGGGTGGATCAGAGATGGCGAGGGGTAGTGAGGAGTTCAGCGGCCCTTTGTTGAGGGTAATACATGCATCTGGCCATCTTTCTCCAGGCTTTCAACTCCAGGGTGGTCCGGGGGTGTGTGGGGGGTCAGCCTCAGTGTACAGACTGCGGGAGAGCAGACTGGAAGTCAGCGAAGTTGGGACTGGGTGGGAGCCCGTCTAACTAGAAGGGCCCCCAGAGCATGCTCTGGTCGGAGGGCGAATCCGAGTGGTTGGAGGGCTTGGAGCTTGCACAATGTAGTTCAGTGAGCGTGAGGCCAGAGTTGCTAACTGCTAAGTAGATTTTGGTGCAACTTGGCATCTAGATGGATGCAGTGCAAAATCATGTCCTATACATCAGATTCCAAGGGCGCTGAGGCTTTCTCCGTCTCACAGGCAAAGCATTCGATGTATGAATGCAAAGGAAAAAATATTACCTAAATCCCAGCTGCTTCCCTTGCTGTGCTGTGTTGCACTAAGTCACTTCAGTCACGTTTGACTCTTTGTGAGCCTATGGACTGTAGCCCGCCAGGCTTCTCTGTCTATGGGATTCTCCAGGCAAGAATATTGGAGTGGGTTGCTATGCCCTCCTCCAGAGGATCTTCATCAACCCAGGGATCAAACCCTCCTCTCTCACATCCTCTGCCTTGTCAGATGGGTTATTTACCACTAACACCACCTGGGAAGCCGCCCCCCACCTTGCTTTACACCAAATGGTTTGATTGGGAAGGATCTTCTGATCTGTGGGCTACAGATTTTAAATGAATCAGATGACACAGGCTTCTCATTTGCATGTGGTAAAATATTCATAATGGTAATTTACTAGAGAACAAGGACCAAGGCTGATGCGGATCTATTAGGAAAACGGTGTGCTAATTTGATCTCTTCCTTGTTTCATCCCCATAGCAGCTCCTTCCTGAAATCTTTCCTAGATTCATAAAAGGAGAAGGTTTGAGGAAACGAACTCAGCGGTTTTGTGCAATGGAAAAGGCACAAACTTTCCCCCACCATGGACCCAATTTTAAACCCAGCCATCCTGGAGTTTGGGGGAGAATGGATACATGTATATGTATGGCTGAGTCCCTTGGCTGTTTACCTGATACTATCACAACATTGTTTATCAGCTATACCCCACTACAAAATAACAAGTTTAAAAAAAAAGTGAAACTGACCATTCTATTACTAATACACAAGGAGCAGATGTCTGCTAACAGCTCACGGGAGTCTGGGGCACAGCCCTCTCTGAACGCACATTCTGCTGAGAAGGCTCCATCACACCCTCTACATAGCAGTCTGCATGAAGCAAATTTTGCCCCCGGCTCTTCAGACTTTTGACAGACTGAGGAGTCATGAGCACCTGTTTCCACAGGAACCTCATGAACTGACAGTGGCCAGACTCACCTAGTGACAAGTGAGAGACAGCGGGTAGGGCAGGGGGTCTGCCAAGTCGGGTCACGGGCGAGTCAGCTGGGGAAGGTCAGACTCCTCGTGCGACTCTGATTCACTGAGGGCCCAGCAGAGGATGGCGGACCTGTTTTTTTTTCCCTTGCTTTTCATCTCAGAATGAAGAGCTGAGATTAATCCCCTGTCTGAAAGGAAGCTTTTCCTTCCCCTGCTGGCACCAACAAACCTGATGGTGGCCCCAGTTTGAAGATTTCTCTGTGCCAAGGATTATAAGACAGAAGGGTCGAGGGGGGACCTTGTCCCTGCCAGGTGGCAGGGGGGTTCTGCAAGAGGACAGCTCTGTCTGCTCCCTCCCTCCTATAGGCCACTCTCAAAAGATGATGCATAAAGTGCCCGGGGCTAGGCACAAACCCTGGGCACAAACTGGCTTAGGAACCTGGAGGTACCAGACTGATCCCTAAACTGATGAAGCCAAGCATCCTTCTCCCAGCTCTTCTGACCTCTCACTGCTATTTCAGCCCAGCTAGGGGCAATTTCCAGAGAAGGCAACGGCAACCCACTCCAGTACTCTTGCCTGGAAAATCCCATGGACAGAGGAGCCTGGTAGGCTGTAGTCCATGGGGTCACTAAGAGTCGGACACGACTGATCGACTTCCCTTTCACTTTTCACTTTCCTGTATTGGAGAAGGAAATGGCAACCCACTCCAGTGTTCTTGCCTGGAGAATCCCAGGGACGGGGGAGCCTGGTGAGCTGCCGTCTATGGGGTTGCACAGAGTCGGACACGACTGAAGCGACTTAGCAGCAGCAGCAGCAGCAGGGGCAATTTCTGACTCTTTTCTTACATACTGAACACTAAAGCATCTGCTGGAAAGGACACATGTGTAAATACGCACAAAAGCCCAGCTAAGATCCTCTGCAATCCTGACCTACACTATGAATTGCTCAGAACCCTCCTCAGAAGCAAGAAAGAACACGGGAAAATATGAACAGGTTGGTTTACTTAGCAGTTCTGGATTTCAAAGCAACCTCTTAACCTCCCACCCTGCAACGCAGTGCTGATATTGTGTGTGATTTCAGACCTAAAGCAGAGCTCTGTTCTTCTTTATGAGGCTTTGACCTTAGGGGCAGTTTTGTCACCTCCCAGTCCCATAATAAATTTAATGGGTTGTGGTATTACCTTCATGTGTCTGGAGTCTTGGCAAGGGTCACTGTCTATCAACTATAAAAAAACAAAATGCTGACTCGTTGGCCTCAAACTTCAGATTCCATTGTGATTGACTGGTCAGATGGATGAGGCACAAAATTCAGCAGCTGTTTTTTTTTTGTTTGTTTGTTTGTTTGTTCTTTTCCCCCCAAGAGACCTATCTGATGGAAATCATCTTTGACCTCAAAAAACTCAAGTTTGTATCAGATTCCTCACCTGGTCACCCTTGGGTTTGGCAGCAGAATAAAAGAGCAATACTGGGGTGAGGAATGACCAGTGCTTCCCAGCTAGACATTGCTCCTCCCACTACAGTCCCCTGTCCCCACCTTTCCAGCTGGGATTCTGCAGGTCACGCCCAGCTGCCAACTGGCCTCTTTACGTACATGTGCACACCTCCAGCACCCTCACCCCCATGGGCACCCCAACACCCCCAGCTGCCACAGATTTCAGATTTAGGAGATGAGTGGGCTGGCTTGATCAAGAACTTTGAGGGACCCAGAGAGAAGGACCAGTTAAAGCCTTTCTCAACCAATGGCTAGTGATGAAGGAATCCACATAATAAATGTTTTCAAAAAGTCAATTTATCCTCCATTTGAGGGGTTTGAGAAGAAGAGTTTTTACGATTCATCTGTTTAAAAGGCTTTTTATGTGATAAGCTCATTGCATTCCTGGCAGAGTAGATCCTTCATTATCCACAAAGTCAAAAGATGGGGGCCACATACAAATTTTAATGAGTCTCGATTCTCAAACTTGATGGTGTAAGCATCACAGGGGAGCTTCTAAATACAGATTTCTGTGCCAGGACCGTAAGCATTCCAGTTCCAAAGGCCGAAGATTGGGAACCAAAATCTGTTTTTTAATGAACATCCAGAAGATCCCAATGTAGGTGGGCTACGGAACATTGTTTGTAGTTTACCATTTGCAGATAATCCATATTCACAGAATTATAATGTTTTAAAAGTGGATCCATGGCAGAAAACCTAATAGAAGAGTAATTGAAAGTGGCTTTGGGTCCAGCCATCTGAGCATTCTGCTTTATCACGCTTCTCCTGAAAATAAAATAAAATAAACTCTATGATTTCCACAGAAATATTGAGTGATGGTCTTATGTGCCATGGCCCCACCACACACATGTTGGTATTCGTATGGAAGGTCCCAAGGGAGGCTGGCTAAGGCCCCGTGACATCCTAATATCACCCGAGCACTCAGCCAGCTGCAGGACCCACATCTCGGCCATCCCCACCCGAGGGCCTTTCTCTCTTTCCCTGTCCTTGCCGTTCTGATGGTCCTTGGCACTCAGAGAAACGTCTGAAGCCATCAGGCAGGTGAACCATAGAAGAAGCATTTGCAGAATCTTCTTTGACTTGGAGCCCATGGAAGGGGGCAGATACAGTGTGTGGAACTGAGCAGTGTGACTTTGTCACATCTGGGAAAATCCTGGCCCAGCCGGGCCAAAGAGAAAGCACACACAAGTTCAATCTCTGTGTGATTATCCGACATGGCAGGCCTGTTTTAGGACCTCCATCCACTGAAGGAGGAAGAGCAATGAACCGTATGTAGGGCAGGCTTCCATTTCCTGACCCCAGCAATGACCAACGACCTTCAGTAGGTCCCTGTGACCAGAGTAACCGGAGGGGTTTTCATTTCCTGACCCCAGCAATGACCAACGGCCTTCAGTAGGTCCCTGTGACCAGAGTAACCGGAGGGGTTTTCATTTCCTGACCCCAGCAATGACCAACGACCTTCAGTAGGTCCCTGTGACCAGAGTAACCGGAGGGGTTTTCATTTCCTGACCCCAGCAATGACCAACGACCTTCAGTAGGTCCCTGTGACCAGAGTAACTGGAGGGGTTTTCATTTCCCGACCCCAGCAATGACCAACGACCTTCAGTAGGTCCCTGTGACCAGAGTAACTGGAGGGGTTTTCATTTCCTGACCCCAGCAATGACCAACGACCTTCAGTAGGTCCCTGTGACCAGAGTAACCGGAGGGTTATCCTCTGTCATTAATTCCTCCAGTTAAAGTCATTGTAGTGACAGGAAAAAGAGGTGGGGACCCAGGCCCTGCCCACATTGGAGCAAGTACAGACAGAGGGGACACAGGCTTTTAACACCTGTGACACTGGCCCACAGAAACTCAAACCCTGGGGCCTGAGAACATGCCTAAAACCTAAGAGCTAAAAGGAAGCCTAGAAATGTTCTAGTTTAATGGTTTTATTTTACAGTTAAGAAACCAGCCCACAAAAATAAAGTGACTTGTACTAAGTAAACTATAGAATTAGTTACACAACTAATGGAGATTAGCTGTTGAATTGTATCTTCACCCAAAGGAACTGGATATAAATAAATAAATAAATAAAAGACTTCTCTTTCATATACTGCTAAGTCACTTCAGTCATGTCCGACTCTGTGCGACCCCATAGACGGCAGCCCACCAGGCTCCCCCGTCCCTGGGATTCTCCAGGCAAGAACACTGGAGCGGGTTGCCATTTCCTTCTCCAATGCATGAAAGTGAAAAGTGAAAGTGAAGTCGCTCAGTCGTGTCTGACCTTCAGCGACCCCATGGACTGCAGCCCACCAGGCTCCTCCATCCATGGGATTTTCCAGGCAAGAGTACTGGAGTGGGGTGCCATTGCCTTCTCTGCTCTTTCATATAATTCTTCCTCAAATCTTGGTTGAATGGAGATAGAGATAAAGAGACCCCTGGAGAAATGCAATGTTAATTCAGTTAATTCAGCCTTCCTGATGATGGTGAGCGTTTGACAGTGTGAAATTTAAAGAGAAATGAATTCCAGACACTGAATCTTTTTTGATTAATTAACTAATTTTATTTTTGTTCATTTATTTGGCTGTGCTAGGTATTAGTTGTGACAAGCAGCATCTTTGCTCTTTATTGTGGCATGTGGGATTTTTATTTGTGACATGTGGGATCTAGCTCCCTGACCAGGGATCAAACCAGAGTCGCTGCATTGGCAGTGCAGAGTCCTAGCCACTGGCCCACCAGGGAAGTCCCCTAGACACTGAAATTTTATAACCTCAACTACCTTTGGGAGCCTGATGTTTCTTTCCTTCTGTCCCTGCCTCTGAATGGCCATTGGAATGTTTTTTTTGATGGCAGCTCTCCTTATGGAGAAGGCAATGGCAACCCACTCCAGTACTCTTGCCTGGAAAATCCCATGGACGGAGGAGCCTGGTAGGCTGCAGTCCATGGGGTTGCTAGGAGTAGGATACGACTGAGCAACTTCACTTTCATTTTTCACTTTCATACATTGGAGAAGGAAATGGCAACCCACTCCAGTGTCCTTGCCTGGAGAATCCCAGGGACAGGGGAGCCTGGTGGGCTGCTGTCTCTGGGGTCGCACAGAGTCGGACACGACGGAAGCCACTTAGCAGCAGCAGCAGATCCTTATGACAGTAGCATGGCTGTTGACTACTTAGGCCAAGCCTATAACAATGAGCTTCAGAGGAATTTGGAGACGAATTCTTTACAAAACATTCTGGCCCAGGTAAATCAAGCCTTTGCTTGCATCCCAGGGCTGGAAAATCAGGCAGGTCCAGCTACCTGTCAAGTCAATGGGCAACAAGACCTAGTTAAGTTGACATGCATGCCACACACACCCCCCGCCCCCAAAATACCTAGAAAATCTTGACACCATGCAGCCAGAGTTGGAAGAGATGCCCCAGCAGGCTCACGGTGTAAACTTAGGTTTATTTGTTTAGTCACCCAGTCGTGTCCGACTTTTTGTGACCCCCATGGACTGCAGCGCACCAGGCCTCCCTGTCCCTCACCATCTCCCAAAGTTTGCTCAAGTTCATGTCCATTGTGTCAGTGATGCTATCAAGCCATTTCATCCTCTGACATCCTCGTCTCCTTTTGCCCTCAATCTTCCTCAGCATCGGGGACTTTTGCAATCAGTAGGCTGTTAGCATCAGATGACCAAAATACTGGAGCTTCAGCTTCAACATCAGTCCTTCCAATGACTATTCAGGGTTGATTTCCCTTACAACTGACTGGTTTGATCTTCTTGCAGTCCAAAGAACTCTCAGGAGTCTTCTCCAGTCCCACAGTTCAAAGGCATCAATTGTTTGGCATTATGCCTTCTTTATAGTCCTGCTCTCACAACTGTGCATGACCACTGGGAAGACCACAGCCTTCATTATATGGACGTTTGTTGGCAGGATGATGTCTCTGCTTTTCAGCACACTGTCTAGGTTTGTCATAGTTTTCCTGCAAAGAAGAAATCATCTTCTGATTTCATGGCTGCAGTCACCATCTGCAGTGATTATAGAGCCCAAGAAGAGGAAATCTGTCACTACTTCCACCTTTTCCCCTTCTATTTGCCATGAAGTAATGGGGCTGGATACCATGATCTTCGTTTGTTTGTTTGTTTTGATATTTAGTTTTAATCCAGCTCTTTCACTCTCCTCCTGCACCCTCATCAGGAGGCTCTTTAGTCCCTCCTCGTTTTCTGCCATTAGGGTGGTATCATCTGCATATCTGAGGTTGCTGATATTTCTTCCACCTGTCTTGATTCCAGCTTGTAACTCACCCAGCAACTCACCCAGCCCAGCATTTCTCATGACGTGCTCAGCATACAGGTTAAACAAACAGGGGACAGCACACAACCCGGTCGTACTCCTTTCTCAATCTTGAACCAATCAGCTGCTCCATACAGGATTCTGACTGTTGCTTCTTGACCCATATACAGGTTTCTCAGGAGACAGGTAAGGTGGTCTAGTATTTCCATCTTTTTAAGAGCTTTCCACAGTTTGTTAAGATCCACACAAAGGCTTCAGCGTAGTTGATGAAACAGAGGTAAATGTTTTTCTGGAATTCTCTTGCTTTATCTATGATCCAGCAAGTGTTGGCAACTTGATCTCTGGTTCCTCTGCCTTTTCCAAATCCAGCTTGGACATCTGAAAGTTCTTGGATCACGTACTGTTGAAGCCCAGCATGCAAAATTTTAAACATGACCTTACCAGCATGGGAGATAAGTGCAACTGTCTGATGGTTAGAATATTCTTCAATACTACTCTTCTTGGGAATTGGGATGAGGATTGACCTTTTCCAGTCCTGTGGCCACTCTTGGGTCTTACAGATTTGCTGACATGTTGAATGCAACACTTTGATGGCATCAACCTTGGGTTAGGGTGTTGTACATTCCAAAACTTCATATTTTCTGATGCCTCAACAGCCCCACAAACAGGCTCGGAGCATCCCACCAAGATGACTAGGTGCACTCGGGTGACATGGCTGGTACCTGTCACAAGCTCCCCTTCTTACCCTCCCCTAACAGTGACCTAGTGTTGACATTCAAACACAATAGTGAAATGCCCTCATGCCTCTGGTTGTATTCTCCATCCTACCCCAAATAAAGACACTTGCCCACAGGTCCTCACTTTCTCGGCTCCCCATCTGCTTGGGTATGCCTGCTTTCTTGCTCACTCTCACCCTGGTAGCCTGCTCATGGCATGGATCTGAGTATAATAAATTTTGTTGTCTGCACCCCTCCCTCATGTCCCCTCTTGTGGCCACATCTGACTGAACATCACGAAAAAAACACAAACAGCAGGAGAGGACAAGGAGCTCAGCATGACCCCTGATGAACTTTCCCTTGCCTTCCCAAGGGCACGCCCAGTGAGAGTTCAGCCTGCACCGATGTACCACTGCCCACACGGGCTCACTCTGGGCTGGTGTGTCCACATCAGGAGCATAACGTGTGATCCTGGATTTAGGGTCGTAAGCATGACTTTGGAAAATGCACCTCTTTAATGCCCTAGTAGAAAACAGTGCTCAGGGTGGTGAAAAACCCTCCTGATACTGACAAAGAAGGAAAGATTAAAAATACCAGAGATGTTTGCCTGGAGAAGATGAGACTGAACAGGAACCAGAAGCTGTGTCAACAGATGAAGGGCCATTGGAGTGAGGTAGTGTGGTGGGAGTCTTCTTATTCTCATGGCTCTGAAGAGTAAAACTAGGTACAGATTTCCTTCCCATAGAAACACACACTTTTAAACTAAAACTAAGCCTATTTAATAAAATTTGTACAGTCCTGTTTTGCTGAAAGTTTTCACTTTCAATCTTGGGTTCAAAGGATTTGTTAACAAAATTAGCCACCAACATTGAATTATCTAGCTTACTTTCAATACACTAACATTAAAAGAAAAGAGAAAGAGAGACAACAGAGGATGCATCACCAGTTGGGTTTTGACCAGTGTCAAGACTCAACAGCACTGGGAAGTCCCGATCACAGCACATCTGGAGTCCCAGTCGGGAAAAGGTCCGAAGCAGCACATCTGTTCCATGGGTGAGACTTCAAAGACTGCAGCTTGAGTTCCTGCCTGTAATCCCAAGACAGATGCAAACTGGTATCGTCATCAATCTGTGAGAAAATAGCAGCTCTGGTTTCATGTTAATGTATAAAACTTGGGATGTTGTTAAGTCTGGGGCTTGATTGGCCAATCCCCCTCTTGGGGGCTCAACAATCTCAAGATTTGGCCGCTATCTTATCTATGGTGCTGCAAGTCTTACAGTCACTCACAATCAGGACAGTGTCCAGGCAGGTAGAAGCAAAGTCAGACGCCTGCTCTGCTTTGTCTCTGAAGCCTAAATAAGACTATTTATTTTGTTTTCCTGGCAAGCACAAAGTCCACCATACACGGGAGTCTGGAAGGAGAGAGTAGGAAATTGTATGCATGAGAAGGGGCAGCTGGTATCCAGTCCTCTACTAAGAACAGATTCAGTAACTCTCTACCTACGGGGAAAGGAAAGACTGCTTCTGAGTCCAAGTCCTTTGCTGTGTCCAGGGCATCCAGCTGTTCCGCCAAGTGGACCCTCAGTTGGGAGAGTGACACAGGTTCAGAACCAACTGGACATCAGAAGGACACATTCACCTGGATTTCGTGTGAGATGAAATGAAATTCAGAAAGATAAGCAGCCTTTCAGAGACTGTGTCCCTCATGCCCTCTTTTTGTGTGAGACTCATCTACTGAGGTCATTCTTTCTGTTACAACTTTCCTTCATCTCCCTTCCTTAATCTCCCCTGTTCCTGGTGGTCTGTGAAAGGCTGGTAGGAGTAGGAGGCCCCCAGCTGTCATTGAGGGATAAAGACAGGGGCGCAGGGCTGTCAGCATCCACTCGGTCCACAACCCTTCTTAAGAGAAAACGCCTCCTTTCATCCCGTACACTGTACTTTACAATCTGTTTACAGGACTTTGATATGTAGCTTTGAAATAATTACACCTTTATCTTACGACGCCTCTGGAATCAGTGTAGCAGGTAACACTTGGATAAAGAGGGGTCCCTCATAGCCACATCTCTACGGAGCCTGAGGTTAAATTTTTCTTATTTTTTTTAGACTTTAAACATTTCATTTTGTAGTGGGGGTATATCCAATTAACAATGGTGGTACTTTCAAGTGAACAGAGAAGGGACTCAGCCATACATACACATGTATCCATTCTCCCCCAAACCCCTCTCACATCCAGGTTGGAGTGTAACACGGAGCAGAGCTCCATGAGCTATACAATCGGTCCTTGTTGGTTATCCATTTTGAATATAGCAGTGTTTTACATGACCATCCCAAAGTCCCTAACTATCCCATCCCACCAGCAACCATAAGTTCGTTTTCTAAGTCTGTGAGTCTCTTTCTGTTTTGTAGGTAAGTTCATTTGTATCATTTCTTTTTAGATTCCGGATGTAAGGGATGTCACACGATATTTCTCCTTCTCTGACTTGCTCCACTCAGTATGACACTCTCTAGTTCATCCATGTTGCTGTAAATGGTATTATTTCATTCTTTTTAATGGCTGAGTAATATTCCATTGTATATATGTACCACCTCCTCTTTATCTATTCCTCTGTCTATGGACATTTCGGAGAAGGCAATGGCACCTCCCTCCAGTACTCTTGCCTGGAAAATCCCATGGATGGAGGAGCCTGGTGGGCTGCAGTCCGTGGGGTCACGAACAGTCGGATACGACTGAGCGAATTCCCTTTCACTTTTCACTTTCATGCATTGGAAATGGAAATGGAAACCTACTCCAGTGTTCTTGCCTGGAGAATCCCAGGGATGGGGGAGCCTGGTGGGCTGCCATCTAGGGGTTGCACAGGGTCGGACACGACTGAAGCGACTTAGCAGCAGCAGCAGCAGCATGGACATTTAGGTTCCGTCCATGTCTTGGCTATTGTAAACAGGGCTGCAATGAACATGGGGGTGCATATATCCTTTCAGATCATGTTTTTCTCTCGATATACGCAGGGTCCTATGGTAGCTCTATTTTTAGTTTTTTAAAGAACAGCATGAGGTTAAATTAACCCCCTCTTCTTGGAAAATAATCTGAGCCATCTGGGAGCCAGGACTGAAGACCAGCTCCTCTGGGATGGTGGGCATTTGAAATAGGACAAGGCATACTTTTATCAGAGATAGTGTCTTATTTATGCTGAAGACTGGCCTGGGGGTTAACCAGGAACAACAGATGAAGATGAACTGCATCCCAGCATTTAATAACCACCCAGAAAGTAGGTTCCAGAGAAGCCAGGCATGGGTAATAATAGGATTTCTAGGGACCTAATACAATGAGTTCTCTAAAAATGCAAATATATATATGTGTGTGTGTGTGTGTGTGTATACATAAAGGCATTATATATTAATATACACATACACATATATAAGCATTATATATAACTGCATTACATATATAATTGTCTTACACTGACATTGTATATATCCATATGTATAACTATATCTACATCTATATTTATATCTATATCTATATAGAACTGCCACCCTGTACCCAGCACTTGACTGGGCCAGCAGGCCCTTTAGAGGCAGAAGGAAAAGAACATTTCACTGTACAAATGGGATCATTCCTAACATTTAGAACTTTTACATAACTCTTTTCATTTGGAATTCATGCACACTTGGACACATCTCTACCCTAACTCCCATACCATCTTAGTAAGGAAAAAAATCAGGAAATCCTTGGGCCAGCAGGACTTCAAATATTGTCTGGCCATTCCCAGGAGGGCAGAATCCAGCAGTATCCTTAGCCCAGAGGCAGGAGTTGGAGGCCCACCTCCTCGGCCTTCCAGGGAACTGCAGGACCAATAAGGAGAAGCCAAGCTCTTCTCAGTGTCTGCTCTGGGGTGCTGAAGAAGTTTCATGGAAAATAATAAAGAGCTTTCCAGTGTTAATCCATTTTTTTGCAAATACTTCCTCCTACTGTCTGGTTTTTTAAGGGTGAGTGAAAATTGTTTATGTCATATACATTTAGAAAATGTCAGAATGATAATAATGATTGTGATAATAATAAGAAAACTTTGCAAAAAAAAAAAAAAATCTGGTAGTATCAGACCAAGACGATGATTCTCAAACTGTGGCCTGAGCATCTTTGGGGACTTGTTAGAGATGCAGATCCTGGGGCCACATCCATACCTCATGAATCGGAAGCCCTGTGGATGGACCCAGCTTTGGGGGGCTGTCACAAGCCCAGGGGACTCTGACACAGGGTCAAAAATAAGATCCGCTGGTGTGAGGTAGCTTTAAGCTGAACTGACTAATTTAGAGAAAATTAGTTAATGAACCTTTCACTGAAGGATTTGGGGACAGGGAGAGAGTTGAGAGCCTGAGTGTAACACCAGGCTCAGATGCGCGCTCTGACACTTCACAGGAAAGAACCAGACTCCTGGGCGGTCAGGCCAAACTCTACCCTCCAGCTGTAGAAAGAGGATGAGGAGAACTCTGCACATTCTTAGTGAGTACATGCAAGCTAAGGCGTTTCAGTCATGTCCAACTCTCGGCTTCCCTGGACTGTAGCCCGCCAGGTTCCTCTGTCCTTGTGATTCTCCAGGCAAAGATACTGGAGTGGGTAGCCATGCCCTCTTCCTGGGGGTCTTCCTGACCCAGGGATCAGACCCACATCTCTCATGTCTCCTACACTGACAGGCGGGTTCTTAGGACTGGTGTCACATAGGAAGCCCTATTAGCACTTGACAGTTTGCAAAAACATGTAAGTTTTACAAGTCTGTGTTTTGGAATATTTTAACTCTATTTTACAAAATTTTAAAAATTGACCTAAATGTTCATTGACAGATGAATGGTGTGTATATATCTACACACACACACACACACACATAATGAAATATAACTCAGCCAAAAAAAAAAATAACAAAGTAATGCCATTTACAGCAACATGGATGGACCTAGAGATTGTAATAGTAAGTGAAGTGAATTAGAAAGATAAATGCCGAAAAAAAAAAAAGAAAGAAAGATAAATGCCACATGATATTGCTTATATGTGGAATCTAAAAAAAAATTAAAAAGGTACAAATGAACTTTTTTATAAAACAGAAACAGACTCACAGACATAGAGAACAGACTTGTAGTTACCAAAGGGGAAAGAAGGGGAATAAATTAGGAGTTTGGTATTAAAATATATTTTATTTTATATAATTAATATATTTATTAATTATTATATTAATTAAATTATTATATTAATTAATTAAATATAATTAATATATTAAAATATACACATTACTATATATAAAATAGATAACCAACAAGGTCCTATAATAGAAAAGAATCTGAGAAATAGCAGATGTATATATACATATATATAAAATGTATAACTGAATTACTTTGCTGTATACCTGAAATTAACACACTATTGTAAATCAGCTATACTTCAATTTTTAAAAAAGAGGGGAAAAATTCAACATTCTGAGGCTCCCACAAAGTTACCTCACTAGCAGACTAGTGCCTGTAGCCCCACTGTGAGGCCAGGCAACATTCTGCTCCTGCAGATCTACGCTTTGTAACAATCACTTATTTCTGTGCTCTTGCCTGTCTTTTATTTGTTTTATTCACCGTTTTAGTCATGCTCCTCCTGAAAATCATCAACTTAATTTCAACAGTGCTCAGTTTTCACAGAAGAACCTGTGAAAGAAAGTGAATGGAAAGTGAAAGTGAAAGTCGCTCAGTCAGGTCTGACTCTTTTCCACCCCATGGACTATACAGTCCATGGGATTCTCCAGGCCAGAATACTGGAGTGAGTAGCTGTTCCCTTCCCCAGACGATCTTCCCAACCCAGGGATTGGACCCAGGTCTCCCGCATTGCAGGCGGATTCTTTACCAGCTGAGCCACAAGGGAAGCCCAAGAATACTGGAGTGGGTAGCCTATTCTTTCTCCAGCGGATCTTCCCAACCCAGGGATCAAACCAGGGTCTCCTGCATTGCAGGGGGATTCTTTACCAACTGAGCTATTAGGGAAGCCCCTAGCCTGTGAAGTCACAGAGCAACTAAGGCTTAGAAGTCAGGTACATTCGCTGGAGCTGCTGCAACCAAGTGTCACTGTTAGTCTGGGAGGCTCACGGTCTGGGAAGTTCAAGATCAGGGTATCTGCAGAGCTGGTTCCTTCCAAGGGCTGTGAGGGAAGGGTCTGCCAGGACCTCTCTCCTCAGCTTGCCCATGGCCATCTTCACATTCATAAGGCAATTTCGCTGTGAGTCTCTGTGTCTAAATTTCTCCTTTTTATAAGGATGCCAGTTAAGTTAGATTATGGGCCCACCCTACTCTGGTATGACTTATCTTAACTAATTACATCTGCAGCAATCCTATTTCCAAATAAGGTGACCTTCTCAGGTGCTGGGGCTTAATATTTCAACATATCATTTTTGGTAGGCAAAATTCAATCCATAGTGAAATTATGCTGGAAATCACTATAGCATGAATACTGTTGCACTGGGCTGGTGCCACCATCTTTTTGTCTTTAACCTAATTCACTTACTCACGAGGGGCTTCCTTGGTGACTCAATGGTAAAGAATCCATCTGCAATGCAAAAGACACAAGAGATGCAGGTTCAATCCCTGGGTTGGGGAGATCCCCTGGAGTAGGAAATGGCAACCCGCTCCGGTATTCTTGTCTGGGAAATTCCAAGGACAGAAAAGCCTGGCAGGCCACAGTCCATGGGGTCACAAAGAGTCAGACACAATTGAGCAACTGAACACTCACACACACTTACTCACAAAACAAGAATGCCCACTAATCACTTGTTTGGCACAGTGCTGCTGCAGGAGTTTGTGCCCGGGTACCTGCATGGGATAAAGCAGAGAAAGCAGGGACACGTCACCAGGCAACAAGGCAGAATGGCCTGCCAAACACTCATCATGGTGAAGTTAAAGAACACCAGTAGCAATCCATAGTCTTCTAGTTTTATTCTGCAGATGCCATCTAAGAAAGAAGAATCTGAAGGTGGTAATGCAGGCAGAATCGTTCACTCCGAATGCAGAATTGTATTGGGCCTCCCAGAAGTATGTGCATGTTAGAAAGGACCCTGCCACACACACAAGGGACGATGGGGAGCATACAGAATGATGAAATTTGGGGTTCCATTAAATAAACACTACAGGAGACATTTGGGGCCAGCCTTTCCAGCTCTCTGGACATATAGTCAGGCAGGCCACAAAAGACCCCCACACCATCCAACATTCAAAGTAGGCTTTTGCTTCCGGGAAGAGTTGCTTTCTCCACCCAATTAGATAATGTGCTTCCAATTACTGCCTAGGAGATAGAGGATCTGCCCTCCCAAATTTCCAAGGGTAGAACACTTTTAACTGTCAGAAAGAGGACAGAAGTCCTCAAAGTACATGAACTCAACTGTGTAAATTGCAAATAATGAATTTTAGATCTATTTGGGCTTGGGTTTTGTGGGTTTTTTTTTTTCTTTTCTGACAATCTAAAAGTAAATGGTACAAATTTATCAAGAAGGATAATAAGACACAGATAATGTATGTTTTTCCCAGCACCTCCTCACTCCCCCTGGTTCTCCAAGCCCTTGCTCAGCACACAGCTCTGATGCTGAACTGTGGCCAGCCCCCTTCAAGGTGCCCAGATTCACTGCTCTCTGGGTCAAATTTTCCAGGATCCTCAGTAATACACATTGCAAGAAAACAAAAATACAAATGCTTATGACTGGCTGCTCCAGTCACACCTGCCCTCTGGATTTCTGCATATTGTTAAGGGTGTGGCCCTGAATCCTTCAGAAATAGTTCAGCTCAGTATCTGTACCATGTGGGGTCCACCTTTGGGCTCAATGAATTAGAGTGACCTAAAGAGCGTGTATCCTAGGCCCCCTCGGTGCCCCAGAGCTGACTATCTCTCAGCCTAGAAACAAGTTGTAAGTAGATGGTACAGACATATCAGAGAGATACTGTCCTGGTCAGTAAGCTGCCTACCCTGCCCACACTTTTTCAGGCCAGGACTGGAGTCTAACAGGTTCTCGTGAGTCCCAACATCCCCTGGGAGGAGTGTGCATCTCAGCAGTCAGCTGTGTCTCATGGACCACTTGGGGAAGATGGTTCAGGTGGCCTAACCATCACCCCAGAGAAGCCCCCCTGCAGATAACACAAGGCCATTGCCTGAACCCACAGTTCAATAAATCAGGCTCACATGAGGATGTTCATCTCTTTTTATTCATTGTACTCACTTCTGCAAATATACCCTCAGAGCTTATGGGTGGCGTTTTCCAGTCGTAAGAGTCCAATTGAGATAAGGTTTATCTTTTGGCTTGTAAATGTCAGCCTAGTCAATCAAATGCAGAAAATATCTCCAGTCTATGAGAATCAGGCTAGGGTGGGGATTAGCAGACCTCTCGCAGACTGACTCCATCCACAGAACTGGGAAGGCTCTCCTCTCTGGTCCTGGGGGACACGACCTTCTCTTTATCCCTATGGTCACAAATAGACATGAGGCTGTTAACATTATTAGGTCCAGGACTGTATCTGGCCTAAGAGGGATGCACTAAGCAACACCTCAGGCCAAAATCAGCTGGACCACACACTCCTGTGCAGCCTTTCTAAAAGGGTGTGTCTGTAGCCATTTGTGGCAAAGGTCTAGGTCATTCCAAACAGCACTGAGAGAGGACAGTAAATGCTTGCGTACGTGCTCAGTCACTAAGTCACGTCCGACTCTTTGTGACCCCATGGACTGTAGCCCGGCAGTCTCCTCTGTCCATGGGACTCTCCAGGCAAGGATACTGGAGTGGGTTGCCATGCCCTCCTCCAGGGGATTTTCCTGACCCAGGGATTGAACTCGTGTCTCCTGGGTCTCCTGCATTGTAGGTGAGTTCGTTTCCACTGAGTCACAAGGGAAGCCCTCGTAAACACTTAATAGATACTAAAAGAGGCGCAGTCTCGTGGAAGAAGCCTGAAGGTGGATGAGTAGCCTGAGTGAAGGGTCTGTTACACTGACCACCTCTGCCTGGCAACAGGGAAATTGTCAGATGCCCCCCTCTGCTGTCTTCTGGGCAACTCGGGGCCAACACAGGTTCTGAATGGGAATGGGCAGGACCCCTGGACCAGGGCGGAGGGCCCTCAGCCTTTCAGCCACCCTCTCCCTGCAGGGGCTCCAGCAGGGATCAGAGCTCCAACAGAAAATGAATTGAGGGAGGATTTACTCAGTTTGCCCAGGAATGTGGCAGAGCGAGGATCACTGCAGACACCTGGGGGAGATGCGAGCATGCTGAACACCTCAGGACACAGGGAACCCAGGTAGGAAGGCAGGGTCAAGTGATGCGGATGGTCAGAGCATCTTGCGGTCCTTCTGAAGCCACTCCTCCAGGAAGCTGCAGAGATGACTTCCTGTGTGCCACACTGGAAGGCTGACACCCCCATTGGGGAGTGCTGTCAGAGGGTATTCAGTGCGCATCTTGCTGTGGAGTCCCTGTTTCCAAATCAGCAGTGTCTCCCATCGGGCCAGCAACAGGTGTGCTTCAGGGATGGGCCTGGGTTCTACCAGGCTATGTGTGGGTGTCTTCTGAAACAGGAGTGAGCTCCCAGGGACTGACAGCCTGTGCCAGCTGGGGAGGCTGACACATCTCTAGTCCCTGGAGACTTGTTCCACTCAATGGAAGACTCTCATTAGCAAGTCTGAGTCTAGGGAAGTTTGACCAGACAACAACAACCCAGTCTGCTCCCAAGTCAAAGCTTCATGTGCTGGGGGAAACTCTGACTAGAGATGTTGAACCAGTGGGCTTAGAGCCGATATACTGACTTCTCTCTGATGGTGAAGATGCACTTTCGCCAGTGTGAGTATTTCATCTCTTTGGACGCCTCTGGGTGGAGAAGAATCAAGTTCACCGCTAGTTCCTTCCTGGAAACTGATTCTATTGCTAAACCAGGAGAGATGGAGGGGTGGCTGGGAAGGACAGGCCAAAACATACTTCCAGGGGTTAAAAAAGTCAAAGGGAAAATGTAGCACATCAGTATAAAAACCATGGGTCTTTACTGGTGGCTCAGTGCTAAAGCATCACCTGCCAATGCAGGAGGCACAGGTTCGATCCCTGGGTCAGGAAGATCCCTGGAGGAGGAAATGGTAACCCACTCCTGTATTCTTGCCCAGAGAATCCCACAGACAGAGGACCCTGGGGTCATAGAGTCTGGTATGACTTACCAGCTAAACAACAACATTAAAAACATGTGGCTTTTATTTCTCCTAATTTATTTGATATATTTTTTGGCCATGCCATGTGGCATGCAGGATCTTAGTCCCCTGACCAGAGATCGAACCCACACTCCCTGAAGTGGAAGAGCTGAGTCCTAACCACTGGAATGCCAAAGAAATCCCTCTTTCTCCAATCTTAAAGAGCAAAATTCATCTCCTAAATTTCACTGGTTTCATAATGTGCAGAAGTAAAACTCAGTGGAAGACAGTGATTTTATCAAGAGATGGGAAAATAAGACTTGTCCTTGGCAGAAGGGTTGCCACATGGATTTTAGGATGCCCAGATTCGAATTTCAGACAAACAATGAACAACATATTTAATGTTAATACAAGTATGTTCCATGCAAAATTTGGGACATACTCATACAGAAACTTTCATACAAAAATTGGAGAAGCCAATGGCAGCCCACTGTAGTATTCTTGCCTGGAGAATCCCATGGATAGAGGAGCCTGGCGGGCTATGGTCCATGGGGTTGCAAAGAGTCAGATACAACAAAATGACTAAAAGCAGCAGCATACTAAAATCAGTTTATCTGAAATTCAAATTCAACTGGGATTTCTGTATTGGTTTTGTCTTTGTGAAGTCTGGCAGCTCTGCTTGGAAGACAGTCTATACTTAGAGCCTTTGGAGACTGCCTGTCCCAAGGTCTCCCCTCAGCATGTTGCATCATTTAACGAGGCTGTGCTCCAACCATTCATCTGAGAAATGAAACAGAGTCATGCAGGTGGCCAATGTCCAGGATTTGTTTTCAAAGCAGTTCAAAACAAATCAGCCATTAAATACAAGGTGTAAGGCCAGAGAGGCCTGTTTTGGGAGGGAGGGCAGCCAAAACTGGTCCACAGTGATTCTAGCTAAGGACTGATCATGCCTGACCTTGGCTAAGTGGGCTTCCCTGCTTCTAAAGCCAGCCGGCCCCCCTCTACAGCTTGAGGAAAGGGGCTTTCAAAGACATTCTTGTCCTTGGACAAACCTTGAAATTGCTGAACCGGTGAACTGGGGGACAGGCCCTGTCTGTGTCTATTTATAGGGGAAGATCTCATTCTAAGGGGATAAGAAAGACAAGAGGAGCTGGGCCCAGCAGGGAACACATACTTCAGGAAAGGAGAAGAGAGGCAGTTATGAGGACTGCAGGGCTCCCCACTTGGCTGCCATCCCAAAGCCTGAGAGCTAGGAAGTTAATAATATTAATAGGTGGGAACAAATCCAGAAGTGCTATCCATCCACCCCTCATCCCCACCGAAAAAATAAAACATCAGGACACAAGTACAACCTGGGGACCCTTCTTACAGAGAGCAAATCAAAGACGGCAGATGTCTTCCCCAGAGTCACCAGGACTGACTATGCCCTCCAGCAGCTGTGGCATTGTGTGGGCTCCAGGGCAGTCCTGGCTGCAGGCTAGGGTCCGCTGGGGCTGGAAGAAGCCAAGCGGCCCAACTGAGAGGGCAGCCTGCAAAGCCCTTTGCTTGCGGGGGATGGGCTGTGGCTCCCAGGACAAGTGGCGATGGCCATTAGACACAGTGGCTCCAGTCACAGGTGGTGATGGCCATCAGGTATGGTGGCTCCAGTAGAGGATACTGCCAGAGGCTGGGAAGACCTGGGACGACCAGTGGATGACCTTGAAGGCAGAGGTGACACCTGGCTGGACCAGATGTGATGCCCAGGAGCCAAATGCTCAGGAGGGTCCAGGCCTCACACACAGTGGGTACTCAGGGGATGGGTGGATGAATGTGAGGGTTTGCAATGTTCACACAGCAGGTATAAAAAGCCAACCCTCAGGACAGAAGGTGCCCAGGGGTCCCCATACAAGCTCCCATTCTAATTACACCTGAGGAACCCCAGGTATTAATAACTGTAAGGACCAATCAGTCAATTTCCTTTTGGACACTGGGGGCACCTTTCTCTGTGCTCACTGAAATTCCTGGTCTGCTTTCCCCCCAATCTACTACATACTGGGGCTGTCTGGATGAGCCAAATGCTATTAATTCAGTCATCCTTTAAGCTGAAACTGAGACTCTGTGGTGTTTTCTCATGAGTTTCTAATTGTTACAGCTTCTCCCTCACTCCTTCTGGGGAGGGATATACTGAGCATGGTCCAGGCCTCTTTTTTTATGAATATGAAGCCCACTCTTTTTAACTGAACAAAACGTAAATCCCAGACTGTGGGCTGATGGAAAAACTGTGGGTTGAGCACAAATGCTGTTCCTGTCATTATCAAGCTCAAAGACCCTCACCTATTTCCTTACCAAAAGCAGTACTCACTAAAGCCTGAGGTTAAGGAAGGGTTAAAGCTTATCATTGATCATTTAAAGGCAGAAGGACTATTAATTCCCTGTAACAGTCCATACAGCACTCCAATTTTGGGTGTGAAAAAGTCAAATGATAAATGGAAACTAGTTCAAGTTCTTGCAGGTCAAGAAGCAAAGTTAGAACTGGACATGGAACAAAAGATTTGTTCCATATTGGGAAAGGAGTACATCAAGGCTGTATATTGTCATCCTTCTCATTTAACTTATATGTAGAGTACATTATGAGAAATGCTGGGCTGGAGGAAGCACAAGCTGGAATCAAGATTGCCAGGAGAAATATCAATAATCTCAGATACACAGATGATACCATCCTTATGGCAGAAAGTTAAAACAAACTAAAGAGCCTCTTGATGAAAGTGAAAGAAAAAAGTGAAAAATTTGGCTTAAAACTCAACATTCAGACAACTAAGATCATGGCATCTGGTCCCATCACTTCATGGCAAATAGATGGGGAAACAATAGAAACAGTGACAGACTTTATTTTGGGAGGCTCCAAAAATCACTGCAGATGTTGACTGCAGCCATGAAATGGGAAGATGCTTACTCCTTGGAAGAAAAGTTATGACCAATCTAGACAGCATATTAAAAAGCAGAGACATTACTTTGCCAACAAAGGCCCATCTAGTCCAAGCTGTGGTTTTTCCAATAGTCATGTATGGATGTGAGAGTTGGACTATAAAGAAAGCTGAGTACCAAAGAATTGATGCTTCTGAGATGTGGTGTTGGAGAAGACTCTTGGAGTCCCTTGGACTGCAAGGAGATCCAACCAGTTCATCCTAAAGGAAATCAGTCCTGAATTTCATTGGAAGGACTGATGCTGAAGCTGAAACTCCAATACTCTGGATGCCTGATGTGAAGAAATGATTCATCAGAAAAGACCCTGATGCTGGGAAAGATTGAGGGTGGGAAAGGGGAAGGGGATGACAGAGGATGAGATGGTTGGATGGCATCACTGACTCAATGGACATGAGTTTGAGTAAACTCTGGGAGTTGGTGATGGACAGGGAAGCCTGGTGTGCTGCAGTCCATGGGGTTGCAAAGAGTCAGACATGACTGAGCAACTGAACTGAGTTCAAGATTTATGAATAATAAATGAGGCTGTAGTTCCTTTACACCCCATGATGCCTCATCCTTATACTTTATTGTATGAAATTCCTAAATGAGTCAATCAGATAGTCAGCTTCTTAAATACCAATAGCTATTACTGGAGGGACCAATAACTAAACTTAGAGTTGTGTGAACTTAAACCCTGCCAATTTGCAGCCATGAAATTAAAAAATGCTTACTCCTTGGAAGGAAAGTTATGACCAACCTAGACAGCATATTCAAAAACAGAGACATTACTTTGCCAACAAAGGTCCATTTTCAAGGCTATGGTTTTTCCAGTGGTCATGTATGGATGTGAGAGTTGGACTATAAAGAAAGCTGAGAGCAGAAGAATTGATGCTTTTAAACTGTGGTATTGGAGAAGACTCTTGAGAGTCCCTTGGACTACAAGGAGATCCAACCAGTCCATCCTAAAGGAGATCAGTCCTGGGTGTTCATTGAAAGGACTGATGTTGAAGCTGAAACTCCAATACTTTGGCCACCTGATGTCAAGAGCTGACTCATTGGAAAAGCCCCTGATGCTGGGAAAGATTGAGGGCAGGAGGAAAAGGGGACGACAGAGAATGAGATGGTTGTATGGCCTCACTGACTCAATGGACATCGGTTTGGGTGGACTCTGGGAGTTGGTGATGGACAAGGAGGCCTGGCGTGCTGCGGTTCATGGGGTCGCAGAGTCGGACGTGACTGAGTGACTGAACTGAACTGAACTGATCTTCCCTTCCAGAGAAAGTAAATTAATCCTTAGAATTAACTAACTATGTGACTCAGCTTTCAGCTTTTCAGCCTTTCAGGCTCCTCATCAATTGAAGGCTTCACATGGTAGATTTCTCCACTTCAAGAAAAATACTTTCTTCAGTTCTGCAAATACCTTCACCAACAACAATCATATGTGATGCCTCTTCTTGATCTGATGATATCTAAGATGGACTGATATAACACATTGTACCTTAACTATGGACATAATGTGACTTTTAATTTTGGTTATGTTTTAACTTGGTTTAATGACTATTCTGCCATACATGAGAAGTGAAGTTGCTCAATCGTGTGTGACTCTTTGCAATCCGAGACTGGAGCCTACCAGGCTCCTCCATCCATGGAATTTTCCAGGCAAGAGTATTGGAGTGGGTTTCCATTTCCTTCTCCAAGGGATCTTCCCAACCCAGGGATTGAACCCAGGTCTCCCGTATTGTGGGCATATGCTTTTCCTTCTGAGCCACCAGGGAAGCCCACATCTGCCTTACATCTGTAACCACAGTCTCATTTATTATTCATGAATCTTGAACTCAGTTCAGTTGTTCAGTCATGTCTGACCCTTGTGACCCCATGGACTGCAGCACGCCAGGCTTCCCTGTCCATCACCAACTGTGAAAGCTTTTAGATTACAATCAGCTGTCCAAGCTCCCACAAGTGCCACAGCTTCCTCCAACTATTACTTGGGGCCCCTGGATCAGAGACCCTCAATATGAGAGTTAGGAGAATAGGTTTCCTCAACAATTTAGGGACAATGCCCCTCAACAGCAGGAAGTAGTTATGGAATAAAAATGCCACCCCTTTCCCTTGGCAACATACTTGTCCTACAATAAAAAGGGAAGAATGAGAGAGGAAATTGTTAGGTAGGTTGATAAGAAGTCCGGGCCCTCAAGGTGGAAGAGGTCCAGGGTTCTCAAGGAGGAGAAAGGTGTCTGAAGCTCTCAGGTTAGATCAAAGAATAAACTTTTTTTCCTACAGTGCTTTGTCTTTGTCAATTTAACAATGTATCTTGCTCCAGGACATGTTTCTCCTTAAGAAGAACCTTCTGACAATCTTGCTATATTAAGACATATGTTGTGGGAGTGGGTCTGGTTCAGTCAGTTCAGTGGCTAAGTCATGTCTGACTCTTTGTGACCCGTGGACTGTGGCATGCCAGGCCTCGCTGTCCATCACCAACTCAAAATAAGGGTAATTCAAGTCTATGCCCCTACCAGTAATGCTGAAGAAGCTGAAGCTGAACGATCCTATGAAGACCTACAAGACCTTCTAGAACTAACACCCAAAAAAGATGTCCTTTTCATTATAGGGGACTGGAAAGCAAAAGTAGGAAGTCAAGAAACACCTGGAGTAACAGGCAAATTTGGCCTTAGAGTACAAAATGAAGCAGGGCCAAGACTAATAGAGTTTTGCCAAGAGAACGCACTGGTCATAGCAAACACCATCTCCCAACAACACAAGAAAAGACTCTACACATGGCCATCACCAGATGGTCAATAATAAGATCAGATTGATTATATTCTTTGCAGCCAAAGATGGAGAAGCTCTATGCAGTCAGCAAAAACAAGAACAGAAGCTGACTGTGGCTGAGATCATGAACTCCTTATTGCCAAATTCAGGCTTAACTTGAAGAAAATAGGGAAAACACTAGACGATTCATGTATTCAAATCCCTTATGATTTAAATCCCTTACAGTTATACAGTGGAAGTGAGAAATAGATTTAAGGGCCTAGATCTGATAGACAGAATACCTGATGAACTATGGACGGAGGTTCATGACATTGTACAGGAGACAGGGATAAAGACCATCCCCAAGAAAAAGAAATGCAAAAGAACAACATGGCTGTCTGAGGAGGCCTTACAAAGACCTGTGAAAAGAAGAGAAGAGAAAAGCAAAGGAGAAAAGGAAAGATACACCCATTTGAATGCAGAGTTCCAAAGAATAGCAAGAAGAGATAAGAAAGCCTTCCTCAGTGATCAGTGCAAAGAAATAGAGGAAAACAATAGAATGGGAAAGATTAGAGATCTCTTCAAGAAAATTAGAGATACCAAAGGAACATTTAATGCAAAGATGGGCTCAATAAAGGACAGAAATCGTATGGACGTAACAGAAGCAGAAGATATTAAGAAGTGGTAGCAAGAATGCACAGAAGAACTGTACAAAAAAGATCTTCATGACTGAGATCATCATGATGGTGTGATCACTTGCCTAGAGGCAGACATCCTGGAATGCAAAGTCAAGGGGGCCGTAGGAAGCATCACTACGAGTAAAACTAGTGGAGGTGATGGAATTCCATGGGAGCTATTTCAAACCCTAAAAAATGAGGCTGTGAAAGTGCTGCACTCAATATGCCAGCAAATTTGGAAAACTCAGCAGTGGCCACAGGACTGGAAAAGGTCAGTTTTCATTCCAATCCCAAAGAAGGGCAATGCCAAAGAATGCTCAAACTACTGCACAATTGCACTCATCTCACATGCTAGTAAAGTAATGCTCAAAATTCTCCAAGCCAGGCTTCAGCAATACATGAACTGTGAACTTCCAGATGCTCAAGCTGGTTTTAGAAAAGGCAGAGGAACCAGAGATCAAATTGCCAGCTTCTGCTGGATCATGGAAAAGCAGGAGAGTTCCAGAAAATCATCTATTTCTGCTTTATTGACTATACCAAAGTCTTTGACTGTGTGGATCACAATAAATTGTGGGAAATTATGAAAGACATGGGAATACCAGACCATCTGACCTGCCTCTTGAGAAATCTGTATGCAGGTCAGGAAGCAACAGTTGAAACTGGACATGGAACACAGACTGGTTCCAAATAGGAAAAGGAGTACGTCAAGGCTGTATATTGTCATCCTGCCTATATACAGAGTACATCATGAGAAATGCTGGGCTGGATGAAGCACAAGCTGAAATCAAGATTGTCAGGAGAAATATCAATAACCTCAATATGCAGATGACACCACCCTTATAGCATAAAGTGAAGAAGAACTAAAGAGCCTCTTGATGAAAGTGAAAGAGGAGAGTGAGAAAGTTGGCTTAAAGCTCAACATTCAGAAAACTAAGATCATGGCATCTGGTCCCATCACTTCATAGCAAATAGATGGGGAAACAGTGGAAACTGTGACAGACTTTATTTTGGGGGACTCAAAAAATCACTGCAGATGGTGATTGCAGCCATGAAATGGGAAGATGCTTACTCCTTGGAAGGAAAGTTATGACCAACCTAGATAGCATATTAAAAAGCAGAGACATTACTTTGCCAACAAAGGTCCATCTAGTCAAAGCTATGGTTTCTCCAGTAGTCATGTATGGATGTGAGAGTTTGACTATAAAGAAAGCTGAGCAGTGAAGAATTGATGCTTTTGAACTGTGGTGTTGGAGAAGACTCTTGAGAGTCCCTTGGACTGCAACGAGATCCAACCAGTCCATCCTAAAGGAGATCAGTCCTGGGTGTTCATTGGAAGGACTGATGTTGAAGCTGAAACTCCAATACTTTGGCCACCTGATGCGAAGAACTGATCATTGGAAATGACCTTGATGCTGGGAAAGATTGAAAACAGGAGGAGAAGGGGACGACAGAGGATGAGATGGTTGGATGGCATCACCAACTCAATGGACATGAGTTTGCGTAAGCTTCAGGACTTGGTGAAGGACAGTGAAGTCTGGTGTGCTGAAGTCCATGGGTTTGCAAATAGTCGGACATGCCTGAGTGTCTGAACTGAACTGAACTTTACTGAGGTGGATGCAATTGTGTGGTAGTCTGAGCATTCTTTGGCATTGCCTTTCTTTGGGATTGGAATGAAAACTGACCTTTTCCAGTCCTGTGGCCACTGCTGAATTTTCCAAATTTGCTGGCATATTGAGTGCAGCACTTTCACAGCCTCATTTTTTAGGATTTGAAATAGTTCCACTGGAATTCCATCACCTCCACTAGCTTTGTTTGTAGTGATGCTTCCTACGGCCCCCTTGACTTTTCATTCCAGGATGTCTGGCTCTAGGTGAGTGATCATACCATCGTGGTTATCTGGTTCATGAAGATCTTTTTGTATAGTTCTTCTGTGTATTCTTGCCACCTCTTCTTAATATTTTCTGCTCCTCTTAGGTCCATATTGTTTCTGTCCTTTATTGTGCCCATCTTTTTGCATGAAAATTTCACTTGATATCTCTAATTTTCTTAAAGAGATCGCTTGTCTTTCCCATTCTATTGTTTTCCTCTATTTCTTTGCACTGATCACTGAGAAAGGCTTTCTTATCTCTCCTTGCTATTCTTTAGAACTCTGCATTCAAATGAATATATCTTTCCTTTTCTTCTTTGCCTTTAGCTTCTCTTCTTTTCTCAGCTATTTGTAAGTCCTCCTCAGACAACTATTTTGCCTTTTTGGATTTCTTTTTCTTTGGGATGGTCTTGATCACTGCCTCCTTTACAATGTCTTGAACCTCCATCCATATTTTCTTCAGGCACTCTGTCTCTCAGGTCTAATAACTTGAATCTATTTGTCACATCTATTGTATAATCATAAAGGATTTGATTTATGTGATACTGGAATGGTCTAGTGGTTTTCCCTACTTTCTTCAATTTCAGTCTGAATTTGGTAATAAGGAGTTCATTATCTGAGGGTTTGGTAAGACCTTTCTATTGTTAGTTCTAATCTTATTAATTTAAGATGTGTGTTGTGGGAATGGGTCTGATAAAAATATATAAGGCCTTTATAAGACTAGCAATGGGGCACTCTCTGTCCCCTTTCTGATGTCTTTGTCGGAAGCTTTCTCTGTCCTTTTTATACTTTTATAAAACTTTGCTACACATGTTCGGGGAAGCACACTGACTGAAACCGCCCATCCTGGCCAGGCATCATAGTAACCATTTGCATGAGTTGTTTTATGACAGGAGGTCCTGGTTGGGAACATAGAGCTAATAAGCTTCCACCAACCGGACGAGTTCAAGAAAGGTCAAAAGGAGACACCACATATCGGACCACTGAAGGAGTCTTTTGGGCCTAGAAAAGAAACCAACAGTCTCAAAAGCCCTTGCTGAATCATCTAACTTCGGAGAAAACAAAACAGAACTTTAGGTCCCGCCCTGATGCTCTAGGCCGGTTGCATCTATCTGGGACTTATCACCCCCTGTCCAGAAACCTTCCACCCCCTACACCTGCCCAGAAAACTTATCACCCCCTGTCTGGAAGCCTTCCACCCCCTACACCTGCCCAGAAGACTTATCACCCCCTGCCCAACTACAAATGCCATCTCAACTACGGAATACCCAAAACACCCCGCCTGATTAACGTTTCCCTTATAGCTTCCAGAAACCTCCCTATAAATATGGAGCCTCCCTGATCCCTCTCCGTGCTCAACCTGGTTGTTAGGCTGACTGTCGCCCCTCCTTGCCTGAATAAAGTAACCTACTTTTGTTGAGTGCCGGAGCCAGCCGGCAAAGTCGATCAGGTCCCGAGAACGTGCACGGCGGGGCTAAGAAAGAAACTAAAGCAAGAGACTACAAAGATGGGGTCGAGAGGTTCAGACACGTCACCACGAAGGGACGCAGTCTGACACCAACTTTATTCAACATCTCATATTTATACAGAAAAGCGTGAGAAAGACAGGACAGTTGACATTTTTTCTTGGTTGGCCTATACATCTTACAAACAGTCACAAGAAATCTTGAGAGCATGGGAATGGCTCCCTGTTATTATTTCTTACACCAGATAACATTTCTCTGTGCGTGAGAAGTTTGCACAGAACTCCAGGTGCCTGCAGTAAATAAGCGCCTAATCTCTGGGGTGGCGGGACAGAGAGCTATGTTTGCAAGCAAACCCTCAAGGACTGAGGCAGCTCCCAGAGCTGTGTCCTTCAGACAAAGGACCCCGTTCTCACGGGCAGCTCCCCGAAGTTGAGGTCATCTTTCCTTTTTCTGCCTGGGCCCGAACTATACCTTACAACCACCTCCCAGAACGATTCTCACTGGCATCCATCTTGGCTGAACAAGACATGCACCACCGAAGGACTCTGAGTCAGAATGATTGGCTAAAGACAACCCGGAAACTAATCCCATCACCATAAAACCTGAGACTGCAAGCCACGTGACAGCAGCTCTCCTGGGTGCCCTTACGCTACTGCTCTCCACCCAGGTGCCCTTTCCCAATAAAATCTCTTGCTTTGTCAGCACATGTGTCTCCTCGGACAATTCATTTCCGAGTGTTAGACAAGAGCCCAGTTTCAGGCCCTGGAAGGGGTCCCCCTTCCTGCAACACACACACACACACACACACACACACACACACACAAATCCAACCCAAACCCAAATCTGAAACAAAGATTCTGTATCAGGCGGTTATAATCCCCACCCCCCAACACACACACACACACACACACACACACACACACACTGTAACGTCTCCACTGTGGCTAAAGACAACATCAGTACTCTGTTTCTGCTTCTATCTGGCACCTTTCTCCGTGGTAAACTGATTTCGGTATCTTTTTCAAAGCCTCATCACGAAGCTTCTGTAGTTAGGTATAATTCATCAAGGTTGAGAATTAGCCCAGATTTCTCTAACTCCCTCTTTATTTTTTCACACAAGGCTTCTTGATTGTAGGTTCAGAACATTAAGATGCAAATGACAGAGGAAGGGAGCACGTTTCCATGTGCAGGGTTGGGGGTGGGGTGGGGCAGGCAAGAGGCAGTTCCCAGAGGAAAGAACCACAGTCCCCTGAGGCTTGTTAAGATGGAAAGGGGGAGGGCAGGAAAAAGGAGGGTGCCATTAGGCAGGTTTCTTTTGACTCACACTTTGCTGGTCAGGGTGAAAGAAAAAACTTTACAAGCTCTTAAAAACCTAATCACTAATCCACGGGCACTCTGAGCACAGACCCTGACTCAGCAGGGCACAGCAGAACTGGGAACAGATGGTCTGTTTTCTACCCAGAAACTAAGTTGGGGTCTGATGGGTGTATCTTCCTCTTCCCCTTGGAGAGTTTGTGTGATCTAGTCTACTCTGAACAGAGTTGGTATATTTCCTTGGAACAGAATTAAAAATGACAAAGGGGAGAGGGAGTGATGATGTAGGAACAGAGGCCAGGCTGTTCCAAATTTGTTCTCCCGGAAGTGTCACCACCCCCATGAGTGGCCAGGGCGTCTATCTCCCTGATCCCCTCTTCCTGACCACTTCTCAGCGTTTCGCTCTGGATCTTGTTCTCTTCCCCTTCCCCTTCTTCTCCCTCTCCCCTCACCACTCCACCCTCTAATCCTTCCCGTACTTCTTCTCCCCTCTAGATCCCCCTCCTCCTCCTGGCCCCTGTGTCCCTCATCCATCCATCCCTCTGGCCTGCAGCCCGCCCTCCCGGTCTGATCCTCCCTGCTGCAGTCACACACACACTTCCCCCTGGGCTCCATGCCCGCATCTATGAAGTCCGCCCACCCAGGGAAAGATGAGCAATGTGTTCTGAGCCTCGGGCCTTTGAAGATGGGCTCTGAGAAAGGGTGAGTGCTTCCCCTTGACTCTGAGCCAAGCTTAATTGGGGAGAAGCCTCTAACATGCTCGACTCGCCCAACAAAAGGACAGCTGAAGCCCTGCCCTGCTCTGCCCACATGCTCATGGACAAAAAAGAGAGCTGGGCCTGCTCTTGTCTCTGCTGATGATATTGCTGGAAGACTTGTCAGATCATAGCTAAATGCATCTCTGGGTGGAGAGAGGAACTGCCCAAGGCAGGACCTGGAGTCCAGGAAGCCTCCCCATGCCAGAGGACCAGTGAGGGTCAGTGAAGATGCCCAGCCGGCTCCAGTTCTGGGATCACAGCCATGACCGTGACCATGGCCAAGTCGCTCACCTCTTTGGAGCTGCTCCTCCTTGGTGGGTGGGTGTTGGGTGAGGCTATATACACTTCTCTTGTCAGGGTGTCTTGGGAGTGAACTCAGCATGCTGGGAAGCAGGGCAAGGCACTGACCATCCTCAACCCCCTACTTCTCTGTCCTTCCTTCTGGGGCTTCTCAGAGAAGTGCCTTCTGTTGACCCATTGATCAAGGGGGTGCTCCTAGGACGGGCAAGTTTAGCCGGTAGGTTTTAACTATCCAAGGAGGGGTTTGCAGACAAGAGGCATCGTACCCTGTGCCTTCAACTTTTAGAGCAAGTCATTGAAAGCATCTCTGATCTGAGATGCTCCAGAGGAGAAGGCATGTCACCTGGGTAATATGTCAGGTGAGCAAAGTAAGATCTTATCATGATGTATTTTAAGATACTAAGACTAGGAATGCTTGTCTCAAGGCCTGTTTGGAAAGCAGCAAGACAATAAATACATTTGAATTTTTTTAAAAAGTCCAAGAAGAGTTTCAGGGAAGCCTTGTCATGTTATATCCTATGATGGAAGTCCATGTGGTTGAGCTGGGACTTTAAAGTAGAAACTTTTCCCCCAGATTCCTTTGTTTTTAAGGGAACAAACCTTTGCAGCAGTGTCACACAGAGAGAAGGCGGGATGTAAAGCAGCTGAGCAGGTTTCTTTGTGTGGATCCCACGCCAGGAGTTCACACTGCCCTCACAGCCGGAGGTGTTGGTGTTGGTGGGGTGAGCGGGTGGGGTGAGCGGGTGAGGTGAGGCATCCCCTGGTGAGATCAGCGCCTCCCTGCTTCCCTTGTCATGTTTGTCCCAGGGGACGTGAAGATTGGTAAACCTGGCTCCACAGCCCCAAATCTACAGCCAGTTAACAGATATTCATTTGAGAACCAGCTCACCAGCAGGAAGTGTTCACACTGAGCATCAGCCTTCTGGTGCCCACACTTGTTTATTCCTTTCCCCAGGGATGTGGAGACACCCGCAGTGGGGGAAGAGCCTGAGAAGCTGGGAAGACCTAGGGGAGGGGCAAGGAGAGCCATTAGACTCTTCCAGCTCCGGGGATGGCACAGCCTCTCTCTTTGATTATTTCAGCATACAGAAGTAAGAGCGCATCCAATTGGTAATTAAGAGGTGTTATGTATTTCAGGAAAGCCATCTTTAAGTAGCTAAATCTACAAGTCAATTGAAAATGTGATGAGAGTTATAAAAGCTGTGCTTACACAGGACCTTTAAGAAGATATTATACTTGAAACGAACACTATTTGTTTTTCCCCAACTTCTCTATCATGAAATCATACAAAAACAGGAAATGATGTGCCTCTAACAAAAGGTGCTACTCTCAGGAAAGCCCAAGAAGTATATGTGTGTACAAGGGTCTGAGTGTATGCACATATATATATATGCACATGCTTTTATATGAAAGAGAATGTTTATGGAATTTAAAACATGTAGTATAAAAACACTCATTGAGGCAATCATATTAGACAGAGACACAGAAAGTATGAGCCTGTCTCCTTGTTTTGTCACATATTTCCTCATAAATGTTTATAACCCCAGCATCTCTAATATAAAATTTGACTCAGAATATCAGTTTGGTACAGATTTCTCTGACACAAGTTGTGAATCATCCTGTGAGATGTTGTCTGTGAAGTTCTGCAGATTCCCCCAGAAACAAATATACATATTTATTGATAATAGTCCCAGGAAAGTAAAGTCTCCATAAAACCTAAAGTGACTCGCTTCTGTGCCCAGCTTCTGTCTCTCCAGTCTTCAGATGCTTTTCGTGGGGATTATAATAAGAAGCTGTCTCCAAACCCATCCATTGTCCCAGTGATAACTGTACCCCACAAATTACAGGATTTGTGGGGAGTGGGCAGGGTCCGCTTAAGTGGTTTACAGATGTCATCAGTGTGCTGACTTCCTGTCCCCCTGGCCTCCCCCTGATACCCAGAGGTGCCTTTCTCTCTCTAGTGGACTGTACACAGCCATCCCACTTGGCTTTCTGCCCACTTCCACCTCTGGTCCTTGCCCCCAGTCACCTGACTGCCCAGAACACACCCAGTTCTCCTGCAGTCCCACCCCTCCTGGGGTGTGACTCGCCACAAGAGATGCATCTCTTGAATGGGAGGTGTCTGGAGCACTCAGTGGCTCCCCTCAGTATGCAGTAGTGGGCACAGCCGGGCAGTGTCAGAGAAATGACCTGTGTGATTTGGGCCACTCTCTCAAGTATGACTGTTCCCTCCTTTCTGAGTTCCTAATCGAAGTCTGCGTGATGCCAGGATGTAGTAGATACATCCTGTAGTAGTCTACAGTAGATATGAAGCAGGACGGATGTATTAGATATCAAGTCATCAGCAAGGCAGCTGGTGTGGGCAGAAGGCATCATTAAAAATCAATATGACTAGGACTTCCCTGTGCTCCAGTGGAAAAGGATCTGCCTGCCAACGCTGGGGACACAGGTTTAATGTCTGGTCTGGGAAGATCCCACATGCCAGGGTGCAACTGCACCCATGTACCACAACTACTGAGCCTCTCACCTAGAGCTGGTGCTCCACCTGAGAGAAGCCACTGCAACGAGAAGCCTGAGCACTGCAGCAAAGAGTAGCCCCCACTTGCCACAACCAGAAGAAGCCTACAAGCAGCAACGAAGACTCAGCATAGGCAAACTAAACTAAACAAATAAATATGACTAGCCATCTAGTTAAGGCCATGGTTTTTCCAGTAGTCATGTATGGATGTGAGAGTTGGACTATAAAGAAAGCTGAGCGCTGAAGAATTGATGCTTTTGAACTGTGGTGCTGGAGAAGACTCTTGAGAGTCTCTTGGACTGCAAGGAGATCCAACCAGTCCATCCTAAAGGAAATCAGTCCTGAATATTCATTGGAAGGACTGATATTGAAGCTGAAACTCCAATACTTTAGCCACCTGATGCAAATAACTGACTCATTTGAAAAGACCCTGATGCTGGGAAAGATTGAAGGCAGGAGAAGGGGATGACAGAGAATGAGATGGTTGGATGGCATTAACGATTCAATGGACATGAGTTGGAGTAAATTCTAGGAGTTGGTGATGGACAGGGAGGCCTGGCATGCTGCAGTCCATGGGGTTGCAAAGAGTTGGACACGACTGAGCAACTGAACTGAACTGAAGGAGCTTGCAACTTTCTCTCAGTATTTTAATGTTTGAAATTATTATGTGTGTGTTGCTTGTTTGGGTTGATTCTTATTCTAGACTGTCTTCCTCCTTCTTTCAACTATACCTTTCAACCAAGTCTCTTTCCAAGAAGGAAGAGAATTCCAATCCATCTCTTTAAGGGATCAGCTCTTTCTTGCAAAGATGGAGGGAGCTGGTATTAGTCTCATCTTGTCACAGCCCTGAAGGAAATGCTCCAAAGAAACCATGTCAGGAGGCAGGGCCTGCCTGCCTGACTACTTGATATTGACCAGCTGTCTTTCTCCTGTATTTATTTCTAGAGGAATGTGGAAGCTGGGTGCTGGGGAGTGACAGAGTCAGTCCCTCCTCAGTTCCGGCCTCCCTAACCACCCACTTCCAGCTCAGTGTCACCCTCTCCATGCTCTGGTAGGGTCCTTTCCCACCTCCCTGCATCTTTGCATGATATTTCTGCTCCCTGTCTCCGAGCATGCCTGGTCCTCACCTCCTGTCCACCTGTCAGGGCCTGAAGCGAGTCCATTCTCCTCCCACATGACCCTCCAGGCTTCTCCGGCCTCACACACTATGCCTCTCTCCACACACACCCATGCTCTGTATCACTCACTGCAGCACTTAATTATGGGCTGCCTTGAAGGCTTTAACTTATTTTCTGTCTGTTTTAACATCTATAACTGAGAAGCAAACGCTGAGCAGGGCCTGGATAAATATCTACACAAATTCTTTTTAAATCAATGAAATCTGTCTACAGGACATTTCTAGAACAGTCTGCATAGTTAATCCTCAGAGTTGTATGTTCTAAGGGCAGACCTCCTGTCTGTTCCTTCTTTGAAACTCCCAGGGTATGTAGTCTTGACTCAAAATTCACTTGACTTTGCTTCTTTCAGTACCCATTGATTGTCATACTTACTTGAAACTCAACTTTAAGAATTTCGTTTTCTACAAAACAAATCCGATTTCAAATCTGCCATCTAATTCCTTGTCTGCAATTTGTAAATGGTAATAGTACTTACCTTATACAGTTACAGAGAAGATTACATAAATTCTGCATGTTAACTGCTTGGCACAATAGATAGCCTGGCATAAAGTGAAAGTGAAAGTGAAATCGCTCAGTCGTGTCTGACTCTTTGTGACCCCTTGGACTTGTAGCCCACCAGGCTGCTCCGTCCATGGGATTTTCCAGGGAAGACTATTGGAGTGAGTTGCCATTTCCTTCTTCAGGAGATCTTCCTGACCCACAGATTGAACCTGGGTCTCCCGCATTGTAGGCAGACGCTTTTACTGTCTGAGCCACCAGTGAAGTCATAAGGCATAAAGTGAGTACTCAGTAAATTTAACTAGTATTATTGTTGCTGCTTCTGATTTCTAGCCTTCTTGTAACAAACTGCTTGCCTAATCTCCCTATTTCATATTTCCATGCGACTGAGGTTTGACTGTGCATCATCTAAGTGAGAGGCATGCAAACATTAGAAATTTGGGCTCAGATCATTCTTCCAGGAATGTCTAAGATGGAAGTTTGGAGGGGAAGTCACATCTCTGATACACTAAGAGCTATGAAAGGAGAGCTCAGTGGGACCTTTGGAAGCTGCTCAGAACAGTGACTGTTCTTTGTTTGGAACCAAAGAACATGGACCTTTGGTTCTTGGACTTCCTGAAGATCACAGAGTTGTGAATGATCTCCTTTCTCCAAATATCACCATGAAATATGGTGTTCTGTCTTCTGGACATCCTGTCTTGAAGCAGTGTGACTTTGTCATTTTAAGCTGTAGTTTGGCACCAGCTGGTGCTTCAGTTCCTTTTGGGTAGAGCCAGAGTTCAAGGCGGGAGAAGGCAATGGCACCCCACTCCAGTACTGTTGCCTGGAAAATCCCATGGATGGAGAAGCCTGGTAGGCTGCAGTCCATGGGGTTGCACAGACTTGGACACAACTGAAGCAACTTAGCAGCAGCAGCAGAGTTCAAGGCTCAGCTCTGTTTTTTTCAAAAGTTTAGCTTTCCTTTTAGGTTCAAAGGATTCATTAACAAAAGAAACCACTCGTAACACACAAACAAGCAATTTCAACTTTTTAAAAGAAGATTATTTGACTTAATTTCAATATACAGTCATTAAAAGAAAAGAAACAGAAACAATAGACAGAAGTAACAGCGTACACAACACCAAATTGTGTCAACTTACATGCAAACTTGAACATTGCTGCAAAGGCCAGAATGACAGCAATCTGGAGTCCCAGCTGGGAAAGGGTCCTGGGTGGTGCATCCATCCCACAAGTGAGACTTCAAATCGCAGTTTAGGGGGCTCCTGCTTATAATTCCAGGCTTCAAACCTGTATCATCATCAGTTTGCCTGCAAAAATGCAGCTCTGGTTTTAACTTTTACAATGCTTCTTGCTTCACCGTGTGAATCATAAGACTTCTTAGACCCTGGGGCACTGGGCAGGACCTGAGGAGCTTAAGAGATTCCAAGACCCACTCTCTTTCTTGTCTAAGGCGCTGCTTGACTTGCTGGTGACAACTGGTATGCTTGCAGGCAGGCATGTCTTCCAGGTAGGCACCAGGCAAGGTCAGAAGTTGGTCAGAGGCCTGCTTTCCTACTTCTGAAGCCTGAACAAGACTACCTCCATTTTAATTTCCCTACCAAGTTCTCCAATGGACAATTATAATTTGTGAAACTGTATGACTATGAGGAAACACTTGAGATTTCATCCAAAGAAAGGACAATTATCTCACTGGTGGGCAGGACACGTGACCTAGACCTATATTTGAAGGCTGCCAGGCACATTTACAAATGGACCAGAGTCCTTGACTGAGGAGCATGGCTTCTCTTCCTTCACTGCTGACTTGCTCTGGAGGACACCCTTGGACAACTGAAGTCATATTGCTTCACCAGTGTGGATGTACAGAGGATCAAGAAGGACCAGGATCTCCATAGATAAAGTAAAACTGAGAAAGAGTAACTATATGGATTTTTTTTTCTTTTACAAAATGATCTTCTTTGCTTGAAAGTGTATGGTTAATCCTTGTTTCTCCCCCAGCATAGAGCTTTGAAAAAGAGAAAAAGTATCCACAAAATATCCTAATTTTCATTCCCCTCGGCTGAACCATACTAGTCCTAATTCCTCACCATGACAGGCCAGAAATAGCGAGTCTGGCCAGCCCCTTCCTGGGTCTCAGCCAGATTCCCAACCAGAAAGAAAGGGGAAAGAGAGTGAGGAGCCAAGGATAGGGCAGGCTCTTTCTAATGGGCTCATTGCCTACAGGTTCAGACTTGATCCTTCAAAGCCACCTTTTCCAAGGTGTTTCTCTTCAGTTCCTAATGAGCTGTGATGAGGGCAAAGCTGTATTGTTCCCTGGCTGCTGATGCTATTGTTGCTCCTTGGAGGGTGCGAAGGGCCAGGGTAGACAGGAGAGTCCAGGACAGGTTGAAGGGGCCCAGAGAAGCAGGAGGGACCAGGGCAGATGGGAGTGGCCTGGACAGATGGGAGGGGCTGCAGGGCAAGACGGGCTGTGCCCAAACAGCTGGAGCCCAGGTAGCTCCAGGCTTCAGCTCTCCTTGGACAAGCCTGCAGTTTCTTTGGAAGAGAAGACAACACAGAGAACTTCTAGTCGAATTAGAAACCCTAAGTCAGGGTACGTGGGCACTGGAATGGGCCTGCATCTATGGGGTCTTGGGAAAGATCTGGCCCAGAGAAATGGTGCTGGGTGGACGTATAATTCACCCAAAGTCTAAGTCAGCTGGCACATGTTCCCAGGTGAGAATACTGGAGATAGTTAATAACCAGCAATATCCCAGCGGATGACACCATCTGCAGCCGAGCTGATGAATGGAAATCTAAGTGACAGTGGCAGGAGCTGGAGAGAACCTTGCAAATGAGGCTGACAGAAGAGCATGCTGAGGGAATAGACCCTCCTTTTATAATTGCACCGCTCTCAGAGGCACTCCTGTCCAAGCCTGCAGGCTGCCAAGGATTGGAGAACCAAGGGCATTGCACTGCAGGCAGCAGGCAGAGGGCTTCTCAGGACACAGCTGGAAGGAAAGAGAGAAACACTGGACGTGAAATGTCCAGACCAGATTGGGTCCTGCTTTTGCCTTGTTTGAGCTACATGACTTTCCCACACAAACTCGACCTCTCTGGGCCTTGTGTTTATTATTTCCAAAATTAATACATGCTGGACAGGACTGTTGGGAGACTAAAATGAGATACCATCAAAGCTATTTTGGTTTCAAAATGCAAAACTCCCATTTTTAGGCAAAATGGGGGATTTTTCAAAGAATGCTGGAAGATCTCATGCACTGTAATTGAAAGAAGAGAGGAGAGCCAAGCCCAGGAGCTCCTAGAACCAGGGGCTGAAATGCTCCCAGAACTTTCTCTTCACTTCTTGCCTCTCTGGAGATTTCCCTAGAGATTAATTTCCTGCATATGTCAGAACCCAAAGTCAGTGACAACTCCCAACTTTCACATCGATTGTTTTACCAACAGAGAATTGACTCTGCTCCCCAGAATTACAAGAAAGGCCTCTGTTTGGCCCACCTAAGGTCAGGTGACCAACCTTCACTCAATCAATTGCAGGGCAGGGGACATGGTCTGTGAAACATGGGTTTTCCTACAGGAACTTATGGGGGAGATGAGGTTAGAAAAATCCCAGAAGATGGAGTAGTACAACCAGAGGGTGGTAGATGGACAGATAATAGATGTCCACCCAGGACTTTGTAAATTATACAGGGCACTTGTCATGTGAAGTCTTGGCAATGGCTACTGGACAAATACCCTCAGTGCTGAGAAGCACTTTAGAGTCTTGTGTGCATGGAGACAGACAAGTTTCAGTCTCTGTTCACTGGTCTTAAGAAGGACATCTATTCTCTGCACTTATGGACTGCTGCCTTGAGGCAGTAGTTTTATACTTTCTGAGCTATACTTCGGCACCTGTTGAATGCTAATACTGCTGGGAAAGAACTAGGAAGAAATCTACACATACAATCTGAAGGGGCAATTAACATTTGCACTGACACTTTGAACTTGAACAGCAATCAGAAAAGACTAGAAGTTTGTGCTTAAGTGGGAAGAAAACGAACTTGTTGATGGACTATACTCTGTGGCCGGGGCAGATTATGTGAGTCATGAATCTAAGATATTTAGCTCTGGAAACTTTACTGCCATGGTTTATTATCTGGTCTTGTTGTTCCTCTTCCAAGAGCTTTGTCTACCATGAAATAGATGGCCTGCTTTGCAAGTGGAGAGACAGGGCATGGGGGCCCCACCTTGCAAAGGGGGATAAGGGGAGAGGAACACCTTCTAAAATAATTAAAGCTCAGGGAGCTGGGCCCCCTTACACGGTGCACAAAATGTTCTGCATTTCTTCCCACTTTTAACTTCTCACCTGGCAGGGCTTAAGTTTCTCTGAGCTTTCAGAGTGTAAACTGGCTTCTAGCCGGGCAGTCCCTGGAGGCCAGCATCAGTGGCAGTGACCCGGCACCATCAACCTTTACTCTGTTTCCTCTAGTTTGTGCTTGTCATCTCCTAGCAATAAATCCTTCATAATCAAAGAATAAGGGGAGAGAAGAGGCAATCTTTAAAATGTTAATCCTGTCTTCATCAGCATCAGAGAGTCTTGGACTCTAAAACTGAGTAATTGTTTACATGGGCCAAACACAGCTGAATTAAAATCTCTTCCTTATGCTGAACGAAAATCAAAGTGTTAGTCGCTCAGTTGTGTTCGACTCTTTGTAACCCCATGGCCTGTAGCCTGTTGTCTCCTCTGCACATGGGATTTTCCAGGTAAGAATACTAGAGTGGGTTTCCATTTTCTCCTCCAGGGGATCTTCCCGACCCAGGGATCGAAGCTGCATCTCCTGCACTGAGAGGTGGATTCTTTACCGCTGAGCCACCAGGGAAGCCCCCACTTTCTGTTACTCTTGCTCTATTTCTATTAATGCAGGGCAATGGCGCCAGGTGGAGATAAAGGCGGGGACACTACAGAAAAGTTGGGAATCTTCAGATGGTTCAATACTTTGCTATTCTTTCTAAACTATCTCCCATTCAAACTTTGGGCCAGGTGCTATTTTTGAACACTAAGCATGAAACAGGAATGATGAATTGTTTGGTGCCAAGGACATAAAAGAAAGAAGGACAATGTAGGTACAAATAATGCTGCTGTGATTTATGGAGTTTCTTTATGCTTTTTCTCTTTTTCCTGTTATTCTTCCAACTTTTTCTCAGTTTGCTTAAATAATTTTTCTCATTTTTTCTCTTACTAGGAGTGAGAAAAGTACTTAGTCATACTTTTACCTTTCCAAAGTTTGTTTTACAACAAGTAACTTTCCCTCCAAAGCCATGCTCTTAATAAGGTGATGAAGATTCATTCAACAAAGTTTCTTCAGCACCTACCAGATATCAAATGCTATGGAGGAAACAAAGGTAAACCATCAGCTGGCCTCAGGGCAAAGAGGCCACCCAGTGGCAGGAGCCAGACAGTCATGGATCTGCCCTGGATCCATGGCAGGTTGGAGGTCCCTACCCCAACCAGACACAAGCACTGGCTAAGCTTGGGTAGGTGTTGGGTAAGGCTTCTGGAGAGCCTCCTGGGGCAGTAGGGGTGGATGATCATTCTTGAGTAGGGAACCCTTGGTCTACCACCTAATAATGAAGATTCGAGAAGCAGAGTAGTGGCTTTGGAGCCAGGCTGCCTGGATTTGAACCCCACCACTGCTACATGCCACATGGGTGACCGGGGGTAATTGACAGTTTGGGTAACTGCTCCCAAACCCCAGATTTCTCCTTGATAAAATGAAAATGATAATAGAGTCTGTCTCACAGGGTAATTCATTAGCTGCAATAATATTAATAACAACAATAACTCAAGGACAATCCAGAACGAGGTTCATGGGCAAATATGGGCCTTTCCAGGAGGAGAGCATTTGGGACTTTCGGAAAAGTGTTATCAACCAGGGTTCCCAGCTTCCTTAATTGATAGAAATTTACCGGAGGCTAGACAAGAAATTCAAGTAAGGCTTTATCACAGCAGCAGAGAACGAGAACAAACAGCAGGTTCCCTGGCTTGCTTGCTGAGGGGAGGGGCCAGCTGGTTCCTTGCATGCAGCGAGTGTAGGGGTGTGTCCAGGGGTCAGGCAGGAGGGGTAGCTTGGTGGTTTGCCCACCCCTATGTGTAGTGGGCATGCTCAGGATCCTGCTGTGGCTCCCAGCTCGCAGAAGTGCAGCTGGTTTTCAGTCTTTTTGTATCTTGACCACAATTTGTCTCAACTGTGTATACACTCAGTTGTCTTTAGTCCCATGTAGTTTCTTTGTATTGTGTAGCTCAAGGAGACGTTTGTCCAGGTGCAAGCATGCAGCAAACGATTCCAGGTTCCAAGTCCCAGCCTGTCTCAAAAGGGGGCCACCGGGTCTGGGGGATGAGGGAGTCAGATCATTAGGCTGACCGATTGGTCTGCAGACAGGTGTTCTGGTGCCAGAATGGTTGTGGGAGGGGACCAAGCTCTGAGGACGCAGGGGAAGGTGAACACTTAAACCAGTGACCCAGGCAGGAGGCCTGGAGCCGGGGCCCGCCAGCTGGTCTGAGGCCCTGGAGAGGGCATGGCTGACGCCCGCAGGGCCCTGGGCCGGCTCTTGTTGGCCCAAACCCAGGGAGCAGCTCCAGCTGCAGGCATTCAGGCAGCAGCCCGGTGGGTGGGCTGGGTCAACGAGGGGTACAGTGAACAAGCATCCTCTGAAGTCCCTGCTCTCAGCAGGTTTCATTCATGGAGAAGACAGAAAAATCCCTGGTTGGGAATATCCATGAAGTGTCACACTTGTGACCCTCCTAACATATGGTTATGAACTTTGAAGGTGGCTTGCCTGGGGTCCAAAACAGCTCTGCCGTGGACCTGCCACGTGATCCTGGGCAAGGTCTTCAGCCTCTCTGTGCTTTTATTCCCTCGTCTGTTAAATAGGCCCGATAACAGTAGCCATCTTGTTTTTAGAAGGATTAAATATAAAGGTAAAGTGCTTGGCACAATTCTAATTATTATTATTATTATTATTAAAACTAATTAAACAAATTCCAACCATGAGACATCTGCTTTGTCCTTTCAACCAACCACTGACTTTTTTTCAATGACTGTTTATTGGAAAATATTCATTACAAGATCTTTATCAGGGACAAGGATGTTGGATGAAGTATATGTGTCATCTCTGGGGCTGGTGACATGAGTGAGTGTCGGGGAAGACAGAGAAACACTCGCATCTTTGGTCCTTGGGACAGGGCCGGGTCTGCTTCAACTGGATGATAGAGGAATTTCCAACAGGAAGTCGAGGTTTAAGGGGTTGCTGCTGACTGGCCCTGATCTCCAGAGGGCAGGGCTTGGGTGTCCTGAGTAAGATGGGGGAATGGTCCAGCCACGGTGGGACAGTGCAGCTCAGGTTCTTACAGCAACCGTGGCAAAGAGAGCTGAAGGTCAGTTGGGATCAAGAGTGGATGAAACATCACTCTAATTTTATCTTACTCCTGGCATTGGTCTTTCTGCAGAGATAAGGAAGGAAACTTGGAGATGGGAGGGCTGCAGAAGGGAAAGGGCATGGTACCCTGACCAGAAGAAGGAGAGTAAACATCCCTGACACAAGCATGGGGCCATCTTATCAGGACAAATGGGGCTCAAGGGTCAGCACAGACTTTCAGCACAGGCAGGTCAGCACAGGCAGGGAGTACAAGGGCCCAGAGTGGGGACCACCTTTGCAAGGGACAGCCAGAAGATCCCAGGATGTCCCTGTCTAGGGAAGCCCTGAACCACTGTACATCTCGATAAGAGGAAGACTGGACCAGCTCTGCTATGACTGCAAGAGCTGGGGCAATGCCTGCCACCCACAGATGCTCTGGTCTGTGTTAAAGGGGCAGCCCCAACATTCCACATCTCTGTCTCATTATCATGGCTGCTCCCTGTCTGTCTGCACTTTGGAAATGACAATGAATTAAGAGCAAAAGATTAATGCTGCTGGCCAGCTGTATTTATATGCTCGATTTCCATGGAAACCCAGAAGGTAGTAAATCAGTCAAAAACCATATTTAATAACTCCTAGTAAAACCCAATTTACTCACCTGCCAACCATGGAAAAGTTGATTGCTTTGTCACAGGAACCCCATTCGCTGCAGACCATTGTAACTACCCTAGACATAAGAACCACCTTTCCCTTTTTTGGATACGGATGATGCTTTGAAAATGAGCCATAAAATAGCCTAGAAGCAACATGTCTGCAGTGAATAATAGCGCTAGATTACTTTATTTGTCATGTACTCCAGATCTGTCTACCTTGGTAGCTGGCATCATTCCTGAATTTTTAACAAGAGGCCTTATAGGGAAGACAAAGGAGGCAGATAACCCTCAATTTGTGAGGGAAGATGTAAAGAGCCATGCCCTTTATTCCTGGCCGTTAAAACAAGTATTTGGCCTTAGCCTTGGGGGCTGATATTAGCTGTCTATATCACACCTTCTCAAATGTCAATTGCACAGGTAGGTTTTCTGGGGTCCTTTCTACATCACAACCAGCTAGCTCAGTGAATGGATTGACCCGACTGAAATGATGAGGACGCTTTCATTTCCACCTCATTGATTTCCACACACTATCGTGTGCCCAAAATTTTCTTGAACTCTGCCCACTGCCATCAACAAGCTGCTAAATTTCTGAATTTTCCTGCGAAAATTCCTGATGCTCTCCAACTGTTTTCTAGATGCAAGTGAACTTAGAAATAAGTATGAACCGAGATGGCTGAGTGCCGAAGAAGAGGCAAATGACGCTGGTGACTGGGTAATTGAGTGCCCACTATCCTGCTTCTTGTATTTTTTCTTTGTTGTATAATCATCAATTGTTTCAAATAGGTGAAATGGTTTCTGCTTCCAATCAGAGCCATAGAGCTGGCATAACATAACATTTCCTGGATCTCTTGGGTGACAAAGAGCTGGAAAACTTGCAGGAAGACTCGAGGATCCAGGACTGAGAGAGGGGCAAGGAGCTTGGAGTCTGCATCCAACACCATGACTGGTATGAGTGTCCTGGGATCCAGACCTTTCCCTCAGGCTCTGAATTCTGTCAATGCTGGGCTTGAGCCCATGTCTGCAAATAGGCCACACTGCACAATCAGCTCACTAGTTAGAGTTCTATGCTTTTGTTTGTGGCAGACTAGCCTCATTTCCAGGGCTGAACTTGTCTCTTCAGAATTCTTTCACAGTCATAAGCAAGAGGATGTGAATTGTGCAAGCCTCCTGTTTAATGGATGGGAGCTAAGTTTGGCTCAATATTTTAACAAATAAATTCTTTGCAGTATTTCTCAAATTAGGCTAGGAAGATATGTTCTCAGCAATCAGAATGCTGAGACTGTCTTATTTGTCACAATGCTCCCATACTTAACTTTTTTTTTAAATTGTGTAACCATTTTCCTAATACTATTAAAAACAACCAATATGTACTTTCTGATCATCAGCTCATGACTCCAGCCTGGTTTCTGTGTTTCATTTTGTTCCCAGTTAAACATTAGCGCTGCATACATTTGTTTCCCTAATGGTACATTAGATGGGGCTTCCCTGGTAGCTCAGCGGGTAAAGAATCCACCTGCAGTGCAGGTGACCCAAGTTCTATTCCTGGGTCAGGAAGATGCCCCAAAGAAGGGATAGGCTACGCACCCCAGTGTTCTTGGGCTTTCCTGGTGGCTCAGATGGTTAAAAAAAAAAATATGCCTGCAATGCAGGATATCAGGGTTCGATCCCTGGTTTGGAAAGATCCCCTGGAGGAGGGCATGGCAACCCACTCCAGTATTCTTACCTGGAGAATCCCCATGGACAGAAGAGCCTGGCGGGCTACAGTCTATGGGGTTGCAAAGAGTTGAATACGACTAAGCATAGCACAGCACACTAGGTATCTTTCTTCATAACTTTTAATGTAGGTGCTGGTTTTATCTTCACAGAAACCCTGCAGGTTGGCTATTATCACTTGCCTTTCACAGAGAAGGAAACAGGCACAGAGATGCTATGTGACCTGCCCTGAGGTACACAGCCAGAAGGGCTGGAGCTGGACCCAGCTGGCCATTTGACCTCAGAGCTAGTAGCTCCTAACTACTTTGTTATTTTGTTCTACCAGCTAATAGCACGTCACTTCCTTATGTGGGGTTTCTCAAGTTGGGCTCCACAGAAACCAGGAGATTTGTGAGTTTATACTCAAAATTATGGAAAGTTATTTTTCTGAAAGCAAATTTGTACATTACTTAAATTTGCAAAAGCACAAGCTCTGTGATAATCATTTGGGGTTTAAATCTAGACAAATGTCTTACTAACTATGTGATCTTAGACATGTTTCTTTATCTATCCAGCCTGTTCCCTTCTCTGTTAAATGGGATATTGGTCTCCCTGTGCAGTCATTCAGTTTCTGTCGGAGTTACGTCAGAGTTTGATGAAGCAACACGTGTAAAGTACTGGACATACCATGTTCAGTGAAGTCATTCCTTCTTTCTCTCCACTCCCCCACCACGTCTTCCTCTTCTCAGCTGGGTGCAAGGTCTGTGTTAACAAATGTGTGTCCTGAACTTGTGGAACTGCAAGAGGAGAATTATCTTTAGCTTTGTCAGTTACCACTCTTAGTCAAAGGATGAACCATTTACAGTTGACCCCTGGAATCTGCAAGGGATTGTTTCATGGATCCCCAAATCTGTTTAGTTCAGTCACTCAGTCATGTCCGACTCTTTGCGACCACATGAATCACAGCACACCAGGCCTCCCTGTCCATCACCAAATCCCGAAGTTTACTCAAACTCATGTCCATCGAGTCGGTGATGCCATCCAGCCATCTCATCCTCTGTCGTCCCCTTCTCCTCCTGCCCCCAATCCCTCCCAGCATCAGGGTCTTTTCCAATGAGTCAACATTTCACATGAGGTGGCCAAAGTATTGGAATTTCAGCTTTAGCATCAGTCTTTCCAATGAACACCCAGGACTGATCTCCTTTAGAAGGTTGTATCTCCTTGCAGTCCAAGGGACTCTCAAGAGTCTTCTCCAACACCACAGTTCAAAAGCATCAATTCTTCAGCACTCAGCTTTCTTCACAGTCCAACTCTCACATCCATACATGACCACAGGAAAAACCATAGCCTTGACTAGACAGACCTTTGTTGGCAAAGTAATATCTCTGCTTTTTAATATGCTGTCTAGGTTGGTCATAACTTTCCTTCCAAGGAGTAAGCATCTTTTAATTTCATGGCTGCAGTCACCATCTGCAGTGATTTTAGAGCCCAGAAAAATAAAGTCTGACAGTTTCCCCATCCATTTGCTATGAAGTGATGGGACCAGGTGCCATGATCTTAGTTTTCTGAATGTTGAGCTTTAAGCCAACTTTTTCACTCTCCTCTTTCACTTTAATCAAGAGGCTTTTTAGTTCCTCTTCACTTTCTGCCATAAGGGTGGATATAGTGTATAGTGAAGTTGCTCAGTCATGTCCGACTCTGCGATCCCATGGACTGTAGCCTACCAGGCTCCTCTGTCCATGGGATTTCCCAGGCAATAGTCCTGGAGTGGATTGCCATTTCCTTCTCCAGGGGATCTTCCCAACCCAGGGATCGAACCCGGGTCTCCCACATTGTAGACAGACACTTTACCATCTGAGCCACCAGGGAAGTGTCATCTGTATAACTGAGGTTGCTGATATTTCTCCCGGAAATCTTGATTCCAGCTTGCGCTTCTTGCAGCCCAGCGTTTCTCGTGATGTACTCTGCATATAAGTTAAATCTGCAGATGCTCAAATTCTTTGTATAGCACGTTGCAGTATTTGCATATAACCTATGGACATCCTCTTGTAGTCTTTAAATCACCTCTGGGTTGCAGTATAAATGCCATGTAAGTACTTGAAAAACACAGTGTGAACACTATGTAAATAGTTGCCAGCATGCTGCAAATTCAAGTTTTGCTTTTTGAAACCTTCTGGAATTTTTTTCAATGTTTTTAATCCATAGTTGGCTGAGCTCACTGACATGGAGGCTTTGGATATGGAGGGCCAACTGTCCATGCAGGTAAAAGCATTCTACGCACTGGGCAGATCATTCTAAAGAGATAATCATTTGTAGACAGCCATAAAGATGTAGTGAGGCTTCAGACAAGAGGCAAGATAAAATGTCCTAGTCTGAGGTCATAGCTCAAATTTTTATTTTCACCATAAACTTGTGTGTTCTTGACCTGGTATTTCTTTTTAATATCTAAAATGAGAGACTTTTAATAGAACAGTGGTTTTACACTTTTTTTAACACCTGGAATACTTCCATCAAAAAAAAACCAAAAGAATGTATGTCCCCCAAAGCATATAAGTTTCACAGAGCATGACAGATTTGACCAATTTATAGTGGCTGTCTGGGCCTAATGGAGAGAAGGATTCTATGACAATAGAGAAATCTGTGATGGATTAGCAATGTCTGCCAGGGGTGCAAAGGGTAGACAGGCTTCCCAATGAATATCATCTTGTCTGGAAGACAAATATGATAAACAGGTAATGGGGAACATTTCAGACTCAACCAGACAGAGATGCCTGACTCCAGTTTTACTCTCTTTAGCAAACCTTTTTGCTACATGATCTTAGAATTCCTCCTAGCATCTCTGTCTATGATGTTAAATCTTGGAGGTAAAATACTAAAAAGCTATATAATAATTGAGACTTTGAGAAGAATTTTGTGGTTAATTATTAAAATCGCCCCAACCAAACTCAGCAGAGAAAGTGAGAGTAACATCCCTGGTATTGGAACACTAAGCCCAGCCAGGATAACATCACTTTTTGCTTAAAGCTTCACTTTAATCGAGAGATGAGAAATAAATTAGGCTTTCAGGAAACAGGGGTTAGTACCAGATCATCATATTTGGCTGTGGAATGTTTAGTCTTCTCCTGCAGGCCCCTGCTTCGTGTAATTGACTGTCTTGTGGGATGTTTTAATAGCCTTTTTCTGAGGGGTGAATAATGCCCACTGTATTGCTCCAGGAGCCAAAAAAAAAAAAAAAGGCCACAGCTGGGCCTTTTGCTTAGCAACTGTTACTGTGTTGAAGAGATTTGCCAAACTCAGCAATCTCAGGCAGTAGAAATTTATCATTGTGATCATGAGGTGACTTAGTGTCAGCTAGGATAGAGACTCTCTTCTGGCGGGAAAAGAAAGACCCTTCATTACGGTCCAGGGAAGAGACCTGCCTAAATGCCCACCAAGCCTTCAGCACTCGGCACCCTCAGATCGAGGTGCCAACCCTTTGCCCTGGGCACAGAGGGTTTGTGTAAGAGAATTTGCAAAGTATAAAGTGGGATAACCCTCAGCAACTATCCACAGATGGTTGTAAATTGTATTCTAATACAAAAGAGGGGAAAAGCCCTCGGACGAAGAGCAGTTAACGACATAAATGGGTAGTTTCTAAGTGTACCCGAAAATTAATTTTAGTGAATGCCACCTCCTTTATCAAGTTATTTGCAGTGTTGATCTTAAAAATATAGTTCCAAGATGGTGAAACTACTCACTTGAGGTTTGCTGGACTGGACAAGTGTATTGATCTTGTAAGAGTATGTGGGGCCGTAAGACATTAAATGGTCAAAAAAAAAAAAAAAATTCTAACATTGGCCATGTCTTTCTTCCTGGATAATCCAGTGTCATGGGCAAGTTGCTGCAGCAAAACCAGAATCCTAGTTCTTATCTGTACATTGAGAGGGAAGGAATAGGAAGTAAAAATGAATTAAAGGACTTAAGTCAATATTTTCAATTATTTACATCACAGAGTATTTACAAAGGCCCACGATATATTATGACCTTGAAGACTAAGAATTAGCCTGACTTGGAAATAGATGTCATTATTTTTTTTTTTCAAGCACATGTAAATGCTGTTATTGTCAGGCAGTTATGAAAGTCATCGTGCGTCTCAGCTGTGCATCTCCAGTCTGCTGTGTTTCTCTTCTTTCATCCAATGTGTGCTCTGCCATCCATTCAATCAGCACATGGGAAGGTGCTCAACAGCATTAGCCCAAGTCAAAGCCATGTGAAATACTACTTCATGACCATGAGAATGTCTCTAATGAATAAGATGTGAAATACTACTTCATGACCATGAGACTGTCTCTAATGAATAAGACCACAACAAATGCTGGCCAGGATGTGAAGGAATTGAGAGCCTCATACCCTACCCGTAGAACAGTAAAATTGTGCTTGGGTGAGTGCTCAGTCGTGTCTGACACTGGAGTGGGTTACCATTTTCTCCTCCATGAGATCTTCCTGACCCAGGGATCAAACTCATGTCTCCTGCGTCTCCTGCACTGGTTGGCAGATTCTTTACCACCATGTCACTTGGAGATAATGGTACAATGCTGAAGAAAAACAGTCTGGAAGTGCCTCAAAAAGGTTAAATATGGCATTACCATATGACCCAGAAATTTCACTTTTAGTAATATACTCGAGAAAAAATGAAAATTCTCGTATATGTATGGCTGAGTCCCTTTGCTGTTCACCTGAAACTATCACAACATTGTTAACCAGTTGTACCCCAATACAAAATGTTTTTGGTGTTGAAAAAATAATAAAATTTAAATTATCAGCAGTATTCAGCTGGTAAAGAATCTGCCTGCAGTGCAGGAGACCCTGGTTCAATTCCTGGGTCAGAAAGTTCCCCTGGAGAAGGGATAGGCTACCTACTGCAGTATTCTTGGGCTTCTCTCGTGGCTCAGATGGTAAAGAATCAGCCTAAAGTGTGGGAGACCTGAGTTCAATCCCTGGGTTGGGAAGATTCCCTGGAGGAGGGCATGGCAACCCATTCAGGTATTCTTGCCTGGAGAATCCCTATGGACAGAGGAGCCTGGAGGGTTACAGCCATGGGGTTGCAGAGAGTCAGACACAACTGAGCAACCAAGCACAGCATATTCATAATAGCCAAATCTGGAAATAACCTCAGCAGCTCATCAACCAATGAATGGTTAAATAGCATGTGGTATATCATATAATGCAATATTATTTGGTGATGAAATGAAGTTAAAAGAAGAAAAATAAATGCAGTACTGATGCAAGCTGTGTATGATATGGATGAGAATTTAAAATGTTATACTAAGTGAAAAAAGAGGTATAAAAGACCTTGAATTCTATGATTTCTTTTATATGATATGCCCAGAGCAGACAAATCTATGGAGACAGAAAGCAAAACAATTACTGCCTAGGACTGGGGAGCTCAGGGGAAATGGAGAGTGATTGTTATTGGGTGGGGGAATTTTGGGAGGTAATGAAAATGTTCTAAAATTAATTCTGCTGACAATTGCACAAGCTTATGATTGCTGGCTCAGATGTTAGAGAATCTGCCTACAATGCTGGAAACCTGGGTTAGATTTCTGGGTCAGAAATATCACCGGGAGAAGGGCATGGCTACCAACTCCAGCATTCTTGCCTGAAGAATCCCATGGAAAGAGGAGCCTGGTGGACTACAGGCCATGGGGTTGCAAAGACTCGGACGTGACTGAGAGACTAAGCATAATAATTATACTAAAAGTCAGTAAATCGCACACTGTGAATGGGTGAGTTATATCTCAATAAAACTATTATAGAAGAAAAAGAAATAACCCAGAAAAAACTCAGAATGTTAATAGCCTAGACTAGATGACTGGAACAAGAAATCAATGGATTAAAAAAGAGGCAAGAAATATACCATAAACTCAATATGTGATAAAATTTGCACTCCAAATCAGTAGTGAAATAATGAAATTATTTTATTAATTATTCAGTAAATTATGCAAAGAAAGTGGCCTGTTAAAGAAGAATAAAGTTAGATACTATGCTCACAGTATCAATATAAAAACAAATTCCAAATGGGTTAAGAGGTAAATGGACAAAATGATACACAAGTGTTTAAAAAATAGGCAAAGAATTTGTGATGCAGAAGGCCTTTCTAAACTAGAAATAAAACTGAGTGTCCTAAAGAAAAAGGCAAGCAATTCTGAATGCTTGGAAATTAAAACAATTTATGACAAAAAATGGTAAAAATTTAAAAAATAAGCAAGACTATTCAAAATATGGCAATGGACAAATATTTAATGAATAATATATAGAAGGAGTTCTTACAAATCAATAAATAGAAAAAATTTTAGAAAAGATAAGAGCAGATAATTAACTAACATAAATTTATATTATATATAACTATATATAATATAATTTATATATAAGGCCAATAAACACCTGACATATATGCATAGAAGTTAATATAAACAACAATTTTTTTTTTACTTGTGTGATTGGCAAAAATTAAAAAACTGGAAATACCTAATTTTGGTGATAAAATATTCACTCTCATTCAATATTCCTAGGAGATAAATTGTTAATCTTTGAAGGATCAAAATTTGGCCATATATACCTAATTTTTTATTTATGCCGTCATGGTAGCTCCAATTTAAAAATCTAGCCTTGAAAAAATGCTTGTTATAATTACAAAATTATAAGTAAAGACAATTGCAACACTGTTCATAATAATAAAATGTTGGAAACAAACTAAAGGACTATATTGCTGGGGAATTACTGCATAAACTAAGGTACATCCCTACCATGGAATATTTTGCAATTGTTAGAGTAATGTATACTGAATGGAAAGACATCCCAGATAAATTCTTAAGGAATGAAAAGCAAATCTCAAAACAATAAGCGTGGAAAGATTCCATTTATATAAAATGTCTATGTAAATATACAAAATGCTTAGCAGTGTTTAACACAATTACTGTGGGGCATGTGATATAAGGAAAAGTTTCTCTTACTTTTTACTTGTTTTCAATGAAGCTGTATTTACATATAGTTCATTTCAACTGATGCTTAATAAGGGACAGAGGTTAGATCAATTCTCAGTTTCTTTACAGTTCTCCCACTCTACGACTCCACAGAAGCATCTGTGGCTGCCGCCTCAATCTACCTTCACCTCGACAGAGGCAGACAAGAGAGCCCTGCCAGCTCTTTGTGACTTGAAGCCACCTCCAATCTGATAAAATACATGGGTTTAGCAATTTTGCTTTAACCCACACCTTCCAGAGTAAACACATCTGGTTGTAGGTCAGACTGTGAGGCAGTAAGCTTATCTTTGACAGTAAGCTGTGTTTGATGGCACGACCCAGGAGATGGTCCACAATGGGGTGCCTGGAGGCTGAAGAGAGTGCTCACTTTGCTTTTCTCTAGCTGTATCGGCTGTGGGAAACTGGACACACACGTGCCAAAGAGGAGATCGTGGACAGGGGGATGGGAGTGCTGTTGACCCTTCCCGCCTGCCCTTCAGCCCCTGCTCCAGAGGACACATGGATTAGCAAGAGAAAGCAGGGCAACCGTCCCATCCGATAGCATCAACTGTGTCTAAGGTAGACTCGGGCGGTGTCACCAGAAATCTAAGCAGAGACCTTAGACCCACGACATGCATAGACCACTTTGGTCAGGAAACGGATGGCAAAGAACAGAAAAATTCTCAAGCTTTCATTTCACACTTCAACATACAAAATGCAAAATTATATCTGGGCCACATACAGAATAAAACTGGAATACAAAGGTGAGGCGTTGGGACCAACTTTGCCTTCCCCACCCCTTCCTCTCCTCTCTGTCTCTTACACACACACACACACACACACACACACACACACACAGCTCTTATCACTTCTGAGGGACCAAATATTCCTTCTCCTTCATCTTTCCTTCTTCCTGCCTTCTCTCTGTCCATCCATCTGTCTGAGTCTCTCTTTCTCTCTCTCAATCAGTGGGCTTCTTCTACTTTCAGAAGCCCACAATAACCATTTATTTCAGATAAGCACCATGACTTCAGCCTTTGATATCTGAATTCTAAATCAGAAATGAAAGATCTGGCTGTCTCAGACCAGCTTAGGAACTGGGCCTCAGTAGGTCCCTGTAATTGCTCTTAATCTGAGCAGTAAGGAAGCAAGAGAGAGGCAGGCAGCAAAAGCTGTGGGCAGCCTGGGCTCAGAGTCTCTGGGAGGAAGGCCATCGTCAGAAAAGGGCTGGATCCGTCGACACGATAGAGTCTCGGATTGAAAGGGCACTTGGAATAACACAGCTTCCTTCCTAGGTTCTCCTACGTGACCTTCCTCACATTTGTGGTTTAGCCTCTGCCAGAATGTTCCGGGGTGGGGGGTGGGGAGTGGGTGGAGGGGCTCCTTGCTGCAGCTAATCTCAGTTTAAAGCAACACTGACCAGGACTAGAGTCCTGGTACTGACTCTGAACCCTCCTTCCGTATGTCCGCCAGCCTTTTACTCTATGTTCTCTGTGGGAGTCATGCCAACTCCTGAGAGTTATGACCATCAATTCTTGGAAGACTTTGTAGGAGTATGTGCCTGAAAGTTGTATTTCCACAAATTGGTGTGAAATCAATGAAGAAAAGCACCCCTTTTGTCTAGGTAGTTCTTACACTCCTTTATCCTGACACTCAATCCACTTGGTGGACTGTTGGCCTAGTTGCTGAACTAGAATTCATTAATTCACACAGGCATCCATTCATTCATTCAACAAATATTTCCTGCATGTCTACTTTGGGCTTCCCTGGTAGCTGAGCTGGTGAAGAATCCACCTGCAAAGTATGAAACACTGATTTGATTCCTGGGTCAGAAAGATCCCCTGGAGGAGGCATGGCAAGCCACTCCAGAATTCTTGCCTGGAGAATCCCCATGGACAGAGGAGCGGGTGGGCTACAGTCCATGGGGTCGCAAACAATCGGACATGACTGAGCTACTAAGCACAGCAAAGCACTGTGTGCCAAGTACTGTAGCAGGCACCAGGCGCACAGTTTGACCAAGGAACATATCTCTGCCCTCATGAAGAGAAGGGTGTTAGAAAGAGAACCGCACAGTGTCTACCAACAGAGGGATGGATAAAGAAGATGAGATACTACTCAGCCATAAAAAGAATAAAATAATGCCATTTGCAGCAACATGGATGGTCCTAGAGATTATCATACTCAGTGAAGTGAGTCAGACAGAGAAGACAAATACCATATGATATCACTTATATGTGGACTGTAATAGAAAAAAGATACAGGACTTCCTTGGTGGTCCAGCGGTTAAGAATCTGCCTGCCACAGCAGTGGACAGTTTTTCCATCCCTGATCCGGGAAGATCCCACATGCCACAGGGCAACTAAGCCCATACGCCACAACTACTGAAGCCCAGCCCCTAGAAGCCGTGCTCCACAGCAAGAGAAGCCGCTGCAGTGAGAAGCCCACACACTGCCACTGGAGCGTAGCCCCTGCTCACTGCAGCTAGACAAAGCCCACGCACAGCAAGGACCAGACAAAGCCCACGCACAGCAAGGACCAGACAAAGCCCACGCACAGCAAGGACCAGACAAAGCCCACACACAGCAACGACCAGACAAAGCCCACGCACAGCAAGGACCAGACAAAGCCCACGCACAGCAAGGACCAGACAAAGCCCACGCACAGCAAGGACCAGACAAAGCCCACGCACAGCAACGACCAAAGCCCACGCACAGCAAGGACCAGACAAAGCCCACTCACAGCAAGGACCAGACAAAGCCCACTCACAGCAACCGAGACTCAGCACAGCCAATAATACATAAATAAAAATTCAAAAAATGATACGCATGAACTTTGTTGCAAAGCAGAAACAGACTCACAGATCTTGAAATCAAACTTATGGTTACCAAAGGGGAATGTTTTTCAGTCGCCCAGTCACGTCCGACACTTTGCGACCCCACAGACGACAGCACACCAGGCCTCTCTGAGGGGGAGATAAATCAGGTCTTTGGGGTTAACAGGTGCACACTTCTATATATAAAATGGATGAACAGTAGGACCTACTGTACAGCACAGGGAATGTTACTCAATGTCTTGTAATAACCTGTAATGAAAAGGAATCTGAAAAAGTGCATATATGTTTATGTGTGTGTGGAACTGAATCACTTTGCTGTATACCAGAAACTGTAAATTGAGTATACCTCAATAAAAGAAGAAAAAGAACCGTACATATCATTCACAGGATGAAAGAATTGTGAAGAAAAACTAGGAACTGGGAGATACTAGCAGAGAGGGACCAACTGGGTCAGGGTGATCAGAACGTCTTTTCTCGGGAAGCGGGGCCCAGGCTAAGGACAGTGAGGTGAAGTCGCTCAGTCGTGTCCGGCTCTTTGCGACCCCATGGACTGTAGCCTACAAGGCTCCTCTGTCCATGGACTTTTCCAGGCAAGAGTACTGGAGTGGGTTGCCATTTCCTTCTCCAGGGGATCTTCCCAACCCAGAGATGGAACCTGGGTCTCCCGAGTTGCAGACAGATGCTTTACCGTCTGAGCCACCAGGGAAGTCCTGGTGGACAGTAGCAGGCAGGATAATTTACAGTGGGAAGGGAGGCCTCTTGGGACAGAGAGGAGCCTGTGCAGGCCCAGAGGCAGTGGGAGTTTGACCAACTTGAGGCAGGAGGAAGAGACCAGTCTGCCTGGAGGTTAGTGAGTGAGAGGGAGATGGGGAGAGAGGAGGCCGCCAGCAAAGCTAGCGGGGCACAGCCAGAGGAACGGGGAGGGCTACTGCCAGACTCCAAGCTGGCAATGGAGTGGCCATATTTTTTTATTTTTACAAGCTTACCCTATCTGCTGTGCAGAGTAAATTAGAGGGAAGACAGAACGAGCAGGAGAAGGGCAGGTGGGAGGTACCCTGGATCGCCAGAAGAGAGCTACTTGGACCAGGGTGGTGGGGAGCAGGAGAGACAGTAGAGTTGGAACAACATCAAATTCAGTAGATTTTAAGTATATTTTGAAGGCAGAGGATTTTGTAATTGGAAGGGGAGGGAGAAGGGTGAGTCATATTTATTGAGACAAAGAACGGTAAGAGTGTAGATGTGTCATAAATTCAGTGTGAGCCCCAATATGTAAGAGATGCTTGGGAAACATCCAAATACAGATGTCAAAATTCTAAATGGAAAAAAAATGTCTAAGTTGAAGTCTGTGGTAATTCTAACTAGAATTCTGTGGGCAGCTTTTACTGTATTGCTGAAGAGTAAACCCTAGCTCACTAAGATTCCAGTAGATAGTATAATTCTTCACTGTTTTATAAATGTGGAACAATCAAAATGCAAACAATCATTTTGTGAATAACACGTCTTGAGTAAATATGTTTATCTTTGGCATTTGGGGGAAATGAGACTGTTTCAAAATCCAGCCACCATGTTTCCGTGACGCTATCATTTTATTACCCTTTCCTCCTCCCTCACTCCTTTGTTGGCTGTAACCTGTCCATGCGGATGAGTTTCTGGGCTCTCAGGCCTCCTGGGGGGAGTAGGTGGTGGTTCTGTGACAGCGTCAGCGGGACCGATTTCTAATTAGAACCCAGTGTAGGAATCATGATGCATGAGAGCACGACTCTGATAATGAATAGTGACACCTTCAAAAATAGCTGATCAAAACCCATCTGCTCAGAGCTGCAGCCCAATATGAGGGTGGTCCTTGGAGCTGCATGCCTGTAGGGTGAGTCCAAAGCTCTCCAAGGCAGAGGGACAGAGAGAGCATCATCAGACTACTGGATTCCAGACCATTCACTTTGTACCACACTGCTCCTCTCTCTTCTCATCCAAGCCCACAAATGAAGGGTAGTTGACACAGCCTGTCTCAAAGGTCCTAGAGCTGCCTGAAGCTGATGCAGATCCTACCTGGGTGTGTCCAGTATTTTGTATTTACAATAATTAACAGGGATCCCCAGGCAGGGGACCCAGACTTGCAGGCTTGCCTTGGGCATGTCTGTTTTCTTCCCTCGGGATGTTAACTGGGACTGGCCTCCAAGGCTTAGATGAGCTGTCATACTTCCTCCTGTCCCCCTGCACCCTTAGCCCCAACCCATCCCATTAATTATTTGTTTAGAAGGTCCCTGGCCCAAAGAAATCTCTGTTCATTCCCACCCAGGCTCTGGCAGCCCCATTGTGAGATGAGCAGCTTTTCAGTGGCTGGATCTTTATTTGTGCACAAACAGACCCGGAGCCCTGGGCCCCAGGGGTCTTGCCACAGCCTAGCTTCACAAGGGCCCATGAGACTTGGGAAGGGTGGTTCCCAAGGCTACCAGCCAGCAAAGGGAAGAGCGATGATGAAAACCTGCCCACAGATGGGGGAGGGCTGTGCTTTTGAACTGTGGTGTTAGAGAAGACTGTTGAGGGTTCCTTGGACAGCAAGGAGATCAAACCAGTCAATGCTAAAGGAAATCAATCCTGAATATTCATTGGAAGGACTGATGCTGAAGCTGAAGCTTCAATGCTTTGGCCACCTTTATGCAAAGGACTGACTCACTGGAATAGACCCTGAGGCTGGGAAAGATTGAAGGCAGGAGGAGAAGGGGATTACAGAGGATGAAATAGTTGAATGGCATCACCGACTCGATGGACATGAGTTTGAGCAATCTCCAGGAGTTGGTGATGGACAGGGAAGCCTGACATGCTGCAGTCCACGGGGTAGCAAAGAGTCAGACACGACAGAGGGACTGAATTGAACTGAGGGCCAGGGTGTGCAGGGCAGAGGGCTCCCTCCCTTGACTACCTGGAGAACTGCCTGTCCTCTGATGCCCCATGGGGCTGTTCAGTGGCTCCAACACTGTTCTGCAGTGACAGCATCACAGAGACAGAGCAGCTTATTTGGAGGCTTCAGTTTAAATGAACTCCCTAAACAGCCTGCGGGGAGGTGTTTCCAAGCAGCTGGGTAGGGCACATTTGCCTCTGGCTCTGGGAGTGACCTTGACCCAGTGGCCAGGAAACAAAGGGCCTGCTGCTGAGACAAGGATGGGGAGGAAGGCTGGTCCACTCCTGTCCTGGCTGGGCTTTCTGGTCCTCACTGCTCCTCTCTGGAACAACCATTCAGATGAGTTAAGTCTAAGGTTCTCCCCACTGGTCAGACTTTCTATTTGATGTTTCACCCAGAGCAACTTGGCTTCCCAAGTGACTCAGTGGTAAAGAATCCAACTGCCAAGTAGGAGTTGTAGGCCCTGGGTCAGGAAGATGCCCTGGAGAAGAAAATGGCAACCCACTGCAGTATTCTTGCCTAGGAAATCCTATGGGCAGAGGAGACTGGCAGGTTACAGTCCATGGGGTTACACTGAGTCAGACACTGTAACTTAGAGATTAAACAACAACCAGAGCAATTTACAGATCCAAGAGGCTGACCACAGGCAGGGCTCTTAGTAAGCATATGTATTTCTGGACATGTGATGGGGCCAACAAGAATGGTGCCGGCTTTTATACATCAACCAGCTCAGAATAGGGTGTAGAGGAAAGGCCACACCCAGGCAGCATGGATGTTATTGAGGAGGGCAGATGACCATGCAGATCTGTCTTCTCAAAGTAGCTTTGGGTTTAGGGAATTAATCACCATTCTCATTGTGACCTCCATCTTGTCCCTTTAGGGTCTGAGAACCATTTGGTCTGGGGAGGTTGACTCATTCTGAAAAAACTCACTAGAAAATTAAGTATACAACCAGAATGTCTGTTTTTAATTTTAGAATGAGGAATTGAACTATCAGGTAGACCAGATGTTCACACTGCTCTGACTGCTAACATTTTTCTTTCCCTGTGGGCAAGTTATATGAGAAGTGAAATAGGAAAATGATATTCGGTGAGAATAGAGCTAGAGCAGGAGGTATATATTTACAAACAGGTATGATAGCACACACAGAGAAAAATGAAGGAAGAAGTTATAAAAACTATAAGTATAGAGCTCACAGATCCCTAGAAACAGGAGCCACAGCACGACATGTAGAGAAAGACCAGGGCTGATCAGGAGACAAAGGGAACAGGGAAAATGTGAGCAAGAGGCTTAATGTGATTTCCATGGGAAGGGACAAGTGAGGCAGGGTCAGCAACCTCAGATTTGGCTAGTTTGCCAATTCTCAGCAGGTTTTGGCGGAGAGGGGCTGCCCTAGTTGTCTGTGCCTGGGCAGACACATCCCTCTGGCCCTGGGATGATTAAAGCAGATGGATAGGGTTAGGGTTACAGCCTGATAGAGAATGTGGTTGGGACGTGGGCTCTAGATTCATTGATTTGCATTTGAAAGGTACATTTCCAGGTGAGTTGTTCATCTTCCCTCAGTTCAGTTCAGTTCAGTCTCTCAGTCGTGTCCGACTCTTTGCTACCCCATGGACTGCAGCACACCAGGCCTCCCTGTCCATCACCAACTACCAGACTTTACTTAAACTTGTGTCCATTGAGTCAGTGATGCCATCCAACCATCTCATCTTCTTTCGACCCCTTCTCCTCCCACCTTCAATCTTTCCCAGCAGCAGGGTCTTTTCAAATGAGTCAGTTCTTCACATCAGGTGGCCAAAGGATTGGAGTTTCAGCTTCAGGATCAGTCCTTCCAATGAAGATTTGGGACTGATTTCCTTTAGGATGGTCTGGTTGGATCTCCTTGCAGTCCAAGGGACTCTCAAGAGTCTTCTCCAACACCACAGTTCAATTCTTCAGTGCTCAGCTTTCTTTATAGTCCACTCTCACATCCATACATGACTACTGGAAAAACCATAGCTTTGACTAGATGGACCTTTTTTGGCAAAGTAATGTCTCTGCTTATTGATATGCTGTCTAGGTTGGTCATAGCTTTTCTTCCAAGGAGCAAGCATCTTTTAATTTCATGGCTGCGATTACCATCTGCAGTGATTTTGGAGCCCAGAGAAATAATGTCTGTTACCATTTCCACTGTTTCCCCATCTATTTGCCATGAAGTGATGGGACCAGATACCATGATCTTAGTTTTCTGAATGTTGAGCTTTAAGCCAGCTTTTTCACTCTCCTCTTTCACTTTCATCAAGAGGCTATTTAGTTTTCTTCACTTTCTGCCATAAGAGTGGTTTCATCTGCATATTTGAGGTTATTGATATTTTTCCTGGCAGCTTGTGCTTCATCCAGCCCGGCGTTTCTCATGATGTATTCTGCATCTAAGGTAAATAAGCAAGGTGACAATATACAGTCTTGATGTACTTCTTTCCTGATTTGGAACCAGTCTGTTGTTCCATGTCCAGTTCCAACTGTTGCTTCCTGGCCTGCATACAGATTTCTCATGAGGCAGGTCAGGTGGTCTTGTATTCCCATTTCTTTAAGAATTTCCCAGTTTGTTGTGATCCACACAGTCAAAGGCGTTGGCATAGTCAATAAAGCAGAAATAGATGTTTTTCTTGAACTCTCTTGCTTTTTTGATGATCCAATGGATGTTGGCAATTTGATCTCTGGTTCCTCTATCTTTTCTAAATCTAGCTTGAACATCTGGAATTTCATGGTTCACATACTATTGAAGCCTGGTTTGGAGAATTTTGAGCATCACTCTGCTAGTGTGTGAGGTGAGTGCAATTGTGTGGTAGTCTGAGCATTCTTTGGCATTGCCTTTCTTTGGGATTAGAATGAAAATGAACCTTTTCTAGTCCTGTGGTCACTGCTGAGTTTTCCAAATTTGCTGGCATATTGAGTGCAGCACTTTCATTGCATCATCTTTTAGGAGTTGAAACAGCTCCACTGGAATTCCATCACCTCCACTAGCTTTGTTCATAGTGATGCTTCCTAAGGCCCCCTTGACTTACATTCCAGGATGTCTGGCTCTAGGTGAGTGATCATACCGTCATGATTATTTGGGTCATGAAGATCTTTTTTGTATAGTTCTTCTGTGTATTCTTGCACCTCTTCTTAATATCTTCTGCTTCTGCTCAGTCCATACCATTTCTGTCCTTTATTGAACTCATCTTTGCATGAAATGTTCCCTTGGTATCTCTAATTTTCTTAAAGAGATCTCTAGTCTTTCCCATTCTATTGTTTTCCTCTATTTCTTTGCACTGATCACTGAGGAAGGCTTTCTTATCTCTGCTTGCTATTCTTTGGAACTCTGCATTCAAATGCATATATCTTTCCTTTTTTCCTTTGCTTTTCACTTCTCTTCTTTTCACAGATATTTGTAAGGCCTCCTCAGACAGCCATTTGCATTTCTTTTTCTTGGGGATGGTCTTGATCCCTGTCTCCTGTACAATGTCTCAAACCTCCATCCATAGTTCTTCAGGCACTCTGTTTATCAGATCTAATCCCTTGAATGCATTTCTTCCACTGTATAATCATAAGGGATTTGATTTAGATCATACCTGAATGGTCTAGTGGTTTTCCCTACTTTCTTCAATTTAAGTCTGAATTTGGCAATAGGCATTTCATGATCTAAGCCACAGTCAGCTCCCAGTCTTGTTTTTGTTGACTATATAGAGCTTCTCCATCTTTAGCTGCAAAGAATATAATCAATCTGATTTCAGTATTGAAAACTGACCATCGACCATCTTGAACATCTTCCTTAGAAATGGGTTAAACCCTGGGAGAGGATGGAGAAGCAGTCCATCCAGGGTACTAAGGCCCCAAGACAGCAAAGCTAAGATTATAGAATAATAGAATAAAAAGGCATGATTAATATAGTATATAATCTTCTTATGTATGTTTGTGAATGATTTGAATGTTTAATAGAGTCAGTAAATTTATTGCCGTAACATTGCCTACTATGGATAAGTGGTACATTTTATGCCTGCCTTATTTGAACTCATAGTTTAGCATCTGTCTCTAGAAGCCCAGTAAGTCTGTATCCAAAATAAGAAAATTAGGATACAGCCAGATGAGACTTGCCTTCACCCAGTTGAGCATGCTCTCTGACAGTGCTCAGATGGGCACTGCCAACATCTGTCTCTATGACTTTGCATTTTCTAACTTTCTATACCTGTCCTGACCATGATATGAAGGACATGGTCCTTGTTTAGGTACAGTGATACATCTAATTAGGGCATAGACCACACTCTTTGGCATAATAGCCTTTCAGGTTCTTGCAATTGATTGTACATAGCTCAGTCCTGTTCAGATGTCATTTAAAATGTGTATCTTCAAGAACCATCTTCAAGGCTGATTTCACACATTCCAAGAAACAAAACTGTGGGGACTGGTTGCAATATGTGATTTCTCAGACCAAGATGTCCCAGAATCATAACCATTCCCACCATCCTAAGAAATACCCTTTATCACACTCCCCAAGTGTGGCTTTCAGAGGGGGAGGGGAGAGAAAGTTTGGAATAAAACCTCCCCCTTCAGATCCAGTTCACTCAGAACATGTGGTGGAGGTCCTGTGTCTTCAAGGAACTCTGGCAGACACGTTTGTTTTGTACACAGTCCCAGCACTCTAAAGAGAAGGTCAGCATGAAGCACAGGGAAACACCTATTATTTTAGCAATTTCCATCTCACAAAGCTCCAGTTCTACAATGGGGTTTTCAGGTCAGCATTTGCAACCCAAGACACAATTCTCAGTAGGAACAAAGTTACAGAAGTTATGCTGCACGATTGTTCCCCAAACCTGCTTCCCTTTGTCTAAAGGTCCAGCACTGGCGATGAGCAGCTTATGCATGGATTATGCAAGTTACCTGAGGATGAAAACACCAGTTCAGTTCAGTTGCTCAATCATATTGGACTCTTTGCGACTTCATGGACTGCAGCATGCCAGGCTTCCCTGTCCATCACCAACTCCCAGAGCTTCCATTCAGTTCAGTCACTCAGTTGTGTCCAACTCTATGCAACCCCACGGACTGCAGCAAGCCAGCCTCCCTGTTTATCACCAACTACCAGAGTTTACTCAAATTCATGTTCATCAAATCGGTGATACCATCTAACCATCTTATCCTGTCATCCCCTTCTCCTCCTGCCTTCAATCTTTCCCAGCATCTTTTACAATGGGTCTTTTCCCAGGGTCTTTTCCAATGAGTCAGTTCTTCACATCAGGTGGCCAAAGGATTGGAGTTTCAGCTTCAGCATCTCCTTCCAATGAAGATTCAGGACTGATTTCCTTTAGGATGGACTGGTTGGATCTCCTTGCAGGCCAAGGGACTCTCAAGAGTCTTCTCCTATACCACAGTTCAAAAGCATCAATTCTTCAGTGCTCAGCTTTCTTTATAGTCCAACTCTCACATCCATACATGACTACTGGAAAAACCATAGCTTTAACTAGATGGACCTTTGTTGGCAAAGTAATGCCTCTGCTTATTGATATGCTGTCTAAGTTGGTCATAGCTTTTCTTCCAAGGAGCAAGCATCTTTTAATTTCATGGCTGCATTCACCATCTGGAGTGATTTCGGAGCCCACAAAAATAAAGTCTCTCACTGATTCCATTGTTTCTCCATCTATTTGCTGAAGTGATGGGACCAGATGCCATGATTTTAGTTGAGTGTTGAGTTTTAAGCCAGCTTTTTCACTCTCCTGTTTCACTTTCATCAAGAGGCTCTTTAGTTCTTCACTTTCTGCCATAAGAGTGGTGTCATCTGCATATCTGAGGTTATTGAGATTTATCCTGGCAATCTTGATTCCAGCTTGTGCTTTATCCAGCCCAGCATTTCTCGTGATGTACTCTGTATATAAGGTAAATAAAAAGGGTGACAATATACAGCCTTGATGTACTTCTTTCCTGATTTGGAACCAGTCTGTTGTTCCATGTCCAGTTCTAACTGTTGCTTCTTGCCCTGCAGACAGATTTCTCAAGAGGCAGGTCAGGTCAAGTGGACTTGTATTCCTATCGCTTTAAGAATTTTCCACAGTTTGTTGTGATCCACACAATCAAAGACTTTGGCATAGTCAATAAAGCAGAAGTAGATGTTTTTCTGGAATTCTCTTGTTTTTTTCAGTGATCCAGTAGATGTTGGCAATTTGACCTGTGGTTCCTCTGCCTTTTCTAAATCCAGCTTGGGTGAATTTAACTCAGTTGACCATTATATCAACTACTCCGGGCAAGAATCCCTTAGAAGAAATGGAGTAGCCATCATAGTCAACAAAAGAGTCTGAAATGCAATACTTGGATGCAATCTCAAAAACAACAGAATGACCTCCATTCATTTCCAAGGCAAACCATTCAACATCACGGTAATCCAAGTCTATTCCCCGACCAGTAATGCTGAAGAAGCTGAAGTTGTACGGTTCTGTGAAGACCTACAAGACCTTCTAGAATTAACACTCAAAAAAGATGTTTCATTATAGGGGACTCGAATGCAAAAGTATAAAGTCAAGAAACACCTGGAGTAACAGGCAAATTTGGTCTTGGAGTACAGAATGAAGCAGGGCAAAGGCGAATAGAGTTTTGCCAAGAGGAAGGACTGGTCATAGCAAACACCCTCTTCCAACAACACAAGAGAAGACTCTACACGTGGACATCACCAGATGGTCAACACCGAAATCAGATTGATTATATTCTTTGCGGTCAGAGATGGAGAAGCTTTATACAGTCAGCAAAAACAAGACCAGGAGCTGACTGTGGCTCAGATCATGAACTCCTTATTGCCAAATTCAGACTTAAATAGAAAACATCAGTGCAGAGACAATAACCAGGTGAGTGAGGCCAGCAGCCCAGAGACTCCAGAATCTGGTAGGGAGAGCTCCTCCCAGTATAAGGAGACCTTGAAATTGGCCACTCTGTGCAAAATAAAGGTATAAGGATGTAAAAGTAGTATGTTTTCATGGGGCCAGCCCTTGCACAAGTAGGCAAGTCTTGCCTTCCTCATTCCACCTTCAGTCTTCTCTGTCAGCACACAGGTCTTCCTCCCTGGTCTCACACTGCCTACTTGAATATCATTATACAATTGAGCAGGATAACAGAAAAACCTAAATAAGCTCCAAAAACTCTCCCATGATAAAGAACCCTGGTGGTTGTGCAGAGAGTGGGGGTCCCACTTCAACTCTTTGCTCATCCATCTGAGCATGTGCTCCAGGTGGAAAGAAGGGCATCTTCTCCCACACCCTCCATCTTTCCACTTGCGTCTCATTAACTAGAGTTTAGTCACATGGCCAGAACTAATTCCAGGAGGAAACAGGTAATCCCTTCTGTTGTTATTAAGTCCAGGCTCAGACTGCTTGGTGCATGACAGACATTAATCAAGAGATGAGTTGTTGGGGCAAGGAATAGACACTTTATTTGAAAGGTCAGCAGACTGAGAAGATGTTGGACTAGTCTCCCAAAGAACCATCCTACCTGAGTTAGAATTCAGATTTCTTTTATACCAAAAGGAGATGAAGTCTGGTTGTTTGTTGCAAACTTCGAGATGTTGAAACCTTTGTTCTTGCAGCTGTCAATGTAAATCAGGTCAGGCTGTTTCTATAAACCCCCAACAAGACAAATGATGTTCTCTGTTCAGCAACTCTTTATCTGTATATAAATAGATAAATAGGACTTCCCTCGTGGTCCATTTTTTGGGAGTCTGCCTGCCAATGCATGGGAAACACGGGTTCTATCCCTGGTCTGGGAAGATGCCACATGCCACAGGATACCTAAGCCTATGTATTACGACTACTGAACCCACGTGCTGCGACTACTGAAGCCTTCATGCCCTAGAGCCCATGCCCTGCAACAGAGAAGTCACTCAATGAGAAGCCCAGAACCTCAAGAGAATTGCCACTGCTTTCTGAAACTAGAGAAAGCCGGTACACAGCAATGAAGACTCAGCACAACCAAAAATACAAAAATAAATAAAATTTTAAATGGAAAAGTATTATACCTTTAAAGATCAGAGACTTGAGGATGAGCTATCCTGCATATTTCAGGCTGTAGGTAACATTCTTAACTTGTAGCAACAAGTTGGAGTCAGATTTGTTCCTCTCTATTATGCTGTTCTCCTACGTTGGAGAAGGAAATGGCAAACCACTCCAGTGTCCTTGCCTGGAAAATCTCATGGACTGAGGAGCTTGGTGGGCTGCAGTCCATGGGGTTGCAAAGAGTCGGGCATGACTGAGCTACTAACACATTATGTTGTTCAGAGCACCAAAATATATCCTCTCAGCTCTCTTAGTGTTTCTGTGAATTAGATGATTATTATCCCGATTCAGTGATCTAGAAACTGAGGCCCAGAGAACACAGCAGTAGCTGGCAGAGAGGGGATGTGATGCTGCAGATTTAACTTTTTTGCCCTGAGACCAGCAAAGGTCTAAAAACGTAGTGGGATCAGTCTGTGCAGGACTTGGGACTGCCCCTGTCCATGGCCACAGATGCATGAGCACCCCAAGGCTGCATTCACACGTGCCCTTGTTAACCCTGCAGATGGGAGCTTGCCCTCCTGCCAGAACACGGCTGGGTGGTGACTTTCTTCAAGTCCCCTTGCGACAGTTTTGCTCTCATTAGGTCACAGAGTGCCCTCTGTCAATCCTGCTTTCTTTTAGTGTCAGCCACTGGTGGTTTCAATCATGTCATTCTAGTGCCAGGCATAAACATGGCCTCCAGCAGCAGCAGCACCTGCCAGATTAGGAAGGTGCTGCCCTGCCTGCAAATGTCAGAGGTCAGAGCTGCACGCAGCGGACAGGAAGTGGAGCCACAATGGAGACCAGGGGGTAAGGGAGGGAAGGCCCCTTCCACACCAGTGGAGTCCTTACACAGATGGTGTTGCAGCTGATCTAACCCCGTGTCAACCCTTGGATCAGTGGGGTGCCGTCCATGACTCGAGGGCACTCAAGTCGAATCACAGAAGAGCTGGGTCTATCACCCAGAGGATCCAAGATGGGAGGCAGGGGAGAATAGAGGGGAGAGAGAATAGGGGAGAGAATAGGGAACAGGCCAGGTCCCACAGAGGAGCAGACACGGTCAAGTGAGAACCAACGGTTAAGGTCAGGGTCCAAAGCCAGAGGCCAAGGCTTGGAGTCAGGAATGGTCACCAGGGCATGAGGATGGATGCCGGGGCCATGTGGGAGGGCTAAACCCTGCCTGTGGACAGATTGATCAATACGCTGGTGTCCGGGATGCAGACTGACCCTCCCACCATGTGTGGTGCAGTTTGGGACTATGGTGAGAGGGCCCTGGAATCCAGCCCTGGTGCTTCGGGCCTCGCTGTGAGTCTGATCTGAAGAAGGGCCTTCCCAAGGGACACCCTTCCTAATTCATACCAAGATGCCTCAGAAGCCAGGGGCAGCCTTGCCAGTAGGTGTGTCCACCAGAGGACATTCCCCGAGGCCTCGCCTCTGCCCCTGGCTTCCACCCCAAGACACACACAGATGTCTCCTGGGGTACAAGTCAGAAACCTAGGAGTGAGAAGGGGCCTCGCAGACCTGTGCTGGGCAGGAGTCCCTCCCTAAATGTCCCATCCTAAGGGGCCTCCTGAAGAGCTCAGACTCTGAGCTATGACCCCTCTGCTAGACTCCCAGCCCTTAATCTGCCTCTCATGCTAAAGCCTCCAGTTACTTGTGCCTAAGCCTTACCTGCCCAGCATGCTCATGAACTAGCTGCCTCTGTGTCCTCCAAAATATCCAGCCAAGGCCTCGGAAGACAAGGCTTGAGAATTCTCACCACTTCCGTCTGGCCTTGAGCTTCCCTGGGGCTTCAGTTGTCCTCTCGGCCAGATGGAAAGGGACTGAGTTGGGAGACTGACCACCCCCGCCCCGCAGCACACACACAAAGAATGATAACATGATAATCATAAGAGACTCTAACCACACACCTGAGCCTGTTGGGAAGTTCTACTCCATGAGTGCCTACTACTTGTTGGATGTCTTAAAGACAGCTTATCATTTAAGCTCCACCGCAGGACGATGCATTTCCTGTTACTATACTCACTATGCCATTGAGAGACCAACAACTCAGAGAAAGTGCTGGTCGTTCAGTTGTGTCCAACTCCTTTGCACTCCAGGAACAGTATCCCACCAGGTTTCTCTGTCCTTGGGATTCTCCAAGCAAGAATACTTGAGCGGCTTGCCATTCCTTTCTCCAGGGGATCTTCCTGACCCAGGGCTCAAACCCAGGTCTCTAGCATTGCAGGCAGGTTCTTTACCATCTGAGCCACCAGGGAAATCCAACTGCTCAGTGAGGGTAACTGATTTGTCTAAAGATACACAGCAGAATTGAAACTCAGTTTTTACGCCAAATCCAAATATTTCTTTTTTTTTTTTTCCTTTTCCCATATACCATCATTTTTTCAGTTCACGATAAACCTTTTCTTGAACATTTAGCATAATGCTAGGCACTGTGGGTTCAGTGATAAATAAGACACAATCTCTATCCTTAAAACAATTTTGCTTATGGATTCCAGCAAAGAAAGATCATCTGAGTGGAAATGAGATAATTTTACGAGTGTTAGCAAACGCATGATCAAGCACAATGGCCTCTGGAAGTTCTCCCATCACTAATGGTTCACAGCCCAGGATTATAAAGGCAGACTTCTCCAGCCCTGCTGTGTCAGGAGGGCACTCATTGCCTCTCCAAGGCCATGGCCAGTGCTCACAGATTGGGGCCTGAAGACAGAAGCTCTGTTGGAAGTGAACGAGCTTGCTGGGCTGTGTGCACAGTTCTCAGAGCTGCCTGAGCTCCAGCTTCGCACAGAGCTGAGTGATGGGGGGCAGATGATGCCCACGCTCCCTGCTCCTCCCACACCACTCTGTGCCCCCAGCTAGGGCTGGTCCTGGGTAACAGCATGGTTCCAAACTTTACCCAGGGACTCACTTTGCAGAACAAATAGCAACGGGTCTGGTTTGTGCAGTGAGGTGGACAATGGAGAAGGAAACTGGAGCCTGTATTCTGATTCACAGGGCTACACTGGGAAGAGCCCTTGGGGCAGCTGTCAAACAGTTTTATGGAGCCAGGATTCCAGTTGCTATGTGATTCCCCAGGAAGTTCACCCTGCATGCAGCCTTGGGCTAAGCTGGGGCTAACTTGCCATTGACCAGCAGACAGGAGTCCAGGCTGTGAAAATTTGAACCTAGTTAAATTTGAACCAGAAAAGGTGCTAACAAAATAGTAGCATGATTTTGGGAAGGGGTTGGATGAGAAAGAGGGTGTAGAGAGATGCAGGCAGAGGTGAAGTGGGGAGGACCTGTGGCCTGGACTCTGTGGGCACCACCAGCTTTATAGCATGAGAGGGAGACTCAGTAAGTGTGCAGCTGATGATCAGCTTTTCCTGGACATTGGAGGATTGAAGAGGGCTGCCTCTTTCAGCAGGGCGCAGGGGAAGTACCCTGCTCTTCACATCCCTGCACAGAGCAGGTGGACACACACATCCATGCACCTTCATGCATGCACACACACACACACACACACACACACACACACAAACGGGTCCCATTGGGTCTATGGGCCTGTGTAATCTGTAGACCAACCTCTCCAATAGAAACAGGATGCAAGCCAGCTACGCAAGTTAAAACTTTCTAGCACACGCATTAAAAAACTAAAAGGAACAGATAAAATTCATTTTAATGATTTATATTGTTAACCAAATATATCCAACAGTATGATCATTTTATCATGGAATTTAAATAAAACTGGCAAACAATTGACAGAGAATGAGATGGTTAGATGGCATCACAGATTCAATGGATATGAGTTTGAGCAACACCAGGAGGTGGTGAAGGACAGGGAAGCCTGGAGTGCTGGAGTCCACAGAGTCACAAAGAATTGGACATGACTTAGCTACTCAACAACAACATGATTTTATATGTCATGAAATTGTGACTCTGATGAGCCCACCAAGAGGTCAACCGAGTTCTGATGTTTACTGGACATCACCTGGATGAATCACTCATTCATGTGCTTCCAGCTTCCTGCTTGTAAAATGAAGGACTCAGGCCAAAGGGATACCTTGGGTGGGACAAATTAGCCCTAGAATTTGAGCTTGGGGAGCCTCCCACTGACAGTGGTTGCTCTACCATCCCTCTCCTCCTGGGATCAAAGAGGGAAACAGGACTGTATCTTAAGCTGCAGTCCCTCCAACCTCATCATGATGTTTATTTAGGATGGTTGTATGGAGGGAAGAAAATTTGGAAGAACACTCAGAATGTTCTGGAAAACCAGCTTTCCTAGAAATGCAAAGCCCTGATTTATCCATGCATGATGTAGATGATCCCATTATGGCCCATCTCAAGTCCCTGATGGCATAACAACCATCCTGCAAACTTCCCTAAACGTATCAGCTGGCTTGTAGGAGGCAAGGAAGTGCCCGGGGCATTGTGGTGAGATTCAGAGTTTGATCCTGAGGAGGAAATCCACTGGTCATGGTGAGTGTTAAGGTCAGCTCTATGGCTATGCAATCATAAATGGCACAGAGGTTTATTACTCTGTGGTCATTGCCTGAAAATTCTTAATAACTAGGTTTTTAATTCGTGTTACATAAATGAAGTCTTCAGGGTGCGAATGAAGCCTGTCCCATGCATCATTTGGCTGTAGGTGGAGTGTCCCTTGGACAGATCCTCAGATGCTGGACTCCCCTCACCCCCTACATCTCAGATCTCAGCTGGCCTCCCGTGGGCCCCCCTCAACAATCACTGCCATCCTCCCACTGTGGAGACCTGAGTGCAGCACTGGGGAATGCCAGGCTGGGAGGTCGTGACGGCAGGGGGCCGTGAAGGTGAGCCCCTTGCTCGCCCTGATCCAGGTACCAAGCATGTCTTGGTTTTTGAGTCTGTAGTTCCTTAGGCAATGGCACCCCACTCCAGTACTCTTGCCTGGAAAATCCCATGGATGGAGGAGCCTGGTGGGCTGCAGTCCATGGGGTCGCTAGGAGTCGGACACGACTGAGCGACTTCACTTTGACTTTTCACTTTCATGCATTGGAGAAGGAAATGGCAACCCACTCCAGTGTTCTTGCCTGGAGAATCCCAAGACTGGGGAAACCTGGTGGGCTTCCGTCTCTGGGGTTGCACAGAGTCAGACATGACTGAAGTGACTTAGCAGAGTCCCTTAGGAGCTTCTGAGAGCTGGCCCAGGGTCCCTCACTGTGGCTGGCCCTGCTGAGCCCCTGAGTGGAGACCCCATGAGCCTCTAAGGGTCTGCACTCTCCCAGGGGGTATTCTTGTTTCCAAGGGCGTGATGCCACATAGCGAATACAAAACAACGTGGTAGGTAGTGAGAGGAGAGAATCAGTTCAGTTCAGCTCAGTGGCTCAGTCGTGTCCGACTCTTTGTGACCCCATGAATTGCAGCATGCCAGGCCTCCCTGTCCATCACTAACTCCCAGAGTTCACTCAAACTCATGTCCATCAAGTCGGTAATGCCATCCAGCCATCTCATCCTCTGTCGTCCCCTTCTCCTCCTGAGAGAATAGAGAAGAAAAATTTTCCATTGTAGTGTCAACAGCACTGTCTCCCTGCTGTTTGGACAAGGAGATCCACATTTCCACGGTGCCCCGGGCCTGCCAGTTAGGAACCTGGCCCTGGTAAGCACCCGTCTCTAGCCCTGATCAGCCAGGGAAGAACAGAATTCATTAGGCCAGGACTGCGTAACTACACTCCTAAGTTCAAGGCTGACTCCATCATGGAAAACCCCTTGTTGGCCTTTTATTTTCATTTACCTCCATCTCCCACCTGCACTTTGCATCCACCTTCACGAGATTCACAGAGGTCCATCCAATCCATCCTCTACTTGTTAATTGATGCTTAAAACAAAATGAACAAACAAATTAAAAAAAAAAAAAACCTGGCTGCACTGCGCAGCTTTTGGGATCTTAGTTCCCCAATCAGGGATCAAACCCATGGCCCCTGCATTGGAAGTGCAGAGTCTTAACCACTGGACCACCAGGGAGATTCTCATTTATATCTGCTAACAAGCATCCAAAAATCCTTAGTCATTTTCTACTATTTATTGCAAATTTTATCCAAATGGTATTGTTCTATAATGCTCTTCCTTTTTGCTTTGTTCTGCACTCACTCTTGTGCCTTTGAGGCCCGATTCTTGGTCCTGCAGACCTAGCTGATGCCCTCTGGTTGCTGCCAGGGATTTCCCATGTGAACAGCATCAGGCCTGACCTTCTCTTTTTCTAGTGATAGACACCAAGGCTGCCAAAAATTTTACTGTCACAAGCAGCACCATGATGACTTTCCTCGGACATGTTCCCTTGTACACAAATGTGCACACTTTTTTGTGTGCATGTATTAATAGACGTATAATGTGTAGTATGGGCTTCCCATACTTTAGTGGTAAAGAATCTGCCTACCAATGCAGGAGACATAAGAGATGCGGGTTCGAGCTCTGGCTCAGGAAGATCCCCTGGGGGAGGAAATGGCAACCCACTCCAGTATTTTTGCCTGGAGAATCCCATGGACAGAAGAGCCTGGTGGGCTACAGTCCATGGAGTTGCAGTCAGGTACCGCTGAAGCGACTTAGCACACACCAAACAATGGTATTTCCCTGCTCCATTTCAGCAGATGCTCACTGCCTGGCTGCTTCCCCAGGGGCCGCAGCAGGCCCCACTCCAGCCAGCCATGCATAAGGACCCCAGTTTGTCCCTCATAACCAATTCCTACCGCCCAGCTTTTGAGCCAGCGTGGGTGATTTGTATTTCTCTGTGATTTCCATTTGTCTGGCTCTGATCACTGGCGAGGCTGAGAACCTCTTTATATCCTTGTTAGTTAGGGTTTCCCCAGCTGTGACTTGCCTACTCAGATATGTTGCCTAGTTTTCTATTCTAGTTATGTTCTTTCCTGGCTAATTTGCCAGAGTTCTTTACATATTCTAAATACCAACATTTATACATTATAGAACATGCATAGAACTTATCCCGATAATATTTTCAGCCCTTATCTCCTTTTGGTCTCAGATCCCAGACATGGAACAGAAATCTTGACTTTCCTTTTTTTCAATATATATTTTGTTGTTGTTAAAGTATAGTTGATTTATAATGTTTTAGCTTTAGGTGTACAGCAAAATGATTCAAATTATATATATATATATATATATACATATATACACATATATATGTTTATACACATATATATTTTTTTTCAGGTTTTTTTCCATCCTAGGTTATTATAAAATATTGAGTAGCTGTGCTATATAGTATATCCTCATTGTTTATCTGTTTTATATAGAGTAGTTCAGTTCAGTTCAGTCGCTCAGTCATGTCTGACTCTTTGCGACCCCATGAACTGCAGCACACCAGGCCTCCCTGTCCATCACCAACTCACGGAGTACACTCAAACTCATGTCCATTGAGTCGGTGATGCCATCCAGCCATCTCATCCTCTGTCGTCCCCTTCTCCTCCTGCCCCCAATCCCTCCCAGCATCAGAGTCTTTTCCAATGAGTCAACCCTTCGCATGAGGTGGCCAAAGTATTGGAGTTTCAGCTTCAGCATAATTTCTTCCAAAGAACACCTAGGACTTATCTCCTTTAGAATGGACTGGTTGGATCTCCTTGCAGTCCAAGGGACTCTCAAGAGTCTTCTCCAACACCACAGTTCAAAAGCATCAATTCTTCGGTGCTTAGCTTTCTTCACAGTCCAACTCTCACATCCATACATGACTACTGGAAAAACCATAGATGGACCTTTGTTGGCGAAGTAATGTCTCTGCTTTTCAATACGCTGTCTAGGTTGGTCATAACTTTCCTTCCAAGGAGTAAGCGTCTTTTAATTTCATGGCTGCAATCACCATCTGCAGTGATTTTGGAGCCCAGAAAAATAAAGTCTGACACTGTTTCCACTGTGTCCCCATCTCTTTGCCATGAAGTGATGGGACCAGATGCCGTGATCTTAGTTTTCTGAATGTTGAGCTTTAAGCCAACTTTTTCACTCTTCACTTTCACTTTCATCAACAGGCTTTTTAGTTCCTCTTCACTTTCTGCCATAAAGGTGGTGTCATCTGCATATTTGAGGTTATTGATATTTCTCCTGGCAATCTTGATTTCAGCTTGTGCTTCTTCCAGCCCAGCATTTCTCACGATGTACTCTACATAGAAGTTACATAAGCAGGGTGACAATATACAGCCTTGATGTACTCCTTTTCCTATTTGGAACCAGTCTGTAGTACGTATCTGTTAATCCCATATTCCTAATCTATGCCTCCACCCTTGACTTTCAAATTAGCAAAATTAATCACATTTTTCTCCTCTGGCTTTTACTTTTGTAGTTTTTCAATAGAGCTTTTCCCTATCAAGGTTTAAAAGAGATGCACCTACATTTCCTCTGGCTTTTTGTTTTTTAACCGTGTGTGGCTGTGCTGGGTCATTGTTGCTGCATGCGGGCTTTCTCTAGTGGTGAGAGCGGAGCTTCTCACTGTGGTGGGTTCTCTTGTTTCAGAGCCCAGGATCCAGGGCACGGGCTCAGTAGTTGCGGTGCTTGGGCTTAGTTGCTCCACAGCAGGTGGGATCTTACTGCCCCAACCAAGAATTGAACCAGTGTCCCCTGATTTACCAAGCAGATTCTTAACCATTGGATCACCAGGAAAGTCCCAATGCTTTTCTATAGTTTTAAATCTATTTTCTAGCTTCCTAGATTTGTCCATTATATTTAGATATTTCATGAATCTAGAGTTTTTAAATTTTTAATTGTGTGAAGTCCAGGATTGGCCTTCTATAAATCTGCAACTTTGCACACACATAGAAAAAGTGGATGGAGCTCCAAGGAGCCCATAGAGAGAAGGGCTGGGACTAGGAAACTGTCCACGCTGTTCGCTGATCCCAGGGTAGGCAAGGCATTAGCCAAGAGGCTGGAATAAGACTCGAGGAGCCCTCAGAACTGCAGACATGTTTATTCTCTCCTCTAGTGGCTGACTCAAGGGATACAGCTGTGAGGGCACCAGTAATGGCCACCACTTTATGGATGGAGCTTATACAGTCACACCACACACAACCCATGAGCAAGTGAGCACTGTGTGTGGCCCACGCACAGTGCTATGCACACGCATAGCATGCAAATGATCTCAGCTCTTCAGTTCAGTTCAGTTCAGTTGCTCAGTCGTGTCTGACTCTTTGCGACCCCATGGACCACAGCACTCCAGGCTTCCCTGTCTGTCACCAACTCCTGAGTTTAGCCAAACTCATGTCCATTGAGTCGGTGATGCCATCCAATCATCTCATCCTCTGTCGTCCCCTTCTCCTCCTGCCTTCAATCTTTCCCAGCATCAGGGTCTTTTCAAATAAGTCAGCTCTTCCCATCAGGTGGCCAAAGTATTGGAGTTTCAGCTTCAACATCAGCCCTTCCAATGAACACCCAGGACTGATCTCCTTTAGGATGGACTGGTTGGATCTCCTTGCAGTCCAAGGGACTCTCAAGAGTCTTCCCCAACTCCACAGTTCAAAAGCATCAATTCTTCAGTGTTCAGCTTTCTTTATAGTTCAACTCTCACATCCATACATGACCACTGGAAAAACCATAGCTTTGACTAGATGGACCTTTGTTGGCAAAGTAATGTCTCTGCTTTTCAATATGCTATCTAGGTTGGTCATAACTTTCCTTCCAAGGAGGAAGCGTCTTTTAATTTCATGGCTGCAATCACCATCTGCAGTGATTTTGGAGCCCCCCAAAATAAAGTCAGCCACTGTTTCCACTGTTTCCCCACCTATTTGCCATGAAGTGATGGGACCGGATGTTATGATCTTAGTTTTCTGAATGTTAAGTTTTAAGCTAACTTTTCATTCTCCTCTTTCACTTTCATCAAGAGGCTCTTTAGTTCTTCTTCACTTTTTGCCATAAGGGTGGTGTCATCTGCATATCTGAGATTATTGATATTTCTCCCAGCAATCTTGATTCCAGCTTGTGTTTCATCCAGCCCAGAATTTCTCATGATGTACTCTGCATATAAATTAAATAAGCAGGGTGACAATATACAGCCTTGATGTACTCCTTTCCCGATTTGGAAACAGTTTGTTGTTCCGTGTCCAGTTCCAACTGTTGCTTCCTGACCTGCATACAGGTTTCTCAAGAGGCAGGTCAGGTGGTCTGGTATTCCCATCTCTTTCAGATTTTTCCACAGTTTATTGTGATCCACACAGTCAAAGACTTTGGCATAGTCAATAAAGCAGAAGTAGATGCTATTCTGGAATTTTCTTGCTTTTTGGATCATCCAGGAGTTGTTGGCAATTTGATCTCTAGTTCCTCTGCCTTTTCTAAAATCATCTTGAACATCTGGAAGTTCATGGTTAACGTATTGCTGAAGCCTGGCTTGGAGAATTTTGAGCATTACTTTACTAGCGTGTGAGATGAGTGCAATTGTGCGGTAGTTTGAGCATTCTTTGGCATTGCCTTTCTTTGGGATTGGAATGAAAACTGACCTTTTCCAGTCCTGTGGCCACTGCTGAGTTTTCCAAATTTGCTGGCGTATTGAGTGCAGCACTTTTATTGCATCATCTTTCAGGATTTGAAACAGCTTAACTGAAATTCCATCACCTCCACCAGCTTTGTTCACAGTGATGTTTCCTAAGGCCCACTCGACTTCACATTCCAGGGTGTCTCAGCTGTTACATAGTCATTATTTAAAAAATGTGGGGCAAGAGCCTGAACATGCCATCTTGGCCCATTTGCTGTCTTCCCACACTGGTGATGAGCTGTAATAGCCTAGAATGTGGCAATTATATGCTCCTAGAGCATCCCTACACAAGCTAAGGATTCCCAGGTAGGATTCCCTTTTATCCTAAGCTTCCTCTGTAACCAGGTCTCTGTCCCTTGTCTTATATTCTGTCATCCTCTGATGTGTTGAGCACTTGATGTGAGGCCCGGCAATGCCTGGCCTGCCGGTCTCCTCTTCACACACAGACACATAGGGCATGCACTAGCTGTGAGCCTGGAGGGCTGCCCTGTCTCTGGCATAGGCTGGCTTGTCACTCCCCACTCCAGATCCTCTCATTTTTTGAGGATACAGCCATTGGGATCTGCTTACCTGCAGCGGGTCCAGACTGCACTCAGTCTCACAAAGGAGGCTGGCAAGGAACTGTATAATTGATAATACCAGAACTCCAGGGGCTTAGGGGGTCTCAGCTGGGATGTCATGCACTTTCTGTGGCCATTCTGAGTAGGACTCCAACTTCCTTACTTCCTTGATCCTTCCCACAAGCATCCACCCAGCACCTGATACCTGGTGACTGGATGCTAAGAAACAAGCAACCACTTGAATAAGAAACTCATGTGCCAGTTGCAGAGATTGGCACATGAAAATACAGTCTGATAAGTGTGATGGCTGTCACTGTCAATGTGCCTTTGCCAAGCTCCTGGCATACGCCACAGGAGTATAGGAGTCAGGACAGAGGATGAGGCAGAAGCTCTCCATCTAGAAGGGATGTGTCATGATATTTAGAGCTAGCTTTCACTGAGTGGTTCCTTATGTGACAGGTACTTTTCTAAGTGTTTTGCTTGTCTGCACTTGTTTGTTGGCCAAACGAACCTTTTGGCCAACCCAATATTATCATCCTTTTTATTTGTTTATTTGGCTGCATCGGGTCTTGGTTGCAGCAGGTGGGCTCTTTGTTTTGTCATGGGCGATCTTTCATTGCAGTGGATTCTTGAGTTGTGGCACACAAGCTCAGTGGTGGTAGCTTGCAGGCTTAGTTGCTCCATGGCAGGTGGGATTTTAATTCCCTGACCAGGGATCGAACCTGCATCCCCTGCATTGCAAGGCAGACTCTTAACCTCTGGACTGCCAGGGAAGTCTCCATCCTTCTTTTATATGTGGAGAAACTGAGGCAAAATGAAGACATGTGGCTGGTTCAAGGTCACACAGCTCATAAGTGTCAGTATCCTGGATTTGAACCCAAGAAGTATGGTGCCATGGGCTTCCTAGGTGGTACTAGTAGTAAAGAACCCGCCTGCCAGTGAAGGAAACATAAGAGATGTGGGTTCGATCCCTGAGTCAGAAAGATCCCTTGGAGAAGGAGATGGCAACCTGCTCCAGTATTTTTGCCTGGAAATTCCCATGGTGAGAGAAACCTAGCGGCTACAGTCTACAGGGTCGCAAAGAGTTGGACACGACTGAAGCGACTGACGCACATACACAGCACACGCAGTCTGGTGCCAGAAGCCCTGTGGTATGGCCCCTCAGAAGAGACCTGTGCTGAAGGAACCCAGAGGAGAACATGTATAGTTCTCTAGAATTCAAGTGTCCTCCTGGCAGCAGTGGCAAAGTAAAGGGACATCCAGGACACAGTTTAGCATGTGTTAATGTGAATGGGCATCCTATAATCTCAGTTTTTGGAGCAACAAATGTGAGCTAGGCACCTACTCTGGGTCAAACGATGTAAGGGATTAAAAAAAAGTGCTGTCAAGTGAATGAGAGGCACTGAATAAGTGTCTGTTGAGTGAATGATGATTAAGAGAGTAGTTGAAAACATGAGTCAATTTATTTGATGTCTCTTTTTTAGGTAGGTCAGCCAGGTGAGTGATATCATCAAGGTCCATATGATGGCTCAAAGGCAGTGAAATCAAGAAGAAGGGCTTGTGACTGGAGGTGTCTAGAGAGGAACGCATCAGGGGAACTCACAAGCAAAGTTGTTCCTGGGTGTGGCTTTGAAGGAAGAGCATGAGACCATTAGGCAGAGGAAGACGGGAGGAGACATACAAATGAACTAGAAGCCAGATGGTGTGGTGGATTTAAGAAGCCAGTGGGTGTGTGAGGATGCAGGTGGGCACAGAGACGCTGGCCAGAAAAGTCAGGGCTGGGAGGTTGGGTTTCATGCTGAAGCCCAGGGGCTGGGGGCTTGCCAAGTGGCTCAGCTGGTAAAGAATCCACTGTAATGCAGGAGACCCCAGTGTGATTCCTGGGGTGGGAAGATACCCCAAAGAAAGGAATAGGCTACCCACTCCAGTATTCTTGGGCTTCCATGGTGCCTAAGAAGGTAAAGAATCTGCCTGCAATGTGGGAGACCTGGGTTTGACCCCTGGGTTGGGAAGATTCCCAGGAGGAGGGGATGGCAACCCATTCCAGTATTCTTGCCTGTAGAATCCCCATGGGCTACAGTTCATGAGGGTTGCAAAGAGTCAGACATGACTGAGTGACTAAGCACAGCACTAAGAGCTGGGCAAGGCAAGAAGGATGTCTCACAATACCCTCCTTCCTGCAGCATGATACTGGGGTCACGTGGAGACAGGGTGGGGAGAGCCCAGGGGACCACTCAGGAGTTAGGTGCCCAATTCCAGGTAGGCAGTAGCAATGGTGTTGCTTGGGATAGAGTATGGAACCTCGAGGACACATTTTCTGGGTTGGGACTTTAAATCAGCAGCAACTCCTTTGAAGTGTATCTTGATGATGGATTAGATGTAGCCAGTGAAGAGGCAGTGTGACCTAGGCTGACTTCCAGACTCCTGGCCTGGGTACCAGGTGGATGCCATCACCCACTGAGATAGGGATGGGATGCAGGGCAGGAGCTGTTTGGGAAGGTGGTGGGGGTCAGTGATGATACCTAGTGATGATTCTCCCCTCCCTGCAAGACTGTTCTCTGACTCAAGCCTGGATAGTCACCCCTTCCCGAGGCTTCATGTGCTTTGCTGGAAGTTGGCTCTGGCTAGCTGGGTTCTATTTCAGTTCTAGTGGGCTCTGAAAGTCTTAACTCCACCCTGCCTGCTGTGATGAGCTCTGAGATGAGGATGCAGCCCCAGGTTGCCCAGCTGAAGTGAACCTTCTGAGTCTTGCTGGATCCTTGGCGCTGACATGTAACTTCTCTTTCTCTTTCTATCTCTGATTCTCCTTCTCTCTTTCTTTCTGGAAGTAAGGAAAAAAACAGGTCACCCTGGGAGGCTGGGGTAGCCACCCTGGTGCAGCAGAAGAGTCAGTTTTATAAGGAGGTGGACCTGCTGAGCTAGACAGAGACATGGACAGGAGCCAGGGCCTGGGGAGCATGGCTGTGCCACTAGATGTAAGCCCTTCGGAAGCCTGTTTGACCTTGATTCCCTGTTCTGTGAGCCAAAAATTCCCTTAGGGTTCAAGTCTGTTAGAACTGGGTTTCTGTTAATTATAATTAAAAGCATCCTAATTGACATAGAAGAGCAGATGCCTGGCTGGGGAATCTCAAGCTTGGAGAGGGAATTGACATAGAGAAGGAGGTGCAATGAGCAAAGATTCTGTTCCAGGTGAGTGGAGCCAGTGAGCCCTCACAAGTAGAGGGTGGTTCATAGAAGTGGCTTCGAAACCATCAGGGCCTGCAGGAGTAGGGCGGAGCGGGGATAGCTCCTGGAGGACTGGCCAGGGGAGCCTGAAGGGAAGGCAGTGGGGGAGCAGTGATTAGCGAAACACCATGGCCAGTGTCCTGAGAAAGGTCTGGAAATCCTGAAAAGCTATTAAATCGCCCTGTGGCAGTGGCTGGCATGTGGAAAATCTATAATGAAAGGTAACTCTCCTTGGAAAATGAAATGTTTGCTTGTTTTGGCCACCACTGGTGACCCTCATGAGAGCCATCAGGATGGAGGACAGCAGTGGAAGTGGAGATTGATTCTGGGGCATCTTGGGTGAACCTGCAGACAACTGGGGAGAACACCTCATCGTCAAACACAGATCAGACAAGGAGAGAAGAAAGGCAGCTGTTAGCAAGGGGTTTTTCAAGAAAAGAGAAGGCAGGTGACATCTACAAACTTGGTGGAAGGAGATTGTAGTGAAAAAGAGGGTGGGAATATAAGGAGGCAGAGATGGACAGTGCCCTTAAGAGAGGAGGAAGAGACTGAGATAAGAGAGGAGGAAGAGACCGGGATGGAGAGCCTGGGAAGAGTAGAGGGACTGCTCGCCTTCCGAGATGGCAGAAGGAGGAAGATGGGCAGGAAGGGAGCAGGTTAAGGAGTCTCAGGATGGCAGACACGGAGGCAAAGCCTGCAGGGTGTGGCCAGAACGGGGTGTCAGAACTCACAATTTCAGAGGAGAAGAAGGCACATCCAGGTGTGGCCTTGGCAGTGGGTAACTGCTGTGGGGAAGAGATGAACTCCACAGGAAGCAAAGACCATCCTGTGTGCCCCCAACCAAGGCCCACATGCACAAATGCCATCCACCCATCCGACTATGCGCTCCTGCCCCATCTCACCTCTTACCTGCTTCCTGCACACGTGCTAAATCACTTTAGTCATGATTGACACTTTGGGACCCCATGGATGGTAGCCAGCCAGGCTCCTGTGTTCATGGGATTTTCCAGGTAAGAATACTGGAGTCGGTTGCCATGCTCTTCTCCAGGGCATCTTCCTGACCCAGAGATGGAACCCACATCTCTTACGTCTCCTGCATTGGCAGGCAGGTTCTTTACCACTGGTGCTACCTGGGTGGGCTTCCCTGCTGTCTTCCCAACCTGTCCCTGGGTTGGGAAGATCCCCTGGTGAAGGGTATGGCAACCCACTCCAGTATTCTTGCCTGGAGAATCCCACAGACAGAAGAGGCTGGCAGGCTACTGTCTTTGGGGTTGCAAAGAGTCAGACATGACTTAGTGATTAAATAACAAGCAGGAAAAATGCATTGAAAATGAGTAGGTAGGAAGGGGAATCCCTGAAGCTGTAGCAAGTTACCTCCAAGTGCTTAGTGTGATGTTAGCCCCTCAGAGGTACAGTCCACTGCAGAAGCTCCGTGGTCCAGGTTTCTAGCCCCTAGTGGACAGACTGCGGTAGGAGAAGGAGAGGAAAGTGGTCCAGGCCTGCTGGTTCCCATCCCCACCAACCAGAGCTCCCTGTGCTCCCTTTAACCACAGGTGGCTTTTCACCTGGCCCCACAGCAGGATTCCTGGAAGGGTCCCTGCTGCCTGTGCAAGCAGCAAAGCCTGGTCAAGTCTTGACCTACTCCAGACCACTGCTTCCTTTTCTCCTTCCAAAATCTGGAGCTTTGACCCCAAAGCCAAGTGTACTTTGCTCCCAGCTTAGTGGATGTGTTAGATCTCATCCAGAATGGGGAAACCAGGATCCCAGACTCAAGAAGGGAAGTCCATCTCAGTGCCTCCCAACATCCAGATACCCGCTCTGTCACTCAGTCGGGCATGGACTCACCATGTGCTGACAATGTCGTCTCCATCTTTCATGCGATTCCATGGAAGAAGCTTGGAAACCTCCCCTGCAGAAGAGCTGGCTGAGCCACAGTGTGGGGCATGGGGCTGACCTGATTGGCGCAATCCCCAGCAGTGTGGAGGTCAGGCAGCAGTCTTGTGGAGCAGCACAAACAGGAAACAGCCTGCCGGTCGTTCCTGGGCCCCTGCAGGGACTCCCGCCCAGGGAAACCAGTTCTGGACATCTGCTGGAGCCAGGCACAAGCTCAGATCGCTTTTGTTTTGCCAGGTTTAAAAATGTAAAACTTGGGAGGAGGGTGGGAAATGCTTTCACTGCAGGAGTTTACTTTGGCAAGGGAGACAGGCTGGCATCCCTTAAAATGAGTTGGCGCCTCACTGGGAAAATGCATTATTAGGTCTCTTTGTAGCTCCGTTCACAGCCCAGGGTGCCCCAGCCCACTCTGCCCTGGTGAGATTTGAGGGGTGCCTGGAGCTGAGACCCAGAAGCTAGGTCTCCCATGTCCTGGGTTTTCTATGCAGAGAGGGATGACCAGTCAGCCATCTGGGACTTCCCCGTGCCTCCTCCCAGGCTCAGCCTCCTTCTTCTAATCTGTCCCTGAGTGACCCAGACCAGGAAGGGGCTGCCGCTGCTTAGAGCTGATAATCTGGGCTGGCCCAGGTGAGTCTCACCTGCCTAGGGGCACTAATGTGGCTCCCTCACTCTGGGCACCTGGGCTGCCTTGGGGTTCCCAACTCCATGGTATGTCCTGCCTCCTTCTGTTGTTCCATTGGGTTTCTGCCACTGATGCCCAAGTCCCAGAAGACAACACACACACACACATGAACACACACACGAGCTGATTTACACTGTCTGCCTGAGCATGCGATTTCCACCAGCACTGCCCAACTTGAAAGCAGCCATCACCTATATAGAATTTAGAAAATAGTCCATCATAGAGGTGCACACTGGCAGGAAAAGAAAGTGACTTTACAACAACTGTACTTCAATTAAAAATATATGTATATATTCCTATTGGACAGCACTAGTATATAAGATCAGTGTTCTTGCCTGGAGAATCCCAGGGACGGGGGAGCCTGGTGGGCTGCAGTCCATGGGGTCGCACAGAGTTGGACACGACTGAAGTGACTTAGCAGCAGCAGCAGCAGTATATAAGATGCATTTTCTTTCTTTTCTAAAAATAATTGCTACAAGATTGATTTTTATCTTAAGTATCACTCATGCTTTTTTATTTATTTCTTAAAGATTGTCAATGATATTTTGGTACATTCTTCTATATATTGCCAACCATATGGGTGTGGAGGACAGAAATGATCTAAAACAGTGGAATTATGTCATATCATAGGATCATTTCAAGAATTCTCAACTTTGAGGATCTCAAAAAGAGGTTGATTCTATTACTTTAAATATCATTCTCTTTGACAAAGAAATTGTCAAAATGGGGAAAAAAGGACTTTGTGAAGTTAACCGCAAATTTTGTTTGATTTCTGGTACCCAGGGTGTAAGATGTTTTCCTATCATGCCTGGGAAGAGAGTCAATCACTGTGCTTCTCTCAGCAACAAGTGGGAGATGGAATGAAGACCAGATGAACTGTGGGGCAAAGGCTAGCCTACTGGTGGTCCTGGGACCATCCTCCTAGCAGCCCTTCCCCTGCCCACCCACCCCCAACCCCATATCGCTTGGTTGGTCCTTGTTACAGACTCCACAGCGAATTGTGTTATCTGGTCATAAAGTCATCTTTCCCACAGCCTCTTTCCCTTGGAGACTCAGGCTGTCTGCTCAATGCCCACCCTGGTGTCTGCCCCACAGCAGATAGTGCAAATAGTCTGGGTCAGGGGAGGAAGGGGTTGGGGAAAGAAAGAGCATGTCTTTGGGGGTGGTTAGGAGTTACGTATCAGTGGGAGATGATCCATTGATTATCCATTTACAGGACAAAACTCCCCAAAGTACTAACATTGTACATATTATCCATAAATTATCTAGATCTTAGATTCTGCTAAGGAAAAAAAGGTCCTGATATGAGATGGTTCTTCCAGGGTTTTCTGATATTTGAGAAATTTGACTCAACTACTGATGCTGGGAGGGATTGGGGGCAGGAGGAGAAGGGGACGACAGAGGATGAGATGGCTGGATGGCATCACTGACTTGATGGATGTGAGTCTGGGTGAACTCCGGGAGTTGGTGACGGACAGGGAGGCCTGGTGTGCTGGGATTCATGGGGTCGCAAAGAGTCGGACACGACTGAGCGACTGATCTGATCTGATCCCTTTTTTCAAAAAAAAAAATTTTTCATTTTTGACTGCACTCGGTCTTCATTACAGCATGGGCTTTTCTCTAGTTGTGGTGAGCGGCTACTCTCTATCAGAGGCGTGCAGGCTTCTCATTGTGGTGGCTTCTCTTGTCGCAGAGCACAGGCTCTAGGGCATGTGGGCTCCCCTAGTTGTGGCGTGTGGGCTCTGTAGTTGCTCCTCAGCTCCAGGGCGCTGGCTCAATAGTTGAAGCACATGAGCTTAGCAGTTCCTCGACATGTGGGATCATCCTGGATCAGGGATCGAACCTGGGTCTTCTGCATTGGCAGGCAGATTCTTTACCACTGAGCCACCAGGGAAGCCCCTAACTATCACTCTTAAAAACACAGACTGTGGCTACCTGGTTCCTGCAGGTGGAAAATGGGCAGAGAGCATCTCTTTTTTTTTTTTTTAACTAATTAATTAATATTTTGGCTGCACTCAGTCTTAATTGTGGCACAAGGGCTTTTCGTTTCTGCACACAGTGTTTTTCTCATTGCGGTGCTCAAGCTTCTCACTGCAATAGTTGTGAAGCACAGGCTCTAGAATGCGAGGTGTCAGTAGTTGCGGCATGTGAGCTCAGTAGTTGCTGGTCGAGGGTTCTAGAGCTCAAATTCTAGGCATGGCACATGGGCTTAGTTGCTCCTCGTCATATGGGATCTTAGTTCCCGGACCAGGGGTTGAACCCATGTCCCCTGCATTGGCAGGTGGATTCTTAACCACTGGATCACCAGGGAAGTCCCTGCAGAGAACGTCTTGAACAAGAACTCACTGTTAGTCTCAGCCTTCTCAGGCAGGCTCTGCCCCTTCTCCAGAACTCAGCGTGGGGGTGTTCCTGGTGAAGGACAGCGGGGTATGCCACTGTGGGGTGACATATCCGGTCCAGGCAACTGTTTAAGAGAATTTACCTCTTAACTGCAGAACTGAGTCACACTAAGCAGAGGGGTCAGCCAAGGCCATGTGAACACTCAGCATTCTTTCTCTTCCTGCCAAGGCTGGCGAGTGGAAAGGAAGCAGAATTTGGGGGCGTGCATGTTAAAACTCTGTCCTCTGCTTACGTAATACTCAAGGGCACCAAGGGTTGTTTCCCAGCTCCCTCACAGCTAGCCAAGGCCTGTAACTGGCCACAGAAGTTCTGTGAAAACAAAGACCTGATTAGCTCTTTGATAACTGCCAAAGGCACTGGCTAACCATGACCTCTCCAGGTAAAGGTGCCATGACTGATCAATGGGAAGCCCCAGAGGTTCTGAATGGAAGTGGGGAGCCCTGACCCTGTGTCCTCCACGAGCACATTTGCCATCCATCTGACTTTCTGGATGGACTCCGTTGGCTCGGGTGCAGGGCTAGGCTGGATATTTCTCCTTTTTGAGGAACGAGAAACTGGTCAATCCTCCTAGCACCTCTGCTTGGAGTCTTGAATCTGACCTGCTCTGCATCTGTGCCTTGATTTTGCTCAAGGATTCAATGGTCAGGGCGGAAATTACTGTGGGAGCCAGGCTATCAGCAGGTTCAGTACAGTAGAGTTTATGATTTCAGGCAGTGTTGAAATATTAGGGCTCCCACAATGATTCCTCATCTCAAAGGTATCCAGTGAGGCTTCCTTATTTTTACTTCTCTGTCTTGTTCTAACTTGACTGACATTAATCACATCTTGGGTACAGGGACTTCCCGGTGGTCCCGTGGCTAAGACTCTGCACTCCCAAATGCAGAGGGCCTGGATTCCATCTCTGGTCAGGGAACGAGATCTCATGTGTCACAATGTAGAGTTCTCGAGGTGCAACTAAAAGATAACCACAGGCCACAGTGAAGATCAAAGATGCCTTGTGCTACAGCTAAGACCCAGCACACGCAAATAAATAAATGAAAATATTTCAAAAATCTTGGGTACAGGTATCCTTACCCAAAATGCAAACAGTATATGAAATTCACAAACACAGCACTTCCTTCCCTGTGACTGAAGAATCACCTTATCGCAGACTGTTAATACACCTGGCCTTGCCTGGCTTCCCAGCCCTCAGTCCATCCATCCAGCACAGAGTCCTTTTTTATATAAAGTGAAGGGGTTGGTCCCTTCGAGCTCTATGGCTCTTCTTCCTTCCAATCAGTACCAGGGCCTTCTCATAATGGCCTTTGTTTTCCCTTCCTTTGAAGCATGGTTTCCAGGCTTGAGAATCCTCAAGCACCCCTGAAGCTATTCATCTTTAATCCTTTCCCTGCTGCCCTGGCGTCTGATCTCACCCTTTAGCTCATCCAATCTCCCTGTCCTACCAGATGCTACAACTGCCGAGCTAACTGTGAAAATTTAGGGCCTGGAGCAAACATTTCAGAATCGTTCTTCCTCTGCTTTGCATTAATTACCAAATTAATCACTCTTTGGAGAGAGGGCTTCTTCCCCCATTGCTTCTCCTGCGGGCCTCCAGAACTCAGCTTCTTGGAATGACGTCTGTCTGAATAGATGGCCATCGATCAAAGTCTGGCTGCTCTCTGACATCCAGAGAGCACATTGGTGGTGTTATATTTTCCTGCATTTGTTCCAACAAGCCTTTGAGGTAAGATAACGAACTCATTCAGGTTCCCACCCCCAACTTTTAAATAAACAATTTATTCTTATTGTGATGAATTACACATCAACTTGGCCATTTTCACCATTTTAAAGTGTCCAAGTTCGATGCATGATACTGGGTGCTTGGGGCTGGTGCACTGGGACGACCCAGAGGGATGGTATGGGGAGGGAGGAGGGAGGGGGGTTCGGGATGGGGAACTCGTGAATACCTGTGGCTGATTCACGTTGATGTATGGCAAAACCAATACAATATTGTAAAGTAATTAACCTCCAATTAAAATAAAGATTCATATTAAAAAAAATAAAGTGCCGAGTGCATTGGCATTGAGCGCACTCATATTTTGTGCAATCACTACCGTCCGCTATCCACATCTCCCCAAACCGAAAGTCCGTGTCCATGAACACCACCTCATTCTCCTCCCCCAGCCTCTGGCAACCATCATTCGACTTTCTGTGTCTATGAATCTAACTACTCTGGGCACCTCCTGTAAGTGGAGGTTGTCCTTTTTTGCTGGCTTATTTCATCTAGTGTGATGTCCTCAGGTTCATCCATGTTGTACCCTGTGCCAGAAAGTCATTCATTTTTTAGATTGAATAAAGCCCCTTAGTTGGTATAAACCGCATTGTTTGTCCATTCACCCTCAATGGGCACGTGGATTGCTTCCTCCTTTTGGTTCTGTTGAATCCGGGCTACTGTGAACATGGATCTGTAAATATCTGAGTTCCTGCTTTTAATTTTCGGGGAGTAATGACCAGAATGAAATTGCTGGATCACATGGTATTTCTGTTTAATTTTTTGAGGACCCCTCATACAGTTTTCCATAGTGGCTGCACCACTTCACATTCCCATCAACTATGCATCAGGGTTCCAGGTTCTCCACATCCTTGCCAACACTTGTCCCAGCCCTATCCTTTTCATTTATGATACAATTCATCACAAGGTATAACTCAAGAGGAGACAAGGCCATGCATGATGAAATCTCAGAGAAGAATAAAGGTAACAGGTTTCTATAAGAGGCAATGGTTATCGCAGAAGGACTGGCGGTGTCAAAATTTCCAAACAAGGTATTGAAAATGGTCATATATATTGGCAAATGTTTTTATAAATACAATGTGCATCTATAAGTTAGATGTTAGCATCCATTAATGTAATGTATTTATATGGTAGAACTAAGCTCATTCACCCAAGCTGTTCTTTGAATGAGTGAAGGTGGGATTTTTTAGGCATCTTTCTGCACATGGCTACTTTATTAGAGAACATTTAAACAATATAATTTCTCATTTGGAAATCAGTGTCACTGACAGGAAGAATCCTCATACAGACACTGAGACATCAGACCATTAGGGTAGCCAAATTTAGTTAAATTTTACATTTCAGGGCAAATCTCTTAAGAGGCTCCTGCTTTGAAAGAATAGAACAAGAACCTGTTCAGTTAGGAAGAAACACTGGATTTCAGAGTTCATCTCCACAATGAAGTTAGTATAAGCAGAATGTCCCCCATATGCTGTTCTCTTTAACTAGGTTACCAATGCCTCCTTCTATTTAGAGCTCAGCAACTCAAGAGATGAAATGGTTTTAGGATGATGTTGACTGAATGGTGGTCTTTGAATAGTTAAAGAGTAGTGATAAAAAAGATTCTAGGAGTTGAGGAGTTAAGCCCTCAGACCCCTGCACCCTGATGTCAGAGTGTCCCTTTTTTCCCTGAACAGTGCTGAGTTCTCAAGTGCTTAATTTACAGAGATACAGAAAGCCCAGTCTCAGAATTCTCTATTCATGGCAACGGGAATTGTGGGTTTTAGCCTGCTGTTTGGCAAGCCCTCAGCCCAGATGGGGTTCAGTAATGACTTTCTGCAAGGTGTTTAATCAGATCCTAGAAGAGTCCACGACTGCCATGTTTAATTATTGCGGTTTAACGGAGCATTCAGCGAGATCCCACTTGGTTTGCGATCAATGATTATGGTCATGGGGAAGAGAGGCGAGGATCCAGATGCCCGGGCCCCATTGACGCTCTGCACGACGATGGAGAAGCTCTCCCAGGGGCTGACATGTCCAGCTGCAGGTGTGTATTTATAGCCATTTTCTCCAAGTCAGCACCAATTTAGGCGAGGCAGATGATTTACCGAAATGCTATGACTCTGAATCCCCTCCTGTACATGGCCTTCCTCCCCATTTCAGTGCACAGGGAAAGGCGAGGGGAGAAGCTGATATTTAAACAACAAAAGTTCCTTTACATCAGCACCCAAGGGACTGATTGATAGATGCTGATGGCCAAGACGTGGGTAGTCTAACCCTTAATCCTGTTCTCTAATAAGTGGCCAAATGGTATTTACATGTCAAAGGGGTTGATGATTTTCTTATCTGCACTTGTGAAAACCAAGCTGCTCTGCGAATTTTCAGTAGGTCGGATATTAGGGATGGAAAACAGAGGGTGGTATGTTTCAGAGTCTGCTAATTGAATAGTTGAATTTTCTGATATTAAGATGAACTAGAGGGAACAAAAAATATATATATTTTTAAGTAACAGTTCCTGAATCTTACAAGTCAAAATATAAGAATGTCACTTTTGGAAGTGATGCTCATTTAAACCTTTTATAAAATTCACTAGAAGACTTTCTTTGGGCTTAAGCTTTTGTGTGTAAGTCTTATTATTGGCAGTCAGGAAGTTAGGGTATGGATGTGAGAGTTGGACTATAAGGTTGAGTGCCAAAGAATTAATGCTTTTGAATTGTGGTGTTGGAGAAGACTCTTGAGAGTCTCTTGGACTGCAAGGAGATCCAACCAGTCAATTCTAAAGGAAATCAGTCCTGAATACTCATTGGAAGGACTGATGCTGAAGCTGAAACTCCAATATTTTGGCCACCAGATGCAAAGAACTGACTCATTTGAAAAGACCCTGATGCTGGAAAAGATTGAAGGCAGGAAGTGAAGGGGACAACAGAGGATGAGATAGTTGGATGGCATCACTGACTCGATGGACATGAGTTTGAGTGAGCTCTGGGAGTTGGTGATGGACAGGGAAGCCTGGAGTGCTGCAGTCTATGGGGTGGCTAAGAGCTGGACGTGACTGAGAGACTGAACTGAACTGAGGAAGTTAGGTCTTTAGGTTAACTTGGAGGTCATAGGTCAGAAACCCAATGCATTCCTTGGATTTTTGCATGTCTCTGACCATGTTCTGAGGAGCATCAACAAACACATTTCCCTCCCACCTGCCTTTAAGCACGTGTTGAATTAAACCCAGTTAACTCTGTCTACTTTCCTTTCTGCTAGTGTGTAATATGCATAAACTGCATTGGCTAGAACTAGGGGAGTGGTTTTAAATTTGTAAGCACCAAATCCACAAATGTTCAAGTGAACTGGAACTGATTCTTACTAACCAGTCACCCAAAAGGACAAAGCACCTCCTCCTGCAACCCTCCCTTCCTCTGCTCCATCCCCCAACTTGGAAATTCTGAAGAGCAAACATTGGCTTGATTTCAGAGGATGTGAGATGAATCAATAACTTTCAGGGGCTGGGACTAGAAGTGGTGGGCCTTTGTCTCTCAGAAAGGTTTGCGTGAGTCTAGTTCACAGGGACTATGGCAGAGAGAGTGGCTTTGCCATAGATGGTGCTTGTTCTAGTGATTCACCTTCCTTGTGGGAAAAAGAGTAGGGTCAACTGTTCAAAAGATCATATTCACGGCTTCTCTACCACCAGAGTTCTTTGGTCAGTCTAAATTTCATGTCTGTTCTCTTCTTAAACCGCAATCCAGGCTTCCCAGGCCCACATTTTACACAAGGAACAAGTAATGTTAATATCCATGTTCTCCACTACTGACCATTGTCACAGTTCTTCATGAAGAAATCTATGAAGAGCATGCTTCTTACTGTTTTTTATAGATATCTCTTTGATCTTTGGCTCTGCAGACGAGCACTATGGTTTATGGTTTCATAGTTTGAAGGAGACTCAGTTAATGACATGTCATCAATTTCTGCATTTTAATGGGTTAGCAGGACAGACGATTCCTGGCATTTCAAAGATAACTGTGATATCAATGAAGGCAGGACTGTATTGTTATATTCTCTGTCCATGTCAAGTAATTTATATTTTTAATGATAAATCTGCTCCTTAAGACTGAGAATAGTGGGATAAAGCCTATGAAATACAAATTAACTTTGTCATATGTGAAAATGGCCTTAACACATAATAGATCACTGCATATGGTTAGGGAAAAACCTGCTTGATATTACTTATTCTGAAATAAAAATGACTTATAGTGGATACAGTCTAATATTTAGTTTATACACAGTAAGTCCATACAGAAAACTGTGCTGAGCTGCTAAGGGCACATTTTGTAATTAACACGTGTCCATGAGGACATCAAGTTGCTCAAAACCACACGCGCTATGGGAGGACAGTGATTTTCTACAGCTTGGCTGCTGCCTGGAAACATTCATTTGACAAAAGTCCTATAGGCCAACACATGGTCATGTTCTCTGGCATGGCCTTTGGGGGAAGACTTGAGAGATGATTCATTCTTTGCTAGTATCAGGCAAGAATGCTGGAGTGAATAGCCATTTCCTCTTCCAGGGGATCTTTGCAACCCAGAGACTGAACCCAGGTCTTGCGCATTGCAGGTGAATTATTTAGTGACTGAACCGCCAGGGAAGCCCTAGTATAGACAGAGAAGTATTTCTTCAAAAACAAAACAGAAACCTTCTGGTGGGACTTCTCTGGCAGTCCAGTGGTTAAGACTCTGTGCTTCTAGTACGAGTGACGGGTTCCACCCCTGGCCAGAACACCAAGATCTCACATGCCATGTGGCCTGACCGAAAAACAAACAGAACCCTTCTGGTCTCGTCCATAGGTATGGCTTAGGAAGGTGGGAAGACTGTCCATTCAGGGAGGTTAGACCAGGTTCCTTTGTTTTCTCTAAATAACATCAACTTTTGTATCTGCTTGGTTACCCTGTAAAGCAAAAGCATCTGCATGGCTTCAGCCTTAGTTTACTGAGCTGTAAGATGGGAATCCCAGCACCCAACTAGGAAGGGTAATGCGAGGGTTCAGTGAGATGGATGAAAAGCGCAAAGAACAGGGTCTGGCACGTGGCAACCATTAACTGCTACTAGTAACTCTTTAAATCAGGTTGGGATTCTGTAAGGAGGCTAAGTAGTACTCAGTACAGATTACGGTCCTAAATGACCCAGAATAAATTCTCATACACTCAGATTGTTGACGTATCAGAGCATCAAAGTCTACATTCACCTGACAACACTGTTCCTCGTGTGGACTCATTTTAAACATTTATTAAAAAAAGCAAAATGTACGTTCATCTCAAATAGAACAGTTAAAAATGGTAAAGCAATACAAACAACTTGTTACTAGCAGCATCCAGTTGTTAGAAGGTCCGGCCCCACTCCTCACTCTGCTCTGGCAAGCTCAGCCTCTTCTGAGCCCTCTGCCACCTACACCGCCCTCCGTCATAGTGCAGGTGAAACCAAAGTTTATAAAATTAACAGTTTAAGGTTAAATAAGCTTAAATAAGGGTGTTAAATACAAGACACTTCATCAAAGCTTCTGTACAAAGATAAACAAATTTGGCATTGTACAAGTGATTCTGCTGGCTCATGGCACACAGGAGAGCTCTCGTAAGTAAGCAGGTTGATGCTTTTTTTCAACAGAGCATTAACTATACAAAAGTGAACTAAGAGTTGAAGTGACTACTCAGTGAGCCATTTACAAGGCATATGAATCTTTTTTCTGAATCAGAACACTGTTAATATTCAGGCACCGTTTGCTCCTGCAAATAAATAAGTCTCTAAAGGAACTGCATTTGAACTCGTGTTAGACACATCAGTGCTTTTTTCTGTACCCCCTGCCCCGACACGGCTTTTCCAACTATTTCATCTGCTTCTTTCTTATTGCTAGGATAATGTGGCTGTGGAAATAAAACTACTGTACATCCAAAAAAATAGAGCACCTTTAACATTAAAGTATATGTCTGATTATTTGTTCTCATGTTTATTTTACAATTCTAAAGCCCAAACTATGGTAAACTGCTTTAATATCTCTACCGGGTCACCTGATACATAAAGCCCAACCATCGTCCCTCGTGAGGTAAGCCCACACAGAGCTCCGTTTCAGCAGAGCCTGAAAGGTCCACATTGACACCAGAGTTTACATTCATCTCGACACCAGCGTTACATTCATCTTCACGGGTGTTGCTCTCTGCGGTCACACAGTGGCTCCCTGTCCTGCTGGGGGCATGGTGCTAGACAGAGTGGGACAGCGAACACAGCTACGATGGGCCAGAAGCACAGCAAGAAACCACACGTTGGCGACTATGAAGGGACTCTGGGCTTCCCCAGGGTCCCCGGCTGGGTGGTGGCCTGGTTACGGCTTCTTGTCGATGGTGTTGAAGAACCACTCTGTGAACTTGCGCAGCTGGGCCGCAGCCGTCTGCGACTCCTCCTGCAGCCGCAGGTTGTCCTGCCGCAGGTGCTGTACCTCCGCCTGCAGCACTGCCTTGTCCTGCTTCTCCTGCGAGAGGGGGATGGAGACAAACAGTCATGCACTTGTTAGGCACAGGCTCTCCTCCCAGCTGCAGTCTGAGCGCTTCTATCCCTATTTATGTAGTTTACATATGTGTTTGTTTATTTACTGGGGGCAGAGGGGATCTGACTGCCTGTTCTGGCTTCCCTAAGAACGAGGGTGAGAGTAAGTAACAAGAATATTCTTTCCTGTCTTCCCACTTTGTTCCCAGTAGGAGCCAAGACAGCTGTTACATGGGAAGATGATAAAGCAGTTTTGATCATCTTCTCTCTGAAAAAGGGGGCCTGGGAAGAGGTGTTGCCTTGGATAGGAGGACAGAGCTTCTCACGGCATGCCTTCTTCCTGGACAAGTCAGAATCCGCAGAGCTGCTGATTGTGGGTTTGGTTTTCACCATCTCTTCTCATCTGAAAGCTTTCTTGGGAAGGTGTATTTCCATAATAACCTTCAAAGTGTGCTACTAAAACTGTTTAAATAATCAAGATTTTTCAGAAGAATCACAGAGTTTCCAATAGACAGTAATTTGTGTCCAATAGACACAAATTTGAGCTCCCAAATGCTGAAAGGGATGTCTTGACCAAGAGAGAAAGAGGAGGTCATCCTCACGGTGAGCGCTATTTTTAAAGGGAGGTGACTTGATTGTCAACACCACAGACACACCTGCAGCTGGGAGCTCAGGCTCTTCAGGACACTGGCCCCCTCAGCATGTCTCGTCCTGTCCTTGATGTTTGCTCCTTTTTCCTGTCCCTCCACAACCTGTTCCCAACACCACTTGCCTCATCTAATGAACAAAGACACCAGTCTCAAGAGGAGGCTTGGATGAGGACTGGTTGCTAACTCAGCCCACTCAAGTCTGGTTTTCTCTTGGTCACTACAAGAGAATCAAGCTCCTGTTCTCTCCTAGCTCTGGGGCTCTCATTCCCAGCACAGCTCAGACATCCCTGCTGCAGCCCAGCTGCCAGCCTCTCATGACCCTCAGTCCTTCTCCTCTACCCACGGAGTGTGTCCTGTCACTAAAACCTTCTATACTCTCAACACCTTCTTCCATGACTGTTCCTTTAATTTCAGCTGTAAATGAGTCTTGGCTCTCTCTCGGGGATGCTGCTTTCCCAGCAGCTCAGAATGGTGAGGGCTTGTTTTGAAGAGCACGTTGGTTAGAGGCGAGGCAGGCCAACACCTCGCCCCTGCTGCCCAGGGCAGGTAACTACTCTCCCCTAAAATCCCAGCTCCTGTGAGAGCATGACAGAGCCCTGCTCTCTGCCATGGTCAACTATATCTCCAGAAGATTCTAGAGCATGGTTCACTTTTCTTCTTTCCTTCTCCATTCATCATATCTGTTAATGATTTCAAGACCCAACAGACAATCCATATGATTCAGCCTTTCTGTGATCTTAAGCCCATCCTCCTCACTACCCGTCACCCCGCCTCAGCCATATCCTGGACCTTCAAGCTATTATTGATAACTGCACATGTTCCTAAATGTTTCAAGCCCTGACTGCCTGATCACTGCCTGTTGTCTTTTTAAAATAATTTATCCAGTATCCACCCCTCAAAAATGATCTTAATCCAGCAATCTTGCCTTATGGTCAATGTCCATTGACACCCACTGCAGGGACATTATTCCTCCTCACCCAGCTTAGACTCTGAGTCTCTCAGTTTAATCATATCCTTTACAAACTGCATAACTCTAATACTGGTTAAATTCAACTCTCCAATTATTCTACACCTATCGTGAAACAGAGTTACCAGCCATCCCAGTTGGTCTGAGATGTTCCCGGTGCCAGCTCTAAACCCATCAGGTAAACTAGGATAGCTGGTCATCCATGCTGGCGGAAACACCTAATTTATGCTACAATCCCACTAAATACCCAATTACCCTCCATTCTATACCTTCCTTCCATCCTTATCTCTCACCCTCTTTCCCATTGCTCACTCTCAGTTCTGGAATAAAGAAATAAACTAGAGGAGAACTTTGTCAACCTCTCTCTGTTTGGACTACAGCCGTACCTCACTTCACTAGGCTTTGCAGAGACTGATGTTTTACAATTTGTAGGTTTGTGGCAACCCTGCATTAAGCAAGTCTCTCAGTACCATTTAGCCAACTGCATTTGCTCACTTCATGTTTCTGTGTCACAGCTGGTAATTCTCCCAATATTCCAAACTGTTCCATTGTTATTACATTTGTTATGGTGATCTCTGATCTTCAGTGTTACTACTCTAATTGTTTTGGCACTTTTTAGCATAAAGTTTTTTTTAATTAAGGTATGTACATTGTTTTTGTAGACATAATGCTATTGCACACTTAATAGACTACAGTACAGTACAGCATAAACATAATTTTTATATGAACTGAGAAACCAAAATATTCATGTGACTCAATTTACAATGATATTAGCTTTATGGCAGTAGTCTGGAACCAAACCTGCAGTATCTCTGAGGTAGACTTGCACTTGTGCGTGGATCACTCATACACACTCTGCTCTGGTAACTGTTGAGAACAGTCCCTGCTCTGGGGCTACACCCTCCTTGTTGGGCTGAGGACATTACGCTCTTCACTCCCACTATTACTTCCCTCCCAACTGGGTCATCTCCACCAGCACTTGTGTCAGCTCTTACTTCTCCCTTCTTTCACCAGCAAAACCCTCCCCACCCAGCTATCACCCTCCAGCTACTGTGCCCCATTTCACTTTCCCGGAGAGTGAAGCAGCTACCCAGCACGGCACTGGTAATTCAACAAGAGCTCAGCAAACGTCCATGGAATAAACAACGTCATGTCTTTTGAGGACTGAGCACACTCAGGTTGATGGGTAGAGAAGTCGCTGACTCACTGAGGGGACCATAGCTTGGGGAGACCAGGCTTCCTGGCACCAACTAACTCCTGTTAGGTCAACTCATAACTGATAATCCACTGAACTGACAAATGCTAGTATGCTGCGTGTCTACCTCACTCTGAAGACCGGCCACCCAAAGGCTCATCCTCGTTCAGTCAGATCTACCGGATCTTGTGTCTCCTACAATAAAATATAGTAGCTGTGGGCAAGAGATGGAGTCAGACCTTGGGCATCTCCATTCTCCTTTACTGCTGGGCTTTGATTAGGGCACTTAGCGTTCTCAAGGGTCTTTCTTTTTATTCCTAGTAGTTAAAAGGGGTTGATTGCATAAGAGAAAGAGTTCTGAGCAGCAACTTCCAATTGATTGTTTTACCTTCCGAAGGTCTGTCTGCAGCTGCCGAAGAATCAGCTCCAGCTGGTTGACTTTCCCGGTCAGTGTGGATGGAGAGCGCTCCCTAGCAAGGAAGGAATGACTTAGAACAACTCAAGGGTGCTCAAGTCAGGCCAGGGCATCCAGAAAGTTGGCAATGTTTTCATGGAAGACATTCTATCATGTGCTGAGAGCACAGCAAGGAAATAAATAAGATTGTGTCAGATGTTGAAGGTAAGCAGGTCACTGCTTCGGTAGAAAATTCCTCCTGGGTTGCTTTTGACTTAAAAGGGACTTCAGAATCTCTATTGGTATATACATTGGTAAGAAAAGATAGATGATCTAAATGTGTTTAGGTAGCTGAGATTAGGCAGACCAGAATCAAGTCCTGGGAACCAGATAGAGACTCAATTTCCCCAACTTGCCTTTCTCTATCAAGAAAGAGGAGAAGGCAATGGCACCCCACTCCAGTACTCTTGCCTGGAGAATCCCATGGATGGAGGAGCCTAGTATCAAGAAATTCATCACCAAGATGATCATGCAAGTCATTGATCACTCAAGTTGATAGAAGAGTGGGAATTAGGAGTGGATGGCACTGAGAAAGAAAGTAACACCCTGTGGGTGACGAACACATCAAGAACACAGGGACAGAGGGACTTCCCTGCTGCTCCAGTGGTTAGGACTCTGTGTTGCCCATGCAAGGGGCACGGGATCAATCCCTAGTTGGGGAACTAAGATCCCACATGCTGTGCGGTGCAGCAAAAAGTATTTAAAAAAAAAGAAAAAAGAAGAACACAGGGGTAGAGACAGCCAGCTCCTGGCATACTTCAGTGGGAGGTGAGGGGCTGGGTGGAGGCCCAGGGTTGAGGGGAGCATGTGTGCTCAGGAGTTGAGTGCGTGCAGCCTGGCAGAGGGAGGGTGGTCAGCAAGGTGTCCTGTCCAGTGCTGCTGCCGTGATCAGGTGGCAGACACTGACTGGGGCCACCCCGTCCCACATGGGAACTCAACCTCACCATCCAGGAGGTCCACGCGTCTTGGAGGCAGGACTTGCCCGTGGAGCACAAGCTCCATCCAGCCCAGCAGGGCAGGAAGCAGAGTCAGGTCCGCTCAGTCCCTTTTCTGGGTCCTTTAGGATGAGGTGAAGACAGGGGAGATGGTTTCCTGGCTGCTCTGGGCTGAGCTTCTGGTAATTGCTGGGGCCTGGGACATGGGAAGGAGGCACACCACAGGGGTCACATACCCAGCTGGGTCCATGAAATCTTTGCCGCTGCCAGGATCGACACACAAAGGCAGCTCCTGGGCCCCTTCCAGGTCCTGCTCGGGGTGCATGTCCGTCAGGGTACAGAAGGACGCCACTCTCTGGTCTGGGAAGGGGAGACGCACACAGACAGAAGGTTAGGAAGAGCTGCAAGGCACTGGCTCCCTGTGGAAACGAATAGTTTCTAAATAAAATCTGCCCCTCTCCCCCACCAGTTATTGCCCTGTTTTAAAGAAAACAAAGAAAAACAAACTCAGGCAAGCTGCTGACAATCAGCAAGCATTCAGATTGGCCGTCCTGCTGGGCTGCATAGCACACAGACACCACAGCCATGGGGAAACAAGCAGACACTGGATTTGCTACAGCCAATCTTTCTTCTGTGCACATCCCAAGAAATGCCAAAGCTGTCACTGGGTGTGAAAGAACGGCGTTGGGTGATGAACAGAACTCAGGAGAGGCACCTCTCTCCAAACCTGGAGAGCATCCTTGAGACCCGATGGCCCGGACATGTCACCCTGTGCATCCCCAACCCTCCGCGCTTCTATAACCATGCACACGTGCAGATAACGAAACAGAAAGGAAAGGTCATGGAGGATGGAGCACCCACAATCACCCCGAACAGTCACCTAGATAGGATGTGTGATGACAGAGCAGCCCAAGTTCTTCATCTGAGTCAAGACCTGAAATAAGATTTAGAATTTTCCTTTGAACAGTAATATCTCTCCTCACTGGAGTGCCTCTGGGGTACATGTAAGGCTCAGGTGACGGGTCCTATGAAAAACAGATGTGTGGGTGTGAGAGGGCCACATGTGTACACGTGTGTGCGTATCTGGAGATGTGTGTAAGTGTCTGTGCGTGTCTGCCAGTGTGTATATGTTGTGTGAAGCCAAGAACTGCCCTGAGAGACTGTAATACAATGCCAAAGAATGTGGTCAGACTGTCCGTTTCACATGTGATGGTCCTGGCTGGACACACAGCTGTCACATACAACAGTTAAGTTGCATGCCACACACATGCCAATCCAGCTGCAGGAAGGTGTGAGCATTTTGGGTCTGCTTGAATGACCCGCTCCCTGAAGGTGAAGATGGTGGTAGCAAGAGAGATTAGCAAATATTTTCACTAAAACCCTTAGAGGAAGATCTGCAGCACGGGGAGCAATGATCAGTGTGACTACCTTCCCTCCCCCTGTCCTCGCCCCCAAACAGCAAAGGGCCATTTCTGTTCCCGGCACCAGTGACTTCACATTCAATGTCTGGAGCTGGACAGGAAAGGGAATGTGATATTCTTTGAAATGGGCACCAGACTGACCCAGCTCTGAGGGCTGAACACAAGAACACTGGCCCAGAAATGCCGAAAGGCATGCAGAGAAAACCCTGCTTTTCAGCAAGGTGGAGGTGAGGACCGGGGATGCATCTCATCACCCACACTGGCTCCCCCTCCACACGCCGTGCCCGAGGGATGCAGCAGGTGCGTTAGCGCTGCAGCCGCTTTTTCACACGATTTGATTAATGGCTGAGAAACCACACTGGGGTCCGTGTCATGGGTGCTCTGTGCTTAATTTAACCTATTATGTCTCCCCCTGGCTGCTGGCTGCATCTCCTAATGAAGCTACCTGCTCAGCTGGTGGTTTCTGGAAGGTCCCACACAACCCGTTAATTAGAGAGGATGGCGGAGATGCCAGGAGCCCTGGAAGGAGCCAGGCTGCAGGGCCAGGGTGCCATGCTGAGCACCCCACCTGAAGGAGCATACAGCAGGTTCCCAGCCGCACATCCCTTTCCTCCATCATGACTCCTCAATGCCTGCTGACAGGCACTCAGGTGTCCTTCAGTCAACATTCCGGAAAGGCTTAGGGGCCCGCTCCACACTTAGCACCTTCTATAGGATGACAGACCTTCTATAACTATACATTCCCAAGAGATGACCATGTTCCCAGTTTGATAGACTAGTAGGATTTATACATCTGATGAAATAATTTGTAATTTAATTATGATTAACAGCACACAGAGAATGAACCTATGGTTGCTGGGGAGGGAAGGATTGGGGGGTAGGGATAGTTAGGGAGTTTGGGATGGACATGTACACACTGCTATATTAAAAATGGATAACCACCAAGGTCCTATTGTATGGCACAGGGAACCCTTCTCCATGTCACGTGGCAGCCTGGATGGGAGGGGAGTTGGGGGGAGGATGGATACATGTCTATGTATGGCTGAGTCCCTTTGCTATCTACCTGAAACTATTACAACACTGTTAATTGGCTATGCTCCAATATAAAATAAAGAAGCGTTTGAAAATAGATTAACAGCATAATTTGGGCATTGCTTGCTTTGATGCCTGATGAGATGTGACCAGCAGAGGTGGGGCAGGAAGGATGGGCGCACAGGCTGGGGGTGAGTGGCTCTGGGGAAGGGTGGGGGGTCTGGGCTGCCAGGGTGTCAAGATAACCTTCTGTCTTGTGACAGCCCTGTATTAGGAAACAATCACCACTTAAAAAAAAAAAACAAAACAGCAGACACATTTTTTATTTCATAGCGAATTTAACTACTGAACAAAGTGAATGAAACAAAGAATTTATTTTTCTCACTTTTTAAAAGTTTTGTTGACTCATCCACATTTTATGCAACCCAGTGATAATTCAGTTAGTTTCTATCTTTCTTAATATAGTTGGTTCTGATCATCAAGTCTAAATATCTCAATGAAAACATCTTGGCTTGATTCCTCTATTTTTACCTGAATTGATAAAATAGCCACATATTTGAAGAAATAGAACTTACTACTGGCAGCCATTCAAACATTCCTTGGGGAGAAACAAGGTCCTACCAGTCAGGAGGCTAGAAGCCAAAAATAGAGTTTTGCCAACAATGTAATTTCACAAAGAAGATTTCACTTTGAATCCAAAAAGCTTGGGAGGCTGAAATGCAACTAGAATGCTACTTGATTAAGTACAGACACTAAACTACTTTGTAAAATGGCTAATTTAGTGACAGTTTCCAGTAGAAGCTTTATTCCTCCAGAGCTTATTTCGGTAATAATAAATATTTAGTAACCAAGAAATTACTGACATTGAACCGAAAGGCACAGACAAGACTATAAGAAAAAGGGAGGCTCAGAGTATGAACTTCGTGTAAATGGTGAGCTCAGCGAGGATCCAATTACCCACACTGTACATGTTTTCCCTTGAAATCATCTTTAAAAAACCTGATTGCAATGTCAGTTTCTTGTTTTTAAAGTTTATTTTATTGAAGCATAGTTGATTTATAATGTTGTGTTGAGTTCTGCTGTAGAGCAAAGCAATTCAGTTATATATAGATAGAGATATTCTTTTCCATTATGGCTTATTACAGGATATTGAATATAGCTCCCTGTGCTACACAGTAGGACCTTGTTTATTGTCAGTTTCTCATCTCAGTGCATTTAGCACTGAGCAAGAGGATGCACAGTCTGTAGGCTACTCCATATCAGTGTTGAGCTGAGATGGCTGACCTAACAGTTGCCTGCAAATAATCCCCATGACCCCAGGCCAGCTGTGTGGAGCAACGAACCCCATAAGGCCAAGCCTGCTTCGTGAGGGACGAGTGTTTGATCAACTAGCCATGTCTGCTGAGGGCCAGGAACAGGAGAACAGATACGCCCCAGATGCATGCCATACAGGACACGCATGCGGGAGGCTAAATTAAATGAAACCCATTTCCACAAACAGAGCTGTTCTAATGTCTTTGCTACACTACCCATTATAGAAAAGTTGGGGCTCTCTAGCTACACGTAAGCACGCACACATCGCTATATAATACAGGGAACCCAGCCCGGCGCTCTGTGATGACCCAGAGGAGTGGGTTGGGGGTGGGTGCGAAGGAGGCTAAAGAGGGAAGGGATATACATATATACACACATACTCTTACGGCTGATTTGAGTCACTGTATGGCAGAAACGAACACAAAATTATAAAGCAATTATCCTCCAATTAAAAATTTGTTTAAAATGTATGCTTTTCATGCTCTGTTCAAGAAACCAAGGGCATAGGTAACCTAATAAAAGTGTAAACTTGTACTTTTCTGGAAAATACACGTACATGAACTATTTCATTTCCACAGTGGTGTCTGATAAATGAGTTAATTCTGCACATGCCACTAGCTCACACATCCGCTTGCAATAATTACCACCAGTAGGGAAGAGCTGAAATCCCGAGGGGAGGAAAGGCCTGCAGGGAGCTGTGTGGGATACTGACATCTAGTCTCTGATCATCAGTATATAAAGCTGCCTTTAACGCTTCATTCCACTTAAGACAACATCATCCACTTAACAAATGCCCAAGAACACACCGATTGGCCACCCCTGATATTCTGACAAATGAGAACTACCTTAAATCCTAGGACTTTTAAAAAGACTCCACTCTCCTTCTCCTGTTTCATTGTCCAACCCACAGCCAGCTTTGCTAGTTGGGTTTGTTCACTTGACCATACTGGGGGGATAGGATCTCTGTCTCTATCATTTGGTCCCTCTCTACCCGATATTATTCCTTTCACTTTATACAAAGGAAGTGAAAAGTATGCAAGGGTGACAGATGATGGTCTCAGTGTATAATAACACTGATGAGAGGTGCTGTGTAGGAGTTCTGATGGGCAGAGGGTCACATCTCACCCCTTTCCCTGAAAACAGAACAATCCCCCACACAGCAGCAAGCCAGGACTGGGACCCAGCCAGTTTTCAAACTATCACAGGAGAAGGGAGCGGCAGGCACGGACCCTGGTGAGAAAGGCACTCCGCACTTGACTCACCTTCTCTCTCACAAGTTTATGAAGGAGTTCTCAATTTTTAGACACTGGTTTTGGAGCAGAGCTGCATAACACATCTATTCACTTATTAAGTAATGTTTAACAATGCTGCATAGCATTTCTGTACTGAACAGTTTCTATTCTTTTGAATCATTGCCAGTAAGCAAGTTCTCAGGAGTGAGATTTCTGGTCAAAGGGTGGGTACATTTTCTGGCTCTAGTTATATGCTGTCACACTGCTTGAACACAAAGATGGATTGTTTTATAATCTTTGTAACGATATCAGATGAGAGTGTTCATAACTATTCAGAGCTGCTGTGCGGTTTTTCATACTCGCAAAGTAGCTCATTATTGTCTACATTTACATGTGTGGCTGAACACTTTCAAGTCCTTACTTACTGTGTGATCCTTCTCTTAGACCGTGTGTCAGATGTCCTGACCATTTGTTTCTCAGGCATTTGGTAGTTTTTGGTGGTCATGTTCCTTCATTCACTGGAGACACTTAGGTTTCACCTGTCAAATTTATTACAAATCTTACCCATGTTCCCCAGTTCCCCCTTTAATGTTCTCTTCCAGGTTCATCAAAGATGTAAATACTTTTATCTGGTCCCATTACATTTTGCATGTTCTCTCACAAATCCATAGTTATGGTCCAGGCATGCTTCTAAAACATTCACCTTTGTCTTTACTTTTTCTAGAATCAACTTTTCCAAGTCCTAAATCCAAATGGAGTATGGAAATCCCACCTCACTCCCATTTAACTCTTAAATATACACAGATTTTGGTCTAGGCTCTTTTTATTTTCCTTCAAAAGGACTAATTTCTATTCTTTGTATCATTACTACGTTGTTTTAATTATTACTTACAGTAAACTTTTATTGTTGACCATTATTCATCTCTTTTCCAAATGGATGCAAGTATCCTACAGATATTTGAAATGAAATGGTACAAAATCTGTGAATTAACTCAGGAAGTGCTCTCATCTTTCCTGTGTGCTTTCTCTCCATTCCTATCCTTCCATATATTGGGACTTTTCAGGTATCAAAGGGCCCAGTGCTTTCTCTCCTTAAGATTCTAATGATAGGTGAACTCACAAGGAATTTATTTTGATCTTGCCAAGGTGTCCTTTATGACTGCTGCATAGGCCACTCCTCACACCAGGAGGAAGAGCCTACTTCCATCCTGGGGTCTGGGCTGGCCCTGGACTTCCTCTACCCAATAGGATGTGGTGGATATAACATTCTGGGTCTTGAAACATCATATATCTGCTGCTTATGCTCTCCTGACTCCTTAAGTCACATGTGAAGAAGTACAATTACTTTGCTGGAGACAAGACTCCAGCCAGATCCCAGTGTTCCAGGTACAGGCATATAGGAGAAGTCACCTTAATGCTCCAGACCCAGTTGGGCTCCGGCTGAATACAGCTGCATGACTGACATCAACTGAAAACACAGGGAACAGAAGAACCACTCAGCTGAGCCTGGCCAACCCATGGAATCATGAGACATGACAAACTATAGTCTTTAGCCATAGATTTTAGGGTGGGTTGTTATACAGAAATAGACAACTGAAAAGGCTAACAATGCTTTGAAAAATATGCATTATAAAAATATGAACTATACTTTAGAATACCTACTTTATAATATCAAATAATTTCTTTTTGATTTATATTTTCTAGATGTAGAATTATATCCACAAATATTTCCTTACTTTCAAAATTTACTCTTTTGAATACTGGATTCCAGAACAAAATTAAAGGACATGATCTTTGAGGATATCCTTGTTTAGTCTCTAGACTTGAGTGATACACTTTCAACATTAAAAAAAGTTTTTTTCCACTAAGTGTTATTTGGTATAATATCATATAACTATATTCAACATCTATAATATTATATAAGGGAAAGGAGTATGAAAAAGAAAAAAATATTTATACACGTTTGTATATATAATACATATATATGAATCACTTTGTTGTACAGCTGAAAGTAACATAACATTGTAAATCAACTACACTTGAACTTTTAAAAGTATTATGGAATAAAGTTGATATTCTTTGTTAGGGTTTGAAGGTATCTCTCAATTCTTAATTTTTATTAGAAATAGGTCTTAATTCTATTATACATACCCTTTCTGAGAAATTGATATGACAACTTTTAATGACTTCATCTATTATAACTTATTATGATTAAAGGTTTTCTTTTATTAAACCAGCTAACTTCTTGCTAATACCAATGAATATCTTTTCAATTTATGACTGAGCTTCATCTAAGCTGTCTCACATCAACATTAATGACTAAGATTGTCTTACAATTTTTCTTTTCTATGTGCTATGAGGAAAGAATCCTATTATGCAATGAGGCTGCTAATACATTTCAAGAAAAATTTATGCAAGGGCATTATCGCTCTTTGAAACTTTGAAAGTAATGAACTGTAAACTTTAGTTTTGGGTGATATTTGGGATTTGTAAATATTCTTGCTTAATTTTTTCAATGCCTCCACACTCTGACTTCTACTTACTGTTTCTCATGCTCTTCCCGTCCCCTCTCCCCATTTTCTTGCAGGAAATATCCAATTATCTTATTCATCAGATTTATCCCAACATAGGAATAAAGTGACATTCCTTAATCATGCTATCATCTCTCATCTATTTAATATTAATTTCCTTCCTCATTTCTAATTTTGTTCACTTGTGTGTTCATTTTCTGAACCAATTTATATTGGCTTACCAATATTCAAAGAAAAAATGATCATTAATTAAATTTACAAATTGCACAGAAATTACAATTGCAAGTTTTTTAAGAAAATCATTTGATTTCTTTCTTTACTTTTTTTTTTTGTTTTCTTTCACAACCTTTGTAGAATGTTTTTAAAGTACAGTTACTTAATTTTCACTTTGTTTTTCCATTTAAATATAAGTTTCTGAAGCAGTCTTTTTGTTTAAGGCCTACTCCCTGCTGTAGTCCAAAGACTTTTCTAGGTAACCTCTTCTTCATCTTCACTTACTAGAAAAGAAAAAGATGCTCTTATCATAGTCCTTAATTCTTCCTTGCTTCAGTCATGTCCAACTCTCTGCAACCCTATGAACTGTAGCCTGCCAGGCTCCTCTGTCCATGGGGTTCTCCAGGCAAGAATACTGGAGTGGGTTGCCATTCCCTTCTCCAGGGGATCTTCCCAACCCAGGGACTGAACCCACGTCTCCTGCATCTCCTGCACTGTGGGTAGATTCTTTACCTGCTAAGCCACCTGGGAGGCAAAATTATCACTAGACTAATATTTAGAACTGTCTGAAATGTTAAAGTTTTTGGTTTATGTTTTGCTCCTATTTTCTGATTTAATTCCCATTTCATGCCTGTGGAGGCAGTGTGGGGAAAGGTGCCTTCTCTTAGTGACCCCTGGGGAATGCTATGCTCAGGATAGCATAGCACTGAATCTTAGCATTGGAGAATCTTGTATTCTTACAACACTGTGAATGATACCTTCTGTGTACCCCAAGAGTACACTGTGTACCTGGAGAGCTCAAACATGTTTAAGCAATCAAGACTGCTTAATTTGGGGGGCTGATTAATTTGGTAATGCTGCTGTATTCTTTTTTTTTCATATTTGATAGGAGCTTTTCCCTTGGTTACAAAACCCAAGCCCATATACAAAATTAGGAACGCTTTAGATGCCTCTTTTGAAAGACTGTTTTAGTCCCTTTTAACTGCGTTAAAAAAAAAAAAAAGGCAATTTTTCAACACTATTTTGAAAACTGAGAAGTTCAGGAATATACTTAGTTTCCTTTTATCTACAAAATGGTGCAATTCCAATTCCAACCAATAAGGTCACAACAGATTGGATCAGGCCAATGTATAGGTTCTTCTGCACTGTGCTGTGCTATGCTTAGTCACTCAGTCATGTCTGATTCTTTGTGACCCCATGGACTGTAGCTCGCCAGGTTCTTCTGTCCATGGGGATTCTCTAGGAAAGAATACTGGAGTGGGTTGTCATGCCTTCTTCCAGGGTATCTTCCCAACCCAGGGACTGAACCCAGGTTTCCCGCATTACAGGCAGATTCTTTACCATCTGAACCACCAGGGAAGCCCATGAACACTGGCGTAGGTAGCCTATTCCTTCTCCAGGGGATCTTCCTAACCCAGGATCGAACCAGGGTCTCCTGCACTGCAGGTGGATTCTTTGCCAGCTGAGCTACCAGGGAAGCCCACGTCTGCACTACTTGTAGACAATGTTCACTTATGTTAGTTCTCACTTAAAACACCAGAGGAAATAGGAATCGGCACAGGATAGTAAAACCAAATTCTTAAACCCGTGTGTCCAGCGTCAATTTTAGCTCTTAGATAAAGGCATGGGACATAAATGAGGCAGAACAGCAGGGAAGAGTCATGCCTGCTAGGGATAAATGACAGTATGGCATGATATAAGGCTCATGGTATCTCAACCCAACAGATACATTCTATTTTTTAAAGCCTGTCTTTAAACGTGCTGACTAATCATATGTGGGCCCAGACTTTTTCCAGAGGGGTCTGACTTCAGTAAGGCATCTTAAGCTGCCTTGATTACTCTGTAATGATTAAATAGGCACATGGGAGCTTTCTGGACTATCTTTTCTTCATGATGTTGAGTCTAGCTCAGGAATAGCTTTGAGAATTGGTACAGAAAGATAAAGTCACAAGCAGGGCAACTGGTCATCCTGGTAAAGACCTTTCTTTTTAAAGTGCTGAGGGATGCCTATGCTCACATCAGCACTATTCATGACAACTGAGATGGAAACAACCTAAATATCCATCAACAGATGAATGGATAAAGCAGATATGGTACATACATACAATGGAACACTATTCAGCCATAAAAGAGAAGGAAGTAATGCCATGTGCCGCAACGCAGATGCACCTAGAGACTATCATACTAAGTAAAGTAAGTCAGAATGGGAAAGACAAATATATGGTATCACTTATATGTGGAACCTAAAATATGACAAAAGGAACTTATCTATGAAATAGAAACAGACTCACAGACATAGAGAACAGACTAGGAATTGCCAAGGTGGGGGGAAGGTCAGGGGAGGGCTGGACTGGGAGGCTGGGGTCAGCAGATGCAAACTATATTATATATAGGACGGATAAAACACAAGGCCCTGCTGTACAGAGCAGAGAACTATAAACCACAATGGAGAGAAGGAATATGAGACAGCATGTGTGTATATGCATATAACCGAACCACTTTGCTATATAGCAGAAATTAATACATTCTAAATCAACTATGCTTCAATAAAACTAATTAATAGAAAAAAAGTGGTCAAGGGGATGGATCGCATCTGGTCACCACCGTGTCCATTTACATCACAGTGGAGCTGACGCTGATACTAAAGAATCTGATTAGCCAAAGGTCTGGAGTTGCAGATTTTTGAATCTTCCTGAACTGACTATTGTCTCAAGATGGCATACTGCCCTATGGATTGGCACTGAAAAGTGACTGGAACTTTTAAACATGACCTCAACTCCCTCCATATTTTCTGTAGAATGTTGTTTGGAAAGTTTAGAAAGGGCAGGGAACCAAAGTCCGCTCCCCTAGCAAAGAGAATCTCATGTTCTATCTGTTCAACTTAGGCACCCCTGCCCTGAGTCACTGGCTAGCTGGGATGTCCCTGCTTTTTCCTCCCTTGTCTGACAGTGCCAATGCCCAGCTGGCCTCGAACATCAGCTCACAAACACCCTGATGAAAGAAATGTGAGGGTAGGGCTGAGAGGAGCTTGCCAGGTCTCTGGAAAGGTTTTCATTTCATAGATGAGCAGGCTGAAGCCCAGCACAAGTGTGTACCTCAGAGGACTGGAGATCAACCTTCAGTGTTGCAATAAAGCACAGAGCTCACTTGTCCAAAGGCCCGCAGCCCATCAGTAGGGCTGCAATTACAATCACAGTCCATGGATGGATAATCCAGCCACTGCTGTCTGTGCCACTGTGCTATCTGGACCTCCCACCCACAGACCAGCTCCCCGGAAAGTCCCACTTCATAGCAGTGATTTTATTCTGCAGAGGTAGAAGGGAACCAAGCAAAGAGACAAATGACGGTGGAGACCGACATGAAGTATATATATATGGTCGTCATGGTTTAGTCGCTAAGCTGTGTCCATGTGTCCAACTCTTGCAACCCCTTGGACTTTAGCCCGCCAGGCTCCTCTGTCCATGGAATTCTCCAGGCAAGAATACTGGAGTGGGTTGCCATTTCCTTCTCCAGGGGATCTTTCTGACTCAGAAATCGAATCTGCATCTTCTGCATTGGCAGGTGTATTCTTTACTGCTGAGCCACAAGGGATTCCCATATATTCCCAAACACATACTGCTGTAAATCAGAATAATGAATACAAAATGCAAAAGGATCTCAGAGGTTAAAATCTATGCCGTGAGCTGCAGCAGCTCAAAGGTGCAGGGAGCTTGTGCATCTTACACCTACTGGCTGCTCTGTACTAGCTCTCCTCATCTGGTTACCTTGCTGTGCGCTTGATAAATAAAGATAAGATAAATTTAAGAAACAGTTTTCCCTTAAGAAACTCATCACTCAATAAGAAGTGACAGAGATATGAATAATGCAGAAGGGAGTGGTAGGTACTATGCAAATATTTATGCGGTGGGGGAACAGAGAAGACAGAATAGAAGTTCTTAGATTCTCAGTGGGCAGTGAGACAAGAGCGTACAGAGGATATGCTAGAGAAAATGCAGCTCCCTCCTGTCTAGGCTGCTCTGGACAGAGGTGAGACCTGGCATGCCTCTGGGGCTCTGTCACACCAGGCTAGTCTTGGGAGCCTGAGAAATCACTAGAGCTTTCATAGCCCACTCTGACCAAATTCTGGTTGAAAGAAATGAAGGCTGCGTTACCAAGCAGACAGGAGCATTCTCAAGTTTTCACACGGAACAACTACTTTGTAAATCCAAATGCAAACTCCATTAGTACTTGGCAGGTCCAAAACAGTTGTCCTCTCCCCATCAAGGGAGCAGGAACAGCCCATGTGTTTTGCAGGAATTTCTTTCTAAGTTTCCCCCTCTCATCTATCACAGCTAAATGTCCCAGAGCCCAGACTAACTCACTTTCTCCTTAGACCCCACCCTAAAAGGTGCTTAGGACCAGAGGCACTGATCCCAGCTGATGAGTGAAACTGACTAGCGGGGCAGCTTGTTAAGAGAGGCAGTCAGGGCAGCAGACTCCACCGGAAGCAGTCTGACTGCAAAGTGTACCTGTCCCTCCTGGGAAAAGAATGTGGATTCCTTTCCTGAAGCCTGCACATCACAGGTGATGAGGACTGACTACCCGAGCAGGCAGCGAAAGGGTGGGGGTGAGAAGAGCTGATCAGGCGGCCTTGCCCCTCTATGGGGGTGGGGGGTGGTGGCAGTGAACACCATTGCTATAACTCAGATACACGGGAGATCCTCAGACAGGGCCCCAGAATGGTCTGCCCTCTGCAGATCCTGCTTGTTACCCAGGAGCCAAGGCTGTAGTCATGGAAAGAGTCTGGCAGCAAATGGAAGAAAGTCAGGAACCCTGTCACTGGGGGCCCCTGGGTCCACAAGCAAGGTCCTGAGGATGCCTGGGAGACAGGCATGCCCCCTGTCTGTGGCCCCTTTATCTTTAGGTTGGAGAAAACGTGCTTGCTATGGAGCAGCTTCCCCTCTGAAGTTCACTGAAATATTCACCAGAGATGGTGGGAGGCAGTGAGGCAGTTGGAGGGCCCCAGAGATCAGCCAGCTCAGGACTGTCCCCAACCACAGGGTTAGAGGGGGAAGTCAGGGCCAGACAGGGAGAGACTCTCTGGGTCAAGGAGGCCCCATCAGAATCTGCATGGACTCTGAGCCACTGGACTCCCAGGCCTGCACCTGTCCTGCTAAACTGGGCAGCCCGGACCTCTGCAGGGCCTTCCCATCCTGTCTCACCTCATCAAGCTGGGCGGAAACATACAGTCTGCGTCCTAGGTCATCACCTTGACATTTCACGTATGAAAAACAGGTGGAAAAGGAAAAGTGGCTCATGCCAGACCACAGCTGGTACCTGACCTGGCAGGTTTGGGGTCCCTTTGCCTAGGGCTCACTTCACCACATGCCTGGGTCTCCCTAAGGAAATGCCCCGAGTCTCAGCCCAAGCCACCCCCTCGTTTCCCTCCTGGAAGATGTGCAGAGCATCCAAAGGCTAACCCAGAAGACCCCTGCATTGCCATCCCTAGCCCTGGAGGCTGAATATCTTTACCTTCAAATGCCCGGGCAGCATCCACGAGGTGGGTCCAATCTAACCCTGTGGCCGTGTCTGGGAGGGGCATCAGGCCAGGATCTGCGCACTTGGACTTATCCGATAAGGACCCATCGGAGAACCAGAACTCATCTAGACAGGAAAAAACCCAGAGCGTCAGTCAGATAGCAGTGTGGGTACTGGCTGGGCCTTCAGAAGGGCCCAGGGGGGTTCTTGTCCCAGGTAAGAAACACACATCCCACCGCTGTTTGTGAAAGAGCCACAACTGCCAGGCTCACTTAGGGGTCGCCAATAGGCAGGGGCTGGTGCAAGATCAGGGCTGAGGTTCCCACAAACCAGAAAAGCAGAGGTGAGCTCCTCCTGGGTGGGCTCCTCTGAAGGACATTACCTGGGTCTGACCACCCTGAAGATCACGTCCTGTTTTCCTCGGGATGACTTCCCCATGGGAAGAGTATTGCAAGCCTCTACCGTAAAAATGGTTTGGTACAATCTCTCTTGTACATTTCGCTATGTATAAAAGTGGTGATTGAATTTCGCTTGTGACTCAATGAGATGGTCTGATCAGTGGCTAAACCAGAACCCGCTCCCTATCCTGCACTGAGTATTTGCTAGTCTTCTGTACAAAGACACCCTGTACACTTCTCCTGAACTCTCATCACAGGACGTGAAGCACTTACGTCACCAGTAATACTGGCTGTTAAGAAGTCATTATGCATCTGCAGACACGCTTCCTGAAGGCTAGAGCTCCTCTAACACGCCTCTTCTGGACCTGCCCAGAACCATGGCACACAGCTGCTCACGGACACATCTGACTAATTAGACCAATCAAAATAATGACCACCTGGCTGTCTGAGCCTGCAATTAAGTTATGGAGGGGCCGTAATTAACCAAGTGCACCTGTAATTTCAGCTCCCACATCCTATGGGGTGGCTGTGAAGTGCTGGCATCTGGACCAGGATGGAGGGAGCCTGGGATTTGCCCTTGAAAGACATGAACACTCCCTCTCCAGCACCTTCCACATGAGCTCTTAGCCTAACTCCAGCAGCTGCAGTTAACAATGGAGCCACTCTGCTCTTAATACCACCCCACTCAGATGTGAAACCATCATCCCCTCCACTTATTACTTTTAAAGATTTTTTTGATGTGGGCCATTTTTTAAAAGTCTTTATTCAGTTTGTTACAATATTGCTTCTGTGGCATGTTTTGGTTTTTTGGCTGTGAGGCATGTGGGATCTTTGCTCCCCAAACAGGGACAGAACCCACACCCTCTGGATTGAAAGGTGAAGGCTCAACCACTGGACCGCTAGGGAAGCCCTGCCCAGTCCATTTTGCAGGGAACCCAGTGACAGGTACTTTATCAAGGTCACTCCTGCCACCCTCCCCTCCACTTGCTCGTGCTTTACACTAACAACCCTTTCAGCATGTTCTGTGCATGAGGTTCTCTGTCCTTGTCTGCTCCTCTCCTGATGGCCCCTCTGAACCCATGGAGGCACCACAGGGCAGAGGATGGACTGACTCCACCCAGGTCCCATCTTTACCCAGAGTTTAAGGTTCAACCCCCCAGGGAGAAAGATCAGGAAGCCTGGGGACCTTCAGTCATTTGCCAATCACTTCCTTTATCTAGAGACAGCAGCTGAAATAGGTTTTCTGCACCAAGTGTAAAAAAATTATTTGACCTGGTGGCAATTACTCTCGCAACTGATTTCCCTGCAGCTGAGTGTGTCATGGATATATATATATATATATATATTTATTTATTTACATGCATGTGGCAGCTCTGGGAAGGGTGCCCCAGGGCTGGCTGGAACCCAACGTGCATGAGGCACCCCCTCACCCGCTGCCTCTCCTTCCCTCACTGGAGAGGAAAACATCAGGGAGTGAAAAATTATTCAGGTGAATGAACATTTCTACAGAAAGTATACTCTCTTGGTCACGTTTTGCTAAGAAATGTCAAGCTGAGGATCTTCTTTGCCTTTGTAAAGAAATAGTCCTTCACCTGAGCGTTTAGCATCTTAGAGCCTAAAATCAGACCCAGTATACTCTGTGTGCTTTCTCCTCGGGGCCACCAGACGATGCCGACCGGCTCTCACCCAGGGGTCCCCGACCTTCAGGATCGAATGCCTGGTGACCTGAGGTGGAGCTGATGTAACAATAATAGAAATACAGTGCACAGGACATGTAACGTGCTTGAACCATGCTGAAACCATCCACCCAAACCCCCGCCACTGGTCTGTGGAAAAACTGTCTTCCACGAAACCAGTCCCTGGTGCCATTAAGGCTGGGGACTGCTGTTCTAATTAGAGCCAGGTAGAAAGGAAAAAATAGCAGAGACAGAAAAAGGGGCAAACACAGGGAGAGAGCAGTGCTGGGCTAGAGTCCATCATACCCTCGTCCTGTTCCTATCGCTCTGTGGGCTCAAAGAGCATCTTTCCCAAAAGCCCAACGGGGTAACTGACAAAGGAGACCTGGTTGTCCTGGGCTAAAGATTAGGCTCTGATTTTATGCGGCACAGATCTGAAGCTTGTGGTCAGAAGCTTCTGCCCAGAGTGAGTGAAGTGTGGGTGAGTGGGCCCCACAATCCCACAGCAGGGCTCGTCACAGCAACAGGCAAAGCCAGGACATCCTTTGAACCTCCTCCAACTCTGACGGAGAACCAGGAAAGAAGGGATGTGCGCATGCTAAGTTGCTTCGGTAGCATCCAACTCTTTGTGATCCTATGGACTGTAGCCTGCCAGGCTCCTCGGTCCATGGGATTCTCCAGGCAAGAATATTGGAGTGGGTTGCTATGCCCCTCCTCCAGGGGATCTTCTTACCCAGAGATCGAACCCACATCTCTCTGTCTCCTGCATTGGCAGGCGGATTCTTTATCACTGAGCCACCAGGGAAGTCTGAAAAGCACCGTACACATTGGTGTATTTAAAATAATCAACAAGGACCTACTGTAAAAAATAAATAAAAATAAATATAAAACAATTTTAAAAAATACCTATTTTTTTCTAATGCTTGGAAAATCATATAATTGGGTAAGGCTTCAAACCCCCAAAAGTTCTTTACAATATTTGTAACTGACATTAGGCTCACCCCAGTGATGTTTACTCTGCACCTGCTGTATTCCAGGTCCCAGCAGGTACCCTATCACCAGCACCCAGGGATGGAATATCCGCAAGATGCGGGTTCTGCCCTTGAGGAGCCATCAAGGAGCAGATGAGTCGTGCAGCTGCTGCTCTGCAGTCTGGGGAAGTACATGCAGGAGCTAGCCCCAGCGCTCGGTGAACCACAGCAGGTATCACAGGTTGTTCCCTGAGCTTTCCAGGTGGGGAGGACGAGACATGACTTAGGTGCCAAAGCCTGCTACTTCTGGGCCAGTTCTCTCAAGCCAGTGCTACTCTGGAGTCCCTGCTGCTCTTCTGGCCGACCCACGAAGGCAGTCATGATTTCCGAAAGACGGCTGAAGTGCAGGCAGCACTGCCTGAGCCTCCACTCTCTGGCCTGGACATTGATCGTGTGGCTTCCTGTTTGTTCATCCAGACCCTGAAATCTCGGGGACCATCTATTAAATCTGACTTTACTGCTGCTGTTATAAATGCTGAGGAGCCTTCCTGACAGCATTTCCTGGTGGTCAAACAGCTGTGGTTTCACAATTACTCTCCAGAAACCGAGGGCTCTTCATTACAGGGGAGACTGAGAACATTTAAAATAGAGAAACAAATGCCCCATGGGGTCAGAGAACACCCTGCCTTTAATGTCTGTGGACACTGTCTGTGGGGCGAGCGAAAGCCCACACACACCGAGTCTCCTGCTGGGGTCTACGGCATCTTGAGTGGCTGCTAAATTAGAAGCAAATTACTGATTTCTTTTACTTGTGTTAAATCTTCCTCAGGCCTTTTAAACTTCAAGGATCATCCTTTGTGAGGCGCTTAGGTGTCACAACTAGAGGATGTGGGAACACACAGAACCTAATACTCTTTTTATTTTCCAAAATTTAAGAATTCTTATTTGTCTACCTATCTATGAAGATTGCTACCATTCCCTGGAGGGTTTTATATATTCCATAAAAAAATCATGAGTTCTCTTTAAACATGCTCTAAACCTGCCAACGCTTGGGACTGCGCTGAGTGAAGCCAGGTGACCACGTGGTCTCGGAGGAGAAAGATGCTATGAGCACCTTTCGGTATCTTTGGTTTGGGGACCTGTGAACTGTGTGTCAAAATCTCCCACTTTTTTTTCTACCTGGCCCACTAAAGGAATTTTACTCTGAAACCAGTGATGGAAACAAAGGCCCTAAATGTAATGCAGAAACATCTCAGATTTTTTTCAATTGTTCGAGCAAGTCATTTTTTTGTACCTCCAAGTTGAAGACAGAACGATGCAGCACATTCAGGGTCCTCCCCGACCTAGGAAATATATATGAATTGTGACATGAATCACACCTAAAATGTGCCTATTAAGTGTCATCTGTCTCCCAAGGCTGGATTAAGATTCTGGTCTCAGGAGAAGAAAGATTCTGAGACAGGCCCAATTTTGAGACATGGAGAAGCTAAAGCTATCAGAAGGAGAAGCCTGTGACTGGTAATTACATGGAGAAAAGGGGCAGTGATGAGGTCTCACGAGATTCACCGTGAAAAGATAGGCTTGCCAACCCTTCCTCGCACTGTCCTTGGTCCAAATTAGGAACCAGATCCAAATGAGTCTGTGAGCAGAAGGTCAGATGCTTGCAGGAATAATGATGGTGAAACTTCAGGAGAATACACATGCCTTCTGCATATTCTAGTTCCACCTCTGTTGCTATTTAAATATCTGGTGCTACCCGCTTTGGCAGCACTAACCTAACTTCCAGTCCAAGACATGAAGCTAAGTGAAACACCTAGGCAACCCCAAGTAGTCCTCATTTCTCGCTCAAGACGTCTGCTGGGCACAAGATTTCATGTGTCCACTCTCTAGTGTGTTCCAGGGTCAGCCTGTTGGAACTATTCTCAGAGACAGATCTGCTTACTGGGGCTCCGCTGAGTGATTAGAAATCACAGAAGGCAAAGGATGATGGACATCTGCCTTGAGTAGACACAACAGAGATAACCACACAGGTCATCCCACACTGCAGTAACCAGTGAGAGTCAGAGACCCCAGGGGTGAGCATCTTCCCAAGGACGACCAGGTCCTTAGAGCTGCGTCTCTTGGTGGGAAGGGAGGAGAGAGTCCCAAATTTTGGGGGGAAGACAAACTAATTCAAATTACTCCCAGCTACCTTACTGACATTTTGTCATTCTATCCATCAAACTGACAGAATATTTTTCTGAGTAGGTTGCTAAGTTTAGAAACTGGAGGAATCACATGCCCTGATGGTTCAATGGTAAAGAAGCTGCCCGCCAATGCAGGAGACATGGGTTAGATCTCTGGATCTGGAAGATACCCTCGAGAAGGAAATGGCTACCCATTCCAGTATGCTTGCCTGGGAAACCCCATGGACAGAGGAGCCTGGCGGGCTCTCGTCCATGGGGTCACAAAGAGTTGAACTCAACTTAGCGACTAAAAAACAACAACAACACGGCCAGATAAGATTTCCCTTGAGAAGAGCAAACAGCAAGGGCCATTCTCACTGCTTTTCCTAGGGGAGTAGACAATGAATTCAAGTCAGGCAGTTTTAAACTTGCATAGCGAACAGTCTCTCCTGCCTGTTTTCAACTGTGCCTTTGAACATAGTAAAAAAAGAATACAGTTCTGTAGGAGGTAAGTAGAGAGATAAATCGGCATATCTAGATAATAGAACAGTAGTCAGCACTAAACGGAAGTGAGCTATCAGGCCGTGGAAAGCCATGGAGGAACACTGGGTGCATTTTACTAAGTGAGATGCTAAAGAAGCCAATCTGGAAAGGCTACCTCCTGCATGATCCCAACTATACGACAATCTGGAAAGGATACAACTATGGAGATTACCAGAAGTTAGGAGACAGGGATGAACAGGGCGAGCACAAAGGAATTTTAGGGAGATGAAAGTATCCTGTATAGAACCATAATGGAAGATACGTGTCGTCATGCATTTGTTCAAACTCATGGAATGAACGACAAGAGTGAACCCTAACGAAAACTATGCACTATGGGTAATGAGGATGTGTCAATATTCCGTAACGCACCCCCACGATGAGCGGTGTTGATAATGGGGAGACTGTGCCTGTGGGGACGGGGGTGTGTATGTGGGAATCTATGTGCCTTCTGCTCACTTTTGCTGTGACACTAAGATGGCTCTAAGTAAGTAATGTTCATTAAGAAAAAAAGTTAAACAAAAAAGAGCATATACAGTTGACCCTTGAGCAATGTGGTGGTTAGGTGTGTGGACTTCCCATGCAATAGAAAATCTGTGTATAACTGTATAGTTGGCTCCCATATCTGAGGTGCCACATCCTCTGATTCCACCAACCGTGGAGCATACACGACTGTGATATTTACACTGGAAAAAAATTTGTGTGTAAGTGGATGCCTGCAGTTCAAATCTGTGATGTTTAAGGGCCAATTGTGCGTTCTCCACGTGGAAGCAAATGAATGTAAGAATGTGAGAACTATATTAACATTTATTCTGTAGATTTCACCATCACACCACAAGCATTTTAAGTGGAAGATATAACATTTGCAAGAAAATAGTTTCACTGGTTTCAGGAGAGCTTTCAAGAGGCCATTAAAGTCATCTATTTACAAAAAAGGACACACATTTGCAGAAATATTAGGGTATTAGAATATGTCTGTCTGACCTTCATATCCTTATCAAGAAAGAGTATAAAGGTTTCTCCAGTTTGGGCAAAAGGACTTTTCGTAACAAGCAGGATATTATGTTACTTAAAGAAATAGATTAAGAATTTTATGAGACCAGGTTCATTCCTAATTATGTTAAACATTAGAAAGATTATTAGAGCTTTTATGTCATTTAGCCTGGGATTTACATATGAAGTTCAAATTGGTTCTAAAGGATTCTAAAGATAATGCTTTCTATGATGAAATTCAAAAAACAACCAAAAAACCCCTGATGACAGATATATTTGATTAGATCCTCATTCTTTCTGTACAACAGAAATTAACTATGAACAAAGAAAATAAAGCTAACTAATGTTAAAAAAAAAATCACCCTTCAACACTGACATGTTAATAAGGAACTAACACTACATAAAAAGGAAAGATTTTAGGATCTGAAGGAAAATCATTTAGAAAGTATCTAGTCAACTGTGGCTAATATATAAAGAGTGAACTGGAAACAGAGAATCTAAGTGGTGGGGCTTGGGCCCATGCATCCTGATGCCCCGGCGCCACCTTCACCATCACCATTAGCAGGTCTCAAAGATTAGGAAGCAGCAGACACAGAAGGTGAGGAAATCAACCTTCATCCCTGCATGCTGACCACCAGGAAATCTGCCCCATGCCACCATTTTTTCTTTATAAAATCGAGTTTTAGACATTTTTTTCTTTATAGACATAATAGCCCAGTTATAGTAGAGAGGTTAGTTTTTGCCTTGATAAAAATGTTTAATGTGGGATTTTCAATTTTCTGCAAAATTGGCAGTAGTGCTTAACTTTTGAAAAAAGTCCACTTTGGGGCTTTATCACCTTTCAGTTCAGTTCAGTTCAGTCACTCAATCGTTTCTGACTCTTTGCAACCCCATGGACTGCAGCACGCCAGGCCTCCCTGTCCATCACCAACTCCCAGAGTCCACCCAAACCCATGTCCATTGAGTTGGTGATGCCATCCAACCATCTCATTCTCTGTCGTCCCCTTCTCCTCCTGCCCTCAATCTTTCCCAGCATCAGGGTCTTTACACCTTTAAAAATTACTAAAAAAACCCAAACACCCAACCAAATGATATATATAGATTAAAGAATAAGCAAGTCCCCCCAGCCTCTGTAAGAGACCCACCCCAGAGAGCCCGCGAGGCTGGCGCGGTCCGCCCCGGGCACTCACTGCGTAGGCTCCCCACACTGGGCACAGGCTGGGTCCGGGGTGGCAATGTGCTGTGGTAGGGAGGGGTGGTGCTGAACAGGATATCGTTGGGCAGTGCCTGGTCAAGGATGGAACTGCGGGAGCTGCCAAAGGAAGAGCCCCTGCGATGGCTGCAGATGCTCTCGTCCGAGAGGGTGCGGTACAGTGAGCGCCGTGGAGACAGGTTCCCATAGAACGAGAACTAGGGGTTCACACGGGGGAGAGAGGAGAACAGACATCAGAAAGCTGGAAGCGTGGAGCTCACCTAACTCGGGTGGGTCCTGAACCTGCCCTGTGGGCATCTCTGAGCTGTCCCCAGGAAGGCGCAGGGCTGCAGCTCAGGGATGTTACACCAGGCACTTGGGTCACAGACGCAAACAAAGGCTTCCTGCAGTTACTGGATTTGAATGTTTTCCTCCTCTGACGTTCTGTGAAATATTACCAGGAATTAGACATGCACAGCTTTATTAATTCTGAAATGTTAAATGGCAGCTCCATTACCATATAGCCACGGCAGCTTCTGGAAATACAGAAGGTTGCCATTCAAGGCAATAGTTATTTGAAACCACACCGACTGCTGGCTTGATTTTAATTAGAAATGACTGCATTTTAATATTAGGTGATTTCTGTACCAATCACCTACATGTGAGCTTCAATCTAATCTAGGTAATAACATCAATTTTTTGAGCAGAGCAGCTTTCTAAATCGAACAAAAAGGTTCAAGAAAGACAGTATCAGTCCAGGAAAATCTTATTGTCTATGCACTTTAAAGTAACACTCATAAAAGTTTATTACCGTTACTGAAAATTGAGTTATAGTAATCAATCATAATTGGATTTAAAGAAACCATTAAAAGTATTGTTAAATCATAGATGGAGTAAGGAAAATTCATACTAGTGAAGCAAGCAGTCAAAAACTCAAGAAAAATTTAATCAAATCTGAGTTTCTAACTCATATTCTGAACCACATTCCTTATTCCTTTTGCATCAATACTAGTAAAAGCCAGAAAGTTTGTATCAAGCAAATATAGAAACGGCTATTTACGTTTGTCAATGCAGCCACAAGGCTAAAAATATTTCTATTGTATGTGTTCCTTCCATTCTGTCGACGCTGTCCAACTGATGAATGGGAACCAGAGTGTGTATGAACTACAAAGTTTACACCATGAAAAGAAGGCAGTTTGTCTTAGAAGAAAAAAAGAAAAATGTCAAGGAGAAGTTCGTTCCTATTAAAAGAAAAGGCATTTGCATTTTTGGTACAACAGCCTGCACCCAAGCTCATACAGTACCATATACATGATTGGATACAAGTTAAAAAACAAGAAAAAAAAGACTCATTCTGTTGAATTCTGCTGGGATTCCCTCTTCACACACGACCAGCAGGCTCTTCAGAACTCGATTACAGACCCATTAGATTAAAGCAGCTTTGAGGTAGCATCTCATTAGACTGTTACTCTCAGAACACAATTAGGTTAATTGCAGCATTGTTTTATTATAGGGAAGAGAGGGAGCACAAAGACTTGCTGTTTATCCTGATCACAGTCAAGACGGCAGTGCCTGACTTTTTTCTTTTCATTTGGACAAGAGAGTGCTCAATTAGCAGGGAGAAGGCTGCACTCCATTGCTGACTGCCGCCAAATACTTATGGGCACATCACATATCACCATTCGGGCCCTCAGGTACTTGCCAAAAGAGGAGACTGGGCTAGACTGCCTGTGAGCTCCTTTTCGTACCTTCCACACATTAACCAAGAGGCCTGAGAGACTGTAACAATGAATGACAACGCTAAAGCGAGTAAGGACACTAAGTGATCTGATGGTAGCAACAGGCGGCAGAGTACGTAACTCCTGCCCCTTTGTGGGACAGGATGACAACGCAGCAGGATGGCTTAGACAACCCACCCTTGGTACAGTTCTGGAGCAAAAAAGTCAGGTGGTGTGAGTTTTAACAGCTCCTGTTTCTGACTACCCGTCACGGATGGGTCCCGTGCGAGGCTGGTTCTTATGTCCGCTATAAGCCTGTAAATTCTGCAGTACACTTACCATTGCCTCCTTTTTGCAGAGGACAACACTCGGCCAAGAAGTTAAGTCACATGTACAAAATCACATGGCTAAAAAATAAAAAAGCAAATCACAGAGCCAATGTACAAAATCACATGGTGAAAAGGAAAAAGAAAAATGAAAAAAGACACGCCACATGGCCGACCGTCCTCGCAGCTAAGAGGTGAGGCCATGCCTGCCTGCTTGGAGCTCCCTCTATCCATCCAGAAGTCTCCCTTCCTGACCTCTCGCAGCCTTACTCTGCTTCCTGGTGGAATAACAGTGTCAAAATGGCCCTGGGAGTCCTGGCGTCTCTTTAGGCGTTTCCTTAGTGTTTCTGGTAACTTCAAAGCTACACAAAAATCACTGACCTTCCTCCTCCCCTCCTCCACCGAGGGGCTGTCGGGAAGCATCAGTTTCAGAAAGTCTTCTTTCGAGAGCACGTGCTGAGTTTCTGAGACAGCATCTCCCACCACTGCTTGCTGCTGAGCTGCCGAGGACAGCAGGTCCATCTCGCTGTACAGCCTGGGAGGAAATTAAGATGGGTCATCGGCATATGTAAAGCGCCTGTACCCTTACGGACTAAAATCCATTCTCCACCTTCAACCACCACATTCACACACACACACACACACACCCAGCTCTTAATTATTGAGCGAGTTCACTTTAGCCACATCTCCTCTGGATCCCCATGCTATCTCACATGTATGAAATGAGCTCAACAGCAGAGTTAGGGTTCTGAATAATTCAGAGACAAATCAGATCCCCAAAGCCCTGAATGAGAAAACAGAGTCAACTTTTCAAACAAGGCTGTGTGTTCCCTTTCCTAATCCGTATCAGAAAACACAGTTTCAATAATTCATCAGAGATTATCCTGTGTTCTTTGAAGGAAGCCTGGTGCTTCTCAGGAAATTGAGAGAGCCTTTCTCTTGTGTCTGGACAAACACACCCCACCGCCCATCCAGCAATACAGAGCGCAGGACTCTGGGGAACTTGACACTGAAGAGTAATCGATCTGGGCACATGCCAAGCATTTTTATTATCAGCAATTTCACAGAGCCGCTTCAATAACTAAAGAAGCTGTCTCCCTTATCAGTGTATAGAAATGTATTTATGGACAACAAAAGACTATCTACCTGAATTACTGTTTTTGCTGCTTTTCCAGGGAAAAAACTGGGGAGTTATTTTTTAAAAGCTTTGGTCTGAAACATTGCTGAAGACATGGTGAGTATAGAACCAGGGGCTGGACTGTCAGCAGAGATGGATGGGCCACGTGACCCAGAAATGTGATGCTGGTCCAGGGAGGCAGGCCACAGAGGATGACCTGTGTCACCGTCCTGTGTCACAGAGGTGACCCTATTTCTAATGCAAGGCTATTGCGTCACAGGGGAATGGCTTGCTGAGAAGTTATCAGGATATGACACACACAGACATGCTCAAAATTAAGAACTATTTATCTGAAATTGCTACAGCTCTTGCTTTGTTCTCGAGTTAGGTGCGGCGTCCCAAACTTTTTGGCTCTGGAAGCACCAGCAATGCTGATGACATGAATATAGCGACTGGGGCAGAAACTATAAAAATCTCTAAATGTGACTGAAGATCTGGTTGGCTTGCAGGATGGCAGGGCATGAAGATGGAGCTAAAAAAGAACCCAAGACCCGGGGGGATAGGGGTTCTGCGCAAAAGCCATGTGGGAAAACAGACCCTGGAGTTTTTGTGAAGAGGGCTTCAGATGTGCGCAGCTGTGGGCCCTGAGATTTGGGGTGGAGGCATGCAAGAGCTCCAGGCCCTATTTACTCTGGGAAAGACAGAGGGGAGAAAAACCCAAACCCAGGTCTTCCCAGTAACTGCTAAATGAAAATGTAATACCTAGAGTTGCTGATACATGTACTCTCCCAGTTTCCCCATGTTTTTGAATAAAATTGCTAGCGTTTTCTGCTAACTTAAGTGCCTTTATTAAAATTACCAAACGATATGTCAGAGAGTGGGCTTCCCAGGTGCTGCAGTGAAATAACACATCTGTGAACTGCCTATGAAATACTGCCGTTAGTAACTGCTACACTTTCTCTCCTCCCTGAGATGGGGTATTCTTGAAAATGGGACGTCGGATGTAATTAGCTTTGTATCTCTAATGCCTAGTGTAATTCTCCACGTGGGTAAACCCAGCATGGTGGTGACCACTACCATGTATCTAGAGTATTCTCGGGACATTGAGGGTCTGAAAATGGTATGAGCTGCACTGTGCTCAAGGCACACGTTCACGGCTGCTTAATAATGAGCCAGGAAGCAGCTCTCGTTTGCTGCACTTTAAAACATGCTGCTGCTGCTACGTTGCTTCAATCCGACTCTGCGACCCCATAGATGGCAGCCCACCAGGCCCCACCGTCCCTGGGATTCTCCAGGCAAGAACACTGGAGTGGGTTGCCGTTTCCTTCTCCAATGCATAAAAGTGAAAAGTGAAAGTGAAATCGCTCAGTCGTGTCTGACTCTTAGCGACCCCATGGACTGCAGCCTACCAGGCTCCTCCGTCCATGGGATTTTCCAGGCAAGAGTACTGGAGTGGGGTGCCATATTAACAAAAATAATCAACAAGGGTCTACCTGTAATATGACTTTGTTATTTAGCTGCTAAGTCACGTCCAACTCTTTTGTGACCCTATGGACTATAGCCCACCGGGCTCCTCTGTCTGTGGGATTCTCCAGGCAAGAATACTGGAGTGGGTTGCTATTTCCTTCTCTAGGAGATCTGGCCAACGCAAGAATTGAACCCGAGTTTCCTGTGTCTCCTGCATTGGTAGGTGTGTTCTTTACCACTGAGCCACCAGGGAAGCCCCAGAATATAACTTTATGGGCAATTTCTGCATCATGAGAAACTTCAAGGGGGCACAACTTATTTATATTTTGTGTACACTGAGACACGAATATTTGCTAGTTCTCAGAGGGACACACATGATGCTGGCTGATCTTTTTTAAAGTATATCTTTCAGTGATTTGGTAACACATTATTCTGACAAATCTCAATACAGTTGGCAAGTCCTGGAGGACCACAGTCATGATACATTACCATGTCTGCGTGAGATGGACGGTACATCTGACAGGATGAGCAGGGCCCGTGAGAAAAGCCTTGAGGAGGCCTGGGTTCGAGTCCCAGCACCCAGCTGGTGTGATGAGGAGAAATAACCCCTCTGCCCTCCAGAGACACGAACCCCTCACTCACAATACTCCCCATGCTGGCTCTATTTTATGAAGTCAGTGCTGCTAAACGAGTGTTACAATGCACCAATGCTGAGGCTCTCTAGGGAGAAATGTCCAAGTGGGTTCCTTCACCCTTTCCTGGCTCTTCAAGGAGACCCTTAGGGAAGATACAGCACCTCAATGATGTGCAGAGAACTTCTACAAATAACTGGTGGAACACAGGAGCCTCAGAACGGACCCCTGTGAAGCACCGGAAAAGTATCAGACAGAAGTACCAATGTGACCCCAGGAACATGTGTTCATAAAATGTGGTTATCTCTAAAAAATTTCTTTCTAAACAACTTCTTTGCAATTACTGGCATGATGGGTTTTTCCTGAAAAAAAAAAAAAAAGACTGCATATTCAATTTTCATTTTATTTTAAATTCCTATTATTTTTTTAAAAATGAGTGATATGATGATCTTTTACTTATCTATGTTTTGATGCATGGCATGTGAGATTCTCCAACCAGGGATCAACCTCTGCCTCTTGCATTGGTAGCGTGGAATCTTAACTTCCGGACCACCAGGGAAGTCCTCTATGTTCAAGTTTAGCATTAAAATTAATTTTAATTTAGAAGGCAATATCATGCTAGACATATTTAAAAAGTGGGGTCATTTCTTAAGGGAAATAGTGATCCTAGCTCATGGGCTAAACTTAAGATCTAGAAGAGCTCTCTGAAGATAGCTGTAGGTCTCGTGCACCGTTCACGCTGATGCCACAAGCCGACACAGCAAAAGACTGATGTCATCATTTAGTGCATGTGAAGGTTAATTTTTAAGGCTGTCCTTTAAAAATGTGAGCTTCCCTGATAGCTCAGTTGATAAAGAATCCACCTGCAATGCAGCAGACCCTGGTTTGATTCCTGGGTTGGGAAGATCCGATAGAAAAGGGATAGGCTACCCACTCCAGTGTTCTTGGGCTTCCCTTGTGGCTCAGCTGGTAAAGAATCTGCCTGCAACGTGGGAGACCTGGGTTCGAAGATCCCCTGGAGAAGGGAAAGGCTACCCATTCCAGTATTCTGGACTGAAGAATTCCATGGACTGTATAGTCCATGGGGTCCCAAGGAGTTGGACACGACTGAGCAACTTCCACTTTTTTCACATCAAAGAATAAGCAAATCACCAGCTACTATAAATGGCCCTGACCAGCCTTGACTTGCATTCTCAAAATGTGATTGCTTTGTCTCTTCAAAGACATGGAAGTTTTCACACATGTTACGGAACTGGTTATTAGTATTTTTTATCTTTTCTTTTTTCCAACAGATACAAAACATCCCTCCCTACTTGCCCCCACAAATGTGACAGCTGAAAGGGAAATCAAAGTCATGTTAAAATTCGGGGGAATAGAGACTTTTCTGTAAGGCTAGGGTTAAGAATGCACCTTGCAATTCAGGGGACATGGGTTCTATCCCTGACTGGGAAACTTAAGATCCCACATGCCTCAGGGCAACCAAGCCTGAGGGCAGCAAATACTGACCCTGCATGCTCCAACTAGAGAGTCCATGTGTCTCAACGAAAGATCCCGAGCGCTCAGCTAAGACCTGATGCAGCCAATCAATCACTTGATTAATTAACTTTTAAAAAATTAGGTGGGATTTTTTTCTTTCGTGCTATCACACAACATCTTTGGAGACGGTAATGGCAACCCACTCCAGTACTCTTGTCTGGAAAATCCCATGGATGGAGGAGCCTGGTAGGCTGCAGTCCATGGGGTCACTAAGAGTTGGGCACAACTGAGCGACTTCACTTTCACTTTTCACTTTCATGCATTGGAGAAGGAAATGGCAACCCACTCCAGTGTTACTGCCTGGAGAATCTCAGGGACAGAGGAGCCTGGTGGGCTGCCGTTTATGGGGTCGCCCAGAGTCGGACACAGTGAAGTGACTTAGCAGCAGCAGCAACAACACCTTTAGGAAACACACAGGCTTTGTGGGAATTCACACTGTCCTTGACCGTAGTTATTTACAGGATCTATACTCACACCATGGGCTTCTCTGGTGGCTCAGACGGTAAAGAACCTGCCTGCAATGCAGGAGACCTGAGTTGAGTCCCTGGGTTGGGAAGACTCCCTGGAGAAGGGCATGGCAACCAACTCCAGTATTCTTGCCTGGGGAATCCCATGGACAGAGTAGCCTGGCAGACTGCAGTCCGTGGGGTCACAAAAGAGTCAGACACGACTGAAACGACTTAGCAAGCATACTGAGACCATCACTAGCACACAACCCTGATTTTTCTATTGCAGACAGATTTTTGAATATAAAAATGAGGAATAGAAATCTGTTTTAAAGTTACATGAGAATATCAAGGAAAGAGAGGACTTTTCAAGGCAAACATAAATGCCAACATTTAAAGAGTTTTACAAAGACACTTCTCAATTATTCTGTTTGAGAAGATTTGTTTCTACTGGGGAAAAAATACATTAGCTTAGTCCACGCCCCAGACACCCAAGGCTGCCACCAGATACCACCTTACCCCTGACACTCAGCCACTTCAGGCTCCTCAGGTGGTGGGCTGTCTTCCGACTTCTTCCAGCCGATGATGTATTTGTTCACTGCCCCCTGCCTGAGGTAGGCCTTGGACATGGACCCCGGGGCCTGCTGACCACTGCCGTGAGACACGATGTAGACTTTGGACGTATCCAGAGACCCGCTGCTTTTCGAACAGTGAGCCGAGGGGCTTCCTGAATGGTGTGAGCCACTGGGGAGATAGACAGACCGAAGCTGTGATACGATCCGATCTCAGCAGTGGGCACGTTACCAACCTTGGAGCCACCATGACTCCTGTCCTCTGTGAGCAAAACTGGGCAGGCGTGGCTGTCTCTCTGCTGAGCCTTTCTTTCCACAGGCTGAGGATGTTCATGTGCAAAACTATACGCCTGTGGCCAGAAGGATGTTCCAAGCACAATTAGGAGAAATCTAATAGAAAAATGGGCGCCACACCGATGCCTCCAAAGAAAAGAAACTCCAATGGTAAATAAACATAAGAGAAGGGGCTCAACCCAGGGAAATGCCCGTGCAAACCATAGCAGGGTATCAGGCATGTTCTCCAGATTGGCAAAAATGGGACAGTCTGATGATGAGTGCCCAGTGTTCACCAGGATGTGGGGCAGCGACTCCTCCCACTGCTGGTGGGAGTGAGAGTGGCAGACAGTTTGGAAAGCAGTCTAGGCATTACCTGTAAAGGTGGGCAGCTGCTTAGCCTATGAGCCAGCAGTTCTTCTCCTAAGCGCACACCCGGGCCAAGCCTCTGCATGGGTGTGGCTGTAAACAGGCAACGGAAGTGCTGACAGAAGCACTGATTCGAACAGCTCCCCCATAGAGGCATCGGCACTGAATGGAGGGTCAATTAGCAAACATGGGTGAGGAAACAAAAAACTCCAGGGAAACACCAGGAAGGACTGGGCAGAGGCTGTGGACAATTGGGGTGAACTTCCCAAACAAAGTGGAAAAAGGAGCAGGTCACACAGAAAGGATCAAGCATGGCTCCATTTTTAAAGTGAGTTCATAAACAGGTGAAACTGAAGGATATGTTGTTCAGGAATGTACGAATCCGTAGTGAAATGTAGAGAAAAGCGAGGGGGATGGTCATTGCCAAAGCCAGGCCAGGGGCCACCTTGAGGGGGAAGAGAAGGGCTTGTGACCGGACAATACTCGGGGATCCTGACACAGTAGAGTCGATTCCTCAATCCAGTGTGGGTATATGGATGCTTGCTGTATTACTGTGTGATATGAAATAATATTCAAAAGACAAAATCCCTAAAAACAACTTAAAGGTCAGCTGAAGCCAGAAGGACTAATGACTCCCATGGGCTGTATGACCATCCCTAGAAATATAAAAACCTAAAGATCTTTTTTTTTAAATTCAGGAAAATCAAGATTCTAATGTTTTATGAAAAATAAGTAAGAACAGAGATCAGGAATCATTTTATGAAGTCGTAAATGTTTCAGTTACAGTTCTAACATCAGAGTTTGGGAAGGCAGGTGAGCATCGCTTTCAGAAACCCTGACACACAGGTGTGCCTCAAGGGTTCTGGAGCCAGACTGCTGTCACAACAGGGAGACCCTGGACTCGTTTACTAAGCTCAGCTTTCTGATCTGTAAAACGCATACAAGGCCTGTCCAGTGGTTAAGACTTCACCTTCCAATGCAGGGGGTGTGGGTTGATCCTTGGTCGGGGTGCTATGATCTCACGCATCTTGGGGCCAAGAAAATAAAACATAACATAGAAGCAATATTGTAGCAAATTCAATAAAAACTTTTTAAATGGTCCGCATCAAAAAAATAAAAACTTTAAAAGCAAAACAAAACAAAAAAACCTGATAAATACTCTTGACCTCAGAGAATTGCTCCGAAGATTTTTCTGAATTAATATTAGTGAAGTAAATGCCGTTAATTTGCTTTTTAGAGTGGTGCATCAAAGAATTATTCACAAGTTCTTGCCATTGGGAGAATTTACCACAGGGTTCCTCACATGATAGCCCCTAGATAAAATAAAATCTTATTCTGAAATCAAACCTGTATACAAAGCAAGGATCATTCAATGACGGAAGCTAAAAAAAGTCTAATATTAAAAATTATTTTGAAATGGACTTTTTATAAAGGCTCTGAAGGTAAAACAAAACTCAATAAAATAACCCATCTTTGGGTCTTTGTATGTTGGAGACATGGTGGCATTTGAAAAATTATCACACAAAACAAAACAAATAAAACACTGCATCTATTTGCTCCTCTGAATCACTTGGTTCCTGGTGGTAAGTCTGGTGTCCCTTAGTAGGATGGTGGCGGTGGTGGCGGTGGTGTAGTCACTCAGTCATGTCCAACTCTTTGTGACCCCATGGATTACAGTCTGCCAGGCTCCTCTGTCCATGGGATTCTCCAGGCAAGAATACTGGAGTGGGTTGCCATTTCCTCCTCCAGGGGATCTTCCTGACCCAGGAATCGAACCCCGGTCTCCTACATTGCAGGCAGATTCTTTTCTTTACCACCTGAGCTATAAGGGAAGCCCCCGAGGCTCCCTCAATTTGGGGTCCAGGTCCGTGCCCTGGGAAAGATGTTGTACTGCCGTCCCCTGACCCAAGGTAACCTAAGCAACAGGCAAGGAAGGTTGCATATTGTCACCCTGCTTATTTAACTTATATGCAGAGTACATCATGAGAAACGCTGGACTGGAAGAAACACAAGCTGGAATCAAGACTGCCGGGAGAAATATCAATAACCTCAGATATGCAGATGACACCACCCTTATGGCAGAAAGTGAAGAGAACTAAAAAGCCTCTTGATGAAAGTGAAAGTGGAGAGTGAAAAAGTTGGCTTAAAGCTCAACATTCAGAAAACGAAGATCATGGCATCCGGTCCCACCACTTCATGGGAAATAGATGGGGAAACAGTGGAAACAGTGTCAGACTTTATTTTTGGGGGCTCCAAAATCACTGCAGATGGTGACCGCAGCCATGAAATTAAAAGACGCTTACTCCTTGGAAGAAAAGTTACGACCAACCTAGATAGCATATTCAAAAGCAGAGACATTGCTTTGCCAACAAATGTCCGTCTAATCAAGGCTATGGTTTTTCCTGTGGTCATGTATGGATGTGAGAGTTGGACTGTGAAGAAGGCTGAGTGCTGAAGAATTGATGCTTTTGAACTGTGGTGTTGGAGAAGACTCCTTGGACTGCAAGGAGATCCAACCAGTCCATTCTGAAGCAGGTCAGTCCTGGGATTTCTTTGGAGGGAATGATGCTGAAGCTGAAACTCTGGTACTTTGGCCACCTCATGAGAAGAGCTGACTCACTGGAAAAGACTCTGATGTTGGGAGGGATTGGGGGCAGGAGGAGAAGGGGATGACGGAGGATGAGATGGCTGGATGGCATCACTGACTCAATGGACGTGAGTCTGAGTGAACTCTGGGCGTTGGTGATGGACAGGGAGGCCTGGCGTGCTGCGATTCATGGGGTTGCAAAGAGTCGGGCAGGACTGAGTGACTGAACTGAACTGAAGAGGTGGTGCTATGATAATGAACTCTCTCCACTTCCTGGGTGTATACCAGTTAGTAATCCCCCAACAGGAAAACTCCTTCTGTTGGCAATGGGCTCTGAAGGCCTGTATGTCTTTCTCCTAACCTTATTTTGAAAAACTCCAGATCTACAGAAACGGTATAAAGACAGGAGATACCCATCATCGAGATGTATTAGTTGTTACTCTCTGGCTACAGCTGCATCATTTTTCTCTGAACCATCTAGAAGTAGCTGTAGACTTTATGACATCATACTTTCATATTTCCATACATATTTCCTAATAATAAAGATACTCTCCCACAGAGGACCAATGTGATAATCACAAATCAGGCATTAATGCACTATTATTACCTAATACCCACTCCATAGTCTCATTTCTCAGCTGTCCAACATGGCTTATGGCTTCAGTTTCCCCATTCAGAACTCGGGCAGGACTGTGCATTGCCTTCAGTTATCATGCATTTCAAAGCCTTTGATTATCCCTGAGATATTTTAAAGTCTAGGGTATCCATGCATGCATGTGTGCTAAGTCGCTTCAGTCATCTCAGACTCTTGGTGACCCTATGGACTGTAGCCCTCCTTTGTCCACGGGGCTCCTCCAGGCAAGAATACTAGAGCAGATTTCCATGCCCTCCTCCAAGGGATCTTCCAGACCCAGGGACTGAACCCGTGGCTCTTATGTCTCCTGCACTGCAGGTGTGTTCTTTACCACTAATGCCACCTGGGAAGCCCAGGGCATCCCTAGTCTAATGTAATTAATATGATGCATGGAACACCCAAATTTATCTTCTGAAATCACCAAATGGAACGCTTTTGGAGAATGTGTTGTGAATAACAATAGTATGGTCCAAGCCTGATGTGTTTTTCCATTTGTTTATAAAATAGATTTTCCTCACTTCAGTTCAGTTCAGTTCAGTCACTCAGTCGTGTCCGACTCTTTGCGACCCCATGAATCACAGCACACCAGGCCTCCCTGTCCATCACCAACTCCCGGAGTTCACTCAGACTCACGTCCATCAAGTCAGTGATGCCATCCAGCCATCTCATCCTCTGTTGTCCCCTTCTCCTCCTGCCCCCAATCCCTCCCAGCATCAGAGTCTTTTCCAATGAGTCAACTCTTCGCTTGAGGTGGCCAAAGTACCGGAGTTTCAGCTTTAGCATCATTCCTTCCAAAGAAATCCCAGGATTGACCTCCTTCAGAATGGACTGGTTGGATCTCCTTGCAGTCCAAGGGACTCTCAAGAGTCTTCTCCAACACCACAGTTTAAAAGCATCAATTCTTAGGCTTGATTAAAAATGTCTTTTACCCCAATAGTAAGAAATTTTAAAGTTAAACTCTAAGAACAAAGGTACTGAATCCATTTGACAAGCAATATGGCAAAAACTTGTGTTTAGCAGCAGTAGCATCGTTTTTCTCTGAAGCTGGTAAACATCCTAGACTATTAGCAATACAATTTTGGGGAATCTTTTCCTTCTAGACTCAAGTTATTATTTTTCGAGTTTTATTGCCAACTTCCCATCCTTTGTACTAAGAGTGTGATGACATGAATAAGGGTAAGCAACAGATAATCACATGAGCCATTTACAGGAGAATACAGAACATGGGTTTTTTTGTCTTGTTTTTTTGGCAGTTGATTTATTTCACTTTGCAAAAGCTTGGTTAGGCTCAGATGAATACAGCTTTGTATTCTGAGCTCTTATCTAAGTGCCCTGCCGTTGCAGGAAAAAAAAAACAAACCAACCCAAACGGGTTTGCTGAATTAGAAGCCCGGAGAAGCAGGAGAGAACAGGCTGGGAATATGCTGGTGCTGCTTAATGGGTGGTGATTCCTGCACACCCACAGTGTACCCCTGTTCCCCGCTCACACCAGTGCAGCTTGTCTTTATGAGTTGTAAATCTCTTCCCTGTTCTCAGTACAATCCCAGAAAAATACCACATACACAACTCACACTTGCTTTATTCCTGGATGGCTGTTCGGAGCATGCGCGTGTGTGGTGGGGCTGGTGGGGATGGTAGTAGTCGTTGGTGATGAAAATCCAGAATCAGAGCGTGAAGGGTGTTCCATATACAGGTCTGGGCTCCTGACACTGGGAACAGTTAACCTTTGCACCTCCGATTTCCCTAGGCTATCCAGGCACTGGTTTACTAACTCAATCAACAAATGCCTATCAACAGTCTTCTTAGACTTCCTTCCTGCATTCAACAAACACTGCAACGCCTACCACGTTTAAGAGCCTGTGCTAAGTGGTGCGGGTACAAGGAAGCAGACAGGTCCAGGCTTTTTAGTGAAAGGAAGACTGCAGCCGGGGAGGGGGGCGATGTGGACGGGACAGGATAAGCTGTGAGCACAGACCACCTCACTGTGGAATGAAAAGATCTGCTGCCACGTCGGTGGGCAAGAAACGTCACAGCCATCAGCGGTTTCTGGCCTCCAGAAGTGAACGAGGGCTCCCCGAACAACAAAAGGATTGTCACAAGCTGAAAGCAGAGAGTTCCTTTATTTGGTCGACATCACCCAGGGCGGGAGTGCTGAGAAGCAGCTGAGACATGGTGAGATAGACTGTGCAGGGCTGGGGGTGACTAGCCAGGATGCTCAGTGCCGATGCCAGCCCCTAAGAGCCTCTTCTCTTTCACTCCCTGGACCACTCCTGGTCACAACTGAGACCCTGGGCGGTGGGCCTCAGCTCTGAGCTGACCACACAAGCAGACGAGGACAGTGCACAGCTGACGACACTCATCACCACGGAGAATGGGTGCCCCAGGCTGGGCCCCAGCATTTCTGGATCTGCCAAGTCTCATCACTGCTGCGGTAGCTAGGTCCGTTATGCTCTAATGAGCCAAGTTCCTTTTGCCTCGACATACCAACATTTCGAATCTTATTTTAAATATAAAATATTAATATAGATAGTACTTAAAATACTTAAAAACATTTTAAAGTTAAAAATCATTAAAAAAATTTAAAACTAAAAAATTAGAGTATTTAAATTATTACTTTCTCTAGCCCTTCTGCAGGGGACAGACAGGAGGAGGACGTGCTCAAAAGATTTAATTTACTGACAAATTCCACACGAACCAAAGCTGCAACTGAAGTTGAAATGTGGCTTTAAAGTCACTGTGCACTAAGAATGGCAAGAAAAAGGCTTCTGGATGGCAAAGAAGACCCTCACTCAGCCCATGGCCCTTCTACAACCACTGTGCACATGTTTAGTGTGAAGCATGGGCGGGGAAGGAGAAACATCGACCAGAAACGCAATCTAGCACCTCCCAGTGCTTTCTACTCATCTGACCCATCACATTAATGGATGCTTACGGTACTCCAGAAAATCTACTTCAAATCCCTGTTAATATCCCGACTCGACTCATAAGTGAAGGTGCTCTGAAAGCAGTTTTCACAGAAATTTTCCTCAACAGTAATACAAAATTCTGTTTGTGATGCCATTTACACTTGTCCAGCAAGGTTATCAGAAAACCAGCCGCTGTACAAATCTTCTACACTTTGAACAAACATTAGAAGGTTACAAAATGATCATTTGTGCTACTAAGACACAGATGATGATGTTAGTGACAGGAAAAGAAAAGCAGGAGGCAGCAGCGAGCATGTGTGTGTTACAGGCATCTTCGTGCTTTCAATTTATGTAAAAAAATTAACTTATGTTAATTTCCAGGACTAAGAAGTCTAAAACTTTTTTCAACAAGATGAGACATATCCCATGATATCAGTCATGAAAATCAAGGCACTGCTGATGAGGTCTCTGCCTCAACTGAGAGGTTGGCCGAAGCAATTCATGTGTCTGTGTGAGGTCACAGAGAGCCTCGCTATGGTCCATCGGCTCACCCCTCCAGGCTCAGCAGAGACCATGTGAGGATGAGGGGCAGGTAGAGTGAAGGGCAGGGCCAAGGAGCACAGAGGCCCGTGTGTTGAACCCAATGCCGGCCTTGAGCATCATCACTGGCCATGGCCCTGGATGCCTGGAGGGACAGTCCTATCACTGTTCATCTGGCTACCCTCCAGCAGCTGGAAGACTTGGGGGAAAGTTAGACGATGACTCAGAGCTGAAGGAGGGAAGGCCTTGCAGACAAGAAGGAAAATGACAGGGGTCATTGGTGTGCAGGAAATTCTAGCCACGGCCAAACCTGTATCATTGCAGTTCTTTGCTTGGTCTTTGAAGGGAGGAATCACCAGTGATGTGTTTTAAAGCCACTGTACACTTTTGTCATATGGGAATTGAAAACTACTCATAAAAATATACACACCTACAGTTAGAACGTAATTCCTTTAAATGTAACTAGTCATTATATTGAAAAAGAAAGTGGATCATCAATCTGAACACATTTCCAGTACACAGTTGTGTAAGGGGGCCCGTGGAACAGGAGAATGGGGCACAGGCTTTCAGGTGGACAACACAGAGACCACCCCTCGTTACCGTCCGTCATCATCTGAGTACCGTCCAGCTGTTACCACACCTCCTGAAAATCTGGGACAACAAACTGAACTTTACACTTTTTGGGGGGCACATGAGATCTTAGTTTCCCAACCAGGGGTCAAACCCATGCCTGCTGTAGTGAGAGCATGGAGTCTTAACCACCGAACCACCAGGGAAGTCCCAGGGACAACAAATTGAACTGACAGAGAAACATGAGTGGCCTGATGACAGCCGTGAGCACCTCTGTTTCGTTTTCTCTCCAATTTAAAGAGAAAAGAAGATGTAATCACAAACTTGTTCACATGCACATTTCAAATGAGCCGCTGGACACAAGCCCTCCATCTGAAGTCAGGCAGTTTGGCCCACAGGAGACAATGATCTCAGGCACCTTCTGGTCCTATTTCAGGCCCCTGCCCCCACCCCAGCAGCAGATGATGGTGCCCAGGGTGCCCCAAGTAGCTGCTGGTCACAGCGTGGGGAGGTCCTTACCTGGAGTGGGACGAAATCTCACTGAGGTCGCCCAGGCTGCCGTCGGCAGCCCCACTGGTGGAGATGCCAGGCGCATAGCCATGGACCGCATACATCTTGGCCTGCTCATCATCGGGCCCCGGGATGTCGGAGTCGGCCCACTGCTCTGCCCGCCCATGGACCAGGGACCGGCTGCCCGCCAGGTGCACGGGGCCCAGGACTGCAGCGGGCATGCATGGGGCCGTGTCGATGCCACTGTCCGTGGAGGCCCCCTTGATGTACGTCAGCCCCAGCAACTCGGGATCCATGAGGTCCCCAGACCCAAAGTGCTTGTCGTCGCTGTTGCTGGAGGTGTTGCTGGATAGCGTGTTGCTGCTGGAGTGGCTGGAGCAGCTTTTATCTCCGATCTTGAGAAGAGAGAAACGGGGAGGCTTCAGACAAACCCCACACTCTGCTTCTACACGAAGGCGATTATTCTCCCCAGACTCACGAAGCTACAGACCTGATGATTTCCCCGAACCCTTTCTACTCGCTTGTCAGAGGGAAGCAAGGCAAGAATTTACTTTTCAAAAACATCTTGGTTTCATGCAAAAGTCCCTGAGTCATAATTCCTCCCATCATTCATCTTAAGTTAAATGGGTATCTTTTCAAGTCTTTGTTCAATTATCTGTACATGAACACAAAAGTATTGCCACCCTGTCACTAATCGGAAAGTAGTTAACGAAGGTTCTAGAAGCTGGGGAAGTACATGGGGAATTAAGAGGAGGAAAGCGGCCTTTCTTCAGAGAATGATCCTGTGACAAGGGACAGGGCCAGTCCTGGGTGTGGGGTAGAAGACCTGGGTTTGAATCTCAGTGGGGGGACCCTGGCCAGTCACTCAGCTCCTGTCTGCGCTTATTACGCTGAGCACAGGATTACTGTGCAGACCCAACCAGCTCACGTGTGCAGAGGCACTGTGTAAGCATGAGCCACACCCACCCCCCAGAGCCCCAGTCAGGAAAGACCCGGGGATGATGAGACGGGGTACTCTTGGGGGTGCACTGAGGTCCCTGGAAGATGAAACCAAGAGAGCAGACTAAATGTCCCATCTGATGATGGGACAGACACGACCCCTCCTCTCAGCCTGGATGGTCAGCCAAGGGCTGTGGAGTCATGAGATCCAGCCACCTGTGATTTTCAAGTGGTTTGGCCCTTCCTTCTTTCCGTTTTCCCTTTCTTCCCTCCATCCCTCTCTTCTTCCTTCTTTCCCTCCACCCTATCAGATCCTTAAGCAAATCCCGATGCCCTTTGTTATCACAAGTGGATCTTCTCAAGTTCACCCCTCCCCTCCCCCACTCTCCCTGTGCTGGTGCCATCAGTTGGCTCCATGAGGCTGGCTCGAGACAAGGTTAGGATACAGCTGAGAGATGGAGGTCACATGTTTGCAGGTAACAGCTCTGAGGCTGGCCAATGACACATGGAGGAGGAGAAGAAAAGGAACAACTTGGGTCAGGACCTGATAAGACGTCTGCAAATTTTGAAAAATGAGCTACTTTATAAGGCTGGCTTCATCTGGCAACAACTAAAATTCCTGTTTGCACATTTAACTGGTAGTTTCATTTCACTGAGCTACAGTCACCTACATGGCTCCTTTTCATTTCTGCAAAAAGTAAACAGAACCACATGGGCGCTGTGGGACCATGGGAAGCCTGTCAGTTGGCTGCCGCCGGTGTTCCTGCGTGCCGTCTGCAGCTGCTCCCTGAGCGGCCAGCACCAGGCACAGCAGCACCCACCACACACCCTGCTGCACAGGTTCTGATTTTGTATTTTGTCCACACGTGGATAACAGTCAACAGATTAAAACTACCAAGGATCAAAGGCTGAGGTTACAATCCTGGCTTTGCCAATAATTCACTGGATGACTTTTCTCTGTATTTCTTTATAAAAGCAGAGAGAGATAAAAAGAAAACCTTTTTTTTTTCTTTTTAACTTCACCCAAGACCCTTATGAGATAAGTGATGCCACTGAGAATCCCTGGCAACAATGCTAATAAATCACGAGTGCTGAGATGAACAGAAGCATTAGTTCATGATGACAAGACTCACGTGAGAAAGCTTATTGGGAGAATCCTTGCAACCTCCATCTTTCTGCAGGCCTCTTTCTTTATAGGAGCTCAGGACTTTGGAAGGTGGGCCATGCCATTTGGTTTCTGTCACACACAGAAAGAGAAGCCTTAAAGATCTAATTTCTAGTGTTAACAAAGGAGCAGAGAAAATCAGGGGCCAAACACATGGTTCAGTGACCATGATTACGACTGCGGTTGTAGGACCTTCTGGTCCTACCCATAGAGAGGCCCTCAGAGCAGACAGAACCACCCCATGATGCTCACGGTCTGTTTCCCAGGCACCACCAGCTATGAGCACATCCCGGATGACCTTGAGGGGCCCAGCAGCCACCCTGTACACGGCAGGATGGCGCTGACCAGACAGGAATGGATGAATGAACCAGTGAAGGGGGAGGAAGGGGCAGGAGAGAGGCATGCGGAGGGGCGGGGGTCCGTATTACCGGCGTGTCTGCTTCCTTCCACGGTGTCCTCCCGCTCCCTGGCCCCGTCACATTCCAAGGGGCCGGAGCCCTGGTGCTCCAGCAGCAGGGGAGACTGGCACCTGGAGAGAGCACAGAGCTGAAGCTTGCCTGCATGCTGTCCCGCCAGTGTCCCCCGTGGGTGCTGGTTCCAAGGGGCAATCCCAGGGATCCCTAGTCAGAGACTCTCTGCTGCCGCAGCCCTGCCCAACAGAGCAGCTTAAAGCATCTGGACCTGGGGGCTCTCCTGTCACGCCTGGGTCCAAAGAGGCACCTGGATGACACCATTTACAGATAAAGGAGGAGGCCACCACCAGGGGCTGAAAGGACTGTGGGGTCCCTGATGGGCTGAGCACGAGCTCGCTGCTTTTGCTGTCACTGTTTCTCCTGGGCCCAGCATACATGTACTGATGCTTCTTCATATCAAATTTTTTAAGGAAAAAGAAAATCAGATCCATTTGCTGCTAGACTACATCTGGCTGGACTTTTGTTTTATGAAAATCCTCAAATAGGACAATTCACTCTTCCAAAGGAAACTGCAGAAAACTTACTTATGTTACCAAGGGACCCTTTCTTCTAGAATCCCAGTTCTAAATCCTGATCTGCAGAAAAAGCCAAGACATGGTTTTTCCATTGACATAAAGCCTCCCCCATCCACTTTAAAAATGCAACTCAAAAGAGAAAGATTTCTTTAGGTACAACTTTTTTGTTATCGTTTTTCAGTCTCTAAGTTATATCAAATTCTTTGTGACCCCATAGACTGCAGCACACCAGGCTCCCCTGTCCTTCACTATCTCCCACAGTTTGCTCAAATTCATGTCCATTGAATCTGTGATGCTATCTAACCATCTCAAAAATTGAAAAAAAAAAAAAGTACAACTTTTAAGAACCCCATCCAGCATCTAAGGCAGGGAATGCATGTAACTCAGACTATAAATCTCTACTTCTCAGCCCAAACCAGAAGGAGAGAGGGTGCGGGGAGAGGGTTTCCCTGGGCACATGTGAGAGGAGGAACTGAAGTATCTCTCATCTGGTGCAAGCCCCTCTGGCTGCCTGGACGGTCCATCGTCTCAGCAGTGCGCCCAGCTCCTTCAAGCGGCAGAGGCGATGCTGGCTTGCAGCAATGCACAGAAGCACTGCTGCCGGGGGCAACGCCTGCATTTCCTTGCAAAAATACAGCCACATCCCTGGGGCGGCCCTCCTCTTCCCAAGAGTGTATGGCTATTTGTTACTGCGTCCGTCCATCCTGGGTCCTGTCCACAGGTGCCCTCAGGCCCCTGGGAGCCGTGTATACGGCCCTGCACCCAGCTTCCATTTGCTCTCACAGGAAGCAGAGGAAATGTGTCCCATGCTATATCTGTCTCCTCAGATTCTGGGCTGTGTTTTGGAGAGAAAAACACTTTCAAGAAAGGCTGTGAATTTATTCCTCGTCAGCAATGTAAGTGAAGGGAAACTCCCAAGGGCCATCACCCACAGAGTCTCCAAATCCTTAATTTTCATGTGTTCAAAAAGACTCTCCCTTATTAAAAAAAAAAAAAAGAAAACAGACAAGTTCAGAATACACACAAATGAGTCCACTTTCACAGAAATGATGAGCTACCCAGTCTGGAAGCACTGTCCTAAGACAGTGCTATCTGAGTCTCTCTGTCCCCAGTGGTCCTGTGCACAGTAAGCGCTTCTGAATGTGCCCTGGAGACATGTCCCCCCAGGAGCCCACAGAAGGGGAAAAGGAGTGGTACCCGTCGTATCCAACTTGCGGTCTCCAGGGTCCGCTGCTGCCCGGTCCGGGGTCGCTGGACGATGACTGATTGCTGGGCGAACTTCTGAAAGGTTGACTACAATCAGTAACAGGCACGGAGGTGGGCTGCCAGCATCCAGACCTGGCTTGTTTTGACTTACAAATGAATTCATTTTTCGGTGACGAAGAAAAGGGGAAACACACATTGTGATCATGGACAAATAAACTGAGAATTGGTGATGCCATGCGATTTCAGGGGTATTATGGTTGGTAATTTATTACAGGAGGAGATGTGGCAGGAACAAGGCTTTACCATCTAAAATTTGAAAGCACAGCTAAAGATCCCAGTTAAACATGGGGGACAGCAATAGAATACACAGAAAACACCACTACTACTTGGTCTATGAGACAATGCAAGGGACGTTGTGGTTCTATATTTAAAACCGAGGCAGAGAGAAAACTCTAAATTTGGCAAAACCATTTATTTCTGCACATGTATTGAATGTAATCCTATTTATTTCAGACACACAAAAATCAGTGACGCTTGTGAGAACTCGTTTGATGAAGACGTGCTTGCCAACTTTTCATTTTGCTATTAGAAGCCTTCCTTGAGTGTGCGTGTGCATGCGAAGTTGCTTCTGTCCTGTCCAACTCTTGCCAACCCTATGGACTGGTTCCTCTGTCCAAGGGATTCTCCAGGCAAGAATACTGGGGTGGGTTGCCATGCCCTCCTCCAGGGGATCTTCCCAATCCAGGGATTGAACCCAGGTCTCTTTACGTCTCCTACACTGGCAGGTGGGTTCTTTAACACCAGCACCATCTGGGAAGCCCAGAAGAATTCCTTATAATTTACTAAATTATATGTTAATAAGGGAGGTTCTAGGAGAAGGAAATGGCAACCCACTCCAGTGTTCTTGCCTGGAGAATCCCAGGGATGGGGGAGCCTGGTGGGCTGCCGTCTATGGGGTCGCACAGAGTCGGACACAACTGAAGCGACTTAGCAGCAGCAGCGGCAAGGGAGGTTCTATAGACCCCTTCCCTTCCGACGTCACCCCTTTACACCCAGGCTACCTACTGTATGCATCTCTCTGAATATTATAAACTCAGCAGACCTTTGAGAAGGGAGAGCCAGAGCCCAGATGATCTACTGTCAGGTTAGTTAACACCATTCCTGTGCTCATTCATGGAAAAACAGACTGGAGAAGTCAGAGGAAGCCCACATGTTTTAATCCTAGTAATTATTATTAACACCTATAGAGACTTACACCTACGGGCCAGGAGTGTTCTAAGCAGTTAACCTCTGTGGACTGATTCAGTCATCATAAGGCCCTGTGGAGGTCTCTATTATAGCTAAATTTACTTTTCAGAGGAGGAAACTGGAGAATGGGAGAGGCCAAGGAACAGGACAAGGTGATGACACATTCAGCGGGCAGCCTGGCTCAGTGACTGCTTACAACATATGCTCTATTAGATGAAAGCCTAACAAGGAGTTTTGAGGAAGCTCTTGGTGTCTCCACAGCCCATAAGTTATGTGAAAGTTAAAACAAAGGGAGTAAAAATCAATAGCAACAACAAATCTACTATGCTGTTCACTTAAAACTACTTCTCCAGGTCACGTCTCTAAATTCTCAGCAGCTTATTGGATTTCACTCTTAAACAGGTGCACCCTCTCAGGGAAAAACTTAATTTTAAATTCAACTCCTTCCGCTTAAAATGAGAGAGAAAAGCAAAGAGATGCCAATGATCTTAGGACCTCTGAAAATACTGTGACCATTAGGATGACGGGATTTCATCAATGATTTTTGTGGCTTTGTTTTCTTTATACTCAAAACTGTTCATGCTTATCTAGAGGCTCCTGCAGAATGGTTTCCCAACGTGGTTTGGAGAGTGAGTTGACAGGAGGATTACTGCGGAGAGGTAGAGTGGCAGCCCTGGGGGTGGTGTCCATGGGGGAGACCTGCACGCCATCAGCACCATCGCTGGCTGGGACCACGAGTGCCCCCGCATTCGGGGCCTGCCCGGCGGCCCTGCTGCCCACTTGGTCAGAACAAGCTATTTCAGAAATGACTAAGACACACACAAGTCCCCCAACCACGCGAAGTTCCAAGCCAGGGCTTTACCAGGGCCACCAGCTTACCTGGTACCATCGGGCAGCTTCCGGTCAAAGGAGGTGCTGCGGGGGATGGCGGCCTGGCTCTGCGGGAGAAGGGGCTGGCACTGCAGCCGGTCAGGCGTGCCGGGCACCGGGGAGACCCTGGGCAGGGGCTGCAGGGCGGGCGTGGGCACGCGGTGCCATGTGGTGTTCCTCCGGAAAGGGGTCTTGTACTCGCAGGGGGCTCCCTCGCTGTCGAGCTTGTACTCCACCATGGGGATCCGGCAGAGCTCCGAACACCCTCTGTGAGCCAAGAAGAGATGGTTAGGGGGTGCTCAGCACTGAGCCACTAGCTCGACTCACGCACAGCCTCGCATGTGCTTCTGGGGGCTCACGGGTGATGGTGCAAGGCCACCCACCCTCAGCAGCAGACCTGGCTGACAGTGACCTTGTCTGTGCGTCACACAGCACAGACCAGGAGGATCTGGTCTCAAGCCTGTGGCTCTGGTTAACCTTGGCTGTCCAGGGTTTCATGCATAGGCTCTGTGTCTCCAAGTAGTTTGCAAACTACTATTGATTGCAAAACCAATCCCTGGGCAGACTGGGATTGATCTTTAACCAATCTGCATACATGGAATTATTTGCATTGAAACTGGGTGATAAATACACATTAATAGATTAAAAACACCTCATATATAATCTGAACAGATACATGAAAGCACAGTCATATAATCAGGAATTTGAGTCACATGTCACTTGTTTCTCCTGAATCCGAGAAAAGTGAAAAACAAATTCAACAAAAGCTGTCACAAGTCAAGGAAAAGCCTGAATGCCCATCCTGTTGAAGTCACATTAGTTAGTTACTTAGTTATCACTTACTTAGTCACTACTTAGTCAGTCACTTAGTTGCCATGGTCACTTCCTTGAACTAGTGTCATGGCTCCCCACAAATTATCTTCCACGGGCTCAAATGACTGGTCAGGGATGTAAGACCCTTTAGCCTGAAACATGTGATCTAAGTCAGATATCCCTCAAGTTACATTGTGTACACATTACTGATACTACTGACTTGACTAAAGTGACCTGCAAAGCCAACTGGTGTTTGGCCAGGACACAGGAAGACTGGGTGAGTCTCAAATTTGAGTGTCGGGGTAAACTGTCCCAATTTAGCATGTGGATGAAGTCTTGCCTCTCCCTAGACATTCTGTAGTCAACAGAAAAACTCTCATATTCACCCTCTAAGAAATGTATCAGGGCAATAAGGTGTCACTCTTTGAAAAGGCCCTCAAGACAGTGGAGTAGAACTTTTCAGAATCATTACAAAGGAACAAAGACAAGAAAAACCATAAACAAACTTGATCATCAACAAAGCTTGGAGACACCAAAACACAGTACATAAGGATAGGAGGCAAATGGTGGAATGCCAGTAATGGAGCAGGAAAAGTCAAACCCAAGGATGTGCAAAGAGAAAGACAAGGAGAAGCACGTCCATCCCCTTGCACACCTGAGCAGGTGCAGGAACAGGAAGCATCAGGGGCCACAGAGGGTGGAAGAGAAAGGGAAGGAGTGAACAGTGAGCCCCCAGCCAGCACTGGGCCCCTCAGGCAATACCCACCGCCACCTCTAAGGGGCAGCAGCAATGGTCAAGGGAACACAACATGAAAGGCGGAACTCAAGGCCAGGAGGGACCCAGAAGAGCAGAGATGAAAGCAAAAAGTGAAGGGAAAGCCTTGCTGGAAACAAGATCCCCAGGTTAGTCCTCGTTCTTCACACCCAGCTTCAGGATCACCCTGCAAAGAACAGGGATCTTTCTCCACAATGAAGACCAGCAGGTGCAAGCCACCCAATCACCCTGCCACGAGGCTCACCACCCTCAGAGAAAGAGGAGGAACCTCTGAAAGTGTTAGTCACTCAGTCATGTCCAATCTTTGCAACCCCCTGGACAGCAGCCCACCAGGCTCCTCTGTCCATGGAATTCTCCAGGCAAGAATAGTGGAATGGGTTGCCATTCCCTTCTCCAGGGGATGTTCTCAATCCAGGGATCAAACCCAGGTCTCCTGAATTGCAGGCACATTCTTTATCACTGAGCCACCAAGGAAGCCCGAAATTTAAAACGAGGATGACTGAAATTCAAAATAAAAAATCCAGTAGGACAGATGGAAGGTAAACAGAGGAGCTTTTCCTTAAAAGCCAGAAAATCCAAGTTCAATCTATGAAGTCTAAATTCACCTAACATAGAAAGAGGAGAGGAAAAGGTGGGGAGGAAATGATCAACAAATAATACACAAAAATTTCCAGAACTAAAGGGAAAAAAAGGTGTGTCAAGACATATTACAGTAGAATTCAGACTCCTGGGTTAAAGCAGAGATCCTGAGTGTCCGGAGGGGAGAAGGCAAGGGAGGGCACAGGCCGCACACAGAGGCAGGACACAGGAAAGTTCATTCTTCGCAACAGCAAAGTGGGGTAGAAGTTCTAATCTGTCAAATCAACAGTGCTTGGAGCTTGGGATGGAGAAAGAGAGAGAAATCAAAAACAGTGTTCTGCTTTTTGGATCCGGAAGCCAAATGAATGGTGGTGCTAGCTACCCTTTGAGAACAGAAGGGATGAACTAAAGGAAGCATCATAAAAAGATAAGATGTCTGTTGTAGAGAATGAGTAGGGATTATCTCTTTATCAGTAAACTTGACTTATCTTTTAACTCTCTTTCCCCCAAAGCAAAATTCACCTCTTTTACCTCAGTTCAAGTTCAGTCGCTCAGTCGTGTCCGACTCTTTGCGACCCCATGAATTGCAGCACACCAGGCCTCCCTGTCCATCACCAACTCGTGGAGTTCACTTACACTCATGTCCATCGAGTCGGTGATGCCATCCAGCCATCTCATCCTCTGTCATCCCCTTCTCCTCCTGCCCCCAATCCCTCCCAGCATCAGAGTCTTTTCCAGTGAGTCAACTCTTCATAGGAGGTGGCCAAAGTACTGGAGTTTCAGCTTCAGCATCATTCCTTCCAAAGAAATCCCAGGGCTGATCTCCTTCAGAATGGACTGGCTGGACCTCCTTGCAGTCCAAGGGACTCTCAAGAGTCTTCTCCAACACCACAGTACAAAAGCATCAATTCTTTGGCGCTCAGCCTTCTTCACAGTCCAACTCTCACATCCATACATGACCACAGGAAAAACCATAGCCTTGACTAGACAGACCTTTGTTGGCAAAGTAATGTCTCTGCTTTTCAATATGCTATTTGGGTTGGTCGTAACTTTCCTTCCAAGGAATAAGACTCTTTTAATTTCATGGCTGCAATCACCATCTGCAGTGATTTTGGAGCCCCCAAAAATAAAGTCTGACACTGTTTCCACTGTTTCCCCATCTATTTGCCATGAAGTGATGGGACCAGATGCCATGATCTTCGTTTTCTGAATGTTGAGCTTTAAGCCCACTTTTTCACTCTCCGCTTTCACTTTCATCAACAGGCTTTTTAGTTTCTGTTCACTTTCTGCCATAAAGGTGGTGTCATCTGCATATCTGAAGTTATTGATATTTCTCCCAGGAATCTTGATTCCAGCTTGTGCTTCTTCCAACCCAGCGTTTCTCATGATGTACTCTGCATATAAGTTAAATAAGCAGGGTGATCACTGAGGAAGGCTTTCTTATCTCTTCTTGTTATTCTTTGGAACTCTGCATTCAGATGGGAGTTGGTGATGGACAGAGAGGCCTGGCGTGCTGCGATTCATGGGGTCGCAAAGAGTCGGACATGACTGACTGAACTGAACTGAACTGAACTGAAGCAGGGTGATAATATACAGCCTTGACCTACTCCTTTTTCTATTTGGAACCAGTCTGTTGTTCCATGTCCAGTTCTAACTCTTGCTTCCTGACCTGCATATAGGTTTCTTAAGAGGCAGGTCAGGTGGTCTGGTATTCCCATCTCTTTCAGACTTTTCCACAGTTTATTGTGATCCACACAGTCAAAGGCTTTGGCATAGTCAATAAAGCAGAAATAGATGTTTCTCTGGAACTCTCTTGCTTTTTTGATGATCCAGCGGATGTTGGCAATTTGATCTTTGGTTCCTCTGCCTTTTCTAAAACCAGCTTGGACATCTGGAAGTTCACGGTTCAGGTATTGCTAAAGTCTGGCTTGGAGAATTTTGAGCATTACTTTACTAGCATGTGAGATGAGTGCAATTGTGCGGTAGTTTGAGCATTCTTTGGCATTGCCTTTCTTTGGGATTGGAATGAAAACTGATCTTTTCCAGTCCTGTGGCCACTGCTGAGTTTTCCAAATGTGCTCTTTTACCTAGGCAAGTTTAAATTACTCTGGATTTCATGAATGTGCTAAATAACTGGCCAAACCTGCTAAGCTGAGATTTACACTGGGTTGCATTTTTCAAAATAAAGTGCTAAGACGCTACACGTTTTTGCCCATGGATTTATACTGTTTTCAAGTGTCTTTCTATTTAATTAGATACAACATCTCCTGGGACTACTGATTCATGCATATGGCCAATGACCTAATCAAAAATCATAAAGGTGGGATATTAGCATACATGAAAACATCAAGAACACGGAATCCTGTCTTCCACCCTAACCTATGTTGTAAGCAAGTCACTGGACGTTCAGGTGAACCTCAGGCTTTGGGGTCTCAAAGGCTAAAGCTGCCTGCATCATCCAAGTCAAGGAATCTCTTAACAGTGAAAAGTCCTGGAATTGTGTTTTGAATGAAACGCATGTGAACCTTGAATCTCAGGGAAGAAAGGACACCTTGCATTTCCAGAGGTTGCTCTGTGTTTCCAGTTTATTGGGTTTGGTATAAAAAGAAAAAGAAAAAAAGAAAAGACAGGCTGCTGGGTACAGCGTCTTTAATTCATGCTCACAGACTATAGTCTTTAGTAAGAGGCTGTAATTTAGCTTCAATCTTGGGTAAAAAAAAGCTATATAAATGCATAATCATGACTAATATTTGAGAGACCACTGACAAAAATTTGTGCCACATATTAGGTTGAAGAGAGAATGGGGGTTGAATATTTCATTTCCATCCTCTTGCACAAGGTCATATGTAAATGATCTTTTAATACTAAACACAGGCATTCTTTTGCCCTCATGAAAATAAGCTTAAAGAATGACTTTATTTTAAAATCAAAATTAATTCTGCCATGACACTTTTATGGTAACTACTCTCACAAACTAGATATTTGCTTTGTTTACTTTTTATGACCAAGACATCAAATAAATATGACTATAACATATCATCAAACCTAGTCAAATTCAGTTCTGTTCCATATGTATGAGGAAATCCTTGAAGGATACATATGGAAATTCAGCCGATTTTTAGGGAAATGGGAAGAGGTGTAAAATAAAATTACAAATGAGCCTTCAGAGGTGCTCAGGGTGCAAGAGGTACCAGAAACTGTCCCTGCCCTTGGGCACACTGCTCTGTCCACCTTGTGTGGTCTGAGCACAGGATGCCAGGCAAGAGCCCCACTCATCGGAATATCCAGCACTGGTGAAGGGCACTTGGCACACATTTCTGGCCAGTGAATAAAGGACAATTCAGACCCAAACTGACGAAATGCAAAAAAGATCCAAGAAGTCATTTCTGAACATAGTCGCACAGTCATGTCTAACTCTTTGTGATCCCATGGACTGTTGCCTGCCAGACTCCTCTGTCCATGGAATTCTCCAGGCAAGAGTACTGGAGTGAGTTGCCATTTCCTTCTCCAGGGGCTATTCCTGACCCAGAGATTGAACCTGGGTCTCTTGCATTGCAGGCAGATTCTTTACCAACTGCTACTAGGAAAGCCCACTTCTGAACAAGTGAGCTGCTAATCTCGTGTGTAACTGAGCTGTTGTTGAAGAAAAGACTTCCATCTTTTACTTTCCTACATTAGTGGAGAAATCACAGACCTCACTGATAAACGTGCTCTATCTCCTTTCAATACACCAAACTGAGTCAGTGGATTTGAACTGTATTTCTAGTTTCTGGCACCGTTTTCATGGTGTGCCTGCCAAAAGAAGGCACTCGAAGGCATAGATAAGGCTGGGGTATCACTAGCACGTGAGCACTTACACGACTACGTCTTTGCTTCGTAACAAACATCATCTACTTATGCTAATTGCCATGCTAGGTAGGGATCAAAACAAACTCAGCTTCAGGGATCAAAACGAATTTAATTTTTAACATTGATTGTCTAGAGAATGACTTTTCTGAGTCTCATAATCTCCCCCAGTCATCTGGCCTAGAAGGGAAAACATTCTGTAGACTAAGAGCATCAAAAACAACGTGCTGGTTTACAAATGTGATGCTACAAAACTATCAGAATAACAAGTGGCTCCCTTAGTTGGAGCCCTCAGAGCATCTTAGGTTTGACTGCTTTATTCTGACAAACAACCCCACTTGCTCCTCTGCACTTGGCATTGTGGACTCCGTGCGACAGCTTACTCCTCTACCAGGGACACTGAGTAACTTCCTTACATCCACACTCTTCGATGTTCTCCCTGCTTCCAGAAGCTGCCTACACCAGGGGTTCCCGCCTGTAAATTTCCAGTCTGTGGCTGCTCCCACTTTCCAGCTTCTAGGCTCAGCAGCACAGAGGTTGTGTGCCCTCTGGCTCACAGCTGACAGGCACTCACGATCACTGTTCAGCACTGCAGCATGGACCCAGGACTTCAGAGACAACCAGGAAGGTCGCCAAGATGGCATCATCATCCCTTCCAAGTGATATGTCCGGTTTTCTGGAAGAGGACCCTCCCTTTACCACTAATAAATGGGTGCTTGAAACCAGAATCACTGCTGGCCAGGCTGTAATCTCAGCTCTAAAGGAGCTTCAACTTGGACCGCCTGACCATCAGGACTCTCACTGTTGGAGCCCAGCCAAGCTGCACAGTTTTCTTTATTATCGGTAGAAATGCTCTACAGCAGTCAAACCGTTTTCCACCGAAGGGAGAGAAGTCAGTGCCCTGTGCTCAACACCCAGATCTGCCAATACACAGCTCAGAAAGGGGAGAAACTCTTTGGACCCATGTTTTACCTCTTGCCAGTGGAATAGCAACAGCGGAGGGTGTGTCAAGATTAAATTATGGAAGTATGCGAGCTTCCCAAAGCGAAAGCGTCAAGGAAAGAAATTAGTTTCAAACTGATAATATGACTTTTTGCTTCCATAAAGAAAGACAATATAAAACAGCAAACGGCTCATATACTTTGCTGAAAGTTCTTTTTAGATAATATATATTTACAGAACTATAGAACGGGGAAGTTTAACTTTATGTAATAACCAGAAGCACAGAAAATTTCAGAGCTGTAAAATTCCCTGTGCACATTCATCGATAGAACAATGAATCATTATTTTGATACTTTGTTCTTTACTCTCATACCAAAGTTGGACGTATGACTTTCAAAAATGAAGAAGTAGGAGAAATCCTAGGATACTACATAGGGATAAATACTGTTGAGGCGCAACAACAAACTCCCAAAGAACTGAGAAAGAGAACTGGGAAAGTTTAAAGGAATGAGATGCATTCTTACCAGGAAAAAAAAAAAAAGAGTTGAACAAATTGGCAAGGTGTGGACTGGGTAAACCATGGAGCCACAGCACAGCTAAATCACGTAATTACAACTTGCATTTACTCTGAAATTGCCTGTTGGTTTCACTTTGTTGGGAGAATCTCAGTGAACCTTGACCTCAAGCCACAAATCTCATGAAGTCTTCCAACATATTGCAATGCAGTCCTTTACTTCTGATCCACACTTCCCTTGTACGGCACTTTGCAGGTTTCCACCTACACTACACCATTTCAATTTCACAGAAATGTCTGCAGTAGTACAAAGGACATCTACAATTTGCAGAAGGCTCACAGACTTGGAAAGGTGAAACAGCTTTCACCCTAGAACACGGAAGCTGACTCCTAGCTCAGCACTCTTTCCAACGCACTCACCCGTCTCCTTCAGAAACTATCAAAGGACATTTAATGAGCCCACTAGAAGCTGAAAGATTCTCTTTGGCAACAAAGGCAGACAGATCCCCTCAAACAAAATATCTGCTTCTTTTACATTACGCACTTTGTCAAAGAGACCTTATAGCCTGAGGGATTGAAGTAATCACCGATATTTTCATCATTTTAATGTCTGTTATGCTAATAGCCTGCTAATAGCTAAAAGACTCTTTCCAAATTATCCAACAAGGTGACAGGGATAATTGGTGCTCATTCACTCGAATCACAAACTCCTTCTGTTGCATAAAAAAATCAAACGCTTCCAATAGGGAGATAACCACACAGTGTAACTGACTGTAAAGGTAAGGGCAGTGTCACATCTGAAATAGGTAGGCACTTGATGAAATATTAATTCACTTTTCTTTAATTTATAGATAGAAACAGAGAGACCCTGAGACTACAGTAAAAGAGATCCAGAAACCTACTTGACCAAGCCCTCTGAATAAGGTCTTTGAATTGACAAGGTACGTGTCTATTACACAGGAAGTGAGGCTGGCTCCTACTAAGTCATCAGCTTCCTGTGTTTCGTTCTCACCAGACATGGGGTGGAGTGTGTCTTCACCCACTGCACCCCAGACCAAACACAGCATTCAACATAAAACAGGGCCAGTGGGAATTTGCTGTATGATGCAGGGAGCTCAAATCCGGTGCTCTGGGACAAACTAGAGGGATGGGATGAGGTGGGAGGTGGGAGGGAGGTTCAAAAGGGAGATGACTTTTGAACCTGATTCATGTTGATGTAAGGCAGAAACCAACACAATATTATAAAGTAATTACCTTCCAATTAAAAATAAATACATTTTTTAAAATATTAAAAAAAAAGGGGGGCCAAAAAGTTCTTCATGAAGCCAACCATTTCCTTTTTTTTTTTTTCCTCCTGAGAAAGCTTCCTGAGGAAAAGCATTCTATTCCAAAGATCAACAGAAGACTCAATAGCTACATAACACCTGGTTTCTGCCACATAAATTTCCCTGAGAGACTGTATTCACTGGCTGTTCATCACCATTGCCCAGCGTCACTGGACAACGATCAGGACAAAATATAAACGGGAAGTATTTTATTTATTTTTGGCCGCACTGTGGCATTCAGGATCTTAGTCTCTCAATCAGGGCTCAAACCCACGTCCCCTGCATTGGGAGTGTGGAGTCTTAACCAATGGGCCACCAGGGAGGTCCCGGAAGTACTACAGAATGCCACAAGATGAAAAGGAGCCCAAGAATGCAAAGGTTATGTCTGTTCTTTCCATGTTTAATAGCCCTGGACAAGCTGGTTCAGAGTGACGGAATGAATGACTAGTACATAACCTAACTTATATTCGTTCTATAATCCAGTGTTCTTACTCCTAGGAGGGAGAAGATAATCTAAACGTTGTATCAGAGGACGCAGAGGACACGGAATAGTGACTGCGCTTCAGCTTACTGTGAGAACCTTAAGTTTCATACTTTTTTTTAACAGTTCACATTACAATTCATTATTGTAATGAATATTCTATATTCATTATAGTCACATTCTCATAGACTCATCAGAGTCTATGAGACAATATCAGGTAGAACTGGTTTTACTTATCTAAACAAATACAAGGAACCCTAATCTAAACCCTCGCTCTAATCCAGACTTCAACTCACCACCTATCTATCTATCATCTCTTTCTGTCTCCCTATCTACCTATAGTCGATGTTTCTACCTTCTATTATTCATCTATTTATACCTACCTATCAATTGCTAACCTGACAAAATTGAGTTTTCTTCTCCATTTCTATTTCTATGCCCCACTCTGTGTACTTCTGGGAGTTGAATGGTCAAGGTCCTGGCGGCTATGGCTTCAATTGTACAGAATGATCAGAGAACAAGAATTTAGATTCGTGACAATATGAGATAATTCCCACTGTTTTGCATTATATAGAAAAATACGTCTTGCACAGTATGTCAATGAAGTATGAAAAATCACACAAAACAGATGCACCACAGCATGGAATTTCATTTCCATTTTTATTGGACATATTTACTAAATCACTCACATTGTATCACAACTCATGCATAATTCTGATGAGCTGTTATTTCCTTTATATCAGCCTTTCAAGTTGACGCACCTTCCTTAAAGTGACATTGATAGAATGTCAGTCACCTCTGAAGGCTAGGGACTGAGGCCATGCCCTGCCTTTCAGAAAACCAAGAAATGCTTAATTAAGCGTCTTGGAAACTCTTCTTCATTTTTGCCACAGAGACTGCCTGCTTGGGAAAAGCCCTCACTCCCTTGCAAACCTCATTTCCATTTGAAGAGCACTAGTCCCTAACTGCTCCTGGCCACTCATTCCCAATCGCTATGAAGCCTCTCCCAGATCCAGTCGCAGCAGGAGATCAGCTAATAAGCATTCCCAGAGGGAACCTTTCTGCTCCTTGCCTGCTGGAACTCCACAAGGAAAATAAAATTGGGCTCTGCCTTCCTTTCAAGCCTGGGGACAGCTGAGTTATCATCACCCCGAGGCTTGAGAAAAGGACTTCAAAATGTGGGATGCCTTTTGATTCCACATAAATACTTTCCCAACTAAAGACTTCATTTAATCCAGCAGCTTCTGAGTCATAAGCAAATACCTTCTGACCTACAGACGACTAGGAGCGAGTCTATTAAATGACAGGCCTCTCCCACTCCTGACAGAAGCAGATGGGCTCCGGGGAGAATTTCTTCTCCTTGATATTGTGCAGGGCAAAAAAAAAAAAAAAAAAAAGCTGACAAATGGCAAAAATTAACTGAAGCATTTTTCACTCTATTATTCATGATGTTTATAAAGGCTGAAATATCTTGCAACTCATGAACTTGGCCATTTTAGTAGTTCTTATGGCTCTTACACTAAAGACAACTTAAAAGGAAAAATTACACACACATCCATTTAAATTAATATTTTCATTTGGCCATTTCACTGACAAGTAAGAGCCGATTTGTGAAAGATGGCGCCTTTTTCCACGCCACAAATCAAAAGAGTAGTTTTACCTAAAGGGCCATCTTTATATACTTTGCTGCAGGAATAAAGGTACTAAGTGATATTTCATTTAAGAGGTTTGTACTTTATCAACAAGGATCTACTGTACAGCACAAGGAACTCTACTCTGTAGAGATCTGTAATAACCTAAACGGGAAAAGAATCTGGATATATGTATATGGATAACTGAATCACTTAGCTGTACACTTGAAACTTAACACAACATTGTATTTAATACATCAACTATGATCCAATATAAAATAAAAACTAAATTTAAAAAAGGTTTGCACTTTAATTTTCAAAATGAGTGAAGTGTTGCTCATTTCTCCTTCTATACCCTCCTCCACAGTGTCATTAATAAAATCTAATAGCACAGAAGGCTGATGGTGCTCAGCTGTGCTGTGCTTACTTGCTTACTTACAGTTGCGTCTGACTCTTTGCAACCCCATGGACTGTAACCTGCCAGGCTCCTGTCCTGGGGATTCTCCAGGCAAGTATACTGGAGTGGGCTGCCATGCCCTCCTCCAGGGGATCTTTTCAACACAGGGATCGAACTCAGGTCTCCCACATTGCGTGCAGATTCTTTACCCTCTGAGCCACCAGGGAAGCCCAGACTTGCTTAGGGTGGGGATGAAATGTAAGACATTTCATATTCAGCATGCATGTGTACATGCTCAGTCATTTTAGTCATGTCTGACTCTTTGTGAGCCTATGGACAGTAGCCTGCCAGGTTCCCCTGTCTATGGAATTCTCCAGGCAAGAATACTGGAGTGTGCCGCCATGCCCTTTTCCAGGGGATCTTCCCAACCCAGGGATCGAACTGCATCTTATGTGTTCCCTGCATTTCAGGTGGATTCTTTACCACTACTGCCACCTGGGAAGCCCTCATACTCAGCAAGAGAGTCTAAAGCAAAGGGTTGTCACTTCAAGGATAATTTCCAGTGACGTAAGGCTGCCAGATCATGATGAGTCCTTTTATCAGGGTGTCCAGGGAGCTGCTGGCACAGAACATGAATCCAAAACTAACAACAATGTAGATCTGCAAATTTACGGATTCAAATTCACAGAAAATTGGAGGCCTGAACCGCAAGCATCTTAAATGATACATGCTAGGCTTAAAAGCTTCCTGACTTGTGGAAATGTGGATGATAGGTGGACCACTTCTGGAGAGTCACTACCAGGTAAACAGCTTATTCTCATCCTGGCTAAGGTTAAAAATATAGAAGATAGCTATTTCAGATTAATCAGGAGAAAAATTTGTATCTTCAGGGAATAACATTAAGGAGATTCTGAGGAGACAAAAGCAAAATCTCTAAATATCTTGAACAGTTTCAGTAAGAGAATTTACATTTAAAACAAAGAAAGAATTATGTGCAGACCAAAGCAGATAACAAGTCCTTGGATAGAAAAATAGCAGGCAGAACTTTTAAGTGGTAGCTTTTGTTTATTCGCTTTAGCTGAAAAACAATTTGGTATTACTTAAGAAATTCTACTTTTCTAAATCATATGTTTTAAATACCAAATATAATGATAACTCTAACATTTTTATTAACGATATCTCTTGAAAGCTTAAAAAAAATGTCTTACTGAGTAACATCAGACCAAAACTAAAAATAGGAGAAAAATGTTTTGCTTTTTTTTAATTTGGGGAGAACATGGTAACAGTTATATCAAATTCAACAGAAGTAATCAACCTTGAAGACAGCACAAAATTTGATTCTCACCACAAAATTTATAAATCTATACCTCCAGTCAATGAAGAAAAAAATCTTACCATGTGGTAAAATTTCTAATAAGTGGCTTATAATTTACTTATAATAAATAAAATCTATTAAAAAACTTTCACTTACAAATATTTTAGCTTCAAAGATTAAAGGATTTGCTTTCTGTTATGTCCAAGTCTTGTTTTTAGGAAAGTAATTTTTCTATCTGATTTCCTTGTACTCATACCCCTAGGAGTGATTCACAGGATTCTTGGGGAGTAAATGAATTTAATGGGACAGAATCTGGCAAGGCAACAAGAAATAACTTTGTTATTTCCTGTGACATGTGGCTGCTACTCTCAAAAATTTCAGCTCATTAACTTTTACTCTATAACCTTACTAGGCAGATATAGGAAATCAGACCGTAGAAAGTTAAGCAGGGAGCAAAAGGTAAGATAACCAACAGAAACACAGTTTTGTAAAATTCTGTACATTAACCAGAGAGGAAGGTGGTTTACCACTGGTGTATTTTCTAAAAAAAGATCATGGTTTAGAGCTGGTGTATCCCCAGGTAGCTCAGTGGTAAAGAATCAGCCTCCCAATGAAGGGGACTCGAGTTCGGTCCCTGGGGTGGGAAGACCCCCTGGGGTAGGAAATGGCAACCCACTTCAGTATTCCTGCCTGGAAAACTCCATGAGGTAGGCTACACTCCAGGGGGTCACAGAGTCAGACATGACGGAGCATACAGGCACACACACCATCCAATCAATATGGCAGCCACAAGCCAGATGTGGCTAACACAGTCTTAGTTCATTTATTAAAATAAAAACTCCATTTTCGCAGCTGCGTTAGCCACATTTCAAGCTACCCATGTGGCTAGTGGCTACTGTTTAGACAGTACAGATGTAGAACATGTCCTCAGAGAAAGTGCTATTCGATGGTGCTGATTTGGAGGTTGGGAGAAAGGAAATGGACAGAGTACAGAGAGGGACCTCGGTTACCACAGAAACAAGATCAGGGAGTGGACATAGTCATTCTGCTATCTTTGAGTAAGAATTTCTTTTACAGCATGAAAAAATTCAAATGACTATCCTAAAGGTTTAGTCTTTTGTGTGTTTGTTTCTCACGAAATGTGTGGGGTTTTGACTATGCCAGAGGTGCAGATTGCTTTACATATTATCACCTTCTTTAACTTTCATCAACAGTAAGAAGTAGGCAATATAATAATCCCACCTTACAGACATTAAGTGAGGCTTAGAGAGAGCAAGACCCTGATGCTGGGAAAGATTGAGGGCAGGAGGAGAAGGGCACAAGAGAGGATGAGATATTTGGAGGGCATCACTGACTTGATGGACATGAGTTTGAGTAAATTCCAAGAGACAGTGAAGGATAAGGAAGCCTGGCATGCGTGCTGCAATCCATGGGGTTGCAAAGAGTCAGACACGATTGAGGGACTGAAAATAAGAACTGGCAGGTGACAAAGTCACATAGCTAGTGCCTGGCCTGGATTTCAAGCACGCCGATCCCTCCTAAGCCAGAGCTCTGGGGGGACCAGTAGGACCTCCACTTGAGATGGAGGCAGAGAAAGGATGCTCCAGATGCCACTATACGTACTACCTACCGTACAAGGCGGGCCACAGCCAGGTGGGTGGCTTGTTCCTTCTCCTTTTGGCCTAATACCCCTCTGATGTTGAACCTGAGAACTTTCTATTTACAATGCCACAGTATCCTTTTCTAATTCCACTCTTGTTCCTATTCCTCACACCCATCCATCTCTGAGCTTGCCAAGTCCAGTCACTTCTTCTATGTTTCCCATGATAGCTTATGAGAAAGCCCTGAACCAGTTCAACCAGAATGGAGTGGTCACCAAACAGTGTATCTGATTTCCCAGTATTCCATCACACATGCAAGTAAATATTCTGAACCCAATGGCTTCAGTGTACCAAAGGAGAGCTTAGAAAATGAGAGTGTATCATTTATTATATACTAATGATTTTTTAATAGATCTTTTAAGTTGTGCTAATGGTGGATGTCCGAACAACTTCGGTGGAAGATGCATATGACCTTGTATTCTGAGGGTCTTACAGGACAGCACCTGCTGTAGAGGCCAAGGAGGAGTGCTCACGCACGAGAGCCTTACCTCCGAGGCGAGCCGTCATCATGGGGCTGGATGATGACCACCTTCACAGTCACCGAGGTCCGGAGAAGGTCGATCATCTGCTCATGGGTCAGCGTGGCCACGGCCACCTTGCAGATCTCCACGAGGCGGCTACCCTGGCGAAGGCCGGCCTTCCACGCAAAACCGAAAGGTTCCACGTCTGCCACAATTCCCTCGAAGTTCACGTGGAAGCCCAGCTGGCCCAGCCCGTTCCTCCTCAGGGTCATTTCCACCGTCTCGCAGCCTCTGGTCACGATCTAAGGGGGAAGGGGACGATGAGAGGCAGGGCTACGGGAGGCACCAAGGCCCTGCCCTCCAGCTACCCCAGTGACAAGAAAACAAGGCAGGGACACCGTTCAACCCAAACTTTATCGTAATTATCCTTGGCATCCGCCGCAGAGAAAATAACACAAGTAAAATGATGGTTTCATTCTTCAAAGCCAAATCGGATACAGGTGTCCTGCTTTTTCCTAGAAGCCAATGATCCAGAGCCTGAGAGCTTAAGATGGGCTCTAAAAACTTTCCCCTCCCCTTGCTATGTCACCTGACTTGGTGCTCAAGCATCTAAATTCCATTGTTTCAAAGAGACTGAAGCAACTGAAAAAACATGAAGCCTGTCACCCATCAAAGCAATAAAGCCCACTAGGCAATTATTATTATTATTATTATTGGCCCAATTGTGCAGCTTGCAGGATCCTACTTCTCAACCAAGGGTCGAACCCAGGACCCCAGCAGTCATAGCACCAAGTCCTAACCACTAGATGCCAGGAAATTCCCTATTAGACAATGTAATTCAACTTATAAAATGGCCCAGTGGTGCATCAGCTATGAAAAACAGTATGGCAGTTCCTCAAAAATATAAAATAGAATTACCATGTGACTCAGCAATTCTACTTCTGGGTATATACCCAAAAGAATTGAAAGCAGGGTCTCAAAGAGGTATGTATACACACATGTTCTTAGCAGTGTTATTTACAATAATCAAAATGTGGAAGTAACTCAAGTGCCTATGGATGGAAGAATGGATACACAAAGTGTGGCATATACAAACAATGAAAGAAAAATGGCCCCATGCCTTTCCAAGCTAACACTTAGTGACCTGCCCCCGAGGATGGGCAGCAGCAGGAAGTCCAAAGGTTAAGAAACCGGAAGTGTCCTCTGTAGCAACCTGTGGACATCCTATTCTAAACCCTGGTACCCCTCTCCTGGGACTGCCTGCCCGCGCTTGCCTGGGTGGTGAGGACCATCCAGATCAAACGTGGGCCAGCCAGCCAGCCTCCTCACTGTCTCCAGACGAGGGCAGCATGCAGAAAGGCCCTCCTGCAGGAAGCATCTCACTAGGTACACTAAAGCACCAGCACTTCGTTAGCGCCACCCTCAAAAGTTCCTACTGAGAATAGCCCACGTGAATGGGAAGAGAAACACGGGGTCACTGAAGATATAATTTGATGACATATTGTCATTGTTGTTTAGCTGCTAAGTCGTGTTGGACTATTTGCGACCCCACAGACTGTAGCCCGCCAGGCTCCTTTGTCCATAGGACTTCCCAGGCAAGAATACTGCAGTGGGTAGCCATTTCCTTCTCCAGGGGATCTTCCCAACCGGATCTAATTTGTGTCCCTTGGATTGGCAGGCGGATTCCTCACCACTGAGCCACCAAAGGAGCTCTTTGGTGACCATGGCATCACTTACTTGTGGGTACTTTAAAACCAGGAGGTATCATACCTGTATCCTCCAAAGCACAGAGCTCATGTGTGAAGTTTCAGTTTTAAAAATAAATTCTCCGTGAAACGTGCTCTGAATACACAGATTCCTATTTAATAAGACCTATGACTGTATACACAGCTGTGGGACCCAGACTGGTGCAGTGTCTCGCCCGCGTGGCTGACGTTGCCACGGTTACCACCCCAGTGCTCACACTGCCAATCAGTTTCTCGTCGGTGCAGGGACAGTCTGGGGCTTAGGAAAATGGGGAAAGGGATTGCTGGTCTTAGTGGTGAAGTTTTGAAAGACTGAAGTTTCCAAAGTTTTGAACTGAACTAATTCAAAATTGTTGAACAAGTACTTTTGTAATCTATACAACATGAATACATTTTTCTTTCACTTCTTTTTTTCAGCTTTGTTTCAACTAAGCTCGCTGACCAAAAGACCACAGAGGACATGTGCCTGGCCTTCTTTACAATAGGAACATAATTCTCAGTTGAAATTTAACATCCATATATCAGATTGAGGAGTGAACCGTCAAGCTTTTCCTGAGTCCCACATGTTCTGTCTCTTCCTCTTATTTCTTCCAACCAGCCGTCACATCCCCTACTTTTTACAGTTTCTTTCTCCCTTCTGTTCCTTGCTCGTTAACATTTACAAAGGCTGAAGGATCATGCTCTCCACTGACTTGGAGTTCCTCACATAATTACATGATCAATAATCACATGGTGGCCTCCTACCTCTGCACCTGGGACTGGCTACATAATTTGTGAAATCTGGTACAAAATAAAAATGTATGGCCCCTTAGACAAAACTTTCTGAGTTTCAAGATGGCAACAGCAGAGCACTCGACCCAGCCTGGGCTCTTCAGAAAGTGACCGCCCCGCTTGTCCCTTTAGGCAGGAGTTCTCATGTCCCACCTGTGTCTTTACCTGCGTAATCGGCACTTCTGTTTTCACCACTAGAAAATGCAGAGTTCAGCATCTGTCCAACAGTGCCCCTTCCCAACCTCTCTACTACGACAGCCTCATCCTCTTCCTTTCCACTTCTACTTCTCCTGCCTGGCACCAGCCTTAAGCCCCCAGTGGTCTTTGGGTTGGTTTATTTCTACCATCTCCCGTTATAAGTCATCCTAGATACAGCATATTGGACTGGCCAAAAAGTTCATTCAGGTTTTTCTGCTCTATCTAATGGAAAAACCTGAAGGAACTTTTTGGTTAACTCAATATTTCCTCAAATATATTCCAGCTATCAGGCAGCTTAGTCACACAGTCACTTTTCTAGAAAGATGGTAGAATGGGGTCCTTGGAATAGTGAATGTATCACACCCTTTGGGACATGCATTTTTGCTGGTTGGTGAAGGGACATGTGTTTGTGTTGTATTTTCCAGAGCACAGATTATAATGACTCAGTGGGTCTCTGAAAAAGAAGTACTTCCAGGATTACCGAAAGCACGTGTCCTGAGACTCACCAGATAACTCAATTCTCCAGATACATAATCTGATCACACACTTAATCATCCCCAAATCACATCGTGGTTTGTGCACATATGCCCTCAATACTGCTGAACACTCTGAGGCCCTTCCTGTAAAGAGTGCCTGCAAATAACAACATTATTTCTCCAAAGCCAGCAGACACTGCCTTGATTGCATTGTCTCTTCTATGTGGTCTGGAATAACAAAAGATTTATATGTGGTGGCAGGAAAGGGGGAAGGAAATGGGTATAATTTCTCCTTTTTCTCATGATCCATAACTGACTAAATCTTTTCTAATGAATCAAATACACATCCCCTTGGGGGAAGATTTACACTGAAAAATTTTGTCAAATCATATTTTGTTCATTTGATTTATTCTTATAATTTTATTGTATATACTCAAACTAAAATGTGTATCTTCCCTTGTTATACTAAGACTTATAAACACAACTGCTAAATACCATGGGCATCACTGAAGGGTTTTGCTTTGTACCACAAATAACAATCTCTTTCATGACTTTTTCTTTTAAATCTTTCTAACTTACTAGGTAATTCTATAAAACCTCTGCAAGAAACTGGCTGCAAGATTAATAACATATTTAACCTAGGAGACTAAACAGAAATACTGCATAAAAACGCACAGAGTTGAAGGGGCAAATACGATTACACTGACCATCAATATGGTCAACGGTGATTCTGTGCCTATTAACCTCCTCCTGGTAAGGTGCTGTCATGCAAGTCTCTACAAACACACACAACGTCTAGTCAATTCTTCTGTCCCTCCTTCAACCACTATAAAAATAAGTCCCAATGTTCCCTTTGGAAAGCTGGCTTCACTTTTCATTTCTTTTTTTTTTTTTCACTTTTCATTTCTAATCAATTGTTAATGGATGCTTCTCCACCATTCATGGCTTCAGTAACCGCTCACAAGGACTAAAATCAGTTCTACCCATGAGGAAAAGTATTTCATTCCCCAGGTAACACATCTGGGGTGGAACTTCCACAGCGGAAGCTATGAATATGAAGTTGAAGGCCTAAGGGGCGGGGGGGAAACAAAACCTGTACTTACGCCCAGGCGCTGGACAATCTCCCTGACGTCTTCAGCACAGCTGTCCACTGAGGACAGAAGGATGCATTCTCCTCGTTCATAAAACACCTTGATACTCATTAACCCAGATGTCCACCCAATGACATCCCTGCAGGAACAGTTAAAGACCACGTTCTTGGAATCCTTCTCGATCAGCATTATGAACTCATTGGAAACCCCAAGGAGACACTCGATGTCCGCGGACTGGCCAAAGTCTCTCGCCACGACGTGCCACATGATGGCCCCCACACTGAACAGGTGGGCATCCTTCCTGGGCTTCACCTTCTCCTTCTTCTTAGCGCCCAGAGTGATGAAGCTGAATTTCGCGGAGGTATCCACGGTGGCAGTCGTGACAAAGTTCTCCGCCAGGTCCTTCAAGTACTCCTGCCTCGTCCGAGTGGCCATCGCTCGAAACTTCTCCGATTTGTGGGCTGCGTTTTCTGCGTTGATGACTTTGGCTAAAAGGAAGTCCCGAAATACTGCTGACTTGGGGAAAGTGACACCTTTGGGAATTGGTGGACCAAATGGTGGCACATCTTTCGACCTAGAAACTCCAACGCTGAGGGAGGAAAAGGAGAAACAAGTTGAACTGCGATGCCATAATAGTTACCTTCAGAAATGTAACTGCAGAGCACACTTCCAACTGAAGCTGTCTACTTCACTGCCTCTTCTTTTCCACGCCTCTGGATATCAAGTGTTTGTTTTTAAGCAAAACTTTCAAATTTAGTTGGTGCAGGGAAGGGAAGTTACAGGCTGAGTAGCCTCCCTTCAAAATTTGTATGCTGAGGTCCAAAACCCCAGTAACTGGGAAAGTGGCTGTGTTTGGAGACTGGGTCTTTTCTTTGAAGAGATAGTTAAGTCAATGAAATAATGAAAGTGGGCCCTAATCCAGTCTAACAAGTGTCCTTATAAAGTGAAACATGAACACACAGAAAGGTAACCAGAGATGCAGACACACAGAACAGAGACCACGTGAACACACAGCAAGAAGATGCCCATCCTCAAGGCGAGAGACAGGCCTCAGGGGGCACCAAACCTGTCAACACCATGATCTTGGACTTCCAGCCTCCAGAACTGTGAGAAATCAATGTCTGCCGTATCAACTACCAGTTCTTTGGTTTGCACCGTGACTGTGCGAGCTAAGGCAGGGGCGATGGATGTGCAGCCAGGTTGGTGCTCTTTCGATTCCGTGGCTAGTCACCACTGAGAGGCAGTGACCCTCCAACAGCTGACAGTGAGATCTGCCCTGCTGGTGAGCTACTGGGCACAGGGACCATCCCTACAGAGCCAACGTTTTTGAATGTCCCTTTTTTTTCAAGGAAATGCTCACTTGATCACATTTTGGAAGCGTAAATGAAGATTTTATGGAAACGGAAGTTTTATGATATTTCAAACACAGAGTGACAGCAATCATTTTAATATGGCAAAACCAATAATGCTCCCTTGTATCAGACAGAAGCTTTCACTGTCTCAAATCTGTTTTGGAATAAGAGTGAATTAATAAATTAGCAGATGAAAGGCTGGAGTGAGTGAATGAATGAACCCTCCAATATCTACTCCCCAACTACTGAGTAGCTTCTGCAGACCGAGAATGAGAACCAATCCCACATCTGCCCAGACTGATATTTTCTGTGTCGAGATAAATAAAGGAAGTCATCTATGCTTCACTTTCTTCACTGTAGAAAATCCTGGAAGAAGTGAGTTAAGAAATGAAAACAGGTGTGAAATCTTCTGGGATGTAGCTGGTGGGACTCTAAATAGATCATAGTCCCCAGGGATCTCCCACCTTTGCTGTAACCTGCACACCCTTTAACAGAGTTAATTGTTTCTGGGAAAATGAGCTATAAGCCAGAAGACAGTCTGGGCGGGGCCTCAGCTAGTGTGAAGGGACAGGGAAGGACTGCCTGTCTTTGGGACAGACAAGCAAACTCTGTCACGTGTGTGCACGCTCAGTCACGTCCGACTCTGTGCGACCCCAAGGACTGTAGCCCACCAGGCTCCTCTGTCCATGGGATTTTCCAGGCAAGAATACTGGAGTGGGTTGCCATTTCCTCCTCCAGGGGATCTTCCCGACCCAGGGATCGAACCCACGTCTCCTGCATTGGCAGGCAGGTTCTTTACCACTGAGCCACATGGGAAGCCCATGAATGTTTATGAGGCACTTTTAAAACCTTGAAGCACTCTGCTGCTTTACACTTGAACCTCATTAGTAAATGATAACTTAGCAATAACATGTGGTTTCTCAAAAGGCAATGAGCCTGTCTTTGAACCATTTGTATACACTGTCTTTTACCACAGAAAACATAATGCAAGCCGCTTTGTTTATAAGCAAGATCTATATCAAAGGCATCCCCCCCAGTAATCTCATTAAACCCAGAAAGCTCTAAAGAAATAAAAATGAAAAGGTATTACTTATCTTTTAAGATTTTTTTTGTGCTAATCAACCACCTCATGATAGAAGAATAAACTAAAAATAGAAAGTAATTAAAAATACCCAATTTGACCTAAAAATAGCAGCAGATAAAATAACACCAAATACAAGAACGCCCTAGGCTCATGTTTCCAATCCATCAGGGAAGTTCATTTAAGATGATTCTTCATAATTACCATTCATGGGGGAGATCCCAGAAGAATAAGCCAAATGAGCGTGTTTGCACTAACGTTATTGGATTTAGGCATATCGTCCCTGGTGGCTCAGACGGTAAAGAATCCATCTGCAGTGCAGGAGACATAGGTTCAATCCCTGGGTTGGGAAGATCCCCTAGAGGAGAGCCTGGCTTCCCACTCCAGTATTCTTGCCTAGAGAATCCCCAAGGACAGAGGAGCCCGGCGGGCTACAGTCCACGGGGTCACAAAGAATGGGACATGTCTGAGCAACTAAGCACATATCCTTTATACAGGCTAGATGTCTTTTTTTTCAAGTATCACTTTTTTAAATAAAAGTCGTTCTGAACATTCATTCTTCTTAACTACACACTGAAGTCAATACTGTTATCCTTAGTTTTCAGAGAAGGAATTGAAGGGCCCCCAAAGTAAGGACTTCCTTGGTGGCTCAGATGGCAAAGAACCTGCCTGCAATGCAGGAGACCTGGGTTCAATCCCTGGGTTGGGAAGATCCCCTGGAGAAGAAAATGGCAACCCACTCCAGTATTCTTGCCTGGAGATTCCCGTGGACAGAGGAGCCTGGTGGGCTATACAGTCCATGGGGTCACACGACTGAGCAACTAACACACAAAAATAAGCCAAGCTGTAGACACGGCAGGAGACCTGGACCTCACTCAGGTCAGGGAACCGCTCTTTCAACAACACCCCACTAGACAGTTGCCTCATGACAGCTGCTGCCTGAAGAAGAGCAGGGGTGGAGGAAAGGCAGGCCCTGCCAGCCTGTCCTGGGATTCTTGGGTACCTGGCTGGCCTTTTGAGAGCACCAAAGCATCAGACGCCCGTCTTGAGAGCCCCACAAGTGTGAGTGTCTCCAAGACCTTGGACAAGAAGAGATACTGGGCCATCACCATATGTTTCTTTCAGGGAAGCACTGATGTGGCCGCATCATCCACCTCTGGGGCTGCCATCAACCAAGCGCTGGCGCTGGCAGGGCTGGATGATGTCCTGAATGCTGAGGAAAGGCGTCACCTACACTCATGAACTGCTAGGAATTGCACTGTTTCAAAATGCGAAGAAGACAATTACTCCTTACAGAAAGTACCTGAATGATGACCATGGGAAATGTAATTAGGGAGAAAAAACAAATCAAAGTATAATTAGGGGCTGAGAAAGAATAATTGGAAAACAAAGATATTTTGGGAAAGGAGGACCTGTTGGAACAACTCTGGGAGCACGGAGCGCCAGGGGCGGCCGACTCACCTGTAGCACACGTTTTCCGTACATGGATTATGCACTTTGACGATGACGAAGACGTGTTGAAAGTGGGACCGGATGCTTTTTGGAGTAAAAGGAAGTGCTCCAGGCTCTTGGAAGACAATGGTCACGATGTCATTTCCTATATGCCTTTTCCTCAGGAGCTGCGGTCAGGGAAGTGAACACACACACACACAGTTACAGACAAGGTTTTCTGTAAAAACAAGATATGTAAATATATACAGTGCACTCAGCTTTCAATTTCAAGGAGTTTGTTTTAGAGAAGCAGAGCTGTTCTTAGGAAGGTCAGGTTCCTTGACGTGGCCACGCTAAAAGACCGACGAAGAGAAAAGCCTCAATACTTAAGTTCATCTTTTACTTTAAAATGTAACTTTAAAATGTCATTCTCCCTCCTTTTAATCTGTATCATTTTTTTTTAACCCTGAAATAATAGCCCATTAGAGCTAAGATCGCTCTAAGGAGATTTGTAGGTTAAGCTCTCCAACGCAAAGGCAGGAGATGGCATGGCATCCAAGCGAAGGCACAGCAGTTCCAAGTCCTCACTTAGTGCATCAGGGGCTTCGTTCCGTCCGTGCGTCCACAGACACGTGCATTTCTGCGACAAAAATACAGAAGGCTGGGGGCTTCCTTGGTGGCTCCATGGCAGAGAATCTGCCTGCCAGTGCAGGAGACACAGGTTCAATCTCTGATCCAGGAGGATCCCACATGCTGTGCGACAACTAAGCCCACATGCCACAGTTATTGAGCCTGTACTCTAGAGCTCGGGAGCCACAGCTACTGAGCCCACGTGCTGCAACTGCAGAAGCGCGTGGCCCAAGAGCCCATGCTGCACAAGAGAAGCCCTCACGATGAGAAGCCCGTGTACTGCAACTAGAGAGCAGAGCCCGCTCAGCATAACTAGAGAAAAGCCGTGCAGCAGCACAGACCCTGCTCAGCCATAAATGCATATATACAAATTTAAAAACAGTACAGGAGGCTGTTATTTTGGTGGCTAATATTTTCAAACTAATTAACTGAAATCTGGCCTTTTTAAAATGTATGTTGGAAACACAGAATCCACCAGATTAAGAGCTGGAAAGCCCAATAAATGACAAATGCAGAAGAGACAGAACCCCATAGTGGTAACACTGAATGTTTTCACTTGAGATGTTCCTTCTGCCAAGAACACTCCCTTCACCCCAAGTCTCTCCTAGACCACTCAGGTCTGAGCTACCACAACACCAGGAAAAATGTTCTTGGCAACACTGTGCATGCCCTGCAGCCACACTCCAAGCTCAAGGCAACAACACTGGCTGTCTTGTCCTCTTTAAGTCTTGGCTTCCTTCTCCTGTGTCAGGTCATAATCATCAGGAGGGCAGGAGACGTGTCTGACTGAGTTCTGGTCTCCTGGGTTCTAACGGCCTGCCCAGGACACAGCAGACACCCCCTACCCAATATGAATAAACAAATGATACAAATACACAATCACAGCCACACAACACTGCACAATAAAACACTGAACACCTCTGAATCCATGCTGATAAACCCATACACCCCATAAGCTGATGCACCTAAAGCCACTGGGATCTGTGCTCAGAGTCTGTGATCCTCGGCTTTCATAGAGACAGTAATCTTTACAGGAGTCAGTGATGTCACTGCAGGAACAGGGTAATCTCAGGTAGTAAATCTCTCTTTACGAGCAATAACAAAGGCAACAAGCTTGTGTTCAAATTTATGTGGCACCTACAGAACATACTTCAGTGTAAAGAGCATTAAGTTCGACTTTTAAAACCTTTTAAACCCATATACAAAAAGGATTTCATTGTCAGGCCCCTGACTTGTGATTTAGCATGATAAAAGGCCTGGAAAAGTGGGAACGAAATGTCCATTCTTCCAGAATTCACTGCTTGCCAGTTAAATTGCTGATTCATATGCTGGAAAATTCCTATTTAAATCCCCATGGTTAAAGTTATAAACACACGAAAATTGTTTTACTGCCCAAGTGAAGTTTTGAAAGATATATTAATATCCATTAATGAGCCATCTGTTGTTTCAAAAATGTTTGTTGGATATTTAAGTATGAGGTGCCACTTCAGAAACATGTAAAAAAATCAGTAGCAAACTAGTCATATATTCACTGTGTTATTTACCCATTCATTCGTGGACACAGATGTTAGCTACAGTAAACATTTCATGGAAAGAAAAGAAAAGAAGGCAGGGACATATATCTAAAACAAGCACCATGGGACGCCCTGGCAGTCCAGTGGTTAGGACTCTGCGTTTCCACTGCAGGGGGCTCGGGTTCCATCCCTGGTCGCGGAATTAAGATTCCCACATGCTAAGTGGTGCAGCCAAAGAAATAAAATACAATAAATAAAACGAGGACTTCTGCGGTGGTCCATTGGTTAAGAATCCGCCTTGCAGTGCGGGGGACATGGGTTTCACCCCTGGTTGGGGAACTAAGACCCCACATGATGCCGCAGAGCAACTAATTCCTCGTGCCACAGCTAGAGAGAGTTCAAGCACCCCGACGAGAGATCCCGAAAGATGCCATGATGAAGCCTCATGCTGCGACAACGAATCCTCGAGCCACAGCTAAGACCCGAAGTAGCCAAATAAGCAAGCAGATAAAGAAATATTTTAAAACTTTTTAAATTAATAAAACAAAACAAACACCACGACAAGCTGAAAATGGTACAAGGCTAAGATAGTCTTCCTTCATATCCCCAATAAACTGAAACATATGATTTACATGTACTGTAATAGGACAAGAAAATTCAGGAACAAATCAAAAGTTTAAAAAAATAAACAAAAATATCTCACAATGTCTTCAGTGTATTTGCTGAGCGCAGATACAGTGGCTTATGCTGTACTTTACTCGAAACACAGGAATTCTCAGACTGGTGAGAAGACAGGGCTCATGGTGGCCAAGGCACACAGGGGACTCTGGGCCCCTCTTCCCCAGTGACCACCCTCCTGGCCAATCTTGCAGGGTGGTCTGGCGCATTACTCAGTGAAGTGTAGGTAGCTATTCCTACCCATTTCTCTCCCTCCTGAAGGAAGATGTTGGGTCTGATCCCACACTTCACTTCGGGAAGCGCAATATTTAAAGCCCAAGTTAAAGGAAAATTTAAGGGTACTTATTTTGATAACATGCCGGTCTGCTTTTATCTCTTTTTAAACATATTCTTTTGCTTTGTAAAATGGGCTGCGCTCAGACGCTTAGAGTCGTGCCTGACTCTTTATGACCCCATGGACTGTAGCCCGCCAGGCTCCTCTGTCCATGGGATTCTCCTAAGAATACTGGAGTAGGTTGCCATGTCCTCCTCCAGGGGATCTTCCCGACCCAGGGATGGAACCCTGACCTCTTACATCTCCTGCAATGGTAGGTGGATTTGTTACCACTAAAAATGTATTCTTTTGCTTTGTAAAACGGGCTAGAAATATTTTTAAAATTCTGGTTAATTTAACCATGATCACAGAATGTATTCTGTAGAAAAAGTGGGGGTGGGAAACATGCAGATTCATTAAGAAGAGGAAAATAACATCTCAAGCTCTTTGTAGAGAACAGCCCAAGAAAATGAACACCTGGCCCATTAACAGGATACTTGAGTCTCTTCAGAGACTAAAGTAATACATCTGGCAAATTCTCAGAAACATTACTCAATGTCGGACATTAAATAACCTAAGCAATTCTTGGGCTTCTTATATAAAGGTAAGGGTTCTCTTTTGTAGTTAGTTATATCCTGTTGTAACTGGTCAATGAAACTCTGTAGAATGGACTCCAGAAGTGAAAGGGAAAGGGCGTGGCAGCCTACATAGACCACAGTGGTCCACACAGGAAGGCAGGTTGCTATTCACTAGAGGTCCCTGGTACTATTTCAGGAATTAAGGAATGATGACGTCTTCTAGGCCCTTCTAGACGTAAGAAGCTCCTAACACTTGCTCGGCACCAAGACTGCCAACTCAGTGTCTTCAACTGAAAGAGTGAGTTAATAAATATTATATTAGATTTACATAGTCGGTTCTGCTAAATTCCCAACACTGGATTCAAGCTGTGAGACAGGAATAAGCTCTTGTTATGACAAGGGAAGTGAAAATGTGATTCTTCACCCAATTCCATGACGGAAAAGCACACAGATGCTACAGAAATAGCAACATGTGGGTTTAAATTTTCAATTCCTTAAACAAATTTCAGAGTTTCACAGGTCCAGTTTTAACTTGGTGCAACAACCAGAAGCAAGTGAAAACAATCTCCAGGCAGTCTCGTACACATCAAAAATGGCATAAAGTTGAACCTGGTTAGATCTACTAGCCTCTATGCAAATAGGTTCATTTGTTACATTCTTTTTTAAAAAGCCTAGCAAGATAGGAAAACAAAACAAAACACGTTACACATAATTTTGGAAGAAAGGGGAGAAGAGGCTACACATACATAAGAAAGTAGGTGAGATGTGGTTCAGAAAACGCCTCTAAATGTCAGTGATGTGAAAGCTTAATTTGAAACTGGAGAAGGCAGATCTCCAGATAGAGTTTCTTGTCTTAAAAAGCAAACAGGTGAAAATGAGCATGATTTCAAAGAGAAAACTGCATTGTTTAACAATCACAAGTTCTGAAATTCAAAGAGATGAGTGCAGAAGTGAGCAAAATATGAAATGTGTTCCTGTTCAAAAGAATAATCATAAATTCTGGATCTCAGTCCTTCAGGTGTCATCGGAAAGTCTGGCAGGATGAGCAGGGCTGATAAAGACTGATCTGGCCTGATCCTTCCAGACTGATCAGACAGTCTGGTCACAACCCCCTTCTAGAGAGCCGCCTGTTGCTAGTCACTGCAGTAGGCACCTTGTGTCTGCTAACTTTGCTTAGAAAGTGTCTGCCCTTGGACTTCCCTGGCAGTCCAGTGGCTAAGACTCCGCATTTCCAGTGCAGTTTCGGGTAGGGGGACGTTTCAACCCCTAGTCGTAAACTAGATCCCACATGCTGCAACTAGAGATCCCACATGCTGTAATGAAACTGAAGATTCCTCATGCTGCAACGCAGACCCAGTGCCACCAATTTTTTTTTTTTAGAAGTGTCTGCTCTTTACCTGCAAGGCTAGCTTCCCCTCCTTCAGAGACTCCCCTAATTTTGCACAATGCACACAGAACACACACGATACACATGCATGCAAACAACACACTGCCCTCGCCCATATACTCTATACTCAGAAATGCATACACCAGTGGGTAGAATTTCACTGTCGTTTTTAAGAGACATCTATAGAGCTTCCTGTATAATGAAATGGAAAAAGTGAACACGAAATAGTAGTCTGAGTAATAAGAAAGAGAGGGAAAACCCACACAAGTTACCACATAAATACAGAGGATCTATACTTAGAGAAGGAAAACCTTGCCTCTTCACTTCCATAAAAAAGTGACCACAATTAACCACTCTGATCTCAGATCAGCAAGAAGATACCAAATTTAATCGCCACTCCAAAGATGCATTTGCTGATTCACCATATAACGAATGTAAAAATATTACATACAATATTTTACCAACGACAAGAATAAATGTACAAACCAGTTCAGCAAAGCTGAATATTTTGGAAATGGAGAAACAAACCATGAATGTGGATGTTTAATGATTTAATAACAAAGTGAAGATAAGAAAGGATTATGAAGATACAAGTATTTCTCTTCTGAAAATGAGTAGTGCCAGCCTACTCAAAAAGCAATAATTCTTACTGTATAAGTATATATCCCCTTTTCTGGCCTGGGAATAGAGCTAATCATGAAAAGCTGAATAAGCACCTTATGCTTCCAAAATAGTCTAGATGCCTATTTATAGGTGAATCCAACAGCAGTCAGGACCTGCTTGTATAGAACTTAATGCAGTGGAACTTAATGAAGAACTTAATGAAGCTGAATGGTTCCTCAGCTTCCCTGGTGGCTCAGACAGTAAAGAAATCTGCCTGCAATGCAGGAGACCTAGGTTCAATCCCTGGGTTGGGAAGATCCCTGGAGGAGGAAATGGCAACTCACTCCAGCATTCTTGCCTGGAGAATTCCATGGACAGAGGAGCCTGGCGGGCTATAGACCGTGGGGTCACAAAAGAGCAGGACATGACGGAGCGACTAAGACTTTCACTTCAGTTCCTCAGCAATACCAACGAGGGACTGAGAAGTACGTACACACGCCTTCTGAGGCAGGGCTGGCCACTTGCCTAAGTCACATGGTGAAGGGTTCCAGCCTAAGAAGCTCTGTCACTATTACTGCTGTACATGTCAAGCCCATCCCTGGAAAAAGACCAGGATTCTTCAGATGGAATCTCAGAAACCCAGGGGTTCAGTCTTTTTCCTTAGGGACCTCCATGGATCTCAGATACCCCTTGCAAACAGAGCAGTTCTAACATGAAAGCATTTTTTTTTTTTTTAAAGGAGGTTTACTCTGTGCCAGGACCATGCTACCTTTATCTGTTTTATACACTTAGCTTGAAGAAAAAGGTTTCTCTGCCAACGTGATGTTTGAAGCTAACCTGTGGGGATCTTTCCACTGATAACACCCCAGGATAGCTTAACTATGGTTTGTCTACAGGACAAGTGGGAGAGGAACAAGCACCCAGGGGAAACAGCCCTGGGAAAAGCGGACTGCCTGCCAAACAGACCTGGGGGACTTCACTGAAGAGGGAAAACATTCAGGAACGGGCTTCCTCATCACTCCCCAGGTCTGACGAGGTTTTCTTTGTAAGAGTCAGACACTCCAAAGATTGAACTCTTCTGCAACTGTGGTGAACTCTCTACGTACTTTTTACTACATTTTGGAATAAGCTTTCAGCTTGATTTATTATAAGAACAAACACAAGAAATTCTATGTGATGTGGACGCGTCTGGACCAGTTAAACAGTCACAGATATCATGGTGTTAATGAGGCTGATGTCAGAGGCACAATTCATGTACAGTTAACTGTGCTAAGCTGTGGCCTCAAAGAGCAGTCATGAGCCCAGATGGTCATTTCAGACACTTACGCCCTTGGTATTAACACAATCCATGGGCACAGGGTGGGTGGGTGAGGATTTGGCAAAGCAGCACAACCCACAAGAAAGCTGAAAAGTCGATGTTCCAAGACTTCGAAGAGCCATCACTGATCTATGACCAGAATATTCTGATGACAACTCACAATTAGCAAAATATTAAGTATCAAAGTTAAAATAGTTTTCTGAAATTGTTGATAAATTAGTCCCTTATTTTCTTAGCTATTCAGGCGTTAGCCTTTCCTAATAAATCTTTAGGATTGGGAACAGGATGATGAAATGCAAATTAAGTCATCTACAATACTTGTCCTCTATATCTCATAAGTTATAAATTGTAATAACCCCCCAAATTTATTGAGCACACTCTGTGCCAGGCACTACTTTAAGTGCTTTATACACATTAACTCCTCTGATTCTGTCAACTAAGAAACGTCCATTAATTCATTCACAAATGGTAACTGACTGCTCTCTGCATTCCGGGCACGTCTCTGTATGCATACAATACTCGGGAAAAGAGAAGAGGTAAAAGTCTCTGTCTTCAGCAATAAAGGAAAATAAAGCATAGAAAAATTTTTTTTGTGACCCAAGGTCACAAAGATAGTAGCTAGGAAATGTGGTTCTAGAATTCCTGCTCTTAACGACTGTATTTTTCTGTTGAAGATTTTATCCAACCTAGAAGGAGGAAGCCTCAAAGAAAGCCCTAGAATCACAGAATTCTAACACCAAGAGGAAGATGTTATGTATCATTTTGTCCAGATATACTCATGTGCGTCAAATCTCCTCAGGTCCAGACCTTTGGAAGGTATCACAAACATACCGCATCCTGTCTATTTGAGCCCGGGTACGGACTCCTTCCTTCTCGGCACAAGGTTCCAAGCACCCACGACTGGCTACCTAGACCACATCCTCATTATACACTGCTGCTGCGGCTAAGTCGCTTCAGTCGTGTTTGACTGTGTGTGACCCTATGGACAGCAGCCCATCAGGCTCCTCCGTCCACAGGATTCTCCAGGCAAGAGTACTGGAGTGGGTTGCCATTTCCTTCTCCATCCTCATTATATAGTTATCACATTTCTTGAGAGACTAAGAATCTTTGCCAAGGCCACAAGGCAAGTAACTGGCCACGGTTAAGTTCAGAATGCAAGTCCAATGATTTTTATCCCACACCCTACATTCTCATCCTTTTTACGTGATTACCTATGTTGAATACGTAAATTTCCCAATGAACCACATATAAGATCATACATATTCCATATATATAAAAGCAACTGAAAAAAGCAAAACTTTTTTTTTTTAACAATTCTCTAACTCTAATCTATCAGCATAACGTATTCAATGCCATGGATTCTCACTCAAGTTAAAAAAGATAAATGAAAATGGAACCAAATAAGTCTTTAGGCTATACAGTGTGTGATGTACTGTCTCAATGTAAGGGATTATTTTTTTTAAATCTCCCATTTGGGAAACTGAAAGCATTCATGTATTCCATCCACATTTTTGTGTGTAGGACCTTTCAGGGATAGTTTCAGTGAAAGAAAGTCAGGTATAAAGAACTCAAAAAACCACCATTTTAATTACAGTTCAATAAAAAGGGGGTAGAGGAATCTAGTATTGAGCTCTGATAAAAGCAAAGTGAAATGAGCTTTGGAATTCCAGAGGCTGCCACCTGAGAAACAATGGAGTGGATTCAGTTTGGAGTCCACCAGGGGCTTCCCCGGCGGTCCCATGGTTAATGCAGGGATGGGGGCTGGATCCTCAATCCGGGAACTAAGATCCCACATGCAACGGGGCAACTAAGCCCGCAGGCCGTAACTGCTGAGCCTGCACGCTGCAGCTAGAGAGCCAGTGCGCAACAGAAGGTCGAGGGTGCTGGAAGTAGGAACTGACACAGCCAAGTAGATAAATAATTTTTTTTAAGTGTCTCAGGTAATTGGGGAGCTGGCAGGACCCTGGGGTTCAAACGCTCCATAAGTGGGGTCCAAAGGCACACGTTCTATTTCTACTAATGTGTTGGCAAGTTCTCTGGGTTTGAGTTAAGCCCTACGAGATTTCTGAGCAGCAACTCACCTCGAATTTAATTACTGGATGATTCGTTAAGTATCTGCAGGACAACTGCATGGTCTAAACTGAGCTTCTTAATAAGAGTCCCATGGACTGCAAGGAGATCCAACTAGTCCATTCTAAAGGAGATCAGCCCTGGGTGTTCTTTGGAAGGAATGATGCTGAAGCTGAAACTCCAGTACTTTGGCCACCTCATGCGAAGAGTTGACTCATTGGAAAAGACCCTGATGCTGGGAGGGATTGGGGGCAAGAGGAGAAGGGGACGACAGAGGATGAGATGGCTGGATGGCATCACCGACTTGATGGACTTGAGTTTGAGTGAACTCCGGGAGTTGGTGATGGACAGGGAGGCCTGGCGTGCTGCAATTCATGGGGTCGCAAAGAGTCGGACATGACTGAGCGACTGAACTGAACTGAACTGAATATCTAGTGAGTCCACATGGCATTATTCCAAATAAATGTTTTAAGAGCTGGAAATCCCTTAGTTTACAATATATGTATACAAATTCATACACGTGATCTAGGGATTGTATCTCCATCTCATAAAAAACATAGACATGTGATCAAAAGATAGATCCTCTGAAGGTAGTGGGCAGAGCTCGGATTACTAGAAAACCCTGTAGAATATACAAGATGGACAAGGGGCTGAGGTCAAGTGTTAGGAAGAAAAAACCCATCTAGCAATTACTCCAAGAAGATGAATAAACAGAGGAGCTGCAGCCCCGAACAGGACAAACGAGGCTGGGGGCTGGGGACCTCCTTCTCTTCCTGTCTGTGAGATCTAAGGTGGTTCTTGCCGCCTGGGGACAGGACAAGTAGCCTCTTCGGAAAGAAGCATCCTTTGACAACCTTCATGGAATTTCATGAGCACTCAGAAAACACATAAAAAAAAAAAAAGGCCAGTTCTCTGCAACAATTAAGTTTCATTCATTTGACAGATACTTACTGAACAGCTACTATGTAGTCTTTGGTGCTTTAATTTAGAGCAAAGGATTGCAGTTAAGTGACATCAGGAAAACACAGTTTTCTTAAACATGAAAACAAACTTTGCTTTAACTCTGGGTTTGCCCCCAAATATAATCAAACTCCTAAAATTAAAGAATGCCACAAGTGAGTTATAACATACTTTCTTCTTATCTACCCACATGCAGAAATCAAAGCTCAGGTTACATCTGCCAACTTTCTTTGCGATCTGTAATTAATAAGGTTGACACTGGTTCCCATTAAAGTTTTGCTTGGCAAGCAATTCAGGTGAGTGTGGGAGAGTATTTAAGTTTTGTAAGAAAAAAGTGCAATGAAACTTGTGCAGTAATAATCACTTTAAAGCCCAAATGCTTCCCAATGATAAGAGTCAAAGATTATTAATGCCATTTAAGGAAAAAAAAAACCCCAGCAATTCTTTGCAAACTCTGAATACACTAATACCATCAAAGAGCTGCCCGTGGGTTGGCACGTGCTGTGGAAGTGGCGGGGAGGCTGTACCTGCTGCCTGTTGTTCGGCGTGTGGGGGAGCATGGTGCACACGTGGAACATGAGCTCGTAGTCTTTGTATGTCGTGTACAGGGAGTGCGTTCCTGTAGAATCAGCTGAAAACAAAGATTAATTACAAGAACAAGTCAGGCCACTGCAGATTAGCAATTCAACACTTAGAAGGTCATTATCACAAAAGGCAATTCAACTGAAAGGAACAGACGGCCCAAGTATAAAGGAGCAGTGTCTCGGTGGCGGCCCTGCTGCGCTCACACCAGGCACTGTTTCTACCACTTTCCAGCCCGTGGCAGCTGCCTGGGTTTTCTTCATTTGCTCGCACACGTGCTTTCTACTGAACACATGGTTTCCCCTCTCTTCTCTTCTGCATTCTTGCCTTCCCAGGGCTGATGACCCACATGGGAGAGATGCTTCAGCCACGAGGGACACAGGTGAAGAGAAGAGGAGGAGGTATGGTCTGGCGCAGGTCTGGGTGCAATGATTAAATGGGGCTGAGCTAGTCAGAAGCTGTCCTTGCCCCATATTGCACGCACGCGTGTGTGTGTGTTTACAGTTAATTCTTATTCTTGGGCACTTGACCCTCCAGAACTCAGAAAAATGAAACAGGATTGACTTCGTATGGAAATGAGGACAAAAGATACTAAGGATTTCTTTCCTGAATCATGGAACTAATTTTCTTTTCTTTTTAACAGGCAATGCGACGATGCAGTCATATGATTAAGACCAAGGAGAATGAATGAGATCTCTTACTGTATATTATGCACTGACACATGTTAAAAAACTATGACATCTGAATCCCTGTTAATCATACAGCTATTCATCTTTTCAAAAGCAGAATGATTCTTTGCAAATTCAAGACCCATCTGTATCATCAACAGATTACCTCACTGAGAATTTCAGACCCCAAGTCAACATGGCGACTATAAAACATCTAAGTAATGATTTTAGGACGGGGTTTTGAACCACCCTGCATACGGATAAAGATAAAAAGATAAACAGAAATTAAGAGGTAAACAATTCTTACTGTCTTTCACAATCCTTAATCTATATCTATTTTTCCACCTTTTAAAGAACAAGGAACAATACCATTCAATATTATTTAAAATGAAGTTTATTCTATTGGGTTTATTGGGAAAACTCTAAATAGTTACCTAGGGCTAACTCTTTTTTTTTAATCTGAAATTTAAAACTTTTTACTTTAAAAATATTAAAACACTTAATCTTCATGAGCATTTATTATTTTCTTTCTAAATCATGTAGTATTTTTTTTATTTCCAGCATTTATATCCAATTCAGAAATAGTCCTGAAAATACTTTAGAAAAAAAATATACAGTTTTGCACTGAAAAGGCAGTCATAGAAGGCAATTTCATGAGTAAGGGGAGTATGTAGAATGTTTATCTATGGATACTGGTAGAATAACTCGCAGATGGTCAGAGAGGATGTTCATCTAATAAGCTGTATACTATCTAGTCCCCAAATAAAGACATTTTCTCTTCTAACTATTCATTAAACGCATATTTGTTATTTTTTCATAGGACTTTTTAGGGAGTAATCCTCCATTTCAACTGTCTTCTCTTAGGATCTTGATAGTAAAAGTGGCTTTGGAAGTGAGCAGACCAGTCACGAAGGAACGATGACTGTTCTCTCCATGAAGAAATAACAGTGAAGGTCAGAGGATGAACTAACCCGCAGGTTCAAGGACTCCCATCATAACACTTCCTCAGATGTTTAAAACTCAGTACGAGAAATGCTGACAGATGCTTAAGAGTCTGGTTAGCGGGCTTCAGATTCAGGAAATTGCAGTGAAAAAAGAAAAGTGCAATTCTGAGGGGAAGGGGGAGAAACACTTTAAAAAATGTGGTCATAGCTTGTCTATCCCAAGCCCATACTGAAGGATGAATTTCAGAAATTAAGCATTTTTAAAGTTTTCATCTCAACTATCAGCATGGCAACGGGAAAGGTAAACTCACAAGCTTGGTGGGGTTTGCTGCAAATATTTCTACTAAAAAAGAGATACAGGGTCATCTATGGCAGTCTTCGGTTTTATCTCTGCACCTAACTAAAGAAAGTGGCCACAGCCTTGCGTCTGTTTTCTACAGCTCAGCAAAGCAACTTAGCGGCTCATGGCCCTTCTGTGCCTACCCCACGTCATTCTGTACTTAAGAGAGAAACGGCTCATTTTAAAGCTGGAGGGGACATCTCATATACTCTAGCCCAAATACTCTGAATTTTCTTTGTGAATAAAATATGGCCCAGATTTTACCAAGGTCCTGCAGCAGGCAGAATTAAAACTGAAACAGTGGGGGCCTTCCCTGGTGGTCCAGTGGTTAGGAATCCACCTTCCAATGCAGGGGACGTGGGTTCAATTCCTGGTTGGAGAACTAAGATCCCACCTGCCTCTGGGCCACTAAGCCCACTGGCAACAACTGGAGATGCTCATATGCCAACCCCACATGCAACAACTAAGACCCATCGCAGACAAAAATAAATAAATAAACATTAAAAAATTAAACACAATTCTCCTGAACTTAAGGTTTTCTTGCCTACTGCATAAAAGGCATAACTTTCATCCGACCATTCTATGAAACACAACTCTTAGAAAGTTCCTCTAAAGGGAAGATGTGCCATGATTTCTTTGTCTCTCATAGAACATCTTGCTCATAACAATATGAATCAACATGTCAAAATTTTGTTCTTATTTCCTTGAGCTAACATGATTAGCATGACATCTGTAATGTATAAAAGATATCTCCTAGGTCATAAAAACTCAAAGCTGATGTCAATTCTGTACAGAAGGAAAAAAAAAGTATTTGCACTATCTACGCTGTAGTTTTATAGAATGTATACATCAGGAGCTTTTAAAATGTCCCCTCATCCCTCCCACAGCAGAAGGACAGCAGACATGCAGAGCAGCAATGAGCCCATGAAGAATGAGCTCATTCTGCAGGAAGGCGTCCCTAAGGGCAGCTTGCTAGCACTGCTGGCGGTTGTATGGTAGTCTGTAGGTAAGGGGAGTTTGGCAGAGAAAAAAGAAAGAAAATTCAGAAAAGGCCTCAATGATCTTTCTTAAAAGAAGTGGACACTCACAATAGGTATCATATATTACTTTCTAACCCTTACATTTCTGAGGCATGAGCAGTGCACATTCAACTTAATAGTCAAGCCCCAACCTCGACATCAGTGGAAGACACACAGGGCCTGCTCGTGAGCCAACTTTTCTCCAGATCTTGTGATCTATCCTCTAAGTGTCACTTTCAAAAACAGAAGAACAAATATTGCATATAAGCACTTACAGATGGAATCTAGCAGAACAGTACTGATGAATCTATCTGCAGGGAAGGAACGGAGACATGGATATAGAGAATGCACTGGACGCAGTGAGAGGAGAGGTGAGGAGGAACTGATAAAGTAGCATTGTCAAATATATACAATGATGTGTGGTAAAGAATCTGCCTGCCAAGCAGGAAACTCAGGTTCAGTCCCTGGGTCAGGAAGATCCCCTAGAGGAGGAAATGGCAACCCACTCCAGCTTTCTTGCCTGGAGAATCCCGTGTGCAGAGGAGCCTGGCGGGCTACAGTCCATGGAGTCAAAAATGAGTCAGATCGACTGAGGCAACAGAGCACACGTGTAAAACAGATAGCCGCTGGGAAGCTGTCGTACAGCACAGGGAGCTCAAGCCTGTCCTCTGTGATGACCTAGAAAGGTGGGATGGGAGGGGGGCTCACGAGGGAGGGAGGCTCAAGATAAGTATACTTATGGCTGACTCACACTGTTGCATGGCAGAAACCAACACAACGTGGTAAAGCAATTATCTTCCAGGTAAACAAAGACCGAAACCCCAGAACTGATGACAAGCCAGGCACAGGGAGAGTGGCACCACTCTGTTGTAGGCAAGTATCACTGATGGTCGCAAGGTGAGCAGACCTGGGGCCACAGGGCCTTGGTTCCAACCCTGGCTGATGCTCCCCGGGACAGGTTCCCACTGACCCCTCCTAGAGGGCTGGATGCCCTCACAGATCCATCTTTTACTCACTCTTCAGTAAAAGGGCAAGAAGCAAATCACTGCTTGACAATAAGCAGTATTTCCCCAAATACACAAAATTACCCTACCTGGTGTTTTCAGGTGTGTTGAGAGCAACTAAGTAACAACACAGATACAAAGGTTGAATATTTAGTCTATGAGGACCATAAGGAACAGGATTATCGAAATGAAGGGAAAAGACAAATTCACACATAGGAGGGAACCCACAGGTGCCCCACTTGAGAGAATCTGACCAAGGTCCTTGGAAAACAGGATGTATCAGCTTTTTAATCAGAGCTTCAGCTCCCCGGCTAATACCATGAAATAGGCTATGAACAAGATAAGGCTGCAAGCATGGCCTGCATGGATGTGGAAATATTTAGACATTTCAGAAATGAATGCAAGGTTTGGTCAAGCTGCAGTGGGACAGGGTGGAATACAGAGGTGAGGCGAAAAGAAAAAAGAACATACTAAAAGATTCTTCACAGAATACTGGGGGGATCTCTGCTCTTGTTACGAAGGAAGAAGAACTGACCTTTTGAGAGTATGTCAGACACAATGCCCTTGGGAAATGCGCTTTCCTTGCTCATCTGAGTGCATGGGTGTGCTTAGTTGCTCAGTCGTGTCCGACTTTGGGACCCCATGAACTGTAGCCCACCCACTCCTCTGTCCATGGAATTCTCCAGGCAAGAATACTGCAGTGGGTAGCCATTCCCTTCTCCAGGGGATTTTCCTGACCCAGGGATCGAACCCAGGTCTCCTGCATTGCAGACGGATACTTTACCACCCGAGCTACCAGGGAAGCCCCCTGCTCATCTGAGGAAATCGCAACTCCATCCCCAATAAGCTGGCTCAGCCGCTGCTGGGGTCAGGAACAGGAGGGCGCAGGACCACTCACTTAGATGTCTGCGGTGTGCCTACCTTTGGGGAATTAAATTTGTGCAGACACCCAAGTCTGAAGCTTACTTTTATTGTCCAGCTGAGCTCGATATTTACTAAATCCTTTCAGCCGCACTCTCTGGCCCAGCAGATCAAGGAATTCTTCAAAAGCTGGACCTGCCGTCTCGTTGTTATACATTTCCTCTTCGGTACTCTGGCCAGCTTTGCAGTACAGAATCCCGATCTTGTGCTGAAAGCTCAGCTGAAACGAGGGAGAAAGGTAAATTACTTGGCAAAAAGTATCAGACAAGTACACCTGAAACTAACACAATATTGTAAATCAACTATGTTGTTAGTCGCTCAGTCATGTCTGACACTTTGTGACTCCATGAACTGCAGCCCGCCAGGCTCCTCTGTCCATGGGATTTTTCAGGCAAGAATACTGAAGTGGGTACTATTCCCTTCTCCAGGGGATCTTCCTGACCCATGGAATGAACCTGGGTCTCCCGCATTGCAGGTAGATTCTTTACCGTCTGAGCCACCAGGGAACTCCAATGTAAAACATAAAATAAATTAAAAAAATTAAAAAGCATCACACAAGCTAACTTCAGTAAAATTAAAATTACAGGAGCTGAGAATTCTGTTCACAGGAAAGCATGCCAGGACAACTTCCAGAAGCTAAAAAAAGTAATCAACTGTCATTCTGCAAAACCCTACAAAATCCTAACAAACCCAGAGACCTGAAAATAACAGCTGGAGAAATGTCAGACAACCTAAAAAATACAGTGAATGGCCTTGCCTACATGGGAGTTCGCAGGTTTCCAAAACAGACAGCTAGGTTCAAGCATTTATTTAAAAATAGAGCTGTGCAAACATCTTATACCCTCTATATAGTAAATAGCATTATCTTCGAAGTTAGAAAGAAAAAAAGAGCTGTATATTTTCAGAAGTTTTCCCTCTCTGGTTCTTAATGCTTTTTTGTTGTCATTATTTGAACATTCATGGAAATATGAAAGACTGTAATGGAAAAAACAAATCAAATTACGGTCTGGGGAGGAAAGACTCCCACTGCAAATTGTGATCCATGTACATTGATAGAACAATGTCTTATTTCCATAAAAGTAACTCTGGCTGAGCCATTACAGTCATTTCTACATTTCTGACTATCTTGAAAACATCTGCTAAATATACAATAGACCATAAAGAACTTTAATAGCAACTGAAGGGTTCCGGCTATAATTCTGTCTCTCTGTCCGTCCATGCCATGATGGAAGGTATCACACTACTTCCTCCTAAGGCAGGGGAGACAGCTTTTTTATTTTCCCCAAAGAGGAACTACCCATCAATCACAAAAGCAGGGCACTTTTTCCTGCTATAGCAGCAATCTGAGCCTCAAAGACTGACGGATTATCAGCCCTCCCCAATTCCCTAAAGACAGCTGTCCACAACACTGTTCACTTTTATTACCAAACTGTAAAACAGAGCCTTTAATCAAAACTCAGAGATGACTGTATCAGTAAAATAAGGCAAAATGGTACTAATTTCTCTTGAGTAGCAAAGTGATGACAACAGTCTCATCCGAGTGACCTATGACACTTACAATCCAAGAAAGGGAGGGATCCGCCTGCTATGCATCTCAGTGGAGATGCTGGGGAAGCTCAGAGCTGAGCAGGCAGCAGAGCACCAGTACACATGCTGTACCCTAAGAGCTACAGGGGAGGGGAGGGACCAAAGAGATGATTCCCTGTTCACCATCTGACCCGATGCGCCACCTATAGTGATGGCTCCTAGGGCTCGGGGAAGGGAGGCGGAGACAGCACACAGGCCTGATGTTCCTGTCTGAGCCTGAATCACCCAAATCACACTGTGAGGACAAGGTTCCAGGCGCCGAGTGTGGGCCTGTGAGATGCTGGGTTTAAGCTATTAGTATTATGAATTGTGCTGATTCCCTGGTGGCTCAGTGGGGAAGAATCTGCCGGCAATGCAGGAGACACAGGTTCAATCCCTGGGTCGGGAAGACCCCCTGGAGGAGGGAATGGCTCCCCACTCCAGTACCCTTGTCTAGACAATCCCATGGACAGAGGACCCTGGCAGAGGGTCAGACATGACTGAGCGACTAACATTTACTTACTGGGTCTTTAGTAACATTAAGACAAAAAACATTTCCATGCACCCAGGGACTGAGGAATAAACATTTCTGATCAACTCAAGTAAAGAAACAAATGAGACACCACATTTATTGCAAAGGGACCATCATCTTAAAAAAAAAAGTAAGTATAAGACAAATGCCTCATCATTTCACTATAAACACTCATTGTTCTGAGTGATCCGGAAGACACTGCAGGACTTAAAGTACTTTAGGAAACACTTGGGATTGACACTGCCAATGTGATGACATTGGTGACGGTCAGAATCTGGGTTAGTTTTCTAGCGTGACCCCTGGATGACTCTCCACCTCCTCAGAGCTGTGATGTTCTGACCTCTCTTCTACCCTCTCCAGTTGTCTGGCCCCAGCCTTACAGCGAGTCCCCCTGAAATTCCGCGGTGTGATTAGCAGGCACGCATACCCAGCATCCCCAGGACCACACACTCCCGCACCCCTATCTCCTCTGCACCCAGCAGGGGTGGCTGCACCATCAACCGCATCCTAGGAGCTCAGTGTCCCAGGGACCCTGCTCACTACTCCCCTGGAGCCCTGTCACCTCCTCCAGCACCACCCTGCCTTCTCTGTGCCCTCCTACAGCTGTGGCTTGTCCCAGGGTGCCCCACCATCCCCAGCAGCAACCTGTGGGGAGCAAGCCCAGGGCAGAGCCATCTCTGGCCCCAGGGTTGCGGCTGGGGTGGCCCCGGTGGCTGAAGCAGGGCCCTCTCTGGACACACACAGTTTCTCTCCAGTCCCTACCCTTGTGGACATGATGCCTTTGTGACTCAAGAATAGTGAATAGTGAAAGTTGCTGAGTTCTGTCTGACTCTTCGTGACCCCATGGACTATACAGTTCATGGAATTCTCCAGGCCAGAATACTGGGGTGGAGTGGGTAGCCATTCCCTTCTCCAGGGTATCTTCCAACCCAGGGATCGAACCCAGGTCTCCTGCACTGCAGGCAGATTCTTCACCAGCTGAGCCATGAGGGAAGCCCAGGCAGAGGCCAAATACCCAGATAACTGAAACCCCCTTGGGGCTTCTGTGCTGAGTGCAGGGCTATTCGCTCACATATCCTTTCTTCCAGCTTTCAGACAAACCAGCGAGTCTACATCCCAACTGGGAAGAGGACTCGCCTTTCATCCAAGAAGCCCTGGGCCCATGGATGTGGCTAGGAGAGACTTCAAAGCCCGCAGCTGTCCTTCCCAGCCCCAGAACTCTGCTCCAGTGGAGATGCCCTCTTACACACACACCACTTGGGCCGGCCCCCCCACCCCAATCACCAGCTTGGCCTCTGTGACCTGTGTGCCAGTGGGAGAGGACATGAGATGGGACTTGGGAGACAGAACCATCTCCAGCAACTGAGAACTAACCGCTGTGGCCAGTGTAGCACAATTTCAATAAAAGAACAGAATGGGACGTTGTGTGGAGGAAGACATAGCTCTCGGTCTCTTAGAAACCTCATGAAATCAACAGCAATGCAATATACTGAGGCTGACCCCTCCCACCCATGGTTTATCAGAAAGCTGGCCCAATTCCAAGGGGAGGACAGACCCCAGGTCTCCATGAACGAAAACCCTCAATTCTCTTGGAACAAGCTTCGTCTCTAAGGCCTCTACACCTAAACCTGAGGTCACCTTTAACCATACCTCCACTCCCACTGACCCTCCTTAACTGTTCTGATGCAAATTACACCAGGCTCACAGTCCTGGGGGGAACCTCAGGGAACCAGGAACCTTGGGCATCACCACAGTCAAAAACTAAAAACACCCACTTGTCAAAACTCTATACTGCTTCTGTGTCCAGGGCTGAACACACAGACCCTGCATAGACAGGCAGACGATCCCCAGCCTCCTGAGAATGGATCAAGACCGCATGCTCTGTACCCAAGGCCAGAAACTCTGTAATTATTGAGCAGAAAATTTAAATTTAAAGGAAGGCAGCAAAAGACAAAGTCTCAGAATGGCCTTGAAAATAAATTCAAGTGTGCAGGAAAGTCCTGCCACTGCCCTCTCTAAACTCAACCACCTGTGCTGTGTGTAGTCGCATGTGTTCAGACCTCTCTGATTTCCTTTCAAGCAAACTGGTGCATGAGTGAACATATATCTGGAGGGGCAGTTGGCTTAAGAACAAACGAATCCAAAGATGCCATAATATTCTAAGTCAGTAAGCCGTCATGAAAGTGAAAGTGAAGTCACTCAGTCATGTCCGACTCTTTGTGACCCCGTGGACTGTGCCCACCAGGCTCCTCAGTCCATGGGATTCTCCACGAAAGAATACTGGAGTGGGTTGCTGCTGTCATTACCAACCTGAATTATTTTTTTTACAAAGTCAACCTAGTGGGGAGGTACAAATTAACATTTTTGGATTAACATAGCACAGTGCTATATATGGGCTTCTCAGGTGGCAAAAGTGGTAAACAATCCACCTGCCCACGTAGGAGACATCAGACACATGGGTTCAATCTCTGGGTCAGGAAGATCCGCTGGAGGAGGGCACGGCAACACACTCCAGTATTCTTGTCTGGAGAATACCGCGGACAAAGAAGCCTGGAGGGCTATAGTCCATAGCATCACAAAGAGCTGGACACAACTGAAGTGACGCAGCACACACACACTATATAAAAAAGATAACAAGGACCTACTGTATAGCCAGGGAGCTCTACTCAATATCCCATAATAATCTACAGTAAAAAGAATATATATACATATATATGCATAACTGAATCACTCTACTGTACATCTGAAACTAACACAACATTGTAACTATACTCCAATTTTTAAAAAAAAGTCAATCTATATAATCTTATGAACTCACTTGTTAGAAAAACTAGGATAGTCTTAAAAAAAAATGGGATCTTAGAAGTTGATGAATTTATGTAGATAAAGTAACAAAACTTTCAAGTACTACTCAGGATTACTTTCTTTATTATTCTCCATGGCATGGAGTCTTCCTGCTCAACACATCTCACCAAACGTAAAGAATGGAATGAACGATCTGGGACCTACTATACCTCTATTACAGCATCTCTTGTACGGAGCAGATAAACTCAGTGTCAAACCATGAATAGATTCCAAACTCCAAGAAAGCAGGAAACAACAATCTATCCTTTTTAAGTAATTTTTTGATATTAAAACCCCTTAAGAATAGTAACATAAAATTGGCCCATTCCCTACCTGGGCAGCTTTCTATTAGGAAAGTGGATAAAAACAGCACTAACTGAAAGAAATTCTCAAACACCCCAACCGATGAGTGTAACTTTTAAGACCCTTTAGAAACTAGAATATGAGATAAGACACCACTAAGATACCTTTAGATATCATTAAGAGTTGTGGGAAGTCAAGACATCATATTGTACACTATTAATAAAGTATAGCAGAGTCAAGTAAATATAATTCAAAAGAAAAAGCACTGGAAACATATAATTGGGGCTATAGGATGGACTGGTTTCCTTAAAATAAACACTGCACTCACCCTCACCACAACCTGGCTTGACTCTGTGCAGGCAAGCGGACCCAAGTCTGGCTCAGTGACAAATGCTTCACACCAAGCCCACCTGAACCCTGAGTCCCCAGACCAGCAGCAACACACCTGCTCTGCCCCTCCATGACAACAGGATTTTCTCAGCTGCCTCATGGCCATTACATACCACACACTTTACTAGTGATAACCATGGTGAATGCTTCTGTGCAATTTTAGAAGTCAACTACTCAGGTTTAGTTGTTGGTTTGAATATGTCAGGCCTCAATGTTGAGAAAGGCAGATCTCAGGATTATCCATTCCGAATATCATGGTGTCTGCTTCCTCTGGCTGAGAATGCAGTGTTAATTTGCTAGAAAAATTACAACTTCATCTCTTTTAGAATTCTAGCCATCCAAGTATCAAACACTCTACCAATACAACATAATGAGTGTTACTGGGTCAACCAGGAAGTACCACATCTTCCCTCCAAAATGTGCCAAAATATTTTTCTTGGAAAATTCTGGAACCACATCACAATTGTCTTTTTCTTTTGTTTAAACCAGGTGAAAGAAAAGTGAAAAGTGCCAGCCTCTGAGTTGTGTCCAACTCTTTGCGACCCCATGGACTGTAGCCTGCCAGGCTCCTCAGTTCATGGGATTCTCCAGGCAAGGACACTGAAGTGGGTTGCCATGTCCTTCTCCAGGGGATCTTCCTGACCCAGGTCTCTGGGATTCCAGGCAGATTCTTAACTGTGTAAGCCATGAGGGACTTAAACACAAATCCACTCATTTAAAACAAACTGCATACTCTTGGGCACCTAACTCTCAGTTTTGCCTACAAATTATCTTGCATCTGAAGTTAAAAGACCTCTTTCCATCTTCTGGGTACATCCTGTCCATCATTCTCTCCCGGATGATGTCAATAATCACATAATTGAGCTCCAGGCCACTATGAAGCTCTACCTTCACCTGACTGTCCAATTCCCTTCTACGAGATAATCTTCCTAAAGCACAGCTACCATCATGTCCTGTCCCACTCGAAAACCTTCAATGCTTCCTCCTGCCTTCCATATCAAGTGCATAAGCCTTAGCCCAGCATTCATTCTTCTATGCTTATTGTCGTTGTTTTAACTCTCAGCTTCCCTGCGTGTGCCCCTTCCTTGAAAAGAAAAGAGTCATAGTTTCTAAAAGAGCTAAGTACTCATATCTCCCTGTTGGAATTCTACTCAAATCTCTTTCCCCAGAACACACTGCACTTCTGCCTCTTCAAACCCACCACGGCCACATTCTGCCTTGCAAGGGCCTTTGTGCTCTGTCATAGTGATCTCCCCAAGAGTAAGGACTAGGTCTTAGCGTCTCGATTTTCCTGATGCATGCTGTTCACTGCCATCCGTAAACCTGATGTTTTACACACAGTAAACAACAATAAATTCAGGGAAATAGTTCAGGGAAAGGTCCAATGTGAGTTCTTTAAACTCAGGGGATGGACTTCCCCGGTGGCCCAGCAGCTAGGACTCCATGCTCTCAACACACAGGGCCTAGGTTTGACCCCTGGTCAGGGAGCTAGATTCCACATGCCACATCACAGACCCACATTCTGCAACTAAGACCAGGCATAGCCAAATAAACAGATGAAATAAATAAATTTGAAAACAACAACAACAACTACAAGAACCCTGGGGAAAGACACCAGCGATCCCTAACAGTCATGAATCAGATCTGCTCCTGCTGGCTGGGACATACCAGACCTTGATAAAAATAATGCAAGTCACAGACTTCCCTGGTGGTCGAGTGATTAAGAATCCACCTACCAACGCAGAGGATAGGGGTTTAGTCCCTAGTCTAGGAACTAAAATTCCACATGCTGCAGAGCAACTAAGCCTTTGAGCCACAGCTACTGAGCCTGTGCTCCAGAGCTTGCAAGCCACAGCTACTGAGCCCACATACGTTAACTACTGAAGCCCTTGCGCCTAGAGCCTGTGCTCTGCATGCAACCAGAGAAGCCACCAAAATGAGAAGTCATCACACCACAGCCAGAGAGTAGTCCCTGCTGGCCACAAGAGAAAACCCGTGTAGCAACAAAGACCCAACACAGCCAAAAATAAATAAATAATTTAAAAAATAAAACAAGTACACAATCATCTTTAAAAAACCAATGCAAGTCACAACTCAGCAGGAGATGCATTACTTAATAATAAAGGCATCTTAACTAGTAATACAGGCACATTTGAGAAAAACTGGAGAGAAAATGCTTTTAAGGCGTTAAAAATAAATAGTCTTAAAAGGAAGATGGATGGGAAAACACTGAAACATTCAGGACCATGGACACCAAGCGTCACACACTTCAGTCTCATACGTGATACACACCCCTTGCTCATCGAGCTTGAGCAGCTGCTCTGAGACCTTGGGTGAGCTGGAGGCTTGCCTCAGGCACTGGATGCTGAGCTCAGGAATGACGTATTCCAGAACTTCTTTGAGCGGGAGCCCACGTGCAGTCCCATGCCTGGCGGTAGAGGGTATGGCATCCTCCAAAATTGCTCCTCTCAGCGTTGTCAGCTGTGGGGCAAAATAGCATACACTTCAGTTAACCTTGACTCTTTAAAGCATAATGTTTCAACTGCCTTAAAAAAAAAGAGCAAGAAAGAGAAAGCTCTTTTCTAAGTGAGTACAAGAGACTACAGTTCTCAATCTGAAGAAGCAGATTCAACCTTCATCAGTCTTTACACAGAGGTATACAGAAGTCAGGAAGGAGCTGGGTGGGGCTGACGTAACCAGATGTGCCCAAGGCATGAGGAGGAGGGGGCAATGCCCCACCAAGCAGACATAAAGACACACCCACCGCAATCAGAGCCAACAGTGCTGACTAGCCAGGAGCCACAGGGCTGGGCCAGTCGTAGCCATCTCCTCCGTCCTTCCCTTTCCGTTCTCCCATGGACCATCATCTTCTTTCCTTCTACTCTTTTTGTTTTGTTTGTTTCTTTTTGTATTTTTCCTTTTCATTTGTTTTCTTATTTTTTTCTCTCTTCTACTCTTCATGTTCTTCTATTTAACTTCCCACTGCTGACAATTCCCAAGGCTGGGTGGGGCCACTCTGAGACCTCTAGAGGCAAGTGACTCAGGTCCAAGAAGGTTCTTCCTCCCCATCTGTGATATGTCCTCATGGAGTCACTGTTCTGACACAGCAAATCTAACCCCAGGTCTAATGTGCCGAGAAAGGAAACCCAGCAGCACTGCCAGCCTAGAGGGCTGGCTCTCATCCCACCCCACCCCCTACCCTCCACTCTGGCTACAAAGCAGCCATAGTGATGGAGGTCACAGTGGCGCCTAGCATTTGACAGTGCCCAGGGCACGCTGTCCAACAAGACTTTCTGCAGTGATGAGGTCGTCCTCCCACTGCACTGGCTGGCCCAGGAGCCATCATCCCCAAGTGGCTGTGGAGCACGTGACCTGTTACAGGTGTGACAGTGGAAACTTATTTCTTATTCAATTCCCTTAAACTCAAATAGCCTCCTGTAGTTAGCAGCTACTGAACTGGATGGCACAGGTCCACAGCTTAAAATATGCCATCTTCAGAGAGGGCTTGTTTCTCCTACTTATGGCACAGAACCTGGGCCATAAGATACCAATGCACAGCCAAGTAGACACTGAGTACTAGGCTTGGGCAAAGCCTTTGAGGGGCTCTCTGAACTCAGACCCAGGAGTCACCAAAATACACATTCAGGACTGTGTAATCAACACATTGCCATCTAATTACAATGGTCAAGAGGATAAAAACTAAAGTGCAAATCAGATCTGGGTCTTTATGTAAATCAACATTCCCATCTACGTGCATCAGCCATCTGTGTTACAGCCGCACTTTTCACTCAGAGCAAGACCAGTGGGGGAGTAACCTGGTTGCTGGTGGGAGGACGTGTGGGTCCACGGAGCTCCTGGACCCACAGACACACTAAGCCAACACTCACCTCATGGGTGGCTTCCTGGTTTTCTGCATTTGATTCTAAAGTTGTTTTTCAATTTTGACATGAATCATATAGTTCAGATTTGTCCTCTGCCTTATGCCCAAGAACCTTGCATTCTGCTGATTTTATCCTTTCTGTCTTGTAAGGTGACGGTAAAATCGCTGCCACTTAACACCCATCACAAGTTTGCAGATATTTCACTCGGAACCAAATAGTGTAAGCCCTTTCAGTCATCTTAACTGGTGTGAGCAACACTGACAATAAAAGCCACACATTGTAGGCAACAACCCAAGCAGTGACCCGAGGCCCAGCCCGGGGCAGACGCCACACGTGCCCAGTACCTCACTTGTCCTGAAAACCACCCGGTAGTTGAACTGGGACCCTTCCTTCTCCTTGGGGTCTTCCACCTTCTCCCTCCGCACGCTGACTGCCACAGGGCCGAGGTTCTCATCGATTCCAAAATAGTTCTGATGCTCTGTGATGGAGAAAGTGGAGGCATGAGAAGAAGGAAGCAGGAAGAGGATGGGGATCCTGCAACTTGTGTATCTAGTCCAGAAGATGCACCAGCGTCTCTGGTGCAGGATTTCCCACAAACGTGATCAATTTTTTTTATCTCCAACTTAGACGCACTTTTCTTTTTTATTGCAAGAGGACACTTGCTTCACAATATTGCGTTGGTTTCTGCCATACCTCAATATGAATCAGCCACAGGTATACATATGTCTGCCCCCTCGTGAACCCCACTCCCGTCTCCCGCCCCATCCCCCCAGGCAGTGCTCTAGAACGGCACAGAGCACTGGGTTGAGTGCCCACCTGGTAGGTGACCATGAGGCAGCTAGCATAGGGACCTGCAAGGACATTCTTCCTAAGACATGATCACTAGTCTCTTACTCACAGAACACTTGTGTGCCAGACATGGTCTTGGCCGTGGGGTCACAACCCAGAAAAACTTCCCCGTCATGAAGCATATATTCCAGTCTGAACGCTGCCAGCGACGGCAAGCTCAGCTCTGGGAGAAGCCCTTCTGGATGCGTAAGTGAGCTCTGCTGAAAGAAGTATAAAAGCTTCACTCCAACCACACTTTTTAAGTGTCTTCTTCTGCAAGGACCCAGACTTAACACAACACTCAGATGTGGTCCAACCCATACAACAGGGACGGTGCAAATACGCAAATGTTTATTCATGCTGCTTCTCGATTTTAGCAAACCTTCATACCAATAATCCACGCTAAGCGAGCGAGCCACGCAAAGCCCCAGGTGTTATTCATTTACTTCTTAATGAACTGCTGCCCAGTCCATTCTCCAAGGTGCGCACTTACAAAGCTGGTTTTTTTCACCCTGTATGCAAAATCACTTTAAAAACCTCCCCCTTTTCCACTTTTATCCCTTTTCAATGTCACCTTAGTAGTTTGGGCCAATCTTTCTGATGTATAGTTTTCAGTTAAAGAGAAACATGCTCCATCACATGTTTGTAAGCTTGAAAAAAGCCAGAGGTATTCCAAAGGCTTTGGGCTATGCTAACATCTCCTGCCACAGTAATTTCTGAAGGAATAAGGAATGTTATTCATAAAGTAGAAAATAGGTTAAGGTCAACAAAGAAAAACAGTACTTGTATCACTCAAGGAAAACATTATCCAAAGCCACTAATGAACACTGGCTACATCTTCAAAGGCAGATCATTTACTTTTTACTTGTAACCAAATGAGATAAATACTGACATAATTTCCTTTTGAACCAGTCAGGACTAGAAGCAGCAAGTCCCCTATTTTAGGGACTAAAAAGGTGAATTATTGCCTCAGTCCTGGGCTTATACAATAGGAAGTGAGTCTTCATTTTTCATGGATCCCTCATCCTTGTAAATTATGTACTGATAATAGTCTGCTTAACTGTTACAAACATGCACAACTCCAGTGAAATTAAAAATAAATAATGAATTAACAATACATTGCAAAAAATGAATTATTTACCAATGAGTTATTTATTAATAGCCTGCTGCATTAAGAACATATTTCAAGAAGTGACTTGCAAAAATGCTCAAATCAGTTTCTTGGTAGGCTTTTGATAAAACCTGTGATACAAATCAAAAGAAAGTCAAGGGCTTCCCTGGTGGTCCAGTGGTTAAGAATTCACCTGCCAATGCAGGGGACATAGGTTCAATCCCTGGTCTAGAAAGATTCTATATGCTTTCAACTTTTTTTTTTTTTTTTTAAGTATAGCTAATTTACAATATTATGTTCATTTCAGGCATACAGCATAGTGATTCAGTATTTTATAGATTTTATTCTATTAAAAGTTATATACAAAGTAATGACTATAATCCCCTGTGCTGTACAATATATCCTTGTTGCTTATCTATTTCATACAAAACAATCTGCATCTCTTCATCCCTACCCTAGCCCTCTACCCTTCCTTCCCTCACTGGGTCCCACTAGTTTGCTTTCTATATCTGCGAACCTGTTTCTGTTCTGCTATATATATTCAGTTGTTTTATTTTTTAGATTCCACATACCAATCAATAATTACTTGTCTCTCTCTGACTTATTTCACTAAACATAATATTCTTCAAGTACAACCACATTGCTACAAATGGCGGTGTTTCATTCTTTTTTATGGCTGAATAATAAAGATAAATACTGACATAATTTCCTTTTGAACCAGTCAGGACCAAAAGGACTGTACCAATTCTTTATCCATTCATCTACTGAATGGATTCATTCAATTC